>NC_142430.1:2823750-4146875 GCF_059516105.1 Syngnathus floridae | reverse complement strand
AGATTACACCCGATCATTAAAGAGCTTTATTAAAGTCTGACGAGATAAAGACGAGTTAGAGAAGCCCATTAAGCAAAAACAAAATCTGTGCGAGTAAACTACCCGGAGATTAACGGATTAACCCCGGCAGTTTGACTACAATCTGATCCAAGGCCGCCTTTTCACTTGATCTGTTTGCAGTGAGAGTCCGTCCTTAGTGGCAGGTGGAAGGCAAGACGCAAACAACAGTTGCTGAGGATGGAACACTTCATTTTGGGGGGGCGACAGACAGAGGTCAGGGAAAGCTTAACTCTTCCTCTTTGAAATCCCGGCGCGCTTGAAAAACAATCGGCCAGATACAGATGTTTTGGCAGAACTCACTTGATGAACGGAGCAGGGCAAATTCAACACAAAACTAGCTACCGTTTGGACAACACGGGCAGCTTTGGTCTGGCTAATACACATTTTATGAGTAAATATTGGAGAGAAGGAGGGGGAAAAAAATACACCCCACCTGCATTGATAGCCAGAGGCATTCCGCAAGCAGGAAAATAAAGGTGGAATACGGGAAGGCCCGGGGTAGGAATGGGTCCGCTGGGCCTATCCTTACTCCAAAGCCGGAGCCACTCGGGGGGGTTGAGGGGGGAGGGGTTCCGATCGGGCCGCCGTGCCGGTCCAAAATGCACCAGCTCAGAGACTCTCTTCTTCCTTGCGGGAGGAGCTCGGCCTGACTCTTACAAATAAACATGTATTCCGACGGGGGATGCCCACGCGGCCTCTCCTGTCTCGCTACCAAATGCAGACTTGACTTGCATCTTGAAACCAAGGCTTGGTTGTCAAAGTACACTTGTAAAGTTGTTCAACCTCAACGCTCGACCTCACATATTCATTCACCGCTGTGGACGTTTACGTTTGTCATCTAGAATCCGACTGTTGACTGCCACCGACGTACAGAAATGTCCGTTTGTGAAATGGATGGATGGATGGATGACCTTTCGACCCAATCTAGTGCTTTTAAAACTCCGTCAAGAAACACTTGACTTTCGGCCCATCCTGTCGTGAATGTTTGTCCTGCTGAGCTGGCGAGATAAACACAGTTTTGGCTCTTCTACTGTTGACTTAACAGGTGCGGACAACTGTGCTAGACAAATACCGACCCGAGTCGCCAGTAAATGGTGAAGATTGTGTAACTGCTCGCCACTTTGTAAAGAAAGAAAAAATGCCCGCAGAATGCAAGCGATTGAAAACAATAACAACAAAATGGCGCCGGAGATCACTTCTGCTCTCCAGTAATTATTGCGACATGGTGAAAAAGATCTACTCAGAATTGTAAAAATAGTTGAACTGGATTTGACTGGCCGTGAATAAAGTCCATGACTCCACAAAGTGTAGGGTGCAATGATAGAACGCGTGACTTGATTGCAATCTACCACCTTCTCAATTAGCCTCAGAGGAATCAACAGTGTTGCATTTCTTCAAACTCTTCCCTTCTCCTTCCCTCATCCCGTGCGATTCGGAGGATCTTGGCTGCTCTATAAATAGCGACAGGGAGGATGGAGGGCCAGCAGGAGATGGCGAGGCTTCCATCAGCCTGACTAATGAACGGGCCTTGGCTGGCACCTTTAGCATCGGGCGACACTTTCCTTAAGCCGCTTCCTACGCCAACAGAGCTGGCCTTTGTAGGTCTCAAAAATCACAAGGGTGTCAAAAACATTTCGGGCGTCATCCTAACTAAAAAATGTTTTTCAAAATATTTTGGCACTAATAATTCACCAACAGGTCTGAAAGGTTTTTGGAATAATCGCAGGTGTTGATTAAAACATTTGCCCCATTGTGCCACTTAACAAACCGCAATTGAAATATGTTTGACAAACTAACCAACAATCAACAAACAAAAAACCAATAAGGCCAACAAACGATGTTTTGAAAAATCCTGCTAGCTAACAATCTCTCTCAAAAAGTTGGCTAAACATAAAACGAAACAATCATAATAATTATCACACTCAAGTCTTCTATTCTTTTGGCTCGAGCGCTAGAGACATTTGCGGTCAACAAGCAGGTCGTTCAAAAGAATCCCGTGACGATGAACGTGAACGATCCCCGTCATCGTGTAATTGGCTATCTACCAGTGCCAACGCCACCAAAACTAGATTTACCGGTCCGCCTCCGTCTTCCGGAGCCTGTCACACATGGATTCCAAGTGTCCCAAACACCGCTGCAGTTTAGTGACGTTGCCCGAATTTCAATGAAACGTGTTCTCCGTGTGATTTATCAATACCAATTGGTGTGGGTCCTTCTGCAGGCCTCTTTTTGGCAAGACCAGGAGGCAGTGTTGGAAGGAGGGCAGGCAACCCTCACAGTTAAAAAGGTGAAGCGGCAACCGAGCTGAGCCGAGGGTGTGAACTGTGCAGCGCTGCCGGAGAATGTCGTTATTTGTTAGAGCGCTACGAGGAGAGCTGCCCTTGATGTTTTTTTCTCTGTGTGTGTTTTTTTTTCTTCTCTTTCCCTTTTTGTTCTGCGAGTTCGCTGTGAATTAGTTAAACGGCAGACGGGATATAAGGAAGCCGCTCCTCACCGGGGAGACAATGTGTGCACTCTCAGGCTTCAACAAAGACTTCCGACTCGCCGGGAACGCCGCCGCGCTATCGCAACAATCCACCTACACATATTCATCAATCCCAAAGTATCACGCAGGAGGCACGGCGCACACACACAGGCAATTAATCCTCACAAAAGCAACCCAGCCAGATTTTTTTGATCTCTTTGGCACCTGAAAGTGCACCTGGAAGCAGTCCAGCTCGGAATATTTATCACAAAAGGCGGATCGCGACTCAAGTCCCAAAGACAGCTTCAACAACTTATGGATTTATAAACACATAAGATTCCTTTTAGGATTTCATACGATAGTTGTGCGAGGCTAATGGACTCATGTAAATATTCTCCCGCCCCCTCCCACTTTTGTATCTTCACGCCCTGCATTGCCAACTCCCCCCCCTCCACACACACACCTGCCCCCTGGACAAAAATCCCACGCCGAAGATAACGTGTCAATAATGAGCTCAGGAATTCTATTGATCAGCTTAATTTTGCATCTATTAGCAAGGGAACAGTTCGCTCCGGGGGCGAGGGAAGCTGGGCGCTAACGCGCACCGACAGCCTGGATGGAGATCATTACATCTCACAAGTACGTATGCCGTGATTGACGTGAAGATAAGGCAGCAGAAGCTGGCTGGCGCACGCCTCCCCGCACAGCCAGCTAATGATACACCCAAACATGCACGTATGCTCGCGTCTATCTAGAAAGGTGTAGCGGGGAAGAAGAAGAGCAGGCCACACTGTATTTTTTTTTTTTTTGGGCTAATTGGCAGTCAGACAAGGAAGCTTGAGAATGAAAGTGTGAGAGAGCAAGACAGTAAGCGAAAGCAAGAGCGGAAGAAACCAAGAGAGAGAAGCATTTAGTGGAGCACCTTGGCTGGTCTTAAGTCATTTAAATGCTGCAAAAGCAGAGCGGAGCCAGGCTACGATCTGGATTGCACACTCGCCTAAATGCTGCTCGTTGGGAACCACCAAAAAAAAATGTTTGCGGCAGTTTGGGGCAACGTCTTTTCTATCGAGGCACGGAGACTGACTAATTCCTAGTTGGTGGCAGATAACGGTCACAAATGGACAATGGGTGCCATTTTTATTTCCAGGGGTGAACTACTTGTGCAATAGTCAGTCAAAGTCTTCCAAGTTAAACACGGGGAAGATGAATTCCCCGAATAAGACTATGTTGCCGTTACCCTCCTGCAGCAAGCCTCACTCACTCACGCTTGGCATTGATGCAACCGTCTGAAATATACACGAGGAGGCTGCACTTTCTAACCAGAAAGGTCAGACGGCAATACCTTTGTGTACTCACGAAATTTAGGTGGGGAGGAGGTCTTGCAATTGCACAACCTCAACGCTATAGAGGTGAGGTCGAAGGTATAAAAAAATAAATAAATAAATAAATAAAAAAAACTCGGTTGCAAACTGTGTTGGCTTTTTTTTTTGTCAGCTGAGAGATGCAGCAGAGGGATCGAGGGAGCGGCGTGGTGGTGGTAGGCTGGAGGAGGAGAGAGCGTGAGGGGGTGGGTTGGGATGGTGGTAGGGAGGGAAAAGCCCTCAGCCAAGCCATCAAGTTGAACATTGAACTTCACAGTAGTAGCTGCCTTTCTGCACTGCGCCGTTTGATGTTACCTCCAAAGCAAGCGATCAAACGCTTGGAGTGTGTGGTGTGGGGAAGTCCCGAGCTCTTAGCCTGCAAGCTTGTGATATATGCAAAGAGAGAGAGTGTAAAACTATATAGCATAACAATAAAAATAATACAAGAAGGAGGAAATGTTGCTAAAGATGACGTAGACAAGAAGAATTTGATGCAAGTGGCTTCTTAGTTACAGCGTGCCAAAATGCGTTGACACGGCAACGGTCGATAAACGATTCTCTTTTTTTTTTTTTTAAATAATTTTTAGAATTCACCTCCAGTGCTGAGAGATGTTAAAAAGCAGGACTACGGTAAACAAGCCTTGGTCTCAGTGGGGCAATAACACACACACACACACACACACGCGTGGACTCAGCTGGGCCGCAGTACTGCGAGAGGTGTGTGTTAGAATTGACACGAGGAGACAAAAACACACACACACACTCAAACACACCCTTTCCCCAAGGCTGTGGGATTAAGAGGTCCAGCTGGCTGACAGCAAGCCCCTTCCTTCCCACGTATCCTGTCAGCCCGCTTCACCCCACCCCTGCAGAACCCCGGCCGGGTCTGTGTGCCAGTCAGCTGGGCCGACCGAGTGTGCCAGCGTGACACACCTGAATTTAGCCCGGATCGTCTCTGGCAAATAAATTCCGACCTATCGGTTTGTGGCGCAGGATGTGTGAGCGATTGCCGGACAATCTGAAAACAGGATCCTTAGGAATCATTCAAAACATTAAGGACGGTGTCGTCAACACAAGCGACTGGACACGTTCCCACGCTTGGACGGTGAGGTCATATCAAGCCTCCCTGCACTGGATTTATGAAGTCATGTTTCTTAAAAGCATGACATTGAATACTGATCTGGCTTGTGTTTGCCGCGTCTGCTATGTAATACTCTTGAAAAAATGTGTACCGTACTGAACCGAACAGAGCTGGACGAGAACCAAAGTATTCAAAATAACCAAAGTAACCAAGCATCCCACCCAGAACCTTTTTGTTTTTTCGTTAGCATTGTCATTTCAGTCTTGTGTTCATAAATATGGATCACAGAGTCAGAGGTTAGAAGAACCAAACACATAAATTCTTCAACTTCCTTATTACCAAGCCTGGCATGAGTGACGGGCTTAATACAGGAAAGTTTCAGTGAAGACAAAACAAGAGCAGCACAAAGGTTGCGAGCACGACCACGGAATGCTAACGTCCGATTTGGAGCTGCCTTGCCTGAACGGCTCACTAATGAGAGCTGGAGAAAAAAAAAAATCTATCCAGCTACCCTGATACTGTTGGTGGGGCGGATCACTATTGGGGGAAGGTGTGGTGTTGGAGAAGGGGTGGGGGGGCAGACAAGGTGTATGGAAAGAATACGAATGAGGGAGTGAGAAATAGGAAACGAGAGAGAGAAAAAATCACTATGATGACACGTAAGTGCAAAGAGCGATTAAGGATTTACTTTCAAAAGGACTCCCATTGATCTTTTTTTTGATAGACCTGCAATAAATCAAACTGGATTGACTCGCATGAGAACCGAGCCTAATCCTTTAGTCAGATCCGGGAGAACTCAGACCAAACCAGCTGTTAATTTAGGCTTTACAAGATAAAGCAGGAGAAATCCAACCTGATGTACCCTAGGGCTGAGGCTTACATCATCTCTGTAAAGCAATCAACTTATTGCCAGTTTGGAGAGGTAATCAGAGCACATACTGAGAGAGGGATGGCAGGGGAGGGATTTCCGGCTGCTGGAATTGGAGTATTGTCTTCTTCTAAGGCAGTTTGAAGGGTAGATGCCTGGCAGAGACAAGTTGAGAAGAGCTATGCTGGGCAGATGTTTAACTTGAATTGATGGGATGCTGATCTGATTTACACCTTGGGCGGCATGGTGGTATAGAGGTCAAGACGTCTGCCCCTGAGGTTTGGGGTTCAACTCTGTGCTTGGGTGAATTTTCTCAGGGTAGTCCAGCATCATTGAAGACTATAAATAGAGACCAATTCTGGTCGTTTGTTAATAAGTGGGCTCCAATTGGCGGGGCAACATAACTAAGGTGTGAGCCACCTCTCAATTGGTAGACTCCAGCTCAAGAAAATGGATGGATGGTTGCATTTACACCTACAATCATCTCTCAAATTGGACCGAGGGGGGTGCTAACAGTAGCGCTCCGTTCCTGCAAGTTCCTTGGAGGTCAGTCAGGAGCTCATCGCCTTGTCCCCCATCAGTCGGTGCCACCTCAATCGGGCCTGCCTGCCATGAGGCGGCCACACCATAACACAGCCATAGCAATTAAATTGGTTATTTTAGTACGGCCGAGACAGAGGGATGTTGTTCCTCCCCAGAACAACTGTGCGGAAGTATTGCAAGGCACAAACTGAACCATACTAATGTCTTTTACAGATCTGTTGTTTCTGTTGACGAAAGCAGGGGTGGAGGCTCCTCTTCTTCACTGCGTGCCACCGTGATGGCGGATGCAGGGGATAAGGCTTGAAAACTCCAAGCACAGCCGCCCCCCGCCGCGCTCACACTGACACAAAGACTCATTAGCTCACCATCTCCCCCCACCCCCCAGCACCCCCCTGTCTTTAATGTCCTGTTTACGCTGCAAAAACAACCAGATCAGGCCTGAAATCCAATAACGGAGCTTTGCAGGGTCCTTTACGCCGACCCCGCAGGAGTGCTGAGGAGAAGCAGGCCTTGTAGTCTCTGGATGCTTTCCAAAGCTCAGGAGTCCGTACAAAAACCACAGATAAAATAAGAGTTAAAACAGCGGTTGCCGTCGAGGCTATCAACACGCCGCACGGACTGTCAATCTTCAGTCTCAACCTCGCCACCGTTCTTAGGCAGGGTGGAAAATCATCCAGTGTATCTATATCGCTGTACTTCTTCTCAAACTTTAAATCTGGTCATCTCCCCCAAGGTCACATTTAATTACACAGAGTATTAATCTCAACGGACAGATGGCAAGCAGGCCGCCTCGCAATTACTTTATGCCCAATTGAATCATTACTGGCGTGATTTGCTAAATCGCGGCACGCCGAAAAGCGAGGCGAGTACTGGATGGGTCCGCTACAAGTGGGGTGAAAGGCAGCAGTGGGTGACAGGGCAGGTGTGCCTCTTGTTTGGGACTGAGTTCGCAAAAGAGTTGAGAATACAAGGGGATGACTGTGTGGGGAAATTTGGCACTGATCGTTGCGGTATTAAGAAGAATACACAAGCTGTATTTTTCTTGAAACTAAAACCAGAGCAGAAGGCTAATGTGGAAGCAGTCGGCTCCAGGCAGCCCATGCGAGGAAACCACACGACAAGACCGCTTCCAAACATGAAGAAAATATTGTCTCCACAACGTATGCCAAGAAAAGTTGGATTTTCTGTGGTAACGGGGGTCTATTTTATGACAACCATTTGTCATTGGGGAGCAATCCCAGTGGGCTGCACTCCTTCCAGCTCCAAACCCCAGAGTGGAAGCGATCCCATGGCAGCATCCACCCATGCTGATGCCTCAATCATCATTTGGAAGCAATTAGAGGTTGACTTTTTCCGGCATCTCTGACCGCATCTCGTCACCTCACCAAGGAGC
The DNA here is from genome assembly GCF_059516105.1 of Syngnathus floridae. Classification (NCBI taxonomy): domain Eukaryota; kingdom Metazoa; phylum Chordata; class Actinopteri; order Syngnathiformes; family Syngnathidae; genus Syngnathus; species Syngnathus floridae. Next base: position 4,139,105 of record NC_142430.1, on the reverse strand, counting down.
CAACAAAGGAGAGTCTCATCGACGAGTTTGTCATTTTGTTGTTGCTCCAAAGCCAGAAGGGGGGGGGGGGTCGGGCTCTTTCTGCCTTATCTGTGCTGACTGGCCAAAAATACGTTCAGAATTCCTTGCATGTTCTCCAGGTGACGTTTTGAAAATTTCCCTATAATCCCTACTTGAGACACTGAAAATGATCCCTTGAATACCTTCACAACTGAGCTGCATAGTGTGAAACTAAATCCAGCGGTAGTGAAAAACATTTGTCCAACTGGCAACCAAAGTAGGACTGGCATCCCGCCACTAACCGGGAACAGTTGTGTAAAGACGACTGGTCCGCCGATGTAAAACGATCCGCTGGAGCGTATAGAAAACTTCCACAAGTTCTCCCTTTTCCCAGTCAGGGCAGGGAATTCCTCCTGCTTTCTGTAGACAGCAGAAACAGTTGTTCTCCCTGGAGATTGGGCAAGCACTTTGGGCGGGATCTAGCAGTCGAAATGGGGGGGGGGGGGGGGGGGGGGGGGGGATGATGACATATGCACATGCAAAGTTACAGCGCAGGATTTTCACACTCCCCAGGATGAGGTGGAGTGCCCCGAAGAGACTTCCTGTGGCAGCCCATAGACCGTTACGCTGCAGTTCTGCTCCATTGCTAATGTGTTCCATGTTTGTGTTGCCGTCATGCAAAATTTCTGTTCAAAGAACGCAGTGTTGTTCAGGGCATAATATAAAGTTCGGGTCTAAAGGTCAGATAACCGAGCTGCTAGTATTAATTCAAACAGAATCACCGTCTCACCTACTTGGATATTTGGACGGTAATCTGACTCTTTAATTTTTGGCACATAAATAGTTCAAATGAGCATCAGCGAGACACTTTGTAAATTCCCACAGGGTGGTTGATCGGGTTGCGTGACAAGGTATTGAAAAATGTTTGAAATGTTTTATTGTGTCTCAAGAATGTCAACAGAATCTCCACTGATAAAGGAATTCAAATCTCCCAAGGAAATTGACAAACGAAGCAAAAGTTACTGCCACTGTCATTTTTTGCATGCAAACTACAACACGGCATAAAAATCGACTCAGTCTGGTTTTGGATCCTACCGACCGTATTAGGGACTAAGATTGTGACCAAAAGATGTTCACTGGTTGAGAAAGGTGCATTCAGCTCGTTTCAGCCGCCGCAATTCAACGAGTCTTCTGTCCGGTCAAGAGGGGAATTCAAGCCAAGGCCTCTGACCTGAACTTGACCCCGAGCCTTAAGTCATTCCTCCAGCTGCCGTGGACCAGCACCGGCACCTGTCTCGGATAAGCCTCGGCGTTCACACCCGGCCTGGCCGCATTTCTGTCAGGTGACAAATGCTAACACGAGCACTCTGCATCCAAACCTGACAAGAGCCACTTCAGAATGATGTGAACCACTTATGCGGCGGCATCGTAGCCAGAGAGGGCTTTGTCGCATGTCTGATAGTTAGACGCTGGCTTAAACCACGCTTCCCTCAACTGCGCTAACCGCCGTCTTTGCATAGCGCTCAGCTCTTGCGAGTGTCGAGTGCGTCTACTCTGGCGAAACTATAGCAGACTAAGCAAATTTCCACCATCAGCGTATCGTTGACGAGTGAGACAACCTTTCCGATCGGACGATAAACGTAGCGTCAGCATCGCTCAGTATGCTGGGGAAGGAGGAATGCAACATCTACATCACCACAAGAGCAATTTTCTCATGGCAGTGCTTTATCTTGAGATGTGATCTGGTGACAGAAAAATCTTTGTCTGGGGTTGGACACACGGGGTAGGCTAGAGACGACGGCACCTGATTGAGCGCGGTAAATGGGGCTTGGATTCACTCAGGCGTGCGCCGGACCGCCGCCGCGTCTCCCCACCTCATTGGCCATGCAATCCCGCACGGTGCACACACTGCATCTTTTGTGACTTCCGTGTCCAAGCTTCATTTGTTTTGTCCACCGAGTAAATTTCGAGCAACTTGCGTTCCGTAATCTCTACACGGCCGCTACGTCCATCTGCACCGGTGATTCACCACACACACTTCTCGGCCAGCCTGACTAATGTGCCCTGACACTCGTACATCACCCCGCAAATTGGCCAAATGAATTAAGCGCGGATCCTGCTGAGCTTTACGGGCTTTAAATGGATTTCCTCCACTCCAGGTCTACCCAATAATTGCATTTATCCATCTTGTTGAAGCCAGGTTTACACACTCGCAAAAGATCATGCCAATCCCCTGGAAACATTTTCCGCTCTGGCGGCCAGCGCGCGAGACATTTGTCATCGGATCTTAACAGGTAATTCAAACAACAATTAGCTTGACGACTGGGCTGTATGTCAATGTCGGGGTCCTTGTCGGACAACGCGTCGTCTCTTAATCTGTCTCGAAACACGCAGCCTTTCTAGCGCAGTCCAGAAAGTGCATGCCTCCGTTCAGCCAAACATCCAGACAGTGCTAGGCAAGCATTGAGCACTTGTTCAGTTGGGGTCATCTCAACACTTGGGAATGTTTGAACAGAAGTGCATTAGACACTAGAGGGGGGAGGAAGGGGGAGGGCAAAGGACAATTCAACTATGTAAACATGCAGCTACTTCCTTCCCTGCACTACGCTCCTGAGGCAAGCCACTGTTCAAACAGCGTCCATGGCATTCTTGTGCAGCTGCTGCCTGGGACGTGCCAGACAGGGGGGGGATGAGGCCAACGAAAGCGAGCCAGCGAGGTATGACCCGGCCAGTCTTCTCCTCCACAATTTGTCACGAAGCGGATGACTTATCTTTATTGATATTCCAAATATGAACAAGTGCGACGGGCAATAAAGATAGAAAGGGCTGTAAAAAGTGAAGATAAGGAGCCTGCAGGTTCTAAAGGGCACTGCGACATGCATCACATGACACACAGGCCATTGCGACACGGGGATGCCAACTTCTAATCTCAACTTTCATTATGAGGGCGGCGGTTTCTGATTCATAGGCAGTATTGGAAGACAACCTTTGGATTGCGTGCCGATAGATTTGGACCTAAAATACCTTCCTATCGGAGACGTTGATTTTATGATGTTAAGCCACTTAAGCGGAACGGCTCACATTTGTGTGTCCAGACTCGGAACACTGCGTTATTTCAGAGTTTGTCCTGAGCGGATAGCATCAGCAACAATACATTTTGCGGTGTTCGTTTTGGACCTCGACAGGGGTTGATCCGCTTATGTGGCTTCCAAACTAAACCAAAAAAATTCTGTGTCCCACTCCCTCAGATAGGAAAAGAAATTGCCACTTGGGAACCTGCTGAAGTCAAACTTTTTGTTTCCAGACCCGTCATTACGGAAGATATAGCCCAAGGTGCGGAGACTCAAAGATCTGCGGGGTTTTCTTTATTTTCTTTCCTTTCTTTTTACACAGGAGAGCCAATATATCCGTCATCGTTTGGGCTCGGCATGGCTCATCTCGGGCCTGCAGCGAGACAAACGACGGAAACGCGGTGAAAGCCGCACGCCGCCGCGTCCGACTGGTCATTACTCCAATCAAACAAGTCATTTCAGGGTGACTAGATTGCATGGTCTTCCGCCTCAAAAGTGCCAAACCACCTGGCGGCCTACTCAGCTCTCTCTGTCAATCATTCAGTCCGTCCGTCCCTATTGGCTGGATGGCGGTGGTCGCTTGAGCCCTCCAGGGAAGGAGGACAATTGACAATTCACTTGATGCTGCGAGTCAATTTGCTCAATTTTGGAATTGACCTCCGCCTGATGGGTGATGCAATTTGTCCAAATGAATAAAGTGACAACTCGGGACGGGTGGACGGCCTCCATTGATTGAAATAGCGACTGGATTTGCGATATCTGGACCTCGAAATGAACAACCTGAGGCTAGCTCGGCAGACATTTGATGGTGTTTAACGTTTATCATCCCATGCTGCAAAAAAGCTAGCATAATGCTAACATTCACTTTGAGATGGCTGTGGAAAAAACTAATTGGGAGTTTAACCAAGGCATCAGTGAATGCGCCAAAAAAGAAACACTTAGCGATCTTAATCCATTTCCTTCGTTACAAGGATTGGCGTGCTCGGGCCACAACGAGCTGTTCGCATTATCTGGAGCTGTACACAAGTTGACAGCTGTCCGTCCCTTTTATTGTGTAAATAGGTTCCCAACATCTGCTTTTGGAGCCAACATTGGAATTTACTCTTAATCTACTTTTCCGCTGGAATTTGTTCGTTGGAGGGAGGGAAGGGATTAAAAAAAAAAACACAGGAAAATCGAACACTCTTCCAGACTAAGGGGGTTTACTTTATTATCCTTTTGCATTTCCAAGTCGTGGCGCAAAGTTTTTCCTGTCTTTTAACGTGCAAATCCTGCCATAATCCGTAGATTAGCAGATTAATTTATTGCCGCGCGCGCTGGCAAATCTCCCTCACCTTTAACATGTGGCTACACGTCGACCACCTTTCATGGCGGATCGCCTCATTAGTGCCCTCGCGTCAAGGTTTTTTTTTTTTTCTTTACACACTTGTACATAACTCCTCCGAGCAATTAAAAGTTTAATTAGTAGATTAAAAATACACAGGCCGGAGTTTCATCTGCGTTTAGTACGCAGCGAAGCCCATTTCCAAGAGATGAAAGTGGCACATCTAAATTATTAGCATAGAAAAATGACTGGCAGCGCAGATGCCGACGGACATACTAAAAATAGGTGAGAAACGTTGTGAAGACCACATTATTTTTATTTGGAGCACAATCCCGTGCTGCCAAAGTAGGTCAACAAAAATGATTGAAATATTTTGGACGTGGCATGATCAATGATGCTTGGACATGGAACCGGGCCGCTCTCATTAGCCCGCCATTAAAAGCAATGACGCACTCTATTCAGGCGGCTTTTGTGAGCGTGACCCCGCAGACCCACGCCGCTGCCCCCTGAAACCGCTTTGGCGGCGTCCCCGCCCCCACTCGAACACATTTCCCGCTTTCTTGCGCTTTCCCTCCCACTCTACTGCTTCCCCCCCCGTGTGAATGAACTTGAATTTTAACCACAAGCAACCCCAAAACGATGGATTTAGACTCCCACCCAATTGGGGAACAGAGAAAATGCAACTTTTGTACTTGTCACATTTCAGTTCATGTAAGTGAACTTGAATTTAACCTCGAGCAAGTCTCCAAACCACCACCGCTAGTTTGCGGCGGCGGCGGCAGCGCTTAAGGGGCGCTCGGGAGCGACCCCGGCAGAAAGACGCAATTGACGAGCAGTTTGATGGTGATCTCTTGGGCCCGCTTCAAGTTCGCATTCAAGGTGAGGGGAGGTAAAGTTAGAGACCCGCTCACTCGCTCACTCAGCCGAAAACTTTTGACTGCAGATTCAACAGATGGATGAAAGAAAACGGAGGCACGTAAACACGCACGGCTTTAACAGCCTGGTGGTGGGGGCGGTTGGGGGGGATGGAACCTATATTTAACAGGATGACAAAAGTTGGCGCTCTCAATGTACAGTGCTATCTTTGTGTGCTGCTGCAACGGCGGCTATAGAAATGCACGGGAGAAAGAGCAAGCGAGAGCGGGAGGGTGGGTGGTTAGTGCGGCTGAAAGAAGAGGGGGGTACACTAAAAAGGGGGCGGGCAGGCGGGGGGCTTACTAGCGCACAGCTGCTAAACCAATGCCTTTGTGCAAGCCTGTCGACATAAAACTAAAAATTATGTCAAGATGTTAAAACAATAGTGTCAATAAAGTTCATTTAAAAAAAAAAAAAATCTAAACCCGATGCTGAATTCACCCCCCCTCCCCTTTCCTTTTTCTTAGCGCTGCCAATGCAGCAGTTAAAAATCTGATGGCAAACACATGCACATTTTTATTTTTAAATATTTTAGACGATGACAGCTCAACCCGCCAACATCCTCCGAATGAGACAATTAAGCTCCGCGAGCAGATGATGGGGAAGAAGAAAATAAAAACTTCCACACACACATCTTGTCGGTAAATATTTACGGCAAGAATCTTTCCCATTCATTGGCCAGGCACTGACAAAAGCTTACTGTACTGCCTCTCCAAACTCCCCTTACGTATACCCCCCCCCTCTTTCCCTCCTGCAGCCCTACATCTGCGATTCATTGACTTCACAATTTACCACATGTCGAGCCGGGGAGAGGTCGAGCCTCCACGTGAATCACGGCGCAAATATGCGAGTGATTTATTGTTTTGCTAAAAAAAAAAAAATCATGAAAAAAAATAAAATTCTAGCGCGCTCTCTCTCCTCGCTGTTGGCAGAGCGTGAACAATTACATTTTGGACTAATTAAGCCGAGAGAATGCGAGGCCGCTAATGTCTCGCAGGCCCGCCGGCGTTTGCGTGTGCCAGACCCCCCTGCTCCCAACCCCCCAAAGTTAACTCGTCAAATGCAAAGCAGATTTTACGAGACGTGGAAAAGGGGAAAAAAAAATGTCCAAGGTTCCACCGCCGTACTTTTTTTGTCAACAAAAGTGATTTGCAAGACAAAAGGGGCACTGCAACTTTCCGCGGTTTTGACACCCCCCCCCCCAACTCCCCTGCAGACACCAATTAGACCCCATTAGCATGTAAAGCCAATTTGATAAGGTGTCGAACAGCCACCGGCACCCGACCCACACACACGCAATCCTTCAAATCCCCCAAAAAATCCATTTACAGGAGGGCAAACAAACGTAATCCATACGATGACGCATTGTTGTCACGACAATGCCGCCATGTTGAGCTGAGATACCGTGGCTCCAAGCGCCAATTAGAACGGATACAAAAGGATCCTGTCGTCGCGTGTTGCTGGGGACCACAAAAAAAAAAGCCACATGCATTATTCAAATGAAGAAAATAAGAAACGGGTGTGTTTTAAAAAAAAAAAAAATGAAGGTATTTTTATTTATGCGAATACATTCCCGTAGCCAACCCTCCATGGGGTGGGTCAACACGGATGGATGGGGGGCATCTACCTGTTGAGGTCACGTGAGCCCACACGGACGCACCGTATTAAAAAAAAAAAAAAAAAGGCCGAGTGCAGCCCAGCAAGTTGCTTTTTTTTGTCCACGACTGGACACGTCAAAATGCTTCAATGGCACGAAGTTGTCAGCTTCTTTGGACTCGGCTTTCCTTGGCTAAACAAATTCCCACTAGAGGTCACGCAAATGATGTTAACCCCCCCCCACCCCCTGCCATTCAGCTTTAAAAAAACAAAAGACGCCCAAATCCAAATCCTTTTTTTTTCCTCCATCATGGTTGCGAGTTGCCGCCTAACAGACAGCTAATCAATGTCCAGGTGAATTATTAATGGCGGCTCGGAGTCGAATAAATTGATATTAGAGCCACCGACCACTTCAAAGACGCTAATGGCTTAGACACAGTGGGGTGCATGTTGGGGGGGGGGCGTTATTTACAGACTATCCGCAGGCACGAGGAAGTACAAGCGCAGACATTTTGTTTAGACCCACCTTGATAAAATGCAAGAAAACGAAACCCTCCATGCTTCCACCATATTATTTTCTTTCAATTTCTTCAAATTTAGAGTTGTGTGAAATTAACACTTTTTTATTTACGGAAATTTCAACAAGTGAATTTAAAATGTAGCGACATTTAATTGAGAAAAATTTTAAATTGAAGGAGATGCTCCTTTTGAGTGAATCACATTTTTTAAATGGAGGGAAATTGCTATAAGGGATAATGGGGGATATAAAAAAAAGATGACGCCAAGGTGAAATCAAAAGAGCAAAGTGCAACGCGTCGTCACGGGACTCCTTGTGCTTGACATTAGTGCGCGTGTGTCGGTTTTAATGACAATAAATGACAAGCGGCGATTGATTAAAAAAGAATAGGGGTGTGGTCAAGAAAAATAGTTTTTCTTTTCGATGAGAAAATACAGTAAATGATTTCACAAAAAATAAGAGCAGGGAGCAACAATTTTACCCTCATCGTACAAGTATTGATTTACAAGGTGCGCACAATAGAAAATGGAGGAAACAAAATAGGTGGTGCAGAAAAGGGGGGTGCGGGGTGTATTGCGGCTTGCAGGGTTCCAATTTCCTAAATGCCTCGCCTTCGCCTTAACCTTGTAAAATGAGATGACAGGTCCTAAAGCGCTCCACTTGTAATTGCAAACGTTTAAAATAAAATAAGGGGAGCGTGTAAAAAGGGAGGAAGGTGGGTGAAGGGGGGTAACGGCGCTTAAGGCTCGCCGGAGCCCCGGTGGGAATCCACGAGGTGCATAATTAAAGCCCAGCTAAATAAATAACATGAATTTATTGATGAACTTTACATTTGCAGACGCTCGATGTCACCGAATAAAATAGAAACAATCTTCTGAATGAATGAAAACAATTTAAATGGTTGGATAAGCGCTTTACCTCCTCTTATATTTTTTTTTTTGGGCCACATGCAAATACCAGCACACTTGCAGCTCATTTGCATATTTCATTGGTGCAGCTTTCACATTGTAGAGGAAAAAAGGGCATTTTTGATGAGGGCTGAACAAACACAAGCCAAATGCATCATTCATTAACTAAAGAAGTGCATTGCAATTGTGATTATTTTTTTTAATCATGAATAATAACGATGACTATTTTAACACATGAAATTAAATATGCACAGCAACTTATTGCCCATTTTACGTTAGCCACTTAGCATGCTAGCAGCGATGACAGCCGCGCCAACTGTACACTTCACGGACAGTGGCAAAAATTCGACTTTTGCAATACATTTGCACTTTTGCACCCTTCCCCGAGACGGCCGCCGGTGGCAAGGCTCGCTCGCGTGTCGCGTCGGTGTGTTGCAGGGAAAACAACCGATAAAAAGAGGTCAACTTACTGTGCGCGCTGTGGGGGAAAGTGATCCGTTGGGGAGGTAGGGGCTGCTGAGATCGGGGATCATAATAAACGGGTAGCCCGGGTACGGTGGGCTCTTGAACAGCCCTCCATCTTGCCTTTTCGCTGCTAACATGGCGGTTGTGGTTGAGGCAGAAAGAAAGAGAAGAAAGGGGCAAAAGTTTTTTAACAATAACCCAAAAGACACAAACAAGCGCGGGGGAGTCTCAAATGGAAACCAATAACTCACCTTCCTCTAAACTTTCTCGCGTTTTGTCTCTGAAAGTTTCAGACCTCGGCGGAGGCCGTCTCTCCGCCTTGAGAGAGGTTGGCGTGGGTGGGGGGGACAAAAGTAAAAACCAAACAGTAGTGAAACACAGAAATTGCGTTAGCGGGGCCCCGAGGCATAACTTTCGCTACGGTTTAGCCGCCTCACAAGCCGCAGGCGGCGGCCACTCGCCTCGGAGTTGTCCGGGGGGTGGCGGCGGTGCAGCTGCGTGCAGCTCCAAACTTACCTCCGAGTCGGACGAGCTGTTCTGATTTGTTTCCGACTCGTTGACGAGCGACGACTTGACGTCCGCTAAATCCCTTTCGGCCGACGAGTTCTCTGAGATTTTCTCCTCCTGCTCCCCTTCGTCTTTGAAGGAGATCATCTCATCGTTGGCGCCCAGGTCGTCCCCTCCACCGCCGTTAAGTTGCGGCATGTCGCTGCGCTTTTTCCCCCCCACGAGCTTCACTAAAGGCGGCTAGCTTGCTGCTGCTGCTCTCGGTAGTGGTGGTGGGGGGAAAATCTCCAAAAGGAGAAACTTTTGCTCTTTTTCGAAAAAGGACCCCTCGGCGTCGAAAAAAGTGCCACTTTCCGCGACTTCGGGGGTGTCGTTGGTGGCGTTGCCCCCCTCCAGTTGGGGAAAAAAACACACACACACGCACCCGCACGCAGAGACACACAGCGTGTGGCGTTCGCGGTCCCACAGAAAAAAAGTCCCAAAAAGAAAAAAAGAAGGGCGCTCTTGGTGGAAAAGGGGAAGCCGGAGAAGGAGCCGCGGTGCTCGGATTGAGAGAGTTGAAGTTGGTCGGAGTGGTTTTCAGTTCAAAGGCGGCGCTGATTGACAGATAGAGAGGGATGGAAATAGAGAGAGTCTGGATTCGGGATTATTGACAGGGAGAAACACACAAGAAACTAATGAGATTCAAACAGGGAGGGACTTGAAGTGACGTTTTCATAAATAGAAAAAAAAGAGGAGGAGAGAGAGAGAGAGAGAAAGCGAGAGAGAGAGAGAGAGAGAGGAAGCCGGCTGTGATGGAGCATGTGAGACAGGACAGTGAAGGCAACACTGCAGGAAAAAGAAAAGGAGTTGTTGCACACATGAGAAAAAAAAATAAAAGCACACATGGGCGGGCTCAAACAAGAACGAGCTTCACCATTCCCTCACCCTCACATATATTTACATTTTTAAATATTTCACCATCTTCCTCTGCTCAAAGGCCTGCTTGGGAAAAAAAGGAAGAGGGAAAAAAGCACGATGAACCCTTGTTTGGTGTGCAGTGATCTATTTTTTCATCATATTAGGTAACATTTCCTCACAGAGATTCTTTTTTTTTCCATGTTGCACCCTTCCTGAGTGGCAGGTGAGATGTCCTGTGGGACTAACCTGAATTCCTCACGGCTGTTCAAAGTCTTTTGTTTAAATTCCATTTTGTATCGTCATCTTCTGCAGGTGGACTGGACAAAAATGAAACTGCAGCACATTCAAAAAAGAAGAAACGTGCATGCTTGGAGGGTTTTTTTTCTTTACTTGGCACCATTTTGCAACCTTCTCGCTCAGAAGGTTAACAAAAGAGAATTGTTTAAACATATGCACATGAATTATAATTTGGAAATTAAATGCATATTTAAAAATGAGAAAGAAAAGAAAGATGTGCTGTTTTCTATTTTGAATCAAATATTATGATAACAATTATTATTATTTAAAAATCGTTTTGCAATCATTTATTTGAGACAAAAGGTTAAAAAATACAGTTGTGGAAACAGACTAGAATATAAGAAAGGCATTTCTATTTAAACTGGGACGTTGACAAAGAAATACTCTGCCCACTGCATCAGCTGTTCCCAATTTTCAAATAAAACAATTCCATCTTTAAGCTGTTTATTCCAAAGACATTTTTTACACGTGAACGGAGATTAAAATAAAATAATAAAATAAACACATTCGTGAGGTTGTGAGGTTTTTTTTTTTCTTTTTACTTCCAGCTATTTATTTTCAAACACGTAAATTACAATACAAAAAAACGCCCTATTACCTGTAATGTAAATAAAAGGAGGAAGAAGGAGGGGGCATAATCCTGCATCCTTTTCCTGGGGCTTGTGTGTGTGTGTACGTGTGCGTGTGCGTGTGTGTATGTGCGTGTGTGTATGCGCGTGATATAAATCAATGATGAGCGCCGCTTACCTTATCTCCTTATTTCAGAACATGCCGTCTCTTTTGAGCTGTGATTTCATGCAACCATCTACAATGAAATTCACATGGACGACAAACAAATGACACAAATCTAAACATGACATTAGAGAATGTGCGTGCACGTAAAAGCTGCACACACACACACACACATACACACGCACACACACACATATGTTCCCTTCAGCTCAGGGCCCACATGTTCCAGGCCAAAGCAGCCGAGTGCCGAGCGGTTGTCGCTTGGGCCTGCGAATGTCCGGCGTGACTGTTGTTGTGACTTCAATCCAAAAAAAATTGCTTAACATTATACAAACTGATTCTCAACTGTGCCTTCTGGATGTCATTTAAAGCCATAATCATCAATCAATTTCATACCTTGTGTCGTAATTTGGCCGCAATGCAATAAGATGCTTCCCATTTTAATTAGTGGCTGTGCTAATCTTTGCACAAAGGGATTTGAATTCTGCACATCAAAATAGAGAAGCAAGAGCTGACCATCCAGTCATTATGCAAACATGTGGCCCCAAATGTACCCCAAATATACAGATAGATAGAATTAGATATATTTTTCTCTTTAATATGCTGCGAGAATAGTAAGCCTGCTCCCTTGGCCCCTCAGCGCACTAATCATTAGAGGAAAAAAAGGAAATAAAAAGCTTCTGTATGCAGCCGTTACATCTGAGCATGTCACTAAAATAAATGTAAAAGTGAATTGTTTACCAAAGCCTTAAGGGCTATTTTATGCAGTGCTGTGTTTTTTTTTTTTTAATGAAATAAAAGGGTGCTCAGCCATACAGTATAGCAGCTTTGCTTGAGCCTCGTTAATTCAATCAAAATGAAACGTGGGCCGCTTTGGTGTTTTTTGCACAAATATTTACTGCAATACTAATTTTACCACCGGCAAAATCAGTTCCACAGGGCTCTCTACTAGGGCCATGGACTTTTGACCAATTTGGAGAGGAAAATGGAAAAGGTAAGGGCAAGCGAAGTGCTTGGCATCAGCAAAGAAAAAAAAAAGCAGACATGGGTCCTGTTGACCCCACCCCTAAGCGAATCCAACATCTTGTCTTTTGGGGTTTGAAAAGGGACAAAGTGCCCTTTTAGAGGCCGGGAGCATCTTGTTGAAGGCTCTTCCTCAAACAGGAAGCGGGAGTTGTGTTTTGTGATACAAGCAAAAGAGGTAAGAGGGTTGTCTTCAACGTCCTCCAACAACATTCCAGGCCTTTAGAAAAAGCACAATTGAATTGCCTTCCTTTGGGGTGCCTCAACAGGGCCAAAGACTTTTTGCAAGCCCATTTGGAATGAATGCACTGAGGGCTCCAAAATTGCTGCCTTGAAATTTCTCAAATCAGCTTCACGCCCCAAAAAACTCATCCATGATCGAATTTTGCCGAAATGGAATTTGAGACTTGACCCCCACGCAAACAACATGAACTTTAGCAAACAAGTCAGCTTGTCAGAAAGTCAATTGGGCCAGAGTCTCCACCATAGATGCCCACCGAGCTTTTTGCATTTCTAACCATTGGTGTGCTTTGGTCAAAGTTTTTTCCCTCCCATTTCAGTTTGACGCTCATTTGCTCATTTTGCATTTGTGGCTGATTTTCATCCATTGCGGACGACTCTTGGAAAATAATCTTTTTCTTGGTTGATTTCTTTTTTTTTTTTTTTTTTGACGTCGCAAACTGATTAACGAGCAGCACATGCCGGCTGACCTTGAGTCAAACGGCGACACAAACGAGAGCAACGTGTGGCGTTCATTAGCCGGAGGGACGGCGTCTCGGGGCCATTGTGCAAAGTCAAAAGGGACGGCAAACATCATCAAGGTTACGCTGGCGAGAGAGCGCATTATACGCTAATAAAGGATGAGGAAAGTGGCGCAAACGTTGTAAATGTATTCATCACAATGTTTACAAAGTTGGTTTCATTTGCAAAGGTACTCCCACGCTTGCAGCGAAGAAGACGCAATTGCAGCTTAAGTTTGTGTCCTCCGAGAAAAATCCCTTTTACTTTGGCCCTTATTAGCAACTTGCTAGCTTTTTTTTTCCGTATGTAACTGTTGAAGGACGTCGATGGATGATTGTGGCGGTCGTTTTTTTATATTTGCTTAGCAGCTAGCTAGTGAGCGATTCGTCTTATTTCCGAAGTTTTTCCATGCGACGGCAACAATGGATGCGTCCGCCGCACACGGCTGCAGGATTTGGCCAGATGAATTTCAATGAAAGTGCCGCTAATGAGTTTTGCAGCCTTTGGCAACCCCCCCGCTCGCCCGTCACCGTTCCTTGTGATGAATAATGAATATTGCGGGCCACCGGATGACATATCGTCTTGGGCCGGCGTCATCCAGCTAAGGCCATTAGCTGCTTGGTGACAAGCTTCTCGTGGAGCAAGGACTTGGCAAACTTTTTACATCATGAAGAAGCATAGCAGTTTCTCATGATGCACATCTACTCAAATGTGTAAAAATTGGTCAAATTCAAAATTCGAAACTTTTTTTTCGTAAGCTAGGCCGCTATGACAAATTTCACTCTAGTATTTTTTTCGATCCGTGCGCTCGTTAGCTACCTTCCAAATTCATCATCAGATCACAGTCATATTTGATCAATATTAATAAGGATAGGCAAAACTCCGGCAGTAATTACCGCCGTCTTCTCAGGGCTTTGATTCGGACCGTTACGAACGCCTCGGCGTCTTTGAGATTAAAAAAAAAAAAAAAAAAACGGCACAGGCCTCTTCTTTCATTTTATAACATTAAAACCCAACAGGCATCTTCTAAAAGCTCTAATAAGACAAAGATTAGATTTGCATCCCCATACAAGTGTCGTTTTCAATTGATTAGCAAGCAGCCATTGATGTGGCGCAAATGGATGCTTTCCCCTATGTTCTTAAGGCCGCCTAATAGAAGGGGGCGGGCATCCCGGAAGGAGTGGAAAGGGGAGGGGGGGTGGCGTTGCTACTTTGATGTTCAATCAGGAGGGGGCAAAAAAAAAAAAATCTCACTTCATCTTTGTCGGATGCTGTTTGGTAAATAACGACGACTGGCAAAAATGGAGCCAATGTGCTGGACACTTTCTGTTTTTTTTTTTTTTTTTTTTTTTTTATAAGGGGGGGGGGGCTGTACTGAGCAATGTGACACACAAAATTCTGAAAGGTAAAAGTGTCCTTGGCAGCAAACTTTGTTGTCTTTGTCGGTGCACAAATGAAAATTGCAAGAAGGGCACGTCCGCCCGCACCAGTGTCAAAAAGTCTGTTTGGGCAAAGGAGCTCATCTGCATATGTGAATAATACATGCTGCTTATAAGCATATTAAATGGCGGGCCGTAATGTGACGGCTGGCCACTTGGTGTCATGTGAGGAGGAAGAGATTAGACCTCGCCGCTTAATTAGAAAGATGTCAAGTGTCAGCCGGTGAACTCGCTCCCGGAAGGGTCAGCGCCTTTAGTTTGCTGATTATATGCACAATCTATAGATAAAGTCTCATCATAAGGGCTATTAAGGCCGCCGCATTAGCATGCCAGCGCTGTCCGGCGCAGGAGGAAGCCACGTGCACGCTTCGGCCTTTGTTAAGGCCCCACAAGTTGTCGCAATTTAATCGCAAACGCCATTGGGACCGCCGCCATCGTGCAAAGCGACGGTCGGCGAAATCTACATTTCAAATGTGGCTCGACGGGCAATTTGTGCAACAGCAAGCAGTCGGACAGCCACCAGCGGGCTTCACATGTCACAAAACAACAAAGCTTCAGAGTACGAGTCATGTCGAGAGGAGAAAGAAGAGGAAAACGAGAAAATAATTCAAATCATACCCCCGAATAATAATAATAAAAAGTAGTAAACAAGAGAACACAAAACAGTCCCATTAGCAAGAATGCTAACATAACACAACAGCTTGCGAGCGTGTGTTTTGCTAATTATCGGCGCCATCGAGAGGCAATCGGGGCAGCGGTGCGCTACGCTGCGCTGGAAAGTGCCGGCGGGCCCTGGGAGAGCACCTCGGCTTCACCTTGTCAGGTGAGCCCGTCAAAGCGGGCCGACGCTTTCTGTGTTCCTGTCAATCACAAGCAGAGACCCCCGCCCAACCCCTCCGATAACCCCACCACTACACCTTCACAAAAAAAAAAAAAAACCAGCACAAACCAAATTTGGACCTTTGGCAACACAGTAGACTGGATGATGTCATCAGGCCCCTCCTTTCTTTGCTTCCCCTTTTGTCAGTTGATTCAAAAATCTTTTCATCATCCTGTGGAAATTAAAGTGGAAGCAAGGCAGGCAAATATTAGAGGGCTGCAAGACAATGTGTTCTTTCAACTGGACTCAAATGTCTGTAGTGAGGCTCAGAAGAGAGCTCAGTTGACATGGAAAGTCAAAAGCCATAAAATAAAAATGCAAATAAGTCAAGTGAATACAAAACGAATCGAATCCAAAATAAATGAAGATACCATTCAACAATTGGAAAGGCTCTGGGGTTTTAATCAGTTTGTTTTGATTTGGGGAGCTGATACAGCAGCCTCCCCCCATCCCGACCCGCCACCCAACCTCCCCCTGCCTCCTCAATATTTCATGTGTTGAGCACATGCTGAGTATGTGAAGGCCACGCTAGCAGGCTACAAAAAAAAAAAGAGCAACAAGAGCAAATAGAAGCGACTGCTCCAATCCGCGAACAGAAGTGTTGCAGTTAGCTGCCATCACGTTAGCAAAAAAACGCCATGTCATGCCAAAAACTGCTCCGTTGGGCCACGACATATCTCAATGAGTTTGAGTAAATCACCATTTGCACACACACCCCTCCCAAAATCAGCGATGTTGCTTTTTGGAAAGCGCCAAAATAGTATCCGGATGTGCAAAACATCAAACATTTGCCGTTTTTCTGCCTTCTTTTGTCTGCAGCTGGATGTCATTGGAGAGCAAAGCAAAAAAAAAAAAAAAAAAGCCCACCTAAAAGTGTGTCTTTTTTCTCACTCTACACGCGTGTGCGTGTCTCGCAAACGAACGCGCACGCAGGCTTTGTTTTCCTTTTGAACATCCCTTTGATGCCGCTGCTTACTTATTTATTTATTTCCCCCCGCTCGCTCGCCGGCTCGGCCGGATGAGGCGCGCCATGCGCCGAGTGGCATCCATCAGCGAGGAGCCTCTCCGGGTGACCTCCACTCCCTGTCAGCCATGGGAGGAGGAGGAGGAGGAGGGCGGGGCGTGATGGGGAAGGGGGGGAGGCAATTGAGAAGAAGGAAGAAAGTAGGAAGAGCAATCGGCCAGTCGTGTATTTAATCCATTACAGAACAAATTGAGGCATTTGGCAGTAATATAAACACATCTATTAGGAACTGTCAGTGGTGCTGAAACGTTCTTTTATAATTCTTTACTTTTTGGAGTAATACTTTTTTTCTAATGGTGATATTTTGGGTACAGGATTGAATCCTTGCAGGAGGAAGCCGCTGGAGCTGTCCATGGTGCTGAAACGTTCCTGTCGTTTTATATTCTTTACTTTTTGGAGTAATACTCTTTTTGCTAATGACAATATAGCATTTGGGTGCAGGATTGCTGTCCATGGTGCTGAAATGTTCCATGCACAATGTTAGTTTTTATCCCAATTGAGGACTTTTTTTGTGACAATATTCTTGTGAGAAGTTAGTTTTGTTGCAGAATCTTTCCTCTCAGCTGATAAAAATTTCGTCCGCCGCCTTTTGGGATTGAACGATTTCATCATATTTTATTGAAGGGTTTTTGTAAGGCCTAATATTCAGCAGCTGTGATCTATGGTGGAATGACAATTCTCAGGGTCAAGGAGGGACCGGGGCAATGGGAAACAGGAGGGGTGGGTGGGGGTGCATGTGGATTGATGGAATAAAAAAAAAATCGGAAAAAGGGGACGGAAGAATCTCATGAGTCGTCTTTAAAAATGAATGAGAAAATGGGTAATCCCAGAGTCATGAGTGGGGGGATCAATATGGCCTCTCAACTCATGGGGGTTCTCGGCAGTCCTTGATATGAACAAAAATGCTTGCCTTATCCCTCCAAAGACGGCTGTTTGTTTACAGCAAGAAAAAGTCTCATTATCTGTAATTGTCACGGGGGGATCACGTGACCTTTCAAGATTCACCCGAGATGGGAACTGATGCATTCTTCAGCTGAGATATTTTGCAACAGTCAGGTTCTCCGCCTTGTACGTACACCTGGATGAAAGGTGTTTCACGGCAAACTTCCCATCTGTCCATCTGCTCATCGCAAGCGTTAAATGCACCCCAACGCCAGCACCGAGCACCCCCCCTCCTCCTCGTTCATTAGCGAGCTCTTCAGTAGCCTGTCACGGCGGATGTGCTCCATCAAAGCTGATGGGCTCGCCATTTTTTCGCGGCGAGATGTCGCGGGTTATCATGGCGCGCTCAGATCTCGGGCTACGGGCGGAGCGTGACTGGCAGGTCGCCTTTTGAACGCGCTGATTCCTCCCAGTTGGAAATTTAGGATCGTGTCGGCTAAGACGCCGCATGCAAAGTAAATTGGCGTGCGTGCGTGAGCGCGACTGGCTGGCTGGGTGGGTGGAGGGCCGGGCAAGTAAAAGCTCCTCGCTCTCTCTCCATCAACGTCCACGCCATCTAACGCAGGAATGAGTCTCGGCCTCTTTGGACTGCAATGTGATCTACTGTGGATCCATGGAAAGAAGCGCTCAACCGCCGATGGCCGAAAAAGCCATTCTTTCCGCCGTACAAGCGGAGAACGTGGCGCCCTTTCTGAATGGTGTAACACTACACTGTGTGTCCCGCCAAGCGAGGGAGAGGGGGGGGCAACAATAGTAGCGGATTCATTGTGGTGCTCAAATGACACCATTGTTGCATCTCCTCGGGGAGTTGTACAACGCAGGCAGGATTCTTTGGGCAGGAGAACCTCCCCCACTCATGTGGTGCTTCTCCTCCCATCAACAATCCTTGTCATAGGAAATGGCTGACAAACATCAGGTGGGAGAAGAAAGATTTTGTTTCTCCCACAGGAGCGCCCCAAGAGGATGGGGGTGGCATGACATCAGCACTCTAAGGAAGTTTATTTTCCTAGCTGAAAGGGTGGGGGAATGATGTAAACAATAATTTGAAAAAGTGGTCTGAGACACTTTTTCATGTGTGTGAGTGGAGGGGGGGAGGCTGAGATGGTAGGGAAGGGAGGGGTGGTGTAAACGATCGTTTGAAAATGCGTTGGTGGTGGGAGGGAGGGGGAGGGCTGGCCGTACCTACCTGCTGGGGAAGACCCAATCTACATTTTGGGGGGGGGGGAGTGGGGCAATATCCCTGCAAACAATTCTCTCCTTGCTGGTTTTTAATGCTGCCTCTTAACGAACATAATCGCCCGGCGACAGTAATGACAGGAAAATAAAAACATCTAAAAAGGAGTCGGGGCGGGGGGGGGGGGGGGGGGTGGATGGGGTGGGTATAGTCGGCAGGCACCCCCTTTCCCCACCGCCCCCCTCCCTCAGGTTGTCGCCGGCGCTCAATTATTTCCTTGTCAAGTGGCGGTGTTTTTAATGAGGCCCTGTGGGACTGACGTCTGTCAGTCAGCTCTGACTTTTTGACACCATTACAACTTCAAATAGAAGGCGCCGCCGCCCGCCACGTTCGTCTGACAGGCTGGGGGGATGGCGGGGAGGGAGACGGTAGGAAAGGTGGCAGGGGGGGGGGGGAGACAGAGGAAACACAAGAGCATGTAGCTCGGCTGAACACACGCATCAGTGGCCGGTCATTAACCCGCCTACACGCACCCCCTCCGCGCTGCCTGGTTGACTTCCCGTTCCTGTTTCATGACAACATTGGGGGGGCCGGCCCCCCAGCACGGGATGGGAAGGCCCTCGCCCAGCGTGGGACGGGCCCCTATTTTGTCAATTGCTAATGCGAGACTTTGAAGCAGAGGATGGAGGGGAAAGGGGGAATGCGTCCCCCACTCATCGCAGAGGGAAAAAAAAAAAAGATGACCGACTGCCGGCCTTGAATTGCAAATTTGACGCTTTCGAAGCAGCGGGGACAAGGACCACGGCGCACGTTCAAACTAGTGACGCAGAAGAAAGCTGAAAATCAACTTGCTTTCTTGATTGTACCAAAAGGTCTATTTTTTTTTTTAACGAAGGAGGCTAGTCACAAGTTTGAAATTCCAAGTTGGATCCATTCAAATAATTAATCAATTTTGGACTCCACAGAAAATACAGTTTGAGCACAAGAAGAGACCTTTATAAATAAATAGCAGAATCACATACGTACACATTTCCAAGCTATACATGATGTCCGATTAAACGTTAGTACACACGGTAGAAAGTGGAAACAACGAGAGGGGAACGCAAATGTGTTAAAAAGTATTGGAACTAAATGAATCATCGGCGTCATGAATTTCTGAATAACAACCAAGAATGAAGATCTGCCCGTCATTTACTTTCCGAATGTGCCTTGCGGTGGAAGGGGCCCAGATCAACACCATGAATCTATTTCTGTCCCTGGAGACGGACGGACGCCGGAGCATGACGGAGGAGAAAAGATCGACAAAAACCAAGCAAGAAGTTGGAGAGGAGGAGGGGTTTAAAAAAAAAAAAATAAAGTCCTTGTCAGCCGTTGGAAAAGCTTGATTCATGGTGACCATTTGTCCTAATTACAGCCCAACAAGGCTTTTTGTCGCTATTAATCACGCGTGTGTGTGTTTGTGTTGGTGTCAAGATGGATGTGTGTGTTTGGAGGATCAGTGGCCCCGCAGATTGAAATAGATGGCCAGGATGATGGTGAGGACGATGAAGGCTCCCAAGACGAAGAGCAGCACGCGATTCTGGATGATCCTACAAACACAGACAAAGACAAAATTCAGGTTTTAGAAACACACGAAATGTTTTGGACACTTAAGGATGGATGGGACGTTTGAGTTCCATCTGTGCTTAACAAGGAGGTCAAAAATAACAATGTGGAAAAACAAAAGTTACAGAGGTGCGCCTCCAAAAAGTTATTTGCAAGCAAGGAGAAAAAAAAAAAAAAAAGCATCTCTCTAGTTTGCTGGAAGTCATAAAAAGCGCAAACTAATGATGGAATTTACCATAAAAACATTTTGACCAGGCCTGACTTTGGAGGAGGACGGAGCGCGGGGTGGAGGCGGGCGGGTGGGGGTGCATGTGCTAAAATGTCGACAAGACAGATCGAGCACTGATGCATTTGTGCCTCCCCAAAAATTCTCCACACTGGCTGCCGCTGACAAATGAGAGAATTATCACATTTGCTGACATGTGGAGGAGAGGCCGAGGTTGGGGGGGTGCGAGGCGCGCTGTCCGCTCCTAAGCGGGAGATGAATAACCCCCCCAAGTGGTGGTCATTTATCACCAGGGGGGGGTGCGCAGTCACCCCGGACCGGCTTGCTGCCCACCATCTCCTGCTCACGGCTCCATTTACACAAAGTGGCGGGATTTTTGCCTCTTTAGCGTCTCCCTGCTATTAATTGGCATGCATTATTTACTGTGATTATTTATTCCAGCCAAATACCCCAGAGGTTGTTGCAGAAAAGTGTTAGCTTTAGCCTGGGTGCTAACAGAGTTGATATTACCGGATTAAAAAAAGATCTCGACTAAATGGTTAAGTCGCACATTTCCCGTCCGTGCCTTGAAGTAGCAGCCGACATCCTCGAGCGCTCAGCGAGGGGAAAGATTGCCTCCGTCCCCCCTCCTGTCAAGACTGCAGGACCGATGCGGTTTGATAAGTTGTGTTCCGTCTCGCCACGTGTCAGGATAGGATCAACCATTTGCGTGTTCTTCACACTTGAACTTCTCCTGCCTGCCGCCCCCCTCAGCCCTTTCTTCCTTGCGAAGCCGAAGACACTTTGGCGCGTGTTACGGGGCCAGCGGAGCTCGTCACGCTCACCAAAAACACGCATCAGTGTCATTTTGGAGCCTTTTGTGGCCAGCTCGACCTTGACGTGCGTTCAATGTCAGGCTGACGCACGGAACTTTTCCCTAGGAACGCAGCCAAATTAAAATTGTTTGACAAAAGTCACGTTAGAAAGTTTATGTCCGCGGAGGCCCGTCCACTGTCAAATTGGCGCCAAAACATGGTCGAGTTAAAAGGATTGAACAACTCGTCTGCTTTTTAGTCCGACAGGTGAATTGAAGGTTGGTTGCGGCACACGAGAGAGCAAAGTGAGAACAAGAAGGATGGCGACAGACGGATGCGAGCGAGCGAGCGGGTGGGCGAGGGTCCATTTAGCTGCAGGGAGGGGGGGGGGGGCGAGGGAGAGAGGCCCCTCGGAGACCACATGAAAATAATGAGGACTTTTCTGTCAGGAAAGATTTACAAAATTGCAGCAGTGTTATTAAAATTTAAAATCTCCCATTTTTCCTCCTCCTTCTTCTCGCATGGTCTTCCCTTTTTCTCTTTCCCTCCGCAGCCTTATTAGGCGCTAACGAGAGGCGAGGTGCACCTCAGCGTGCGCGTCTGCGCTCCGACCTAGATGCCGCTCTCGTCGCTCCGCTACCTTGAGTTGCAACTTCAATTTCTTCCGGGAGCGTGGTCGTAACTCGAGCCCCGCGCGACTGCAAATAGAATGCCAACTTATTTTTGGAGAAATCCATTTACTTCCTATTTTGACACAGGGAAAAGTGTTTCGGTCAAAATGGCGCCTTGAACTCTCGGGTAGATTGTGCTCGGCCCCTCCCGCTCGGCACCCGAACAACATGTCCGCTCAGAACAAAGTTAGTTTCATCTTCTCGGCACCACAAGCCCCATCAAATCAAAATCAATGGCTGCCTGAGCCGCTCTGGCTCTCCCCGCCGAGAGCCTGCCAACATACGCCGGGCCAGAAAGGGGGAGAGGGGGAGGGATAGAGGGAGGAAGGGGGAGGGCAAGATCAATGTGCTCACAAATGGTTTGAGTGATGGACATGGCTGAGGGGAGGGTCCGGCCAAAAGCATCCACGACTTAGCAAAACTAAAACAAATAAATGTTGCCCTGTGCTTCACACACACATTTTTTTTTTTTATGCTTTCTTCCAATCCCTCATATGACGCTTGCGAGCGCTGGCCGGCTGTTAATGTAAATACAAATAAGTTGAGTTCACGTTGCGCCCATTGCTCCCCAGGGACCGTTCAAGAGAAATCATTTGACTTATTTTTTTTTCTGGAAGCCCCTTTCGGGCCGAGCAGCTGCCGCCGACAAGCGCCGCCCGCTCGTCCCGACGCTTAATTGCAAGCTGTTTACGCTAATGAATTATGGAAAGATCATCACTTGATTCCCCGCAGATGGAAGAGGGAGGGGGGGGGCGTTCCCAAAGTGAGGTGCGCAGGTTACAGCGCAAGTGGAATGATTACAAAGTTTGACTTTTTTAGGCTGGAAATAAATGAATCAATAAAAAGTTTGATTATGCATCAGCCCTAAAGTTGCTCAATTTCACAAGCGTTTGACCTGCTATGTTGAAAACGAATGATATCACGCACATCAAAGACCAACAGGTTTTTATTTTGCGGGATGAGCTAGGATCAAGGTTTCTTTTTTTTTTTTTTTTTTTGCTCGCAGGAGAACGCCACGGAGGCGCTACAGGTTCATCCATTTTTAATTGAGGCGGCTAACGAGGCTGGCTGACTGGCTAGCAGCAAGTTTAAGACTGGGACCCGCTTCTCTCACACGGAAGATGAAAAGGAGGAAGAATGACGCCACTGCAATTTATTTAATTTATTTTTTTAGGGGGGTTACAAAGTCATCCTTTTGTCATCAACATTTGTCCTCAACGTAATATTGCTGGTTTTAGAGGCGGTCGACAGTTTGACGGACAGCGTTTAGAGGTGTGCAGCCATAACGTCCTCCTACAGACACTTTGACACGACAAGGGAGCCTTTTAGTCAAGCTAAATAATCCATGCTTTGCCATTAAATTTCCACACACACTTCACTTCCTTCCCTCTTTAAGATGACGGAGAGGGAAACTCTAGGAAAGGAGAAGAAAGGTGGACCGTTCGCAACAGGGAAGAAATATCGATCTCATAAAAGACTGGATGGTCACTCACGCAAGTGCTCAGTCCTGAAAAACAAGTAAAGATGGCAAGAGAGAAAGTAGCCTTAGCTTTAGGACTTTCTGCAAATGCCAGAGAGAGCCAATCCATATTTGCAGGAAGCCTGGGTTACAAGTTGAGGGTTAGGTGTTGCGCAGAAGCATCACAAGAGATGCCGGGTAACACACAATGGCTTTTTTTTTTTTTTTTTGGTCACTGGTCAGCAGAGCGTGGCGATCCATCAGTATTCCAGTGTTGGCCACATCACAAGCCCACAACGATGCAACATTCATGGAGGGACTGTCCATCAAGTATTTATGATCAACTTTTTTTTTCCCCCCTTCTTGGTCACTGGGAGAGTTCCATCAAGAGTAAACACCAAAGAGAAAAACAAAGGACGGAGAGATGGAATCGGGAAGGGGCAAAAGGTGGGGGGCTAAAGAAAGGCCACAAACATCTTTGGCTGTAAAATATTTTTCTTTTGGAGGGGCCGAGACCTGAAAACTAGGTCTTGATATTCGGGTCCCCAGGTATCAACACAAACATGTTTGTGCCGTTTTTGTTTTCTTCTTCTTAATGCTCAACATCTTTTGCTAGCAACATTTACAACGGGAGCTATTTGACGGGTCGGCCTGGCTAAAATTTGGGATGTCGGACAAGGAACGGAAAACTGTGTGGATGGTCGAGGAATCTTGGGGGCCAGCAGGTAAAAGGTCTTTTTGGTTGTGTGGCCCGCCTCCGCCTGCCTCTTGCTTGCTTAACCGAGCGACCTGCTGTCAAAGGAGCCTTCGTGACGGGAGGCCCATCAGATCCGGCGCTTGTCTGTCTCACAGTGAGGAAAAAAAAAAAATACCGTCGCTGGCAGGAATGTGCAAACTGTTCTGACTGGGCCCGGCCCGGCCCAGGAATTGAAAAGTGTAAAAGTGGGAAGCACGCCGGGCTCCCCGAATCAAACGCAAAGCTGCTTTACGCTAAACTGAGATCACAACTTTGACACGATACTTTGCGCTCACTAGTAAAAGACAACAAGAAGCTGCCAGAGTAAACAAAAGCCACTTGTGACACCTCATCGCGCGGCTGCTACACAAAGCCGACTTGTGACAGCCGCCGACGATCACAAGGGGAGCAGCTGGAAATGCTATTTGCCAAAGCCGCCTCAAGCGTGCCCCTTGCCTTCCCCCCCCGTGGGAGAAAGAAAGCGGGGCGGACCCTCAGGACTAGATGGAACCCAAATTTAAAGGATGCAAACAACTCCGCCGCGTCAACACACGTAACTTTCCCGTGCCAACAATTATGTCGACGTTGTCGTTTTGTTTTTTTTCCTTCCAAAATGGCACCCTAGTGGCAATGGTGAGGTATTGCGCACAACTGCTAATTGCAGCACTTATGTGAAACTTCACATTCTTGGCCGTTCCTTGTGCAAAGTCAGCAGAAAAGGGAAGGGAGGGAAGGGAGGGCCGAGCGGGACGCTTTTGCAACGCGCCCTCCAGCCCCGCCGCAAAGTGTGCGAGCGCAACGCAAACGACACACTCAGCACACGGCCCGCCGACCGGGCAGGCGGGCGGGCGCAAAACACAAGCGGCATTCTTGGCAACGCTGGCTAAGCCGTCGGGTCGGCCAGACTTGCTCATTTCACACGGCAAGGCGGGCCAAGGAGCACCGACAGAACGGGCCAATAAAAGCGGGAGGGGGGGACGCAGCCAAAAGGCCTCACTGGTCTCACTCCGTCCATTTGCAACACGGCTACGGTGATAGTGCGAGAGGGCAATTGTTGGTCAGGCCGTGCCACTGCGAGCGTGCAGCCCATTTGGCCGCGTGCGTGCGTGGCGTAGCGTGGTGCTTCTATTCTGGTCTGGAAGCCACAGCGCTGTGTGAAATGAGAGGGAATGCTCTGTTTGGGCAAATCTAATTTCAGGGCCTTGTTTGTTTTCACTGCTTTATTTTGCAAGCCGGAGGTCGGCTGCAAAAACGCTTTCTCAGTTCACAAAAAGAGAGGAAAGCGAGGAAGTCCAGTCGTCTCAGGCGCTTAATTGCGAGGTCATCCCTGCGTGGCGGCGGAACGTATGCACGCCCGCACACGTATGGACGGATCTGAAATGAGCGGCCATCTTGAGGGGCGGCTAATTGCCGTGTATCGTCCCAGCGGGACCGCGTTTTTGGGAAGAGTAAATGCACCTTAATTAGCAGGGAATGGAACCAAGTGTCATTATTTACACAGGGCCGCTAATCTGCAACATTCTGCTACCACTTGTTTCATGTGACAGAAATATTTGCGGGAGGACAGATGGGGATGCCCAAGAAGTGACGCTGTACTGCTTCTATGAAAGACCCCAATTCCATTCATCTGGTCCAGATGGATTGGCAGCAGCATTTTAGATTTGACCTGTTCACAAACTGGCTGAAGGTGGTTTTAGCTAACTGGATCTGGGGTCCCCACTCACTCTGGGTTGCTATTCTGCGCCCTAAACTGCCAAACTTGAAGTGCCTCGAAAGTTAAGTGCATTGTTAGTCCGCTAATGAGACGGTGGCCAAAAGTTGAGGACGCCTGATCGGACGAGGGCTTCGCTTGACCTTTCAACTTACTCCGCCCCCCCCGGAGCCGAAAGGAAACTTCCCAGGGAAATTCGATAGCATCCGAGATGAGCGGGCGTCTCTAATTTGTTCGCCACTCGCACGACCTATTTTCCCTTCGACCGACCGACACGCCGATCGATCTACTTATCTGGGCGAGATCAAAGCTTCGCACCGCTCGTGTACATTTAGCCCCGACTCTGGTCCTCCCACGTTATGTCTAAATATTAATGATAATAAAGTCTCGCAGCCGTTGGCCGTGTCAGGCAATTACGGCCGACATCGATCGCCGGCTCGGCGCTGCAATTAGAAGCCGCGGCTCGTAACGTGTCCTGGCACATCAAAAGAGAACCGCCATTGATCCGCTCCTGGATCTTAACATTTACCGTTAGGAGACAGAAAATGGGCGGGGAGGGGGGGGGGCACAATTAGCCTGCGTCATCTCGGAGAGCAACACTACTTGTACACTGGCAAAAGAAGAATGTTGTGCGATGCATGCGACGCAGGAACAGGCACGAGCTCCCGTCCGTCCCCCGTCCAGTCAATAGACAGCGACGCGTCCCCATTAAACCGTCCGCATTCCGCACACAATTGCTAGCAAACAATGGGGCCGTTGACGGCGCGACAGGGCCGGCTCTTTCTCTTTCTCCACCGTGCCGATAGCTCTGATGGTTCCGAGGTTTGCCCGTTGTTCTGCTTTACAATGCCGCGCTTCACGCCACTAATAATGGACTGGAACGGCCGGTGCCAATGGAATGCCGGACCCCGTGCGCACAGCTGATTGACTGGCAAGATAAGGAGGGGCGAGAAAAATAGGACATCGACATTTTCCGGGTGAGGCCCGTCAAATGATGAAGTGTGCACAAGGTCTGGTTTTTCCAGGGTTGCTTTTTTGCAGATGATATTTTTGCACACTGTGGATGCGGTGTGCTGAGCTCACTATGATACGCTTTGCTAACATGGTGCCCCACTTCAATTCTCTAACAAACCATGTCATTAAAGATTGGAAACCCGTGTTTAGAAAAGCGTCAAGGGGAAACTTTTAGGATGCTTGGACATCTTAAGAGACACAAAAAAAAAACATGGGAAAACATTTGTGGCGTGTGCGTGCGATACCCAACCCGCTGATGCAGTCGGGTCAGGTGAGGAGACGGGAGGGGAAAGTAACGCGGAGATGCTAGGCCAAGACTTCAATGTCCTCACGACTTCTCTTCAACACTCGAGCGTTGTTACAAGGCTGGCGCCCTCAAAATACAGGGAGTCCGGGGCGAGGGGGTCTAAAGTTCACGTAGCAGAATGACATCCAAATTATTTGGGGAAGTCATCAGAATTCTGCGGGAAAAATAATGCATTTTTTTTTATTGCTGTCAAATGTCGTTGCTGTCGTCCGTCTTGATTTGTTTTGCATGATTTCCTCCATGTCGATTTTCTCCCTGGAGTTTCCAGTCAGGTGGAAAGCTGACCCAACGTAGCAACGGTAACTTTGCAAATATCTTCCCAAACTGCGGCGCTGCTAAACGGGGGCTGTGACCTTTTTGGAAAGCGCACAAGACTGGTCTGTGGAGAGCTGTAACTTGTTTGTAATGCGAGCCTTATGTCGCCGTGGACAAAACGGGTGTTGGCTGCCAGCAGTCAAAATAGCCAATTATACAGTACAGTAGCAAATTCCTGCGCCAGACAGCTCGCAGAGTGATGATGTCGGCCGTCGAGGTGCAAGCCCAGAACCCTGTCGCCACGGAGACACGAAGACCGCGGTGGAGTCCCCCCCGCCCCCGCCTGACCACCAGCGGCTGGCAACGGGCCGAGCTTCGCACCGGGGTGCGAGGCCAAAAGCTTCTCTCCTCTGTCAGATCACACGGCGCATGCCAGTCTGTGAGGGAGAAGGGGGGGCGGGAGAAGGGCTGCCAGCTGGGCTGCTACTTCATGGCAGAGTAGCGCTCTCCCCAAACAAACACAAGCGGCGGCTTCCACGCAACCCGTCATTAGCGAGCGTGCGTGACCGCTCGACTCCTCGAAAGGCTCAGCCAAGCCTTGAACATGCGCTGCGCTCGTCTGGGCCAAAAGCAGATATCGCGGCCGCTTTATCGCCAGCGGCGGAACTCGTTCCACTTCTTACTTTTATGTTTGGAACGTGCCAGACGAATGCCAAACGCTTTTGCAGGGATTAGCTTGCGTGCCGCCTAATTACACAACACTTTGTCGACTCGCGCAGGCTAAAAACGGAGGCTAGGCATCGGGCATTACAGGGTATCGTTGACGGAAACGCGGCCGGCTTTTGCGGCCCGACTTTGGTTTTGACGTACGCAAATTCCCAAAAATCTAATCAGTCATCAACTATATTAGTCCAAAAACGTCTTCTAAGATTCGGGTCAAGCTGGTCAAAGAGGTGAATACAGAACAAGCCGGTTCTGGATGGTAAAATTGGAATAAATCAACACATCTCCAGCGCTCCTTACGCATCGTCAGTGAGGTGATGCTTCGTCAAGCAATTTTTTTTTCCCCCAGCCCTCCTTTAACCCCCGCTGACTGTCACTCCGACAAGACGGCGGGAGATCAGTGGCGCCGGTGTCCCTTGAAGTGGCTCCAGGTGTCACTCCAAGGGTGCCCGCCCACTTTGATCCACCGTCGAGCGCCTGTTGGGCCGCGGCAGCCTCTGATTCTGCCCGTCACAAGGATGAGGGTGATGCTTGGCGGGTGGGGAGGGGTGCCAGCGAGGCTTTACCTGTCCAAAAGTTCTTTGGAGCGGGGATGAGGGGCGAAAATCGCCCTTTTCCCGTTGTGGCTTTACTTCCGAGCGGAAGGTTTGAAAGCATCTTAATTAGTTGCGCCAACTTCGCCTACTTTCTTTCCCAAGAGCTGCCTCTGGAGTGGCAAATAAAAAGCGCCTCATCAGCATTCTCTAATGGGCAAGCCAGGAGAAAGAGGAGGTGGCGGTGGCGGTGGCGGCGCTTGTTTGGCGAGTTATGAGGATGAGGCGCGCAAGCCTGCCATTGTCCCAGCGGCGGCCCGTCCAAACACACAACCCGTTATTAGGCCAGTGTAAGTATTGTTTGGCTTTCATGCCACAATTCCTCAAATAGCGCACACAGCGGTGGGCTTACTTCAAGACAAATAAACGTCTACTTAAAATGTCAAGGGAAAAAAAAAATCGGATGAGATGCCGCCATGTTAGACAAATCCAGAAAATATGGCTAATGATCTTATTTTATAGAAAAGCACATTCAAACTCAGTTGCTGGCCAAAACAGCAGCACCTTCTTAAATATGATTTTTGCGTTCCCAATTCATCTTTTGCCAAGCAAACGCGCTCAATGGCTGGCACGCATTGGTGGACACGGCACAGCTGCGCCCATTGCACAAGTTAAAAGGCACAATCGGACACGATTGCCAGAATCAAGACATTTGA
Source organism: Syngnathus floridae (assembly GCF_059516105.1). NCBI lineage: Eukaryota > Metazoa > Chordata > Actinopteri > Syngnathiformes > Syngnathidae > Syngnathus > Syngnathus floridae. The sequence goes on along the minus strand of NC_142430.1, from coordinate 4,109,900 downwards.
ACATGAAAAGCCGAGTGACCCACAGGGGAGGCCACAATGCGGCAATCACGTTTCAACGTACAACGTGGCGAGATCACATGAATACGGGATCCGCCGGGAATGTTCTGCCACTCGGGCCATGTGATGAACGGCCACAGTGGACAGCGCCTTTCAAAACGGAACGCAACCCTGTTGCTACCCAAAACAGCAGTCATGAAACACAAAAAGAGTCATTGGTCCTAATGAGACTCACTTAAAGAAAGGGAACTGTTTTTGAGGGGGTCTACACTGATCAAAACCATTTTTCCAAAGAATGGCCTGGCGTCCCGCCACATTGTGCGAGTAAATAAACTTTCCCCAGACACTGTTGCGGAAATCCCCGCCCCTTCACGTCCGGCCCTACAAATCGGCGTCAACACTAAATAAATCAACGGAGAGTACAAAAGGCGACGGCGAAAGACATAAACAAGGCTGCGCTCCATCTTTCAGCTTCAATTATCGCCACAAACAAATCGTTTTGTTCGATCGTGCGCTTCAAGCGGGCCCCGGGATGCCGCTGTCAACAAAGTGACCTACATTGACGCAGACGGCCACGAGCTGGGAATGCCGTGCATCTTCAAAACAAAAGGGAATTTTGTCCTGATTTGCAAAAAAAAAAAAAAAAAAAAAAAAGCAAGACTTGAAAGGGGTTTGATTTTTGGTGATATGGCTTGACTCCTTTTCGTCACATATGAAACCAAATCAGCAAGAATGTTGCTGGATCTGGAAGAATCTGAGGTGAGCAGGAGCCTCCCGATGGACCGCCGGCCCGGTTGGGGACCACTGGGGGTTCGTTCTGGCAGTGGGAAGCAGTGGGCACCGTCAAAGGGGGCAGTGAGGCAGGGCAGGGGGGAGAGAAGCAGCGAGGCTGTCGGACCCTGGCCGGCAGCTGATCCCACATGCAGGTGGTCGACTCAGTCGCCAGGCAGGCAGATGAAAAAGTCCAGGCCCCGGGTGGACCTCCCTTTGAAATGGGAATGGAGGGGCCTGGATATCAGACGGAAAAGATAAGCAAGCTCCCGGCCGGGCGGCCGCAGAACAGCTCCATATTCATGCCAGGCGGCTTGGAGGCGGACCGCTCGCTCGCTTGCTGGCGCTCGGGACGTTGCGTCAGGGACCACCGGACGCCCTGGAAATTGCTGGCCAAAACGTGAAGCATCCTTTATGTTTTTCAGGGGCTGGAGTTGCTCAAATAACTGCTACAATCCAAACTTGACCAACGGATTTTAAGACTTTGGAAGGATCCGTGGGAAAGCCGTTCCCACTGAGAAAGACTCCCGACACCGACTCGCTACTTTTTGCCGAGGTCTTGACAGTTGAGGTTGAGGGACAGAATGACGTCTTTGAGGAGGGACACGTTCAATGTTAACATTCGCCTCTCACTACTCGAAAGCCACGTTTCGCTTTTATTCCCAACCGGCGTGCCGACACAATCTCAATATTTGCGCTTGCTTTTGAGAAGCCCTCATAAATCCTGATTTGAGGGGGGCCGGCACGAGACGGGCACTGGGTCGGTGGGACGCTACGTCTGATTAAGTCTTCCCATTAGCTGACAGCTGAACTTTAACATGAATATGATAATATTGAAATAAGTGTGTTATTTACTTAGCGCCGGGGACGGGATGATGAATGATTGTCGGACAGTTACGGGTGAGCGAGCGCCCCCCCCCCCCCCCCAACACGGCAATTCCCCTCCTCTTGCCGTAATCAAACGTGACAAAATGGAGACATATGCAGAAATATGGGTTACAGTCGGTCTGCCCTCTCTTGTCGCCGCCCCAAATTGTCCACGGGCACTGAAGCGTCCATTTCAATTGGCACTTCCTTCCCGGCCCCGCGGTTTTACATTTAGGCGCTGTCATTTACATATTACTCTTAATCAAAATCCACAGTGGGGCCACAGCCAGGGAGGGGGCGACAAGAAAGAGGGAGCGGGGAGACAAAACCCAGGCGTCGCGGTTCAGGGGGCTGCCACTTTATGAAATGGAGATGTGATTGAACACACGCGTGTGTGTGTGTGTGTGTGTGTGTGTGTGTGTGTGTGTGTGTGTGTGTGTGTGTGTGTGTGTGTGTGTGTGTGTGTGTGTGTGTGTGTGTGTGTGTGTAGACACGGGCGGCGCAGCAAGGCGTATTGAATTATTTGTGTTTGAATCGCGTGTTTGATGGCGACGGGATACCAACGAGCGGGCGGAGGAAAAGTTCCCGGCAAGTAGTTGAACAAAACATGGAGGTTCCAAATGGCCTTTCCTACCTGTCGCTTACCTTCTCAGCATGCCGGTGAGGATGCGGGAGCTCTTGCCCAGGTTGGCGTCCGTTTCTCGCAGCTGCAGGGAGAAGAAGGACAAGTTTGAGTTTGTTTTGTGGGTGCAATTTGGAGAACTAAGCACATTTTGGGACCGGTAGAAATTGAAATACCGCTGAGCAGACTGGAGCACTTGATGCGTGTGTGTGGCATTTTTTTTGAGGAGGGGGCAGTTCAAAACCGCATAAATCTTGATGCATCAAACATCTGGATTCTGCCAAAGTGGTTGTTAACTACCTCTTGAACTCCATCGCTTCATCTCCTGGCTTCTTTTCGCTTTCACGAACGGACTTGAAAGTCGTGCGCGTGTGTTTGTGCGAGTGTGGGGGGGAAGCTAGACTCTCGGGAAGAAAGTAGAGAGTCAAAAAAAAAAAAAACAGCAAAAGAAAGAGCGAGCAAGTAGCCTCAGTAGACACGGTGGAACATTTTTGAAAGGAGATGTTTGACTTCCTTTGAGCGAGGCCTGCTGCCTTGTTGTGATCCTTAAGCATTGGGCGCTGAGGGGCCGCCAGGGGTGGGGCCGCCAGGGGTGGGGGGGGGGTTCTCAACTACCTGCCTCGTCCACGCCACGGCAACACTCACCCTCTCTCGGGCCCTCTGGATCTTCTCACGGTCGGTGTGAAGGTTAGAGAGAATTTCTTGACCCACTTGTTCTGCAAAACAACAAAGCAGCGGCGTTAGCGTGAAGGGACATGCAATTACAAAAAAAAAATGTGGTCACTGTCTATCTGCTGTCCCTTGACTTAGATATGCCCAAAAAATAATAAAAAAAATAAGTCCTTCCATCAATGCCGCAGCAGCATTAGCGTTTAAAACTGATGGAGGCGAAAGGATGAATCGAGAGGGGAGTGAAGAATCCTGGCGCGGATCAAAGACGGGCTTTCAAGCGCACCAAACAAACGCGAGGTAAACAACACACTCGCTGACTGTATTACACTACACAGGTGCCGCACACCAAAGGGCCCACGTGCTGAGCGCCTGTTTTGGAGGAGGGGGGGAAGCTGAAGAAAAAAACAAAAGTGGAAAAAATGGGGTTACATCTGGCAGCTAAACAACAGTGTGCAACGGAGGCAAAAAATGGGGGAAGAAATAAATGGCATTGTTGCAAAGGGGGGGGGGGGGGGGGGGGGGGGTTGGCGCCGTCAAACAAACGACACTCCATTCATCCCTTGGAAGATTTTAGCTCCTCGACACTGGAAGTGACTCAAATGCGTCGCTTCCTGCCTTCATTAATTTCTAATCCGGGAGCAGACAGATTGAAGGATACCCAGATTAAACAGCGCAGTCAGACACTCACATGTGACAAATAGCAGAGATTAAAAAGACTGAGCGCAGGTATTAATAACACACAGCGGCGCTACCCGAGTAGAACAAGGGAAGGCGGCGCCAACGGAAATCTTCAGTTAAAAAGACAAATAAGCACACACGTCCTTTTTTGTCAGGCACGTAGATGATTGGGAAAGTTGGCATTGAAAACGAGGCCTCGGATCGTGCCCAAGGTTTGTTCGCAACTCCACTTCAACGACTCCGACGAAAGATTTGCTCCGTTCCGCAGAGTCACGGCTCTCGTGTTTATCGAGATCCACACCGATATGAAAAGAAGCGTCAAATTCGAAAGGTATTATGGACCAAAATGGTAACGGTTGCCCTTGAGCAAAAAAAAAAAAAAAAAAAAAAAAAGTATATATATATATATATATATATATATATATATATATATATATATATATATATCTCTATCGGCTCACGGAAGCTCGGCGAGATTAAAATCTCCTTCAATGCTGTCGTGTCGTGACCTCGTCTGAGACAGGAAATTAGATAATGACCTTCTCAAAAGAAAAACTTTTTAATGGCTCGCTCAAGTTCTTTGCTGACTGACTGACAAAGTTCAATAATGGCTTGTTAACACAAATCCATGAGTGCGTTGGTGTGTGTTTGTGTGTGTGTCAATGGCAAGGCTTGATTGGCTTTAACGTTTGGAGCCTTCCTCATTTTCTGGCAGCTATCTACATTTGCATTCATCTTCATTCAACTTCATCGTGACCATTTGCGCTAAATGCACACTCATTCATCATCAAGATCGAGGAGTGGGAGAAAAAAAAAAAAAAAAGAGCCGGAGAGCAGAAACGGACCAACTGTTGCCTCGCTCTTGTTGCTCATTAGCCAGTCAAATATTCCCTGGCAGTTTGAGCGGCGATTAACAATTGAAATGACTTTGGCGTCTCAAGATGGTCGCCGTACCCCAAGGTCTAGTTAACAAGCCCATTATTACATTTAACTGCTCGCTCCTCTGCAGGAAGGAATTAGCGGAGAAAATTGAAAATTGCCAACGGGGAAATGGTCGCTTTCGGAATCCATCAGCCTCTCCAGGATTTGATTCGTACGATGGCACCACGGATGAGATGTCATCATTTTAAGATGCTTGGGAAGTACATGGGGTGTCGCTCAAACAAAGTGACAAAGTCGACTGCCAGAGACTCCCCGGTGCCTAAAGTTACCTCTCTTTGTACACTTTTTTTTTCCAGGGGAGTAACAAGTTCCACAACTGTCTGGTGACACACTTTCATCACCTTTCATCCAAGTTGCAGCCACCACAACGGGACGTATTTATGATGCCGAGCCCACAGGCCATGAGGCCAACGAGTCCGAGCGTGGTGCCCTTAAGTGCGCACACAACAAACTTGCTGACCGAGTTGCAACATTGCTAAAAGTTGGGGTTTTGGAGCCGGGCTTTGGATTAGGCTCCGTTCACAAGCACACCTTCATGTGAGCCTAATTGCCTAAGTCAAAGTACAAAAATCCACATCAGCGTATCCCGAGTCGCCCTCGTTGGAGAACCGTCAGGCTGCATTTGCAGCCGCTTTCTTCACCGGGCCGGGCCGGGCTGTGTTTTATTCATGGCCGGCGCCCTGACCCCGCACGGCTCCTGTTCTAACAAATCACTTCTGATTAAGACAGATCTCCGTTAGTCGGCCACTCAACTTGGCCTATTCATCATTCTGGGTTCTCTTCCTCCCTCGACCCCTCGCTCCCCCGCCGCCGCCGGATCGTTTGCCTGTCCGTCAGACCGAAGCGCGGTGCGCCGGAGAAATTTCCAACGCCGCTTTAAACAGCTGATTATGGACAATTGGCAGGATGGCGCAGAGCAGTAAGGTGGTCTTAAGATGCCACTTTAATGGGTATAAATGAGCAGACCGGGCCAGCGGCAGAACAGCGGCTAATAGACGCATTTGTTTAAAAATGAGCAAAGGGGTAGAAAATTGAAAGCTGCATTTGTGCACCGCCCCTCCCTTTCTGTTTCAAAGTCTCGACGTGTCCAATTTACATTTGCATTATTGAAGTCACTCTGGCTCGCTTGTAAAGCACCTCTCTGCCGCTCATATTTAATAGTTTGTGTGACACGCAATATTTACAATCACCAAAGCAAATCAAAAAGGGGAAACTCCTCACAATGAAAATTAACGTGAACAGCAATCGGTGCTGAAAGAACGGTCAGCACAACTTGCGCGGACTTAATCGAGCACTCCTTAATCAAGCATCTAAATGAAAACAAATGGACTTTAGGTGTTTGGGGCGTGACAAAGTGCGAGTTTTTTTTTTTTTTTTTTGAGGTCGTCAATTAAAAAAAGAGGACAAGAAAAATTGAACAGACTGCCAATACAGCTGAGCTGACGTATTAATTCCTTTTTCCAGTGTTGAGAAAATGATTTTTCAATTAAACTAAAAAAAATTTAAATTTGTAAAAAAAAAAAAAATGCACATAATTAAAAGTCACCTCCAGACCATCAACGCAAAATAACGACCAAAAAAGACTTTTTAGGAACAGTTCTGCAAAGTGTCGTGAGTCCATTAGCCGTTGAGAAATTGCAACACGAGGAAGTGTTCATTTCATAATCAATGGAGGGCAGGCTGTGGATCAGCTACCACAACATTTAAGGCGACTCGTGCAAAAAACACAAATCGCAATCTGACAGTTTGCAAAAAGTTTGCCAATTTGTCAGCAAAGTGGACCCGGCAAGAGACGTGTTCGCGGGCAGGAGAAAAAAAAAAAAAGTCAAACTTGCCATTCATTTCCTACAGTTTAAGAGCGCTAATCGTGGCATTAGCATTGATTAAAGGCTTGGGCGTCTTTAATCAAGAGAGTTGACGGGCAGATCAAAGAAGCAAACGCAGCATTTCTTGCCTTTCAATTACGTGTACAACAGCACACCTCGGGCACACTCCCCTTCCCTCCCTGCCCATCCTCTCAAACTGCAAAAGGAGATCTAACCCTCCAAAAACACTTCATTAGCCAATCAAATGCAGGCAAGCAGGCGGGTGGTTGCTGATTAGCGAGGATTCGCCGTCTTCTCAGCTAACTTGGAAGGCCTTCATTAGACTTGTCACAAACGGGACGCGGCATCAAGCTCATTTGCATCTTTTGACCAGGTCCGCATCTTTACGTCAACCGCTGCTGATTATATAAATCAACCAAATAGCTTGTTAATGTGCCCGCCCACGTGAAGGAGCTGGACAAAGATAAGTTTCATAAGTTGTGTGTATGTGTGTGGCTGTCAGCTTTGCATTTGTACTGGGAAAAATGCAAATGTTGAATCCAATTTGTGAAGTTGAGGAAGCCACATTGACTGTGAATGGAGGACAAAAGGCACAAAGTTTGTCTTTGACTTGGGGGGGGTCAACGCCAATGGTGCGCTCTCAGGACAAGAATGGCGCTATTATGCACGGCGGCCTGGCGACATCCCGCGCCTCATTTAACGGCGAGTCAGCGAGCGAGGGTCTGCATCTTGAAGGATGACAATTGTCATCCGCTGCTGTGAATACGCGGCGTGGCACCGCATGTGAGGGCATTTCAAAACACTTGTGTACAGCGTGCAAGCTTTTTCTTCTGCCTCCCTTTCTTTCGTTCTTGCGTTCACTTTTTGTGTTTGAAAGCCACGTGTGCAAGACGAGAACGACTCTATGGTACATAGAAGAGGACGTGGCACAATGGCGGAGCTCTGACGGCCACTATAAAAAAAAAATACCGTATTTGCCGGTGTATTAGTCGTCCTTTTTCGATCCAAAATCGACCGAAAAAAATCGACCTCGACTTATACACCGAGTCATAAAATTTAACTTCGTATTCATCGCTTCAAATGTGATGGTAACCAAGGCCGTTTCTCATGCATCTCATTGTGCGTGGGTGTGCGTCCATCAGGCTCATCAAACAGCGAGAAACTGAATCATTATAAAGCGTTCGTCGCATTAACACGCATCCTCAGCAACAATTTCAAATATTCTCACCTCAATAACGGACATCGAAAGCCAGGCAGCGACGATGACTGCTAGGGGGAAGTACTGGGTATTGAGCGAATGTGCGAGTCATCGCGCGTCAAGCAACGACAATAACTACCGGTACGTAAACATTCAATCGCCATGTCTAAATGAATGTCGTTGGCACTTAGAAAATATTCGCCAAACTTGGCCAGACTTCCAGGGGAAGAGGCCGAATTTTCACTTGTTCTGGCCGACCGGAGGAACCAGCCGAGGCGGACACTTTACGGCGGTTGAGTCGTTGGCACTTAGAAAATATTCGCCAAACTTGGCCAGACTTCCAGGGGAAGAGGCCGAATTTTCACTTGTTCTGGGCGACATGGGGAACCAGCCGAGGCGGACTCTTTATGACGCAAGAGCCATTGGCACTTAGAAAATATTCGCCAAACGCTCTCAGGATAGAGAAGACCAAGAAGATGCCCTTTATGACGACAAACTAAACGAAAACGAATGGAACGAGCTTTTCGGAAATAGCGACGATGAAGACGAATTTTGAACTCTATGTACCGGCAATCACTTTATAATTATAATTTGTTGTTTCTTAACTAAAAATAAACCAGTTTCTCAGAGTGTTCATTGTTGCTAGTCTCTCTCGGCGCGTAATATCACAGGGTCATGAAGTAAATAATATTTAAAATGGCGTATAGATCGCTCGCTACAAACTCGCGAATTTGAACACATTTCGTCAATAAATTTCGCATATTTCTGATTGAATTTTGAAGTTTAATATAATGTAACAATTGAGCTCGACTTATACAAAGGATATATCATAAAATCGTAAATTTCCGTCGAATTTTAGGGGGTCGACTTATACACCGAGTCGACTTATACACTGGCAAATACGGTACATGCATGTTTATTTACTGCAGATTGTGTCATCCTTTCAAGACAACTAATTTATGATTCCATCATCTTTAGTCTATTTGAGAATGAAAATGCATTTGTAAAAATCAATTTTCTGGTTTCTGCAGAATAAATGCCGAGCCGGCACATTTACAACAATAAAAATCCTGTAGCTCGCCATGCAAATCTTGCATCCCGAGATGAGCACGCGCCGTTTTTGATTGAGGCTGACACTTGACAACCCGGCCCGGGGTCCCGGCCCGGCACGCCACAGCGTACCCCGGGGGCTGTTGACCCGGCCCCCCGCACGTCGGTCACCGGGGCTAACGAAAGGGCGGCGGAGCCCGCTTAGCCATTCAAGCTCATCCGTCGGCCGGATGTGTACGCAGCTCCCCGAGAGAGCCTTTGCGAAACAAGTGTCAAAAGCTAAGGAGACGCTTTGTACCTGGGAGGTATATTAATGCTCGCATAGCCTGGCTTGCTGCACTAGGGAAAATAAAAGCCTTTGTCCTCCAAGAAGATGAAGGACAAAGGCTGAGACAACTTTGGAGGATGTTAACGTGGATGGAACAAAATGAGGGAAAAATAGCTGTAGTCGAGGCATCCATTCTGCCGCTAAGCTAGCACGGGGGACGAAAACAGTGCACAGAACTTAAACGGGTCTTGACACCGACAAATGTATGAAAACATTTCATTCTGACATCTTGTAAAAAAAAAAAAAAAAGGCACACGGGCCTGCCTGCGTGATATATTTTCAATCTTTCCAAGCTGAAATTAGCCGGGATTTTTTAAGATCAGGGAGTGTTTTTTAAGCTATGAAAAATGGATTAAATGAAGAGGAAGTCTGGCCTTAATGAGCTCCCTGGGCTACGGAGCAGCAGGGACGAGGCCAGCCTTTGAGGAAGAAGCGGGGCAGCGGGGGCCCGTGCCGTGCCGTGCCCAAAGTCTGCCAGCTTCTGCCAATGGCACAGACGGCACCTGGGCAAGGCCTCGGTGCCAGAAAGGGGCCAGGACCAAGTTTGCGTCCAATCGGGAAACTTTGCTCCGAGTTGGACTTTTGGAAGAGAGCGTTGTTTGTCATCAGTCCGTGACAAAAACAAAGTGACACCATCTTTTTCAGAAGAGCACAAAAAACACAGGTTCATCTGTGTAATTGCGACCAAGCAGCGGCTGTCAGCTTTCCCGGTTGCCGTCTCCATCGGCAAAGTTAACGGAGAATAACGAGCCGGGCCAGTTGCCGGATCTATTGGGTGTCAATGGGAATTGCCTGTCTGGACGTTGACAAATGACCCATCTCGGCAAGATGACAGTCGCCGGCTGCCGTGCTGACAGCTGGATACAGTGCAGTGCGGGCGGATGGCATCAGTAGGAAACGGCAGCCACATGACTGTGACAAACACAAAATCAGGTACCGTATTTGCTGGTGTACAGGTCGACTCGGTGTATAAGTCGACCCCCTAAAATTCGACGGAAATTTACGATTTTATGATATATCCCTTGTATAAGTCGAGCTCAATTGTTGCATTATATTAAACTTCAAAATTCAATATGCGAAATTTATTGACGAAATGTGTTCAAATTCCGGGAGGCCGTGCGCATGCGGCTGTTTATAAGCACCGCGGAGGAGATCGCGGCCGGCGAGCTCGCGCACGCCGCCCGGCACCAACGGGAGGCCGGAAATAGCTCCAAGCCGAGCGGATCGGCACTTTATAAGCACCGCGGAGGAGATTGCGGCGCCTCATTGGACTTCCAGCGGCCGGCGAGCTCGCGCACCCGCCCGGCACATCCGGGAGGCCGTGCGCACGAGCCAAGTGGCCGAAAATAGCCCCCGCCGAGCGGATCGGCTGTTTATAAGCACCGCGGAGGTGCTCGCGGCGCCTCATTCGACTTCCAGCGGCCGGCGAGCTCGCGCACCCGCCCGGCACATCCGGGAGGCCGTGCGCACGAGCCAAGTGGCCGAAAATAGCCCCCGCCGAGCGGATCGGCTGTTTATAAGCACCGCGGAGGTGCTCGCGGCGCCTCATTCGACTTCCAGCGGCCGGCGAGCTCGCGCACCCGCCCGGCACATCCGGGAGGCCGTGCGCACGAGCCAAGTGGCCGAAAATAGCCCCCGCCGAGCGGATCGGCTGTTTATAAGCACCGCGGAGGTGGCCGCGGCGCCTCATTCAACTTCCAGCAGGCCGCGCACTCGCGCACGCCGCCCGGTTCAAATTTTCTAAGTGCAACGCACAATGAGATGCATGAGAAACGGCCTTGGTTACCATCACATTTGAAGCGATGAATACGAAGTTAAATTTTATGACTCGGTGTATAAGTCGAGGTCGATTTTTTTCGGTCGGTTTTGGATCGAAAAAGGTCGACCAATACACCGGCAAATACGGTATTTCAAAAAAACAGTCATCACTCCGACCTCAAATGGACAAATTGACAGCGTCCGAGACTCTGTACGGCAAAGATATGAAAAACAAGTAGCCCAAAAACTCTACTTAAAATAAATAGCCCGGAAGTTTCCTAGGCCCAAAAAGTCAGCACCCTTGTTAAAAAGGTGACTGACCCTGGACCAACACCGAAGTGTAAATAAAATTAGCGGTTGAAATATTCCATTTCACTCCCAACACCGGTCAGAGTTGGCATAAAGTCAGGTTTACTTGAAGACAGAGGATGGCAACACAGGTCATGGGAAAAAAAATCCCCCAGCTACATGATAGCGTGACGGCACAAGCGCGTCATGTTTCATGGATAGTCACTCTCCCAAAAAATGCACATATTCATAAAACGGGAGGCGGGACACAAGTGCAAATGGCGAAGGAAAACCAAAAGCAATGCATGCGAGTGTGTTTGGAGCAAGTCCCAATAGTGACCCCCATTCCGCATCTCCAGGGCATAAATAAACATGTGTGCGCAAGCACGCCGGTGGATTATAATCACAGAGAGAAAAGGGGAATCAAATTTATTCCGCAACGGCCATTAATATTTCAGGCCCGTTACTGTAGCCCGTGTGAGAGAGCATGAATGATTAATTTAGACATTACCTCTGTCACAAGCCCTTACCGGGCCAAGCTAGCACAGCAGCGCTAAACAAAAGGGGGGCTACCCCAATGTTTCTCGCCGTTGTTGTCGTAGCGCTCGCTCAGGTTTGGATGCGCTTTCGTCTGGCAAGACAAAAGGGAGGACTGCCAAGGGGGGGTGAGGTGTTGTCTTGTGTTGTTGGACAAGTTGGCCGCCTTTGTGCTTTTAAGGCTTTTCTTACAGCGCGGTGACCTTAAAAGACGCGGGTATCCAGAGGATACAGTCACCGTGGCTGTCGCTAGCTTCAAGCCATGAAAAGTCGGAGCACCTTTCAGGCTCCCGTTGAGACCTTGTGCTGAGCTGTCTTGAAAAATTTAGGCAATGGAATTAACCGGGGCACCCGCAAATGAGAAAATCGTTGACCTTCCAGGATGCAGCGTAAATCGGATTCATCGCAAAGTGTGATGAAAGCACAAAGACAATGTAACTGTTCAATTAGTCCATCAATAGCGTGTTAGCACCTTCACGTCAATGGCGGATGGAGAGCAGCCTGGCATCAATGCAAGATGACTTTGCCCGCCTGTGCATGTGCGTGCCTTTTTTGGATTTGTGGCATGTCTGACAAGTGGAGATCACAAGCGGGTGCCATCCATCTTACGGGCCTGTGATGCCGCCGCTACCATCTCCAAAGCCTGAGGGGGGTTCGTCAAAATAAACAAGCCGCTCTACTGTATGCACGCAATTTCGGCGATGCTCCGTCATCGGATCGTAATTCAAAACAATCAGTTGGGCGAAAAAGCTGATTAAGTACGTTTAATTGGGCGCGGTGGCGGGCAATACAAGGAGGCTACCTGCAGAGATCCTGGCGGGGGTGGGGGAGGAGGTTGGGGGGGGGGGGTGCGGATCAAGGCTGCATGACACTGATGGGATGTGTTGGCACATGCCCTCAGGTGCTTTTGGTGTGGTTGTCATTTTGTTGTTTTTCCTCCATCACTGTCATAGCATTCAAATGAAAAAAAAGAACGTTCCATAAATAAATAAGGAATGCACACAACAAGATGGATTGATGAGCTGTGATGTTTTGGGTAGTTTGGACAAAGTTGTTGACAGGCACTTTTCTCTCTCTTGGGAAATTGTCACAGAAAAGGAAAAAAAAAGAGCTGGCTAAGAAAACTTGTGTTCCGCTTTTTCACATGCTGCAAAAACCCGGGTAATTACCGCCGTGACCCATGACACAGAGGTCAAACTCGAGGCCCGGGGGCCAGATTGGGACCACCGCACCATTTCTTTGCAGACTCTTGGAAAGATTTTATTCTTTCAAAACACGAGGAAAAAAAAACTCATAAGATCGGGAAATTAACATAATAAAAGATTACATATGGATGTTATTTCTCAACTTGTGGCTTACGGGACTTTCAGAGGTCAATATGCATCTGAAAAACTTTCCCCGGTTGGAAGAGGGAAAAAAAAAACTGCGTAGGACTTGAAAGCAGCGTCAACTTCCCGAGTCTGTTGGCTATAGTTTCTAACGGCAGTCGCGGATCGATACGTAACTGTACATATAGCGCAAGTGGAACAAGCCCTGTCAAAGGTCACTCCTTTTTTTTTTCTCCACGCTTGCCTCGGTATGAGGAGGAGGTGGAAGAGAAGATGGAGGCGAAAGACATGAGAGCCAAGAAAGACAAACCCGGGCAAAAAAAAAACAAATCCCGGCTCTTGTAGTCGCGGAACCGGGCGCTTAATGGGCTTTGACATGAACGCCGGAAGGCCAAAGAGAGGAGGAGGGGGCGGGGCCACGTCGATAGCGCTGCGCGAGAGCGGCCGGGGGGAGCTCGCAGCGGCGGCTAGGGCCAAGTCCCTGGTACGAGCATAGGCCGGGGGCCTGACCGCTAATCATTAGAAAGTCAATGAGTTCTTGAGCGCTCGCAGCCACGCTGGTTATCCCGTGGATATACAAATGTATACAGAGAAATTCACCTGCCAACTGAATACGGCGTGGATAGCTGCAGCACTACTGCGAGACAATTTTGCTCTCATGCGCTCTCTCTGATATGTTGCCAGTATTCTTGGTATGTCAGATAAATATGTACAACGAACCGTCACCGATTAGAGGATGAGTTGCTAACATGAGCTAACGTTGCCTAGCAAAACTGGCAAACCTTGAAGGAATTCTATTCACTGCCACAGGTCCAAGATCGGTAGAGTTATCGCTTTTTGATGCTGCGGCTCGAGTATGACTATTAAGCGCGGCCCCTTCTCGTACCAGACATCGGCCTCTCTGGAGACGTGGGGACTAAAGTGACCTCACCCCCGGACCCTCATCCATTTTTTAAAAGTCTCAAACTGATACTGACACGTAGTCCACCGACTGGACTACATAATGAGACATGTCGTTGACATTTAAATTAAAATGGAGTCTAGCAAGTAGTAGCCGTCAAGACCACATGGACTGACATTTGGAGGAATCCAGACCAAGTCTTGACCAATACTGTGGTTGACCCTGTCAAGACCGCTGAGGATTGCAAGACCAACATTTCAAGTCATTGAGATAAAGTCAGGACCAAGAACTTAAGAGTGAGTAAAATCCATAGTTTGAGGAGTGGTAAAGTCAAGACTAAGACAAGACCCGGACTTCGATCTGAGACTTTGGAGTATTCCAGACCAAGGCATGACCATGACTTAGATGAATCCCGGCCAGGTGAAGACTTAAGACTTTGCTTTCCCCAAAGCCTGCATTGATCCAGGTTCAGTTTGTGTTTCAGGGCCTCATTTATTAGTTGTAAAAAGCTCATTTGGCCCTTGAGCTCAACCATGTTCCCTCCCCAGCAGTAGTATTTGCAATCTGCTGTTGGACTAATGAATCCCAGGGTAATGGCTACTTGTATTTTGTTTTGCATCAGGTGCTTGTACATTCAAGCATATGCAACACCCTAAATCCAAATTGCGCCCAATCAATATCCTCCAAGCTGCCTAGCCTTCCTCTGATCAATATGCACCCAACCTAAACTTTTTTTAAACCGATATTACTCCCCTGACCGTAGATCAATGGTCTATCGATTAATACGCTCAATCTTTTAAGGGCAAGATTTGGACAGACCCCATCTGGTCTGACCTGGAACAAAAACTTTTTGAAAATGCCTTATATTTAAATGAACTGATTGATCCTCTGGAAAATCAGCAAAACACGACTGGATGTGGAGCTATCACACTTTCCCCAGCCCTGGATTAGGTGCAAAAACGGGAGTCTGGACATTGCTCGCCTGACAAAAACTATGACTTCTGAAGAAAGCGATGCAAACAAAGTCGTTTTAAAAAAACGGCTTGGCTGATAAGATCAAGAGGGAGGGGATCGGAAAAAAAAAAAAAACAAATGAGAATAGAGTGACAGAGGGTGCGCCAGGGTGAGGGGCTGCCAGAAACTTGGAAGGGGATTGACGTTCACTGAGGCTTCTCAAAGCCACCGAGTCTCCTTTGAAGGGATTATTAACACATTTTGATTACTCTGGTCCAGTTGTCGCGGAAAATATAACCTCCATCAGGGCTGGGGAACAGGCGGTCGCAGTCCCCACCCCCCAATCACCCTCGGCTGGCCCGACTCAAAGCCGGCCGCTAATTACCACCTCAGACGTCGTGGAGAATAGACGAGCACCTTATTAGTCTCACAGACACACGTCAGTATGTCAGCCGTGACCTGCCTTAGCAATAATAGGAGTATAATCTGGAGTTTAGCTCAAACTTTGGTGTGGTGGGAAGTTCAATGAGGGAGCAATTTTGATACTACGGCTGGTTGATTTGGATCCCAAAAAGGGTCGTCACAAATAAATCTATCAAATCAATGAATCACAAGCAACCTTTGTGATATTGGCCTATGCAGCTTCCTGCTGTTAAAACAACACGAAAAAGACGCCAACAAGATCTGAGTCGGAGAAAGGCATTCACCACAACAACAGCAACGTTGAAAAAGAAAGGTGACTTTCAATCGGCTTTTGATAATGAGCACAGCTAATGCTCTCTTTGTAGACGATCGGCAATCCCGCGTGTGAAATGTATCGTCATAAACACGCCAAAGTGAGCAAAGGGGGGGGCTGTTTTGGAGAGTTTTGCACACATGGTTTGAGGACGGGGCCAACAAAGTCAACATCAAAAAGGTCCGGAATGCGAGAGGTAAAAGTAGGCCAGGCCCCAGCCAGAGAGAGAAGATGCAGAGGATAGTGAGAGAGGCAGTGGGGATGTAGAAGGGCTCAGTCCCAAGCTGGGAGGAGCTCAGGTGCGAGTTATGAGGAGGCACCTTCTGTTCATGGCTCCGAGGCCCTGCGGTGGATAGAAGAGGGGCCTGGACAGACACGGGTTCCTCGTGTTTGGCCCAAATAATCCAGGTGGCTCAGGACGCACGCCCTTGTCGCGTCACGCCACTTCAGACCACAAAACCCTAAGACTCGTGCAAATACTCAAAACTGACAGAAAAGATCATGTGAATTGATTCATTGAAAGAAAAATAAGGAGGCATCAGATCAAGTCAGGATCAAGTTTTTGAGACCTACAGATGAAGATGTACAGAATTAAAGAGGTCCAGAAGGGATTATGTCAAGACAAATACTTTGAATGATCCAGAGATGAGACCAAGTCAAGACCGAGCAAGGTTCAAGATTTTAAGGCACTCAAAAGGAGTTCAAGTTCAAAAAGAGTCAAAACCAAAACAGGACAAAGTCAAAAACACGATTTAGAGTCATCCAGACAAGCGAAGCTTTTGAAGTGTCCAGACCGAGTCAAAACCAATATTCTGGAATGATTCGATTCATGAATTTGAACAAATGTGACAGTCGCCACACGCCCACCCGAAATACATCTCATTGATGGACATTCAACACCACGAATGACTAATGACCTGCGTCTCTCTGATGATCATCTTGGCAGAACTACCGCGAAAAAAAAAAAAAAATCACAACTTCTCTCTGTGCAAGAATATGTTCAAACCAGTCAAATCAATTAGATCAAAGACGGCGCTGACGTATGGAGACTTGTTAAGTTAACTGAAGGTAGGTTGCCAGAGTCGTTTGCCCTCACTCGCAGTCGCCGCAGTCAGTCTAAATTGGGAGCGAAGGTACCGCCGGAGAAAAGGCTGAACCTGTCACAGAGGACTACAGCGAACCCTCGTTTATCATGGGGGGACCTACCAAGATCCCCCAGATTAGGAAAAGTGACATAGGGACCATAACAACCCCAAAAAGCCATCAAAACAATGACTCAATATCTACGATGTAGCAGAAGCCGTGAATGTCACTGTCGAAAAAAATATACGTATATACATACCAGATTCTAATCAGCATCATGTCTTCTGTGTGAATGCAAGCGTGTGTGTGTGTGTGTGTGTGTGTGTGTGTGTGTGTGTGTGTGTGTGTGTGAGTGTGTGTGTGTTAAGGCATTTGCCTTTGCTCTGCATTTGCATGACTTCCTTTAATAAGAATTGTGCACAGAGCTGCTGGTTAAGGCCTAAACGTCGAAAGAGCTCATTAAAACCTGCACAACACGCAACTTCAAGCGCAGGAAGTGAGAGGAAAATTGGCAAGCAACGCCACGGACCGCAGAAACGTCCACGCCGGATAACGTGTGCAGTTTGGAGCTCGGTGAGGACGCTTGCATAATTTCTCTTTGATTGTCGGCCACTGTTGGATCCCCCTGGCCATACATGTCCAAAATGGACAAGGTGCATTTTCTTGGTCAGGATTTTGATGTTTATGGAAAATAGGTGGATTTAAACACTAATTAGAGCAGACGCTCGAATAGACCTTCCATTAAGAAACAGACTCAGTGACTCGAGCTCAGAAGATCCTAAAGAGACCAGACCAAATCAAGACCAACACTAAGAAATGCAGACCAAGTCAAGACTTTGAGGATTTGAGGCCAAGTAAAGATCAAGATTTTAAGGAGACCAGATCAAATCAAGACCAAGACTAGGAGTTCAGAGCAAGTCAAGACCAAGACTTTGAGGATCTGAAGGCAAGACCAAGACTTGAGACCAAATCAATATGACGAGTTTAAGCATTGGCGACTTGACACTATGTGGTAAACTACCTGGAGCGGAAGTCGGAGCTGTCAGACATTATTCGCTAGGCCACACCCCCTTAAAGAAAAGTTCAAGGTAACACGTGAAGACATTTTTAGAAATGCATGCTCTTCATTGGATGATTACGATTCACTGTCGGTGGGTTTCCCAGCAATAAATTAGAGCAGGCGAGAAAAAAAAAAAAACACGAGTTTGAAGTAGCAACATTCCAAAGTCTCCATCAATTTGGTGTGTTGCCATTAAGACACGCACGTTGGCATCAAAGTGCGAGCAGGTCCAGACCAAGCGAGGGGTCCCTTAGGCCACCTTAGCCAGTCCTTCACAAGTACACTTAAAAAGGCAGGCGGCCGTCGAGTACGCGGCGGTTGGCCTCCATTGATGCCCGCCTAACCCGAGATCAGAGTCGCGCTCGGGGAAGAACCGAGCCGATCGGCCCCGCCGCTACCCGAGCGCCGCGCACATCAACCCTTCAGGATTAGCGCGCCGCGCGTATCACGCGGCGAGCCGCCGACTGATGTGAGCGTCGGGGACCATGTCGGCCACTTAGCCGGCCTTTTCTACCTGCTAGTCAACACTCAAAGTTGACACCGCAGCGATTAGAGCGTAGGACACAGGAGGACCTATTTTCTTTTTTTTTTTTTTTTTTTGCCTGCCTGATCCAGAATGAGCATATCATTCTAGGACACAGGTGCTAGCTAATGTATTAACGTACCGTTAGTACAAAAGCACACGCGGATGGATGAAGAACTACTTTCTTTCTTTTCGCCTTCTCTTTTTAGGAACTTGGGCTCACACAGCCGACCAAACGATTATTGTGTGTGTGCTCGTGTGTGGGTCCCCTCCGGCATTTTCTGGTGAGAGCAAACTGCGCCGCTTTCTACAGCAGCTCAAGGGCGCAGCCTGTCTACCAAAGAAAAGAATGCAGCTGAGGAAGAAATAGTGCTTGGCTTTCAAAGTGCATTCTTGAAAGCTTCTGCTTCTGTTCCGTTGGACAAACACAGAAGGCACGTAAACAACTGTCGTTTTGTTGTCGTGCGACTTGGCCGCCCAACGTGCTCGGGTGGCAGTTGCCGCCCCCCCTGGACAAATGTGATTGTGCCTAATATGGCAAGTTTGCCTTCTCAAAGTGAGACTGCCATTCTTGTGTGACGTGCCCAAGCAGCAGCGGCGAAGCACACCAAAGGTTAGCGCCTTTCCCAAGACAAAAAAAAAAAAAAACTGGCAAGGCAACGCTAGTTTTCTTCTGTTTGCTTCGATGATGACAAACAATTTTATCTTCTAAGTGTGTGACTCAAGCTGAGTGACGCACTCAGGCGTGGAGCACCGCTAAGGTTGAGGCCCACCTCCAAGAAAAAAAGCTTTGTCTCCTTTTGCCCTACCGCGGCAACAACAGTTTTGCTAGCATTGTGGGCAAATACTTTTGTCTCGTAAAAGTTGCGTGAGTGAGGCGCTGGAGCGGCAGCCTCCTAAGGTTAGCAGTCTTCGCAGTGACAAAAAGCTTTTTGTTACTTTTGCCACTGAAAGCTTTCCAATGATGCGAGCATACGAGGAGCAAAAAGCTTGACGTTCTTTTGCAAACTCATATACGGCCGGCCACGTGGTGACAAAGCCCGACTCTGCTCGTCGTTTGTAGACCGGAGTCGCGTGATGCGCTGGAGTAGCACCCGCCGAGCGCTTCTAAGGTCGGTGCCCCCCACCCACTGCCAGGCAGATGGGCCAAGCAGCCGATATCCCGGCCGGGCTCCGTTTCATGTCGCCCGGGCGCCTTAAAGGGCCGGCCAGCCCGTCTGATGGCCACCGGGATGGCTAAAGGAGGACGCTCCTTTGACACGGACGAGGGGGGCCTGGGGGTCCCGTAGAGGACAGATGGAGACTGCTAATGCGCCTGGCCGTGTTTGCGGGATAATTGTGCTTCACAAGACGCAGAGATGAAGAAGCAGCTAATGGCGCACGTCAAAGATGGAGACGCGTTTTCTTTAGCGGGACTTCCTGGAGGCTTTTTAACTTCACAGATGCTGCAGCATCTGCTGCTGCATCTTTTTTTTTTTTTTTTTTTTTTTTTTTAACATCTGAAAATGTGAGAAATAGGAGGCGATCCGCTGCTTACACAACACTAAAGATTGATGGCTAAAGAACAAAATGGCTGCTTGCAAAACAAGGATGTTTTTGTTTACATGGAGTTGCTTATTTATTTATGAATCCTGCACACTGGTCTTAATATTGACAGTAACTGGCCTTTAGAATTTGGCATCATCTATATAGAAGGTTGATATTAATGCAAGAGCTATATGGAAAAAAAAAACACGCATTGTAAAATATTTTTGGTATTTTTTTTTTTTAGGAGAGGGGCACTAATCAAAGAAAGACAACATTCATGTAAATTCAATATTTTTATATTTACACTATGTAATGTGAAATTTGAATTTAGTCCAAATTGATTTTTTGGACTAGGAACAACGTGACATCAATACTTTAATCAAATTTGTAAGTCTTCTGTAATTTCCTTTTTAAGATGAAACACTATCATTGAGATATAAAATATTTATAGTATAAATGATTACCTTTCTGATGTATCCAAGTAAAAAGAAAACTAAAATGTTGAACGTGGTCATTAAAGTCAGGTCAATTTTGGGCCAAGGGTAAAATTTGATATAATAAAACCCGCAGAAGAATTGCTCACACATTAAAATCATTTGACTTAGAAAATCTAAAATAAAAAGCATTTGTTTCACAAATGTCATATTGACTTGGAGGAATGAATTGAATGGAAAATAATGTCGAGGTCACGCCTGCACGCTACAAATAAAAACACACAAGGAAGGCTGATGTTTGGTCAAGTTCCAGGTAATGTTTGGGATTTTTTTTTTGTTCTGCAAAAAATGTCAAAATCTCACAATCGGCGGCGCACTGTGTTACATTTTTACGTGATTTCTTTCTCTCTCTCTCGCACGGTTCTCCCTTGCCGTTATTTTTTTTTTGTCTTAAATATTGCGGCAGCAGGCGCCTCAGATGTAGCGGCCCTTTAAAGCGCCCGTGGGGGGGCTCAGAGTCCTCGCTTTTGTCTTCCATTTCCTTCTGAAAGCGCTTTTCTTGAACCCTGCGCCGCTCTTCACAGTTGTTGTCTCGGCTCTCTGCTCGCTGTGTGGCTCTTTCTTTTTTCCTACGACCAACAACCCCCCACCCCCCACCCCAAGTCCACCACCCACCCTCCAGCCCTCCCTCCCTCCTCCAGCTCTCTCCGTGTCAGCCGGAGGTCAATGCTACACTTTTTTTTCAGCATGCAACAAGGCCAAGAGAGAAGTGTGTGTGTGTGTGGGGGGGTCTTTTTAGTCACTGTAACCTATAAATAGCAAACTATATCTGCTTATTTCCAAGACACAGGTTTGAGTGAGCAGGTGTTTGAAATGTACTTTTGATCCAACTGGCATTTATTTATTATTTTTTTTAATCCTGCATTTTACAAGTTGAGATAATTAAACACACCCAGGTCAAATCTTTTTCTTCCTGAGAAACAATGTCACAGGAGGGTCAGAAAAAAAGAAGAGCTTTTTTTTTTTTTTTTTTAACTTTTGTCCCACATGCCATTTATTAGAATTTATATGGATTTATTTCCTGAGCACATTGACTGTTTATTCTCTGTATTCCACATTGAGCTTTGCATATTCCGAGGAGTTCTCTTTTTATTCGTCTGTTTAAAACAAAAAAACAAAAAAAAAGGACACTCCTTGCGGTATAGCATAATAAATGATTCCTTCGCAACGCCGCCACAATGTAGCATTGTGCGTTCACACGGAATACGCCGTCATTTGATAATTGTTAGATTAGTGGCGCCCACAGCCGGGACGTAAATATTTCACAGCTTGGAGGAAAGGAGGCCTCAGAAAAAAAAATGTTTTGAAAGAGGAGGGGTGTTAGGGGGGGCAAGTGTGTTTTTCTTCAAATTTAGTTAACTCTATTTCCTGAATGTAAATGCTTCAGCTCTTTTAAAAAAAAAAAAAATCCAGTGGCGGCTGTGCTGTTTATCGGCGGATGAAAGGCAACGCTGTAATTATTCCCCCCACCAGCAACAAAATTCCCCCCCCTACCTAATCGGACTTTGTCAGCAAGGCGTCTTATCGAGAAGAGGAAAATGACACCGATGCTATCGAGCAGCCCCGGAGTCGGCGCCCGCGGCGCTCGTCCCCCCGCCAATCACGGGCTTGAGCCTCGGCCCCCGCCGTATCTAGCGCCGCCACAAACGGCCGGCGCGGGCTTCTTTTTTTCATGTAGACTTCAAAAAACAGTCGCCAGTCATTAAAATTGCAGCCGCGTCGCTTCTTTTTCGGCGGCGGCAGGGATCAGCCGAGGCGAAAATGGGATGCGGGACGAGGAGAGCGGTTAAACGTGTTAATTCCGTCCTCACATGTTGACGGCTTAATTTTAATCTGTTTGAGGAGGAAGGGGCGGCCGGCGATCGGAAAGGGGGCGCAAAGGGCAACGAGAAAGCCGAGGGCCGCAATAAACTGCCATTATCTCGGACGGAGCCGGTCCGTGGGGATTTAGAGGCAAAAAAAAAAAAAAACCTTGTTTACGCTTCAACTGCGCTAGCTAGCTAAGGTGCCGCCAGACAAAAGAGCTTGGGTACACAAAAGGCCAGCGAGCATACGGAGTCCTCAACGGGACGGCAAGAGCTGAATCAACACACTCCAGCTTGGCCCAAAATCCCCAGTGGCAATTCACCTTTTCAAAATGTTTGGAAACAACACAAATTTCAGTGACAAAAACTTGGAATGTTTTTTTTTGTTTGGTGAACATTTATGGCAGAATTTTAACCCCCAGTGTTGGCATGAGGCCCTCCTTATTCGCAATTTATTTTTACAGATCGCCAGTTTACTCATCATAATGTTTTTTTTTTTAATCAGATCTATCAATTATTTGGGTAAGTTTAGCAAACCTATTGTGTTTGATATTATTTTTAGTCTTGAAACTAGTAATTTAATAATAAGGGGCTTGCGCATTTCAGAAGACAACCACAAATTGTGGAAATGCCGTATTTGTCTTTTTTTAAGTTCTGGCTGCCGCCGAACAATTCGGTGTGGCGTCGACTCATCGGACCCCGCCCGCCCCGCTCGTCTAATCGTGCCGCAGCCCCAAATCAAAGCGCTTTAAAACAAGCCGGTGCGGCCTTTAATAGCATCGTCACATCATCACAGCGTCCTCGCGCGGCTCGCTTAGCTTAGCCTCCGCTGCTGCCACTTTGTTGCTCGCTTCAATGATTTATAAACGGGAAAAAAAAATAAAATATCAAGAGAGAGTGAGCAGAAAAGGAGGCCAGAAAGAACCAAAGTGTGGGCTGCCTCCACTCACAAGCCCGATTGTGATTCTGAGTCACTGGCACCTTTGATTGACAAGCTCCAATCAGTTTATCTGCCATCCTAATAAAGTAGGTGGCCCGCAGTGCTCCCTACCTGACATGTTTTGTTTTTTTCGGGGGACCCCAGAGGCCCCAAAGCCCGAAGCGCTCGGCTTATCGAAACATGAGTGAAATCAATCCCTAATGAGCTGTGTTGCCTTGTTTTGATTCCTGTCGCTCACCATTTTTGGATCGGCCTTTGTCTCCCTCGTCACTTTTGCCGTATCATCATTGCTGTATTTAAAAAGGGATTTAATTTATTTCCATTCCTCATAATTTAACAAAAATATCACACGATGCCCAATTGAAAAGACTTATTTTTTAAGTAATCACAAATGAATTAAAAATAGTATGCAAGCACGTTTTGACAAATGCCAATTTATTATTTGTGTTTTCTAATTTAAATGAATGACAGGAGTTGTATTTTGAATTCCGTAGATTATTTAAAAGGATTATTTTTAGAGCCAAAGCTAACTGAGTCTGCTTGTTGCCGCGACTTGTCTTTTAGCTTTCTTTTTTTTTTCTTTGCTAATGAATTTCTCGACTTTATTTATGAGACAAACAGAAAAGCCAGCTCGTCAGTGTGTGCGCGCGTGCGTGTGGTAAATAAATAGCGCGGCGTGTCCAAAGAGTCGCTCGCTCGCTCGCTATCCCTTTGAGGGCTCTCACTGCTCTTGACAAGCCTTTGTTTTCTTTAAATACACTCGAGACGCTGAGAATAGTAAAAAAAAAAAAAAAAAAAAAAAAGTTAAAATGTGACGATGACACATTGTGAAGATTTGTCTTTTCTTAGAACAAGTGCACCCCCCCCCCCCCCCCTCCCGTTTCCCCTCCCTTTAAATCTGACCCACACGCATCCCGGCTTTTTGTTAGCGGTCATTACAAGAGACGACGCTCCGGTGGGGAGGAAAAAGAAAAGAAAGAAAAAGGGGAATTTCAACACCGGTTCTTTCTTCTTTCAATTATATGTATATACTATATATATATATATATATATGAAATTTAAAAAAGGCTGTGTTTCACCTTTGGCGGTCTTTTGAATATTTCAAAATACTTTGAAGTGAAATGGTACTGATGCATTTCTATCTTATTGGTTATAATTTGTTTATGAAGAGAATCTGCCAGCGTTTTCTTTTAGTACAACACAGATTTGAAGGCCAATTGTTGTTTTGTTTTTTCCCAAGGCAGTTTTTATTCTTGATGTTTAGCAATTGTGCCCTGTGCAGCTATTCCCGATGCTTCCTTCTTCTTTGTTGGGAGACGTACTGCGTGTTTGACCCGAGCCGGCGACGCCATTTCAGGCTGTGCGACCGAGCAGAGGGCCGCTATCGACAGCCGAGTGAAGTCAGGGGTCACGGATTAAACGCGACGGGGCGACGCATCGACCCCCGCCGTCCGTGCGTGCGGGACCTCGGCGGGATTTTTCTTGGATGAGTCGGCCGTCGATGACAGAGGGTCAGCGTGGCCAGGCTGGTGAGACCAAACGTTTAGTCGCCCGTGCACTTTATTGAACACGATTGGCAGCCGAATGCACATGTACCATTTGTGGTTACAGAAAATGCATCCGTATAAAAGTTCGGAATAGTGGCTAGCGCTTGTGCAGCTAGCTTATTCCTATTTAATGCCCTCCCTCCACGGGAAACAGATCCCAGCCGCTCGGTTTGCTTTCGCAGAATTTTCAGCACGGATGACGACGGCGGTTTACGCGCATTTTTAAGCATCAGGCAGCTCGTGTTTATGAATTCGGGAATAGAAAAAAAAGCATCAAAAGTCTGCGGTCCTTCCTCGACTTGAATTATTAAAGGTGTCAATGTCGCACGCGCGCCATTTATAGTGTAAATTGACAAACTTTCTGGAAAACTACAACGGAAGCCGCCGAACAAGACTTGAAGAAGTCGGCTTTGATACCTCTCGGAGGAATACGCCGCGGCGTGGAAGTGAGACGGGATAAAAAAAAAAAGAAAGAAAAAAACTGTACGCTAACTGGTTAAATCTATTTAAGAACCAAATGAGGTGACAGAATTATAGAAGGATAAAAACAACCTTATTAATAACTTTGTAGGGAGATGTTTATTTAGAAATTCTTCCACCTGAATTTTTTAGTTTATTTTTGTAAGACCCTTGAAAAGGGAAAAAAAAAAAAACACCAAAACACACACACACATTGAGAAAGACGCACTCGGCGTAGCGTATGCATGAATTTTCCTCTTTCGCATGTGTCGCTCGCTTTCTCACTCACCTTTGATGTGCACCCGAAAATGTCATCAGGCGTCAAGGAAGCCGTTTTTTTTTTCTTTTTTCAATATATACTTCTCCGCCAAACACCAGCCCGACCCCCACGCAAACCCGTATTTTCGCCCACCTCCCAATTTGCCGCCACCGCTCACTCATCCCAAACAAGAAGACGTACGTACCGGTTTCCACGGCGATCTGGTAGCCGGCCTCGAGTCGCCGCGATGACCTTTCCAGCCTCTCTGTGTTGTCCAGCAGATGCGCTCTCTACAACAAAATAGAGCACGCATGAGCACAATCGCAAACGTTGATTGAGGGACGCGTTTCTTTTTGCCGATAACCTTCGCTGATGACAAACGTGATGGAATACGCAAGCATGTCGGGATGACAACGTGCCCTCGTCCAAAAACAACAATTTCAGATGTGTATTCGCGTCTTGCGTGTTTACACGAGAAGGGTCGGCGTTTGATGGCCTCTCTCATATTTTTTGACACTCTAAAAACAACCAAAAGGAGTTGACGGCCACCACATGAGCGAAAAGTGTGGGGGGGGTAAAATGCCGAGATTGGGTCGAGCTGTCAAAACACGTAGCGGCTAATCACTCAGAGGAGATGGAAAAACACGAGGAGGGGGGGGGGGCGGTTTGAAAATGAGTCGACACACTTTTCAAAGTTTGACAATAAGAAGAAGCGGATGGAGAGAACTCGGCTTCCATCTTCTTGACGGATGACGTTTCAAATAGCAGAGAGGCTTTCTCGTCCGGGGCAGGCTCAGGATGGAGGAAAGGAAGAAAATAGTGACTCGTTCGGAGAGCTCTTGCGGTTAAGTGTTATTACTTGGGAAGGGACCAAATATAAAAAGTTTTGTTCCGTGAGCTGTCACCAAAAAGTAGCGATTGCCGATATCACGTATCGTTCACTTTCGATGTAATATGTTTGGCTGTTAAGAAACACAGGGTGGGATATCAATATTGCGGGGGATCATAACGAGAACTGCCAGGCTGCACTAAGAAATTCCTTATCACGTTTTCTCACACTGAAGTATCGACAATGGTGCTGAAGTTCAACGTGTGCTTGGTCAGGAAAGGAAGTCAACTTATAAATCAAGGTGCCATCGTGCATTCCTTCCAAATACGGGAGTTGCTTTTTTTTTTTGTCGCTAAATCAAGGGAAGGCTCGAGATGGGTGGTGGTGGTGGTGGTGGGGGGCAAGCGGCAAGAACTGAGTTGTTTTTGGCGTGGAAGTGGGAGGCGGTGGCAGAGCTTTGGCGGCTGGCGCGTTTGGGCTATATAATGAGCCCCCGCGGAAGAGGCGAGGCGGCTCGGCTCGGCGGCGGCGTTGAAGCCGACGTACCTCGACCGCGCGCGGCTGTGACAGAGTGGCGCACTCCCCCGGCTTCTTCAAAGAAGCCCAAGTGATTAGTATGTTATCATTACCATTGGAAACGTGATTTTTCTATTCCCTCTTGGCAAAAGGTGACACGTCTCGGGGAGAGACGGCCGGCGGACTCGCTGCGATGGGAAACCACTTCAAAGCCTTCTCCCCCTGAATCACTCTCGCTTCTCTTCCTTCGTTCTGGGCCCGGTTGGGGGAGGCGGCGTGCCGGTGGTGGCAGACTACCGTGCATATATGTGTGTGTGTGTGTGTGGGATCATTAAGAATAATGCGCCCCGAGTTAGACGGCAAAAGAACCCGAGGCGAAAGGGTGAGGGTTCAGCCGCTAAGAATGCAATAATGACACGCCTAATAGTGACACAAGCCTACCGGGGGGTAAAAAAAAATACTTTAAAAAATAGAATACCTCACTTAAGGCAAGACCATAAGAAGTCCTCGCCACTCTACAATATTGAATTTTACCAGAAGTGTTAATACAAAATTTGACGTATGGGCTCTTTAGATATGTCGATTCATCATTTAATAGCGGCAGAAAAGTACCGTAAATGATCGACTGTGACGCGACGAGAAGATTTGAGCTGACGTTTTAAAGTCCAAATCGAAGGCCGACCCCTGCGGCTGCCATACGAAAAATGACCACGATAAAAAGGAGCGCAGACTCCTCAGCCTTTTTTCATCTGACACCGACAATTTCGTCTGAGGAGGCGTGAAAATTATGTTGTTGTTTTTTTTTTTTTTTTTGTAAGTGCGCACGGTGAGGCGCTCCTCAGTTGAAAGTTATTAACAGGAAGCTCCGCAACAATGCAGCCGGAGCTCAAAAGAAATATCTCTCTATTTTCACTCTTCTGCCTGGTGTGTTGTTTTATTTTTTTTCTCCAATATCAAACACGGGCGGTTTCTATCGCTATTTTCCAAAGTTCAGATGATTTCCTTATTATTTCAATAAGGGGCGGGGGAGGAGGGGGTGAGTCAAAGTGAATAATGATGACAGCTGTGATTCCGACTGACTGTGTGATCTTCCGCGCCGTTTGTTTGGGACTTGTAAGACGAGGAATTACAAGTGTCAAACAGCTGTGAATATGGCTGCTAAATATTTAAACATGTTTTGCAGCCGAAGAGAGAAGGCTGAAGAAAAAAAAAGTATCGTTTTTTTCCCCCCCCTCTTTCTTTAAAGCCGAGCTTAAGTGCGTATAAGCTGCTCCCGCCTTTGAAGGCCGACGGCGATGAGGGGGACCCGATCCGGGCCCATTAGGCCGACGGATCCGTCGGAAAAGGGGAGTCGACAGGTGAGGTAAACACGAGGTGTCTCCCGACCCCGAGGCGGGGAGGAAATTAACCCAAGTGCGGGAGGAAGGCAAAGGCAGGCAAACTCAGCCACAACTAAATAAAAGGGGAAGCCAAAAACGGGATAACGGTGCATCCGGGCCTGCTGGGTCGGTGCTCGTAAATTATGAATGGCTTTGAAAAAGGAACGTGGCGGCGAGAGAAAGAAAAGCAGCTGCAACGTTTAAAGGCGCCGCGTGGCTGCACCTGCTAATAAAAGCCGCAGTCGCAAGGGCCCAAACGGAAATAAGACAAAAGTAAACAACGACGTCAACGACTTATTGTATCGGTGGACGAGTGGATTCGACTTTGGACGACTACGCTTCTTGAGATTGGCGCCAAAGTGTGCCGATGCTCGTTAATCTCAATGTGACCCGGGATTGGTTGGCGACCGCTCCAGTCTCGCCCAATACTATCTGCGCTCGAGGAGGGCAAATGGGAATTTGATGGCAAACAGTAAGAGAAGCACTTACCTCTTCGCGTAACTTTATCAACTGCATGATGACGAGAGCCGGGGAAAAAGAAACGGAGAGGGTAAAAAGAACATGTGAGAGGAAACAGTTGCAGGAAGAGGGACCCATCACGCGGCAGCGCGCCCAAATTAACCTTGACGACGTTTCTGTTTGCACGCCGAGCGTTCGCAAATCAGCAGACAAACGCGCTAAACGCAGCCGAGCGCTGACTTTTTTTTTTTTTTTTTTGCCTAACAAACAAAGATCAAGTCGTCGCGCTGTCACATAAAACAACGGCGCCAAAGTGGAGAGCTCCGCCTAGCAGGATCAGTTAGCATTAGCCGCCGAGTCACAGAAAGGCAACGCTCCACATTACGGTGGAAAAAAAGTGTCAAAACATGGACTTTAGTGTCGCTCAAATGTCACTTTGGCGAATTCTTCAGAATGGCATTTTTTCGAGTTCATCCAAATTTGCTATCGCCTCCTAAATACCGAGCCGGCGCGGTTCTGAAATGAGTCAATTAGTTTAAAGCAAACATGCTGCATCAGCATTTAGCTGGTATGCTGCACGGAAATAAAACATTCTTCCCAATTTTGGGGAATAGCTACTTTTGTGAGTTGTTTTTGAATGCGTATGCTTTTACGGGTAAAAAGAAAATATTTGTCTTGGGTCACTGCTAACAAGATACTGCTTCATTACGTCCGCACCGGCAGGTTGGCTGATTTAAAAGGGCAAAGTTTAAAATGACACGAAGGCGCTGTGGGGCGGGTTGGGAGCGGGGGGGCTTATTGGATCCAAGCGTCGCTCAATGGCCTGCCAAACAAAACTTCTTCTAGGCTCGTTTGTGCTGCCTGACCGATTGCAAATCCTCGCGGGAGGACTGGCACAAAAGCCTGCTTGAGATGTGCTTTTTTTTGTTTTGTTTTGTTTAAGCTTGATTTTCTTTCGCCCGACGACGTCTTTAGCGCGGCCGACGACCCGCTCGCATTGTGGAACGCCGTGAATGTCGTAATTATGCCGTCTTCGGCTTGTGTTTTTGTGGCGCCAACCAACTAGCCAGTCAGCCAGCATTCAAAATTGCACTGCTGCAATTTTTCTGTCATGATAATCAGCATTTTTTTTTTCCAAACAAAAGATTTTTTCCCCCCCTTCCCCACCGCCCCTCACCCCAATACGGAATGCGTCACAAGTGGTAATGCGCTTCCTTTGTAGCTCGGGAAAAATCTGGTCGGTGCCGGCTGAAACCGGCGCAATCTCTCGTGGCCAAGCCTTCTGCTGCCACTGAAATCGAAACTATTCGCCGTGTCGTTTATGTGTGCGTGCGGGAGGAAAAAAACCCGAAAAAGACGGGGAGGGCAAAAAATGTGCCTAGCACGTGATAGCGCCAATTCCGTCTCTGCCGGCGTACAGATAACGAAGAAAAGTCCGACTCTATTAAACGGTCCTTTAGCCATTATCGCAAGTTGGGACGCCGGGACGTTATTTCCTTAAGCTGGAAATCCTTTTGCCTTGTAAGCGGCGCATTTGTGAGCCGTAATGACGGGCGGTGGGGCGAGGGCGACAGGGCGAGGGCCTCTGCCATAGCGTTCGGGCTCCTGTTTAACAAATGGCCGGCAATTAAATTGATCTCACTTTGCCCCCCCCCCCCCCCTTCCCCCATCTGGTTGGACAAATATTTTTTTTTTGTAAATACTCTGAATACTTCACAATTATTTTCAATGTAAAACCAGGCAAAGGAGAAATTTTATGATGGAATATATATTCGCATTGTGTATTTTTTAGATTTATTGAGAGCGCAAATAATAATAATTTATAAACATAAATTAAAATTGTTGAGTTTATTTTACATGGAGGATGTTGTGTTCCATCGAAAAAAAACATTTGAGGCCTTTCAAAGATGCATTCAAATAATAGTAACAATGCGTATGAATTATGGAGAAATTTTAAAAATTGTGCCTTAGATGTAATGTATAGTATATTTTTAAAAATGTATTGTGTGAATTATATATTTTAATATATATATTTTTTTAAATAATTTAAAATGCATTTCAAATCCAACAAAATGTTATCAATTAATTGGGCATTTTCTGATTTAGTTCCTTTTATTGCCTTTAATTCGAGTCATATGCAAAAAAAAAAATAAGAGACCAAAAATAATCTTTTATAGTACTTTAACCATTTTTCATTTTCTGTAAATTAATGCTAGAAATCACAATTATTTGTATTGGAGGAGTAAAACAAATAATAATTTTGCAGTTGTCTGTTAATTTTTTTCCAAGCTGTATAAAAAGCTATTTTTAAACTTTTTCTTGTTGACGGGCAGCCATCAGTGTCTCCGTGGTGACATCGGTGACAGCTGATCTTTTTTTTCACGTGTGCGCGTCACTTTTGTGTCTCGCTAATTTGCTGGAGAAATATGCATCTCAATTACGCAGCCTGTTTTGGAGCACGCGCACACACACGCACGTATGTTTGGAAGATGGTGAATCATCATTGAAATGGTAATGAGGGAATGTTAAGGAAGAAAAAAAACAACGTGCCATATTTTACTTTTAAATATAATGTAATTTAGCTTTGGACGAATGCAATTTTGCATTTTGAATGGTCACAATGTTTCAAAGAGTCAAGATTATTTTGCTTTTTAAAAGACGATAAGACATATTTTGCACTTTGAAGACAATTGCAAAAAAAATCTGTGATTGAATATATTTGACTTATGCACGAAATTTAAGGGCAATAATATTATTTTATAAAATGCACCATATTGTGTGTGAGGCTTTTTGTTTTATCATTTCAAAAAACTCACTTGGAACAAGATTTGAAATGCAAAAAAAATAAATGATACACTACAACATACAATGTGGTCTCATTCATGTAATTTTAAACGTATATATTTTTTCATCAGTGCTTATTTTCTTAGCCGCAATGCAATAATTAACCAAATCTATTTTTTTTTTTTTTGCTGATAGAAAATGTAGTACGAGATTTTAAATGCAAAACTAGGTCAAGGGGGAAAATAAGCATTTTACAGTCCATGCAATGCAGGCTCATTATTATGATAGTTTTTCAAACTTCCAAAGTCAGTTACCCGATTTTTTCACTTTAAAAATATTTGATTTTGTGACAAACACTGCTAATCAATTTAACGTGAATTTAGATTCTAGGACTATTTTAAGAAGACACAGCTTGTTTTGCAAAGAAGCCGATATGATGTCCATTTTGTGTTTGCGGGTCTATTCTGGTGCGATACCCAGCTGCGCTGCGACTGCGCTTTGCTATTGAAGCGCTACTTTGCATTGTGCGCGCGGGTGCCGGCAATCTGGCCGGTCCCATGCCCCGCGTCGGTCCGGCTTTGCATTAAACAGTGTTGCTTCCGCATGACTTGGTGACAATACGCCAGTGTCGTTCTCAGATCTGGCAAGGATGCGGGGAGCCCACCCCGAAAGCGACCAAGCCCCCCCCATCCCAACCCCCTAGCCCCGGAGTCGGCCTCCCGCACCGGTCGGCGGCCGCTCGGGCCGGGGCTGATTAGCGCCTCACCTGGCTCTCCGAGGAGCTGGCGTCATCCCCCAGGAGCTCGTTGCGCACTTCGTCACTGTAGGCGATGCGTGACCTTTTCTGCCGGGAGGAAGGAAAAAAAGAAAAGGGATGCAGGGGGGGGGGGTTAGGAGAGAGCAAGTGGAGAAATATGCTTTACTGCTCTTGTTTTGTGCATTGAGGAAAAAAAAGAAGACGAAAGCAAGCAGGCATTCCTTAAGCACGAGGGCCCCCTAATGGAAATGGGCCACAAAAAAACAACAACAACTTCTGGACCGGCAAAACGCAAACATTTGTGATTGGGTAGCCACCGATTTTGAAGTTGAAAGCCAGGATAGCTAACCAAAACAGCAGCACCTTTCTCTTGTCATCACTATTATTGTTTTTTTTTACTTTGTATATTTAATAGACTGGCCTTAAAAAATGTATAAGGAGGGCTGCGTGGGTTCAATAAGAATCAATTGTTGCACAAAATTGGTCCCAGTTAGGGGAGGGACAGGGAAGTAGGGTCTTGTTCTAGTGTAGGAGGTAAACTTGTGCCACACGGGTACTGCCCGCATAAATAAAATCAAATCAAGACGAGTCAGTGGGACAGCGAGAGCGTGTGCGAGCGGCGCTATTAAGAGGAAGTCGCACTTGTCAGCACTAAATCTTTTGGTGGGAGGGGGCACTGGAGGCTCGGCTGTCACCGCTGTCATCCCGCTGCACCGGTGGCCTCCATAAGAACGCCGATGCCGCGACTCAGACAGGGAATAATTCATCAGCCACTTGCGTGGGGTTACCTTGCACGCGTGCACACAAAATCTCGACAACAACAGGGAATGCCGTGTCTAAAAACTGTAAGTGTGTGAGGGGGGGAGGGGGGGGGGGGCAGACACACACAAAGACAGCAAGTTGACAAGCGGCTGCAGGAGTGGGCTGGCGACAGAGCGCTTGTTTACAGACGCCCCGGCCTGTGGAAAAACACAGTGTCGGCGCGCTCTCCTAAGCTGAGCGTGCAGCGACAGCACGCGCGCTAAAACTGTTTACCCAGACGCGTTTGCACCACCAACATCCAACCCCTCCCCAGCCCGCACGAACCTGTCGCTGCCTTACTGCTGTTTTGGGGGCAAAAAAAAATCAGACAAAAAGCATGACAGTAGTTCTGCAGTTACACAAGGACGCCAATGTCTTGCCGCCACATAGATATAAGGTCATGTTTTGATTTAATAAATGGTGATTGTTTTTTCACATTTTCAAGAAAAAAAGTTTTAATTTTAGGGGAAAAAAATCTTTGAGGATTTTTTTCCGTGAGAATTTTGGGATAATAATTCAAGATAAAAAGTCAGACGTACATAAGTAATCTTGAATATTTACGACAACCATTTTTAAGGAAAACATTAAATATTGATGTTTGATTCTTTTTTAACACAATCAAGATGGTGTGCCGTGGAAGTGCAAACTAAGTGGACACTGCGTTCCAATTTCACACATCAAGACAAGAGTCAGCGTCAACCTTGTGAACTCGCTAAAGCGCTCCTGATTTTGCAGGGGAATAACGCAAGCAAAAAAAAAAAAAAAAACCCGCCCACGTCTTGTATTTAAGTGGAGCTTCATCATAAAGAGCCCGGGCGCAACTTAGGGGGAGCGCCGACTTGCAGCCGTAATTGAGACGGGGAAGCGTCGCAAACGCCATTGATTCGGATGCCTTCAAAAACAACAAACGGCGACGCGAGATGTTTCTAAATAGCTGCTTGGGTGCGAATGCGACGGCTGACAAAGGCAAAAAGCTACAAAAGGACGGGAAAATGTCAGCGCAATGAAAGCGTCGCCGGCGCGTTCGCATTCCCCCTCTGGAAAACAAGGCGTCCCCCAATGATTAGCACCTTGCCATTTCATGTCAAACAGCAACTCGGGGGCCGCCATTTGCGCTTTAATACGCTGACACGCTTGATAAGAAGCAGACAAATGTTGAGGAAATCTGCAAAATTATTAGACAAAAAGTCAACACACTTGTTTATATGGCAAAACTGGGGTGTGTAGACTTTTTATATCTCCTCAAGATGGCTACACAGTAAATAATTCCTTATTCGAGCTTTGTCTTCCGAAAAAAAATGGTCGCTTATAAGAGAGGGCTTTTTTTTTTCTAAACCTTTTCTGTCTTTTGTCACTTTTCTAATCTTAGGTGAGAATTTTGGCATCTTATTCCCAGAAGCGCACACCAGGAACACTACAAAGCTACGTCTTTAACTTGATACAAGAGCCATCAAAACAGCGCTGCCGTGCACGGGTTGGTGTCCTGTCAAAAAAAAAATGAAGGGATGACAAGGAGAGCTATGCAAAAAAAAAAAAAAAAAAACATTCTTCAGTCATCAAAAGATAATTACAGATACAGGCATAATATTCATATCAGATATGCTAATCTGTTTTGCATAATCCTTCGTGTACATTATTCCACGATCGCAACATGGAATTTCTATTTCAAGAAAAAACTTTTTGCGCTTTTCCGTCATTTATTGGAAGAGTCGCGATCTGTCAGTCAAGTCTTAGGTCTGTGGAGAAAACATATCTTTAGGGAAAAACATTTTAAGATATGAGGAACACTTTGGAGAATCTCAATTTTCTTCTTTGGAATCGGGAAAAAATTCAAATTGAGCTTTTTGCTGCTGTGTCCAAAAAAACATCTGGCATAGCTAACGGAAGCAAAAGCAACAATTCATGTGAGCTATGCAAACGGCTTTTGAATAATCTCCATTCCGGGGTGCGATCGTTATTATTGTTGAAATCTCCCGGCGCATTCCGAGCATTTTTAATGATTTCCAAAGTGCGACTGCCCTCCAACCGTTCTTTGTGCCTTTTGCCCGCAGCCACGAGTGACACCGGGACAATTGCAAATAATGGTGTTCGCCTGCAAAGCCAGCGACAAAAATATAAACAGTTCATTAGATGGGGGGGGGGGGGGGATAAAAGGCGCAGAGAGAGAAATAGAAGAAAAAAAAATAGCCAGGGGCAGAGTGTAATGAGGGGCCCTGAAGTTGTGAGCGCTGTTTGTTGGCTGCTGGCATGGCGTGAAGTGCAATTAAGCGCGTTGGCTGCGAGGTGGCACCTTCCGTCGCCTCCCAACAATGTCAGCAAAGGGACTTTTTTTTTTTCCCCAGCACCGCCTTTGAGAAAATTTACAATATTTTATTCAAAATAACTTTCTATCCAAACATTTTTTTTTCCTTGAAAATCAATATTTTTGTCCCTTTCTTATTGAGTTTCTTATTTCTCTTCACTATCCAAAGTGGAAAGCGAGCAAGATGTAAGCAAGCACGGGGTGGGGGGGTCATTTGTTTTATTTGCGTCTCCGACGAGGGGCTACTGTACACAGGAAATAAAATTGAAACAAAAAGAAGCGCGAGAGAGCCTCCTCGGGAGAGAAAGGCGACGACGGTGAAGAAAAGAGGAGCCGGGCGCCTCAGATGACAGCATGGGGGCCCCTCTCATTAGCTCATAGGTTGGCGCCTGCCATGAAAATGCAAAAGTCTGCCCCCCCCCTCCCCCCTCCACACACACACACACACACACACACACGCACGCAAAAAAATAAAAATCATCAAGTGCAAAGAGTGAGGTAACTTGCGTTTGCTTTCGGGCCTCCATTTCACTTAAAGTGACCAACATGTATCAGAGTAAACAGCGTTCCCCCCAGGGGGTCCGTAGGGGGGCTTTCAAGCTTGCAACCGTGTGATAGCAGCAAGCCGCCGAGTCATTTGAGGCCTTAACGAGTGGCCCGAAGACGACGACGACAAGCGGAGGAGTGCCGACCCAACGCAAATTGAAGGAGCGCTTTGATTGAAGGAGCTCTCCCGGATCACTTGCTCTCCATTAAACCCGTATTAAAATATGGAGGTGCGCCTAATGAAAAATCAAAGGTGCCCCGTTTTGTTTCCTCGCGCGGACGTGGAAAGGCGAGAGAGCGAGACGGGAGGATCCGGGAAATGGGGGCGAGGTGCTGCTGGTGCTGAAGCCAGGCAGACAGCGTCGGTTCACGGGAGGGAATCGATAGAGCAGAGCCGTCGGGAGGGAGAGGCAGGGGGGCTACTGGGGGAATAAAGCGGGCCTTCCCGGGTCAGCACCGGAGAGAAAGGTGAGATTACAGCAAAGTGGAGGAGGGATTTTCCTGACGGGGATGCCAGCTACCTGGCAAGCCCGGCAACCGGCGGCCCATTAGCCCGTGGCTACCTGCGCAGCGTTCACACAACACACACACACATTTCCTCCTCACCCCCCCTCCTTTTTTTGTCGAAAAGCAAAGAAATACCTTCACTTTTAACCCGTTCCTCCACTTTGGAAGGAGGCTGACTTCTGACCTCCATTTGTGATTCATTTCTTGTTTGATGTCTATTCTCAGGCTCTTATCTAAAATTGAAAACTGTCATGAAGAAGAAAAAAAAAAAAAAAACTAGACACAAAAGGCGCGCAAGCTGCTCTGGGTGTGCGTGCGTCTGCTTTTTATTAATAGTGCAAAATTTGATATTTTCTTTAATATATGACTCAATAGATAATCTGTCTATAAAAAAAGGTGATTTTTTTTGT
This sequence comes from Syngnathus floridae, assembly GCF_059516105.1. NCBI lineage: Eukaryota > Metazoa > Chordata > Actinopteri > Syngnathiformes > Syngnathidae > Syngnathus > Syngnathus floridae. Next base: position 4,073,460 of record NC_142430.1, on the reverse strand, counting down.
CCTGTATTTTATTTTTCTACATGACTTTTGTTTTCAAAATATATTAAAAAAAATTCCCTCTACAATCCTTAATATTTGATTTGAAAAGGTTTTTCCTTAAAAATGTGCATTCTCTGCTATGCACTTTTGTTTCACTCAAAAAAAGTTATTTAATTAAATTAAATAAAAATAATTCTCTAAACTTATAATGGATGTGCGACTAATTCTTTCACAAAAATATGTTTTTTTTTTTTGCTCAACTATATTGTGCTTGTATGGCATTATACACATCTTTGCACAGTTTTGTCTAAAAACAACAACGTTTCTGAAAATTTACGAGTATAACAAAAATACACTGGAGACGACAGTGGAATGGAGTTTCTGGAACATCTGGCACTTTGGAAGGAGGCTGACCTCTGACCTCCATTTCTGATTCATTTTGTGTTTGATGTCTCTTCTCTGGCTCTTATCTAAAATTGAAAACTGTCATGAGGAAATAAAAAAAGCGAGACACAAAAGGCGGACACGTTGGTCCGTGCGTGTGCGCGGTGGCGGACATAGACCGTGCGAGGACTATCTTGGCTTTTCTTGTAACGTGACCGCCGTCGCTCACCAACGGCCGACTTGATTAGCATAAGAATCCAACGGTGGCGCGCACGTTGGGAATTAGCCGGATGATTATCACGACATATTGAGATGTTACTTTGTTATTTCACATGGCGGGCGGGACACATTCACATGCTGATGAGAAGACCCTGCGCCCTCCCCCCCCCCGTGCGCCCTTCCAGGATGCACGCTCCTGAAGCACTTTCCGGGGGGTCTTGTCTTGGAATTTGCAACAATAGGACAGTTTTGATGGACAAAAAAAAAAGAAAAGTCAAATCATGGTGCTACGAAACCGCTACAAAATAAAAATAACGGTCAAGGCGTTGGCAGATTGCAATTTGGAAGGAAAAATAAAGACTCCAAAAGGGTGTTTGCTCATTAGACACACTTAGGATGAGATGCAGAGAGCCAATTTAATTGTAAAAAAAAAAAAAGAAAAAAATTCTTTACACGAACTCTCTGTTATTCAAAAAGCAAAAAAAAAAAAAAAAAAAAAACAGAGCGAGAGAGAAACCAATGATTCATAATATATTTCATGAATACTTCATGAACCCCCCCACCCCCCTACTTAAGCCAGTCTTGGCAAAGAAAAAAAAAAAAAAACTATTGTCACCTATTCTAGTATCCGCTTGTCAGCACATGACTGGGGAGCGGGTGTCACATGTCACTTGTGGTTTGCGGCGCTGCGCGGGACAGGCTGCAGACACCGGGCCGGGGGTAGGATGGCGAAGAAGAAAGCGATGCGCTAGTTGGGCGGGCGGGCGGAGAGGGGGGGGTGTTATCATATCATCGCCCTACGTCTTTATGTTTCCCTCCCTTATTATCTACCCCCCCCTCCCCACTCACGGCAAGTCACTCAATCACACGAGCCCCGAGGACAGCGCGGGGACCCTGGGAGGGCCTTTTTTTTTCCCCCTTTCTTTTTTTTTGCACAGCCAGACGAGCGTCTGTAAGCTATACCGATCGCTGTCAGTGGGCGTGCGACTTTCGAGGGGCTGCGAAAGAGATAAGCGAGAGAGGAGAACGTTTTGCAGGCTAACAAACAAACAAAAAGGCCGCGGGCCATCGAGACGAGTGTCGCATGAAGACATCACGTGGTCGATGAATAAAATTTTAAGTTTTTTCCAAGAGGAAGCTCCTATTTTCAAGTTATTCTGCGTCCTTGGGCTTCCTTGAAAGAGGCTTTTCCAACCTTAGTCATCTTACGATCATTAAACATGTTTATTACCACGGACATCAATTGGGATGCCAAACGTGCTCCGCGTCAACACGGTTCTTTGTGTGACCACGTCCTCCGAGCCCGATTTGACCCGCCGCCGACATTTAAATATCAAATCCCGGAAAATAAAGTGCAAGCGTCGTGGAGAAAAAGGGGCTTATCCGCAAACTTGTTCAAGATGAGCCCCGACGCGACAAATCCGCCAAAGAGGCGAAGGACGCAAGTGTCCGACAACAAGATCCGTTTGTTTACATCTTAAATCTTGCCCGGCGAGCCGCGAGCGCTTCGACTTTTTGATGGCGCCGCCGGAAGCATGAAAAGAGACAATCTGCTTTGGAATTAAAACAAGCGAGACAGCGGCGGCGGCGTTAAAAGCAGCCGACTCGTGTCCGTCCATCATGTCCGAGGTCAAAACAGCAAGATGCCTTCATGGCGGATTACAACAATGCGAGTGTGTAACGGTGCGGGGACGACATCTCGGCTTTTAAATTAGATGGGAAAATAAAAATGACGTTCAAAACTTTCCATTATTCGGTCAAGCCTCCACAACCTTGACTCGTCCCCGACCGCTAATTGCACACACAAAAAAAAAAAAAAAAAGCCTGTGAATCTTCATGCTGACAAACGTGAGGACTAAATAACACGGCTGCTGGGAACATCAAGAAACAAAAAACAGGACATAAAATAAATATCTCAGTTTTCCCAAGGGGCAAAAATGCACGTCAGTGAAGTGTTGCAACTTTTTGCAGGCTCACAATGATTTTGCATTTGCTCCAAAAGTTCGTGCCAGGAGCGTGATCCACACTGCAGAAACAAACACCTTCCCAAAAACTACAAAATGCCAGGCAGCGTTTAAAAGGAGGCCATTTATGAGCTCCCTTATGGAGCAATTAGCGGCGTTATGACACAAAGTGTGCCACTTTACCTCGTTTTTTTTTTTTTTGCGAGGAACGTTCGCCCGCTTTGCAGTGAACTGATTACATTTGCGCACAAAGCGCAAGAGGAGGGGGGGGCATTCGTTAAACACACATAAGGTGTCGTCGGGCCCGTTTGAAAGCAGAAGTTATTTCGAGAAGGTCGCCGACGAAACCGATAGAGCGCAAAAAAAGAAAAGCGCACAAAGAAAGTTGTATGGGAGCCAACATTCTATTGGGCTCATCCGTCGATCTGGCAAATAAAGTGCCGCGCGTTTCAAGGTTGGGCTTTGGAAAGGCATTAATTACCTCCCCGGGCGGACATTGGAGCCGCTTTTTTATTTCCAAATGAAAAGGCGCAGTGGCAGATCCCACTTGACCGTGACTGAAACGCTAAACAAGAGACAGGAGGAAAAAAGGTGAGTATAATGACGCGCCGACTGCGACGGAGGCCTCATTGAAGTGAAGTAGATAAGTAAGTAGGGGAGGGGAGGGGTCACGGCGGCCATCTTTGAATAAAATCGCACACGCGCGCTAATTATGACGGCGGATTGAAAAGAAACGTCTGGACGAAATGGTATCGGGCTCACAAAGGGCTACTCTGGCTGCCGTCCGAACTGGATCTGATCAATGACGCCTCCCTTCGACTCATTGTGAGAGAGGAAAATAGTGGCCCGCTTCTCAGGCCGATGCCACCTTGACCACTGCCGGCACCCGCTTCCCACTTGAGCGCCGAGCGTCACTCGGCGTGTTTAATGACTGCCGATAAACCTTTGGAAAAAGTCAAGGACACGCAAATCCAAAGAGAAACCATTTGCTTGTCAAATTAGTTTTTTGGGTCACTAGGTGGCATTACAATACGAGCATGAAATCAAACTCTGAAGTCAGAGTTGTTTTCATACTTGTGTATTTTGTTACGGCCTTCAGCCGTAAAAAAAAGAGCAACAAGCAGACTGGCAAGCAAGGACGTTTGCGAAATCTTTTCAATTAATTCAATTCTTTTAACCCAAAATCAATTCCAATTTATTCATGATGCCAGAGATTTTTTCTTTGCATTTTTGTTGAAAAAAAATAGTATAGTGTTACATTTGATCAGAAAGACACAATATTTTTTAATCTAAATTTTCTTTTCCAAATAGCAATTATTGTCATTACGAATGCAGACTATTTTACGGCTAACATCTCATTGCATTTAGATGTCAAAAGCCATCCCAGTCTTGACAAGTGATCATTTTAAAAGCAAAAAAGGGAAAAAGGAAAAAACGTTGCGTTGTTGTAGAGACGCAGCAGACACGTGCGGACCCCCGCTGTCCCCGCTGGGACACAGCACCGGGCTCCTTTGAACGTGGCGGGCTCTGTTTACCCGATAAATTTGATGAGATTAAGCCAACGTCGGGCTTCCTCTTTGCCTGATCAAAGCAGCGGTTGAGAGGCGCCCCTTTTCTCTGCAGAGCGCATCCGTTCGGGCCGTTTTTCATGACACCCTTTACGTCGGTCCTACTCAATATGTGCAACGCTGGCTCCCACTAGTGGCCAATAATTGCTTGAGGACAGTTCCATTGTTTTTAACCTTTTAGTCTTTTTTTTTTGTGACTAGAAAGAGTGCTTAAGGATCATTACTGTCATGCTTACGTATTGTAAAGAAATGGATTATTGAAAATCATTAACAAATAATCGTTATGGGCGCATCAGTCTATCGAGCGCCACGAGTACTTACAAAGTCCTTCTCCAACTTCTCCACCTCCTGCTTGTAGCTCTTCAGGCGGCTGTTGTACATGGCTCGGCTCTGGACTGGGATCTCCCGCACCTCCAGGTCCATCTGCTCCAACTGCAAAATCATGGCATTCAAAGTCAGTACGCTGCGTTCACATAAAAAGTCGTTTTTGACCAGATACTTCTGGTCACTTCACTCTTGCCTCACAAACAAAGCAGTGACGTTCACAACCCGAGCCCACTATGACATCAATTTTGGTCGACATCATCATAATTGATAATTAATTACAATGGAAAGTTTCCAATTAGTCAAATTCCCTGAGTTTTGCCAGCCTTCCTGTCGCACTGCACATCTGTGTACTTTGTCAGCTTGATTTCGTTTACATATGGCGTGACGGCTCTGGAAATAGTCAACTTCAGCAAAGCACAAAAGTGGTGTGCTGTTAATTAAGCGCGTTGGCGCGTGGATCACAAAGCGGCGTCACTCATCTCGCCACCGTGAAAGTTGCGACGGGAGGAAAATGCCGACAAAAAAATCCGTGTGGATGAGGCGCAAGTGCATTTGATGCGTGACTAATCACTGTGACATAAGCAGACAATTTGTCTCCTGTCAGGCTCGTTTGCATGACGACTCCCGCTCGTCTTGAAACGTGTCACGGTGAGTGTCGCTTAGAAAAACAAAAACAAGCACATTAGCGCAAAAAAAAAAAAGTGGGGGAGCCTCCTCGACGGTTGACGTTTCCCGCTCGGTTATTTGGGAAATGGAAATGAGCCATCAAAGACGTACCAACTCTCTGACTTCTTCAAGCTGTTTGTCGACATTTAGAACCAGCTGCGTTTTCTCTTCTGAAAGGGAAGAAGAGGAGAAGACATATTGATCAGGAGGCGCTTGGTGACAACAGACCACCCCCTTGCCCCCCACCGCACGAGGTACCAATGATGGAATTGGCTGGGGGAGGAGAGAAGAACACATTTGAAGCTATATTTACACATGGGTAGCGTGTCGTTATTGCAAGACAGAGAACTTTCTTGGCAGACAATTCATTTATTTAAATCCAACTGAATCACTGTATTCCAGATTATACATATGACTCAATCTCAGGTTCAATTTTCAACCCCAAATTTTCCTTTGCTGTTTCGCAGCAAAGGAGCAATTACATTTCCAAATTGATTTCCCTTATTATAGTTGACTTCGGACTCAATTTATAATTTTGATTCATTTCCATGTTCAATTGCCAGTTTAATGTGTGGAATATATAAATTCAATTTCAAATGCAATTTGTGATTCAATTTCTGATTTGAATCTTTCTGTCCTCCTACATTTGGTATTGATAGGAATAATGCTAAATTGAGGGTAGGAGCTTTATTCACTCGCTATTATATCTTCATTCTTTTTCTGTCATTTCTCTCAGCAAAATATGCGATTCATTCATGGGTATGGGACTTTTGCTGAAATTTTTTATGACATTATTGAACAATGAAATTTACAACCACTTATAAAGGACAACATTTGGTGTGAACCAAAGCTAGCTAGCCACTAGGTGCGAAGCAATGTACTCTCCTACCTCCACTCAGCTTGGGAATTCTCCCGATTTTGTTGGTCACTTCTGCCGTAACGGTTCCAAAGTCCTGCTCGTAGGCTTCGAAGTCTGAAGACATGACGTCGTGTGGTTTAAATGGTAGTTCTCTTCGGAGGTTTCACGTTCTCAATAATAAAAACAGCGGTGCTCGGGTGACTCTTCCTTGTGTGTCAGTAAAATACGTCCGGCAAAGCACTGATCCTTTTGTTTATTTATTTATTTATTTATTTATTTATTTATGTTTTGTAAAACTGCAAATCAAAAATATATTATGTATTAAAAATTGTTGAAAATTAATCCATATTTGAATAGAATTATGTTTCTATTTGATATCAAAATATAATAATTACATTAGGGTAGAGAGTAGTTTCCTAAAATGTCCGGGTCATACTACGAAATACGGAAGGTTCCTACACAGACGAAGGGAGAAAAAACAAGGAAGTAGCTGGTTTGGTCAATGAAAGTGTTCGCTTTTTTATTGTTATTCAAAGCCAAATATCAGCGCAAACTGTGATTTTTAAATCTGTAAGTAACATTAGCATCTGCCCTTTATATTGTCTCTTTCGTAATGGTTTTTTTTACGCTTGTCTTGAGCTGGCTGCTAACGAGTTAGCCGACTAGCCAGTGGCGTGACGTATAAGACTAGTTAATATTGACCAAAAGAAAAAAAGTTTGTTTTCCATACGATGTGTTTTCTTGTTATATTTTTCTTGGTCCACATTACCTGACCCTGTGTGGTTCAGTGAAGTAGTTTACTTATAAAAAATTTTGCTCTGCTTCCAAGCTGGTCAAAGGAACTTAAATTAATTAAATTATTTTCATTCGCTAAATGTCATCTTTACTCTTTTTTTCCCTTCCAAGATGGGGAGCTGGATTGTATCCTGAAATAGAGGATGCTGCTCACTCCTGGGACGAACGAGAAAGGCACACAGGCAGTTCTGCTGAGTCCAGATAAATCTTGTTACTGTCTCACTGGAAGCAGAAACGTCAAACGATGTGCACCACCCTCACCGCTGATTTTAGTAGATAACACAAAGTAACCCGTCAGACCGTTCCCTTTCACATAGTCCCCGTTCCATCGTCATGAACTCGGTGGTGTGGAACAGCATCCACGAGGTGCGCCGGTTGTGCCACTGGGGGCCGATCATCGCCTTGTCGGTCATCGCCGTGTGCTCCACCGTGGCCATGCTGGATTCCATCATCTGGTACTGGCCCCTAGACACGACTGGCGGCAGTATCAACTTCATCATGCTCCTCAATTGGACCGTCCTCATCCTCTACAACTACTTCAACGCCATGTTTGTCGGGCCGGGGTACATCCCTCTTTGTTGGAAGCCGGTGAGTAGGCGCTCTGAGTGGGGATTGGGAGGTTTCCCACCCAATGTTTATGTGTGCACCGCCCCCTCCCAAACAGGAGAATCAAGAGAACATGCAGTACTTGCAGTATTGCAAAGTGTGCCAAGGGTTCAAGGCCCCGAGGTCCCACCATTGCCGCAAGTGTAACAGGTACAACTTACACGCCACACCGTTTTTGTACACCCATATCGTGTCTATCAAATCTATTTTTAAACCTGTGTCAAATCCCGGCAGGTGCGTGATGAAGATGGACCACCACTGCCCCTGGATCAACAACTGCTGTGGCCACCAGAACCACGCCTACTTCACCAGCTTTCTTCTGCTGGCCCCGCTGGGCTGCACGCACGCCGCCGCCATCTTTATCATGACCATGTACACGCAGCTAAACGAGAGGGTGAGCGCACTTAACGGATTCAAGATTGTACAAAGCTCAATGGCGACACTTTTCCTGCAGATTTCATTCGGGTGGAGCACGGTGAAGATCGACATGAGCGCCGTTCGTCAGAGCCAGCCCCTTGTGCCCTTCAGCGTGGCCGCCTTCGCCGCCACACTCTTTGCCTTGGGCCTGGCGCTCGGCACCACCATCGCTGTCGGCATGCTTTTCGTCATACAGGTGCCTTCCCATCGCTGCTGATGTCGCGCTCTTAAATAAATATACATATTATTATCATTTCCAATTTTAGATGAAAGTCATCCTACAAAATAAAACCTCAATAGAGTCCTGGATCGAAGAAAAGGTCAGATTTATTGTCCTATTATTATTTGTGCTGTTTCTTTTGATTTTTTTCTTCTTTTTGATTGTCATGGTGCCATTTTGTTCAATTTTGATGGGGGATTTGTCTTTTAGTTCATGCTTGTCACATGGTGTCATTTTGTTCAATTTTGATGGGGGATTTGTCTTTTAGTTCATGCTTGTCAATAGCTGTGAAACGCCACTAGGTGGCAATGTTGCTCTGCAAACGTCTTCCAGCACCCTCACCGCAAAGTCCTTTGACTCGGGAGGCAGAAAGTTATATAAATGTATTTATTCAAACTAAATCATAGATTTGACATTGCTTCCTTTGACTTGGGCAAACAGGCCAAAGACCGGATACAGCACTACCAAACCGAGGAGGAGTTCATCTTCCCGTACGACCTCGGCAGCCGCTGGCTCAACTTGAAGGAGGTCTTTACGTGGTCGGGGGTGCCCAAAGGAGACGGCATTGTGTGGCCCGTCCACCACAAGTGTCACCAGCACACCTTAACGGTCAGCTGCTGTCCCTTTGTCCTTCCGCCGCTGTCGATGTAGCTGTCGCCTCCCCTTTAATTACGTTTGTCTCTTTCGACGCAGATCGAGCAACTCAAGCAGAAGGCCGACAAACGGGTGAGAAGTGTAAGTACCAAGCGACGACCAGATGCCAGGCCAGGAGTTCTACATTACAGATGAAGCGACGTTTCTTGAATTGGAATTCTTAATTCACAAGCCTGGTCGAATAACCATTTGTGGTGTGACTCGGCCAGCAGGTCCAGTATCTGGCGGTGGAGGACTACAATGGCGCCTGCTGCCCCATGACCAAGGGCATCCGAACCTTTTTCCGGACCCCTTGCACAGAGGAGCCCAGGATAGCCCTGCAACGGGGGGACACCATTCTGGCCACCCGCGGGACCAAGTCAGTCTCTTCTCTTTGGGTTTTGAAGGAGACAGTGTGTGTGTCAATATTGCTCTTGTTCTCCTTTAGGTGGTGGATGTACGGAGACAAAGTGTTAAATGAGGAGCAAACAAGAGGTAAAAGCAACAATGCAATCGGAATCAAATGATGGCAGCTAGTGCAGCGGGATTCACCGGATTAAAATTGTCTTTCCTTTCCAGCGGGGGAGCGCATCCGTGGATGGTTTCCTCGGCGATGTGTGGAGAAATGCCATTACGACACCGCAGCCGTCGAGAGTGCCGTCGATAAGAAAGCCAACTAACGCGGTTGTCCGTTCCCCATTGCCGAAGTCACTCCGGGTGCTGCGTCCATATTGTGGTCTACACACATTTTGATACCGACTTGAATTTGTCAAAAAGGAACCAATCTTACTGAGCATCAGTCATGTGGCTCGAAGGAAGAGGCTGGATTTTAACAAGGCTTTAATGTGACTACGTAACATGTTTGACTTGAATTCTGTTTTTTTTACGCGTGCCAATGTTGTTAGTGCATTTTTTGCTAATTATGCAATGCCTTTGCTGCCCCCGCCGGCCGACCCCCGGGGCCTCCTCATGCAACTCTTTCTACTCTGTAGCCCAACATGTAATGCTTGGATTGGTTTTATTATGTTTTGTACAAACAAGCGATTTTCCTCAAATATAAAACATTTCAAAACAATCTCATAGACTGTGTATTCATGTATCAAGAATATCAAAACTGTTTCAGTAGAATTAATGACAGAGGCTAATGATCAAAGTCAAAGTCTGCTTTATTGTCAATTTCTTCACATAATGTCATATTATACGTCATGTATACTGAGGACATACATTATATGTATCAGATGGGCGGAAAAAAAAGGGCTTTATGGAGAAAACGTTTTTAATCCAACTTGTATTTTTGCTATAAAGTAGCCCGCGTTTCAGACGGAAAATAACTCCATATCCCATGAACCAGCGCGGTTTTCATCAACCAATCAAGTTATGTCTGAGAGCCACGTGATAGTCCGCCCACTCTCCCTTCATGAGCTGCTATGTCAAAGTGGCTGTTTAACCATTTGGACTGGCACGTTAAACATTCCCTTGTGTGATCAACAAAACGACAACAAGCAGGTATGTTCACACTATGTCTAAAATCACTCATTTGATCGTTTTGCTTGATCGTGTGGACGAGGTTTGTGTATAAGCCCGACTGACAGTTGTCACCGATGACGCGCTGTCTTGCTAGTTTTGCTAACATAAATCTATTGTATGGTTACCTACCAATGATTTATGGATTTCAGAAATGTTGTGTACTATAAATTTATGTTGCACTACATTGCTGTTTGTTTGAGACCACAAATGCTTTTGATCATTGGCAGTGCAACTCAGAAATTTGGTTGATTTGTTTACAGTACGTAGGACATGAAAATATAATCAATAATTCTAAAAAATATATACATTACTGTTTTTTCCTAAAAAAATAAACACTTTTTTAACTCATGTATGACTTTCCTACATAATTTTTTTTTTTTAAAGAAATCCAGCGCTAATCTATACTCAGTTCTTTGTCGCCGTCTTGTGGTATCACTAGGCAATTGCAACTCAATTACTCGCGAATCTTCTCGGTCCAGTAGTTGGGATTTTTGAATTGAAGTTGCTCATCTGTAGTCTTGCCTCCTTGCTGCTTTTCCAGGACCATGTCGATGTTCAGCACGGGCATCCTGGTGCTGACGTCGCCCCTCCACACCCTGCGCATCGCCCCCGTGCTCCGCTCGGCCGCCCAGTTGGTAGAGCGCACCCTCTATGTCCACCTGCACCCGGGCCTCAACCTGGGCAGCGGTCAAGCGCGGCCCGTCTTCCTCCCGCCCGCCGTGGACCTGTGCTCGCTCATCACGCGGCTTTACAGTAACGCAGCCGACGTGTGCGCGCACCTGGACGTCCGCGTCCTGCTCACCCACATCCACCCCTCGTGTGGCAAGGGAGGGCCCTTCCCCACGCCGCAGTACCTGTCGCACTCCCCCGAGGTGCTCCTGACGGATTTCCCCGCACCGGACCCGGTGCAGTCGCAGCAGGTGATGCAGTGTCTGCAGGGCTACGCTGGATGCTGCTATGCGTGCCAGCCCGGCCTGCCCTCGGTGTTGCTCCCCCCGCAGCGGGTCGAGCCTGAGGAGGAGTTGGAGGGTGGCAAGAAGGATCAGGGTAAAGTGCTGGAGACGTACCCGGACGTGGTGGTGGGCGGCACCTTCGACCGCCTCCACGGGGCCCACAAGACCTTGCTCAACGTGTCGTGCTTGCTCGCCACCAGACGCTTCCTCATCGGCGTGTGCCACCAGGGAATGCTAAAAAGTGAGTTATCGGAACTCCAACTCAACCCCCTCCTCACTTCTTTTTTTTTTTTTATAACTTCCACCTTGTCGCCCATAGAAAAGGTCTTGAATGAGCTGATCCAGCCTTATGAGCTACGCGTGGAAAGGCTCCAAGAGTTCCTGCAGGACGTCAAGCCCTCGCTGCAGGTGGAGATCGTGCCCCTGGATGACCCGCTCGGGGTGTCGGTAGTGGACCCCCTTCTGCGCTGCATCGTGGTCAGCGAGGAGACCCGAAAGGGGGGTGAAGCTGTCAACAGGAAACGCATTGAAAATGTAAAATAGCCTCTGACCGGCCACTGTTGGTTGACAAAGCGTCACTGACATGCATATTTTGTTGTCCTTCCTATATCAGGGCCTTCCCGCTTTGGTTCTTCACGAAATCCAGCTGCTGAAGGACGCGCATCACTCCGAAACCGAGGAGGAGAAGATAAGCTCCTCCAGCCTGCGCTCCCGCTTGCTGGGAACCCTCCTCAACCAACCCAAGGTCAGTTTGTTCCCGCCACCTATTGTTGACAAGAATTACAAAAAGTCCTTCCACTCTGGCTGTCCCCCCGGGTTAGGCCACGCCGCATCTCCCTCTGCAGCCGTACGTGATCGGGCTGACGGGCAGGAGCGGCAGCGGCAAGAGCTCGGTGGCCAAGCACCTTGAGGACCTGGGCACCGTCCGCATCGACTGCGACAAGCTGGGCCACCAAGTCTACGAGCCGGGCAACACCGCCTACCACCGCATCCTGGAGGAATTCGGATCAGGTAGGCTCGCACTTGGCCATGCACCCAGAGATGGAATACCAGCAAACCTCACTTTAGTTTTTTTTACTCATGCTTAGATATCCTAAATGAAGATCAAACCATCAACAGACATGCTCTCGGGAAGAAGGTTTTTGGACAACAGGTAGGAAAACATTTTGACACGCTTAGAGGTCCCGACTCATTTGTTTGTTTTTTTCCCTCAGGAAAGATTAAAAGCGCTGACGGACATCGTGTGGCCTGAAATTGCGCTTCTCGTCAAGAACAGAATCAGCCAAGCCAGGGAAGAAGGTACTCGTTTGCATTTGGGACAGCACAGAGCATGTGGAACATTTTTATTTTTGTAGGCAAAGACGTATGCGTGGTAGATGCAGCGGTTCTTCTGGAGGCGGGCTGGACAGACATGGTCCACGAGGTGTGGGTGACCATCATCCCCGAGGAGGAGGTGCACTCACTAGCCGCAGGATTCCAATACGTCCAATTAAGTAAACAAGCCTTTTTTTTTCTCCAGGCAGTCTCGCGGATAATGCAGCGAGACGGCGTTGCGGCCGAGGATGCCCGGCGCCGCTTGCGAAGCCAGAGTTCTGACACGCAGCGGCTGGAGCAGGCCAACGTGGTGCTCAGCACGCTGTGGGAGCCCGACGTCACCCACCAACAGGTGAGCCGCCGCCCCCGAGCACATTCCCACGCCCACTTTTCACAATCCCTCCCCATTTTGAAAGGTATTAAAGGCCTGGAATCTTCTACAGAAGAGGATGCAGCAGAGGCAGGCGGCACGGTAGAAAAGTCGAACAGTACCACCACACACTTGAGTGCCTCTTTAGTCTTCACCCCTTTCACGTGGATTAAGAGGGGACATCAGATATATTTGATGAACTTTGCAGCCCTGCTTTCTGTTTCTCCCCAATTCTGGGTCAGTGCTTTTTATACAGATGTCTTTTACCCACAAGCTATCCAATTGTGCATTTTATGGACTTTCAAGAAGCTTCAATTTTTTGAAGTCAACTTTTTGGGCTAATAAGGGGACAGAACATTTCACTGTATTATTGTTTCCACAAATAAATTGATTGTATAGATGCTGAAAAGACATTTGTGAATGTCTTCATTTGGGAGCCCGACTAAGTCTGATTATGAAAGAAAGTGGCTTTGGAAGCGATTCTTCTTTTTCTAATATTGCTTTTAATTACGAATGCTATTAAAAGATTCACAGTGAACAACATGGACTATGCAAAAAAAAAAAAAAAAAAATCTTGAGGAATTGTAAATGCAATCATGTGACCTCGTAATAACATGCACTCTTCCAAAAGGACAAATACTTAAACTGACGTTTCCCTCTTCACGTGTCTACTTTGAGTCGGGCGGAACACGAGGCCGCGCCTAGCTGGTTGCTGGCCCGGCACACGTAGACACCCGCGTCCGCCGCATCCACGCCGCACACGACCAGCGCGCAGCGGCCGTCCGGGCCATATTCCGTCTTGACTCGGGAGGTCTCGGGCAGCGGCTCATCATCCCGCAACCACTCGACCTCCGGATGAGGGTAACCTGGAGGACAAGCAAGCATCCAAATGTTGTGCTTGTCTTGTTTCATTAAAGGCATCAGAATATTTCCTGCTATATGCATCTTGTGTGTGCACGCTTTGCCCGGCAGGTCGTATTTAATGAAGCGCCAGTTCTAACCGTCCACTCGGCACGCCAGACGAGCGGTGGCTCCGGCGGGGAGGCTGGCATCCTGCAGGGGCTCCCGGAAGCGAGGCTCGCCGTGCAGCTCCTTATCCAGCGAGCGGATGGCCTCCTCTGCCTCTTGGCTCCAGCTCGGCTCTAGAATCAACGCAAAGTGAGCTTTACGTGACACCGCCGACCGCCACGCAGATGTCGCTCCGGGACCTGGAGCTCCGTACGCATTGAAGCTTCACTCTGTCATCGCCTCAATCCACAAGAGAATACATTCTTTTTTTTTCCCCCCCTTCAAAATTCTACATGCGACACAGCGATAAAGGTTGTATGCAAATGTATTTTGAAATTTCTTATCTCAATGCACGCTTGGTGCACTTGAGGCAGGAATTCTAGCCTCAAGTCTTTTTTAATGATACAAAAAGCTTGGCATAGAATTACTGCGGGTATGTGGATTTTTTTAATGCATTTTTTTCCACATTGTCATTACGGAGAATTTGGAGGGAAAAACAAGGTTGTACACAATGTGAAAAAGTGATGCTGTGAAATGTTTTGCTAGTGTTAAGCAGTCTTACCATCTGAGGGGCTGCCAGGAGAGTCTGGCTTGTTGGAAAGGTTGGCCATGCGCTGCAGGGCCAGAACAGCCTTGCCGGTTTTCTAAAAGTCAGAGAAAGAAACGGCATGACACCATAGTTGTGTTCGCCAGCAGATGGCACTCTCGTAAAAAAAGCTTGTTTGCAAATGCGTGTGTGTTTTCATTTTTTATTGGGTTCTCTAATTACCTTCCACTTGCACCTGGCCAGGAAACGTCTCATCTTCTCCTTCCTGAGGGACTTGGTGGGCCTGCGGTTGAGAGCCGTGAAGGCGGCCATCCAGGGGTGGACCAGGGCCTCGATGCACGACATCCGACTCCTGGGGAGGTGAAGCAAAAACACCTGACAGGTAAGACGGGGGTGGGGCAACACCTAGCGTACTTTCTGGGGCAAGCCACGTCCTGGTGTTTGCGACCAACCTGCGGTCTTTCTTCAGAAGGCCACTGATGAAGTCTTTGGCTTGGTCGGAAATGTCCTCGAAGCTCTCTGGGTCAAAGTCGTAGCGAGCGGCAGTGACTAGCGCGAAGGTCTCTGCATCATTGCTTCCCTGGAAGGGCGATTCTCCGCTTAGCCTGGAGGAGGAGGCATACCAGGCATCAATTTTAGAAAAGATATTGCTTTGGCGTCATCTTGCGGAATTTGAGACAGAGGAACTATGTTGTTGTGACAGGAGGCACTTCACTTTGTTCTATAAAAGTACTAATTGGTATGATGAGAGCTTTGGAAGTCTTCTCCTGCTTTCAAAACAAATTATTTGTCATTTATTTTTATGAGTTTGGAATTGTATTTACGAGTTTGCGGATGCTTTAACCTATTAATATGACTGTTGTAAAAAAAAAAAAAAAACTCGGGGAGAGGAGGGAGGGTGGCTCTCTGACCCCCACAGGGGTTCGTTGTAGCGAGAACTTTAAGAAGGGGGCAACTATGAAGGTGAAGATCCAAATTTGGCCCACTGAACCTTGGCGGAGGTTTGCGCCTCGTCTCAAAACCACGTCCTTGGTGTAATACGGGTGTTAGGGGATTGGATTCTGCCATGTAAGCCAGGATGGCAGCGCCTCGCCATCGCCACAGCGTTATTTATAGACCAAAAAACTGGGCGATGAGAATTAAATTCCCTCTAGGATTTCAAAGTGTATTCCCAGCAGGGTAGCGACGTGTGATTTATTTATTTACAATATGAAGCAGATGACCCCGATGCTCCACATGTCCGTCTCCACTCCCACGTTCTCGTAGTTGATCACCTCGGGGGCCACAAACTCGGGCGTTCCGTGCATCACCAACAGGGGCTTGCCCTCTTCTGCAAACGGCACAAAAACCGCCAAACTTGATTGATTGATTGGACAGGTGGGCGGAGCTACAGACACAAATAGACCAGACTGCCACCCCCCCAATTTCCTCACCCAGTTTGCTGGCCAGGCCAAAGTCGATGATCTTTATGTGTGTTCCGGTGTGGTCGGTGCAGACGATGTTCTCGGGCTTGAGGTCCAAGTGGACGATGTTCTGCTTGTGGACGTACAGCATGCCTTCCAGGATCTGCCGCATGTAGCCGGCGCTGGTGGGCTCCGTGTGCTCAAAGTTGTCGTCCACGATGCGCTCGAAAAGCTCCCCGCCCGCGATGCTACGATGGACGGACAAAAACATTAAGTCGGAGTCCGGCCGCACTCCGGCGCTGCCTCTCGTTCACTTACTACTCCATGACCATCACCGTCTCGGTGGGGGTCTCATAAGCCGCCAGACATTGGACCAGTTTGGGGTGATGCAGGCAGTTCATCAGCTCAATCTCCTGGCGGGCGGCCAAGTGCTCTTTGGAGGTCTTGGCTCGGTAGAACTTGCCGGCGTACACCTCGCCCGACTTTTTGTGGGACAGACGGAACACCTCCCCAAACTTCCCACTGGATAACACAAAAGTCAGCGGCATCAGAGCCAAATAGTCCTCTTGCAGGACATCCGTTAGCACTGAACTTACACTCCCAGCTTCTCGTGGACGTTGTAGTGGTCCTGAAGCTCCTGTCTGGTTTCAATCACCACTTTGACGGAAGGCCCCATGTCTTCCTTTTCTGAAGACAAAGTGGTAAAGGTCAAGTGAGTGGTCAGTCTGGAACAGGAACTACTCAAAGGGGGCAAAATAACTAACTGGCGGTGGCCATGGTGACGGTGTCCGACTCCAGGCTGGGCTCGCTGACGCCCTCGGAGTTGTAGGCCCGGACTCGGAATCGGTACTTCCCGTAGGGCTCCAGACCCGAGCTGACCTGGGTGGAGGTGTTCTTACAGCGTTCGGCTATTTCAGTCCAGTCGCCAGATGCGTCGGCACCCTGCCGCCGGACCTCCACGATGTAACCCAACACGGCCGTGCCGCCGTCAAAGCTGGGACCCGTCCAGGAGAGGACCAGAGACTCGGCTGACAGCTGGGAGATCATCGGGTGGGACGCGGGCGGGTCGGGACGATCTTTTGAAACGCGACCGGAGTGAGCGCTTGGCTTTCAGGAGAACATTTGACAGCCCAATACTCACGTATGACGCTGAGGGAGACTGTGTGTTCGGCGCAACCGCTTCGGTTGCGAGCAATGAGCGTGTAAGAACCCGTGTCGTCTGGGTGAGCCTCGGAGATGGCCAGAGTGCTGTGCGTGTCGTGGGTACTCACGGACATCCTGGGGTCGGGCAGAACCGCCTGCAAAAGGAACAATAGCGAGCTAGCTAGCGGCGTTGGTGTCGCTGTTTTACTTCCACGTCTGCACTCCCAAAATGGCGGCGATGGAAACCATGCTGAGACCTTATCTCTGTTGAAAATCCAGCAGCAGGCCACGGGGCCGGAGGCAGTGCGGAAGTCACAGTGCAAGCGGGCCTCCTCGCCTTTTCGAACCGCCACGTGCTCCGGCGGGTCGACAAAATCCACGGGTGAACCTTGAAAAGAAAACACCAGTGAGTCAAATCAAATTCTCACCAAATGATGCATTTTCTTGCAGGACCTTTTGTTTGCAAGTCCAACTGATCTCTACCTGGCCAAATTGAAGAGGAGGGCGGGGCTACGTGATTGGCGGTTTCAAACACGATGGGACCAATCACGAGTGAGCGGCCATGATTGCTTTCTGCCTCACCTGGCACTAACAGGTGAGCTGGAGACTTCAGTGATTGAGTTCACGTGATCTCCAAACCCCCCTTGTGGCGCTGTATCGCCATTTCATGACATCATCATGTATCGGGAAATGGCGTGTGTCACGTACCGGCTTCAGCACCTTGCGTATTTTCTGCTGTTAGCTCCATCGTGTCTGGACTGCACCGTGTTCTTTTTTCTGTTTGGAGAGCACACAATGCAACTTTGATTCAAAGGGAGGAACTTGCCTTTTATTTTTTTATTTTATTTTTATTTTTTTGAAAGCATACCTTGACTGTGTAATTCTGCACCGTGGGAGGAATTCTGGCCGCTCAATGCTGTGGCATCTCCGGCGACGCCATTTGTATAATGTGATGAATTCTGATGAGGATGAACCTTCTCACCTATGAACAAAAATCATGATTATCATGTGAGTGATTACAAAGCCCCACGGAATCTATTTTTTCAAAATACAAAATACCACTTTGCTGTGTATATATTTTTCAAGGTCTCACTTGGACGGCATTAAAACTCCATGAGTGGTATGGCGCTTATTTCTCACAGCAGACGACCAACACGTCCGGTGATTAACTGCGGAACGACGTCTATTTTCGGAAATATGGTAGCAGCATGAGTGGCGAGTAACTCTACCTCTTTGTTGTTTCCATTTTTCAGCACGTACCACTTAGAGCCACTGAAACGTCAATCGGCAGTAAGGCGTTTATTTCTTCAAGTAGACGGCAAAGCTTCGCGCCAGCGGCTTGCGTTTCAACGTGGCGGCGCGCGAACCCCCGAAAGTCATTAAGTCGGCGGCGCCCCACGACGTCCTCATGCAAAAGGCTACCGGTTAAAAAAAGGTCAAGCGTGAAGCGCAGCCTCGCAAAAGGGGCTGTTAAAGGCTTCTGAACAACGGCCAAAAGCTTGGACGGCAGATGCGCTCGAGTTACAAATAGCCGTAAAGCAGAAATAGTAAGATGTTACCTGTCTGAGATGAGAATTCCGCGGCGTTTCTCATCCCCGTGGCGTCAGCGAGAGGCTCTGTTTTTTTGCGTGTGCGCCCCCGGAGCAGCAGGCGCACAGTGGACACATAAGTCTTTGGCTCGCCACCATCCTCGTCCATCCTTGCGTTTTAAAATAGTAGCTGGCTTTCACTTTGAGAGAGCCATCCCACGGGCCTCCTCCTGGACAAAAAACAAAAAAACCTCATGTCGGGAGAAGATTACGCGCCGTGACCCCACGAGAAACCCACCCCTCCCTCGAGGGATGCAGGAAACTCCTCGTTTTGCCGCCCTGCGTTCTCGAAAACACACAGTCACATGTGATGGTAAACAAGACACGTCAGAGCAAGCGAAGAAATGCGTGGGGGAGACAAAAAAGCTGTGATGACTACTACTGAAGAAAATGAGCTCAGTCGTGGAAGACAAAACAAAAGAACAACCAGAAAGTTCTCTGGAATCAGGAAAAGCAAGTCAGGCGACAAACGATACATCTTCACCTCCATTCATGCGCCCGAACTACTCTATTGAGGGTGTGGCACTGTTTGTTGCTTTTTGTTTATTGATTGATGTCACCTTGACAATATTCAAATTAAATTGAATGAGGTCATTAGTAAATCATCCAATTATTGCATTGATGCTATTTCTTTTCAGTAGCCCACAGACAAGCGTAGAACAATCCCATTAAGGAGACATTTTAGTCAGTGGTGAAGAATGTGAACGTTGGTATGTGTACATTGGAAGCATGTGGGAGGGGCACAGGGGTCACGTTATTTACTACCAGCAGGTCCCCTGGTGCCGAAAGCAGGCAAAAACCACCGTCCACTTACGCAATCACACCCCTCGGCCCAAAGACCGTTTTTAGATCAACGTGGATCTCTCACGGTAGGCTCGAAAACCGCAGTTTTGAAACGAAGCAGATGCTCGCTTCTTGACCTAATATGGATGTCTTGTACACCAACTTGATATTTCTGACATTCCCCACCCGGGCCGCTCGCTGACCCGCCTCATTTCCAGGCTATCGCCGTTATCGTTTCAGTGGATTCTGAGGAAGTCCAAACAGGAAAAAGCAAAATCAAGGCACAAAGTCCCGGCTGGCACTGGTTCTTGTTTCCGGTTTTTGTTTGTGGTTTTGCATCCTGTTTTCCATAAGAATGCCAAAAGTGGGCACTCGATTGAAACTAAAACTAATTTGGGTATTAAAAGGCCATTACGGCAACACTGATGCTAGTTCCGTTACCCCATCTACGGCACCTTGCATTGTGTGTTAGCATTATGCTAGCGACTTTTACATGTTATGCATCTCAATTTTTTGCTCGCTACCTCCATTAATATTGAGTAAATAGAGTTACGAAATGAGGAGAAAACAACAACAATAAACTTACAAGAATTATCACAGTTGTAAAGAACTACTCTCTGACCTCATGTGATTAATATATAGCAGAGAGAAACACACTTTTGACATTTGACTCAGACATTTGAGATGCAACAGGTGCCATCCACGATAATAAAACCTTATCATGGCTGCAGGTGGTCCAGACTAGAATTAATTAGATTTTTTTAGGGGCTAGGAATAACCTTTTTCGATTCGTATTTGCTGCCAGTTATGTACAACCTTTTGCTTATTTTTTTTTATTAGTATTATTTGAAATATTATGTAAAGGTTGTGCCAGGACATCACTTGGGGGTTGATTACATCCGAATATAGCGTGGAGTGGTTTGCACAGCTGTCTCAGGTTGAGAAATCTCAATTTTGGGCTTCATTATAATTTTCTCCAGAAATTACTGATGCAAATTAGGTTTAATTAAATTTGAGGGTCAAAGTTGGGGTACTTTTAGGGTTTCAACTATTCATTCGGGTAATTGTTAAGTTTGAGAGGGTGTTTTGGCAAAGGTTCACTGTAAATGACATTTTAATTACTCTATTTTTTAAAAAAAAAACGCTATTATTATTTCAACAAATATTGCACGACTCATGTTAATTTAAATGCTTGGTGAGTTAATTGAAAAATAACCAGGCCATGCCTTCACGCGCCTGCATAGGCAGGTAACTCAAGGTAACGCCATTACAGATTACTGACAGCACAATTTATTTTGAGTTTTATTCAAATATGTTCAATTGTTTTAAGTTTTCCTTACCAGCAAGTCTTTGCAGACTGTTTTGCGGCGT
Organism: Syngnathus floridae; assembly: GCF_059516105.1. Taxonomy (NCBI): domain Eukaryota; kingdom Metazoa; phylum Chordata; class Actinopteri; order Syngnathiformes; family Syngnathidae; genus Syngnathus; species Syngnathus floridae. Next base: position 4,052,815 of record NC_142430.1, on the reverse strand, counting down.
CCATTTGCGCCTTCTCCGTAATGGACACCAATTCCCAGATAACTTCAAGACCGGAAGTGTCTCATACCGTAAAGTGCTGGTAACTGACGTAAAACCAGCACGTAAAGTCGCCGCGTGTAAACGACAACAACTCCACAAAAGTCGGCTGGGAAAAGCAAAAAAAAAACTATATACACGCATGTCAACTATTTTGACGTTGAAAGTAAAGGTAAATGGCCGTTTTATTGAAATATTAGCTAGTACTTGTGTTAAAAAAAAACTAATCGTATTATTAATGATGGGTTGTTAGTAGTAGAAGATACGACTACTACTCATCAACTATAGGTTTTGCAAACTTTTCATCGTTATTATTCATTTTTAATGCTCGATTTTGAAGAAGAATGTCTGAGACCTTAATCCAGAGACTAAAGGAGCTGGAGGAGGAAGTGGAGAAGCTCAAGTCCCAGCTGAATGGGAACCACAAGGAGACCAATGCATGCCCCAATAATAAAAAGACAAATGGTAAAAAAGGAAAGAAAGCCTGCAAGGAACGACCGTTTGACTTTTCCGCGCACCCTCGCCGCCACGTCGCTCTGCGGGTGGCCTACTTGGGATGGGCCTACCAGGGCTTTGCCGTCCAGGAGAACACGGACAACACGGTGGAGGCCAGGCTCTTTGAAGCCCTCTTGAAGACGCGCCTCATCCAGGATCGCCAGAGCTCCAACTATCACCGGTGCGGACGCACAGACAAAGGCGTCAGTGCCTTTTCCCAGGTAATTCATCACTTTTCTGAGTTTGGGGATTTTCACATCGTCTTCATCATCCTCTCCTCCCATCTCACAGGTGATAACAATCGACCTGCGCTCCACACAGTATTCCGGTTTGGGTGTCTCCATTCCTGAAAACAGTAAACAGGACACCGCCGCCGCCCCAGAGCTTCCTTACGTGAAGATGCTGAACAGAGTCCTACCTCGGGACATCCGGATTTTAGAGTGGGCTCCTGCCGCTGAGGGCTTCAGCGCCCGTTTCGATTGCCAGTCCCGCACGTACCGCTACTACTTTCCGCGAGGCTCTTTAGATGTGGCGGCCATGGCGGACGCAGCGAAAAGGTGTGTCTTTGCTCACCGAGCCACAGGCAGAACATTGAAAGGCAGGAAGTACAATGAATGTCTTCACTGTTAGGTACGAAGGCACCCATGATTTCCGTAACCTGTGCAAGATGGACGTGGGCAACGGCATCCTGCATTTTGAGAGGACCATCCTGTCGGCGACAGTCAAGCCGGCGGACCCCCAACGCACCGACGGCACGGACCCGCACGACTTGTTTGTGTTTGAGATTAAAGGACTCGCCTTCCTCTACCACCAGGTATCAAAAAAACGCTGGGTTCTTCTTAGTTAAACAAGCTAAAGGTCTTTGTGGTGACATTGCAGGTTCGCTGCATGATGGCTGTGCTGCTCCTGATTGGACAGAAGCTGGAAGCCCCAGAAATTATCCACAGCCTCCTTGATGTTCACAATAACCCCAGAAAGCCGCAATACAGGTGACTTCACCACAACATGTTACTGCTTTCCATGTCTTTGAGACGTTTCTTTTTTTTCTTTTTCCATCCAGCATGGCAGTGGACTACCCGCTGGTCCTCTACGACTGCCACTTTGACGGCCTGAGCTGGAAGCGGGATGCCGAGGAGCTGGGTCTCGCCCTGTCTTCTCTGCAGCAACACTGGACGGAGAGCACCGTCAAGGCTCACGTTCTACGCGACATGATTCGAGGCTTGGAGGCTACAAGTGAGAAGGCCACACCTTGATGTTTTTATTCTCAAAAATGAATAGGAATGGTGTCAATGGATATGAGCGACTGTACGTATGCTTAAAGCTCAAAGCCAAGCTATTGATTGACAGGCGAGGTGTCATCCGGCCTATGCCTGCTGGTGGAAGGCAGCCGGCAGAGGAAGTACCGACCCTTGCTGGAGCGTCCGCTCTGCGAGAGCTTGGAGTCACGCATCGAGCACTTTGTCAAGAGAGGCCGGCTGGAGCGGGAGGGGGGCGAAGCCGGTGGAGAAACTCTTCACAAAGGGAAGCGGTCCAAATACTCCCAAAATTCAACAGGTGTTGCTGAGGTGGTCAACGCGAGTACAGAATAAAAAAAAAATTAAAAAAATTTAAAAAGGTTTTGTTGAAGGGTCTTTTGTGTCTATAAAATAAAAAAACAATCGGGACTGTAGCTGGTCTGTAACCACAACTCATGGTTTGAGTCTTGCTGCAGAGAAAAATATTAAATGACAACTCATTGTTAATATGTATAAATATATAAATAAATATAAGACGTGAATGTGTGTGGAACCAATCTCAAAACTTTCGAATCTGAATTCAAAATGTAGTTGTTGGCGTGAATAAAAATATTACCGCTTTCATTACTTCTACCATCTCGTGAAACAAATCTTATATTTCATAAAAAAATGTTTGTGTACAGTCCAGTCGCTTATTTGCTGGTAGAGCGCAAGTATGCGGAACGTTTTATTCACTATACCGGAGCTATTTTAGTGTAACACGATCGATTCAAAACATCCGGTTTTTAGCATGTAGTTGACCTCAAGAGATTTCACGCTGACATTTTTGACAAATAGCAGTAACCGATGACATGTGAAGTTGCCGAGACCTGCTAAGGAGGACGATGGCTTCTTATCTTTGTCCATTTGTGGTTGTTTTAATGCTGTCGTCGACATTTAGCCTGTTGACATTAACTTGAAGCCTGGCTATACAAGTGTCCAGTCGTCTTCCTATACGGGGCAGCTGACATCTACGAGGTAAGAAATCCCCCAAAGTCGTTTTTGTTGGTAATTCAAGCAGTTACTAGTTATTATAATGACTCCACTCCTTTGTTTATCTACACAGTGAAAAACGTGTTTAGCTTAGACTCATATTTCTGATATTTCATGTCATTTCTTTCTCTTTTAGGAGATGTATTTGGTGGGCCTGACGGGAGGCATTTCCTCAGGAAAAAGCACAGTATCGTCGATGTTGCGTGAACTTGGTTGCCCCATCATCGACGCAGATGTTGTGGCCCGGAAAGGTCATTTTGCAGCCCAAATTCATCAGCATCAGTTTCAATGAGAATCAAACTGATTTTATTCTTTCCCAACGCAGTGGTGGAGCCCCGCTCGCCCGCCCATTCACGTATCATCTTCCACTTTGGGCGCGAGGTGCTGCTGGAGAGCGGCGAGATCGACAGGCAGAAGCTGGGCCGTCTCATCTTCGCCGACGAGGAGAAACGCAAGCTGCTCAACTCCATCACACACCCGGAGATCCATAAGGAGATGCTCAAGCAGATCCTCTTCTACTTCATCAGAGGTAAGACTTGATTTGACACAGTAAAAACAACATTATGTCATACATTAAGATGTGCATTTTCTTTTTAGGGTATCGCTACGTGGTTCTGGACGTGCCGCTTCTCTTTGAAGCCAGAAAGCTCACGCAGTTTCTCAACCATACTGTTGTTGTTTACTGGTAGGACCACGCTGATGCATCAATCCGTCAAATAAGACAATCAGATATTTAAAATGAATATATTTTGTAGCAAGTATGTTTTGTGCGCTCACCAGTGATCCGGCCACCCAGCTGGCGCGCCTGATGCAGCGGGACGGTCTGACGGCGGAGGAGGCCGAGCAGCGGCTGGCGGCGCAAATGCCGCTCAAGGAGAAGCGAGGCCTGGCTAGCCACGTTATCGAGAACTCGGGCACGCGCGAGGACACCCAGCGCCAGGTGCTGCAGCTGCACACCAAGCTGGAGGACTCCATGGATTTCCTCCCAGTGCGGGTGCTGGCAGTGACCGCCGCCGCCGGCCTGGGCGCGATGCTCCTCTACGCCGTCAAGATGCTGTTGTCCTAGCAAATGACGGCAAAGAGGCAAGTGGTTAGACACTGGAGCCCCCTTCTCACAGGATTTAGAAGGACAAAGCATGCACTTTAATCACTAATCAACTGACACTCACTTTATTAAATACATTTTAGCAGTCATGGTTGCTGTCCAAGGTTTTAATTGGCTGGTGACAATCCATTTAAAATTCCTAAATCCGGCATGGTTTTCTGTTTATTTTCAAAACCAATAATGTTTTTAAGAAACCTCCACAATGAGTATTGGATTGTTTAACTAAACGCAAACTGCTCATAAAAAGACAATTCTGATGAATTGTGAGTGACTCCATCCCCTCGACTGTTTTTTTCGTACACTTTTTATTTCTTTGCTGTCCTTGTTCTCTCCTCTCTGTGAGCACTCTGTAAATCCACGCTGCTTAAGATAAACTAAATCAAACACTGTTTCTCACATTGTCTTCCTGACTGTCCGCCGGCGGGCCAAAGTGCCAATGGGGGAATTTTTACCAGGCGGTGCTCAATTGTAATGGAAAACTTTCTTGGACAGATGAGACCCGCGGACAGGAAAATTGAAGCGCGCGGGTGAATGTGATGATGTCACCCCCCCTTGCTTATGTGTGTCACTTGACTAGATCCGGGGCCCTCTCAGCCAGAGCGCCGCTAATGCGGAGCGATGGGTGGATGTACACCAGCGCAAGAGCAAAGCAACACGTTTTGCAAGCTTGAACTTTATCTGAACCAGCGTATGCGTGCTTGTTTGTCTTCATGACATATTGTGCAAGTAGTCCTCGCTTTTTGATACCTCGTATGTCTCGGCCAACGAAGACTGTCCTGCCGGCGTGCAGAAGTCGCTCGAGAACTATTCTATGAAAGTATAAAAGTCAGAAGGCAGCAAAGCCGAGGGCGCGCAGCCGGCAAATGCAGCTCGACGCCGACGGGTAGCGTGAAGCGGCCATCTTGAACTCTGGCGTCGGGCGTCACGCTAGGCCCGGGCCAGCCGCGGCCAGCGCCTCCATAGCGCGTTGTCATGCCGCATCCCGCCGATGCGGGCTGAGGTGAAGAGACAGGCAATGCGCCAGCAGAGCAACCCTGGCCGCATGAGTCAACCTGTCGGCGTGCGTTAGACCCGGCGCAGTCGGGGGGGGCCACGAGGGGCACCACGCCTGTTGAGTCACTGACACACTGGACTTGTTCCTCCAAACGCGGTGTGATGCCCGCCAAGGACGCGTATACCCCGTCACGTTCTCCCGAGGAGCGCCAGGACGCGGGCGGGCAGGCGTGGCGGTGTGCATGGCTGCACACATGTAGGCCCACCGCCAGCCTCTCAGCGCTTTCCTATTGCCCCAGCAAGCCTTCTGCTCTATTTGCTTTCCATTGGCTGCATAGTATCTTGCTCGGAAGTGTTAGCATGTGACACGCTAACATTTTTTAGCTCCCTTCTCGTCCCTGCTTGTTTAGCATCAGCATAGACTGTGCTGGAACATCGCGTAGGAGGTGATGGAGCTGAGGCATCCGGCTCTAATTCGAATGCTCTCGTTGACTTAATGGGCCCAAACAAAAACAAGGCTTGTGAGGAGCAAGTAGCCGTAGGCTGTCCCCAACGCTTGCACATCTTTGCGGGATGGCCTTGGGGAGTTTCTGGAAAAGCCTTCGCAATCTATCTCCATCACGGGTGTCAAACCCGAGGCCCGGGGGCCGCATCAATCCACGTGGCCTAGTAAGGGAGGAGTCCTCTTTATGCTTCTTGTTCCTTTGGTCGGGCCTAAAACCGTCGCTTCATCTTTGACATTGCGACATGAAGTCTCTAATGTGACGATGCGCTCATAGTGCCCGAGAGGACGCCAGCTCCTCGGCCCCCCGCCCCCCCCTCGTGGCTCGGGTGACCTCTGCCAAGGCGCGGTCACTCACTTTTAATTGCGTCTGCGGGAAGTGAGCTGTCTGTCTCCGAGGCATTCAGTAACCGTGATGCTCTGACACGGCGACGCAATCCGCTCGCCGCTGTTTGTTATCAGCTTGTCACTCTTCTGACTTTTTGAGAGCGCTCTCCTTGCCTTTCAGAACTTCAGATTTGCGCAATTAATCAGACAACATTTGAGGAATAAGACAGAAAACTGCTGACGTGATGAACGTTTTCTTTAATGAAAAACTGTTCATGTATACGTTTGAACATCTTTCTTTGTTCTTGGTGGATTTTTTTTCCCATGCAAGATGCACATCACGTGAAAGAATCACCACGGTTTAAAAAGGTTTTACGCTGGGATGACTTGGGACGACTTGAGTGGACAAGATTCACCGTGAAATGTACGAGAAGAATGCATAACACTGATAAATTACCTCCCCAAAGAAACCACACGGGGATAAAGAGGTAGACGGTTCGCCGCCGACCCGCAGCTTCTGCGTCAGCTTGGCTCGACCCAAGTCAGCGAGCGGCGCTCGTCAGTCCGCGTACAGGATGAAGCCTGAGAAGGTGCTGTACTTGTTGCTGTTGCCCCCGTGTGCCTTGCCCCCGTCCAACTTGATGCACACCTCGTCGCCCGCATCCAAATGCACGATGACGCTATTGCTGGCGTAGTCGTAGCTCTGGTCCTGGTCCTGAGCGATGGCGCTCGCCCTGACCTAAAACCAAGAAAGTGCAACAATTTGAGGTAACTTACTCGACAGCGTGAATTTTGTGTCTTTCTTAGACTTGACCACTAGATGGCGGCAAAAAGTTTTACAATTCCACCTTCACATCATAACGATAATGTCATTGACGTAAAATCTGCTGAGGCGAGGAATCCTCTGTGTGTATGAGGAAGCGGTGACTCGAGTGTAAAGCTTGGGCTTGACTCAGCTCGCCTGAGAGGATGCGCAGCGCTGCCAACGACCCCTCCGCATCCATCCGGAGTTATTTATGTATCGAGTGCCACGTATCATCGGCGTCACGCAGACACCATAGGGCGAGGGTTAGGGCGTTCAAAGTCCCCCTTCTAACTTTTGACGGGTGGGAAGCGGCTGGCCTCGCACGGTCAGGGCGCATCTGTCGTCGGCTTTGGTCTCGTGCGTAAATGTAGCCATCATTCCGAATATTTGAAGTGTGTCTAGCTCAATTGAGGTTGCCTTTGCTGTTTGCGCTTGCACCTTCTATCTGGCCTCCCATCATGTTTGCGCTTCACTTCACATTTGCGTGCCGTTTGATCAGTCTCAGGCTCAAGGCCTCAGAGACATTAGCAAATCACCCGTGAACGTAACTGATACCTCGTTTTCACGCCTGTGCCGCCTGGCCTGGGCCGGCCACGCGATAAACACTACGTGCACGGACGTGAAAAGTTTGTATTTGGTATTTCAAGGCGCTTTGAACTTGTTTGTCGGGACCTCGGGCGACGTCGGTTGCGCACCACGCTCGGCTCGGTTTCCCGCAATCTGGTAGCGTTGGGTGTTTTTTTTTGCGGGCTTCGAGAGAGTAGGAGCTGAGATCACGACACACATGAACGCTTGACTTCACCGTTTGGACTGGTGGTTTCGCGCCGCTGTGTGATGTAGCTTTTCCTAACGCATCAAGTCAGAAATGGCGACGCTTGGTCGAGTCTCACATACAGGCACGGTGGGCCATTCAGAAGAAGGCTACAATATTTCGTTTTCTCAATCACTCTGACTAATGGGTTGACTTACTAAAGCAGTTTACAAAGAGTCATGAGGTTCTTCTACCTGTTGTGATCTCACAAAAAGTATGTCAGCATTACCCACCAGACCATTCTTGATCAAGTCGGCCCACATGCTGGTGCCGTCTCCTCCCCTCATCAAAACATTGTATATGAAGAAGTAGGTGCCGGGAATCTTGCACGTGAACTTGCCCGTGGCGCCGTCGAAATTCCCCCCGATGTTGGTCACCACGTCGTCGAATCGCAGGACGTCATAGCCTTCCTGCGGGTTCCGGAGCCCCGCGTAGAAAGCCACTCGGGGCGCTGTGTTGTAGGTGGCTGCGCTCACCGAGCCTGTACCCCCCAAGCCCAGAATCCCGGGAGGTCCCTTGGGTCCCGGTGGGCCCGGCTCTCCAGGGGGGCCCGGGGGACCAGGCTGACCCGGGCGCCCGGGTCTGCCCTGCAAGGCGTGAGCAGGCAAAGTGGGCAGCGGTGGCCCGACACTGGTGTCGCTCAGGTCGGCCCGCTCGTCCACCTGTTGCTCGGCGTTGACTGGCTCCACCGCGGTGGGGAAGGGGTCGCACACCATGCGGCAGGTGCCCAGCATCTCAAACCTGCCGCCGCCTTCCTCGCCTCCTCCGACGGAGCTGACCAGCACAGGGATGAGCACCACCAGGACCAGCACCAGCATGACCCCCACGGCGGCCGCCACCAGGGTCTTGCGCCCGATGCTGAGCCGCGGAAGGGGCTGGGCAGCCAGCGCGGAGCTCTCCGGGGAGGGAATGGTGACGGCGGGTGGCGGGGTGCACCGGGAAGAACGCGACCGGGATACTCCGAAAGATGGTGAGAGCTGAGGAAAGGTTGAGTGACAAGCGAGGTAGCCGAGCGAGCCCAAGGAGAGAGAGGAAAGATGAGGAGGCGGGTGGAGGGAGAAGAGAGAGAGAGCATCATGCATACACCAACTCTGACTCGGACTCAGGGTGGAGGAAAGCACTTTCTCAGGGATGACGGCAGAACTATCCGCGTCACTCTCCTCCTCCTCGGACAATAAACAATGGTAAAAACGATGAACAGAAAAGTCAACAGGTAAAGTGGTAGTGTTCAATTGTTTTCCATGTCTCCCTGCTGCAACACGCCTGATTATAATGATCAGGATGAGTATCAATCTTCAGAGCTTTTTGAGGAGCTGATCACTTGAATCAGTTGTGTTGCAGCAGGGTGACATGGAAAGCAGGCAGGAAAGCGGACCTCCAGGACCGGAGCTGGGAGACATTTGCTAGCACACATCGCTACAGACTTGCCTGAGGTAAAATATTCAAATGCAAAAGCATACAATAATAACAATAATAATTACAAATAGTAATATAATATAATATACGTAATTAATATAATATAATATAATATAATATAATATAATATAATATAATATAATATAATATAATTAATATAATATAATATAATATAATATAATATAATATAATTAATATAATTAATATAGTATAATATAATATAATATAATATAATATAATATAATATAATATAATATAATATAATATAATATAATATAATATAATATAATATAATATATAATATAATATCCATCCATTCATTTTCTGAACCGCTTAGTCCCCACGGGGGTCGCGGGTGTGCTGGAGCCTATCCCGGCCGTCATCGGCCCGTAGGCGGGGGACACCCTGAACCCGTTGCCAGCCAATCGCAGGGCACACAGAGACAAACAACCATTCGCACTTGCACTCACACCTAGGGACAATTTGGAGTCTTCAAATAATATAATATAATATAATATAATATAATATAATATAATATAATATAATATAATATAATATAATATAATACAATATAATATAATATAATATAATATAATATAATATAATATAATATAATATAATATAATGTAATGTAATGTAATATTGCCATGCTGCAGGGCAAAAATACACATCCACGGAACTTACTGAACCGAAACCCTCCAATTTGAGGGTTAGCGGAGGTTTTGAATTGCTCTGTTGCCCCCTTGTGGTTTAGGTCTGAAGCACATGCTTAAACCAGTAATATCAATATTATATTATATTATCCATCCATCCATCCATTTTCTGAACCGCTTAGTCCCCACGGGGGTCGCGGGCGTGCTGGAGCCTATCCCAGCCGTCAACGGGCAGTAGGCGGGGGACACCCTGAACCGGTTGCCAGCCAATCGCAGGGCACACAGAGACAAACAACCATCCGCATTCGCACTCACACTCAGGGACAATTTGGAGTGCTCAGTCGGCCTACCAAGCATGTTTTTGGGATGTGGGAGGAAACTGGAGTGCCCGGAGAAAACCCACGCGGGCCCGGGGAGAACATACAAACTCCACACGGGGAGGGCTGGAGGTGGAATCGAACCCGCACCCTCCTAACTGTGAGGCGGACGTGCTACCCATATTATATTATCCATCCATCCATTTTCTGAACCGCTTAGTCCCCACGGGGGTCGCGGGCGTGCTGGAGCCTATCCCAGCCGTCATCGGGCAGTAGGCGGGGGACACCCTGAACCGGTTGCCAGCCAATCGCAGGGCACACAGAGACAAACAACCATTCGCACTCGCACTCACACCTAGGGACAATTTGGAGTCCCCAATTGGCCTGCCAAGCATGTTTTTGGGATGTGGGAGGAAACCGGAGTGCCCGGAGACATATTATATTATATTATATTATATTATATTATATTATATTATATTATATTATATTTTATTATATTATATTATATTATATTATATTATATTATATTATATTATATTATATTATATTATATTATATTGTATTATATTATATTATATTATATTGTATTGTATTATATTATATTATATTATATTATATTATATTATATTATATTATATTATATCATATTGGATAAATAATATATAAATATAACATTATTTAAAAATAATATATAAATATACAATTATTATTGTACATAATTATTATTATTATATTTTGATTTATATTTAATATTACACTTTTATCACAAATATATTTATTACATATTTAATAGTATACGTATATTCATTATACTATATCGATATATCTGGTTTAACCATGTGCTTCAGACCTAAACCACGAGGGGGCGACAGAGCAATTGAAAACCTCCGCTCATCCTCAAATTGGAGGGTTTCGGTTCAGTGCATTACGTGGATGTGTATTTTTGCCCCTTATCATGGCTATATTATTATATTATATTATATTGGATAAATAATATCGAAATATAACTACTATAAAATTATTATTTTTATTATTATTATTATCATATTTTATTTTATATTTAATATTACACTTTCATCACAAATATATTTATTATATATTTATTAGTATGTATTCATTATACGTATATTGATATTACTGGTTTAAGCATGTGCTTCAGACCTCAACCACGAGGGGGCGACATAGCAATTGAAAACCTCAGCTAACCCTCAAATTGGAGGGTTTCGGTTCAGTGCAGGGGCGTCAAACTCAATTTTTTCGCGGGCCGCATTATAGTCAGTTTCTTTCGGAGGACCATTATGACTATCAACCCAAATAAATGTATGATTATATACAGTAAAAGCTACAAAACAAACTGACAAATAACTCATTTTCAAATCAGACGAGTAAAAACTGGTCAAATATTATTAAAAAAAAAGATATTATTAAAAGTGAAGACAATTTGCAATTCTAATAATGACACGAATTTGATGCACAATTTGTCTTCGCGGGCCACATAAAATGATGTGGCGGGCCGTATCTGGCCCTCGGGCCTTGAGTTTGATAGCTGTGGTTTAGTGCATTCCGTGGATGTGTATTTTTGCCCCGCAGCATGGCTATATTCCATGAATTATATAACATTACATTACATTACTTCCTCTATTCCGTCTTCAGGCTCTCGTGTCCTTGTTAGGAAATGAGCCCTTTGTAGAATTCTCGACAAATTTCTTTGCTGATTTTCATATTAATTCAGGATTTGCACAACTGTGATGTCAGATGGTATTATCTTGATGTGCTGTTTTTTTTTTCAATATAAACAGACAAGGCAATCATTATGATCGGTTATACGATCATTCTACGAATACAAGCCATTGTGCATGATTGTAATACAATAAAATAAAAGCAGTTTTGCTAATTATTTGAATGCCCTGTGTGCTATACGCTTTAAAGGGCAACTATGACACTCTCATGACAGTCCATTTTAAAACCATGGCATACTTTGACCAACTGAAACGCTCCATAAAAGGACATTTTTATCATTTTACTTTTTTCAATAGCATCATGTTTATTCAGGCAACTTGGGAATATGTTATTTTGTCTGCAGTGTGATCAGCCGTGGCATGACTCAAATAAAAGCGAGAACACGTCCAACCGGTCGAATTTCCGCGTGTGGAATGTGACAAACACTACACGCGCATATTTGCCTTTTTAGGGCATGAGAATCTATTACGTAATTCCAGTCAGCAACGCTCCGATCTCCAAACGGGATGCGGAAAGACAAGGAAGGTTCGGGATGTTGAGTGACGTCTCGCCTCGGCCAATAGGAAGCGAAGAAGACCCCCCTTCCCCTTTGTGATTGGCCAGGAGGCGGGGCATCGTAACGTGACGTCGAGCTAGTTCAGTTTGTGCAAGGGAGTTTGATGGTTCGGCCGAGGGTCCGAGCTTGCAGGGACGGAAAAAAAGTCACTCGTCTGACTCGGAGAAGCGGCCTCCTCTGGTTCTTGCAAATTTGACCTCCACCCCTTTTCTCCGGCGTTGTTTGAAAGACTTCGATCGCCATGCCGGTGTTTCACACGAAGACGATAGAAAGTATCCTGGAGCCGGTGGCTCAGCAGATCTCCCATCTGGTGATCATGCATGAGGAGGGCGAGGTGGACGGCAAGGCGATCCCAGACTTGACGGCACCGGTGGCAGCCGTGCAGGCGGCGGTGAGCAACCTCGTCCGGGTGAGTGAACCGCCGACTCCTGCAGCTTTTCTTCAACTACTACCTGTAGCTCTGCCAACAAAACTTTTTGGGCCTTACTAGACGCTAGACGGCCATCAAAGAGGTGGAAATGCGACTCAAGTTACCTTGGGGGGGTTGCTACGGCATTGACGCCCTTTTTCCCCTTGGGAATGGCCCCTGCTGCCTACCGTAGCTTCACGTAGCCACGGCTGTGCACTATAATACACATTTATGCACCTTAAATAAAAAATTGTGTATTTATCCTACAGGAACATGCACAGTAAAATTAAGAAAAGAAACTTGCCCAATTCCAGATTCTTGGATGCCTCTGCAGGGAAGGAGTGAGCATCCCTCCACCAAGTCAAAACAGTTTTTTTTCCTGTAGTCTATGACAAAACTGTGCAATCTCTTCTTAGGCCACAGCCAGAAAAACACACTTAGACTTTGTTTTCATAACAACCAGGAGTTAATTAGCATTAATTTCCTTGATCGGCTGCATTGAATTGCATTGAAAGCAAAACCAAACAAAACCCATTGTGGGTTTCCTCAGACTGTTCGAAACATAAACTACTGCTTTTAAAAAACCACGAGAGGAAATGAAAAGCACCTTGATACTGTAAACGATAGTAGGGAAGTTCTTGTGTGCGGTCATTTTCTTTCTGGTGGTTGTTTTCTACATATTTCAACAGTCGTGACATGATAATTGCAAATGAATTTGCTCTGTCAGTTCACTGGAGTTCATTTGCCAATGAATTACTGGAAAAATGATCCAATCCTACATTTGTTTAGTCCAAAATTGTGGTTGCCCTTTATTTATTTTCTTTCTTTTGATCAATGAGTCTGTCATTGTTTCCAGTTGCCATGGCAACCCTATAACATTGACATTACTATGATGTCACGTCTGGTTATGTATTCATTACTCATAGTTCAGAGGAAAAACGGAACCCTGTGTTATCTCTCTCTGGACTAGCCATGACGTGAATACTTCTAGAACATATTCTTGAGCGGTGAGGAGTCGGTGGCTCGCTCCTCCTAAGGAACAGGAAGCTGCCGTCTTAACCTAATTGCATCTTGTGTTCAAAACCACATGTTGCGCACACGCTTCCTTTGAGTGAATTCTGATGGATGATCTCTTGCAACAGAGGCAAATTCTTGAAATGTACCCCTTCGATAGTGTTGCTTTTGGACCTCTGGTATGGTCGCTCTTGTGCTTCAGAACCTCCACAACAAGCCCCGAGTAGGCCGCAATGTACGCGGCTAAAAAAAGGAGCGTTGCTATTGTAAGCGGGACGCTACTTTGATCCGCCATTCGTTGGAGTTCAAACTCTTCTTTGAGCCAACATCATTTTTATAGTTCCTTTTTATAGACTTTAGGATGAAGACAGGAATGCCCGGGACACCCACTGGCTTCCTGTTTGTGTTGCGCTGATCACAAGGCTTGCGCTGACCCGGAGACGCAATCGGCACATTGCGCCGTTTACACGCTTCGTTTTGCTGAATCACATCGCACGTGCTGACTTTGTGCAAAATCAAACGGTCAGCAATTCTGGGTGTGGCTCGGCTTCGGTGTTGGCGCAATTGCACGCGCACTTCTAATCGAGCCCTGTGTGTCCTCCTCCGCATGGAAAATCTTCCACAAGCGTTGCTTTGTTGCGGTTCTTTGAATCCCATTCAGTGTCAGTTTGGAACAGGAAGGGCAAGTCTCAAGGGACACGCCTCACAAGTACAGTCTTGTGCAACATGGACTCAAAGGTGCGGACATGCTAGCCACAGTCATCAATGTGGAACTAGGAGAATTCAACACACCCTCAGTTTCATTTTGTCAGTGGAAATCAAATAATGATAATGCAACGCATTTTGCGCTCGGGCCTGCGGCACGTCCCCTCGGTCGGGGGTCCGACAGCTGTTTCCTCGTCTAGTGAACGCCGCGTCACGGTTGACTCGCCAATATGGAGTGACACCAAGACATGAAGAAGTGAGTGTGTTGGACCTGACTGAATCTCTCATACCAGATGTTAGAAGGGTGAGGAGCATCCCCTGAATACGCTTAGGTCACCATGGACTCATTTTGGTCTTCAGCTGTTTTTACACATCATGACGACCGGTGCCCCATACAAAGATCTTTAGTTTACGTCAAATCTTCTTCTTCCAGGTCGGGAAGGAGACCGTCCAAACCACCGACGACCAGATCATGAAAAGGGACATGCCGCCGGCGTTTATCAAGTAAGTCGGCTCGATTGACTCATTGTGCTCGCCGCCCGCGTAAAGGTCACACGTGGCATATTGAGTGCCGTCGTGTCTCGGTCCGCTGGAGCATAAAGAACGTATTGACCGAGTCAGTCCACGCCTTGACTTTCAGAACATCTCGGAAGCCAAAGTAGCGCCGTATCTATTTTGAAGGGCGGTGTTTTGTTTGTTTTGAGAAGATCGTTTTAACCATTAAGCGGCGCTCAGCTGCTGCCTGGTGCATGTCACCGAGCGAGAGCATATCTCCAGAACCCCCCTTGACCACAAGGTCAGGAATGCAGGAGGGCCCGCCCGACACATTTGGCGCCCCCGAGTCACATCGTCACCCCATCGTCATCCGTCAAGGCATGTGTCGGAATGCCTCGCTGGCCTGGCCGCTTGCTAAATATAGCACCTGGAGGGGGGTCCGATTCTCTGAAGGACACGTCCGATGGTTCCCGCCATCAAAAATCATGCCGTCCTTCTTCCCCAGAGTGGAGAACGCTTGCACCAAGCTGGTCAAGGCGGCCTCCATGCTGAAAGCCGACCCGTACTCGGTTCCCGCTCGCGACTACCTCATCGACGGCTCTCGGGGGATCCTCTCCGGGACCTCGGACCTACTCCTCACCTTTGACGAAGCCGAGGTACCCTGCTGCCGCCGTGTCCCGAAGGTGTCGGACTCTCTGAACCTTCCTCTCCGACCAGGTGCGCAAAATCATCCGAGTATGCAACGGCATCTTGGAGTACCTGAAAGTCTCGGAGGTGGTGGAGTCCATGGCTGACCTGATCACCTACACCAAGAACCTGGGACCAGGTAGAGGAGGGAAACGTAGTCATGGTGTGGAGGCAAGGCTTAAGCTACCCTTCGGTCTTGTCCAGGAATGACCAAGATGGCCAAGATGATCGACGAGCGGCAACAGGAGCTGACTCACCAGGAGCACCGCGTCATGCTGGTTAACTCCATGAACACGGTCAAGGAGCTGCTGCCCATCCTCATCTCAGGTATCAAAATCTTCGTGACCACCAAGACGTCGGGCAGCCAAGGCGTCGAGGAGGCCCTGAAGAACCGCAACTTCACCTTTGAGAAGATGAGCGGCGAGATTGTGGAGATCATCCGAGTGCTGCAGCTCACGTCCTGGGACGAGGACGCCTGGGCCAACAAGGTGCGCCCGACACGACACACACTTTTTCTTTCTTTCACGGCTGTGCAGAATCATTTCTTGACAGATTTATAGATCTTTCCCCATTTTCCATCACTCCAAACTGCTCAATCTACTTTTCTCACCTTTTTCCTCTCGCCATCAATTTCCAGAACAATGTTTGTATTTATGTCCTTCTTCTTCCTTTTTTCTTTCTTTTTCTTTTTTTTTTTTTCCACTCTTCCTTCACTTCCCTCCTTGTGTAGAAGGTAAGCGTCACCTCCCTCTCTGTCACGGCTTGTGAAGCTGCATGTCTCAGCAGTGTGTGTGTGTGTGTGTGTGTGTGTGTGTGTATGTGTGTGTGTGTGTGTGTGTTGTCGTGTGTTTTCTTTTGTGCCGCCATCGTTCTGCAGCGTGAAAACGAGATTTCAGATGCTAATGAAGTGGCGTGGATTGACGAATGGTTAACAATAAGAATTTGCTGTTGGTTGACTTTGGATTTTGCAAGTCTGCGGCCGAGACGATGGACTAGAGTCAGACTCTAGTTAATCTTGCCGTCAACGTGCCGTCATGAAGGTCACCTGAGTGACATTTCTGTCTGACTTTCCGCCCCTAAAGGACACGGAGGCCATGAAACGAGCTTTGGGGCTCATCGACTCCAAGATGGCTCAGGCCAAGAACTGGCTGCGAGATCCCAACGCCCCAGCAGGTAGCCAGCTCGTACGAGCGCCCGCCGGGCCTTCGTCACAGAGCGCTCGGCCGACACCAGTCTTGCGCCCGCAGGGGACGCGGGCGAGCAGGCCGTCCGCCAGATCCTGGACGAAGCCGGGAAAATCGGCGAGCTGTGCGCGGGGCGCGAGCGCAGAGATATCCTGGCGACTGCCAAGACTCTGGGCCAGATGACGGACCAGGTGTCGGAGATGAGGGCCAGGTACTGACGCCGCAAGACCGCCAAGTAGCAACTTTGAGCTTCCAAAAGATAAAATGCATCCACGTGTTTTACATGCTCAGAGGTCACGGCGCTTCTCCGGCCGCCATGCAGAAGGCCCAGCAGGTGTCCCAAGGCTTGGACGTTCTGACCGGCAAGGTGAAAAACGCCGCTCGCAAGCTGGAGGACATGACCAACTCCAAGCAGGCCATCGCCAAGAGAATGGACGCCGCCCAGGTGAGTCGCCAAGCCCTCGCGAGGGAACCATTAGACCCACGACGCCACCCTTTCACGTTTAATTTTCTCAGAGCTGGCTGGCCGACCCCAACGGCGCTCCGGAGGGGGAGGACAACATCAAGGCTCTCCTCATGGAGGCTAAGAAGATCGCCGACATGTGCGAGGACCCCAAAGAACGGGACGACATCCTGCGTTCCATCGGCGAGCTCGTCGGCATGACCGCCAAATTGTCGGATCTCCGGAGACAGTAAGAACTCGGGCCTCAGTGAGTGGACCGAAGACATGCTTGGTGCGGCATCATATGAGGATGTTTGTTTAGGGGGAAAGGCGACACCCCCGAAGCCAGAACCTTAGCCAAACAGATCGCCACGGCCCTGCAGAACCTTCAGTCCAAGACCAACAAAGCCGTGGCCAACAGCAGGCCCGCCAAGGCTGACGTCCACCTGGAAGGAAAGATCGAGCAGGCTCAGCGCTGGATCGACAACCCCAGCGTGGACGACAGCGGCGTGGGTCCGTGCTCTCTTCTGAGTTCTTCCCTCCTCCCATGTGGCGAACACTGAGTTTCTTTCCACGTGTCCTCAGGCCAGGCGGCCATCCGAGGGCTGGTGGCGGAGGGCCGCAGGCTGGCCAACGCCCTGCAGGGCCCCTACAGACAGGAGCTGCTGGGCAAATGTGAGCAGGTGGAGCAGCTCATGGCCCAGTTGGCCGACCTGGCGGCCCGCGGCGAGGGCGACTCCCCGCAGGCGCGCGCCATCGCACACCAGCTCCAGGAAGCCCTCAAAGTGAGATCATTCGGCTGCCGTGGTTGACATATTTCAATGTTAACATCTGCACGTCTCTTCCCAGGACCTGAAAGGGAAAATGCAGGCGGCTATGACTCAGGAAGTTTCCGACATCTTCAGCGACACCACCACGCCCATCAAGTTACTGGCCGTGGCCGCCACCGCACCTCTGGACGCACCCAACAGGGATGAGGTCAGACCTTTGTTGCCAGTGTGATGTAACTCTCTATTTATCGCCATTCCCATTCTTGTGGCTGAACAGGTGTTCGACGAGCGGGCCGCCAACTTCGAGAACCACGCCAACAGGCTGGGTGCCACGGCGGAGAAGGCGGCCGCTGTGGGCACGGCCAACAAGAGCACGGTGGAGGGCATCCAGGTGGCCGTCAGGTCCACCCGAGACTTAACGCCGCAGGTACTTTGGTTCGAGGTAGTCTTTTTCAAACCCACTCTGGAATTGAGCTCGACTCTTGGTGCAGGTGGTTTCCGCTGCCCGGATCCTGCTGAGAAACCCCGGCAACCAGGCTGCCTACGAACATTTCGAGACCATGAAGAATCAGTGGATCGATAATGTCGAGAAGATGACGGGTACCGGGAATCAACATATACATTTTGCAGTTTGGGAGGCAGCTTTGTGCTGAGCTCCAACGTCCGTACTTTCAGGTCTTGTGGACGAGGCCATCGACACCAAGTCTCTGCTGGACGCCTCGGAGGAGGCCATCAAGAAGGACCTGGACAAGTGCCGCGTGGCCATGGACATGCAGCAGCCGCAGATGCTGGTGGCCGGCGCCACCAGCATCGCCCGTCGGGCCAACCGCATCCTCCTGGTGGCCAAGCGGGAGGTGGAGAACTCGGAGGACCCCAAATTCCGAGAGGCGGTCAAGGCGGCGTCCGACCAGCTCAGTCAGACCATCTCGCCCATGGTGATGGACGCCAAAGCCGTGGCCGGGAACATCCAGGATCCCAGTACGTCCGGCGCGCCGCCTCTTGCCTCTCTGGCGACCTTCTGACAGCTCTTTGCCTTGCAGATCTTCGCAAGGGCTTCCTGGACTCGGGCTACAAGATTCTCGATGCCGTAGCAAAGGTCAGGGAGGCGTTCCAACCACAGGAGCCTGACTTCCCGCCGCCGCCTCCTGATTTGGATCAACTCAACGTAAGTCTGGCCAATACCTCTAATTATTTGTTGTCACAAAGTTTGCTTCCAAAACGAACGGATCAAACAGGACTAGAAATATTCTTATGGCCCGCAGCTTAACGACGAGCCGGCTCCGCCCAAACCCCCTCTTCCCGAAGGCGAGGTTCCTCCGCCCAGGCCGCCGCCGCCGGAGGAGAAGGACGAGGAGTTCCCCGAGCAGATGGCCGGCGACATGGTCAACGAGCCCATGATGGTGGCCGCCAGGCAGCTCCACGACGAGGCCCGCAAGTGGTCCAGCAAGGTACGCTCAGAAACGCGGGCCACTCAAGGTCAAGTGCCACCATTTACGACTGCTCTTAAACAGGGCAACGACATCATCGGTGCGGCCAAGCGCATGGCCCTGCTCATGGCGGAGATGTCACGTCTGGTGCGCGGCAGCAGCGGCAACAAGCGCGCCCTCATCCAGTGCGCCAAGGACATCGCCAAGGCGTCCGACGAAGTCACGCGGCTCGCCAAGGAGGTGGCCAAGCAGTGCACGGACAAGCGTATCCGTACCAACCTACTCCAGGTAACAAAGCAATGGACCGACGTTTGTCGAGTGGCTCCGAGTGACTTTCTTTCCTGCGTTACAGGTGTGCGAACGCATTCCCACCATCAGCACCCAACTCAAGATCCTGTCCACCGTCAAGGCCACCATGTTGGGTCGCACCAATATCAGCGAAGAGGAGTCGGAACAGGTGAGGGTTTTGGATGGCATGCCTGCTGTGGACATTCCAAATCTTACTGTCTGTTCTTCTCCCTCCAGGCCACCGAGATGCTGGTCCACAACGCTCAGAACCTGATGCAGTCCGTCAAGGAGACGGTGCGGGAGGCTGAGGCAGCGTCCATCAAAATCCGCACCGACGCCGGCTTCACCCTGCACTGGGTCCGCAAGACGCCTTGGTACCAGTAAAAAGACGGCAGGACCCAGGATCGCACTCGGTGGGCACAAAAAGCCTCGCCCGGGCTTCCGTTCTGACGTCCAACATGCGTACAAATCTGTTGACAAATCCCAGGAATATACATTATATATTTGGATTAGACCTTGGATTTCTTACAACATAGATGTCGTTGCTGTACTGATCGTTGCGTCTCACCTCCGCAATATACTCAACGGCGATATTTGCCGTCTGCCATTGCTAGATTTGCAGATTTTTAAGTATTTTTTTTTCCACCAGGGACTAGGTTGAAGTGAGCTGAGGAGCTACTTTTTGACTAAAGTTCTGTTTTGTTGCCTTCATGCTGCACCTTTAGGCAATCCTAAACTTTTTTTGGGGGGAGTGTCAATTATTTGTGGCTTTTTGCCGACACAGCTTGTGTTCGTGTTTTCCAGGGCACATTTAGTATTGTACGTTAGAAAAATAGAACTACACATTTTATATTCCAACACCAAATTGTGTATGCACTAAAGCCTGCTAGCTTAATGCTAACACCATAGCTGGACTAAGAGAAAATAGAATGGATGTTTTGGACCAATTAAGGGGAACTGAATCATTGGGAATCGTTGGTTTACACTACTCGCTGTAGAATCACAATGCATACAAAAGAAACATTCTTTTGTTTTTTTATGTTGGTTTTATGTTTATGCAAAATTCCTCTGCCAAAGACTGTTCATCAGACGCTTCACTATGTGTAGAGATTAAAATGCTGTAGAAATTTGGACAAAAACTATCACGAAGAACACCACACAGTCGTATGTACAATCATGGTCAAGAACAAATAGCATTATTTTGGCCAGGATGGACGCCAACAAGAAAAAAAAGCAAAGTGTCACCATACGTAACGATAAATACACAGACAAAAACAGACCGCCGACGTGCCTTTGGATCAGACTTTGCAATTGACACGTTATTTGCACAAAAAAGAAGCGTGTAAAGCCACACTTGCCTTGCTATGCAAATACCTGACTGAGTTGTGTGTGGATCATGTTAAGTGTACTCCATTGGCCACAATCACAAGCCTCTCCATCGTTCACCATTCTTTGCCTTTGTTTTTTTTTTTTTTTTTGTAATAAAGCATTTTATAGCACTTGCGGAATGTTTGGTCATTTGGTCATAAAATGCAACTAAAATACAGTTTTGTAAATTTTAACTGAATTTAATGTATTATTTAGGGGCGAAAGTTAGAAACGGCCCAAAATAAACTGAAAGTTTTTTTTAAAATAAATACTATTTTCTTAATCAGTTCAGAAAATGAATGATTAATTAAAATGAATTCATTTTGTTTTATTTTCAAATGAAAACATTTTTACAGATTTTATTCATGAGAGAGTTTAATATTTGTAAGAAATATTTCCAGGGATTTTATTTCCTACAACAAATACGTCCCCTCCCCAACATTCTAATTTTTTTGTGTGTATTAAAATGTTATTTTTATTTGTTTAAGACCCAATTCATGGTTTAACTTTCAGAGATAGTCACAGTTAGAGATAAGAATCTCCCGCGCAGTGTATTTGTCACCATTTTTATCGTTTCAAAAGGAAGCTGCGGTACGTGTCATCACGAGTTCTTCCATCATCTTTAACAGCAACATCAAACAAATAAGCAAGAATGTCCCACGAAGACACAAACGCGTCCAAATGGAAGAAGAAAGCGTTGAGGTAAATGTTTCACTAGGTAGCTGTTGTGCTATTAGCCCGCGTAGCTAGCCGCTACCACAGAGCCGGCTGCGAACCGGGCTCCAGGCACGTCTCACGCCGCGGTTGGTGTCTTTTTCTCGGGCAGGGCGGATGCTAATCGCCGCTAGCCGTCGTGGAGGTTGCTAGTCACGTGAACAAGCTACTATGCCTATTCACGTTTTTTCGTAAAAAAATGAAAGAATAGAAACAGTAATATTAGTTTTTTAATTTTGGATTTGTTTAACTTAATCAGTGACAACAAATTTAAGATCTTAGCATTTACTACCAGTCAGCCCTTCCGTCATTTGTGTATTTATGTACAATTGTTTTCCACATCAGCACTTTAATCACTGTACGAATACAAATTAAAATACACTCAAAATGTCATGATGTTTACCGTTATATTGTTAGTATTAGAGTTTCCCAGTTACCACAAACTCAGCAGTTTTCCGACTTCATAGCCAATCATTCGCCAGGAAGCCCGCAATTCCCGCCTTCCCACTGCTCGCCAATCAAATGATCGTTTACACGGTCAGACTTCCTGTATTGTCAGCAGCACGTTGCAGCACTGTCAAGAAGTTCTTTTGGCGTTTTAAAATTCATTTTCAGACAATTATGACAGCTCCAAGGTAAGGCAACACTTGTGACACGCTTTCCGTGATGTCAAAGGAAACATTGGCGGTTCCAGTCGTGTAATTTGATGGATTTAAATAACTGTTGGGCGTGAATTGGATTGGAAAAAAAACAAAAAACAAAATGTCTTTTCTTAACTTTTTTTTTTGTTTATTTGTATCTGTATCAATGTAACTTTTTTCACCAGTTTGTGCTGAAGGGTGAGCAACGTGTAATCGTGACAGACTTTGCCCACAGATACCACATTTACAATCCACGACTATATGACGAGCGAGTGCAATGGATAGATTTTATGAAAACATTTTCCCCAAACACTGTTAAATCAAGCAGTTATTTTATATTCTGTTATTTTTTATGATGAGATTTAATTTATTCTGGTAATTCTATTTTGGAAAAATCAAATCTGACTGGCTCTGCAATTTTTCATGTGATTCTTATTCCTAATCTAAACCTCATTTGACTCTACAAAAGCTCGCGCTAAGCAGCTGTTTGTTGTACTTTTTTGTATCGTCAGTGAAAACACACTTTTTGGGATGGGCAACCCCCTACTGGACATTATTGCAGTGGTGGACAAAGACTTCCTCAATAAGTAAGTGAAGCGGCCTTGTCTAATTTCTGTCATATCTCCATTTGTCTGTGAGTAACAGCACCAAAATTGGTCTACTTTGTGTCTTGAAAAGGTACGGACTGAAGCCCAACGATCAGATCCTTGCTGAGGACAAACACAAGGCCTTGTGAGTAAATCAAAACACAAAAGAAAAAAAACTAAATAAGAAAACGTGCGTTGGAACCAAATTAGGGCTCGCGCTGGTCATTCATTCCCAAGCCTAAAATAGCCACGTGGTATATATTAGCCCTGAACGTGACACGCCCCCTATTTGGCAACAGGAGGGTGCAGCCTATAATGTAATGTTGCTTTCTGCCCAAGTATATTTTTAAGTGCAAAAGTGTCTTGTCTGTATCTTGTGGTTTGCATGTTAAGAAATGTACAAAACACAGCAGAATAAATGCGTCATTGTGGTACTGGGATTATATTTGTGACAGGAAAAAGTGACTGTCACTCTGGTTGGGGTGAGCAATTTTAGTTGGAACTCCATTTAGTGTCCACCAGGAGGCAACAGTCGCCTGCTGCTTCTCCTCAGCAGGAAATGACATGTCATCAGGGGGATGGCCCGCCTCCTTTCTGCAGGAGATGACAATGTGGCCAAACACCGGATCTCGAGGAGGCGCCTAGCAATGAAGTTCTTCAGTCTCCCACTTACTCTGCGCTAAATGCAGATTAAGCGCATCACAATTGCAAAGTCCTCATTATGTGCTGCGTGTGACCCTCTCTGCTGCATGAATAATTCAAGACACGTTAGCGGGCTGGCACAGGGAAGAAGGGAGGTGTTTCTGATCCCGAGGGGGGAAGGGGGTGAGACACAGGCATCATCTTCACACGACCATGAGCGGAGGTGTGCCCCCACTGCGTGTGTACACGCCCCCCCCCCCCCCCCCCCCCCGCTCGCACTCAATCTGCTTACCAGGAGTGCAAACAACAAAGTGGCAACCTCAACACTTGCCACTGTGTGTGTGATCTACTCGACTACTTTGTCGAGCTAGCCAAGGTAATCGTCAGTGCAAGCGACGCCACACCATGGGATGGTCTACCGCTTCCGCCAGTGTGTCGACACCTGACAACCGCTCTGCCTTGCTTGCTGAGTGGTGCCACTCGAGTACTTGAAGTCAGCTCCATCCCGCCCCCTGCCAGTAGCGTGGGTGGCGGGTCGCCAGCATCCATCGGCGGCGGATCCCCGAGCCATAAAGATAGTGTAGAGATAAACGGCACGCCAGCACTAATTGAGAGATCAGGAACGCGGCGCCCGTCGTGTTTGATCGATGCGCTTGAACGTGATCAAGTGGGGCCTTTGCACGAACGTGACATGGCTGCCGCAGAAGGCTATATTTGACATGACCGCCACATGCCTTGCATCCCCAGAGTATCCAAGATGAGGCGACACCTTGACGCCACCGCAGGCTTGGATGGCTTTGGAGCCTTTTATTATGTCAAATCAAAGCAGGGCTGTGCATTGGCGCTTGGTATTTGTTGGCGGCCGCCAGGTGGTGCAACAAACATGATCCGTCAAGATTGCTCCCTCCCACCCCTCTTGACAATCCTCAGCTTCCTAGAGCATATTATAATTAATATGTGGGTGTCTCGGCCGCTGCGTAACAGTGTGTTCCGTTCCAAAAAAAAAAAAAAAAACGCTTCGGGGCTATTTTTAGCCATCCTTGATTTCTCCCCCACCGGCCTGCAGCCACTCAGGATGGCAGCAGCTTCTCTATTCGAACAGGGAGACTAATCGAGTCACGCTGCTCTATCTGGGCTGACGTTTGGACGGCCAATCTCTGAGATGAGAAAAATGTCTCGGCTTTGAGTCTCAATCCTCAGGAGAAAAATGCCAGAAGCTTCCTGGCGTCCTTCTGCTCGCTGGCCCGCCCCTTCCTTTCCTCTTTGCTGCCGCTGGCACACTGTGACAAACAACGCCACCCTCTGCAGTGCAAAGAAAGGGAGGAGAAGAAACGACAAGAAAAAGTGTGATAGCAAATGATTCGTGCGAGTGCGGTCTAATTGAAAGGGAAAGCAGGAAAACAACAAGCGGGGCAGCGTGTTTGTTATTGCAACATTGTAACGCAATTAGTCCCCCATCAGGGCCGTGTAATTACGCAGCCCTTAATTGGGCACCAAAAAGCTGGAGGTAATAGGCGCTTGTTTTCTCCTGCTCAACGGGGGTTTAGCCAAACATACCTGGGCCCACTCACGATTAGACTCCCCCATGGCGGGCAAGCCAAGGAGTCCTGCCTCCCTCGTGGCTTCTCTTGAGAAGTGATGGAGGAGAAGCTTTTTGAGGCTCTCGTGTCCCGATGATTTGTTAGCATCTTAAATGCAAAGGAGGCAATTAAAGGTGGTGCGGTGATCGTTGCAGATAAATGACCCCCCAGCACGCTCAAGCACTCTGGGACTCTTCCAGGCGCTTTAGGCCTCCCGAGTCTAGCCATTGATTAACGGCGACTCGCTCTCGCTCGGCCACTCATCCGCTCTTATCAGGAAGGGCCAACTTCAAAAGGCCCGTGAAGAGAAATGGCCTAAATGGGGCTCGCTCGCCCCCCTTCGTGTATGATCTTAAGAGGAGCAAGTTGTGAATTATTGCCTCGTGTAAGTAATCTACTCATTTTTTGGGGGGGAGGTGAGACCGAAGAGGAAGTCATGAGTCACTCAAAGGCACTCAAAGTACTTTGGGTGCTCACTGAAGGGAAGCGCTCCTCGACGCCAATGTAAACGAGCCAGCGTGTCGGACCCACACCTCACAGTTTCAAATCTTACGGGTTCAACCGGAGGGCTCGGTACAAAGTCCACCTAGAGGCAAAGATGCAACGTCGCCATCTTCAGAAATTTGCTAGTCACTACAGCGGTTGACAAACCTGCATTTCATTTCACTGAGCAGCTGGGCGTGTGTTGCCCCGACCCAGTTTGGGTCCCGCCCCACCGCCACCGTGCTTGTGTTTAGGGGCTGAGGACATTTTGTCCAAAACAATCCCTTCTTTTTCTCCTCCCGCCAGCGGCTCAACGGATCGGGAAGGGATTTCCTCCCCCTAAATGGCCGAGGAAGGGGGGGGGGGCTGTTTACGCTGCCACTAGTGTTGGATCACATTTTGGTTGTGGGTGTCTCTAGGCAGCTGCTCCCTTTTCGGACGGGATTTTTGAGCCCCCCCCCTCTCCCCTGCACTGAAAGGTGGAGCAAATACTTCCAGGAAGGAGACGGGAAAAGAGAGGGGGGGGTCTTCAGAAGCAGATTTAAAATGACTTCTGGAGTTCTTTGGCTGCCTCCATGTTATGAACACCCACCGTGCTTTTTAATTCCTCCTTTGTCAAGAAGTCATAACAGGTGTCTGGCCCCCCCTTCCCGCCGTGCCGCCTGGTTAGCTTATTTTCTACTCACATGGAAACTTTTTTAGAAACATATCCCGGTCTCCTTCGAGCGCCCCGAGACACGATATGAAGACTTCCTTTGAAGCCTTTAAAGGTTACTTTCACACTCGCTCCAAACTCTCGCCATGCTACATTAAGACACGGTCAGAATTTGGAGCGCTGAGCGGATTATTTTGCTCGTCAATTGAGGGAACAAATCGAAACAGCAGCTGCATCGCTGGCCATGTAACCCAATACATGTTTTCTATTGGCTTGTGAAGTAGATCAGTCAGGTCCTTGCAAAATGTTCATTTCATAGCAAAATTGCACACGGGTTTCACAGCTTCGATTCGGGTTCACTCGAGCGTCACAGCAGCCTGTTTACAAAAGTGCTTCTCATGTGTTTATTTTCTTAGCGTTTGTTCAAGAAGCTAAAGGAAAAGTGCAGCGGAGGCTGTGACTCCGCAGCATGCTCCAAGCCGTGTTTATTTGTCCTGCCCGTGGAATTCCAAGCCTGCGTAAAAAGAGCCTAAAAAGGCAACGCCGCTTGACTCCGTGTTTAGACAAGCGCCCATGCTTGTGATGTACACCTTCTCCTAACAAGTGCAATTTCACGCCACCTGGGCCCGTCAGTCAGCCGATTGAAAATGGCCGCCGTTTTTGTGTGACCATTAAAATGAGACCAATTGTGCTTTCTTTTTCAGGTTTGAAGAAATTGTCAAGAGGAAAGAAGTTGAATATCACGCCGGCGGTTCCACGCAGAACTCGGTGAAAATCGCCCAGGTTAGTCTGTGTAATTCACCCGAGGTGTCAAAACCAGAAAGATTGCCTCCGTCCTGCAAATAGTGTTTTCATTCCAATCCAAACAAATCAGCATCATTGCTTCATTTGCAACAAAGAGACAAATGACTTGGCGAATGTGTCAGCGACCCTTTCGGCTTTTCTTGATTGATTCCGATTTTCTGCAGCGTTTGCACTACGTGTCATCCATTTACAGCCACGTCTTGATTACCGTTTGGAAAGAAGGGGGGGGGGGGCGTCTCTGTTGAGCTTATGATGCCTGTTGAACATTTCCTCAGACCCGCTCGATTGCAGAAGGGCCGAACGGGGGCCCGGCTAATTGGAAACGCATGTGTCTCACCCAAAGTTGGATTTAAAAAGCAGAGCAATCCCCAAGTTTTTTCGGAAATGGGAGGTCTGATGTCTCATTGACTTATTTCTCCGGGTGAAAACACGCCATGAGCTAATGTTTGCCTTTTATAGCTGGTTCGCTTAAACAAATAAAGAGCAGTGACGGGCTAAATGGAGAAATTCCTGCGCCTGGTACCACTTAGCCAACAAGAGAAGAAAGAGTGGCGCTTTTGTGTCCATCCAG
Organism: Syngnathus floridae; assembly: GCF_059516105.1. NCBI lineage: Eukaryota > Metazoa > Chordata > Actinopteri > Syngnathiformes > Syngnathidae > Syngnathus > Syngnathus floridae. The sequence goes on along the minus strand of NC_142430.1, from coordinate 4,025,326 downwards.
CGCTCGTCGCTAGAAGAGCCCATTAGGCCTTTTTCCTTCTTCTTTGCGCCTAATGACGCCTGTTAGGACACGCATTCCTCGTGACTGGACATTGGGTATTAGTGACTCGGGTCTCGCGAAGAGCCCCGACCTTGCACTTTAATCATCCAGCGGCACAAACGTTAACCGCCGCTGCGCTATTAAAGCTCTTGCTCGTCTTTCGCTTCTCAAAAATAGCTTTGTGTTTATTATTTTAGCACACTGAGCGGCACGCTAAATGATAGTCGGTGACATTTCGCCACACACGAAGCAAGAAAAAAAAAATGGCCAAAAAGAAGAGAAAAATTGGACAATAAGAAATCATTTGGAGTGTCAAGCATGATGAAATTTCACCACAATTGATATCACTCGCAATCAGTCGTGATTACGCAATGATGGATTGATTTTTATTTTTTTGTATTTTTATTTTTTAGCATCATCAAGTGTGTCTGACAGTAAAATTTATCAGGCGCATTTCTGTCCTTCTGTGTCGCTCAGCAACAAGAGAGGAAAAACACTTTGGGTTGAAAGCATCATATTTTTCCCCTTCTCTTTAGGAAACAAAGCACAGCCTGCAATTACCGTCACCGTTTCTCCCTCCCGAGTTCAAAAGTTTAGCGAGTCGTCGTGACGTGCCAGGCACTAAATGAAATCCAAATGAGATATTTGTTTTATGTTTGGATGGAAAAACTGACAAGGGGTCTGGAACGCAGTACCGCGCCTGTTCAACTTATCCACAGCTGTTTTATTTAGCGCATAAAAATACCCACAACAGTTTTGAGTCGATTCAGACCCGACTGGCCAAGATGGAAAATGCGGAGGTGAGGGCACAGCGGATGCAGAAGAAAAAGCTGCGGCACAGTGACAGACAGACACTAATGGTAATGCCACTTAGCGCTGCTCTTGACATCCTCCGCCCACGCCACCATCTAGCAATGAAGGGGGGTGGGAGGGTGCTGCAGGCCCGAAGAGTCGGAAAGACTCTGCCAAAACAACGCATGGCCCTCACATATAAATTGCATCATTAACATCGGCGAGATTATTCCGAGCTCTCCCACCGGCTTTATGGCAGCAACGGCAAGAGCAGCAGCTCAACTTAGCGACTTGACACTCGGCAGACGTGCGACTTTCTGGAGCGGATCCGCGGGCGGGGGGGGGGGGACAGGAAAGGAGCTGTGGGGGGTTCATGTGATGCTATTCGTACCGAAGCTCTTAAACAAACTCAGGGAAAAAAGGACCCGAGGCTTATTACATGCTAGAAATTTTGCAAAAACCTTGCAGCTAGTTTTCTGTTTTTAATGCAAAAACAAACAAAAGAAAATATTCCTTGCGTGCCAAATGCTACTCGATCGTACTAGGTACATTGTAGCTGCATAGATCCGCAGGCAATTAACTTGTGATTACCATCCGAGGTGAGGGTTAAGCTCCGAGTTAAAGGTTGAAGCGGCAAACATTTTGGTATGAGCCCCTTTCCCCACCTCACGGGAGTGTACATAAAAGCCCTGGGCAATTATTTTTTGATGAACATCCTCGGGTGTGATGAATGTGGGATCCCCCCCCCCCCCCCCCCCCGCCCCCCTGCCTGCGTACTGTCCGGCTTCTGCTTAGCGTGCAAGTTCCCTTTTCACCTGAACAAATGGCTCCTTTGCACAAAAAGTGCCAAGCTTTTACTTTTACTGGAAGGCGAGCCGAGCAGTCTGCAGTCATGGCAGCCAAAAATGGGGGAGGGGTTGGGGGGGCGGAAAAGCGTTGATTATCAATCATTTTAAATTTCTGACAAGAATCGGATGTGTCATAAACCTATCGGTGCCCTCTTCTATAATTAGCCAGCCGTGAGAACCGTAAGCCATTTATTTGCTGGGAATGTCAACTACTTAGCTGTAAAGTAATAAAAGATAATTGGCAAGCGCGCTTCCAAAGCCGCCATGTTATTTCCTTGATGTTTCCTAAATGTCGGTATAACGCCATACGATGTAATTAGCCGGCTGTGAGAACGGGAGCCGCCCTGGCAAAGCCGAGCTGCTCCGATGACGACAATTGTCCATTTTGGTGGCAAGAAAATTGGACGTCGACTCCTCCTTTGAAAAAGTTAAGGTGACTCGGGTTTCAAATTAGGCTCAGTTAGGTTTCGATTTTTCGTCCCTCGAATTCGTCGCACTAATAACAGTGCTAATGTTTTTTTGTACTTATCTGACAGTTGATGATGCTGACGGCTGAGAGATGAGCACCCGGCCCATCATTATCGAGCACCGCACGGGGAATGCGGTATCGCAACCTCAAACAGCCTGCGGGATTAGCGGCTGCCGATGAGCTGTCAGTGGCTTTGTCGGCCGCAATAATAGCCGAGCGGCGCGCGACAATGACGCCGTCTGTCGGGTGTAATTGTCGCCTGCGCTGGCGGCGAGGATTATGACAGCCCCTTGCGTAAACCCCCCCCCCAAAAAAAAATCTTTCGTGTTGATTCGCAGCCCTCCTCCAATTAAGATATGTCATCATTAGAGTTGGAATTTAGCACCGTGAGAGTTTGGCATAATTGTGCAGCTATTTAAGGTTTCCCTCTCAAATTAGGGTTGAGGTTTGGAAGCCTGGGTTAAAGTTTGGGCTTTGTTTACAACAAGTCAATATTGCCAGGAGGTTATTTTTGGCCTTATCGCGCTTTCCTGGAAGAGAATAATGAGGGGGGGGGTACAAAACCTGAAGGACTTTCTCTTGTGTTCATAAACATGCCTGTCACTAAGCAAGTCATGACAGATTCCACCGTGGTAATTGTGTAATTACAGATGGGGCTGGCTGCCCGACTGGCTGACTTTAACTAGGACACGTTGTGCTCGCCTCTCCACAACAAAAAGCGAAGCGTTGTCACAGCCACTTCAGCGCCGAGTGGGCGGGAGAAAGAAAAGACGGAGCGGGGTGGAAAAAACCAAAACAAATCCAGAGTGGAGGCTGAGGCAAAAGGGAGGCCTGCATTCACCGGGCCATTCCTCCGCTCGAGCACAGAAACAAACGCGCTGACTTAGTTCTACTTCAATGTCCATCCGACTCTGATCCCCAAATCTAATTTCAAATTCATCCTAGCTGTAAAAATAACGTTTCTGCATAGCAGTATGCGGGAGCAGAAGATTTGCTAAGACAAATGTGTACGCGAGTATGTTTGTATCCCACCATCTGTGGCCGGCCGGCGTTGACTATTTCCACACCCGTGGCTCCATATGGCATCGACTGTACATAAACAGAACACTCGCGCTGCAAACAGACCTTTTAGCAGAATGAATTTTGTCACGCGGCTATGAAAATGGCACACGTTGAGACGTTGGCAAAGTGGGCATTTTGCATGACTGAAAGGATGAACGCTATAAACGATGCGGTAAAAACTTCACGCGACATTGTTTCAATGTCTGGAATAAGCTAAGCTAAGCTAAACATGTTACTGCTAAGCACCGCTTTGGCAGCTGTTTGCAATTTTGCATGTTGGCTCTCAGAGAAGAGCACCGGGGGGGTGCTTTTCCCGTCGTCCGCCATTAGAACGCCGTCTTTGAGTGTGTAACGATCACTATTAACTGTCAAGTGCGCATTAAAGGAAATAATAACATGCCGCACGTGGCTTTACTTGTATATATTATTTATTCTCTGCAAAAAAACGATTGCAGCTGCGGTCATTTTGAAACTCTTGTTAAATTATCTTTTCTTCAGTCCGCCTCCAATTATTTTTTTTTATGCACTCGAAGGATGCTATTTCGCGATCCTAAAAGTCAAGCTGTTTATTCAAATGAGCTCTTTCACACCCTCGGCGGCAAATATTTGAGTTGAGCCCGGCTGCGTTTTCAGAGCACCGAGCGACTGGCTTGTAACGCTTAAGCGCCGCTCGGAGCGCGCTCGTAATTACTCCCACGGAGGACTTGTCTTGTACTCCACTCCCTCTCGCAGCGCGGCACTCTCCCCCGTCGACGTTTATTGACCTTTTAGGAGAGATTTGCGCAACACTTGGAGCGTATACTCCGGCGCTGCTGCGGCGCGGCCTTGCTTCTTCTCTTGAAGAATTGCGGGTCTGCGTAGCAGCGGCCAACGAGTCGCCGTCCAGCTGCCAAAGCCAACAGGAGGCGCCACGGCAAGAAAAAAAATAATGAAAAAATGTGCACTTTACAGTCCATTTGCTGGCTGAAAAAAACCTCTTGCTGTTTTTTGCTGCCACGAATTGGCAGCCAGACAAACATCTGATTTGTATTGTTTTTTTTTTTTCGGGGTTGCAGCTCGGGTAAGGGTTTGAGGTCAGCTTTCAGTTAGCGCTAGGGTCGACGTCTAACCATAGTAGGGTAGTTAAGTTTTTATTAAAAAAAAAAAAAAAGGCACTGTCCAGAATCGCTTGTTGTAGTCGAGGTCATCATAGTCACAAAAAAAGGTCAGCCGGGTCATCCCGCCACCGCCGTCAAGTTTTCCAGCGCTTGCTCTAATGGGAGAGCACACATGAATGTGATCAAATTCACTTTTTGGCAGACGGACGGCCTCGCTGGCGCACGCAGCAATCATGGAAATAGCAACGGCATGATTCACTCGGCTTCCATGGAGCGCATTGTCTTCTCCTGGCCATTCGCAAAGTCGCAGAATTGGCGCGGCGGCGACGGCGGGTGTCGTATCTGGCGAGGGCCGCTCATTCTTCGGTGAGCGTTTGCAAATGCTCTCGTCTTGGCTTAACATGCCAGGCGTTAAGTAGGTCAGTAACGTTTCCATCGCTCTTTTGTAAAACACGCAGGACGCTCGGGGCCCCGCGTCGGCCGCCGGCCAAGCGCAATAACGGGAAGCGGGCCCAGTCAGATGACATTGTTATTGCAGCCCTTCCCGGGAAAGTGCGGCCGGCTGAGAATCTATATTTTGATTTATAGCGCCGTCTGAATTTATGCTCGGAGCCTTCCGCCGAGGGGCCGAGCGCCGGCGAGCAGGAGGGCCCCCGCGTCATCTGCTGTAACCAAACGGAGGGTTCCCCTCTTGAGAATGTGCACCTGTAGCGGGATATTGCATTTCTGGAAGCCACTCGAGAAATGCCTTCAAGAGGCTCTTTGCGGAAATATCACCAAAAGTAAAACCGGTACCATGAAATATTGAAGTATGGTCGTTCCAGCCAGTGTGTCATGCTCAACATTTGTCTATGGATGGATGGAGCTTCTTCCATTTGTTTGACGCAAGTGCTGTGATTTACCAGAGGGGAGTCCAGAGGGGTGCCTTAACCCGAGCAGAATTACGACGGCTTTGTAGTAATCCCAGATCGCCGTTTATTATCCGCTTGGAGTGATGATACGAATTCCCTTCTTTATGCTTTGCTATTAACGGCCATATTTTTCGCCAGAGACCAGGCGGCGGCTAATTTATCACTCATGCGGGAGGATGGGAGGAGTGTTGAGGTGAGGGATGATGATGAATGGCTTTGGCAGCGTTGTCTGGCGCACCTCCACACCAGCCAAAAGGAATCTGGAAGGTTATCGCAGCAAGGTTTTCTCCCCTCTAGAAAAATGCAAAAATCTATTCGGAATAATGCACAATTGGTTGAGTCTGGTTTCAATGGCACAACTTTGCCGGCTGATTGAATGGCGAGCGTCTCAAGGTCAGCCGGCAGCTCAGAGCTTTTTTTTTTTTTTTTTCTGCTTACCTGTGCAGACAAATGCAAGCGGAGAAGCTCATCGTTGATATTTCCGTCCGCAGAAATCTGCAGAGGACTTGGAGGCGCCCGTAACTGGATAGCGGCATGCGTTTTTTTTTTAGCAGGAGCCCCCAATAAATATAAAGCGGCCTTCTCAGTTCAGGTGCAGGCCATCCTCAAAGTTGCTTCCCACGCACCCGACCGAGTGTCCGTGAGATGGAAACCTGCTAGAGTCATTTCCAATGTATTATTGGAGCTACAGGCCAAATTTCCAAATGACAGCAATTTTGAGAGGCGGAAACTTTCCGTAGGAATCGATGAGCATTTTTTGGGATAAATTGGGAGTAAAGCAAGAATTTACCAAATTGAAGGTTGCATAAGCAGAGCTCTCTGTTCCGCTTAAGTGTTTATATTCATCCTCCAAAGTGATTCATTTCCACAATTCCCCCCCGTGGATTGCTTCCAATTTGGAATGCTTCCCAAATTGCCTTTCTTTAACTTCCCATGAAAATTTACATTCAGTCATTTTCCGCCCCGTCAAAAGCCTAAAAGCAACATTATCGCGCCTCATCTGTGAATGGAGAAGGATTGTCTCCGGGGTGGAAATGTCTGTCCATTTATATTTTCAGACATTTTCTTATCTATTGCCGCTTTGCTTTTATTAGTGGAGGAAGGCAGCTTCTGGCAATAAGCACAAGTGTGTGTGTGTGTTTGTCAAGCTTTTTCTCTGCGTGGGCGCACCGTGTTCTCATGCGCGTGTTAGTGTATGTGCGCTTGTTAACGACCCTGCAAAATGACAAGCTGAGTTGGCAGTGAGAGTACAGCCGAGGGTCAAACAGAGAGAGAGGAGGAAGAGGAGGAGGAGAAGAAGGGCGCTGCTGTGATTCACCATGCTGTCATCTGAGGGACGTGGGGGGGGGGCATGTATCCCCACCTGAGCGGCCACTCGCTCGGCACATGTCGTTATTTACAGCCTAACCTTGGAGCTCATCATGGCGACGGCAAAATCAGATTGGACTTGACGTGTACCCGAGCCGCTGACCTTGATAAGTGCCAGGCGCCTGCAGCAAGGAAGGTTAGAGCGGCAGCAGAAGAAGAAGAAGAGTGCACTTCTGGTGGCTCTCGCCACCAATTTGCGCATGCACGATTATGTCCAGCACTTTCCACACCATTCACATGTGCAACCTTTGGGAGCTTTGATTTTAAAAATCCCACACATTATCGTAGGACTCTTGGAAGGCTTGAGCGTATGCAAATTGAACTAAAATGTCCCACCGTAAGTGTAAAAACAATTGAGGGTAAGTGTTTGTTTTTACCCCAGTGGATGATCCAGAAGCCCCACAAGGTGGCGACCTTCTTCGGCTGCATCGGCACCGACCGCTTTGGCGAGATTCTGAAGAAGAAGTCGGAGGAGGCGCACGTGGACGCCCGCTACTACGAGCAGAGTTGCGAGCCCACCGGCACCTGCGCCGCCTGCATCACTGGCGACAACCGGTGAGCACCCGCCATTTGTCACAAACGACCGGAACACGCCAACAAATCACTCAACTATAAATGAGTTGAAAGGGAAATTGCTCAGTGTTGACCTGTCAGTCAGCCAGCGAGTGCGTCAGCGACCCAACTTGTCTGATGTCAAGTCGTGAAAAGGTCACGCGGTGCGTTCGGAGAGTCTGGCGGCGCAATATTTCTTGTTGCTCAGACGGCGTCAAAGGTCGCCCGGCCCATGGTTGTCAATGACTTCCAATTGGATGCTGATTGGACTCGAATCCAAACTCGACAACAAAGATGGAGTCGTGAGAAATTAGTTTGAAGTCCCGGTCAGAATTTTGCAATCCGTCTGCTCTGCCTGCACTCATTGAAATGGGCTCAGTGCAGCCAGCGCTTTTGTGTCGCAGCACCTGCTCTCCTCTCATCGAGGAGCTCAGATTGTGGCACTCGGTCGCTCACTCATAAAGAGGCCGCCCGCCCGTCCGTCCGTCCACTACCTAATGGCCCGTGTTAACATAATGCCACCTGCCTCCCTTTTGATAACCGCCACTCCCAGCTAACCACTGCCATCAGCACTCACAAGCAACTTGGCCTGCATGCTTTTTTTTTTTCAAACCCTCACAGTTGTGCTATTCCGCCTTGGCTGTGCATGTGATACAAAAGCACAAAATTTGGAGACTTTTCCAGAAATCCACTGATTTAAAAATATGGAAGCTGTTAATATGAAGTAGGCCTGAAGTGGTCTAACTGAGTCCGGTGTGTGTGTCCTCCTGTACAGGTCTCTGGTGGCCAACCTGGCGGCAGCGCAATGCTACAAGAAGGAGCAGCACCTGGACCTGGATAGCAACTGGGACCTGGTGACCAAAGCCAAGGTCTACTACATTGCAGTAAGAGGCACCATCACCCCTCACCATCCTTTTAGCCTCGTCGTCTCATTAGCAAGCAAGTCACATTCTCTGTCTTCATCATCATGGCTGGTGGCGGAAGCCAAGAGAGCAGGCAGGCAGCGAGCGAGCGCTGGCGTTTCCCACAAAGAGCGAGAATGTTGAAACGCTGCCAAATACTGGGTGGCAGGCTGTTGCTAGGAAATGGGGCTCCTTAGGCAAGGCGTTGCACAAAGAGGAATAACAAAGGCGGGAGAGGATGGGAAAGGGGCGGAGGGGAAGGGGGGAAAGAAGAACTTACACTCGCTAACAGACTGGAGACTGACGGGCATAATAAACACGTTTGATGCTTGTGTGTCCAAACTAGATCAGGAGACAAAAGGCGATGATGGCCTTGTTTTGAGATTTCACACCGATTCTGTATCGCAACACGTCGTTTTGACGTGTGAAGCCCGAGTTTGTTTCTTCCTCATAAAATATATCGATATTGCGTTATGGCCATCCAAATAGAAAACCCGTGAAATCCGCAATTGTCGCAAAAATGCACCAGAACAGAAAATGATAGCGATGTTTCCCCACAGGCTTAGCGGAGGCTAATGAAATCGATAATGCGCTGCGAGATGCAAGAATACGAGACATGCCGATATTGCGTTTGGGTCCCGGCCGTGTGCGAAAGGTCAGAGCGGTAGGCTGACGTGTTGACGCATTGTGGGAGTAACTCTAATTGCTTGGGATCATGTCTTCATGCTGGCCCAGTTAGCCTCCCTCCCTCCCGTCCTTCCTCTCAATGCCACTCACCCTCCCACCCCTCCCTCTAATGTGGAATCATCATGTTCTTTTATCCACTCTGCAGCATCACCGCTCCCGCCACCGCCTTGTTTTTCTTCCCACTGAGCGCTTTGCCCTGTAATTTTATCTCCTCCCGCTAGATGCATCCTTCAACTTGTCACTTTGCATTAACCTGCCATGCAGCGGGAACAGTGGAAATATTCAAAACATTTTTTTTTTAAAAATCAAACAGTGCACCTTACGGTCACGGGCAGGTTGATGATGGAGAGGGAGGGCGCCAGACAATTGGCTGTAAAAAGGCCCCGTTAATTACCGCCGGGCGCAGATGGTCCAAAATGAGCCAAGGAGAGATGGAGGAGACGCTGTGCACCCTCTGCCAACTGGCCAACAACAAAACCTCCACAATCAATTGGCTGTCCCCGAGCAGGATTTTTTTCTCTTGCCATTCAATACATGTCTCATCCTGATCTAATGACTCCGATAAATTACGAGCGTCGTTAATATTGCACTTCAAGTGTTCTTATTCTTTAAGAATGCAAAATGGACATCGATCTGTTTACGAGCGGGCAATCCGAAGCGGGGCGAGCGTCCTCACGCTGACCTTGAGCTTCCTCGCCGCTGCTGTTTATCTGCAGCTTTGCTTTTTCCTCCCGCCTCTTCCTTCCTCCTCACTACTCACGCTGCGCCACCCCGTGCAAAGCCCCCCCCGCCCCATCAGTCCTTACACATTGCTCGGGAGGGATCACGAGGCAAAATGCAGGAAGGAGGGAAAAAAATGGAGGGGGGGCGGTCAAAAACTGGCAGTGTCCCCGCTTTGTTTGCAGGCGATCAGTTACAATGGCGCTCGGCCGCCAATCCCAATCCGAGCCGCATTTTGGTGCCAGGTTTGACTTGTGGCCAGGCTTATTAAATACATTTGTACATCAATTCATCTTCCAAGCCACTCTCCCGAGGGTCAGCGTTCCCCTCGTGTTGTCGAGCTGCTCGGAGGGATTGTGAGTTTTTCTCCCGCCCTTTTCTCAGCCCCTGCCAGACAGCCGTGAAACACGTTCTGGATCACCAGATTAAACCGTGCGCTTTATCGCAACATGAAACGTTGTCATAATATTTAGTCACACCCCTGTTGGTCAGGCATAATATTAAAATTTTGCATTTGTTTATCAATACAGTCATACTTTGCCCCATCTAAAATGGACGCTCATTTGGCAACCAAACGATAAAAAACGATACTGTAGCGATATTTTGTCCGGCGCCCCCCTCTGGAGCTCTGTGGGAGCTGCACCCCTTTCGTCAAGCTGACACTTTAGTCAATTGCATGTGATTATCCTTCCCTAATTGCCGGCACGCAAGTCTTGTGAATCCACGACAACAACGGCGCCGTCCCGATCGTTCGGCATGTGTGGCCAATTATGGAATTTCAATCAAGTCTAATAAGAGGCGCTCGGCCGTCGAGTGTCTGTCTTTCCGCGCCAGTGAGCTGCCTTGGTGCAGGGGGGGTGGGCGTCATTGCGCCTGGGCTGCACCTGCCTAATTGAGTGGTAATGAGCTGTCGGGGTGCGAGGGTAGGTGGGCGGGGCTCCCCCAACCCGAGCAAGAGTGAGCAAGAGTGAGCACGAGCTTGCGCTAGCTAGGCTTGCCACTGGTAGAAAGTAACTACTTCATTTTTCTTGTGCATCTGAGTTTAGTTTTCTTGTAACTTTTCCATTTTTATTCCCAATAAGTTTCTATTTTCCAAACTTGAATATCTGTATGTCGACTCTGCCTTCACCTCGTCGCCCTCCCTCGGCGGCCTCCGCATCGACAACTCATGCTACCTCTGAGAATCGACCCCTGCCCGCCTGCCCTAATTGAATAGACTTGAGTAATTATTTGCCGAGGCGAGGGAAAATAAAGAGCCACTTGGCGGCGGCGAATAATGCCTGATGGCCACGTGTTGATACTCTCATCGGGGAGTGCGGCCAACCCGCTTGAGTGTCTGATTAAGATTCACTTGGCGGTGTTTGACGTCTCCTGGGCAAAAAGATGGAGGCTTAGAGTGCCGAGCCGCCCTTTTTTGATTACGGCGCCTGAGCCTCGATGGAATCGATACCAGGCGGCGACATTCGGCTCCTCCCACTTCCACAGTGAAGGCATGTTTAAGAGCATCCATCGAAAAGAAAAAAAAAAATGACATCTCATGTTTACTTGTTAAAAGAAATTTAAAAAGGAAACATTTAAAAATAAAAGCACTTGGAGTACATAATGAACAATTTCGTGGCTGCGGCTTTGAGCACTCGTTGATTGATGTGGCTCGCATTCACTCATGACGTGTGCGTGCGTGCAAGTGCCTAGCAGATGTTCAACTTGTGATTATTCCTCTCTATTCTTTTTCTTCCTAGCATTCCTGCTTTGTTTACGTTCTGCCACGAGAGCCCACCCCACTGCCAGTTTGGCCTCCCTCCATCGGCAAGCGCCAATACTTTTCATCGACTTTCTCCTTCTTTTTTGTGCGGCTTTTGAGGAGAAGCGATGGCCTCGTAACGTTTACAAGCGCTCCATCGACTTAGCGTAGCCCCTCATTACCCGGCAGTACATTACTTTGCGTTGTTAACGCCAAGTCGGGGGTTGACCCGACGTTTATACCTCTTAACCTTTTTTCCCTGACGTCTTTGAATGCATCTTGAGTGGAGGAGGATGACATTTTTGCTCTGTTGTCATGGAGACTGCTCACATGCCACCATGTGACTAAATATAGCGCCTCGGGTGTTTTTTTTCTTTTTCTTTCTTCCCGATGGGATGAGAACACACTGCCGATGTACTTGAGCCGCACACACACACGCGCTGGCATTACAAATTTAGCCAAAGCTTCAAGGGGCGGTATAAGTATTTGGGTGCCTGGCCGTGAAACTCGAGCTCGTAGAAACGGAGTAGGCAAAAGTATTCACCGGCCTTGCCCTCCGAAACTATTTTTTCAAATGCAAAGCGCGTCAACTGAGACATTGTTTTCAGAAATGTTTGTTCTTCGCGGCTCGGGAGGCTTCACGGATTTTTGTCCTGGAACATTTGAACAATTTGGAAAGTGTAAAAAATAACATCTTGTACAAACAAGTCGCCTGTGATCTACTTTCCATGTGTTGCACTCTGTTTGGGCCCGAGCGAAAAAAAGTTTTTCTTAATTATTCTTCAGAAGCCATTTTGAGGGTCAGCTCAAAATGATCGGTCCAAACATTTGCACTACGGCAGAGTTATGCAACGGCTCTCAGCGACTCCTCTCGGCTTCCTTTCCGGTTGTGTCGATGGCCGGAGCCTTGAGGGACGTTCCCATTAGCACCCGACATGGTGGCCGCATCCCTCCGCACGAGATTGCCGGCCGCCGTAAATACAAAACAGACCTCGAGTCCTTTTTAAAGCTCGCTATGTCCGTGTCTTTGTTGCAGATGCCGTGGCGCAATCGTAGAGGGGAGGGGAGGGGTGGCGGTGGGTAATCAAAACAATAACAACGGCCCCATTTTGACAAAGCCTTCCTCCCGGCCCTCCATTGTCACAAGATGTAAGCTGACTCATGCACACAAGAAGGGCATGCATCCACGCAAGCAAGGGCGGCTAAAATTAAACAAAAAAAGGGACAAAAAGTGACTTAATTTCTTAGCATTGCTATTTATTTCTTGAATCGGCAACTTTTTGGGTTGTCGAGCTCGGAGCCACATGCTAAATTAACACCAATTTAGCATGCATCTTGATGTCATCGTTTGATGGCCCGTTATAGTTTGCGGACTTTGGGCCCCTGAGCCATAGGTTGCCCACCCTCACTTTAATCATTCAATGAAAATCCACCGCTCCACATGAGTTTTTCCTCCCCTCAGAAACGACTGGATTGATTATTTCCCATTGCCGATGGAGAAATAACACGCCTCCCTCTAATTGGTTTGCAGCAGACTGCGGAGCTCGTTTGGACGCTGGCAGGCATCCATCGCACGTGCCAATTAGTCACCTCCAGAGGAAAAGGAGGAGTGAGGTTGATGTCCCGTGCCGTCCGCACCGCTGATGCGACGGATCGGGTCGGGCCGTCCAGTAGAGGGCGCGCCATCGAGCCAAGCCATCTCGCTCTTGACACGCGGCGCTTCAAGTATGACCAAAGCAGATTAATGCCTGGAAAAATACCCTTTCATTGACGCCGTGAGAAAGGCTAATGATGATTGAACAGCGCCGGAAGAAGTCGTGCGGCATCACCCCACCGCGTGAGCGAGCGCCGTTGCCATTTGCATTGCGCCAAATCAAAGTTTATTGATCGAGTTGGCCCAGGCGCCGCCTCGATGCTCCTCAATCAGGGGATGTCCTGCGGCTAATGGTCGTCGTCTCCCCGCGGGCCCGATGACACGCTCGCTTCACCGGCAAACTCGCCGCCCAATTAGCGCGCGAGAAAGTCGATAAATGGGATGGTAACACTCGCCGGCGACGCTGACAAATTTTATTGCAGAGAGAAAATGTTCATCCAAATTAGTATGCGTTGATATTCGTCCCACCCTCGTCGCCATGGCGCAAATAATCAACATTTGTCCTGAACAGCGGCGGGCCTCCCGACTCCCTCCCTCTCTTCAAATCACCTGCCTTTACATTTTCCGCATGGAAAATTCCAGCGTGGTGAAAAGTAGAGTGGCTGAGGAGAAATAAGTTTTCTCACCGAGCGGAAAGTTGAAAAGAATAACGCTTTCCTTTGATTTTCTACTCTGTGCACTTTCCAGTGAATTTCCTGGAGTGATAAGAGCTTAGCCAATGTAATCCTCACAGGACCTTTCTCTGGCATGCCAGGAATCAAGAAAGCTTTTTCCCAAACACACCAATGTGTCAGGGGAAGAAAAAAAATCCAAATCAACAATACACTAAAATTCAAATGTTTCTGTAGAATTTCAAACACAAACTAAATAAAACAATAAAATTTCCAAATAGCTTTTTGTAAGCTTCGTCAGCAGATGGCGCTACTCACTTCCCCGCTCCGTTTTCGCGCTTCCATTTTGTATGACATCGTTTTGGGCTTAGAAAAGGCTAATGCTGAAAACAGAGCAACCTCCTCCAAAGTCTTGGAGAGGCCATTGACTCGACAAAGGGATGCCATGCGGCAATTGAGCCCGCAGCGCTCCTTAAGTGCTCCGAGCCTCAGTGCCGATGGCCCCCGCGCTCTTCCAAACATGACATATTTATGATGGCGCTTGTTTAACCTCTTTTCTAATCAAATGGCAGAGGTTCAAGGAGACTTACCCTGCTTTGAGCCGTGATTTACTTCCCGCCGGGCGCCCCCTCGAAGGCCGCGCCAGATTTATTTGCTCGTTGTAGCTAAATCGGTCAAATCGCTGCATTTTTTTAAAAAAATGTCAGGATTGTTAACAACACTTTTTTGCATTACAAAGACTTTCAAATAAGTTTTAGGACAAAAAGTCATTTTTGATGCCTGTTTGGATACATGACCATGTTTTAATGTTAACTCGGGAGCTTTTCATTTAAGGAAGCAGTCGTGAATGCGGCCTGACTTGAAGCGCCGCACTCCCGTCACGCAAATAACCGAGATGTGATCAAGTTGACGACACGTGGTCACAAGGTGCACTCCGTCTTCCTCCCCCTCCCTCCCCTCCTTAGAGCAAAGGCTCCGTTCGGGATCTAATCCCTGCCATCGATTCGACTTTGTTTACTCTGACATGGTCTCTCTCTTCTGCCCCAATTAGAAGGCAACCATTTCTCTTCAAGTGGCTCTTTTTCATGCGGCGGCTTGTTTCATTTTGAGGGCTCATTCTTTCAAAATAACACAATGAAAAAGTGTGCATTTGCAATTTTTGACTTTTTTTTTCGGGAACGCTAAAAAGCTTACGTGGTTTGCTTTCGGTGCCTACGCCGAGGCCTCGTCAAATTAAAACCCGATTATTCGCCCTTTAATGTCTTTGGCACAGCAGCCTGATGCCTGCAAGATGCAAATTCCACGAACTGTCGCCGGGTGGCTAATTCTTTTTTTTTTTGGCCCGCCTGCGGCACTCTGGAGCGGGAGGGAACATTCTGCCACAAATATTTGAGTGCTTTTATAGAGGGGAGGAAGTCAACACCATAAATAGAAAAAAAAAATTTCTCCACTAAAAAACACTTGGGCCCCTGTTGAATATTCCCACCCCCCAAAAACATTGCATAGGCCTCAGCTTGATGTGATTTAGGGTCCACCGCTTTCAAGGAAATTGGACTTAAGGTATGAAAGTTCACACTTCTTGCCTGCGGCCAATCGATTTTTCTCTTTGGCCTTTTTTTTTTTCTTTTCTTTCCCCCTTTCCTGCTCTCTCTGCAGAGCTGCACTTGCTGCTTGTTGTGAGCGTAAAACACGCTGTTAGTGTCGGCGAGGTCGAAAACCTCAGCTTGACTCGGGCGTAAATTGAATCATTTTTAGGGAGCAAAGATCAGCAAATGCGGTTCAGGAAATGTACAGCGAGTCGACGCTCGATTAGAAACCGTTGGTAAGCAATTTCAAAAGCCTTGGCTCACTTTTTGGCAAGCCACTTTATTCCAGTTAGTGACTATTCGTGACCTCCCTTTGCATTTTTAAGTTGATTCTTTTATTTGTGTTTACATTTTGAAATGCTCTCACCCCACTTTAGCGCTTGGTGTCGAATAAATGAGACGTTGCGAAGCTAAACTGGCTTTGGGCTTGACGTTTCCAGTTTGGCAGCTAAATTCCACAGGACAGACGGGTTTCGTTCTGGGAATGGTCTGGTGGAACCAAATTGTCGCCAATCCTGTCTGTCCGTCTCTTTGGGGCACCGTTTTGGGTGGGTCTTGCTATTAAATTGGATGTTGCTACGTGAACGTGTCTCTGCTCGTACCCGAATCAGTCCATCTTGCGATATCGACACCTTTTCATGGCTCCTTAATGGACAGCTTACTTAGCAAACTTCGGGGGGTGTGGGGAGGGGGGTCAAGTTTAAAGGTGGCGGATGTCCATCAGTCAGGTGAGGAAAAGAGGCTCCTTTGTTGAAATGCTGCAGCATGTGGCCCAGCACCAATTAGGTGGAACACTTCATCTTTTTTCAATACAAACAGTCTGAGTGTATTCTTAGCTTGACAGCCAGCCTTCAGCCAGTCGTGAGCGAGGGCGCTCCCCTCACCTTCTCCCGCTGCGTCAATGTAATCTGGCAGATGGAGAGTATTTGCAAAGGGGAGGGGGGGGGGTACATTTCAAGGTGGGTGTAGAAACGTGGATCAAATTAACTCTTTGGGGCCTTCCAGCAATCATAGCTTTGTTATTCTAGGCTCTCGGGCAAAGCCAAACTGGATTCGATGGCTCGGCCAATTACCTGTAATTTTCCAGGCCGCTGCGCCGGCTTTTGCCAGGCCGACGGCAAACACTGGAGCACTGTCTTCCTTTGGCTCCGTGGCAGAGTTTGACCTCGAGTGACCCCCGGCCGACCGCTTTCCATCCATCGCGGTGACACCTTTTGGAAATATTTGCTGAAACCTGGGGGGGGGGGTCCTCATTTTTAATTCCAAATTGGTGAGGTAAGAGTTGCCCCCTAATCTCAATATCGTATGTTTCAGGAAAGCCTTGAGCAGGTCGCTTCAGTCATCAGTGGCGAGCAATTCTGTTGCTAGGTCGTCGGCTACAATCGGCTTTACGCAATCAGCGGCGGCGATCTGATAAGCCGAAGCAAAACACGAATCCCGGACGGGAACCGAGAGACAGATGTTATCGGCGGCTTGCGAAAATGTCGACTTCATGCTCGTCGCCGGCACAAATGAGACATTGACGCTTTGAAAGCGGCCCCCCGCTATCCTCGCCACTCCATCCCACGCCCTGGCAACGCAGCTGAAGACTTTACCATGTTCCAGTTCACGGCCGGTTGCGGATTCAAACTGGAATTTGAGTCGCAACCGTGGGACTTTTGAATCTGCCTCGCCGCTACCTTGATTTGAAAGGCAGCCAAGACATCTTGCATCCTCATTGCGCTGTGATGACTTTCCACTTCCACTATAAAAAGCCAAAGAAGCTCTTTGGGGCATCAATTCATGTGCAGTATTTTCAATCTTAACTTGTGGGAAATGTGGCGTCATGCTTCTGGCCGAGGGGAAGTCACTTTTTCAAAGTTCACAGGCCCTCAAGGATATTGAAGGCAGCCTTTGATCAGCTTGTTTGGAAGCGGCGGTGTCAGGAGACAATCTCCGTTGGCACGCGGCGAAAGAAACATGTCAAGGTTGCCGATGGGCCGTTTGCGCGCCGCGATTTCTCGCCTTTGGTCTTCTTTCAGACAGGTGCTACCTGACGAGTCTTTGCCATCGTGACCATGTCGTCGTATTAGCTTGCGGCTTTTAATTGAGCGCCGGCAGCCTGAGCCCCGGAGAAAGTAGTCAGGATTAAATGGATCAGTTGAAAGTCTTCCTTATTGGCTTCGGTGTTATCGAGCGGCCGACTGGTTTTACAGAGCGGCTCGTCGCTAAAAAACAAGGTCAAGCAGATCCGTATCAAAGCGGGGCAGCACTTCTGTGTCGGGTTTCCACCTGAAACTTAAAACTGTTTTCTTGTCCGATTTTTATGCCATTCACACAATGAGCGACGGCGCTTCTCTTGTTTCTCAGTAAGGGGAGTCCACACCGGACTTTTGTTCAGCCATCACCGGATACGAGTGTGTTGTTTCCCCACCGCAGGCTTTGTCCCAAATCATCTGCCCCCCACGCCCCCCTCGCCTTCTTTCCATTCAATAATTCCACCCACAAATTGGCACTTCAAGTGTTTTACTCTGTGGCGGCCATTCTGGATCGTGTTACACAAATTTGTAAATGGAGTAACGCTCAGAATTGAAAAATGTCAAATGGCTCATTTTGAAATGCAAAATGGTCGCTGTGGTCTTTTCAGGGCTTTTTCCTAACCGTGTCTCCGGAGTCCATGCTGAAGGTGGCCAAGCACGCCTCGCAAAACAACAAACTCTTCTGCATAAACCTGTCGGCGCCTTTCATCTGTCAGTTTTTCAACACCGCGATGATGGAGCTCATGCCTTACGTGGACATCCTGTTTGGCAACGAGACGGTAAGTCTTTTCCTCATAAGCCCAAAAAAAAGTCAACTCTCAAAGTTGAGTGTGCGCAGCCGGAAGAAAACTCTGATTTATGGCTTGCTGTAGCACTTTGCCTTCCTGCTAATTGCTCCGAGCCTCCCGAAGTGTGTTTTGCAAACGCTGCGTGTTTTGCGCAGTTTGCGGCCACCGTAGCGCTTTGCCTCCACAAGCTCATTATTGACTTGAATGATTGGGGATAATTGCCCGTTTGCAGACGGATTCACGTCGGAACGCTTCTCCGAAAACCAAAATAGGCGCCGAGGCGGACGACTTGCCTAACACAGGAACAACAATCCCTTCTTATTTTTTATTTATTTATTTTCTTTAACGGCAGGAGTTAATACGGCCCCCGACGAGAGAAATGATTACCGGCCGTAAAATTAGCAACGATTTAGCAATGTGCTCTCTTGAGCGTAGGACATAAAGCAGCAGCAGCAGCAGCAGTAGCAGCAGCGCTCAAAAGAAGGGCAGCGGCCATGGAAGCGTTGCGCTCGGCTTTGCGCTCTTTAAGACAAACGGGACCGTCGTTACAGAATTAATCTCCCCGACTGATTGGCCTTGTAAGCCTAATGTTTGCGTGCCACTTATCTATATTGCTGCTCTTTTGGGATGAAAAGTAGCTTCGCTCATGAACCAAATTTCTCGTTCCCAAATATTGTACCAATTTAATAGGAACTCTGGACTGGTTGTCTCGCTTTGATTTGAGCGCACAATCGGTGCAGGGCTGTTTTGAAACGGGAGCTGTGCTAATTTCAAACTGTCCCCTTCACAGCTCAGCTGGAACAAAAACTAAAGGGCCCGCGTTCCCATACGGGTGCCTTTCAAAATCCGTGTGACAGTACAAGGGAGTCGAGGCACTAAACGGGAATTGGCAGAGCCGTCACAAGGTGTCATTGAACCTAGCCAGCCCGCTTTTAATTGAAGCGGCTCTCGCATTCTCCAAGATGAGTCACCGGCCAGGAGAAGGCCTGCCGACCTTAGTTGTGACGTGCAGTTATGGAGCCACATGAGTCACGCTGCATATTAGCGAGATCATTAGTTAAATGGAAGGGGAAAAAAAAAAAAACACACACAACCTGCTCTGGTGGGTTTTGTCCATGCCAGAAAGACAACAAAGAGCAATTTGGGAAATTTCAGACCTTGCAGTGCTGCAAGAAAAAATGGCCGACTTCCTACGTCTTCTCGGCCATTTGGTGTTTGCTTATCTTCGATACGTTTTGCATTCTTTGGAAGATGACCTTATGAAGGCTTCCTTTGCTGACACATATTGTATGTTGGCAAAAAGTCAAGTGAAGATTTGCGCTCCCCTCGCTCATTTGGCTGCTCATGAAATTGTGGATTATTAGCTTAAGCATGCTGAAAATAGCCCGAGGTTCGTTTAATCCTATGACAGCGTCAACGTTCTCAGCGCGCCTTCTGATACCTTTTTAGACACTTTGTTGCAACACACACACACACGAGGCTCATGATTTCTACAATTCTTTATTTTTGTACGTTTGTTATTTATTGTCATTTGATTTTCTGTAATGTATAGCTTGATGTTTTTTCTCTGTGTCTGCAGGAGGCGGCCACGTTCGCAAAGCAGCTGGACTTCCAGGTGAGCCGTCGGCAAGCGACACGCCGACGTGCCGACGCTTCCTCCTTTCGTCTTGATTTCTGCTGATAATGAAGTTCTTTTTTGGACAGTGATTGATGCGCTATTACACTCGCCGGGCCTCGCTGCTGTTGCCATGGCAATTGGGCAGTTGTCATGGTTTCTTTGTTCAGCTGCCTCTCTCTCTCTCTCTCTCTCTCTCTCTCTCTCTCTCTCTCTCTCTCTCTCCTTCTCTTTCCTTCTCTCTCTGTGTCGTGACGCACCCTTGCTCGCCCGACATCGTGTACAGATGTTCTTTATTGAATTTTTTTTTTTTTTTTTTTTTTTTTTTTAAGAGACGACGGATCGAGCAAGCCGTTTCTTTTCCTAAGTAGCCAAGGAGCAATGGCACGCAATAACCGAACAGTTTTTTTGACAGAAATAGAAGCAAAAATAACACAATTCTATTTCTTAAATATTTGTTTTTAACTTGATGTTATTGTTTTTAAATCTTTCATTTTGGAGGCTGCTCTGAAGCTACTACGCGCCACTTGCCAATGCCTCGCTATGCCCCCCCCCCCCAACCCCCCCCCCCCCAGCACCTTTTTATGGTGGGCACATAAAAGCGAAGGGCGACAACGTGCCAAAGCCTCGTGCGCTGGTGCGCTGGTGTGTCGGCTGTCTGAAGCGCTTCTACGCAGTCACGCTGACAAATTGCTTTCTTCTCCCCCCTCGCAGCGCCGCGCAGCGCCGCGCAGCGCCGCGCCGCGTCCTTAGCTTGGCTCACAAACAGCCTCGGCATTAACCTCACCATTAGCACTTACTTAGAGTGTTACGCCCGCTTTTCCTCAGCCTCCGCGGACCTCTCGGGGCTGATTAAATGACGCTTGGAAAGCGTTTAGAGGTGGAAAAGCTCAACGGCACGCCATTTTTTTTGGGTTAGTTTTTGGAGGACCCCCCCGACGGTGTTGAGGATGCTTCATCACTCCTCGCCTTTGGGCTGCCGTGCTTGTAAATCACGACGAGTTCATAATAAAGCAACATGGCATTTTCTCAACAGTTTTTCAGCGTCGCCGTCAAAAGGCAAGCATACTGCATTTTTATGAAAAGTTGAATGTCAAAACAAATACACACAAGTAATGAAAGAATTCAGTCACTTTAGTTCACTGACGGCACAAAGCTTTTTTTTTTTTTCCAAGGAATTGCCATCAATAGTGTGTGCTTGTTTTAGCCACCCACTCAGCTTTTGTGATCATTTCCTCGTATTGATCCTCGGCACTTGATGAATTTCCGCTGCTTGGGCGCCTCGTTAAATTGGATATTTGTTTGCAGACGGAAGACATCGGCGAGATCGCCAGGCTGGCCAGAAACCTGCCCAAGGACAACCCGGCCAGGCCCAGGGTGGTGGTCTTCACGCAGGGCAAGGACGACACCGTGGCCACCACCGGTAGGTGCCCAAAAATGTTCCCACTGAGTTTGACGTGTTTATTTTCCTTTCCTAATATTTACGAGCCGTTCTAATTCGTCCCAATACTTTCGCCCAACCGCAATACTTTTGCCCCACTTGCGGTCGCGCGTCTACGTCCACGACAGATGTGTGGCCTCAAAAGATGGCCGACACGGAAGAGGCCACTGCAGCCGTCAGGCGTCCTCGACTTTGAAGTTGCACTATTGACACCAGATGTCCAAAAAAAAAAAAAAAAGGAATCGACACGCCGGCAAGTACTTCACAATATTTGAATGCACTCCAGACATTTTTTTCCAAGGCTTCTTCTCTTTTAGGCTAGTTTTTTTTTTTTCTTTAACTGCGGCTCTCCTTGCCCGTATGCGAGGGCATTGCCGTACCTTAATCGCTTAAAGGATCGAAGGGGAAGGACGTTACCCGCGCCCCATTAGCCAAAATCAATTAGCGGCAAAAAAAGTGACGCTGGCATGGCACGTTGAAATGTTTTCTCTCACGTCTCGTCTTTCTGGATACGCCTTGGCGAGGCTCCTCGTGCCGGCGGTTGCGGTAATTACAGGCATGTGTAATGTTTTCAAGTTGACGCCGCCGCAGAGAAGCCGATTCAGTGTCGACTCTTTTCCCAACGTTTCGCCTTTGCCAAGGAGGCAATTTCTTCCTTTCGCTGCGTTTCCATTTTTTTTCTTTTTTTTTTTTTTGGCCGCCGCGCAACGGGAAGCGTTCCAGAAAAAGAGGAAGACGTTTCTCACACAGAGGGTGTTGTTCAACTGTGCAGTTCCAGACAAAGGTGAAAAAGACGCCTTGACCAAACGTGTTTTTGTTTCAAGGTTAAAAATAAGACAATCATTTTGTGGAAGCTGTGCACTTACTGGAGCGTCTGCGCTGCACGTTCATCTGCTTTGTTCACCGCTGGTTGGCGCTTTTGAAAAGAACGCTGCCTAATAAAGGGCTTAATTGAGACTAATTTCAAAGAGACTCCTGTTGAAAGACCTTCTCTGTGTTAATCGGCACCACACAAGAGGCCTAATGAGGCGATTAGGAGAAGACGCACAATTTCGTTGTCAGCGGTGACGTGACAAAAGCCATACGTGTGACATGCGTGTGACGGTTGTACGGAAAAAAAAAAGCCCTATGAAAAAAACTATTCTCTATGACACTGATAAAGGCTGATTTGTCTATTGAATAATTCCAGTCAGGCTATTAATAAATTAGGAGGAGTTTGATATGGACAATTAGTTTGAGGGGATTCCTGCCACGGGTCAAAACCGACGGCAAGCATAAAAAGCGTCGACTTTGTCTCCTTTAAGCGTAACGGTATTTGTTGTGTCCAAATGATTTGAAGAGGGGCCGCTCCTCCTCTTGTGTTGGTATTTGTCATCAATGTACCAGGAAGGGGAAAAAAAAAAAAAAACGTGAAAAGTGCGATGAATTGCCAGCGCCTGACTGCCGAATAGAAAGAGATTATTGTGTTGATTTAAGAACATTGTGTCGTGTTGGTGTGTGTTTTGCCCCGCAGGAAAACGACACCAATTTCGCAAGGCTGATTCTTGAGTCTATAGACATTGGCTGCACCAGAACCTCTGGGTGGCAAAAAATAAATAAAACAAATAGTAAAACTAGATCTCATTTAACACGTCTGTGTTTTGCCCAGCACACCTGTTGTTTTTGTTGTTGTTGTTGTTTTTTAACAAGAACTAAATGCGAGATGTTTTTTTTTTTTCGTTCGCAGGTGAGAAGGTGACCATGTTCCCCGTGCTGGACATTGACCAGAACCACATTGTGGACACGAATGGAGCTGGAGACGCCTTTGTCGGAGGTACGCTGGAATTTTTTTTATAAATACGGTGTGTTAAGTGCATTCTTTACTTGTCAGGGTTCCTGTCGGCGCTGGTCCAGGAGCATCCCCTGGAGGAGTGCATCCGAGCGGGACACTACGCCGCCAACGTCATCATCCGCCGAGTAGGCTGCACCTTCCCGGAGAAGCCCGACTTTCACTAGACCAATACGCTCGTGCATACGTGCGTGCGTGAGCTTTGGGATTTTATGTACGTACGTCGTTTTTATTTTCTACTCACAGTAAGCATCCTGGGAGCAAGCGCTAATAAATGTCCATCCAATGGTACTTTTGAGTCAAACTCTTGAGTGTACGCAAAACTCCCAAGTACAACCACATCTGTTTAAATAAAATAAACCTCAAAAGCCGCTTTTTCCGCACAGATGAGTCCTGAAAAGATGGGGGGGAGGGAGGAAGGAAGCGGGAAGGGGGGGTGCGCATTTGTGATTGGGCAAGATGGCCACTCACATGGCAGCTGGCTCATTGGCCTCCTTCAAAATGACAGATGGCAAAAGACAAACACCAAAAAGGGAGGCAGACATAATCATGTCATGACAATGGAGGCACCTTTTTTCCTTCCTCTGCGCCGCTCTCACTTTCTCAGTTGAACTTCTTGCCTCGCTCCATTAACCCGAGCAGTGGAGCCATTGCAGTTCTTACACTCAATGTGCTACCAAAATGTGGGGCACCCTCTCAAAAAAAGTTGTGCAAATGTGGTATTTTCATTCATTTCAATGGGGAAAGTTGATTTGATTTACAAATGATGTGCATTATCAACTTGGCGACTGGCTGTGAGACCCTCAGCAGATGGGCACCAGTGTTTGTGTGGTAGTTGGCAAGGACATGCTCGTCCATTTGGAATGATGATGGAGGAGCCGCCGGGGCCCCTGGCTTGACATTGATGGGGAAACCCGGCAGCCCCCTTCTTTTCTTTGAGTCTGTCCACCTGCCCCCCACTGGCGGCAGTCGCACGTCGGATTTGCGGCTAATTAACTGCTCGCACATTCAACGACGTGTCTGTGGAAACGTGGCAAACCCTGGCCGACCAACGCTGAAAAGAAAAAATGTTGCAGGCCAACTTGTAGTCTCCTCCTGGATACAATGTATGTGGAAACAAATAATTGTCATAATGTATTTATTTATTTTATTTATTTGGTTAAGTCAGCCACAGCAGATTTGTTTTCTCTGCATGGTTCTCAGTTTTTATGTAGCTTTTTTTATTTATTTATACATATTTTCCTTGAGGACCATACTCTCCACTTGAATATGTATTTCAAGAAAAGCAAAACAAAATCCGGTTCCTGATCTGATTTGAATAATTTCTCAATATTTGTTTTTGATTGTGATACTTGAAGAGGCAAGTTTTTTTTGGTGGTGTAAAAAGTTTTAGGAAGCACTGCTCTCGTGTTCAAATATTGGAAGAAAGTCAACATCTTGTTCATGTCACATCCGACTTGTGCATTTGCACTCAATGGATTGTGCAGGTGAGTGCCTACAGTGTAATATTATATGTGAACCACTCCAGTGAAGAAAAAGGAAGGAGGGAGGAAGAGGAGGAGGGGGTGGTGGAGGAGGAGGAGGAGAGGGAGGGTACCATTTTGTCACAGGCTGCTATGTAGATTAACCTTTCAATTAGTTGTTATCATCTGCTCTCCACGCAGCGAGCTCTGCATCTCGGATTACGTCTTCTTCAGCATTTTGTCATCACGTCGTCATCGTGTAGACGAGAACACTCTGGAAAACTTGGAGGAGGTAAAAACATGTCGCCGCGTCTTCTATGCATGCAACTCTGCACTATTTTGGCTGCAGGGATGATTTGCGAGTTTAATGGCGATAAAACACGGTTCGTGCGTTCGTGCGTGCATTGCGCAACATGCGCCGTGCGGGACGTTCATGTCATCGCCGAAAGATCGGAGAACCCCACAGGCCGTGCGTTTTTGAAACCGCTTAATGGGGCGTTTATGGGGAATTATCGAGGGAATTAACGGCGGGGAAAGAATAAAAAGGTAGGTGGAGGTGCTGCCGCTGGTGCTGACGGTAGTCGCCTCCACGACAAGCCTTCACGCGTTTTTATTTGAACCCGATCGTCCCTGCGGAGTCGTTAAACGCGCCTCCTAGGATCGCTGTCCCACTTTTTTATCGGCGTTTACGCCATGCAAGATCCCCGTAATGCATCATTTAAGAGCGTAAAAAATGAACGAGCCACTTTGAAGCGTTTCAAGGAGGAATGCGTCGTTAAGGTGGAACGGCGTCGTGATGTTATTTGATGAACATATTCGGCTCGTGAGGCCGTAACATGGTGTCAAATGGCAATGGTTTCACTCGGTGTCCTCGCAAGAGGGAACTTAATAAAACAAATACGTGAATAAAAGCGTTTTTCCGGCTTTTTACGCAAAGTGGTGCTCAGCCACCTTAAGAGGGCGGATCGAGCGCCCGTCAAGTGACAGCTCGGCTAGCCAATGGCACCGGCCGACTTGTGAAAATTGACAGGCGCCTTATCAAACCACCCATCGGATATGCTCCTTTCCCGGCCAATAAAGAAGTTGTTAGGGGAGGGCACATTAGTGTCGGAGAGCTTTAATGAGACTCCATTGGATTGTAATCAGCGTCATGTCGTATTCGCCGTAAACTACAACAGTGGAACAAAATGGCGACTGTTTAGGTGACGACTCTTTTTAAGCCTGGCATTTTATGCAGCGGAGTCGCCGCGTGTTTTTGTTCTTTTTTTATGTTATTGTCCACATCGGACTCACTTGGAGCGCAAGGTTTGTTACTCGCTGACTTGTTGTGTTTTGTTGAGGGCTTTGCTCGTCAGCTGTCAAGGGAGCGAGCATCGATTGTGCGACTGGCGTTGTGCATTTTGTTTTGACGGCCATTGAGCTGTCAAAACAGATAAAAACAAAGTGGCGTGAGGGGCAGCTTCAAGCCCCGAGGACCACCTTGTTGTCGTCCTTTCGTTTCGGTGGTCGGACGTCTGTGACAACGTTGGTGCGGTAGTTTATGCCCGTGGAGTTTGTCGCGTTCGTGGATATGTCACCCAAAAAAAAAGCCAAACTTGGAGACTTTTTTTATTCTTTCCTAAACGCAAAGTTTCCGTCTAAACATGATGAAGTTACCCCAGATTTAGAATTTAGTGGCATACTGATATTAAAGCTCCTGCATTGATTCTTCTGCAACGATGTTTTACAGGTTTTGTTTGGAGAGTGAAATGTCCCACTAAATTGTTTATAACTTTACAAAGCACCACTTTCTTAATATTGCAAGCTAGTGCAACGTTGTGCACAATTTGAACATTATGCACAGTTCTTATAAGATACTAGCTCTTATCTGATTGAGAATTGGTGTCATACTGGATTTACGATTGTTTCTCAGTAACTGCAATAACCCTCCTGTGTCAATTTGACTCGAGAGTATGTGGAAAAAAATTGCAATATTCATTACTAACCATTTGTCTTTGTCTCGTTTATAGGCTAGTTCCAAGTGCACATTACCACTGTTTTTTATTTTTTTTCCTGTCAGATTTTGGGACATCATCAAGGCCGGTTGTGGAATTTATCACTGACCGTTTTTCCCCTCCGTCGTCGGTCCTCTTAACAATACGAATTTGACAAGCCAATTTGGACGGCGCTGTGGAACATATCTTTTTTTTTTTTGACCTCGCCAAAGGATGTGGATGTACCTGTTGGCGCTTGGCAGCAGGCGGGATTCCGCATGGATAACGTTTTTGTGAGTCTCCCGGTCCAACCATGGTGAAACTCGCCAACCCTCTGTTTACGGAGTGGATTCTGGAGGCCATACAGAAAATCAAGAGGCAGAAGCAGCGGCCCTCGGAGGAGAGGATTTCCCACGCGGTGGGGACATCGCATGGACTGGACCGCAAGACGGTCCTGGAACAGTTGGAATTAAGCGTTCGCGATGGCTCTATCCTCAAGGTTACCAACAAGGGGAGCGCCTCGTACAAGGACCCGGCAAGTACCGGGTCCATCCCGCCTCCCGCCTCGCCCATCCCGTCAAAGGAATCTATATGGAGTTCTGGCGAACTCCGCCACCTGGATTGGAATACGATCCTGCGCAGGGCCATCGAGGGCTTGGACGACACGCACGGCTCCTCGCTCAAGAACATCGAGAGGTACCTGAGGAACCAGGAGGACCTCGCCAAGGCGGCCGACAACCCGGCCTTCCGCCAGCGCTTGCGGCTGGCGGCCAAGCGCTCGGTCAACAGCGGCAGGCTGTTCAAAGATGGCCCGCGGTACCAGCTCGGAGGGACCCCCAGGTGTCCCATGGCCAGGCCTTCGCCGTTGATGTCAGCGGCGCTGCTACCCCATGAGCGGGAACAGGTAAACTTGAATTAAAAGAGCGAAATAAAATTAGGACGAAAATGCAACTAACCTAAATCAAATTGTCGTTGCCTTAACTTGACCCAACGCTTAATTTGCTTGGTAGTTGCCGATCTCCGTCGTATAAGAGAGTGCAACTAGCCAGGAAGTCGTGCGGTGTAGCGCTTGTGTGGTCGCCACTTTGCTGTCGGCTTCCCACAGGTTACATAAGCCCAGCCAAAGTGACCCAGAAAGGATGTGGTCGGCCGCCTTGCGCTGAATTATATATCATTTGGGGGACGGCTGGCAACTAATGTGCCTCAAAGAGGCTATGGTGAGACACAATATTCTTTAGACAATTCCAAGCAACACAGAGGGAGATGTGCAAGGTTGAGTCTTTTCCCACGTCGAGCGTTTCCACGCTGTTTAAATTGAATTTAGCCCCAAGGGGCACGAAAGGATTGTCCCAAATTCCTGCAGGCTGCATTGTTTTCCCCGTATTTAGCGCCTCGGGGGTGGTCGGCGACACACGGTGGCGCGAGGCTGTCGGCCGCCGCCAGCTTGGCGCTTTTAACACGTCTGACGAGAACATCACCTTCGATGACGACTCGCCGTCGGACACCAAAGAGCTGAGCAAACTCGAGGAGGGCTGTTGCACGCGTCGCTAGTTGAAAAGCTAC
Source organism: Syngnathus floridae (assembly GCF_059516105.1). Lineage (NCBI taxonomy): Eukaryota > Metazoa > Chordata > Actinopteri > Syngnathiformes > Syngnathidae > Syngnathus > Syngnathus floridae. The sequence continues at coordinate 3,997,598 of NC_142430.1, read as the reverse complement.
TGTGCAACTTCTTAGCACGGTAGGGGGGAAAAAAATACGCACCTCTCATTGCACATACCGCGTTTAATAATGAAATATACTTTTTTTTTTTTTTTTTTTTTTTTAAATCAGACTTGTAGCATTCGCGATAGCTGCAGCTCTTGGGCAGTGTGGTGATGAGTGTGAAAGTTTTTTTTTTTCCTGTCTTTTTCGAGATGAGTGGCGGCATGGAGGTTATGTGCACGTATAGAGAGCACCGCCTCGTTCCTCGCCAGTTTCACAGTGAATAATCAAGAAGTGACACCTCCAGTTCTGCAACCACATCTCTGTGACTGTCTGTGGTTAGGGCCCTCTGCGTCTAAAAAGAAAAAAAAAAGTTAAAATAACTAAGATGGGTCTCACGTCTGTTTTCTATTTGGCACCTTTTTTGCTTAATTTTTTGGTGTGATGTGTTGAGGAAAACAGGTACGTCGCCGCCAATGCTGGAAAAGAGCACTGTTGGCTCACCGTTTAAAAGAGTCTGAAGAGACTGTGCCAGGAACAAAGGCGAGGAATTGGATTTTTTTTCCCCTCCCAACCCCCCCACTGTGTTATGCAACCACTTGAGCTCTCTTTCCACCACCGGCAGCAGCGGCAGCAGCGGCAGCAGCAGCGGTGGCGTTGTAATGGCGCGAGCCCCACCCCCTCGCTCAGGACAGCCTGCTCTTTTCATGCGCCGTCATTTCCTGTCATGCACTTAATTTAGACTGCCCCGAGAAAATCATCAGCGCCGTATTCTCCTTTTGCTTTATGTGCCCTGCCGTTAGCAGGAATTAAGCCGTGTTCCCAGATGACATGAGGAGATCGCGGGGAAGATGATACGCTGTCTAAAATGTTCTTGGATCCAGACTTGTTGTCTTGAGTCCAAAAATCCGGAGCGCTTTCTGGGTGTTTCTATGTTTGTCGGCATTTACGCCTGCGCTATAAGTAAATTGTCTCCCAAGGGCAGTCTCCACCGCTGCCTGCCTTAAAGCGCCAATGGAAATGCTCCTAAAGATTCTTTGTGCTCGGATTAGGTCACACGTAAAAGATTTTTCTTTTTTTACAGCACCAGCAAGGGAGAAGGAAAAACGTAGCAGACGCTAATTCAGAGCAGAGCGATTTGCAAATGAAGCCGGTTTGAAGCCCGATTCCGAGTCGGCCATTGGCTGCTCGCTGTCGCGACCTCTCGGCACATGTTGTGTTTGGAGCACAAATCAATGCAAGTCTTTGTAGTCGCTGCTTTCTGTTGCTCGTTAAGATGACGTACATCTTGTTTTTATTAGCCTTGGATGGTACTGTGGATTTTTTTTTTGTTTTAGGGTGGGGGCTTGGACGGGGCAAAGACCATCATTTATAAAGCATGGCAACCAAGAATGGCCAAGAGCAAAAAAACATGTTTGTCTGTTCCAATCAAAAGATCTTTATCAGCAGCCCGCGCTTAACTTTAATTCCAGTCCTGTTTCCGATCAAACGCGTCCTTTATTTTTTTTTAAATTCCTACAGAAGAGCAAAGATAAACATAATCCCTTTCAAAGGAACTGTATCTCAAGGAGATAAATCAACTCCAACCCCGTGTGACACTTTTTGCACATGAAGAAGCAATAAGTTATGTAAGCGGAACACAAGATGACTAAAAGAAGCCAAAACGTCTTCATGTGCTGCACAAGTGTCAGATGATTTGAGTACATTCTGTCACCATTACGCTGATATTAGCTGCTTCCCAGCTGCAAAGACCTTTTAACAACATTCTAATTGCCATTTGCAAGCCCCCACAAAAAAACATTTCAAATTTGTTTCACATCACATTAAGAAGAAAGAATGACGAGCAAAGCACACAGTTGCAATAAAACCCCCCAAAAAAGTGCTGATTACAACACAAAAGCAAAGTGATCCTATTGTGTTTTACGCATCTGAAAATGATTTCATAATGACAAAGACGTGATTGTGCCTCTTCTGTAAATAGCGTCGATCAACTCAACAGCCGTGTTGTCACTTGTATTGTCGGCAAGGTGACGGAAATCGACTTTTGTGCCACCGAGGGACATCCTCAAGGTACGAACGAGCGAGCCATTTGATTCCCCGTCAGCCTCCCGCGTGGGAGCCCGCTGTCAAATATTGACTAGGCCGACTGGAAAATAGAGTCATCATTGACGCCGGAGTAAACAGCCCGAGTACCCCGCCCCAACCCGCATCTAATTGACACGGAGTGCAAAGCAGCATCCGTCTGTAGGTCAGGAAGCGGAGCCAAACCAATGTGATGGCATTTTCATTCCCGTCATTTTTAAACATGGGGGGGACGTCATTTTTAAACATGGGGGGAGTCCCTTTCAGATCTGCACAGCTGGTTGGATTTCGAGTTGACATCCGAACGCCACTGTCCAGAAAAATTGTTAGTCTGTGTCAAAGTGTTGCTATTCTACCAAACTTGAACACTTCGTCCGTTTTGTGTTTCCTCTCAGCTGCGGGTGGACCCCATCCCAATCTGCAGTTTCTGTCTTGGCACAAAAGAGTCCAACCGAGACAAACGTCCGGAGGAGCTGCTGTCCTGCGCCGACTGCGGGAGCAGCGGTAAGTCAATCAACGTCTCTCATAAGTCAACTTTTTTGATTGACCGTTTTTCTTTTTCTGACATTTTTGCGCTTGCCAGCGTGGGAGAAACAATTACTTTAACTATCGCGAGCGATCGTTGCCGGCATGACATTTTTACAGCGTAAATAGCGTGGAGGTGCTTTTCATTAAGGGTACACAAATGGCGGCTTTACAAGCATGACGCGGGGCTTTTTGACTTTCACGCATCGACTTCTGTTAGATACCAGCGCCGCTGCGTTTTCTGCCTCATTAGGATCAAATTATCTGCAATTAGCCACTCGGATGTGTTGATCAGACTGCGTTCGGAGCAGGAGGGGGAAAAAAATATATGACATACCGCGCATGCCGCTGATGCCAGTTTTTGGCGCCGGGCGTGTTAATATTTAAACAGGTTGCGGTGGCAACATTGATTAAAAGGGCTCGCCCGTTTGCCTTTTTCAATTGCTCCTCCAGGACATCCCTCGTGTCTCAAGTTCTCCCCCGAGTTGACCTCCCGAGTGAAACGATTACGGTGGCAGTGCATCGAATGCAAAACGTGCAGTTCCTGCCGAATCCAAGGGAGAAATGCGGTAAGTTGCCCAAACACCTTCTCTGCCAAAAAGTCATTGTTGTTGGACAAATTCACTAAGTCATTGTTTCATTTAATTACGCGGCAAATCATTTGATAGCGCAGAGGGACTTGAGGAAAATAGATTTGCTTGCTTGATTTCCTACTCGGTGCCTGTGAAGGCCAAGTCAGTTTCCCATTTGGCCTCTCGAAACGTTCCTGTTGTCAATTGTCGAAATAACAGAGCCCTTTGTGAGAATACGCAAACAAAGTCAAGCGAGATGTTTTTAGAGTAACGCTGTCACCTGGTGGCCATTTTTAGCCACCCGGCGCTCACTCATCATCATTTTCTCCTCCTTTCATTTCCACCAAACGGTTGGTTGCCTTGCCTTGCCTTGCAGCACTTTGAAGGCGTCGGTGACACGTGTGGGCTCTTCCTACAGGACCAGATGCTCTTCTGCGATTGGTGCGACCGGGGCTTCCACATGGAGTGCTGCGAGCCGCCCGTGTCCGCAATGCCCAAAGGTGAGGCTTCGCCGTGCCTGTCAATCCAGTCTCGGAAGTCCGTTTAGGTGGACGATCAGATCGAAGCCGTTGCTGAGTGTGCCTGTGTGTTTGGATGTCCTCCAGGAACGTGGCAGTGCCAGGTCTGCAGGCCCAAGGAGAACGCAAAGAAGCTGCTGCACAGAAAAGCAGACGAGATCAAACGGCGATACGCCAAGCCCGTCGCCGCGCGGCCCACCAACAAGCTCACGCAACAAACGTATGTGCGCCCGAACTGGCTCGTTGGCACAGCTGCGTTTGCGAAGTGCTTTCTAAAGTGTGCCGTTTGCCCGTAGGTGTCCGAGCAGTGGCGACGGTTCCACGGCGGGACTCGGAGGAAGAGGCTCGCCCGGTAGGGGTGCCAAGTTTAGCGCGCGCACCTCATCCCGTCATGGCGCATCTGCCAAGGACGCCGGAGTTCCAGACACCATCCCGACTCCCACCTCCCCCTTCACCGCCGCCGTCGTCACTCCCCTCCTCACGCCCTCCTTCGCCACGCCACCTGCGCTCGGCGTTAACAAGAAAACCAAAGGGCTCATCGACGGGCTTTCCAAATTCTTCACCCCTTCCCCCGTGGGGCGTCGCTCGCGCGCCGCAGCCGGTGACTCGCCCGCCAGCAAACGCTTAGGCCCGACGGGCGACGTGGCCGCAGCTGTCGCCCCGCCGCTCGCCGCACCGGTCGCCGCCGGTCACCAGATGGCCGCCCTGACGTCACCGGGATTTAGCCCGCCCTCGCAGGTGTCGGCCGGCTCCACGTCGGCAAACTCGCCCCAGAGCTCTTCCAGCCAGTCGAGCGTTCCCTCCCTGGGAAGCCTCTGCAGTAGCAGCCAGCTGAAGGGACTGTTTGACGGACTCTCGCACATTTACGCCACTCAGGGACAGTCGCGGCAAAAGCGGCTGGCGTGCTACGCGCCGCCCAAACGCGCGCCGCAAAAGCGGGACTCTACCCACGCGTCCCAGTGCCGCAGAAAGAACGAGTTTAGCCGAAAGCGGCTCGGCGCCACGTCCGCCGGGTCGGGCCGACCCGGAGGACACGCCTTTAAGTCGCTGGGCCATTTCAAGCGCAACCCCTTCCTTAAAAAGCACAGGACGCTAGGCAGGCTGAGGTATAAAGTGAGCCCCCCGAAGGGAGCCCCCCCCTCGCCAGACTTGACAGAGGCGAGAGTTAAGCCAGAGAGTAATCATGGTAAGCAAGGCCCTCCAAAAGCCTCCACACTTTGTAAAGCTGCTTCTTGACTTTCTGTTCAACGCTTGCAATCATGATTTATCTTCCCGACCAACCGAGCGGCGCCGATACGGCGCCCCCCCCCCCCCCGTGGACTCATCTCCTGCCTAATTTGAATGATTTTCTTAACTTGGCTGCGGAGTTGACGTGGCTTCCATCCTTCATGGCGCATGGCCCACTAACCCTCCTCCCTGCCTCCCTCTTTCCCTCCTTCCTCTGTCCTTGACACAACCCATTGTCATGTCCGGGCCGCCGTCATCACATCTCATCCGCAACCTCGCCTCACGCACTGACTCAGAAGACATGATGACTGTAAGCCACTGTGGCTGAGTCACCCTCCTCGCAGCAGAATCTTTAAATGCTACAAAGTAGCCCAAATAGCGTTCTCCTAAATTTGACATCCTGCCTGCATGGCTCATCGGCGTCCATTCCCGCGCTGCCTTCGCTGCCTCTGCTTGTCAATTCGCTGGCTCTCGGAGGATGACTAAGCACACCCAAGCCGTTATGCAATTAGTGATTTAGTTTCACTTCATTCCATGAGGGATTTCTCCCCCCTCGTACATAAACATGCAAAGATGATGCATTAGCAACATTTCCTCCCGAGACACCCGAGCTGCGCGGCGGCTTACCAGCGCATTTGCATGGAAGGCAGCGAGGAGATGATTCACCGTTTGTTCCTTGTGCTGCTCGCTATGTGATAGGCCACCATGGGGAGCTGCGGGCGAGACAGGAAGCCCGCTCTGCCTCAGTGGCGGCCATGTCTGGAGCGCACGTGACCCACGAGGACGCGGAGACCTTCGGCAGCGTCCGACGCGTCGCCGCGCAGGTGACCGGGACTGCTTTTACTTTTCGCTTAACAAAAATCGACTCGTACTTTATTTGTGACTTTGTTTTTCTCTTGTGGCTAACAGAGGACAGGATGTCAAATGAATGCGGACGCCACGCGACGCCCGGCCGTTATCGAATTTGGCAAGTACGAAGTGCAAACCTGGTATTCGTCACCGTACCCGCCTGAATATTCCAGGTATTTCCCAAACGCCGCCCCCGTCCGCTGCTTCTTTTTGGCCGCGGAAACTGCAGCTTTCCTCCTCGTGTCTTTTGCTAGATTACAAAAGCTTTACCTGTGCGAGTTCTGTCTGAAGTACATGAGAAGCAAAAGCATCCTCCAGAGGCACGCAAACAAGTGCGGCTGGTTCCACCCACCGGCCAACGAGATCTACCGAAAGGACTGCCTCTCCGTCTTTGAGGTGAGCCTGGCCTTGTCGACAGTGGCGCAAAACGCAAAACCGACTCTCTGCTGTCCTCCCCGCTCAGGTTGACGGAAATGTCAGCAAGCTGTTCTGCCAAAACCTCTGCCTGTTAGCCAAGCTCTTCCTGGATCACAAGACCTTGTATTATGACGTGGAGCCCTTCCTCTTCTACATCCTCACCAAGAACGACCACAAGGGATGTCATTTGGTGGGCTACTTCTCCAAGGTAAGCAAAAATCTGGAAGGAAAAAAAGAAATGCCAAGTGCAGTAAATTCTCTGACACGCTGGATCCCTTTCCTGGCAGGAAAAGCTTTGCCAGCAGAAGTACAACGTCTCCTGCATCATGATCATGCCTCAGTACCAGCGGCAAGGATTTGGACGCTTCCTTATTGATTTCAGTGAGTTCCTTTTCATTTATTTTGTCCACTCTAGAGGGATAAAATAGCCACATATTTTGTGCCCACCACATTTAGGTTTGAGCGTAGTCGACGAGTCAGTTGCCAGAAGAGAATTTCCACATCTGCTTTGTTCAAGCACAGCGGATAATGGCGCATTTGATTTCCTGTTCACTTTGGGGAGCCATTGAGACACACTGTGATATTGAGAGCGCGGCGGTAACAAAGACGGCAGGATTAAGGGAGATTGAAGGCAGCTGAATTGGCAGCTTTTATTGGAAGATGTAGCCGTGGAGCTGTTTAGATGAACAGATTTTTCCTCTTGATAGGAACGGAGCGAAGGGACCTTGTTAAGAATGGCCCTTTCTTTACAAAGGAGACAGATTCTGGCAAATGCACTTTTTAGTCTTTGTATCCTCATTACTTGTCTTTGAAGTGAAATTAATTCCTTCTTTCTTAGGTTACCTTCTCACCAGGCAAGAAGGACAAGCGGGCTCCCCTGAGAAGCCGCTGTCAGATCTGGGTCGCTTATCCTACCTGGCGTATTGGAAAAGTGTCCTCCTGGAGTATCTTTATCGGCGGCCGGATAAACACGTCAGTGTCAGAGGCATAAGCAGGGCCACGGGGATGTGTCCGCACGACATCGCTGCCACTCTGCAGCACCTGGGCATGATTGACAGACGGGGCGGACGGTAAGTTTTCTCACTCTCGTCTTTGTGCAGCTGGTGTCGGGCGTTTTTGTAATTCAGTAATTTTGTTGTTGTCTGCGATTCAGGGTGGTGCTGATCCGAAAACAAGGACTGATCCACGGCCACGTGGAGAGGCTGCGGGCCGCCCCGCGTCGCCACCAGGTGGACCCCGACGCCCTGCGCTGGTCGCGCGCCACCTCGCTCAGCGGCGTCCTGTCTGAGGAGGAGCGGGAGGCGGAGATGGATGTAGGTTCCCGCTCAGACGGCGCCTGCGTGAAGTGAACATTTGCATGATGAGCTGCCGAGTTCAAGCGGAGGCCAGAAGCAGGCGGCGCGCCCGCTCACTCGCTCACTGTCAACATTGCTGTAAATCACTTGGGCGCCTTTGACGGCGCTCTTTAGATGATCTGCGTGTAGCAGGCAGGCATTCATTCATTTGCCACTCATTTTCAGGCTGAGCGTCTGAAGGAGCAGGCCAGCTGCTGGCTGAAAGAGGAGCGAGGGAGCCTCGCCGCCGCCCCCCCCGCCCGCAGGCAGACGCTCACCAAGATGCACTGCAAGGTGCCCTACAGGACGTACGAGCGGCGCCACGCTCCGTCGTGGAGCCGACGCGCCCGGCCGCCGCCGAACCTCGGCCACCGCGACCGCCGGGAAGAAGCAGATGAAGACGTGGACTCGGATGGCTCGCCGCCCGTCCTCCCGGACAAACGAAAGGTAACTTGGATTGTTTGTTGTGGTCATGACACATCTTCTCCAGTTCTGGCCTAATGAGCCTCGTAAAACGTTCCCCCCTCGCGCTTAGTTGGCGAGATGAAAGTTGGGATAAATATTCATGAATTCAGCCGAGGCTTTGGCGGAGCCCCGCTGTGATCCGGAGCCGCCCCGCACCACCTGCAGCTGTGGATAATAGTTTGTGTTCACTGCTGCTGATGTCGACTCTGATTTTTATTCGTCAGAGGAGCAAGAGGGGGCGCAAGCGGAAAAGAATTAACAGCAGCGTCACAACAGAGACCATCTCCGAGACGACCGAGGTCCTGAACGAGCCCTTTGACAACTCTGATGACGAGGGTCCCGTGGCGCGGTTGGAACATGAAGAAGAGGAGGAGGAGCAGAGCAAGAGCCTGATAGCACCTGTGAAACGGCGGAGAGGTCGACCGAGGCTCAAGGACAAGCCGCAGCAAGATCTTCAACAATGGAACGAAGGTACGAGCGGCGATTAGCAACACACTGCGCTAGTGGTTAGCACGGGCCTCACGGGTTTGCATGATTTTGATCTGCAGATGCCGACGTCCCCCCCAAGAGACCCGGCAGACCTCGTCCCGTCAAGCGAAAGAAAGGCTGGCCCAAAGGAGTCAAACGAGGTCCTCCCAAGTGGCGCCTCAAGAACGAGCGCAAAATTGGCTTCAAGCTGAACCTTCTTTACACGCCGCCCGAAACACCCACCGAAGCGAAGCGACACCTCATCCAGGCCGAGGAGGAGCGGGGAGAAACGCACAGAGAGCTCCACGGCGGCAGGGCCTGGCCCGCTTTCGACTCCGAGCCCCCGAGCCCGGCGGAGCAGCGCTCGCCCGTCAGCAAGTCTCCCGAGAACGAGAACGGCGACGATTCGCCGGAGCGCAGAGATGACGAGCGGCAAGATAGCGAGCACGAGCCAGACTCCCCGACCAAAGATGTGGATCGCAGCGCTGAAGTCGCCGCGTCGCCTGATAATCCCAATGAGGAAGAGGAGGAGGAGGAAGAGGAGGAGGTGGTGATGGCCAGAACAGAGTTTGCGCTTAAAGACGAAAGCCAAGAGAATACAACGCAGCCTGAGAGCAGCCACCTCGGGGTGTCACACGCTTCGAAGGAAACGCGTGAATGTTTTTTAGCTCCCGAACAAGACGATGGGGACGTTGCGTCAAGTCGGCAAGAAGATGACGCCAGCGTCGCCCCGGAATGCAACCGGGATGCAGAGGTGCAAACCAAAGAAATGTCGCCGCTCCCTCCGGCCCAAGCGGCAGCTGTGGATTGTGAGTCTGAAGAGGAGAGCCCGCCCAGTCCTCCACAGGGGCACCCGCCGCCGCCGCCTCCGCCCGCCAAGAGGCCGCCCTTCAGTCCCGCCCTCAGGGACGGCCCCCCGATCTGCACGGAGATAGACTCGGAGACGGCGCGAGCCGTTCGGTCGCTGACAAGGGAGAGCGAGCGCGACACGGCCTTCCAGGACTGCGTGGAGAGCCAGGACGCCCGCAGGAAGGCACGCAGCTATGCCGCCGTCACCCCTTTGGACGACTGCCCGCAGTCGGAGCTCAGCAGCCCACTTTCCTCGGTGCACTCGCATCCCAGCCAGTCGGTGCGCTCCGTCAGCAGCCCGGCTGTGTCCATCCTGGAGGCGGGGGGCTACGCGCAGATCAGCCCCGACCACAGCGCCATCTCGGTGCCCTCCATCCATAACTTGGAGACCAGCCCCATGATGGACGTGCCGTCCGTGTCGGACCACTCGCAGCAGGTGGTGGACAGCGGCTTCAGCGACCTGGGCAGCATCGAGAGCACCACTGAGAACTACGAAAACCCCAGCAGCTACGACTCCACCATGGGGGGTAGCGTTTGCGGGGCTGGCCCCCCCCAGGGTGCCTGCCCCTACGGCGGCATGCCGCCCGCCGGGCTGGCCCAGAGCAGCTGCGCCATCAGCCAGCAAATCAACCCCGGTGCCTGCGGCATGCTTCCGCAGAACAGCCTGAGCTCTCCGCCTCACTGCAACGTCAAGTCGCCGCAGGGCTGCGTGGCGGCAGCGGCGACCGAGCGGCCCCCCAGCGCCGGCCAACGCGGCCCGCACGGCCAGCAGCACGCCAGGCACGGCCCCCACAATCAGCACAATCAACACAACCAGCATAGTCACCACCACAATCAGCACCTGCAGCACAATCAGCTCGGCCAGCACAATCAACACGCCGCCGCCGCCGCGCACAACTTCCACAATCAGCATGTCTCGCAGGACGCCGCCGCCCAGTGCGCCATTCCCGCCAACTTTGCCGCCGCCGTGCAGCTGCCCGACATCCCCGAGTCGGGCAACCCCAACTTGGCCCTCTACGAGCGGATCAACCACCAGGGCGAGTACGCCGGCGGCCACTACGTGCAGTCGTCGGGCCTCAGCCTGGCAAAGCTGCAGCAGTTCACCAACACCTTCATGGAGCACCCCCGCTCGCTGGCCTTCAACCACTCGCCCTCGCACCCCATCACATCCTACGCCAACAGCCCCTCGCTTTCCGCGCAGCACTCCGGGCTGGTGTCCCTGTCGCAGAGCTCCCACCGCCATCCCAACGCCCAGGTGCAGGCGGCCATGACGCCACCGCCGCCGCCACCGGCCGTGATGCTCCAGCGCAACGTGGGCGTGCCGTCGGCGCAACGCATCCAGGCGCAGATGGCGGCCAAGAGTCACGGCTCGGCACGCTCCAAGTCGGCGCCGCTCTCGCACCATCACCACCCTCACCACCCCCACCACCCCCACCACAATCACCACCACCAGCAGCACCAGCAGCAGCACCACCACCACCACCAGCAGCAGCAGATGTATGCGCGGCAGCCCCAGGGCGTGGCCATGCAGGCGCCGGCCCGCACGCTGGCGGCCATGCCGCGGGTCAACATGAGCGTCAACATCATGCCGGCGCCTGCCTACAACTCCATGAACATGGCGCCGCTCAACGCCATGAACGGCTACGGTATGAGCCAGCCCATGATGAACAGCGGCTACCACGGCAGCCACGCCGCCGCCGCTGCCTACATGAACCAGTCGCCCCAGTACTCTATGCAGATGGGCATGATGGGAACGCAGCCATACGCCCAGCAGTCCGTGGCGGCGCCGCCGCACGGCAACATGATGTACAGTCCGGCCGGTCACCACGGCTACATGAACCCGGCCGTGTCCAAGCAATCGTTGAAAGGGCCTTTCATCAGGCGGTAACCTGCCGCCTCCCGGCTTTAGATGCACTGAGTTGGCCTTTGTTCTTCTTGGTCTTTGCGCAAAAATGAAGTGTTGGCCCTTCGGGTGACGTTTCAGGATGAACCCAAACTACACCCAACTTGACCCTCTAGAAACTTTTCAATAGAGGCACAACCCCACTCTAGAATGCAGATTTCTGAATTTTCTAAGGCGATTCTGCTCAGATTTTGGCTTTCTTGATTCATTAACATCATCCTGAGATTTCACCCCAAAGCACATATTCTTCATTTTTGTGACTGGTCTATATAAATATATGGATTTTTTTTCTTTCTTTGCTCTTTAAAGACAAAAACCAGCAGCAGCACTTGGAAAGAATGCAAATATTTTCTGCCATGTGTTTAAAAAAAAAAAAAGTATTTTTGTTCCTCCAAGATGGGAAGCCTTACGACGCGACACGGTGATGTTGAAGACGAAATGAAATTCTATTTAATTCGCGGCAGGTTCCGAGGCTCTGAGGTCAGCTTTCCGTCGCCGCGTAGCAGCCTCCCACGGAAGCCATTTTTCATGTGCCTGCTCACGAGTGGAACCTGTTGAGTGTGTTAACTGTCCAACAGTGCGAAACACGCGCAAGACCGTTTAGTTTGTACCATAGTCGCGCCTTTGTACATTTAAATTATTGTACCTATTTTTTTTTTTTTTGTAACGTGGCAAACCTTAGCATGCTTGGGTCTCTCCTTTAGTGACAGTGCATTGAGTAGTACTGTACAAGTGTCGTGCTTAACAAATAGCAAGCCATTTTCAACATGCCGAGCCTTTTATTAGGTGAAAAATGAAATTCTATTTTGTTAATGCTCATAATGTAAAAAAAGCAAAAGAAGAAAAAAAAACATGTCAAACTTTTAGCCTCGTTTTCAGTTGCGCTTTGAGAGGTTTTATTGCTCTACGTATGTATAATTCTCAAGTCTTTTTGTAACAACTCCTCCAGGCAGCTTTCTGTTTAATAAAGCAAGACGGATTTCTGTCCCCATACGTGAGCTTATCTCCCTCTTTGTACACTCCAGAATATGATATATCTAGAGCTATATATATGGAACAATAAAGAAGATATTACTTTCATTGATATTTTGCACAATGCCTTTTAACACTTTCATTCTTTGCCAAAAGTTGCATGCAGAGCGACTGTGTGCTTTTGTCCACAGCTTATGAGAAGGTGTCCTTCCAGGTTTGACCTATAGGGCGGGGCAAGTCCCTTATTGCACTTTGTCAGCATGATGCATGCATTTCCCCCCCCCCTCTAATTCCAGTTTCTTTGTTTTCTTTCAGGCAGCCAAGATGACACTGACCAGGATCCAAACTACGAGGCTCAAGGACAGAATCTCAGTTGTGGAGAAAAGTGGTCCAAAATAAAAAAAGAGTTTCCGGAAGAGGTAATGATTGCTGCCTCAATCATCAATGTATGAAAGATTCTATTGCAGCTATACAACGTAAAAACATTCTACTGCAAAACCGAGTTAGTCGGTCAGTGGCTCAAATGTTGACAACGCTTATTTTGTCGCCCCTTGTAGATGTCACCTGGACTTGGCCGACCCGGCGGGCGCCGTCCCACCGCTCGTGCGCGAGCTGCGCGTCCAGTTGCCTCAGCTGCTTGAGGAAGCCCCAGTTGGGCAGGATCCTCCGGTGCGTCTTGACATGCTCGGCAGCGGCCGCCAGCGTCACACCCTTGCCGATCATCAGGTAAGCCAGGAACAGCGCGGCCGAGCGACTCCTGCCCATCACGCAGTGCACCAGGACTTTATCTGCGGCCACACAAACACACCACCGGTGTTTCGAACACACGGCGCTCTGCTTTTCCCGTCGGACAGTCACTCTTACGTTGAGGGTCAGCCAGCGCCGTTTGGATAAAGTCGGTGGCGGTGAAAAAATACTGGCTGAGGTCAAACGAGGGCATGTCGTAGGCCACCACGCCGTGATAGACCACATCCATGTCGCCATAGTAACCAGCGCCTGTATCCACGTTATTCCATGTGCCCTCGGCGGCGTTCAGGATGTGTGTGATTCCCAGCTGCTTCAGCTTCAACTTGTCTTTTGCCGTCGCCCTGTTGCAGTCAAAATACGTTTTTCCACATTCTGCTTTTAACGCGTCTCAGAAATGGGATATTTCTGACTCACTCGTCACCGATGTAAACTCCAGGCCACACCTGGTTGTAGGGGGTGTACGCCACGCAGCCCCGGTTAAGGATCTTGTCCAGCTCATAGCAGCTGGGTGTGACGTCATTGTGTTCGTCGTCGCTGTGTCGATCGCACATGCTTCCGCCCGCTTATGTGATGACGTCAACAGTTGTCGTTTCGACCCCTCCGGTCGTCCTCGGTGGCTGCGAGTCACGGCAAAAGAGACGATTGTGTAACTCCGAGGATATTTTTACAGGCTGCGATGATATGACTGACTTGAGCTGGAACGCTTCTACCTCCCACAAGGCGCCAATCTCCACTGCTGCACTTTGAAGAAACGCTGTACAGTTGAATCAATGTGAGCAATAATTTTAATTTTTGAGAAAACATTGACTTAAAAACATGTGTATCTGGACATAAACAAATTGTTCTGCTCTGTCTTCAAGTTCCCCCGGTGGCTTTGTGCCTGGCGGACTGCAGCTCGACGTCCAGCGCCCGCAGCTGCTCTAGGAAGCCGCGGTTGGGCGCGATGTTGCGCTTGATGCTGACTGCCGTGATGGCCTCCGCCAGCGTCATTCGCTCGTGGATCATCAGGTAGGCCAGCACCAATGTGGACGAGCGGCTCAGCCCCATGGTGCAGTGCACCAGCACTCGCCCTGCACACGCATGAACACAATTTAGAAGAAAGAAGAAATAGGAAAACTGCGCTTTCAAGAGAAATACTCACCCGTGGGCGAACTCAAGGCGCTCCGGATGAAGTCGGCCGCCCGGGAAAAGAAAACGCTGAGGTCAAAGGTGACCATGTCAAAGGCTTCCACGCCGTGATACGCCACCTTGACGTCGCGGTAGAAGGCGGCGCCTGTATTGACGTTGAACTTCCCGTGGGCGGCATTCAGAACGTGGCTGATGCCGTACGCCTTCAGGCTGCGCTTGTCTTTGGCGGCGTACCTGAAGCGAGAGGAAAAGTTTCAGTCTATAGCGACGCACACTCCTCGACTGGTGATTCAGGACCGACTTACATGTCTCCTAAGAAGATCCTGGGCTGCACCTGGTCCATGTGGTTGCACTCGCTGCCCTCCATGGTCCACATTAACCTCTGGAGTTGGGACGCCGGCGGGCTCTCGTATCTGGCGGACGCATCCGGGAGGCTGGCGAAGCTCCTCGGGTGGCTGGGCAAGTCTGAATGCGCCACTTTGCCTTTTTGTACACAATCTACCACATGTATTTAAAAAAACAAACAAACACTTTTTGTTTTTCCTCTCAAATTTTGAAGTCTCCAAAAGTAAAGCCATTTTGCAGCCTGTCCCACATCCAAATGCATTACGAGGTAGTTAAAGTCAGTATTCAAGCGATGAGCCACTTACTTGTCTACTTGCGAGCCAGCCAGACGACATATGTAGGCCGTCCTCGGCTGTAATCCACCCAGCAACATTTTGGGCTATTTTAATGTCTCCTAAAATAATTTCGGTGTCATCTTCCTTCAAGCTTAGCCCAGCCGGGAGCACTCGCACACAAAGACAGGATCAGATTCCAGCTTGCAAGTCTTTTTTCTTTCTTTTTTTTTTTTAAACACCAAACAAGTTAGCAGGAAAGAACACCATTTGTCACATTTTGAGGGTTCTGTTGTGTTTATACACATTGATCAAAATCTCAAGACAAGTTAATAAATGATTAGAATTTGCACTTAATGAGTCACTGTAACCCCGTGTAACATCTCCATGTAAGAATTACCCCTGGTAGCTTGTAGCTTTAGTTAAATAACAATGTATTATTGCAATAACATTGGTGGTAACGACACAAATAAACGGATATTCATATTTAGAAGCCATTGTGTGTGACTATTGTTTTTGCTTGCGCTATTTCACTATTGTGAAAATCCCCTCCCGGCTCCCGTATGACGTGTAAACAATGCGACGCGTGACATGATTCCACACGAGCACCGCGATGTTATTGTTAGGAAAAGCAACAAGACAGATAGTATGGTGCACCTTCCACTTGGTCGACCTTTGCAATTCCGACGTGCCACGACCGCTGGCCGGTGTCCTGTTGAACTGAGCCCGGGTGAGCGAACCCCCAAATTCCAGCTAACGGCGCTAGCATCCACGTTGCTAGCTGCCTTTGCAAATGTACAGCTAGCTTCGGTTGCTCCTTTTCTACTTTTTAGTCTCCGTCGTTGAGAAATATTACCTTTGTCATGCCTTCTATTTGTTCGTGTCATTCATATTGTGGTTAAAGCCTCTTTGTTCGCCTTAATTGTGTGCACTTAGCAAGGCATCATTGGAATGCTAACTATTGACCGCAGTGGTAATGTTTCCAGCAAGTCACCAATAATGTAATAACAAAACCTAAAATAGTACTGACGTCAACATTTTACATCTTGTTGCACTCTAATAATATTTCAGCAAGATCACACACTTAACCATTGAGCAATTACATTTATCGGTGTCACAATTATTATTTTTTCAACTTGGCAACCTTTTATTACAGTATTCTGTGCCTAACATTCTCGTTTTTTTGTTGTTACTACTGTCATTTTCCAGCCACGGACACCTGTGAAATGATCCCGCCAAGCGTCCGGCGCTGGACTCCCAAGCACGTGGCCGAGTGGCTGAAGGATGAGGGCTTCTGCGACTACGTGGACCTGCTGTGCCACAAGCACCGGCTGGACGGCAGCAGTCTGCTGGCCCTCAGCGAGTACGACCTGCGCTCGCCCCCGCTGAAGCTCAAAGTGCTGGGCGACATCAAGCGCCTCATGGCGTCCCTTCGCAAGCTCCAGAAGCAGAACTTGGACGCTTTGGAGGACCTGGGCCTGCCCTTCGATGGCCACTCGCCCACCGGCTCGGGCGACTGGTTATGCAACGGCGAGCCGGCGCAGGCCTGCGACGGCGCCGACACGGCACCTGTCGGCGAGGAGTACCAGAAGTACACTAACGGCAAGTACAAGCTGCAGACCCGGCGGCTGGACCCCGAGTACTGGAAGACGGTGCTGAGCTCCGTCTACGTGGTCTTTGTGTTCGGGTTCACGTCCTTCGTCATGGTTATCGTGCACGAGAGGGTCCCCGACATGGCCACGTACCGGCCCCTCCCCGACATATTTCTGGACAGGTCGGTCGTTTCTATGCGTAAAACACACAGCACAATGGTAATTAAAATACTGTCGTGCCGCGACAACGCTGTTTTGTATAAACAGCTGGACAGGAAAAGAAATCAATGACTGGTTTTGTTTTGTCCACAGCGTGCCTCGAATCCCGTGGGCCTTCGCCATGGCCGAGGCCTGCGGCGTCATCTTGTGTATCATCTGGCTGCTAGTTCTACTGTGGCACAAGCATAGGTACCGTTAACCAGCACTGACTGGAGAAGAACTTTACGTATATCTTGTGTCTTGACTAAACACTAAAAACGGTCATGCTTCCGGGACACCGGGAAGTTTAACATCCATTTGCTTACTTGTTTGTCCTGCAGGTCAATTCTCCTCCGGCGCATGTGCAGCCTCATGGGGACGGTGTTCATGTTGCGCTGCATCACCATGTTCGTCACCTCCCTGTCCGTCCCAGGGCAGCACCTGCAGTGCTCCGGAAAGGTAACATCGGTGCCGAGAGCGCGTCCGGAAGTTTAATTCGTCAGTAAACTGCGGTGATATCAGCGGTGTTGTCATGCAGATGTACGGCGACACGTGGGCCAAGCTGCGGCGGGCTGTGGCCATCTGGAGCGGCTTCGGCATGACGCTGACGGGCGTACACACTTGTGGCGACTACATGTTCAGCGGCCACACCGTCGTCATCACCTTGTTCAACTTCTTTGTCACAGAGTGTGAGTTGCACACCTTCATTTCTTCATCATATAGACGTGTTTCAAATTTAAAATCCCTAAAGTCCAGTCACAGTGATTCCAAATGTGGTATGTTGGCTTCCTCTAGTGGTAACAAACGTAATTAAACATCTATCTATTTTTGGCTGCTTAAGTGCAGCGGTACCGTTGCGTCCGTCTAAAGGCGAACCTGTGTTTTTTGGGCAGACACCCCACGCAGCTGGCACTTCATCCACACGCTGTCATGGGTGCTCAACCTGTTTGGCATCTTCTTCATCTTGGCGGCGCACGAGCACTACTCCATCGACGTCTTCATCGCCTTCTACATCACCACGCGCCTCTTCCTGTACTACCATACGCTAGCCAACACACACGCCTACCAGCAGAGCCGCCGGGCACGCATCTGGTTCCCCATGTTCTCCTTCTTCGAGTGCAACGTCAACGGCCCCGTGCCCAACGAGTACTGCTGGCCCTTCTCGAAGCCCGCCGTCCTCAAATCCATCATCGGCTAGAGGGGGGCGCCGTCCGTCCGAGGGATTTTACACAGCCTGCCTTTGACTTCTGGGATTTGTTTGATCAAGATGAGAATCAGCCAAAATTGTCTTCAGTGTGATTCCAATTGCCAATGACTTTGCGCTTCGCTATATTCGTTTTTCCACTCAAGATTCTGCACACAGCATCTGAAAATGACTACATCAAAAATGGATTCAGAAACAAATCTCGGAATTAATTTCGCAGGGTCTTTCATGTAAGATGTGTTTAAAAAAAAATGGATGCACAGAAAATTATAAATATTTGTGTTTTTGTGTATATTTTGAAATAACTACCTGTTGGTCCAGATAGTTTGTTCTGATGGAGCCATGCGTGTTTCATGTGCTGCAGATTTCCCATTCCTGACATAGTATTTCTGCAAGAACAATGTTATTTAAGGGATATCTCTAAAATCCATGTTAACTTATTCAACTTTTTGTGTTTTTTGTACTCAAGCAGCAACATGCACACACCTCAGACTTATGTTTACTGTTGCTCAAAATTGTTTGTGTGTATGTGTGAGTGACACAGGCACTAGGATTTTTTTTCTCCTTGTTTTTAAGTTGTACTGATTGCCTTGTTGGAATATTTGTGTAACAATGTTACAAAAATAGCCACAGCCATGGTTTCACATAATATTTGCAATGTTAAATAGGACATAATGTGGAAAATTAATGTTTGCATAGCAATGTGAATCCTGCACACCCATCACGTGTGAAATCGTGTGAAATATATCAAGTAAATGTCATCTGCCTGTGTCTGGAGAGTGTTCATGGGCAGTCAGTGACAAGTTTATTTTTGTGGCTTGGTGATGAAATGCTGCGTCGACCAAGAAATGCAACTTTACTTGATTAATCCACGAAGTTGTGCCAATAAATGGCAAGCTATGCCGTCAAATGTTATGTCGATAGAATATGCTGCAGACATGTAATATTATATATTGTAATATTCGTAGATCTGATATAGAACACCATTACGGTTTTTGAAACCGATGAATGTGCGGTGTAACAGATTTTTGTTTTGTTTTTTAGTCTGGGTAGTTTACAAAAAATGTCATCGTTGTTTTATGTTATTAAATTGAAAATATAAGATGTTGCGTCGACCTTCTGCCACTGCGGTTACCATAGTAATTTAGAGCCCTCCGATATGCCTGTAGATACTTTTTGAGAAATAAGTAACTTTTATTTGAATGATCGAGATTTAAAATTACTTTCATGTTTATACTTGTTGTACGGAACTAAACTGACACAAATAGGGGATTGAGAAGAGCTTTTAAAAAACATTTCATCTTTTATTTTTAAACAGGCAGACTACAGACAACGTTAGGGGCTTTACACTGATGAGGTCAGCCGTGTCTCCTCCACAGACAGAATCGACCTGAACCGGCCGGCGGCACTTCTCCGACACTCAAAATTAAACATTACCACAACGTTGACAACAATAAAACAACCTACGGTAAGTTGAACAGTTGACGTTTATCTCCAAACGTTGTGATAAGTTCGTTAAAAAATACCGAGCGTCATATTTGCTAGCTAGAAAACGCCCTTAGCTAGCATACCTTCTACTGTACACCTGCTAACTCAACCAGTATTGACATTTTTATAAAGCGCCACCTAAAAAACTTTGCCTTTAAGTACCACCAGCGTACCCCAAATTAGCCTTAGAAGTAGTAAAACAATGTGTTAATAAAAAACGAGAACAGTTTGGTGTTGCTGAACATTTACAGTGTTAATGTAGTCCCTGTTGCACTTCTCGTAATAATGTACGCAGGTGCGTAATCAGCAGGTACAATGGCAGTCCCTCCACCATATGCAGATCTGGGAAAGTCGGCAAAGGATATCTTCAACAAGGGATATGGTAATTGTGTTTTTCCTTCCTTTTCTCTTATTTAAACCCTCTTAACAAATGTCATTGCCATTGTGCTTGCAGGTTTTGGGCTGGTTAAGCTTGATGTCAAGACAAAGTCATCAAGTGGAGTGGTGAGTCGAGTATTTTACTGGTAGTACCTACTATAACACATTGTGGGATAGGAACAATATGGACTGACTTCAGCGTGCGTTCATTTCGGGAGTTCAAAATATCCGGCTCGTCCAATGTGGACACTAGCAAGGTGACGGGAGCCCTGGAGACCAAGTACAAGTGGGACGAATACGGACTGACCTTCACTGAGAAGTGGAGCACAGAGAACACGATTGGCACGGAAGTCTGCATTGAGGATAAGGTAGGTATCTGATAGATCTCAAGGTGCAAAATTTCTGGCTCGACATCACAATAACTCATTTTCTTGTTTAGATCACCAAAGGCCTGAAATTGAATTTTGAAACCACGTTTTCCCCAAATGCAGGGTATGTGCAGTTATCGAATAAATGAAATGCTTTGCAAATACACAGCATTAAATGAAAGTGCTATTTCCCGCAGCAAGAAGAGTGGCAAAATCAAGGCTGCCTACAAGCGGGAGTACTTGCACGCCGGTGTGGATGTGGACCTGGACTTTGCCGGTCCCACCCTCCATGGCGCGGCGGTGGCCGGCTATGAAGGCTGGCTGGCCGGCTACCAGATGAGCTTTGACACGGCCAAGTCCAGGATGCTCCAGAGTAACTTTGCCGTCGGCTACAAGACGGGAGACTTCCAGCTACATACCAACATGTACGTACGCACGCATGGCGGTGATAATTGTGTGTGGGTTTATGTGACAGGACTCAACTGAAAGGTATATTGTGTTTCTCCAGAAACAACGGTTGTGAATTTGGAGGCTCCATTTACCAGAAGGTGAACGAGCAGCTGGAGACGGCTGTCAATTTGGCGTGGGCAGCGGGCAGCAACGGAACTCGTTTTGGGATCGCCGCCAAATACCAGATGGACTCCAGTTCCTCCATATCAGTCAGTCTCTTTAACCATCAATGCATCACTTGAAAAATCGTCATTCGTTTTGAATATGAAGATTTATATGTTAAGTATTGTGGTGACAGTGAATGATGAATTCATTTAGTATTTCAACTTTGTTAATGGTCTTCCTCTATCCAGGCCAAGGTGAACAACGCCAGCTTGGTTGGAATTGGATACAGTCAGACTCTTCGGCCCGGTGAGAAAATTCGTTCATATCTTGACTTTTAATTGCCACATTTTTCTTTCAAAAACGAGCCTTATAATGTTTTATGGTCGCAAGGTATGAAACTTGTGCTGTCTGCACTTGTGGATGGAAAAAACATCAATGCCGGCGGTCACAAACTGGGCCTGGGACTGGAATTGGAGGCATGAGGATCACCGAAGCGAGTGAAATAAGATGGAGAAAGAAAAAAAAAGAATCTCTCCTCGCTATTCTCGAGCGCCGCTGAAACGTCCCCTGCTAGTCTCCTCTCAGTTGTAAGTCACAATGAATTCATACCGGTCACAAATGACTACCCAAACCTGCTACAATTTATCCAGAACACAAAAACGTGTGCCTGTTTGATCAGCATCAAAACATATAGAAATGGGAGAGCCACAACTCATAAATTAAGAACACTTGCAATGCTTTAAGAGCCACAATCTTTTCCGTTTGATTCTATGTTGACAATCGGGTCAAGTGAGCAGTAGTGTACATCAGAGCTGTTATTTTTGCACACTAGTCTAGTCAACCTTTACCGATTAAAGCTCTTCCTCTTTTCTTGTATGATGTCTGACTATGGTGCTGCTTATTCTTAAAGAAAATGCAGGCGGAAAAAAATACAGGGCATTTATTTCAATGAAATGATTTCATTGCCATTACAAATGTGACATATAAAATTCCTTGAAAGAAAATCTTACTCAACTTTATGTGATGATGTATTTCTCCGCGGTGCAATTGTAGCTAGCACATGCTTGGAGTTCATGTCATTGCATTCTATTAGTCGACCACTTAGTGTCACCAAATACATAGTCAGTTTAAAACGCTTACTACTCTTTGCACTCGAGTAAATAAACAGCCGAGTTGAGGAAATACAAAGTGAGGTCAATTCATCTTGAGTAAAACCAAACACAGCATCATAGCTTTGTGTTTATGCTCATAATTTGATGGCCAGAGTGAGGCCATCGCCTACAGTGAGCATGCTCAGGCTGATCCGAGCGTCCCTGTGCAGCTTCTTGTTGAGCCGGTCAATGGCCAGCGTGTCGGGGTCGTCTGCGGCGGGTGCCAACACCCTGCCGCCCCACAGCACCTGCACGGATGGATACGCAAACCACAACAATTGGCAAAATGACCCCAAATGTTCCAGCTCGCAACGCAAATGTCCACATATAACGGGCGTGTTGTAGGGGGGCTTACGTTGTCAATAGCGATGATGCCGCCTTTCCTGATGAGCTGCAAAGACTTTTCATAATAGGGCTCATAGTTGACTTTATCGGCATCGATAAAGACAAAGTCAAACGTTTCGGCCTCCCCGGCAGCCAAAAGCTCCTCTAAAGAAGAAAAGAAAAAAAATGTCTTTTTCTATTCAAATGAATGGAAATGAATTTTCCAGCCCTTCCAAACAGTTTTTGGTAGCACGTTTAATTACAAAAGATAGGGAGGAATTTTGTAACTTTACCCAAAGTGTCCAGTGCTGGCTGAATGCGGAGATCAATTTTCTTCTCCACTCCTGCCTGTAAGAAAAAAAGTAGTCAAAATAATTCTCAACTTGCAAGAGCGTTTTTTAAAATGTTTTTGTACCTCTTGCCAGAAAGGCTTTCCCATGTCTGTATATTTCTCGTTGACGTCGCACGCCACCACCACGCCATCATCGGGCAAAGCCAGCGCTATGCTTAGGGTGTTGTAACCTGTGTACACACCTGCAACCGCCCCCAAAACAAAACACCGGGTTATTTTTAGGTGACTACCGCGTGGTATAAAAGGCATGTTAAAAAAGAAAAACTTGTTTGGGGTGGCGACGAAGGCTCATGACACATTACCGATCTCTATGGCCTTCTTGGATTTGATCAGTCGAGCCAAATTGGCCATGAACTGCGACTGGTCGCAGGAGACCATCATTGCGTTTCTGTCGTGCTCCAGTGTCCTCTGAAAACAAGAAAATACGATACAAACAGTACAGATTTGGGACTGTCGGCTCAATTACGTGTTATCAAATTTGTTTACATTGTCTTATGTTTTTAGATTTATATTTGACAATATATTTTCTTTATTATATTGTGTGTGTGTGTGGGGGGAATGAAGGTCATCTCTCCTAGCCTTAGTTGTATTTAGCTAAATCCTGGCTCTGCGTACCACTCTGAGGTTGGCCAAGGCGGGATGCTCCCGCATGGAGTGGCGCAGGATGTACTGCATCAGCGGGTTGCTTTGCCCCCTGCCGTGACTTTTGGAGAAGTTCATTTGGAAACGTTTCCTCTTCCCTGTAGGTATATAAAACAATAAGTTTATCACAGCCCAAGTGGACCATGCTCAGTGTTGACGTTGAGTAGTTATGTAATCTCCATGCTATCAATAGCTTTTGTAATGTTCAACCAGTAAAACGCACGTTCTTAAGCTTAGAAACATTCCATTGTGTGAGTGACAAATTCAAATTTCCTGGTTGTTAGTTTTGTTTCAAGAATTGCAGTTTTTGGTGACATGTTATACAGTATAAATGCATACGACATTGGTTAACCTTTTCATAGTTTCATAGTCTATACAATAATATTTCCATTTTTTGAATTGTGCAATTGCTTCAGTAGGTTCTGTTAAAAGTATTGGACTTGGCTACTTTTGACATTTTTACAAGACAAATCTATTAATGAACATAAAACTGATATAAATGTCTTATGACTAAATATTACAATATTTACATGTAGAAATATCCATCTGTGCATATTCGTCGACCTAAAAAGACCTGGCAGACGACCGTGTCAGCCGACATGAAGGCACTCGGCATCAACCACGAGATGGCCATGGACCGTTCCCGGTGGAAGAAAGCCACATCAAGAACCCAGTCCAACCCAGCGGCGCCTGGAAAACGGACTTTAAACCGATGATGATGTGCATATTCTTATTATAGATGCTACGTCTCCGTTCATTCTTCCAAATACGATTTTAGTAAGACTCAGATACAATGAAAAAATGTGAAGTCATTAATAATACTTTAACGTATACGTTATACTATACGTGTAATGTGTGTTACAACGGAAGGCAGATAATACGAAACGCAGTGAAGGACAAGTCTGTCTCGAGTCGCGGTAGCAATCATCATTGTTTGACTTTAGGCTTAGTAAAATGAATAAACAAATCTGTCTGCCTTACCGAACAAATATCCCGCGATAAAAATAAATCCCAGTGTGAGCGATCCAACCAGTGCTTCTTTAGAGACGTCGCGAAAGGCCATGGCGAAAATAGACTTGTATAAACTGCCAATTACTAGTACGAACAGCTACAATGGGTAAGAGCGGTTTAGTTTCCGCAATCCTTCGCCGTCATAACGTCACATAAATCGTACGTAGTGAGTAGAGTCGCACGACGTGCGCCGTCACCACTAGCGTGTTGGGGTGGGGGGGTTCCCTCATACCGTACAAACATGTCACTACGCATGCGCATCTTCGCAGTGACGTTCTTTATAAATTACCAAAAAGAATTGGACTAAATGGCACCAAATGCCACGTTGGTTTTGTAAACACCACAAAAAGGTGGCGTTATGTTGAAAAACAACAACAACAACAATACTTGTGATTTGGAAAGTCTAAATGTTTGTATGTGTGATGGACGCAAAATGGGGGGAATGCATTCCTTGTGATGATAATAACAAGTGATAGTGATGATAATAACAAGCATACCTCTCGGTCGTGTGTGATGGTTGCTCGCTGCCCTCCTTTTCGGCTCGCAATGGATGAATTCCAGCCCTGAAGCCAAGCTTAAAACATCGAGTCAAGCACGATCACGTGATCCATTTAAAGCTTATTTTGATTTCAAAGCCCCCCCCCCCCCCCCCCAAGTACGTTAGTTCTGCATGAATTATAATAATAGTTTTTTATGATATAATTGCATTTACTGTCTATTTTATTGTATTTCTCTGACGCATTTGTGGGTAAGCAAGACCTGTTTTGTTTGCCTTGTCGTGTAATACAGGCTCTCAATCAGAAGAGTGCAGTGTTGTCTTATCTAAAATTGCGCTCCTGAACTTTTGAGAATGTTTCAGCTGAAAAGTTCGTCACCTTATGGTTGAAAGGCATGTACCAATTACCACAAAAATAAAAAATAATACAAAAACATCTTTTCAAACAAAATACACAAATCTTGAGGAAAAAACTTGACGCATTAAAAAAATCGATTTATATTTATTTCATCATTTATATAAAGAAATGCTACCTTTCGGCAAACTGTGAACTATCTCTAAAAATCTTGTCCAAAATGATGCTAACTCTCTGCTTTCCACTATCCAGGTTGTCCAAACAAGAAGAGGTCCAATTTCCACCCCACTCCAGTTGGGAAGTGTCCTGTGGAGGAATGCACTCCCTTTCACTGGTGAGTGTTGTGGTACGTCAAAACACCGTTGCTGGATTTTAATCTGAACCTCTGTTTTTATTAGGCTTTTAGCTACTTTGACATGTGTCGGCCTTCGCTGTATCACTTAGCTACTTTGACATGTTGGCCTTCACTATATCACATTTGATGCTCTGTTAGGAATGACTTTAAGAGGGTGTTTTGGAAATATAGAAAATATATAATAATCAGCGGCGTCAAAAGTTTTTAAACGAGCGCCATCAATCACTGGCTTCATCCGAAAATGAAACGTCATTGAAGCATCGGTCCTTTCAACTCGCTCGCCTGCCCACTCTCCGCTTGAGTGACGGATGAGCGAGCGATACGACTCCATCCGAGAGTGGCGCCTGACAGTTTGATTTGACAGCCCTCTTCAAACCAAATGTACTCTTTGTTCCTGACACTGCATCAGTCTGACAAATGCGGAGAGGGGGTGGACCAAAGAAAAGAGACATTCATGTATAGTCACATCGGTACAAAATGCATTTACGTGAGTGTCACCCATTTTTCCTGGCTTGGGCACTTTATATCTTATTCATTTTCAATTTGGGGCCACAATGAATCCCTTCATCCATATTTAACGGAAATGGAATTGTTTAACTCGTGCAACGGAAAAACATTGGCAATACAAATATTCAGTAGCCGGAAAAAGTACAGTTCTAAAAGATGTGTAAAGGTATTTTCTGCCATCTTGTGGTACCTGTAGGTAATTACCAATAGAATGTTTGCCATTTGTGGTGATAGGGAGTAAAGTATGCCCAAAATGGGCAAAGAAAAATATATTCTATAACGAATGCGTTCATGTCCTCAAATACAAACAAACTTAAAAAGCTTCCAAATGGCAGCCTATTAACTACTAAGACGCGGTTCTTGCCACTAAGTACGCTTGTCGTCGAGTGTGTAAATGCGACGTGCTTAGCCAGCTCCCCGTCCGATGGGTCGTGCTAAATGATTCATGCCAACCTTTTACATAATTTATAATTAATCGCAACCCGTTGGCTTGGAATTTATGAATAGTGAAAACGCCTAGCTGCCATAGCGATCTACTAATTAATATCTTAAGTTGGCGCCGCTGCTCACTGGGCCGGGTGCACAGGGCGGGAATAATGCGAGGCAACAACGACTGATCGTCGCATTTAAGAGGGGAAGCTCTCAACACGATGGGCGCAATATGCATTTGCCCTAACAACTTCACAGGCGGGGAATCTTTTATCCGAGTTGTCACATGTTGTGGCTAATCACTCGCGGCGCCGTTAAGAATACCGCTAATGCGTTTCCACCCTCTCTCTCGGCTGCGGGGCGTCTTCGGTCCACTCGTTTTGCCGCCGTGGTCTCAAACGACGAGAAGACCAACGAGTCTGCCGATTGACAGCCAAATTAGACAAGCTTGTGGTTAGAAGGCTCAAAACAGTTTTTGGCAGATGACCTTTGGACACGAGGGGGGTCTTCGCTCTCTGACTGTGTATTTTGCACATCGAGAAAATACAAAATGTAACTGATATTGTACATTAAATCCGCTCACAGTTTGGCGCGACCTCAAGTCGACACACCAGTGTTTTCAGTAGAAGGCCGCGGGTCAACCCTGAAGAATTGTGTTTACGAGCCCGATGTATTCTTAGCTCGGACGGTTAATTCCCGGGCCGGCGTTCGGCTCACACTCCCTGCTAGCGCGCCGCAAACAAAGGGGCTCCTCTTCACTGATGCTCCCCGAGGCTCGGCCACTATCTATTGATCTGCCGTCACCCAATTCTTGTGTGACTTATGCCCCTTCTTAATTCTCATTACTGTGCACACTGAAGCCTTATCGCCGGCCAACAATGGGCTTCTTGTCACTGGGGGCAAGAAAAAATAGGCGAGTGCCAGCGCAAACTCGTGACTCCTCGCCGCTTGATGACCTCCACACGCGGCGCTAAGCTAATGCTAAGCGTTTGCGGACGCATCAGAAAATTGCATCTTGCCTTTTTTCTTTTCTCGCTCTCGCCATAAAAAATGCAAGCCGTAAAAATGTCGCGGCGATGACTCCGTCCCGGCCCGGGCTTCCGTTCAATTATGTTTCTCTTCTCTTTTTCTACAAAGAGTAATAAAGCCATAAATTGCGCATCCGGCAGAAGGTACGGCCATTCCGTGTCTGAACTGCGGTTGAAGGTGCCATAAAGCTCCAGCAAAGTCAAAGATAAGGATTTACAGTTATTTAACATCATCCCGCTGCCCTAAATCACTCACAAAGGAGAAGGAAACGCCGGCTGCGGCTTCCTCGCCCTTCAGCCGACACTCTTTGTTTTCTCTGACAAGCAAAATCCGCAATTCTTAACTTCACATTCACAAAAACCTGCGGGATCACCAATAGAATGTTTGTGCCACATTTAAAACTACACTTGCCATATGGCCTAGTTAGTCGAGAATGCGCACTCGAAAAGAAGGCTTGTTCATTTTTGGCTTCCTCAGACCAAACTCATGACTTGATCGGCGGGAAGACATCCATCTTACTTCTGCAGACTGGTACTAATATGATAAATACATCCAAAAGCTGCTTGTTAAAGTGCTCATTGTTTGGGCTAAAGACGCATTTAGCCGCTGGAACTTAACGCGTTCGTTCCAGCATGAGCTAGCCTCCATTTTTTTTTTCCCCATTTCTGATAAATCGTATCGCATATTCTGAACTAAATGGATGATGGAGGAACAGGCCAATGTGATCCTATTTAAAAAAGATGACAACGGAATCCAAAACGTGGCCCTGTGCGAACCTTTTGCTCAAATGTAAAAGTCCCAATCGAATCCCGGATACTGCAAATCTCTGGGGCGTCGTCGAAAACCCCGTCGCCATCCGTCAAGGATATTGCCGTACAGGTCGCGGAGAAAGCGCTGCTTTAAGCATTTCTCCGGGAGCCGTTAAAGTGTATTTACGTTCGCGGCGGGCAGGTATAAACGAAGATTGGCAAACATGAAAATCAAGTCCTCTCGCGGGTGCCGCGTGTCGCCGCGCTAAATCATCGGTGGAAAACAACGGCGTGGTGAAAAAAGCGCCGCCCGGGGCCCGAGCCTTTTGCCGTCAATGTCTGGACTCTCGCCTGCCTGTTTTCAGCCCTCTAATGAACTTCATCCGTCTTATCCGGCACGCCGGCGACACGTTGCAGTTTAATGTAAGCTATAGTTTACCGTTTATTACCCGGCGCTGAGATTTAAGGATGCTGAGGATCGTGTTTCTGCGCATAAGTGATGCGGGATTGATTTCCTTTACCGATCTATGAATCACCGGGGTCATTACGGCTCCGGGCTCTTTCATTAAATTGAGCGATGTCTCCCGCTAGCGGGAATATACTTTGGGAACGGCAACGTGTAAACTATCGCTTCATCTATCCCACCGTCGCAGCGCATTGATCCGCTGTCTGGCAAACAGATGGCCGCTTACTCCGGATGTCCTTTTTCATTCATTCTAATGCAGACGGAGAGCGTGACGAGTTGCGCAAATGTAATAAATACAAATGTAGCGCTCCTTAAATATAACAAACCGGGTTTAATCTCGCGGCAACGACCAGCCCCCCATCCCGCCCCCCCCGTAATGGATGACGGCGCTAGAAAATTCCCCACACGCACAGCTCATATTAACTTTTCAAATCAAAAGACATTCATGTAGATAAGGGTCATTTTGAATCCTCATTAGTCAGCGCTAATCTGGAAAGGCAGCTGACGTGCGACGGCCAGAGTGGGCGAGGCCGCTATGTTTGGGGCTGCTCATTAAAGGAAAAATAAAAGACAAACTAAATCCGATCTGAGAAGGTGGGCTATTCGGTTTCATTTCTTTTCTCACAGTCGCGGTAAGCGAACAGACGAGTCGCTTGTCCATTCATTGAGTCAATGCGATGGGGTGAAGATACACTAGAAGGTGCCTGCTGGAGCTCGTGACGAGGCCTCGCGTCCGCAAGCGCTGACAAGACCTCAAACCCGATCCACAAGGCCCCGCATTCAGCAGCACCAGAACCCCTCCGGAGCTCACTCGCCAGATTCTTCCATGCGGACAGATGGCCAGTGTTCAGCTACTGTAGAGCTTCGGCAATTGGGGCCTTATCTGATTTGGATCCTTCATGGTTGCCTTGGTGGGGCTCTGCCATCTACCAAGAGCCATCAGAATTGCAGGGCAGGCTGTGTGTACGTTGATATGAATGAAGGCCAAATGGACAAGTCGATGTGCAATTGTTGCTTAATTCCCCATATAGCCGAACCAGTTTGCTCATTCCCGCTTTTGAAAATAATACAGAGATGTACTGTTTGACATTAGTCATGTCAGCCAACTGCAATAAATCAAAGATAGTTAAAAAAAAAGATCCCGATGTCCTGATTCTCAGAAATGCTCAAAACATCACAGTGCAACTTCTTTGCGTTCTTTCAAAATCTAACTTTTGCTCTGAGTATTCGACATCACTTTTTTTTTTTTTTTTATTTAATGATGCAAGTTGGATGTGTTTGATGTGCCACCATGATGGATGATAACTCGGGGTGTCCACTTTGTTGTGGGCCGGCCCACTGAGCTGGTGCGAGATGTGGGTGCGGGGGCCAGCTTGAATTGAAGATGTCTTGTGAAAAAAAAAAAAAAAAATAGTACATACTGACTTCTTTGAACTTTCCGAATGATTGCAAGGCAAACACAAATAGCAGATTTTAGCCTGCTTCTTCACTTGGCTAGCAAAGAGAAGTGGCCCTTCGTAATGGTTCTCTCGAACTGCCTTAAGCCGCTAATGGTGGCGCTCTTTACACTTACGAGCAAACATTTAGAAACATTTAATAAGCCGTACCTATGAGAGTGGCGCGTCGTTAAATCCGTCTGGCGGCGGGCCATCGTCATTAGTCACACGGAACAGATTGTTGATAAACTTCCCCGGGAGACACAACTATCGCTTTGCTTGACGGTGTTTACCGAGCAGAAAATTGTCAAGTTTATAGACAATTTGTGGGAAATAATCCGAGTTGCCAGTAAATGTTTGCCTTGTCCGAGTCTTCATATGAAATGCTCAGCTACTAAAATCCATTTGCGCTCCTTCTCAGCCGTTGTGGTAGCAAAGGAGTAGCTTAGCTAGTTACCGCTGAGCCCAAAATGGTTCAAAGCAAACTTGAAATGAAAATCCCTCAAAACCTCAAGGTATATGTAAACCGTAAAAAATGCATACAAATTTGTTCTAATGATGTGTGGGAACACTGTACTCATAACAAAATCACTCTTATGCAAAATGTTTTGGCGCTAGCTTTCAAACAAACACGTTAAAAACTTGCCTTCATTGAAACGATAAAAGTCAAAAAGCATCTGGATGGCTTGACATTACAGAATAATTAGCGGAGCGAAGATGGACGACGGCTTTGCACCTGCGTGGGCCGGAGAGAACGTTTCCAACCTCAGTCCTCCAGATGCAAATGACGAAGGCGCGGCCGAGTAGTTAGCCTCCGGCAAAGGCCGATGTTTGAAGGATATCAAACAGCCGGGGTGCCTCAAATTGACCTCTTGTTTTCGCTGTTCGCGCTTAGATTGGCGTCTCCCGTGCAAAGCAGCGCCATGTTGTACACAACATCTGCTTTTCATTTCCTGCAAAAATAAACAGCAGCTAATCTAGTCAGCATGGGATCACTCACGCGGTCCATTGCGGTTTTCTCGGAACACAAATGGTGGAGCGTCACGTGTAAACGGACAATCTATTGTATCAATTCTGAAACGCAAAATATTTTGTTTTGTCCAATCATGCATCAGATGCTTTGCTGTTTCTCTTTGGATGGGAAATGTCATTAGCCATTTCTCAACACGCAGGGCGACGGAAACCGAAAGCGGCTTGTTATTTCCGCTCGTCATAACCCGAACGACACGGAGCCGGCGGCAAGCCAAATTTACAGGGTGCTTTATGAACACACTTGACATTTAGCTCGTGGTTTTGCACATATAAGTCACCTTGTTAGAGCGCCATTTCAACCGCTATTCTTGTTTTATGTTTGATCCGTGCCTTGCGTTACACCAAAAGTCTTGGCTGCCGTACAAGTATTTGCATTGCCTCCAAATGCCTGCAGGGCGTCTTTACAAGCCCCATTTGAGTAGGCACGGCGCTAAACGTGCTTCGGATGCATCCTGCCTCTCCTTCGCCACATTTTGGAGAAAGAGTCACGACTTGGCCGCCAACTCGCCAACTCATTCCGATTCCGTCATGTGTTGAAACTTCTGTCCTCATCGTTCACCATTAGGAAATTACAATCAGATCGTGTTGACATGCTTGCGTGCCTTTCAGAGTGCTGTGAAATTGAGGAAAACAAATCTTTTCACAATCTTCTCAGATTGTACACTACTAATTTTCTTTTCTTTAAATCCTAGCAGAGGACAAAGCAGCTCAGAAATGGATGGCTGGAAAAAAATCATATTAAAGTTGACAATCACCCTGCAGCTAATCTCGGAAATCTGTAAGTAACTGACTTGCCCCCATTATAAACATAATCATAATAACACCAACACAATCCCGTTACATTATTATGTCACAAGGTTAGGTCAAGAAAGGGTTTAAAAAAAAAAAAAACACAGCCATGCGATATTTAGTCGGAGGTCGAAAAGTAGGAGGTGAGGGAATACAATGATTGATTGTCTTCTTTAATTTTGAATCTCGCAAAAAAAAAAAAAACTGTCCATTTGTCTCATGAAAAATAGCATGCCACTTGCTGCAGATAGATTTTTTAAAAAGCAATTAAAAGCAAAACTGCTGCTCTTCAAGCCTTATCACAAGCTGTACATTATGGCGGCCATTTAAGCAGATGGCAGACTGGATCGCATCAGCACATGCTCGTTCGTCATATTCCACTGGCCAAAGTGTCACCTGGAACGGTCTGCCATCTGCCATTATGCATTTTGCTCCACTTAAGTGCCATTTTTCCTTTCCAACTATATTAAGCAACTCGCTTTTTCGTGTTCCTTGCTATTTTCCATCACTGTCGCTCCCTGGGAACAATTTTTTTCTTTATTCGGCGACACGGAATCAAGTTCTTATAGGTCAGTGCCATCATTCAGCCACTCAAACTGTCACCATTAGACTTAGACGCGGAGTTTTATTTTTTACTTATTTTTAAAGCGTTAGCATTAAGTTAGTCGAGTTTCGTAAGACAATCTATATCTTATAAACGGTATCACGGCTATACTACATGGCCATACCAAACCTTATAAGGCAGCTAACATGTTTTCCAAGCAACAAAAGCTCCCGCCATCAAGATGCCGAGTGTAATTTTAAGCGTGGGCGGAGGTAGTGTGGTTGTGTGTGTGTGTGTGGGGGGGGGGGGGTATTTTGGCCGCATTTCCCCTGACGAGGGAGCACGAACAGCGGTGAGGCGCGGTGCCAGCGTGTCAAACATTTAACCACGCTTAAATTAGAGGCTGTTTGCCGTTCTCGGCGGCCATTCGTCTTAGTCAACGTTGCTGCGCCTCTCGTAAACTTGTCAGTAAGCGCTTCCACATGCCACCGCTGAGCAGGGGCGGGCCAAAGGACCATCTTATCGGAGCCACTGGCTTGCCTTGCTCTTCAGTCAGCCTGCAGTTAATTAGCTATCTACACACACACACACACACACACACACACACACACACACACACACACACACACACACACACACACACACAATAGGCCTGGCCGTCATCAATCACACGCAAGTGGCAGTCGACAAACTGTGAGCAAGACGTTTTTTGGAGACCACAAAAAAAAAAAAGGTTGTGGGCCAATGACAGACATGGAAACTATGTGGCGGGTGCAAATGACAGACTTTGTGCAGCGCGGTGCAAAGCCTGACGTTCAACTCACCCTTGCTCTTTCGTGCTTTTGTGCGTTGACAGATTGCCGACGCGGCAACTTTCCGCATGGGAGCAACGCCTCGCGTTATTGTGAGTGTACGCAACAAACACGCCCGCACAATCCATTGGGGAATTAGAATCCCTCTTGGCTGTTTGTGTCACTCAGGCCAGTGCCATGTCTTGTGTAAAACTAGTGCTTTGGCGCCATCTTGTGACTGAGTAACAGTCAGGAGCTGCTTTCATTAAGACTTGTGTTAATCTTGTTGAATTTGCACCAGCCTGTGTCATATTGCAGGTGTATGGAATTAACCACTTCACACAACTTCCTTCACATTTCAAATTGGGCCTTCAAGCCGAGCGGCCTCTGCACGGGTCATGAGGGGGGTGGGGGGGTTCCTGCCATTGGATCATTAATAAGCTTGACGGCAGCCTGCCAAGTGATAGAAAGGAGTGGAGTGGAGAACAAGTGTTGGAAAACGAGTCAGGCCGCAGGTGGCGCCTCCGGGAGCGAGGCCAGCTCGTGTCAGTCACGCATTGTAAACTGCAACTATTTCCAGCTCAAACGACAAAGCATGAGCAAAAAGGCTTAAGTGCGTCCGTTACACAATTTGCCACAGCGTTGACACAAACACACTACAACACATTTGCACTTCAAGTCAATGAGTACATGGAAATAAACACATTCGCCACAAAATGTGACGAATAGAGAAAAATCAAACCCGTTCCAATTGTGGAGAAAGACATTTTAAATCATGTTGGGCTGAGCTCAGCACAATTAACTCTACAATGACCTTTAAAATTGTACAAATAATTTAATTGCTTAACCTTTTTTTTTTTTGTTGGAATTCAACACGCAAGTTGCGTTTTTGGGAAATAGTCCCAAGAGAGGTTAAGAAAGTGACAAAAGCCATTTTTAAAATAAAAATAAAAAAATCAATCCACATTTTAAAAATGCTGGTGTCATCAAATTTTTAAAAATCGTTGTGTGTGTGTGTGTGTGTACAGTGGACCACAAGCATATTTGTGGTTTGGCATTCACAAAATTGT
Source organism: Syngnathus floridae (assembly GCF_059516105.1). Taxonomy (NCBI): domain Eukaryota; kingdom Metazoa; phylum Chordata; class Actinopteri; order Syngnathiformes; family Syngnathidae; genus Syngnathus; species Syngnathus floridae. The sequence continues at coordinate 3,963,632 of NC_142430.1, read as the reverse complement.
GGACTTATTTTGGAAGCCATCTCCCATTATTCACAAAAAAACCCTGCTTGTTCACTTTTTTTTAAACTCAGTACCACATTTGTCTTTTTTTATGACAACTCCAAGGGATTGTCAATTATTTGCAGATTGTTTCTTTCTCTTGCTCAGTCATGAAGCGTTAGCTCCTTTCATTTCCTCAGATGCCTGCCACAAGATGGTGGCAAATGACTACTTTTGTCTAAAAGTAGCTCTTCAACTCTCGTCAACAGTTCCTTAACACCAAGTTACCAGAGGATATGAAACAGAAGACAGCAAATAGGTAAGTCTTTTTTTTTTTTTTTTACTTGACTGCCTGTACGCTCCCAAATGAATCTGTGAATAGGCAAATATGCAAACACTGCACAACCACCACCACTTTGGAATTCACTGGTACCTCAATTTAGTGAGGTACATGTTCAGGTAAGTTCATTTGGGAGTTGTTTTCTCACCCCTGTGTAAGTTCTTAGTTGACGAAACACAAACGTATGTAACATGCAATGGAATTACTGAGCAGGTTTCAAAGTCGCGTGTAAATAAAAAGTAAGCTTCCAGCTGCACGAGCTAAAACAGCGAGACCCCCCCCCCCTCGCAAGTGCTCCAAATAGCCATCATCATAAACATTGTATTCTTTTCCATCGATGAAATAAGGCCCTCGGGGGGCCAAGTTTTATTATTACAGACGTGGCCCGAAATGATACAGGACAAAAAATGGCGCGCTTCGGGCTTTAACGACTTTAATAGCACTTTTAATAAGCCGTTCCTAATATTTTGAACCCCTTTCATGTCATCGCTGCTGTTCAACCCCAAAAATAAACATGGCAGACACATTTGGACTAGTTTTATGAGTATTTTCAGATTGTAAAAAGATATTGAAGTTGCAAGCAATCAAATCAGTCACAGACGACCCCGTTTCGTTTCGCTTTGCTTTGTTGTCAAATCCTTTCGTCTCCCAAATAATGCACATCCACGCTGTTGAGAGTGATATTATAATTCTTTTTTATTTTTTGAAGTCACGCTTGAAGCTATCTCAAATAAATACACTCATCCATCCCTTGCATGGATCCCGTCCGTCCCTACATAGAAAACTCGTTGGGCCTAAATCTCCTTTATAAACGTGTATATCGCTATATTTTGCATTTGGTTCGCTACTGGTAGCCCAAAGCCGAGGCCGTGGTCAGTCTTTGGCCGTACAAGGCGTACGGGGAGTAATAGGCTCCGGTGGCGGCGGGCATCGGCACGGGGGCTCCAGGGGCGGGCAGGGGGCTCTTGGAGTACGGGTGATAGCGGCTGGCCAGTCCGAGCGGGTGATGCGGGCTCCCTCGCAGGGCAAGCGCTGCGCCAGGGCTGACCGGGCTGCTGCCGGAGGGCAAATGCACGTGGCAGGCCATGGCTCCTAACGAGCCCGGGTAGCCTGCGAGCAGCTTCTCCGAGCCGACCGCGAAGGCCGTGTGAGTCCGCAGGTGGCCCAGCAGCTCCTCGGAGCTGGAGAAGCGCTTGTCACACGCGCCGTTGGCCGACACCCAGTTGCAGACGTGTGGCAGCGGGTCGTTGGGCAGCACGAATCCGTACGGATACAGCGGGTGTCCGCCGAAGGACGGCGCAGACGACGGCACACCGTGCAGCGGGTGCGCCGAGTACACGAGCGGGTATCCCGACTTGAGGGCCGAGGCGGCGGCGTCGTGCGCACAGTTGGCGCCGGAGGTCACCGACAAATGGCCGGTGCAGTGGTAGCTGAGGCAGTACGGGTCCCGACACAAGCCGGCGGACATGAGCGAGGGAGGGGAGGCCCCTGCCATGGGGCTGCTCCCGGCCTTGCTGCACGCCGCAAACTGAGCGCTCAGGAGCTGACTGCTGGACTTGGCGTGCTCCAGACTCATGCCTGGCGGCAGGAAGGGCTGCGCGTAACTCGCGTAAGCGCCCGCTAAACTCCCAGGGTAGGAAAGGGGGAAAACCGTGTGGCCAGGCTTGTATGGGGAAACCGGAGCCACCAGTCCAGAGCCCAGCACCGACGAGGTGACGGATGACGAGTCCGTCGTGACGACCTTTGACCCGGGCGCGCTCTCCTGGCTGCCATCGGGGCTAATTCCACTCGTCCTGCCGCTCTCCGGCGACGACGCATTTTTATGGCGCTCGCACTCCTTTTTGTCGTCCTTATCTGCCGCCGGTTTGCCGTCACACGGCAGTGGTGAGGCAGAGGCGCAAGAACTGGGGCTCGCGCTCCGGCTGCTGGTCCTGGGCGTGAACGGCAGGCAGGCGGCGCTCGGCACCCGAAAACCGTTCTTATCTCCGCTCAGGATCGACTCCTTCTTGCTGTCCGAAGATGACACCGACTTGGCGTAGGGCTTGAAGCTCGACTTGTCGTCCGCGCCGATGTCGCTGATCTTCAGCGGCCCAGCTTTGCTCTCCTTGTCCCCGCCGCTCGCCACCGAGGAAAGCTTGGAGGAGGCCGGGGGGTCCGGCTTCCCGATCTGGGAGCATGTTTGAGCCAAAAGTGCCAGTGGGCTCTTCTTGGCGTCCAGCTGTGAAGCAGAATACATCGTAGTTACGCGCTGTCGACATATTTAGAGGGGGGGGGGGGGGGGTCATGCACGAGGGGGTGGGGGGCACTCACCTCGATGGGGCTTACTGGCGTGGACGGCAGCGGCTGGAGGTACTCCGGGTGGATGATGTGTCCCGCCCGGGCCGTGAGCATTTTTAGCAGCTTGATAGGCAGACGGCCGGCTTGGCGGTTTGGGTCTGCGGGAGAGGAGACGACGGAGTTGTTGGGGGCGGTGGTGCTGCGGTGCGCGTACAGGCGGCTGTCGGGGCTCGGTGCGCCTCTCTCCCCGGGCGAGGAGCGGCTCTCCCACGCTGAATTAGTGCTGTGTCTCAGGACGGTCACCGTGGGCGATGTGATCATGACCCAAAGCTCGTGGAAATGGCCGAGAAATGCATGCGTGGCCGGTGCGCGTGTGCTCCGCAAAGCCTTTCAAAATCTGCCGTCAAACCTCCTGCGGACACGCACGGCCAAACCCGAAAGCGTTAAATCCTTATGAACGTGCGTGGACATTCCGCGCCGTGGTCTCCGCATGTGTCGTCTTCTCCCGTCAGCGTCCTGTGACAGTGTGGTCGCCAGTCCGAGAGCGCGCTCGGATTACAGGAGGAGGAGGAGGAGGAGGAAAGAGGAGGAGGAAGAGTGGCTGGCCTGGTGCGTCAAAGGAGGAAGGCAGGATCACTCCACCCCCGCCCACGTCCCCGTGCGCGCTCGTTCGCTCTTGTCCGCGTGGATTGCAGCCTGCAAGAGTTGATCCGAGGTGAAAAGACGAAAGGAAACTGACGTGCAGCATCCCCACGAGAGTGTCTTTCACGCTCGCGGACCCTTTTAACGCGGTGTTTTCTCGCGTAATTGGCTCTGTGCGCTTGCCCGCACTCTGCTCGGGTGGATTTGCGACGACGGCACGCACGTAGATGATCTCATCCAGTGATTTCGCGAACTTTATTGCACCAAGCCGTAGAAGAACTGATTGTCTCGTCTCAATAACTTAGAATTAAAATTACGAAGCCAAACAATTTTGATTATATATTGGATGAAAAGGCGCAAAGCCCAACTAGTAGTCTGTCGGACTCAATTGTGGAGATGCCGACTTAAACTGTTTTTTTACCTGATAGTTTTTGTTCTTTGGGGGCGTGGCCAAATGGAGTCCCCCTTTCTCCATGATAAGAAGTTGACCTTTCACCTTTGTTTACCTCTGTGGTTTTCTGGCATTGTTGTGAGTTGTTAGTTATTACTAGTCTGGAGCCTGTTGGCAAATCAGAGCAACTATCAAGTCATCCAGTGCCACTTGAGCTTCCTTTTCTTTCCTTTTCTTCCACTTCCCATGTTGACAAGACAGAGTCTCTTTTTTGGAGCACATATGAGTCATTAAGAAATAACCCACGGCTGGGGAGCACGCCGCTTGTCCGTCTTTCCGTCCATCCGCTTGACGTGTTTTGGCGTGCTTTCTGCTCCCGAATGCTGCCTGGCATCTGTCACTTCTCCGTCCTGCTTGCCAGTTATCTGTCAGCCGTCTGCATTTCTTCTCCTCAGTCACATTCAGGTCACTGCCGCAAAAGCAAAATCAAGAGAAGGGGAAGTGTCGTCTCCGACTTTGCCATCCATCATCTCGGCCTCTGTAATCTTAACGAAAGACGAACGCGAGGACGTTGCTCGCCATCTTGACTACATTTCTTTTCTTTGTGGTTCTTGAGAAAAAAAAGCTACCGTTAGATTTGCACGTACCAGTAGATTAGCGGTGTCAAACTCATTTTTTTCGCGGCCCGCATTGTAGTCATAGCTTCTTTTGGAGGGCCATTATGACTGTCAACCCAAATAAATGTATGAGCACCTCATATTATATACAGTAAAAGCTACAAAACAAACTGACAAATAATTAGTTTTCAAATCAGACGAGTAAAAACTGGTCAAATATTTAAAAAAACAGATATTATTAAAAGTGAAGACAATTTGCAATTCTAGTAATGACACATGAATTTGATGCACAATTTGTCTTAGCGGGCCACATAAAATAATGTGGCGGGCCGTATCTGGCCCCCGGGCCTTGAGTTTGACACCTGTGCAATAGATGAATAGATTGGCCGAAAGAATTGTTTTGGCCAAAAAGACTACTACAGGTACGTTCCCAATCTGAAAAAAGCAGTTCAAAATGGAACATCTGGACTAAATGAATAGCCTCAGTCAAAATCCAAAATGACACTCTTTACAATGTTTTATAAAAATGTCTTGCGGTTGCCGTTCATCCTGAAATCTTCCATTTCTCCAATTCCCCCCTTTGAAAGGAGAGCCACTTATCTTATTACTCAATAGCCTATAAATGTCTTGCTGATCAGGCAAAAGCTAAACAGATGCAAGTGTTTTTTGATTGATGACGCCGCCGCTGTTTTCGGCAACGGCCTGTCAGCCGCTGACACGCCGGCTTGACTTATTAGGACAGGGAAGGGCGACCATAAATTCCTAGAGTCAGCCAAAACCTCTTTTATTGTGGCCCTGATGGATGGGCCGCCGAGGCGCGCCGCACCAAATTCCCGGCTCGCTCCCTAAATGGCTGCACATTTTTCCACCCCGCTGTCGTCGTAATTCATGACTTTTAAACAGAACGAAATCTCCCGCTTGTATTTCACCCAGGCGGGACACGTTTATGGACGGTCGCACCCCTCCGCCAACACGGCAGCTTCAAAGTCGGACGTCGGCGGGCGACGTCATCGGGTCTCAAAAGATTTGAGCAATTTGGATGTGCGAAGCTTCCTCAGCTTTACTTGGACTTTGTGTGCTTCCTGTTCCTTGCAAATCAATGTTACCTCCTAAACGGCCGCCAGAGGCGCCTTTTTGCAAAAGTAGTAAGAAGCCAATAGAAATCTCCGGTCGTCTGCATTTGCACGCAAGCTCCAAATCCTTCCCCGCTGCATCGACGTGAGAGCTCTCGTGCCACGTCAAGGCAGAGACGGGCCGATTGGACGTGACGGCTAAAAAGGCCTGATGACGGCTGCAAGGTGCTATTGTTTTGTGCCGCTCTCCCGCCCCCGTCGGCTCCTTAAAATGGTTGCCCGCCCGCCATCCAGGCGACGGTGATTGCTCCTGTTTAATTGATTGGCCTTGCACCGAGGCCTGTCACATTAATAATGCTTAAGTACGGCCCCAGCGTGTCGCCCGCAGCGGCGCGTCTGCGGGGAAATTAACGGCCTTAACTAACTGCCGTCTGCCAGCCAAGACCGGCCTTTTATACTCCAAAGCGTCGTCGCGCCACTTCCGCTCTCCAGCGCTCCTTGTTAGTTGTACACCAAATACGTGGCCCACATTTCTTGCATTCTGAATTTGACCTTTCACTTTCGATAGCTCTCAACGTGTCTGGAAACGGATCTCATTAGGATCTGACGTGCCGGAGCCAAGCGCTGACAAGTAAATGGTGTCGAGTGAATAAGATCCAGATTAGCGGCAAGTTGACGGAGGCAGCCCGCACGAGACACGCTGCGATATTTCCGCCGCTGAATGACACTTTGAAATTGCTCCCATCACCTCCGTAGCTGCGCTAATGCACCTTGAACCAAAGTGCGGGAATTAGAGCGGTGAGACGTCCTTCATGGAAATATGACAAGAAAATAGACTCGCTTTTTGCTCTGAAGGCCGACGGGCTGGCGGGGTCGGGCGCTACTCCCCGCCCCCTAAAGAAACTGGCACAGAGTAAGAAGTTGTCGGCTCACGTTACCAGCGCGATGCGCTTAAGGACGGGACGTTTGGGATACTTAGAAGTCAGCGTACGCCGCCCTCCTCTTCTTGCACGGGCCAAGTTGAGGTGGCGGAAATCTAAGATGGCGGCAACGCTTGAAGGCTCTTTTTCCACGTCGTCTCCTCGATTAGTCAAAGCTGGTCAGGAGCGGTTGAAGTCGAAACCCGCCCAGATTAAGCGTCGACTGTCGGCCGCTCGTATCAGGCAGGTGAGGATGTCATGCTGTACGCACGCGTTAGCTTCAGCCCGTCGTCCCGCCGCCGCTGCCGCTGCCGCCGCCCGACACCTGCCACATTAAGAACTTTGCGCAAACTTTGTCAAGTCACTCAAGGATTAGCGACGCACGTCCCAAATGAACGTTTTGTTTGTTTGCAACGCGGTCCTTTTCGTTGTTTGCCGGCCTCACTGATAACATAGCCGAGGTAATCTTTGATCCCTTCGATTTAATTTCCGGCGGGGGGAAATGTGCAGGTAGCGTGTTTTGACACCCGGGGGCCGGGATGAGCGTCTGTGATGGGCAGATTATTTCCCGTAAAGCGGGGCCTCCGCACCCATTTTGTCACATTTCACAAGCGGGATTAGGGATTCCAGCCGGTATTAGCGTCAGGCAGCCGTTCGACACTTACCGCTTCATTGTCGACTTAGTGATCAAATGCTCGCTCTGACGGCTCCTCGGCTCGTCGCCCCAAATGCGTTGTCAAATTGCACTCTTCTTCAAAAACCAGACAGAGGCCTTCTTCCTAAAAAGTAGATTTCAGATGATGGTGAGACACTCAAACACACCAAAGCCTGAATAGCTGGTTGTAAATCAGCGCAGCCACTTGATATAACGGTAACGTTTCTGCCCCTCGGCCACAGTAAATAAATAGCCCCTTTGTTGCGGCGCTGTACATTGATCAGTGGAGAAAAATCTGCCGGCTGCCTTCAATACGCACGATCACCATTACTACTTTTTATCCCTCAGCAATAGCAATAGTCTATTTGATTTATGGCTTTTCAAGCTTCGGTTCGACGCAGACAAAAAATAAAAACATCGACGCAGACTTTTTTTCCAAGCCATTTTGCATATGGCAATAATAAATTAAAATTGCTAATTCTTTGCGTTGATCTTTTTCCCTTCCTTTTTTTCAATCCCACGTTTGAGATGACTTTCCCATTTACAGAGCGCTGCTGCGTGAAGCCAACACGGTATATATTCGATATTTAGCGGATGAACCCGCAGGAAGGAATGTTTCATTTCCAGTGGATTGGCAAAGGATCAGCGAGCGGCTTGTATCTATGTTGGCTTTTCTTTGACCTCTGTTTTTGAATGTACAGCCCAGCAAGCTTTAAATTCTTCGGACAGTGACTTAATCTGTCTCGGATCGTCCATAAAGCTGATTTTAATAGCTCATACACGAAGACGATCCGTGCGGAATTAGGCTCGGAAAATATACCGGCGTGTCCGTTTAACTCCATTCAGATGTCCGCGCAGAAGATGATGGAGGTCAAATATATCTCGCCAGTGGCTTGTATTATTTTGTATCATTTTAATATTTTTAGGGGGTGTCACCCTTTGCACAAAATCAATGGCGGCCTTTGGTGTTGTCGTGCCGGCGGTGTTGGAGGTGAAGTGCGGGGGAACACATGTCTGACACCTCCTGACTATTTCATGAGACCGCGTTTGAAGTTTTTAAAACCCCTGTGGAGGATTCTTGGGGTGATGAATCTAAAAAAAAAAAGGAAGGGGGGGCGAGAGGCGCGGCTTTAGAGCTCAAGCGTATTAATCGCGAGCACGGACCGTTACGCCGTTTGATGAGCAAAGTCCAATGAGTCGATTTCACCCTTAGTAAAGTCGTTTTCCCCTCCGTGCAGATCTGACACTTTTTCTAATTCATGGCAAAGTAACGGCATGTGTTTTCTCTTAGCATTATCCTCATAAGCCCCCTTTTAAGTCTTCCTTGTCTTTGGGCTTACGCAAAGAAGAAGAAGAAGAGGAAGAGCGTGACCTCAAAGCGTCTTTTGTTGAACACGATTCATGTGATGGGGAGAAAGGGGGGGCGATTGTGAGCGATGGGGTGTGGAAGCTTGAAGAGTGAAGCAGTGCCGGTGGTCCCCTTGTTTGGAAAAGTTTAGATAGAACAGCCCAAAGCGGACAAAGACGCTTGTTAGGCGGCCCGTATGAAAAAAAAAAAAAACAACGCGAAAGCCAGATGATTTGGTCCATCCCGGCCGCCTTTGACAGTCATTGTAAATCTGATTTAGATGGCGAGCGGGGCCAGTTGGATGTTCAGCTTTCCAAGGCATAAATCGGGGCTGTCCCACTTCCTCCGAGGGCCAGAAATATGGAAGGATGCTATGACATTCTTCAACTTGAATTTATTGCGCACGCTGACACCAATCTGTCAAGCAGTTACAAATTGTTTTTATACATATAGAGTGGTGCCTTGCACCTTTCATTCGGCTGGTGTGCGTGTGAGCGTTTCGCTGTCAGCTGTGGCCTAAAGCTGCTTGGAAAAGGAGCCATTCGAAGGTTTTTATTTCCGCTCGTTAATTCCAGTTGTCTTCTCTCTTTGCCTTCTTCACGTACGAACATTTCAATCAAGAGTTTGCAGTGATGTAACGCAAACATAATGGCAGTCATAATAGCAGCGATTACTTGGCCGGAGCCAAGTGGGCCGCCATTGATTTTTATTTTTTTTGCACTCCGCTCTGTCTCTCTCTCTCTCTCTCTCTCTCTCTCTCTCTCTCTCTCTCTCTCTCTCTCTCTCTCTCTCTCGCTCTCTCTCTCTCTCTCTCTCTCTCTCTCTCTCTTCCTCGAGCCATGCCACAGAGGACAGTGGGAAATATTTGACATGTCGAAGCGTCCAGGGCCAGAAGTAGGATTAATGGCCGCCTGCCTGCCTTGAAGGTCCTCTGGCGGTAATTGCAAGCAGAATCGGAGTCTGTGATCTCAGCGGCGCTCTGCCACATGCCAAAACAGGCCGGCCTTTGACAGATTGCCTTCCCTTCAGAAATAACTTAAGCACATTTGTTCTCTGAAATGAGGTATGGCCGTGCCTCCCACGCCGCAAAACGGGAGCGACGGCATCTTTCGAGCGCATTCCGCTCCCACATCTGCGTTTGTCGGCCACGTGGACCCAAAGAGGACACGTCTCATTGCAAACCTACGATGTCATTTTGGCAGTTATCATGTCTTTTTTTTCCATCCTTAGCATTGATGCATTTTGTTATTTCTCCTCGCCATTAGTATTGTAGCAGCTATCGCACGCTCGCTCACTTTCTTGCAATAACCGGCTAACCTTAGCTCCTCCTCCAAATATGTTGTCGTCGCTGCGGAGCAACGTCAGCCATCTCTCGGGGGCCCTCTCCGTTCGGGGCCCGGCCAGGCCCGAGGCAACCGCCTTCTCCGCCTGCCCTGTTGCGGCGTGTGCGTGTGCGCTCCAAGTATTAATTTGTGTAGCGCCACCCCGTTTAATTGGTCTTAATCTGAAGTGAGCGGCTTTGATCTGCCTGACAGTTTGACTGCATTAGCGCCGGCACGGGGGCTAATCCCCGCCGTAGCTTGTTCTGGCGGCTCAGCCAGAGGCCTGTCCAAGCATAATATGTCAGCTGAGGGGATAAGCCGTCATCAAACAAGCGCGTCTAAGCTTCTGGAACACGAGAGTTGAAGGGCCGCTGTCACGCTGCGCCGACGCCACAACAACAGCAGAGACGTTGCGCCGCCGCCGCCAACGCCACCGCCAACGCCGCCAGGCTCGTCGGGCACCAACAAATTCAAAGTGAATGAAAATCAAAAATGGCTTGATTACACTTATTTCTTTACAACTTCTCATGGTTATATTTTACAACCTAGTGCCGACATATTTTCGTTGCTGTGAAATCATTAACGGCGATGAATGCCATCTGAATGCATTTGTCCAGCCTCGCTTATTCTTGCATAAGTGCAACCGGCTGACAGCTGGAGCATTATCGCAGCGGCCGTTAAGAGGTGTCCGACATTTGCGAGGAAAGCATATGAAAAATGACAAGCTCCCGGCACTGACGCCACCTTCATTAAGACGCCTCGTTTTTCCCTCGCAAGGTGCCTCACAACGACGTTAGCATGACTGTCAAACGTTTTGAATATCTGGATTTTTGGCTTTCCTTTTCCCTGTTGCTATTTTTCCACAAATGTTTGTCTTTTGGTCTTAACAAGGTGCCTCTTAATTAAAAGTGCAAATTCCCCCAAGAATGCACCCCGTGAACGGCTCCCAGCTGGGGTCCGACGGCTTTTGCGCCGATGATGGCGGCGTAACGGCCTCCGCGCCGGCACTCCGACTTACTTATGCAGATAAATGCGGCGCCATTTATCATCAGCGCCTATTCATAAATAGCCAATAAGTCATCGCCGCTTCCATGCGAGAAGATTAGACCTTGGGAATGTGACTTAAGCACTGCGAGTGCTCGAGTGTAGTGTGGGGTGAGTGATGACACACAAAGCCGCCGCCGCTTTTGCTCATTATGTCTTTTTCTACATGTCATTTGCCTGCCCAGCTGCCATCTCCATATGAAAATCACTGGGGAAGCTTTTTATTAGATTTTTCTTTCCAGCCGGTACATGCTTTTTTTTATTTTTTTATTCCGGGCTGGGTGGAGACCACAAAGGTGCAGAGACTGATGAGAAGGGATGATATATGTTGCCTGCGCCTGTGTCCCGGCTCTCCTCTGGCCCCTTGTCATTAATCAGCGCCATTAGACTGCACTCGCTCGCTCTCACCCTCGCCTTCCACTGCCGCAGCCTCCCTTTTGTCTCACATATAGGGAAAAGGCCGCAAGCTAAAGGCTAAGATAAAAACAGCAACAGGTCATTACAGGGACCCCTAACTTGAATTTCACGCTACAAATCCATATGCAACATTACAATATTGTTATTGTACCTAAAGTTAAATACAACTGAACTGCAAATGTACTCAAAGGGATGATCTGATTATGCTCCGTTTCAACATGAATAACTGCTTGAAGGCCTTCCAGGGACTTTTTTTTCCGATGCCGGGCTTCCATTTGATCTTTAACCAATGAGCATCGTTTTAATTTCAAGCTGTTATCATCCATGTTGTCACTAATCAGTGCAGTGGTTAAAAGCGCCCCAACACACACACACACACACACACACACACACACACACACACACACACACACACACACACACACACTCACCCCCTCCCTCCCCCCATCATCATCATCATCCGTGTCGAGAGGTCTGATCGGACGATAGCGCGTGAAAGCGATTCGCACGGCTTCATTCCGAGGGGCTTTGCGTGTTTGATTTGCATAACTAGAGAAAATGATATTAGATGGGCACATTGATTTAATTTGGTCGGGGCGCGCTGTTAATTACGCTATCGTAAAAGTGTCACAGCTTTATTGCCTCGGTTCAGAACGGGCGCTGGGAATGGGGGCTCGGTGCTTTACGGTCGTTGCTTGGCTGCGGCGAGGTTATCCAGATTATATTGTCAGGCGTAATTTTTACATTAGCGGGTCATCGTAAAAACCAAATCGGAGCGGTGCTTTGAAGGATTAGCCCGGGCTGACTTTGTTCTTGTATCGCGAGTCGCGAGTGTTTTCCATCTGCCCTCCGTGCTGACATCTTGATTTATATTCGGCTTTTAGCAGGACTACGTGTTAGACATCATTCCGAAGAGCGACTCGTGCTTTCATCTTGATGGGGAACACATGGCCTCCGTGGGCCCTGACTTGCAGTTATAGGCGCACCCGTAGAGCAGGCCAGCGTTAGCACACGCGGCTTCATTGTTAGCCTCGGCGTTAGCATTCGGTACTCTTGATTTGTTTTGAAGCACCATTTGATGCTCAGACTCTCTGTCTTTTCAAAGATTTGCTTCTAAGACTCGGCGGTAGTGCTATCACTTTTCCATCTATGCGGTAATTGTGAGTGGAAGGATGTAAAGTAGATGACGTCGCCGTCCGCCATTTGAATTTGGATCTTTACAAATGACTTGGCCCAGGCGCACTTCATCGAAATGAGCCAGCCGGCTTGGCCCAGTCTTTCAGCAAAGTGAGGCGGGCCTGTCCGGACTTTGGTCTTCTCTTTGTCCCGGGCAATACAAAGCAGTGCATAATGTGCAATCTGATAAGTGTTGCGCCGCGCCGCCACCTCCGCCCGACGTCCTATACATCAGTGGCCAGATCATCTGGGCCGTGCAGCCGGGGACGTTTGTGGTAGATGTTGATGAATTGGACCGCCTGGGTGAGGAACTCCGGGGCCCGGCCGCCATGGCACGTGACGCACATTAAGATTAAGCGGCGCTGTCTGCTCGCGAAGAAGAAGAAAGAGGAGGAAGAAGACAGCTGCGGCGGGTTGGGAGGCAAGATGGACGGCCAGAGATAACCCTCGCTAACTTCTGCTGAAGATCAAAACTTTGCCTCCCGTCTGTGCTCAATTTGCGCTTCAGAATGAGGGACAAGGCCCAGCAGATGCTGGGAAACAGCGTTGACGTGATGTCATAACTCAGATCGCTTGTATGTATCTCAAATCCGCTTTCCCGTTTAAATGAATGGAATCTGTTCCAGCCGCACCCCCAAAATTATTATTATTGTAAAACGAGTTGACTGTTGATTATATTTCAGGGTGTGCGTGCCACTTCAGCAAATTTTCTTTCCGCTGCTGCCTTTGCATGTTTGCCGTCGCCTCCATGTATGTCGCTGTCGGCCCGTGATGGATGAACATCATCACGCATAGAGTAAAAGCTGTTCGGCCCGTAATGACAGCGCCGGCATGTTGGAACTTTGTCGCTTTAAATTTTCCTTCCCACCTGTGCTCTGAATATGCTAATGCTACGCTACTCGACCCTTCGAGAGAACCTCTTGGGATGATATATTCGGCATGCGTGTACGTGGCGCTCGGCTGACAGTGACATATTATTCGGGGCGTCTCTCGCAATCGGGATAACTTCAAATTTGCCACCTTGTTAGCTTTTGATTTATGTGATACCTTTTCACCCCCTCCCCACCCGCCGAAGTAATTGGCCAGGGCCTGTTGTAGGAAATAATCAGCCTGTGTGCAGAAACAAATGTAGCTCTGATGCTAATGAGGCAGCACGGCTGTCAGTTATTAATGATCGCTATGATAAAGAGCAGAATTGAGTTGTGCTGCGCAAAAGGATTTGACATAGATGCGCATGAAAATAATCAAGTTATGCACTGCCGGGGAAACAATCCCAACAATTGATGAATTTATTGGCTCGGCATATGCTCGCCGGCAAAGTCCGCTGACCTCGAAGCCGAAGCCAGCCAACTCATGAAAAGAAATGCCCACTCTTTACTAACAAGTTGTACCTTGACACGCAAGTGTCCAATTGACGAAATGCCCGATTTGCCACCGTTGCTGATGCAACAAAACGCAAATGGCGGTGGTCGCCACTCACTTGCCATTTCATCTCTTTGCCGCGACACCCTCCTGTCAAAACTCCCTGTCTTTGTTTGCCCACTCGAGAAGAAAAAAAAAAATCTCACAGCTGCTTGCTGTCACCGCGTCCACTGAAGACCTGCCCCCCCGACCTGCACCCCCCCTCCCATCCAGCCAACCGTTTGGACGGTCACAACAAATTAAAGGCAAGGCAAGGCGGGTGTCGCGGCCTATTAGGCTGACGGAAACGCCCAGCGTCTTTGTCAGCTATTATTTCAATACACGAGCACGTCGGGCCTGCTTTGGAGTCTTGGCCTCCACCTGCTGCTGCTTCTGTTGCTGGCACGACGTAGTCAGCGCGCTTGTGCGGCCTGTTCCCCCCACTTGAAGCCAATTAACATGTTTTGGGGAACCGTAAATCTTTAATGAGTGCTTGTGAAATTCACGGGAAAGGCCCAAATTCCACACGCTGGTCGTGTGCCCGTGTCAACATTTTCATTGTTTCTTTCTGGGTGAAATGCCGGTCACACACTAACATTACAAGCATCCCATCTGAGGAATGTTTTAAGTTAAGTAAAGGCAAAATACAAGTAAAAGCAAAAGAGCATGAAAGGATGGAGGCTTTGCAGTGCAATGCGGTACAAAAGGCCCTCGTTGACAGGGATTATTATTTATTTGTCACGCCGGCTGTAATAAGCTGTAGATACAGCGGCGGAAGGGCGGCTGATTTATTGCCGTGTCCAAACGCTGGCGGCGGAGCGTGCGGGATGAATGCCGCACTGTCACTTCTGTCCATCCGTCAGCGTTGCCACCCTGCTGAAAAAACAAAGCAAAACAAAACACCTCCCGACTGTGTCTCTCATGTCGCCATAGGTAAACAACCTTTCGTTACTCCCCGGCATTCTTCACTCTTTGGGCTGTCGGCGTGCATTACTGCAATCAATGAGCTTGTGTTTGCCGTTAGCTATGAGCTAAGTTAGCCAAAAGCAACTCTTTGCAAAATTTTTATATATTATCCAACAAAATAGCTCCGTTTCCTATTCTGGTTTTGATGAACTTATTTCCTTTATGGCTACAAGTCTCCGCTGCGTTCGGGGCACGTAATCTCGTTAAAAGTCGTCACGGATTTAGGATTATGTTATTGAATTGTCACATAAGTGGATCAGGTTTCCCAGGCCGTGGTGGATATTGTTAAGAAGCAGGCGCCTTTCCTTGCAAACATTTTAGGCTATTTTTGCCATCGTACTTAAAGAAATGAACGTTTGGGAATTGCTCGTCCAAATATTAGGGAACAAAAGCTGAAGCAAAAATGCTCGGGCCAGCTGTATTTCCTCGCCGTGGGCTTTGTTTGGCAGAGCCTTCCCGCAATCTTGCCTTCAAAGCCCTCCCACGTCATCTCTGGCAACCTCCTCCGCCATCTTTCTTCTTTAAAGGCTTCCCCTTGCAAATTGTTATTTACGATCTTTTGTTTGTTCTCGGGGGCGTCGCGGCTAACAATACGGCTAATGGTCGTCGTTTGTTATTAGCTGACGGGAGCACTGAAGCGAGAAGACTCGTTTGGGGCTTTAGGAAAGCCTTGACGGGGGGACCATTTATAAGCTGATCGTTGCCAAAATGTCCTGGTCGTTAATAAGCCCCCATCAGCGTCTCATTTGTGTTCCCTGCTGTTAAATTTTAAAAAATACATTTGACGTCAGGGGTTTCCCTGTCAGCGGAGGTGGGGGTGGGGGTGGGGGGGGGGTACTCTCGTATGCAATTGCCATCGCCAAGATGAAGTCGGCGCTGACAAAGTGCGCCCGCCCATTGATGGATGGACAAAGGCGGGAAGTGGATGCGAGAATCTACGGGGCCGAGGCTCGGCAACTTAACGCCGACAAACACCATGAAAGACAGAGAGGAATTACCTGCCCAGCCATTCGGGCAAGACAAATCCCACAGCAATTTTCTTACTGCTAAGCGAGCACTTTTTGTTGAATTCTTTGTGTCGCACCTTCCCTTGTTTAATTCCGCACTCCACTCGGGAAAAATGAGATGAAAATGATCACACGGCCAGACATTTTCAAATTGGTTAGTGATAGGCTTCACCTTGCCACCTTGGATAGCGCTCGTGTTTGCTTCACGGTTAGCACTCAGCTAGCATGGTTAGCCATAGCCAATAAACGCCTGGGTCCTCCCATAAAAGCCGCAGGGGCCGAGGCAGTTCCTGCCTGGGGGGAGTCAATGTATTCTGTAAACACACGAGCAGCAAAGTAAAAGAATCTCTCATAAATCTTGGGATGTAGCCGCATCATTTCCTTCAGCTGACCTTGGCCAGGCTGGAGTAGGGGGGGGTTGGCGGCAAGAAGCCTCACATGATGTATGGGCCAAGGGAGCACGCTCGGCCATGAATCATGAGCACTGCGCTATGAAGATTTCCAACATCTGAACTCTCCTGGCTGTGACTCATTATTCAGCCACTGTCGCGCTTGACCTTTTTAACTTTGGAGGCCGAGAGTTAGGAAACACAGCATTCCGCTAACTCATCTTGAAGGCTCTTTTGGTATTTTCTTGGTTCTTCATATTCTCGGGCCCACGAAACCACCATTTTTGTTTGTTGGTGAACCTCTTTTTTTTTTTGGGAGATATATTTTTGCCTCACAACTGAGCACCTCTTCTCCCCCTTGCTGTCTCGAAATATAATGTAATGTCTTTTTGTCTCATCAAAGTCTCCTAGCTTAATGCCAACATACAATGGGAAATGCCATAGAGTGAATGAGCTTCGATGTTACGGTGCTCATACGCGCAACATGCTAACCAATTGGTACTGTGCCGTGTAGTGTAAAAGCTGCGTATGTATTTTGCACTATTCCGTTTCTCTCGCCCGCGCCCGCTTATCAACAAAGCGTGAAGCAATCAATGAGGATAATCTATCTGGAAGCCCGTCGATACGGTAATGACGCCAGCTCATCGTTACGGCCGCGCGGCCACATAAATCATCGGCCTCGGCGGAAGGCTTTGCAGCTGTTGCGACAATCCCCCTTTTATTGTGCGGCGGAATAAAGTGGCCCCCTTTTTGTGATTAATGCCTCTGCATTCTGCCGCGCCGCACGCTGATTGTTTTCAAATTCTCTGCAAAAAGCCTACAAGAAGTCAATAGGCTCCGGCGTACAAGGGGACTGCGGTTCCATCGCTCACGCTCTGCCACTTATCGACTCCTCGCATTTGCATCCAGATGAAGGATCCGCTTTTAATGATGGAGCGGCCGTCACGGCGATGAGACTGTATCGTACGTAGATGCGGTAACGTGGGCCGCGTGACGTCGAGGTGCAAAGGTCTGCAGCTGAGAATGGGAGCCGTCTTTGATTTGACTTGACAAAAGACGGGAACCACGCGCGAGGCCCGTCCTGTCCGAGGGAAGCAGGAAGGTCGCCGCCCACCCCGAGACAATCACAACTGATAGCGCGAGTGTGAACGGCAGCCCGGATGGAAGCAATTTATTCAAACAATCATCCGAGTACATCAAGTGCACCCGTGTCGTCGCCGCCGCTGTTTTTCAGCGTGGAAAATGTGAGGCTCGTTTCCCCGCTATGAATCACCAGCAGGCAGGATGCAAAGTGGATTGTTGTACGTCCTGATAACAATTTAAATCCTGTTATGGATAATACAGACTAAAGCTCCTGCTGGAAATTGAACATGACACTCGGGCGATTTATTATCCTCGTGTGTTCATATCGGATTGTTTGTGGAAGCGTATCGTCGTCATCCCGCGCGGAAAGCCAAATGAGCAATGATGAACATATCAACAAATGACTTAACACTGACTAATGCCTCGAACAAAACCATATTTACTAGTAGACAAGTTAGCCGAGAGGATGAATTATAAATCCTCCTCGCGAAGGGGAAATTTCAGCCGCACAGGCAGATGCGAAGCTGTTTGCCGATGAATCACTTTTTGGGGCTGGAAAGTCCGTAAGCATGTCGGGCGCGTCACCTCGTTAATGTCAAGTATGACTTAGTTTGGGAATAACAAACAGTTGGTCGTGACCCTCGCCTGTGTCCAGCTGCTTTCATGAGCCCAGCTGGTGGAAAAAAGCAGCGCCGCTGTCGCTGGCTCCCTCCCTCCCTCGACCGTGGTCATTGTTTTGCCGGCGCTTCCTCCCACGAGTGGCGGCCTGACAACGGGGTCGGCCTTTTGCTCTGATTTAAGAGGCTGGCCCGCCGCTGACCCCTCTCCGTCTTTGGCTGCGGCTTAGCTTGACTTTGGGAAACGCTTGCTCATGCTCATTAATCCGCCCGGCAGCTGAGCACTCGTGTGTGTAATTTCTTAATGTGCGGCTTTTTTTTCTCGTGTGTACGTTTGTTTTACTAGGCCACCGCTTTGTGTCATACCGTGTTTTTTTTTTCTTCCAAATAAATTCTGCACCGAGGCGATTACTTTTTTTTAGGGGTTCGCTTTTCACTGTTTAACTCGCGGCTGTGGTCATTATGAGGACAGGCCGACATTAGCACAGCCTCAAGCTACTTCCTGGTCGTGATGCATAGTTAAAAAAAAAAGTATTTTATTTTCCCGGCAACTGACAGAAAATCAATTAGCCATGATGTATTATTTGGTGAGCATGGAGATTGGCTACAGCTGTTCTACATTAAAGACCTGCATGTCGCTTTGATGCTATCATATTTCATCGAATCATATTTCGTTACTAGCGACGTAACAAGTGCCTCGACGCTGATGCAGCAGGACAGGATACTTCAATCGCTTCTTATGACTTTATATTTGCTCTATTGCAGCAATCGATTGTAGTTTTTTTAAAAAATGTATTCTTTGCACAGCACAACCAATCAGGAGCCCTTTTTCACTCTGATTGGCGCCACATGATAAATGAAAGGTAGGGTGTGTGCGTCATCTTTGCTCAAGGGCACACGCACAATCCCCTCCAGATTGATGGTGACATTCCGGCAAATGAGAACCTCCCTCTCGTAACTTTATCCCGCTTTGCTTTTTAATATCGGAATCCTCACAGCGAGATAAGTAAGCGAGGCGTTCTCAAGGTCCCGCCCACCACCCGGGTTCGAGCCCAGCACGATTGATGCTGACATTCATCTCATCTCATACTAGTGCAAAGTAACCACATAGGATACTAATAAAATAAGCAGATGGCAACAAGCTAAATAGCAACAAGCTAACTGACTAGCTACATATTTGGTGTATGGATGATTTGAAACTTGATGTTTATAAAATGCCCACCAATGGTGGAATGACCCACATAGTTACAGCAAACGTGTTTTGGCAAGGCGTCGTCGTCACGCTGAACTTTGGATGTCCCCGTTTCAGGCCGGCGCCATCTCTCGCGTGTCTTTGTTAATTGAGATAGCTAACAGGCGAGAAGTGACACAAGTGCGCTCAAGTGCGGTGCTGACACTGTCGCAAATAAGTCAGAAGAGACCGTGACCATCCCTCAGCATTCAGCCGACAGGCGTGGACTCTGAGGTCGTCTACATTATATTTGCAGAGCCCGCACTCCCTTCTTCTTCGTTTTCTTCTTCTGTGGTACCCATCAAAGGAAGACGGCCCCTATCCTGAGAACGCCCTGTTCTCACAAAGGCCGAGCCTGGCCTGGTTGTGTTTATTTTCACTCATAACACGGCACACAATTGGGAGTGTGGGTCAAGGTGAGGCTGGGCCACTTGCGGCAGAGGAACAACAAACAGATGTTCTTTGATGATAATTGCAGATTGCAGGGAAGCGAAGAGCTACACGGACCGGCGAGTGGTTAACTTAACTAGCCGGATGGTCATTAAATGACAGAACTAAGTCGATGGCTAACGATTCCCGTCCTCGCCTTGAACCGAGCCGCCTGAGGAAAAGTTTGTCACTCTGCAGCTCTTAATCAAGGATGTCGCTAGTGTTGCTAGCTGCCAGTGATTGTTTTGCGTAAAGTCGTACGACGGATGCCGTCATCGGATTAAGTGGCGCTGCTCCCGCGAGCCACCGTGATTAATGAACGTCTCGCGGCTGTCGCCCGGGGTATCAAATCATGTCAGGACTGATGAGAGCGCGCAATATAATCAGCAGCTGCCATTGACGCCGTGCCGCTCTCTCGTCGCCTCCGCCGGCTGTCCAACTATCGAGCACGGCGACACTTTGTTCGGGGAAAAGATCAACATGTATCATATTTATGCTCGATGCATTGATCAATTTCCGTCCAAACAATTAAAACCAAAAGCCGGTCTGGTAAACGACTAAGCAAGTCATTGTTTGTGAGGCTCTGCATCTATCTCGGCGTTGTCCAATGATCTAATCTCCAATAGGCCGTCGCTGTTGTTCTGCAACTCCTCAGATGGCGGGGCACAGGCATGGAGCTTTTCCACTTGTCGGATCTCTCCCCAGAGGACGATCGGGTTGCTCTTCCCCACGTTTATTTGAAAGCTATCACTTGGCGGGATTCATTGTTAGAAAAACGCCATCGATCGGCCGCCTGATAGATGGCCGCCCGCCCGCCGTCCGGCTATCGACGGATGTATTGACCGCTCTTTGTGAGCTCTGCATCTTATTACCTCTCGGCAGCCAGCATAAATACTTCACAACTCTACTTAAGTATATTTTCGGGTACACGTTAGGTCAAGTTAACGTCAAACGGCGGCTTACGCAACGTTGATGTAAATATTTCCACACGCAATAACCCTGTCGGGAAAATTTGCCGTAACATGAAAATGACTAACGTCGTGCTTAAACGTGCAACACTATTGTATACTACTTTTATTGGTTTAGTGCATCTTAATCCAGCCTTTTTTTTAAATTTTATTTTCTAAAAATGTCTTGGCTGCAAGCACGCTAAGTAATGTCGCTCTGCCAAGCCCGGCCGCTGCTTCCATTTGTTTGAACAGTAATATACAATTTAACCTTGGCAATCGCATTTGCGGGATCATAACACTTGCAACGGGTGTAATTTTTCGAGCAAACCCCGCCGCAACGCCACCTGATTTATTTGGCTTTCGCGTATTAATCTGCAAGGCCGTTTATGATGCATTACCGCCGCGCTGACCATGATTCACTTGTTCGGCTAGGGAGAATCCATTTTATGTGCGTGTGTGTGTGTGTGTGTGTGTGTGTGTGTGTGTGTGTGTGTTTGACGTAGCACCTTGCGGCTGTGTGTGTGTGTGTGTGTTTGTGTGTGTGTGTGTGTGTGTGTGTGTGTATGTGTGTGTGTGTGTGTGTGTGTGTGTGTGTGCGTGTGTCGTGGCTTCTGTGGGAGTTTGTTGCCTTTTGCTCGGGAAACCGCGAAGGGTTGCGCTTTATGGAGAGTGAAATTGCTTCTTCTGCTTCGGACGCTTGGAAACGTGCCTTGATTGTTCTGCGTGTGCATTTGTTTTTCACTTGTAGATGTTTTTGGCGTAAAGAAATAAAACCATAAAGTTGAGTGACTGCCCATCAAGTTAAAAAAAGGAGGGAAATATCACAAGTGTTTCTATCCCAGGAAGAAAATTGTAAAAAGGAGAGGATGAGAGAATAGCTGCAAACTGAAATGTGGTGGAAGGCCAAGATAAACGAGCAGCGTCTAAATAATGCAGTTCACCCTAATTCTCTTTGATTAGGCGTGAGCGAGACGACGGCGGCGACCCCACCAAATTGCTCATCAGCATAAATAACGAGCAAATGAAGTGATAGAAGGCAAAGTCCCAGGCCGTCATAAATCAAAAGCCATCCCGCCGGCCACGGAAGTGGGCGGAATTAGAAGTGGGCGCTCCTATTAATTATGTTGCCTTGCGGAGGTGACAGCGCGATAAATCAACGCTGAAGGGGCCCTTCGCCACCGCCGCCGCCATTGCCGCACTCGGTGCACTCGCACCGGCTGCGAATCGCTTTGTGTATGCTGCTAATTGTTTCTTAAACAAGCCGCCTGCTCTGTTCTGGAGGCCAAGTCTCAGCGTTGACGCTCTGGGGATTTGTCATTCATCTGAAACTTTGGTCACTCAAATCAGGCCAAAGTTACCAATTAAGATCATACACTTTCGTTGCTGTCCTTTTAGAAGTAAATGACAAAGGTCGTCGTTGGTCTGTATTTTTGTTTCTTTTTCAAACCGCTGCTAAAATGATGTCCTTGGGCTTAACATTGAGCCCTTTCCTCCATGTTGAAGTAATGCTCCAGTGAGGCGGCGGGCGGGAATAATGGCGTACACATTGATGACATTGCGTCAGAGCCAAGGTGACTGAGCGTAGACGAGGAGGAGGAGGAGTGATGGCTGCCTCCCCGCCTGCCTGAGCAGCCATCACCCCCCCACCCCCTTCTCACCCTGTCAATAGCGAGCCTCTTGTCTGATGGAGTCACATCAGGGCGGCACACCTGCCACCGCCGCCGTGTCTTTATTTCCTGCAGCCGTCCCGTCGCAGCGCACATCACCGGTGATTAATACACTGACAGCCGCCGGGAGGTGAAACGCGCACACGCTGGCAGGCGCACTCAGATGCTTGCCCGCCACTTGTGTCATACAACCGGAACACGGCAAAATTGCTCAGCCTTTGTTTCCTATAAGGAAGACAAGCCATTGAGCATGGGCGTGCAGAGGTGGGAACCGAGAGGGCTGTGGCCACTACTGTCCACCCTGGGCTGATGTAAAAGAGACCCGCGTTGGGTTGAAAATAAAAAATGCTAACAGCGCTAGCATGTTGCGCCACTGCTGTTGCAGCTGTTTAGTGCGCACGTGGCACCCAAAGTGACTTGACGTCAGCCGCCGTCTGCCAGATAAGACGTTCATAAATCAGAGTGACCTCTGGCTCAAGCCATGGAATGGCCGCCCGCCCGCGCATGTAAATCCCAGAGTGACACCTTTAACGAGGAAGACCTTGGGTTTATTAACAAGTAGCCGCGGCCGTTTGCTTTCATAGAAAAGACATTTGGAAACGGCGGCAAATCATCAAGTGCCGTTGATCGGATATAAAGTGCATTGAGCTTGGCTCACTGCTACTGTCCTACCCTTCAAACAGGCTACACGGGAGGGAGCTAAAAAAAATTGATCACTTGCTGCTCCGTAAAGCTTCAGAGATACACAATCAAATATTCATTCCAGTAAGAATTGACATCCTTTTAAAAAAGTGGCTAAATATATACCTGTACTCAATGATGTTCCATGCTAAAATGTTTTTGCTAATCTTGTTCGCACATCAGGGCACCTGCAGGGCCACGTTTGCTCTAAACGGCAGGTCATCAAGATAGCGAGCGTGCCGACTACTTGGCTGACTCGTGTGTCAGCGGGACGCGTCGGCGAGGGCAACCAGGTGGTCCGGTAGTGAGCAAATGTCAGGCGGTGAGGTGGCGCCGTCCCCGCCGGTTGCCCAGCTGCCGCTCCCACCTCTCGGTCATTAATTCTCTCGCCGAGCTCGTAATTAGGACTCCTCGCAGTCACCCGCGAGCGTTGGGCATCGCGACGCATTTGCCCAACTGTCATTTTCTTGACGCGGGCCGAAACAGGGTGGATCAGCTGGCGCCATGCGTATTGATGTTGACCATTCAGCCGCCTTACCGTGTCCGTAAATTCACAAGTCCATCTGAACAATCGGAGTCAAATCGTTTTGTTAATTTGAGTTTTGTAAAAGTCACTTCCGTTAACGACCCGGGATAAACTTAGCTCCTGGAGGAAGCTGTATGTATGTTTACTCCGAGCGCGTATCTTGGGAAAGGCGCGCTTGGTTCTCAAGGTCGCCCGAAAAAAAAAGATAACAGGCTTTGTGGGAATTACAACAAGAGGGCCGGGATTCAATTTGAATTGCATTTCTAATAGGATACCATTGACAATCCAATTGCTCAAGTGTCAACCATCCCGTGTAATAAGGTCGGACCTGTCAGAGTGATTAATGAATTGTCACAAGCAAAGGAAGCACCGTTGCCGTGGCTGATTTGTACCCGCCGGCCGACCCTGGCGCGCCATATTCCGTCGCCGCCGTATTGCGTCCGACCCGGCCCGTAGCGGCCGAGCAAGTGTGACAACCGGATTCCTTTTCTTGTCAAGGTATTAATGGCGCTTTCCCGCTGTGCCGGCCCCTCGCACGACTGTGGGCAGCCATTGCGTCTTGACAGACCACTGTCACTTCCCATCACGCTCTCGACGCTGCAAGCCCCCCCCCCCCCCCCTGCCCCCCCTAGAGCCACTTTCTGGGCGCCGCAATTATTTTTTTGACAAGCCATCCATCAGCTTTAACTTTCAAGCCCTTTTGCAGCGATCGCCATTGTTGCCTTTTTATGGCAAGACACTTGCGCTTTCCTGCCGTGTAAATCTTCTTTCATAACTGTATTTATTAGCAATCTGTGTGGAATTCGGCGCTAGCGACGTGCCCTTGTCAGGTCTAATCAACAAGGCGGAGGCACAAAATGATAGTCGAGCTCAACGCTAACACCGACGTCGAGGCTCAACGGACAGCTAATAGATGGAGAGGCAATTTAGCCGGCGCGAGCGAGCTGTTAGCCAAAGGCGTCGGCGCACACTCATCGATCTCCTGCCGCTCACGCTCGCGACAGCTTCAAAATTCAGCAATAATCGTGACAAACGAGGAGTAGTGCCGCAGCGTTTCAAACTGTATTGACAAACGTCTAGCAAGCAAGTTATTGATGAGGCTTTGGGATCCCGGCGAGATGTCCTCCAGTTGCGGATCGCGATGGCCTCAAGTCACGGCCACTTTTTGAGTCAAGTTGTTTTGATGCTTGTAACTCCAAAATTGGGGCTTGATCCTGAACGTACAGTTCAATATTCTGAATTGACTGTATGCGTGTTGTGAGGGACAAAGTTCAACAGGCCAAAAGGTAAAAGAGTGGCGGCAAGTGTTTAGTAGCTGTGTCACCCCACCGTGATGGAGTCGAATGCTGCCGTGTGGCCTGGGTGTGAAAAGTGGCGTGTGGCCGAAGGTATGCGCGCCGCTTTGGAGCTACACTTTCTCACATCTCCACTCCAAACTCGCATGCCGCTAACAACAACTCGGCTTATTAAGCGTCGGCCCGGCCGCGAGCGAGGCAATTGCGCTAGAATGTCGGCGTCCCTTTGCATGCAAATGCACCTTTTTGAAACACCGCTGCCACATTGAGCTCGTGCGTGAGGGATGACTGTCCGCTTCACACGCACGCACTTCCTCTGCACTTCCTGTTTTTGCATGGCCGGTAAGGGCAAAGCTAGCCCAAGGTAAAAACGATGACTGCAACTTGGCAGAAGATGAAAGAGGTGCGCCGCATTCATAATTCTCATATTCTGGAAACAGAGCGTATATACAAAATCTGTGCTATTTTATCTCCTCAGCTGGTTCTTTCCTCCCAGGAGGGCCTGATGGGCCAAGCTTTTCCAAGTCAGCCCATTTGTCTGTCAGGGCCGTTGATTTAGTTGCCGTCACATGAAGCTCATGTTGGCTTGATGATAGCGCTCGCTCGGGCAGTGGTGGTGGTGGTGGGGGGGGGAATCTGTCACCTGCAGCTTTGACAGGGAGGTAATTGCTGATGGTTTCACCGTAAGAGCATTCGCCCATTGCATACCACATTAAAGGAATATTTGTCACTTAGCCAATACTTTGTGTAGCCGGAGATTATTCACATTTTCTTCACTGACCAGGGAGTGTGCAGTTGCCCGTATGCTCATTTTGAACATTCGTTTTGCTCTTAATTACGGCAAAAGTTACCCAGTCAAATGTTGCATGTGATTCTTCCACATACCATTAGAGAGGGCCCAGCTGGCCGTCACAATGTTAGTTTTCCCTGGAGAACAAGGTTTCATTATGGATTCATCCTTTGAATTTAATAAGTCAAAATCAGCGTTCGTTAAATTGGCCTCTGTTGGAGTTGGCCGCACACTTTCATGGTTTTCTTTTATTGGGGTGCCGGCCGGCCGGCGCTGTGACCTTGCAGCTTTTGGCGTGCCCCATCCATCTTGAGCTGTTTAGTCGTTTCGCTGGATTCACAGCAGCCAGATTAACGCAATTCATCACCGCAATCATCCTCCATTCATCACCCCTTCCTCACCCCCTGAATGTTTTGACGTCCAGTTAATTTTCTGCTGATGATTTATCAAACGATAATTACCATACTCTGAAGGAGTCATTCGTTATCTTGATGAATGATAATGACGCCAAAGTGGATTGAATTTTAAGCAAGTTCTCTCTGCCGCTAACATGTGCCTTATTGTGAGAAATGGCCGAGCAGGTGTGGGGTGCGTGAAAAATTTTGAAATCTAACGTCATGATTTTGCAAAATGAGTAAGATGATGCAATATGCCCGGTTCCTCACAGGAGGTCGAGTCCAGATGACACTCGGGTGGGCTTGTTTTTCTCCCCCTCTTGCATGTTTCACAATAGTGAATGAGACTTCAAGTCACACGGTGGGCTTTGTCGGCGCTGATCACCAAAATGGGCCCAATTCGGAAGTAGCGCAAGAGAAAACGCTTAATCCCAGTTTGACACGGGCGACGTATTTCCGGTGCAGCTTTGAAGTGACAATCTTCACGGCCCGCAGGCTCCATTGCACAAGAAAGACCACCTCGCCCACAACGGAAGCGGGCGGGGGGGATAATGGTAACTTTAAAGGCACTTTGAAGGGAAAATGTCACTAGCAATTAGACATTCCTGAGCTGGTTTCGGAATTGCTACGTCGTTTTATTTCTTGTTAGAAAACGATTGTGATAGTCTTGAAGAAAGACACTGCCGAAGGGTGACAAACGGGACAAAGTTGAAGCCCCGAGCAGGGATTATGTGCCGCCACCTGGGCCGTTACCCTCACGGGTCCCATTATCGGCCTCCTTATTAGTTTTTGACTCAGCACAAAAAAAAAGAAACGTGAGCACCTCCCATCTTTCTGATCTCTCACGCGCTGACAAATCCCTTCTAGCCCGCCGACCGTTTTCCGCTAAGCTAATTAGCGCTAATTAAAAGGTTTTTCCAGCTGCCTTGTCTGCGTTTTTCCTTTGTTTTTGTAGTGTGTGAGCGACACATTGTCCTCGCTGGTGTTTAGCGCCGGCTGGCCGGCCGGCCGACCAGGAGGCACGTCGCTCACATCACATTCCTCGCCGTTTGTTCACAGTCGGAGATCAAGGAGATTAGGACTTTTGTTGTTTACAAACGGAGTGAAACTTATTACTGACGGAAGGTCCTCAAAGGACTCGGTGAGGGGAGAAGAACTTGGACAATGAAACTTCTGGACAGTTCTACTTTTTCTGATATGGGATGTGTAAATAAAGTATTGTTATTCCCATCCAGTTTTTAATCCAAACCTACATGTTTTTCAAAAGTTGACATTTGTGATCTGGAAACAAATTCCAATCATGAGTGTTTCATTTTTGGAGGTTAGATGGACACTTCTGTCCAGTATGGCTAAGTGCTCGTGCAACTATTTGCTAAAGCTGTCAGGCAACAAGTGAAAAGCCATGACTACACGAGCCAGAGGGTGCGTGAGTTTGGCCGTCACAAGCCATCAAGTCAGCCCGACGGTGATGGTGCGCGCCGCATGGGACTGAATTCTGTAGCCGGGTCAAATCCAGCTTAAAGTCGCCGCCCCGCTTTCACATCCAATTCGGCGTCACATTCTTACCTACCGGCAACCTCTGCCGAGCTCCGCTCATTAATCAAAGCGGAGTACTTGTCTTGACCTCCCCCCCCCTTACTTCACTTTGAAGCTCTCCGTCCTCCGCGGCATGAGGAAATAATTTGCTGCCCGATTCAATGAGCCGTCAGTCGGGCCCGGCCACCTAATGACATGTGAGAATATTAACCTCCTGCCACCAAGAGTGCCGCCTTCTCTGGGAAGCACTCCATTATTCATCCCGCTTCACAGCACGCCTTCCCTTGTAGTCATGTTTGCAAAGCGCACCAGAGCTTTTTACTTGCATTTGAACAAAAGGCAGACTGTGGCAAGTGGCAGTCAAAAAGAAGTACTCAAAAGTACCTTCTAAAGCAATATTGGTACATTAGCGGCATTTTCATTTATTACGATGGGGAAGATTGAGTTGAGATACAAAATTATTGCATGTATATTTGTGGAAGGCGTCGCGGTGGCCAGCCGGCCGCCCTGCCGGCCTCGGGAGCTTCCTCCTTGTCACATACAGTAGCGCAGATGTCCAGAGTGACGCGCCGCGCCATCCAGACTGACAAGTGACGCAAACATGTTTTGGCACATGACGTGGCCGGCGGGTCGGCCCGGGCACCCTGCGGTTGAGGACATCCGACATGAAGTGCGTGCAAACAGGCGGCCGGCCGGCCCCACGAGCTCCGAGTGTTTGGCCCGTTGTCAGCGTGGCTCGTCTATGGATCCGTCCGTCTTTGTCGCCTCGCTTCGCGTCGAAATGATCCAAACGTGTCGCTGCCGCACCCCTCCAAAAAACTTCGCTCACTACAGGTGAGCATCAAGTGCGTCGCTGGGCCTCAGGTCATCAACTGACGCCAACTTAATCAGGCCTAGTTTGCAGCTTTGGGCCCCACTGGGACCAACATTGTGTTTTGCCTTCAACGCACGCGCGACTTAATTGCAACGCAGGGCAGGCCGGCCGAGTAGACGCGCTCGTCATTAGAGGAGTCGCGACCGGGTGGCCAGGTGAGGAGAAAGAAGCCTCTTCAAGTCTCTGGGGGGCCGAGGTCCTGAGGGACGGAGGCAAACAAGATGGTACCTGTGAGGGACCAAGCCCCCCGAGTCGTTAGTCAGGACACGCCAGCTCGCTGCTTATCAATGTCTCTGACATGGACTCCTTTCAATCTGGATCACCAAGCAAAATATTTGTTGCATTTATTTGTCCCCCGCACGCAAAATAAATTGGTCTCATGTGGCCATTTATTGAGTAAAATGTTTTTATACATGTTTTATATAAGATAAGTTTTGAATAATTGTTAATTATAATCAAGCTGTAGTCTAAAATGAAAATAAACCTGCTAACTTCAAATTCAAAGCCATCCTTCAAGACGTGACAAGCAAAAGTGCGACGCTAATGCGATGAACATCCCGGTTTGGCTAATCGGCGTTACGTCAGGAATGGCGGCCATGTCGCGCCGCTCAGGCTAGCTCCCACGGCGGTGAATTTAGATGATTAAATCAGCGTGTGCACACGGCGCCTCTGACACCAAAACAACAATTAATAAGACGCCCCCCCCTCGTGCAGATCCCGCTAATAACGTTACGAGTAAAATCAAGACACCTTACAGTCAGAAAGGTGAAAATGAATTAGCATGGCTTACAGCATAAAAAGAGCCAAGGTCCGAAAGTCATTACTGAAGGGGGAGGAAAATGACAGAGAAGGATGATGGATGACAAGTTGAATTTGCACCCGTCTAGGGACTGAAGGTGAATGTTGACAGAGGTATTTATCTTGAGAGAGGGGGTCGGGGTCAGGCCGGTCCGGTTCGGGCCGGGCCGAGCTAGGGCAGGCTGTCACCTGAAGGCGCGAGGACGTTGACAAATTTATCCGGCACCGGGGTTCTTTTCTTTGTTCTGGAGCCCAAGTGAGCCGCATCGCTCAGGCTGCCACGGCGTGGATCCTCCGTTGCACAAACCACTGAATCATTTTTTAACTTCTGGATCTTATTAATGCGTTTTCCAAACATATGGTGAACCCCGGCCTATTTACATTACACCATCTTTTTCCACTATTCACCTAATGTATGTCTATTTTTGTCCTTTACAAAAGTAGAGTAAAATATTTGCAATTGCCTGTAAATGCCACAAGATGGCGACAAATCTCTACTTCTGTCCAAATGAAACTACTCAGCTCACTCCTTGACAACTGAAGGCCACCAAAAGGCACGAAAACAATGAGCGAGCATCACGCTAATAACACGCTATTTGCAAAATAGACACCCCCCCCCTCCCCACATATGTATTTTTAATTGGACTGAAAACATAACCCAAAATGAGTGATACAGTCTGGTCGTTTTATCGGTCGAGACAACTTGAAGACCTGAAAGGCGTTGAGGCTCATTAATATGAACGATTGCAGAGCATTTGCACATCGGCGCACACCAGGCACACTTTTGACGCGGTCTCATTTTCTAATTAGTAGCACATCAGCGCTTGATGCCACATGAGAACTCACCCATTTGTATTTGTGCTTTTGCGAGCCTGCGCGACAGGCGAACCACTTAACCGCGCGTCATCCATCATGTTGTCAACGCGCAAATGTTTTGGATTCATGTGAGCTTGGCGCAGACAAAGCAGCTTGCTCGCCTTTGTGACACCGCATCGTTTCCAATTCCGCTCGCTTGTGCTTTGCAAAGGCAGGAAATGTGTTTTGACTCCGCATTGAGCCTTACGAAGTTAGAAATCAAAAGCTCCGACGCTGTATTCACATGTCGCTACGGAATTGTTCTGGGTCTTGTTCCGACCGAGAGTAGCTGAGACAATTTCTTGAAGACAAAGTGAGCTACTTAGCTTGCTTCTTTATGTCCAAATTTAAGTCTTTTGTCCCGTCAGCACCCCCCCCCCTTGTATTTGTGAACAAGCGCAGTATGCTTTCAGACAAGCCAAGCGCTGCCCCCCTAAGTAGCCTTTTTAACAATGCGGCCGGCGACATGAATCATTTAGCGTACACTTGAAAGGAATCCTTTGCTGCAGGAGATGTTTGATGCCGGTGGACTGACAGCATGGCGGGCTGACGAAATACAATATTTATTATGGTGTCACCTTGCTGCATGTCGGGCCCTTCTGTTTTGCGGCTACGAGCGGGTCAGTCATTGTTCGGCCCGAGCGGAGAAACACCCGCGCAAAGGTGTTTCCTGTCTTTTGGCTCATGTTTACATGCGTGCCGTGAACTCCATTGTGGAAGAGAGCGCCCCAAGCAACGTAGACTTTGTGAGACATTACCAGGCTACCCGCAAAAAATAAATAAACACTCTCCAAAAGGGCCGAGACGGTCTGCTATTTTGGTTTGAGGCAAGCCAAACGCAAATCGGCTCAAGACAAGAATGTTCCCAAAAGGTCTTGCGTGACCTCTGCCCGGCCCCTCAGTTGAAACGACCACGAGGAGGTGGATGTTGTCCGTCAGCAACGGCAGCAGTGAGGGCAATTAGAATGACGAGCGGGCCGGACGGGAGGCGCCGGCCGACGTTGGAGTGCGCCTCGTAAAGCGTGTCGTTAAACTTTAAAGCCAGCGCCGGCACTCAAATTGCTGCAGCCAATTGATTCACGAGTAGCATGTGACGACTAATCAACAGGCAGATTTTGCGGCGCGTCGTTAGTTTTATTACGGCCTTGCTGACAATGTTGTTAACGCTTTCATATTTGACGGCAATAAAACTTTCCATTTGATGACAAAAATAAAAATGTGGTTGTTGACGTTAGCGCTCTTGTATTTGATGCTGCTACCTTCTTTCTAGCTAGCCATATGTGCATCCCTTGTGATCAGAGGTCAACATTGATTTTTTTTTGCCACGAGCGCTAAATGATGCAGTCGGACGCGCTTGTACTTTGAAGCGTCATCGTGTTTTTTCCTCACTCCCGACACATCGGGACTTTTCAGGAACAATTACGGCAAAGAAACTAAATTGTTCCCAGCTACTTGGAGCGCTGTCACGGTGACATCTGCCCCGTGATAGATTCCTCCTTCATTAGCCCGGGGTGTGGGATTACCCGTGGAGAGCACATTAATCACCGCTTTCTGTGGCAGCCCTCCAATGTGCTGCTTGGGAGAAGAAGAAGAAAAAAGAAAAAAGAAAAGAACAACTTTTTCCTGACGCGTCACTCCTCTCTCGAGGCGGCCCGCAATCAATCACGTTGATTGGCACCACTGATGGCTTACACTGTTTATACAATGTGTCATGAATGATGGTGTTAGCCGCTATTGTTGTTGGAGAGCTGATGGGTAGCCGTGCGCCGGCCGGCAGATGGTCAAGGGCCAGAATTTTATCATCTTGGGGCCGGACCCTCAAATAAAATCAAAAACATTATTATTTGATGTTTATTTTAACTTTGTGTCTGGCTCCAAGCACGGGCCACAATAGACACTTCAGCTAGCCATATTCGGCCCGCGGGCCGCCTGTTGATTCACTCTGCTCACAATTTTTTTCCTTTTTAATTCAATACAATACATTTGCGAAATGCATTTTTATTGGAGTTTTTTGCGCTTTTTATTTTCAAACATTTTAGGTCTTTTTTATTTGCTTCTCGTCAATAGTATGGAGGCGCTTTCAATTTATCTTCGTGTTTTATTTTTCTGAGCCTCTGGCGTGACCTTGGAATGGTGCCATCGCAAAGACATTCTGGCAGTGCCTAATGAGAGCCATATTAAAATTTTAGCAGTTCCTACACATAAAGCACTCGTACATCAGTTTAATGCCGACACTTTGGTAATTGTGCTGCAGAAGGTACTCCATCAACACCCGCCCCTACCTGGAAATATAATTACATCCTTTTTACACTGTAGCAGAGCTTCTCACAAAACTGAACAAAAATTTTACTTTCATTCAAGCAAAAGATAAAAATGTTTTATTTTGGATTATGCTAGCTTTTACCACTAAACTACCATTGCGTACAGACGACGCTGGGCTCGTCATCGTAAAGCGAAATTTGGTCTCGAGATCTGTCGTAGTCGTCACACATTTGCGGAGTCAATCTTGGCCTGCGACGTAGATCGATGCTTCCGGGAGCAGCGAGACGAAAGCAAAACAGAACCATAAAGCTAAACGTTCCGTTCAAAAGCACATAAAAAAGAGATTTATTCACGCGGTGAGATCATCCTCTGTGGGCCTGGTCGAGCGATGGGAATTCTTTCACAACAGTTAGTATATGACGCCATCGATTTGCAGCAATTTTTAACCCTTGCCAAAAAAAAAAAAAAGGCATTATTTGATGACTTTTTCTAAAGTGACCCAAAATACACAATGAAAATATCAAACATGTCAACTTGGATTAACAAATGTTCCCCCCCCCCTTCTAATTTGCCAGAGCAAAAATCTTGCATGATGCAATTGTTTCAAAATGTTTTTTTCCAATTTCAACGTGTGCCAGTGTTTTGATGTTGAATGACTCAGCCAGCCGTCAATCGTTTGCCAACGTTGCTCTTCATCCTGCGTATCAGAGATAAGCTTATAAGGGGCTTTTTTTTATTTTTATACAGTGCACTTTTCCTAAATGATCATTATTACAGGCTACCTCCTAGTTGTGGCTCGCGGGCCCCCCGGGGACCCCATTTTGAGAGCGGCAGCTTTAAAGAGTCTGTTAAAAAGGAGTCAGCCGACAACAGCTTCAGTTCCGCCCCCTCTTTTCCTTAAAAGGGTTTTTTGTGTCTGTAGGGCCCCCATCAGTTACCTGCTGACAGGGCTAGCATGACTGATGCGCCGCCTGAGGCCCCCCTTTCCTCATCCCCCACACCCCGCCACCTCTTTGCCTCACTTTGTCAGGCAGCTCATCATTTATACATCTTATCAGAAACAAAAGAAATGAAAACAAGACTTGTTTTTGGATGCCTGAAATGAAATGATCCCCCCCCCCCCCGGTGCCCCACCCTGCTCGGCGGAGCGCTTTCGTCTGCCCACACCTCCGCTGCGTGAGTGTTGGATGCGGTCCTGGCTCTATGAGGCTTGCCTTTCGGTCTCAGGTGACAGAGACATGAAACACAGCGTTGTCAACGCATGCTGGTTTGTATTACTCCAGGCCGCTGCTTCTCACTTTTTTATACAAAGTAGCAAAATAAAAACAACATTAAAATACTAATTTGGCCCAATATTATTAACATTATTACCGGCGGTAAGGGATGCCGTCAAGCTGAAGAAGGAGTCCTATCGGGCCGTTTTGGCCTGCGGGACTCCGGAGGCAGCTGACAGGTACCGGATGGCCAAGCGGAACGCGGCTTCGGCGGTTGCTGAGGCAAAAACCCGGGCGTGGGAGGAGTTCGGTGAGGCCATGGAGAATGACTTTCGGACGGCTTCGAGGAAATTCTGGTCCACCATCCGGCGTCTCAGGAGGGGGAAGCAGTGCAACGTCAACACTGTTTACAGTGGGGATGGCGTGCTGCTGACCTCGACTCGGGACGTCGTGAATCGGTGGGGAGAATACTTCGAAGACCTCCTCAATTCCACCTACACGCCTTCCATAGAGGAAGCAGGGCCTGGAGACTCTGAGGCGGATTCTCCAATCTCTGGGGTCGAAGTCACTGAGGTAGTCAAAAAACTCCTCGGTGGCAAGGCCCCGGGGGTGGATGAGATCCGCCCGGAGTTCTTAAAGGCTCTGGATGTTGTGGGGCTGTCATGGCTGACACGCCTCTACAACGTTGCGTGGACATCGGGGACAGTGCCTCTGGATTGGCAGACTGGGGTGGTGGTTCCCCTCTTTAAGAAGGGGGACCGGAGGGTGTGTTCCAATTACAGGGGAATCACACTCCTCAGCCTCCCTGGTAAGGTCTATTCAGGGGTGCTGGAGAGGAGGGTCCGTCGGGAGGTCGAACCTCGGATTCAGGAGGAACAGTGTGGCTTTCGTCCTGGCCGTGGAACAGTGGACCAGCTCTACACCCTCGGCAGGATCCTCGAGGGTGCATGGGAGTTCGCCCAACCAGTCCACATGTGTTTTGTGGACTTGGAGAAGGCGTTCGACCATGTCCCTCGGGAGGTTCTGTGGAGGGTGCTTCGGGAGTACGGGGTGCCGAGCCAACTGATAAGGGCGGTTCGGTCCCTGTATCACCGATGCCAGAGTCTGGTCCGCATTTCCGGCAGTAAGACGGATTCGTTCCCAGTGAGGGTTGGACTCCGCCAAGGCTGCCCTTTGTCACCGATTCTGTTCATAATTTTTATGGACAGAATTTCTAGGCGCAGCCGAGGCGTTGAGGGGGTCCGGTTTAGGGACCTCAGCATCGCGTCTCTGCTTTTTGCAGATGACGTGGTGCTGTTGGCTTCTTCAGGCCGTGATCTCCAGCTCTCGCTGGAACGATTCGCAGCCGAGTGTGAAGCGGTCGGGATGAGGGTCAGCACCTCCAAATCCGAGTCCATGGTCCTCGATCGGAAAAGGGTGGAATGCCCTCTCCGGATCGGGGATGAGATCCTGCCCCAAGTGGAGGAGTTCAAGTATCTTGGAGTCTTGTTCACGAGTGAGGGGAGGATGGAGCGTGAGATCGACAGGCGGATCGGTGCAGCGTCGGCAGTAATGCGGACCCTGTACCGGTCCGTTGTGGTGAAGAGAGAGCTGAGCCAAAAGGCAAAGCTCTCAATTTACCGGTCAATTTACGCTCCTACCCTCACCTATGGTCACGAGCTATGGGTCGTGACCGAAAGAACGAGATCTCGGATACAAGCGGCCGAAATGAGTTTTCTCCACAGGATGTCCGGGCTCTCCCTTAGAGATAGGGTGAGAAGCTCGGTCATCCGGGAGAGACTCGGAGTAGAGTCGCTACTCCTCCACGTTGAGAGGAGCCAGATGAGGTGGCTCGGGCATCTTATCAGGATGCCTCCTGGACGCCTCCCTGGGGAGGTGTTCCGGGCATGTCCCACCGGTAGGAGACCCCGGGGACGACCCAGGACGCGCTGGAGAGACTATGTCTCTCAGCTGGCCTGGGAACGCCTTGGGATCCCCCGGGATGAGCTGGATGAAGTGGCTGGGGAGAGGGAAGTCTGGGAGTCCCTCCTAAAGCTGCTGCCCCCGCGACCCGACCCCGGATAAGCGGAAGAAGATGGATGGATGGATGGATTATTAACATTCTACACAATTTAAACATTTCATTTGGAGATTTTTTTGCATGCCTGAAGTCTCAGCGTCCACCTCAGCACTGTCATGGGGATTTTCTCACTATTGCAAGTTCTTTAGGGTGGAAAAAAGAAACTTGCTGCCCAAGTTGGCATGCGTCGAAATGTTGCTGTTCAAAATTGCTTTTAATGTTTGAAGATATGTTTTTGTGGGCTCTTCTTGGTAGTATGTTTTTGCTATTTTGCCTTTTTTATTGCACCTCTGTGAGGCAACTTTTGAGTAATTATTACTATTATATGTTACGTTGTATATTATGTGCATATTCATGTAGAAGCTGAAGTCGATGTAATTATTTGTTTTTCATTCAAGGTGCTTAAATATCAAAATGAGGCCGGCTGAGTTGTTGCAGGAGTCTTACCCCACCTGTTGGATTCTTCTCACATAGCAGCACCAACTCTGGAAACAAGCTATGGCAACCGACTGTCAACAGTTTCTTATTTGAGCTAGGTTGGACTTTGCTTTCTTCATTATTTTTATAACGAGAGCCTCTGTGTACACAAATAAGCAGGCCGGCTGTAGACACTAACAAAAGGTGACAGCTCTCCATCTTGACGAGACGCATATTGGCGACGCGTCCGACAGTTATCGTCACTGCCGGCGGTGTACTCTCGGTCGTCTTCCTTGTCGTCGCTCAGCTGCGCCGCTGTCACGCTGTCAGCCGAGCACGTAATGCGCTGTGAGTGCTGTATCATGTCCCGTTCTAATTAGCTATGTCAGGGCCCGGCCCTGCCAGCGCCACGCAGATCGCGCCATGATACGCGGCTGCTTGACTTACCAGCGCTACAACTTTCGCTCTTTTTTTACCTCGAGGCACGCAACTCAAGTACAAAACACACATATAGAAAATGAAAACACCGCAGGTCGTGTAAAAGTCCAAATGCTCGCCAATGTGTATTTTGTAGTTTGGTCAGACGGTGGAAAGCCCACCCGGTCGCCGGCCGCCGGCTTCCAGTTATTACTTTCATCTCGTCTTGTCTCCCGATGCTTAATAAGCGAGCACCTGAGGGCTTCCTTCTCCCCGACCCTGATCGGAAGTGGCAAGGAGAGGAGCGAGAAGAGCCGAGGCAGGAATAAAAAAGAACAAGGGATTAAAAATAAGTGGGGCGGGCGGGCCCCGGCGACCGGGGCCCATCAACACCGATGAGCGTTAGCGTGTGTCACTGCCACACGAGTGTCAAATCACTCAGGCTGCTGCCTCATTTGACCGGAGCGCATCAATCAGCGGCGCCCAACGCCGGGCGACGGGTCGTCGTGGGCTTCACCTCTGGCTCTCTCATTAGCTTGCGTCAGTGTTACTGAAACCTCCGCCTGTCAGGATATTTCGCCACGCACTTTTTGGGACTTTGTTTGTTACTTTCAGGTCCATTCCGTTGTGTGTGCGTGTGATTGGTATTTGAGGTGACCTTGGAGAATGACAGTCTGTCTGTCTGTCAGTCAGTCACGCTAGATGCCCACCATCTGTGACATCTTATATCTGGAGGAATTCAAGAAAAAAAGTCAGGTAAAATTCAATAGGAAACTAAAACAAAAGCAACGCAGGCTAATTAGTAGGAAAGCTCCCCCATTTTGTGCCTTTGAGGAGCTAACGTGTTGTCCATGTTAAGCTCATCACTTTTCGACGTGCACGTGAAGTGACAGCTCCTCTCACTGCAGTGTTCGGATCACCTCGAGTAGCTCACATATCGGAAGAAATGAGCACACGAGGTGACCAGACGCACGTTGAAGGGGGCTGGCTGTCCGCAGGCCGGGTGGCCCGGATCCCGCCGCCATGACAGAGCGGGCCCGCCGCGTACCACGAGAGGGAAGCGTGGACGAGAAGGTGCTGTCAAGTTAGCTTAGCGTCCTTACCGTCACGTTTGAACACGCTGGGCACTAACACGACACCAGTATCTCTGTCCTTGTCTCTGCTTCCTGTCAGCGCGCACGCTGGCGCCACCACCTCCTCGCAACGTCCACTCTCAAACATATTTGAACACAAGCGGTGCAATACACATTTCAGGCTTCAGATAACAATGCACACAGGCCGGCATTTTCTTTATCCTCTGCGGAGAATAACTCATATTGGCAGAAAAACTGTGATTGTATGTCTGTCTTATACTGCCCCCAGGTGGCCAAGGCACATAGACCAGAAGAGCAGCACAATGTCCATTGGATGGATGCAAAATCCATTTGTCCTTTGACATTCTATTGGATTTCTTTAACATTCCATCATTTCATGGTAAGCCTTCACAAATGTCGTGGTGTGTGACGCTCCCACGCGGCCCGTCAGGTCCACTTTGGAACGGGTGGCCTGTGCGGACTGACATGATTGCCTTTAAGCAGCGCCGCTTAGCCGCTGACTCGCAGCTGCAGACGCCACCCTTCCCTCCCTCCTCATGACAGTAAAAGCACCATGGTGGATTGCCTTGCCAAAAGTGCTGATCGGAGAGGGTTCAAAGTTCACGTCAGCTGAGTAACCGCAATCACCTCAAATATCCAACGCAGCCTGCAATATTGCTGACTTGCTTCATTATTCCTGGCAGGATTTTTTTAGAAAGATGTGGGGGGGGGGGGGGGGGGGGGGTCACGTCCGGACCGGACGATCCAGTCTCTGTCGATTGGTTCGTCTATTTGCTCAGGTTTGCTCCGCCTCAGAAATGCACTCGCCCGACCGATCACACTAAATTGCTGATGCAGTGATGAGTCGGGATTCCCAGACTAGACATTACCAGCACGTATCAATTAAATACCCAGCGTATGTCGATATGCTTATCCGGTTACGGCCTCCGCTTCAATTTGAGAAACCTCGTTAGCTTCTTTGGCAAAAACGATTTTTATACGTTTCCCAGCAGCACTGTGCCGAAAAAGAGCAGATATGTAAAAGTTTGTGACATGTGTCACGGCAGTGTGGAGACTGCACCACTGATGTTGGCCAAGCTGACAGGCGCAGATGGCTCTGGGACATTGCGGGTTTGGTCCACGTCAACTCGCATCGGCGTCATCCGCTGGAAGCTGCGCTAATCTGTCAACGGCGCGATTAAAAAAGCACCATTTGGATTGCAATGCGTTGCTGTTATTGAGCGGCCTTTTTGATATGTGCATTTCATATTCAATTGCACTTTTGGAGCACAAGTCACGTGTTAGATATTTTAATCAGTTTTTCTCAACAGTGATTTAATATATAAAATATATACACATATATACACATTTGTAAAAACTTTAGATTGAAACCGTGTGCACATGAATTTACAAATTATTTTCCAAACATAAAGTTGGCAAATTAATTAACTCTTGTTGACGTTGGGCAGTTCTCTTAATGAGAAATCAAAATTTGCCCACAAACCAACTAAAGTCAACCAAGAAAAATAGACAGTTCTATTTCCATGTCACCTTCGAAGTTGTGAAAATCTTTATTTTGTAGGAGGCACTCAAATGCAACATTTTGCCGGAAGTGACTCGTTCTCCGCCGATGTTTTCAAAAAAATCGGCGGTAGCTGGAGTGTCCGTCTACTATTAGGAACCCTAAACGAAAGCAGAAATCTTCTACTGAAAACTTCACAGAGGTAAGTAACGCAAATTTCAGTCCTCGCGGTGACACGAAAGACATGTGAGTCCAACACAGCGTTTTACATCCAGTGAACTTGACGATTTGGTTAGTCGAAGTTGCAGCTTACAAGCTAAGTAGCCGCTCTGTAAGCTAGCAGTTGGCTAGCAGCCGACTGCCTTTGTCGTATTAATTTGATACTTTTACGCTGTTTAATCATTTATCACTTTTATTTGGTCTTAAACAACATAACATTAATATCTAACACTCTCGTATGCACTCAAAACAAGTTTAAAAATAAATGTAACAGCTATTTTGATGCTAAGAGATCATACTTGTTAACTTAAAATGTTTTCTTATTGGTTATGTGAACCGTTTTCTATGTTAACCCTGCACCAACAGGAATATCATGCTGCAGCCAGGATTGTTAGGAGATCTTCATCCTGGAAATAAGAAGCTAGAAGGGAAAACCTTCTATCTGGACAATGTGAAGAAACGTCCCGCAGCCCTGCTTTTGGAAGCCATATCACTCCTTGGAGGGGTAGGTCTTGTGCCTTTCTATGTTAGTCGCACAGGAACTGACTGAACCTTTTTTTTTCTTTCCAAAGAGCGTGGAGAGCTTCCTTCACAGAGACGTGAGCTTTGTGGTTACGGGAAGTCAACAAGCCTCTGAGGAGAAAAAGCTCCCAGGATGCAAAAGGGGGAGCGATGAGCCTCGGCGGCCCGTCAAGCAGCAAGAAAGTGTTCTTGAAGGCAGTGAGCGGCGACCGCCCACTCCTCGGCCAGTGGTACGTATCACCCGGATCATTTATTAATGCGCCTGACAGAAATGTGGCCACTCGCCACATGTATCAGTTAATCTGTACGCTGTCAATATTTTGATCCACTCCTACTCTCCAACTGTCTCCTCCAGGCTTGCGGCAGCCGAGGAAAAGCCCTGCTTGAAAAAGCCATTCGCAACAATGTAAGTCGCTCATCTGCAGACTTTTTTTTTTTTTTTCCTGAACAGAAATTCATTTTAATTCTGTTTTTAAGGAGCGGCTGCAGGCGAGCAGCGTGTTGACTAATGCCCATACGTGGGGCGTTCACATTGTCCATGTGGATGGTATCCTTTCCTTTTGCCACCCCAAATGAGTGCAATGCAATTTGATGCAGTGAACCTAAGCGCCCAGCAGATGACGCCTGCGAGTGCCAGTGCTTAGGCATCTTCCAGGTTGAGGCCTCCAAATGTCAAAAATCCTTAATGTCATCGCAGATGTTCTTATTTACTTGAAGAAGTTAAACAGCGAGCGTGTCATGAAATCCAGCCGAGCAGAGGTAAGAGAGGAAAATCATGTGAGCAACTTCAAACGGAATTAGGTACTAAGAGTGAAAAATAGTGCCAGAACCTCAACTGCATGTGTGCCTTTTCCGCAGAGGACTTCCACCAAGCAGTCGTCTTGTCATGTTGTCAAAGGTTCGTCTAGTTGAGCTAAATGTCATAATACTGTCAGATGTCATCTGCTTGAACGTTATATGTTTTCTGTTTGACAGCTAAGCCTCTGCGATTGCCTTACCTCAAAATTGAAGATGTCAGCAGGTGAGTGTACGGTGGATACTTAAAGTCTACACGGTCATAATTAATAATAATAATTGCCGTTGTTTGATGTGAACAGGAAGTACAAGCCCTTGAATATGCAGTCGATGAGCTATCCCTCGTTGTACTACTTGGGCCGATTCAGTCCCTTCGAGTCGCCGCCCCCTCCTCGCTTTGAGAAGACGGCGCAAGGAGACCATCCGTCCAGGTTGGTCCTGCAAATTGGCTTGCTTACCTCTCCATGAATTCTGCCGTCAACATGTACTGATGGTTGTGTCTTGGGTCGTCGCTTCCCCCATCAGGCCAAAGAGCAAAGTGGAAAGCCGTAGTAAGGGGAAATCTCAAACCCTGTCGCCTTGGCCGCCGCGCAAAAAGAGCATCTCTTACTGTGAATGTTGCCTTCGCTCCTTCACCAACCTACCTGAGGTGAGAATATGCTCCTCAACCATTCTGTGACTTCTTTGGAACTTGGGGGGGATTCGCTTTTGTCTTCCTGCAGCACTTGGAGTCTGATCAGCATCGCGCCTTTGCCACGGAGACTTCCAATTATGACGTCTTGGAGCAGCTGGTGTGCAAAATGCTTCCCGCATTCGACCTCTATCCTTCAAAGCAAGCTGAAGATGTGCCCAATAGGTGAGCTGCGCTCACGGTCACTTGAAAGAAATTGCTGCTCATTTGTTCACCTGATTTTTTGTTTTTAGGCCACCAACTGCTCTGCCCATCCCGGCCAATTGTGAACTTGAGCTTCTGACTGACGCCGAGTTGGAGCATGAAATTCAAGCCTTGAAAGGACAATCATCTTTCCCCGCACCTGCTCAGAAATCTCCTCTTCAGTCCGTGAAATCACCCGAGGAACTGGATCTCATCCCGATTCCAGCCACGACATCCACCGAGCTCCCGTGCCCCGAACCCGACGACCTCACCCACGCAGCAACTGTGCCCTTGGCTGTTTTGGACATGGCGCCACAAGTCCATTTTCCTCCAGCGCGCTCCCTCTGCCCTGCTGCAGAAGATTTGTCTATTGACCTGTACTCCATGCCACCGGTCCTCAGCCCGCAAGTTTTCTCCGCCGAGGACACGGAGACCCGCAGTTTATACTCTGAACCACCCGTCCTCAGTCCTCAGAATTCCGATGGAGATTATCAATGTGAAATGGAGACAACGCTAAGTGTGTCTAAATCGTTTCCTGTCTTCTTCCCCTTGCTTCCTTCTGTGGCAGTGTCCAATACAGAAGTGAAGGAAACCCCATGCCCTTTTAAGCAATCTCACCCGGCGACTCCAAACCCCCGAAAACGTCGTCGCAATTCCAGCTGCGACTGCGATTGTAGGAAAAGGAAAAGGATAGAAGAAAAGGACAATTCACGATCAGAAGGTCACGTCGTTATGCAGGCTGAGCTGTGTTTTTCTGCGAGGACGACTCTTCAAGGGGTACAGTCACGTGCAGGCTCTCTAATGTGTCCTCCCACGAGAGACAGACAATTCTCTCCATTCAAATTGTTGGGTCACAGTGTTGAAGTAAGATGGTCGCCTGCTCCAAAGATCCCGTCCCGCTTCTCCAGCCAAGACATCCAACAATCCACTTCGTTGTGTATCGACCCAGCCCTGATCCCCGATCTAGCGCGCCTCTCCCCGGCCTCGTCTGACTCGGACTGGGACCGTGAGCTGCTGACCAGCCTGGGCTCCGCGCAGACCGGGTCGCCGTTGGGCCCGAGCGACGCGGCGGCAGCGGGCGAGCCGGACACAGACTTCATCCACAGGCCGTGCGTGTGGATGAGCGACAGCAGCTACGAGTCGCGGCTGCACACCGCCTTGCGGCCAGCCACCCCTGCGGGGGAACCCTCGGCTTTCTCCAGGACGCTGGTGCAAATTGTTGAGGTACTTCACTGACTGCACTTTGATGGACCATTGTTATGAACTCATTGAACCCCATGCATGGTCTTGTAAAACATGTTTACAGCTGCGTGTTTGTCTGTTTATTTTTGTCATCCGCAAAACTGCTCTCAATGTTGTTGTGCTGACATCAATCTTTGAGCAGCTGTCTGGAAACACGCACTTTTTTTTTTTCCCCGAAAGAGTCATTACTCAATTAGTCTAAGTGCTTTGGAGCAGATCCCAATTGAGCTTGTCTCGATGGTCAGACATGCAAAGTGCTGGGAAAAGTGGAGCCCTCACACTTCCCTCCAGGATGGAATCAACGTGGAAAGGGGAAAAAACACTTTGTAGGTGGGCCCAAATGTTCTTGCTGAATGTAAAGTGAAATTCCATGTGTTTTTAAATATATTTTTTTAAACAAAATAAAATAGAACAGATGACTTGAGTGTTGAAATGATTTCCCTGCAATCTAAAGGCTGATTTAAGGGAGAGTGAAACACTCGGGGTTGGGGGTAGGCTGATGTAAACATGCCTATTTGCCTTAATATAACATCACAGCAGATGTGGATGAAAACAATGTGATCATTTTATTAATGTGCCATGTTATTGACTCTCTACTGCCCCCGAGGGGCTTAAATACTAAACTGCACCAGTTGGTCCCGCAAGTAACTTCCTCCGCTCACATTGTCGCTCATCAAAACGAACAGACACGTATGGAAGAAGATTAAATAACTATTTAGTTTTTCTTCTATGAGTTCCAGCGCGTGGTTTGAGAGCGCTCAAACGGTGTCCACGGGAACCGCGTTGTTTCGGGCTGGCAGCCGTCCACCACCGTGCTGCGCTCCTGTTGCCCGCCTCCTGCTTGCTCACTTGACGGCGCCTGCACCGAGGAGGACACCAGCGGGGACTATGTGAGCATCATGCGTCCTGTCAGATGGCTGCTGTTCGCCGCAGTGTTTGCGCGGTGCTCTGTGTCGGGTGAGTGTGGCTTTTGAGTTGCATTTGCAATGGGATTTTTTTTTTTTTTTACCATGTGATTCCTTTCGGGTCCTGTGATTGAAAACCGTTGCATCGAATAAGCATTTGTTATTCTTAGGCAACTATTGTAAACTGTCACAAGATTGTGAAGTTGTATTTTATTTTGTAATCCTGCAGATAGTTTCTTAATTTGTCACTGTTATAAAAATTTTAAAAAGTACACTAATCTGCTTTGCAGGTGTGAGGGAGGGCTGGCAGCCCCCCACTGAAGTTCTGGTGCAGCCCAAAAGGCTCCTGCAGCAGATCCACTCCCAGGACGAGCTGCTCCACAGCCACCTCGACACCCGCGTCCATAACTCCTCGACGAGGGCGCTGGTGGGTGCTTTAAAAACCTATCCCGCCATCATGACCTTTATATTCTTGCATATTAAATCACAATTGCAATGATAAGAAAAAAATTGCAAACTGTTGATTTTTCAAAATAACTTGATTAATTTGAGAGATATTCTGTAGCGCCTGTATTTTGTTGCTGTTTCTCTCGCACTCCCGCCAGCCCGTGCATCTTGCCCAGAGTAGCTTCCTGGTGGAGGCCTTTGGCAGCTCGTTTATCCTCGACCTGGAACTCAACCAGTAAGTAAAGTCACTCCATCGACTCGACCGAGTGTCCTTGGTGTGACGGCCTGTGTCCACGATTGACGTTATTTGCACTGGTGCTGTGTTAAGTGATACCCGATAATCAAATGAAAGAGGCCCTGGTGTTTTTGTCCTTCTCTCATATCTAGTCACCTCCTGTCGACGGACTATGTGGAGAGACACTTTGAAGAGGACGGGCAGCCGTCGCAGATGAAGGTAACCCCTCTCGCCGAGGACATCAAGAAGGATGCGCTAAATAGCCGACGACACCTATTCTCCATCCTTTTTCCGGAACAGAACTAAACAATAGCCGCGTCTTTCCGCTGTCGCCGCACGCGTGTTTCTCCGCCACAGTGTAGCTGACCAATCAGTGGACGGTTGTCATGGTATTCAGCAGCAAGCCACAGCGGCTCTATTCGGCAATGGCGTGAGGGGAATTCAAATAGGTTCTATTTCCCAGCGTTAAACCCAAACACGCAGGAGCTTTGGCGTGTATAAAAATTATTTCAAATGGTGGAATGATCATGAAGAAAGATTAGGACAATAAACGGAATAATAAATGCACGTCCTCTCCACTGGCAAGGTGTTGTGACTGATTGGTGAGGGCTCGCCGCGCATGACAATTTGATATTTTTCTGCCCTTGCCGGCCGGTGTACATTATATGAAGAACGTGCATCTCCTCCTCCAAGTTCAACGAGGAGTGCTGCGTCAGGCAATTTCACTAACCCCCC
This sequence comes from Syngnathus floridae, assembly GCF_059516105.1. Classification (NCBI taxonomy): domain Eukaryota; kingdom Metazoa; phylum Chordata; class Actinopteri; order Syngnathiformes; family Syngnathidae; genus Syngnathus; species Syngnathus floridae. The sequence goes on along the minus strand of NC_142430.1, from coordinate 3,919,003 downwards.
CCCCCCCTGTTTATTTATTAGCCCTCTCTGGCTAAGTGCTCCAGCCCCCCACTTGTCCCAAGTTAGTCCCGGATGTATTTTAATTGATGGCATTCCTCCAATTTTTTTACTTTGTTGATTGTTTTCCCAGGGAGGCGAACACTGTTACTACCACGGGCGTTTGCGAGGGCTGCCCCGATCTTGGGTGGCTGTGTCCACCTGCCGCGGCCTGAGGTGAGAAAGTTTGCACACATCCATCATCCAGTCCCGTGACCTGACCCTTCTGCATTTTGTGTGTCACTCATCCAAGGGGGATGTTCTCCGACGGGAACGTCTCCTATGGGATCGAACCGGCGGGCGTTGGCGAGGTGAATCCTGATGGAATTGGCATCCAACCCCTCTCAGTCATTCAAAGTTGTCATTGGAATTTTCCACTGGAAACTGAGAGGTGTCTTTGTAAGGTGCCCTGCGGTACTTTGGCGAGGTGCAATCGTGTGCACTAGTGAAAAGTGGTAGGACAGAGCGGAAGAGCTCAATTTTCCTTCGGTAATGGAGCTCACTTACACAGACGAGGGAGGCGGATCAATAGCAGCCCTTCACCCCCCACTAATAGTTGTGTCCTTGGCTTTATATGTCAGATTTTCATAAAGTATTCATCCCCGGCTCCAATGCGCCATGCATTATGACCGCCTGCTGAGTGATCCGTTAATTCATTATGCATCAGCCGGGCTCTCCTCACACAAGCTTTTATAACATTTGAGATATTTACATCAAATCCAATCTAACTTTTCTTTTTGTTCTGCTCCGCAGGCGGACCATGTCGTGTATCGCATGCCTCGCATCCACCTCCTCCCGTTTCCACCTCCAGGTAGGGAGGGCTACAACTCGCCGACGTGGAAGTCACTTATTCCCCCCCACAAATTAAGCCGGTCAGGGTTTTAGGAAGAATGTCAAGGCAGCATCATTTTATTCTCGTTACATGGTAAAGACTGCATTGACATTGGACATCTTCAATTTCTATCCGCCCCCTCTATTTGTCTTCTTCCGTGGCCCTTATGCTATTGATTACTCCGTGCACCAAAAATACCCGACCCGTCTGATGACTAAGCCCTTTCTTTTTTTTTTACCCCCTTGCTCTCCTGCCATCTTGTTTGCAGACTGGAAGAGGCGGGATGGAGACGACTGGTCTACCCTGGAGGCGAGGAAGAGGCTTGCCAACAGCTTGAGACGATCAAAACGACAAGTCAGTTGTTGTTATTCTATTTGTCTCCAAGTGTAAAACCTTAAAAGATTGCATCTTCTACCTTTCAAATGACTTTGTCCCCTGCAGGTGCGCCGGGGTCAACGCACAGTGCAGACCGAGACCAAATACATCGAACTGATGGTCGTAAATGACCATGAACTGGTGACTCCAACTAAAATGACCTTTATTAGAAAAAAAACAAAAAGACATTTTGAAACTGCAGCACTTTTTTGACACACTGTTTCTTCTCTTCAGTTTGTCCAGCAGCGTCGCTCGACTTCTCACACAAAGAACTTTGCCAAAGCAGTGGTGAACATGGCGGATGCAGCAAGTTCTTTTTTTTTTTTTCTTTCATAGTACGCAAAAGTGATTCAGCAAACAACGAAAGACTGAGGACTCTCGTCACACTTGTGCAGATCTATAAGGATCAGCTCAACACGCGCATCGTCCTGGTCGCCATGGAAACGTGGTCGTCGGAAAACCGCATCGCAGTGGGCGACGACGCCCTGCTGACCCTGCGCGACTTCATGAAGTACCGCAAGGCCAGCATCCGCGAGCGTTGCGACGCCGTGCACCTCCTCTCGTAAGTTTTGACACTCGGCCAACCGTCATCCAAAGGCATCATCTTCCTCACTCTCCCCGCAGCGGGAGGACGTTCATGAGCAGCCGCAGCGAGGCCGCCTACATCGGCGGAATCTGCTCACTCAACAGAGGTGGTGGCATCAATGAGGTGAAGCCTTCAGAGCATCTTGCCATCGCCAGCACCCAGCTAACATGCTTTGTTTGCTCAGTATGGCGCCGTGGGCCCGGTGGCCATCACGCTGTGCCAAAGCCTGGGCCAGAACATCGGAATGCTGAGGAATAAGGACAGACCTGCTGCAGGTTGGCTTAAGTCACTCGTCAAGAACAGCCAGTGGGAATGTTTTTGTATTTTTCATTCAATTGTTACAAATTGACTCCATCTCAAGCTAAATATTGTTCTATCATCGTTCCGAGCACGGTTGCTTTGATTTGTTTCCAGGAGACTGCAGGTGTCCAGACCCGTGGCTGGGATGCATCATGGAGGACACCGGGTTAGTCCAAATGAGCCAAATAATCTTTTCAGCCAAACAAACGTAACTGTTGTCTATTTGTTTGTATCGCTCAGCTACTACCTCCCCAGGAAGTTCTCTCGCTGCAGCGTGGACGAATATCTCCGCTTTCTACAGCAAGGCGGCGGCAGCTGCTTGTTCAACAAGCCCAGCAAGGTGAAAGAGTCAAATCATCGCTGATAGAAGCCAGAGGATGGCGCCAAAGCAATATATTACTAATAGTTTTGTTGCCATCTTGTCGTGTTTTGGGACTAAAACCGACATTGAACGTTGCAGCTGCTGGACCCGCCCGAGTGCGGCAACGGATACGTGGAGCTGGGTGAGGAGTGCGACTGTGGCACACTCGTGGTAACTCCTCTCTCCCTTCCATCTACATGAGCGTGTTGTAATCATAAACATATGGCTAAGTTTCTTCTGCTAGGAGTGCACCCGCAACGGGGCAAACTGCTGCAAGAAGTGCACACTGACCCACAATGCCATGTGCAGCACCGGCCTCTGCTGCAAGGACTGCAAGGTTAGTTCTTGACGTGTTTTTCTTTACACCGTCATATGGCACCATTTTTTTTTCCCTCCCATCGTCTTGGCAGTACGAGCTGAGAGGCGTGACGTGTCGCGAGGCCGTCAACGACTGTGACATCCCAGAAACGTGCGTAGGGGACTCCGGCCAGGTATGAAAATTGAGGTCCAGAAAAAAAGGATTCGAAATGATTTATTGTGACTTTTTCTATCCACATGATACGTTTTGTGCCCGGTAGTGCCCTCACAACGTCCATAAACTGGATGGCTACACATGCGAGGCCAGCCGGGTAAAGTCGCCCCGGCCCAACGTCTGTTTTCCTCCACCGTGACCCTTGACCCTCTCCTCCTCCTCCTCAGGGCCGCTGCTACGGAGGCCGCTGTAAGACCAGAGACAGCCAGTGCAGGAGCCTGTGGGGCTACAGTAAGGCTATGCCAAAGGCTCTGCTGTACAAGAGTTATTTTCCATTGACGCCCCTGCTTGTTTACTTGCTTCCCACCCTCAGGCGCCGCTGACAGATTTTGCTACGAAAAACTCAATTCCGAGGGCACGGAGAAAGGGAACTGCGGTCCTGAGCCCGGCGGCCGGGGATGGCTGCATTGTAACAAGCAGTGAGTGAGACGGGGAATTGGATCCATTTAGCAGCGAGGCTAAAAAATGCCTTTTTTTGATTCAGGGACGTTCTATGCGGTCTGCTGCTGTGCACCAACGTGAGCCAAAAGCCCAGCTTTGGCGAGCTGCAGGGCAAACTCACCGGTTTGACTATCTATCATCACAACAGATACCTTGACTGCAGGTGAGCATTCAATTCTCTCTATTTTCCACATCCTCTATATGGATGAATGAAGACAAAAAACTGTTGTTTTTTTTAAAGGGGCGGTCACGCTGTGCTGGACGACGGCTTGGACTTGGGCTACGTGGAAGACGGGACACCGTGCGGGCCCGACATGATGTGCCTGGAGCGCCGCTGCCTCCAAGTCACCACCTTCAATCTCAGCATGTGTCCCGGCTCGTCCGTGGCACGCATCTGCTCCCATCACGGCGTAAGACCGCCACACGCTATTATATTCTGGGTTAATGATCGCATTTGACCTTTGGAACCCTTTTCAGACGTGCAGCAACGAGCTGAAGTGTATCTGCGATCGCGACTACACTGGCAAAGACTGCAGCGTGTTTGACCCCATTCCCATTCCCACGCCAGCCGAGGGCCTGGGGCAATATAAAGGTAAAAGTGGTGGCGCTGTGTACGCATATATTTTCCACTGATGAATTTCTGCAGGTCCGAGCGGTACCAACATCATCATTGGCTCGGTGGCCGGTGCCATCCTGGTGGCTGCCATCGTCCTGGGAGGCACTGGATGGGGATTCAAGTAAGTACACTCATGCACCAGGGCTGCAAAGCATCTCATACAAAAGAGTTTTGAGCCTCACCGCTCACTGTCCCATCTGTCTCTCTCTCTCTTGCTCTCTCCATCTTCTTGCCTGCATCCTTGTGAATCCAGAAACATCCGGAGAGGAAGGTACGACCAGGCCTTTGAGTCCTGAACTTCAAAATACATACCGTATTTGCCTGTGTATTGGTCGACCTTTTTCGATCCAAAATCGACCGAAAAAAATCGACCTCGACTTATACACCGAGTCATAAAATTTAACTTCGTATTCATCGCTTCAAATGTGATGGTAACCAAGGCCGTTTCTCATGCATCTCATTGTGCGTGGGTGTGCGTCCGTCAGGCTCATCAAACAGCGAGAAACTGAATCATTATAAAGCGTTCGTCGCATTAACACGCATCCTCAGCAACAATTTCAAATATTCTCACCTCAATAACGGACATCGAAAGCCAGGCAGCGACGATGACTGCTAGGGGGAAGTACTGGGTATTGAGCGAATGTGCGAGTCATCGCGCGTCAAGCAACGACAATAACTACCGGTACGTAAACATTCAATCGCCATGTCTAAATGAATGTCGTTGGCACTTTTTCACTTGTTCTGGCCGACCGGAGGAACCAGCCGAGGCGGACACTTTACGGCGGTTGAGTCGTTGGCACTTGGAAAATATTCGCCAAACTTGGCCGGACTTCCAGGGGAAGAGGCCGAATTTTCACTTGTGGTGGCCAACACGGGGAACCAGCCGAGGCGGACACTTTACGGCGGTTGAGTCGTTCGCACTTTGAAAATATTTGCCAAACTTGGCCAGACTTCCAGGGGAAGAGGCCGAATTTTCACTTGTGGTGGCCGACCTGGGGAACCAGCCGAGGCGGACACTTTACGGCGGTTGAGTCGTTGGCACTTAGAAAATATTCGCCAAACTTGGCCGGACTTCCAGGGGAAGAGGCCGAATTTTCACTTGTTCTGGCCGACATGGGGAACCAGCCGAGGCGGACTCTTTATGGCGCAAGAGCCGTTGGCACTTAGAAAATTTGAACCGGGCGGCGTGCGCAAGTGCGCGGCCCGCTGGAAGTCGAATGAGGCTCCGCGATTTCATCCGCGGTGCTTATAAAGTGCCGATCCGCTCGGCCGGAGCTATTTTTGGCCACCCGGCGCGTGCGCACGGCCTCCCGGCTGTGCCGGGCAGCGTGCGCGAGCTCGCCGGCTGCTGGAAGTCGAATGAGGCTCCGCGATCTCCTCCACGGTGCTTATAAACAGCCGATCCGCTCGGTGGGAGCTATTCCCGGCCACTTGGCGCGTGCGCACGGCCTCCCGGATGTGCCGGGCGGCGTGCGCGAGCTCGCCGGCTGCTGGAAGTCGAATGAGGCTCTGCGATCTCCTCCGCGGTGCTTATAAAGAGCCGATCCACTCGGCGGGAGCTATTTCCGGCCACTTGGCGCGTGTGCACGGCCTCCCGGTGGTGCTGGGCGGCGTGCGCGAGCTCGCCGGCCACTGGAAGTCGAATGAGGCTCCGCGATCTCCTCCGCGGTGCTTATAAACAGCCGATCCACTCGGCTGGAGCTATTTCCGGCCACTGCGCATGCGCACGGCCTCCCGGAATTTTAACACATTTCGTCAATAAATTTCGCATATTTCTGATTGAATTTTGAAGTTTAATATAATGCAACAATTGAGCTCGACTTATGCAAAGGATATATCATAAAATCGTAAATTTCCGTCGAATTTTAGGGGGTCGACTTATACACCGAGTAGACTTATACACCGGCAAATACGGTACATATAAAATTATGTGCACACTCATTATCGTGGGTGATTTTTTTTTCAGTGAGCATTTCTGGGTTAAATATTTGGGGGCTTTATATATAACACATCAGTTTGCTCACCTGATGGACTTGACTGGGCTGCAATTCTTGTAACATTGACAACATTCCATAGCAATGAATCACAATTTTAGCCGTCGTATTTATTTATGTTTTCTTACTGATTACTGCTTCTCCATCCTTCTCTTTTCTTTTTCCATCTCCTTCTGCTCTCTCTACCGACTCAGATCTTCTGGAGTTTGAGCCACATCCCAAACAAAAATGTCTTTCCCTCGCTGCTTGCGGAACATTTCGAAGCACCATCTCGCCTATTGAAGGGCTCCAGGAGCCCTCATGTCCTGCCATCGCTCCCTCTTCTTTTCTTCTTTCAAGTGATGTCACTGAGCTCGACATGACCGACATGCTGCTGTTGATGCTCCACCCTACGCGCATTTAACGGCAATAGTAGCAAAAGAAAAATTGCCTCATTAGCCTCTCCTGTTCGCATATGTAATACGCATTCAGCTGTGTTTAACCTTTTTGTTCCTCTGATATTTTCTTTATATCCCCACTGTCCACTTCAATAGATAAAGTAGGTGCTCTTCCTCATGAAGGGTCCAGCCTGTTTCAAAATGGCCCAATTGCAGGCTGCATTGATTGAATAAAAAAGTTGCAGCTATTCACAGCCCAAAAGCATGTTCTTGATCAAGATCATCTGCATTGTCTTTATTCAGCGGAAACTGCTAGTTTTTAAGGTTTTGTATCCAATAACAGGATTTCAGGCGGGTTTTTTCCTCGTGCTGTAGGCTATTGTGTTTTCGTCTTAGAAATTAAAATGTAAAATCAAACAGTTGTGACACTTTTCCTTTTTCGTTCCAGACAAAAAAAGGGTTCATTCTTTTGTGTGTGTGTTTGTGGCGTGAAATCTAAAGCGACAATTTCCTGGATGAACCACAGCGGCACGTAAGGCAAGACGCCTGCTGACCTTTTGGCCTTTTGTCAGCTAAGTGGGCACACGTGGAAATATTTGTCACCCTTTCTCATGATTCACATTGCACATTGTATTTCTTTTGCCGCTATTTGAAATGGTTCTGGTTAGGTATGCATACTAAACTATACCACTCATTTATTCAGCGACCGTCAATTAGTTATGACGCATGCGTTGATGACGTAACGCTCCTGCGACCGTGTCTCACAACAAACATGTCAGCTGTGAGAGTGAAGCCTTCAAAGGTTTGGGTTAACTTCATAAAAGTGACTGAAAAATCTGCTCAATGCACCATTTGTCAGAAAGTAGTTGCTGCCAAGGGGGAAACACAAGCAACCTTATGACGCACTTGAAGTGTGCTCACGGGACAAAGCTAAAAGACCGCCCCGTGTTTGACTGTTTACATGGAACGGCTAATGCTAATGCCACAGCTTCAACGGCTCTTTCCAGCTCTTGTGACCATGCTTTGACAACGAGTCACGGTAAGTAGGCTTGCTATGTTAAATCCGCTAATATACCTGGCCGTTAATGTTATGTTGTATTGTTTTTCTGCAAAGCTACCACAGAAGTCCGCACGCAAGAATGCCCATTCTTTCTCGCTAAACGAGGGAAAACAAAACAAAGATGACTAGCAATACATAAAGCATTCATCTTAAATGTACAGCATCACCTTCACTTACTTGTTAGTTGTTGACTTGTTAAAAGCTTACATTGAAGGTACATGATGTTGCTTGTTATTACCCCTTGCAACAAAAAAATGGTTGTTAAAAATGAATATTTTTTTTATCTTCTTGTTCACATCTTCAATCAAATTACTTACAGACAAATCAATGAGAGCAGTGCCAAATATTGACATCAATTAGGAGTATTGACATTGCTAAAATCCTAACAATATGCATCCCTGTCAATCCCCCACAGTGGACGTGGCCGTGAAGATGGGACCGGCCTGGCGGTGTCGGGATGAAGGCCGCAGCCCGGCTGACGTGATGTTTACGGTGGACGCCATGGTGCCGGATAATGATGGCAGCGAAGAGGAACAGAAGCTGATGCAAACACTCGGGTAGGAAAGCCACTTAGGTTGAGAACGCCAGTAGACCGATAAGCCGCCAATTTTTTATCTGTTTTTGTAATGTTCCGCTTCTGGTTGTTTGGCCACCAAGGGCCAGTGCAAGACCCAAGAAGATAGCAAGATTTTTTTCTGTGATGTTTTTCCGTTGCTTATCTATTAAACTGCGTCTCAGAGGCGACGGTGTCCTGTTGGAGAGAGCGGATGACAACACGAGTGAACCCTGTGTCCTGATGCTGAGCTGCGGCCTCGCCGGGGTCGCCGCCATCGGCCGCCTGACGATAATCAGCGAGGCGCGGACCATGGAGGTATACCTGCCCACGGGGGAATACTGCGGCACTGTTCGGGGCCAGAAGCAAGACCACGTCCAGGATGGCGACAGGTCAATAAGCCGCCCGCCCGTGATTTCCGAGGCATGTGTTGGACTTTTTGTTGTTGTGTGTGAGCAGAGGACCTTTCTACAGGAAGCAGCTGGACCTCGACGACACGCCATCGTCATGTGACGTGAAGGTGATGACTCACTTTTGTACCGTTTCCAAAATCTCCTGGCACACCACCAACCGCGTCCAAGTCAGGACTCTGTGGAAAGAAAACAAAAATCAAATCCCTCCCCCCTCAGTTGCTCTCTCTGGCGGGTCGAAGCAGCGTGCTGCTCTGCGGCATGGTGGTGGCCCTCCAGCCTCTGCGGCCCAGCCCGCCCCGAGACGCCGGCGCCATCGACCTGCAGCAGGTCCAGAGTCTGGTGAACGGAATGGGCGGCGACCTCTCGCCGGGGGCTCAGAACCTCATGGCCATGCTGCACTTCCAGCAGAAGGTAGCCAAGCGCACGCAAGATGACCGACACGCCCACGAATGGCAGCAAACGTAAATGCGACTGTGTTCACCACATGGTGCTTGCCCTCAGAACCAAAGCAGCTTTCTGCCGCTCCTGATGGGCGGGGGACTCTTGTCCTCTTTGGCCACCCCACCGTGTGTCGGGACCATACAGGTAGCGTATAGCGCGCTGCGCACGAATGGCACGAACCTGCCCTTGATTGACAAGGACTTGTTTTTGACACACAGGGTCCAGCGGACTCGCCAGGGCCCGCCCCTCCAGCGCCCGATGACCGGCTGGCCCAGATGACGCGCCGGTTCCTGTCAGGCGGCCGGGACAACGGTGTGGGCGCTGTCTCGCCCGACTTGCTACGCGAGCTCTGCACTCAGCTGACACCACTCAAACTGGAGCGCAACAGCACACAGTAGGTTACACAACTTACGCACATCCATGCTAAAGTTACCGCTATTGCAATAAAAACATGGCGTGCGTTTGCTACTATTGTCCTCGTGGGAAACATGTGAGGCGACAAAAATGGACAATGCTTCCAAACACAAATTTGTTTTCAATCTACTTTTGTAGTCCCCTTATGTAACAACTTTGACCCCCCCCAGTTCTCCCAACCTCAACCCTTTTCTTGCGTGTTTCATGTGCTGAGCTCATGGTGTTAATCTGTTTGGGCTTGGCGCTACAGTCTCCTTGCGGGATCATATGTTGCACAAGCGAAAACATTTTGGAGAAACATCAACTCCGACATCTGCTTCAAGTCTTCCCATTTATGTCAACGCCTTCTTGTTTTTTCGGACGTGAGGTTTTGTCATACATTATCTAATCTTCCACAGCTGTCCCAGGCTTTCCAAAAAGTTTTTGTGGCGGTGAGCGAGTGACAGAGTTTTGCCGATCAGCCCAGCTTCTGCTGATGTTTTATTTTTAGTTTGCCATCAAAGGCAGAAACCAGGAATGTTCTCCCAAGTCACCAAGTGAACTGGGCAAGCGCTTCTTAAAAGATCGGCGTGTTGTGGTTGGCTAGCGTGAGCTTAGGCATCATAATAAAAGCACAGCAAAGACTATTTTACAAGCCCTAGAACGTTGTTATTTGTCCCTCAGGACAGCAGACGCGTCCATGGAGCGCCGCCTTGAGGAAATGGAGCGGCGTCTGAAGGAGCATGTGGACCGCCGCCTGGACGCTCTGGAGCAAAAGCTGGACAGAGTGCTCCTCACCGCCCTCCAGCAGGGGAAGCCCGCGGCCCCCAAGCCCGACGACCCACCCGTGGCTCACAACAATGCAGACAACAACAAAAGGCAATGAAACGCCACCAAGATTCTGTTAAAAATAATTGTATTTTCATCCTTGAAAAATGGTCCTACACGTAAAAACAAGTCCCCAACACAAGTCAAGTCATTGAGCCAGCACAAGTGGCCACTGGTGGCACATGCGTCTTTGGTGTCTTTGCTTGCGACGCGTGGTCTCGAGGGTCGGTCCGTCCATGACGTCCTTAGCCTCGACGGGTGTTCCGCCCACGGCGCCGGGCGACTCGTCACGGCTCGACGTCGTCGGGCACGACTGAGAGGATGACGTCCTCGTTGCCTCGCCTCACCACAAGCCGTAGCGTGTCGTCGCGCCTGATGGCGGCGCTCACGTCGCTCGCCGACGTCACGCGTTCGCCGTTGATGCTGATAATCACGTCGCTCTCCCGCACACCGGCGCTGGCTCGCAAAAAACACACCATCGGACCGCCGTGAGTTTGCTGACCCGTGACGGAGTGTTATGTCATTTTCCATCAAGTTGGTACACTCACGCCTCGGCGGGGGTCCGGCGGAGGACTTCGATGACGTAAGCGCCCGAGGTGACGTCCGGGAAGTCCGACCGTCTGTCCTTCAGCTCCTTGGCCAGACTGGGGAGAAAAATGTGTCACTTTTTGCAACAGGAAATGATCCTTTGTGTTTCTTGCTCAAGATTTCCGTGGAAAGTTAATATGGAAGTAGGCTTGAAGCGTTCTGTTCTATTTCTATCGGTCACCAATCCTACTGGGCGGCCCAAAGTTTTTCTTGGCGTGATGGTGACAATGCGATGACCACTTGCAGCGTTCCCAAGCACATTTGTCCCACGTTTCCAGGGCTCTGTCATTATGCGCCACTCCGGCATGGTAATAATAGAGTGGCGCGAATCAGAGTATAGATCACGTTGTGGCATTTACAACTCTGGGGCGTCTCCCACCGCCGCCATGGGGTCACAATGTGTACGTGCACGTGCGCTCACATTGGTGTGAGGCTCATCATCCTGATGCCGATGTACTTCTTCTTGCCGCTGTTCCTCCCTTGACCAAAAAGAAGCGTATTAAAAAATAATGGCAACAGAACAACAAACATGTCCATGCGTGCTTGGGCGTACCTTTGGCCTGGCGCTCGTGCGACTCTGCTAAGAACTGTCGTATTTTGTCAGATGGGATGGCAAAGGAGATTCCCGCTGTCACCTTCAGCGTGTTGATGCCGATCACCTCGCCGTCCTGCAAGGCGCACATGTACGCACACTGGCCCATTTCTAAAGGACTCGGCGAGCGGACGAGCACTTACCAGGTTGACGAGCGGCCCTCCCGAGTTGCCGTACTGCCCCCGGAAAAGAGGAGCGCAAAAAAGCGGGTCAAAGTAGGTTTGGGCTGCCGTTTTGTCTTGTGCAGTCACTCACGTTGATGATGGCGTCAGTCTGGATGTAGTCCATGTCGGAGTTGTGGAGGCCCAGCTCCTTGCCTTGTCGCTGCGTGGTGCTGACGATGCCAGTGGTGACGGTGTTCTGCAGCGAGAAGGGGCTGCCAATGGCCACCACAAACTCGCCGGGGCGCAATTCCGCCGATCGGCCCAGCAGCAGAACTGGCAGCTTGGTCTGAAAGGTAAAACTGGGCCCATCAGGTCCCCGTGTGGCTCCTTTGCCCCAGCTTCATTGTGATTCTGGCTTTTTTTTTTTTATTTGTGTAGCTGCGTGTCAAAGTTGTACCCGACTCACAGGCACGTTGATTTTGATGAGGGCGATGTCGGCCTTCTCGTCGACGTCCAAGATCTTGGCATCATAGGTGGCGCCGCTCTTCAGCTCCACCTGCGGGCGATACGGCGGACTTCACATCTCCGACCTTAACCTCGGCTTCGGGGCGGCTGCGGCGGACCCTCGCTCGATGCTTATTGGCCACCACGTGGGCATTGGTGACTATGAGGCCGTCCTCGGACACGACGAAACCCGAGCCGCTGGCCACCGCCACTTCCCGCTTGGAATAAACCATCCTGTGAGCAAGGGGGTGGATCGTTATGGCATGCCGATGCCCAGCTACCCCGACTCGGTCGTCATACTTGCGGAAAAGTTCGATGTGGACGACGGCCGGCGCAATCTTCTCCACCACGTCGGCGATGAAGTTATACCTGAAGCGAAGGCTGTCGGGGTTCTTCTGACCTGCTGGAGAAAGGATGTCAGACGTCAGGGCTTGCGGCGCCGCTACCCAATGAGCACTCAGAGGTCAACATAGCACTACGCTTGACTTCATTCAAGTGTTAGACAAGACAAACGCCGATGGCAAACGTTGATGGCTGAGTGAGTCCTGATCGGTTGTTAAGCTGAAAGGTGGGCGGGCGACGCAGATAGTGGCGTGCTCTGACTGGTAAGCGCCACGGTTCCAGAATGAGGTCAGGTGAGGACGTGCACGTGGCAACGACTTTAATCTCAGCCAGGGCCTTCTTTTCACGTCGGCGGGCCAATTCGAAGGCCACAAACCGCAATCCGATCCTATCTGATCCCTTCACTGGTTTCTTTTATATCAAACAAATTGTTTTAGGTTATTCACCTGACATGTTTCGGCGGTTTCTTCCGCCTTCATCAGAGAGACGCCTATCTGATCCCATCTGGAGGCGGACGAGCCTCAACTGGTAAAGATTTCTGAGTCACCGGGCAAGCGTTGACGCTGGATCCCGGCTTGTTTGCACAGGGACCGGGAAAAAAAAAAAATTGCTCAAATCTGGGTTAAATAACGTCTGACCCACATTCGAGCGATCGACCAATCGTCTACCGGCCGTGAGTCATGGCAACAAACGCGCCGCAGACCTCATTCCAGGCTCCAAAGTTCTGTCGAGCGAGTCGACAAAACAGCCGGCGGCCTTCAGGATCCACTTCAAAGTTTTGGAAGGAAAAATACTTTTCTCATGCAGGAATGTCAAAAGTGGGTCACGGGGCTGATTCGGTCCAACTTCAGACCAGAAGTGTAGTATAGTCCGGATAGAAACAATAGAAACGGAAATAATACCACAACGCGATTAACTGCAAAGAAATTTGGGCTTCTGCCAGCTACGGCTTGCAGACCCTCGGCGACCACAGTTTGAATCCGCTGGCTTAATTGGAGACTTTGTCACTGCTTGCGAGATGGCAAAATGACAACAGTGTGTTGCCATGGTGACCGGATGTCATTTCAACAATGTGGAACATTCCAAGCGGAAACAACAAGTTCAGTCTGGGCGCGCATATGCACGCACGCGCACAGCCGATGCCAACTTAACACTTTTGTAGCAACTTTGCAGCCAAGCTGGCTATTTCACACACCCTATTTCACAAATTTGCGCCCACACCCGCTCCGACGACCACTGCAACTCACCGTGGCCGCACGTGCCTCTCTGGACAAGGATGACGGGCGGCCGCCCGGCCTGGAGAGCGCGGACGGTTTCGCGTCGGAGCTTGCAGACGTTGGCGTAGGTGACGCCGTCGCTGCCGCAAGCGGGCTCGGGGTTGGCACACGCGCACACGCCCGCCCTGGCCCTGCGCCGAACCGTACTCGTGGCCGCCACGCCGTCGCTTGTCGTGCACGTCAAACCGTCGCCGCAGCGACGCTCGTCCTCGCCGCACGGGTCACCCTCGTCTGCTGCGCACGCCCGGCAGCAGTCGCATGCATCCAGCGCCACCCCGGCCGGGCACTCGGCGGGCGAGGGCGGGGGCGCGCATCGCGACGGGTCGCACGTCTCGGGGCAGCCGATGGCAGAGCGCTTGGAGCGCCCCGAGGCGGGGGCGAGCAGCGCGCACGCGAGCACTAGCGCGATCATCATGCGTGAAAAGAGAACAGAAAATGAGCGAGTCCTGACAATTGAAGCTTGGAAAGCTGGCGGCCAAGTGAAGCTGAGCTGACTTGGTGCGCTTTTAAAAGATTGGCCAGCGCCTGTGACGTCAGCGGGTGGGGAGGAGACGCGGACCATATTTTTGTTTCTTTGTGATAAAAAAAATCATGACAATTATATTTTTGGGTGGAGAACAAGCCCTGTTCTTCTGTGAAAATCAGAGGCGGTATTTCCCCACTTCTTCACCCATATTTCACCGTGAATAATTAGTGGATTTTTTTCTCCTTTCTTTTTTCTTTACTTTTTGCATGAAACATTAGAGTGCTGTTTTTCTCCTTAAAAACACATGACACAAAACACTTGTATAAGCGGATTTGCGTAATGAATGCGCGCGCGTGTCCGCGCACACACACGCATGTCGTGCTTTATGAGCCCAGTCGGACGAGCGCACATATTTGAAGAATTAGTGATGAAGCACAGGCCAGGACAACACCCTGTCCTCTCCTCTGTGCCAGGCGTCGGTGTCGCTATAGCGCTCGCTGGTTTGTTTTAAAAGAATAAACTGTTGGGCTCTGGATCGGGTCCACCTGGAAGGGTCCAACAAATGGACCCCAATCATATGTGGAAGTGCACCAACACTCTCGGCTCGCAGTCCTGCCATCCAGCTCAGCCCCCCCTCCGAGCTCGACCCAGGCTCACGTACTGCTCCAGCGATGACCTGCGTCCAAGAAAAAAAAATGTCCTCAAGTGTGTTGATGGCCAGACCAAACACAGTTTTCCCGGAACTCCTGCGTGCATGCTGCCATCAAATTCCACTCAGCTTGACTCAGGCAGTAACGATGTCGTAGTGTGCGTGCAGCTGTGGCCTCAGAACTTGGATGAGATGTCATATTGGCGCGGCTGTCACACGCGCGTCACTTTTCACCTTCATTTAGTGTTTTCAATATTATTTTGGGCCATGGTTCCGATTGACGTTCTTGATGTGATTCATTTATTGACTTGAATGTTTTACTTGTGACGTGCCTGTCTTGTTTTTTTTCTCTTGTTATTCAGTATTTTATATGGTTGGTGACTTTTTATTCATGATTCTGGTTCTTGTGACTTTTTTAAAATGTTTCCTTTTTCACTTAATGTGGTTCTTGATTTTTTAAAAGTTTCTTTCTAACTTTGTTTTGTATCGCAGATGGTACCTACATCGGACAACAACACCCAAACACCTCCAAACAAGGAAGTAACGTAACCGGTGGAAGTGACGTCACTCCCTGCAGGTCAATTGGAGGCGCCGGGAAGTTCATCAACAGCAGGTGCGTGAGCAAGACGGTCACCGAGTGACTTCATTTCAACGGTTTGTTGCTTTTTGTTCACACAAAATTACAATAACATACCGTAAGATATACATTACCGTACTTAATCAATATTTCTGACGCTAGACTTTTGCTAAGGGGCTTAAAGTCGCGCGTGTCGGTCATGATAGCTGCATGCTAACAGTATACGGATGAGGTAAACCTAATTCTGCCCGAGAACGATGTCCCTGGTGCCGAATTCTCTCGTAATGATGAGAAGACTATACTAATTATCAATTGAAGAAATGGCTTGTGTGAAGAGGACGGAAAAAATCGAGAAAAGGAGCCGACCGAGCTGGTACGTCTTTTTCGACACAATTTTATTCCCTCCAAAACATCGTCCAACGCAACTGACAATGACATTGTTCAGTTTCAACAAGCTATCTTTATACATCTGGTTTTCTAGAGTCGGAAAGTTATTTCAGATGTGACGTGTGAAGCCACCGCAAATTCGGTCCGGGCGCTAACAATAAAATCACCATTATGAACAAATTTTCATGCGTTATCAGGATTTGCTGATCCCACCACTATAATTCTTTAATATTTTTTTCCCCTGGTCATTCTTTGTCGTCAAATGCCAGAAAATAAAGGAAACTTCCAAAGTAATTGACATGGTGTTCTTAATGAAATGTCCACCCTGGGGGTTTCCTAACTTGATCTGTGCTTGTCTTTTCCCCCAATGCCACGTTCAGGTGCACTTTGAATATGTGCATGCCCCCCCACCAACATCTTGCAAGTGGCAGTCGGTCAAGTATGTTTGATTTTTGTTTTCTGTGTGTTGGCTTTGTGTTTTAGTTTGCATTCTTAAGCTCAGCAATAATATTTACAATGTTTCTCTTCCAACTTCATCTCACCAGATGAGGTCCGAGCCTTTGAGATGGAGCAGACGTCGCTGCACGAGAGCCGAACTGTCTGGGCAGATGCTGTGGCCGCCGCTTTGTAAACAACCAAGCTCCAGACAAGAAGCTCAACTAACATGTAAGTGACGCTTCCTTAAAGCAATCAACCAGCCGGGATGGTCTATTTTTTACTTTTAGAAACAAAGTATGTGTTTTTGATGAGGAAAATTGACGTTAGCTTGTCTTTTGAATGTTCTCAATGAGCTAACTGCCATTTGTTTGCCTGTCCGATTATGGCGCCGTAACAACTTTAGTGTCGCTAGATTTCTGAAGAATAGGACCAACCAGAGCTGTGGACTCGGTCGGATTTTTGCACCGAGTCCGAGTCCGGCCTCTTGACCACCGAGTCCGAGTCCGGCTGTCCATTTTTTCTGTTAATTCATGTGACTGCTTAGTCTTTATTCAAGGCTAACACATGACTCTTTCTGGATGCCGTGATTATCCGAGGGACAAAATAGCTAATTATATATGCAGAACGAACGCAACTGCTTTCACACTGGCTGGTTCGGCTTATATAGGATCCCTTGCTGAGAGCACGGACGTAAAAGTGAGGCGACGTTCCAATCGGATCCAGTCGGATCGATTACATTTTCCCTGCCCTACCGGAGTTGTGCTAGTTCATAACGTAGATCACTCATGGCGTAGTCATAAATGTACGGTTGACAATTTAACCGATAGAAGTGGATACATTGGAACATAACCTACACTCTAATATATTATTTGACATGGTATTAAATGCGTGGCTTTACAAAAATAGTCATTGAAGCCCACCCTTAGCCCTGAGTGCCATTGGCATGAGGCAAAACGCTTAAACACACACTCTCGCCCAATTAAATAACTATTCTGAAACACAGGACATGTAAGATAATATTTTTTAATCATTAATTACACCATTATAGCTCAGACATTTCTCCAAACACAAATAATTAGTGACTACCCCACAACTATCGAAACACATCAATGATATAAGCTGGGTGACCTAATTGTCTTTGACATTGGTACATAATGTAAACAATAGCCTAAGTGCAACTCAACGTGGCCGCCTTGATCGTAAGCAGGGCTGTGGACAGTATTCCTACACGCATTCTCAGCAGCATGATGAAAATAAAATTGAACGTATTTTTTTTATTGTCGAACTCGGTGGACTCGGTCAAAATCAGCACCGAGTCCGGCAAAAATGACCGAGTCCGACCGAGTCTGAGTCCCCGAGTCTGAGTCCACAGCCCTGGGACCAACCACCACCCAGTCTTACACACAATCCTCCTCTTGCGTTTATAATTTCCAAAGGGGTCAGCGCAATATTACACATAAATCTCTACAGATTCTTTTAGCGCCGATATCTTTTTTTTATTAGCTATAGACCTCAAACGCCAACAAAGAATAAAATCACTAAAAAGACTCGGGTGACTCGGTAGCCTTTATTGTCAAACACAAACATTAAATGCGCAAATACAACGATCACATTTGCACCACTGTACAGTGTGTGAGTTGGTTACTATGGAAACCGGCTCACGGAGATCATCGTCTTCGTCTCCGTCGTCAAGTGACACATTAGAAGTTAGTTAGCATGCAACTCATCTCTGGTAAGAAAACACGACACACTGTGGACAAAAGAAGCATTACCCTGCAAACGCTCAAGCATCGAATCTGGCGGCTCCGTGTGGAAAAAACCCAAAGCAAATGGTGCTTGGCTTCACTTCCTTTTGGCACCTCATGCAGGAAGTGATGTCTCAGCAGGAAACCCCCCCATTGGCTATATACTTTACAAAGACCCATGACTGTCAATCAACTGGAACTATAAATAGATATTCTGCGGAAGATGAGGTCAGACACCTGCTCAAGGATTTCCGATCACACGAAGCTGAAAATATGCATCAAACATCGACAACAAAATGGCGGCACGGGGAATCGACTTGCGTCGCTCGCTTCTCTCAACTCAACTGACAATACTGCTCAAAAGCGCTTGATGTTCCTCATTTGGCCAACAACGTTTCTAAACATCGCCAACCCACCTCAAGAGCAACGGACGGCGGCAACGTTGTCATCAAACTCGGACAAGATAGTGACGACTGAAGATTGGCAGGCCGGCAAGCCTCAAAACGGGCACAAAGGAAGAAAGTGAAGACAACTTGGATTCAACGACAGCAGCCAACGTCCCTATGAAAGAGGCTAAGATGCGGGGGTGCTAAAATGATTGGCTCCAAGATGGCAATTGATCAATGGGACTGTTTTGTACTTTAAAATTTCAGAAGGCCCGAACGGCTGAGAGCAATTGGCGGTGAATGCGGCACTCCAAGTCAAGTGGCCCCTAATACGAATTACGATCCAACCGTGATGGAGGCAACGAAAAGTCCGGTGAGAAGGAGGATGGGGAAGGCGACGCAGCGGGACAAGGAAGAGGACGGGGGTTGGAGTTTGGCAGGGCCCTCACAGCCCCTGCCGGGCGAGCGAGGCGCTGACCCGGTCGGCCAGTGTGGACAGCTGGGGTGGGTCTGCCATGTTGAGGCTGCCGGATGACGACACGGTGCTGAGCTGGCGGGTGGGCGAGTCCTCCAGGGAGATGATCTCGGCGCCGTGGTCCGTGCGCGCCTTGGCGCTCTCACGGAAGTTCAGCTTGTGGCTCTCGATCTGCGAGCACGCAAACACACAAAGGCGCACGCTCGTCACCGACGGGACTCGCTTTCGGGGCCCTTTGTGCCTGTCCGAAGTTTCATTGGAGAAGCAAGTGAGTGATGTGAACGCCAGCTACCGAAGATGACGCGCCTTGATCGTTCTGCCACGCAGAGGCGATGATGATGTCGACGACGCGTCGCTACTTACTGGCGTCCTCCATCTTGGTGGCTGCCGGCCAGACTGTCTGAGATGAGTGAGGGGGGGCGGCGGCGTGGGAAGGGCTCAGCTCACCTTTCTTCCCTCGCTAGGCCGGCGGGTAAGGTAAGGGAAGGGGTGAGGCGCATGCAAAAAAAATAAACGTGATGGAGTCAACAGAAATGAAATCCAAGTGCAAACTGAAATGATGATGATGAGGAGGAGGAGGAATGCGCCGAGGGAAGGACGAAGCAGACTGCAAATCACCCGCACGCGGCATGCGCCAACTCATTTCACTGTCCATTTTTTTTTTTTTTTTTTTTTAAATTCTTTGGTTTTGGACTTTTGGTCTTGTGTTTCGTGATTATTGTTTCAATCTGGGATGAACTGAATTCATAATGACCAGCTCGGACAGGCCCAAAGACAAGTCATCCATTAGGACCGACTGTCCCATGCATAGCGAACCGGATGGTTTTCCTGTGTACCCTTGCACCCCTAATTAGCAGGTCTCTGGGGATGTTACCTTTTTCTGTCCACCTCCTGGCACGTGACTGATGTTTCCAAGTGAGCCCACCTTGGATTGAACTTTGAACTCAAGCTTCTCATTTTTGATCTCCACATTGCCGCCACCTGGTGGACACAAAATCAGCGCCCATCAAGCCCATCATGTGATTGTGGGTCAACCCACTTGACCGGATGTGTGCATTTGTGCACCTGGTTTGTGGTGGATGTTGGCTTTGGAGCCGCACTTGGATGACACGCTACTCAGGTCCACTTTTTTGTGAACGATTTGGACCTGACGGGAGAACAGAGGCGACACTCAAATCACTCATGGGCAAGTCACGGAACGTTGCCACACCGTCACCCCCCCACACCATTTTGGCATGTGGGTAAACGTAGACCCATCATGCAGCTGCCCTGCGGAGCGTCCGGCAGGTCAAAGATCAATTAGAAACGGAACATGACGGACACACAAGGGGCGCTTCAGTAGCAGGCCTACTCGTGTTCAAAGTGCAAGATGGCTGTGGTCTAGTCTGGTGGTGGTGAGGGGGTCAAGGATTTGCTCCTTGAAGGGAGGGGGGAGGGTAATGAGCTGTCCATCAGCCCATCAGCAGTGAGCTACTCACATTGCCGCCACCGGGGACATGTTTAATATTATCTTTGGAACCGCAGCGGGAACGCACGTTGCTCAAGTCCAACTTCTTGTTCACAATCTCAACCTGGAAGTCAACACGGCAGAGATGCCAGTTACCACGCCAAAAAGGTGCAGGCGCCACGACAAGGCACCGAAGGGGGACGGCTGAAGACGAGAGCGTTCATACGAACGCGACCCCTACCGGGAGCGTGCGACGCAGTACCGAGATGGCGCCTCACCTTGCCGCCGCCCGGGGTGTGCTTGAGGTTATCTTTGGAGCCGCAGCGGGCTTGTACACCCGACAGGTCCAACTTCTTCTCCAGGATTTGAACCTGCACGAGAAGAAGAAGAAGGAAGCTGAAGGAAAGCAAAGTGCAGCACCACCTTGACTGGCTTGGCATGCTATGTGGCTGCTATATCGAAGCGGCGACGGTCCTCACTCACATTCCCGCCTCCAGGCACGTGTTTAATGTTGGCTTTGGACCCACATTTGGACTGGACGTTACTGTAGTCCACCTTCTGGTCCAGGATCTGCACCTGCACAAGAAGAAGCATCTCTACATCAGCCCCGAAAGTCCCACCCGTTGCTGTTTTGCACCGACCGGAAAGCTTACCTTGCCACCGCCTGGCTGGTGCTTGATGTTTCCAGTGGATCCGATCTTTGACTTGACTGTCTTCAGGTCCGGCATGGGCGGCGCGGCTGCCAGAGTGGTCGGAGTCTTCAGGGAACCGGGCGACTTTGGGGAACTCCGCACCACTGCTACTTTCTTCACCTTGTGGGCATCCCCCGCCGGCTTGCCGGCCAATGCCTGACTGGAGGGAGACTTGGGTGTCCCGGGACTGCTCTGGCCACTGGTGGCATCTGGAGCGTAGAGCGGACGTGGGTCACGTGACACCGCTCACGTGACGGGTTGGGTCGTGTTTCTATTGATCATCTCGGAGTGAATGTACCTGACTGAGCTCTGATGGATGTTTTGCTCACCGGAGTTTGAGACTTCTGCAATTTGCAAAAAATAAAACAAAAACACAGTGAGGATGCTCTCTGATTGGACGACGGACGTGTGGACGTCACACTGCCACATTTGCATAAGCGCGAAAGGAGGACTGGCGATGAGGACGTACCTTCTCCGCGGCTCCGTTATCCATCTTGGCGGCGTGAGCTGGGGGTCAAAACAAGAGGTCGTGAGACGGGCCTAACTTGGGGGCGGCTAGGCCCAGGTTTACCTGCAACGCCATTCTCGTGATGGTGCTCGTTGAGGCTCAAGGCGGCCATGTTGGCATTGGCGGCGGCGTGGTCCATGCTGGCGACGGCGAGGCTGTGGAGGAGACAAATGAAGGACTGCGTGATGACACGAGGCACTTGCTGCCTCCGACACAAGATGGCTTCCAGTGGTCCGACTCGCACTAAACAACCAACGCCAAATGATGATGTCACTTTTCACAGTAACACTGGCTGTGTCAAGCCGGACCGTGCACGCGCTTGTGTCCCATTTAGCGACGCTCCCTCTGCGCTTGTGGACAAAACCGCCATTCAGGCATCTGCATGAACGATTCCAAACAAGGCAAACACACCAGGATGAGGCCTATGCAAGAGGCTAAGTGTTAGCATCCTCGCTACTTTAACGAGCTTGTGGCTCGCGTGGATGTCATGTGGACCGACGGTGGTCAGCAGCCGGGATGTTCAAAATTCACGTTGAAGTGGGCCTGGCAACCAGATGCAGCCTTTTGTCAGCCCTTCATTTTGGGAAATTTCATCAGGTTTCTAACTTGCATTGATTGGCTTTTTCCTTGCCAATCAGGCGCCTCTGTCCAAGGTGACAGTGCCCACCAAATAGCCCATCTTTTGCATCCAACGATCCAGAAAGCCCACCTTCTATTTCTAAAATCAAATCTTCAAAGCTCTCACGACCCCAAAATGGGCCACGTGCGGCCATTCCCGCACCAACTTATGTTCACCCTCAAGCTCACTTGGATTCAAAAGCCTGCTCCGATGCCGTCTAGTCACCTCTGCCGCAAGAACAAACCGAGCTTAAAAAGTAGCAAACAGAGCAGGAGCACGGCCACTTGAGCAAACAGGATGTGCGTCCCGTCTCACTGGCTCTGTCACAGCGTGCCTGCGATTGGACGCTACCAAAAGGAGCGCCTGACAATTTTGACCCGCCCCGGCTCCACTTTGCGCTTGATTGGTCCTGACCCACTTGGCTGCTCCAGACCGGCGCGCACGCATGCGCACACACAAAGTCACAAAAGACAACATGAACACACATTTCTGGTTTTTTTGCACCTCCTGACTTGCTAATGCTAGTTTGATACCTGAACGCCTCATACTAACTTATGTTAAGTAGCCTCATCTTAATGGAGCTGTGTTGTCATTGACACATGCCCTGAGGCCTTGAGCCCACATCACCCCGAATGACCCCACATCATTTTTGGCAGCATTGTTATAATGATCAGTTTGCTTGTGTTGCGCCACCATTTGTGTTCAAATATCCTCTGCAACAGCAACTATCTTTGCTGACGGTTAGCACTATGTGGAGTTTGGTTGTTTAGGTCAATCTCAATGTTTTGTGTTGAGTCAACTGGAAGCCTCATCTGTGGACTCCTTTCCAATTTATTACAAATAAATTATTGGCTCTCTGTTATTTCATTTTTGTGAGTTCATTTGAGCCACTGGCACCTTGCGAGATTGTAGCTCAAGTGAAAGAGACCATTGGTTTCTCTAAAAAACAACGTGGTGGTGGTGTCACTCGCATCGAAAGGCGAGTCTGAAAAAATGCGGCTGCCTAGCCGCATCTTACCAGGACAAAGAATCTGTGCACATTCTATTATGTGCATCTTGAACTAGATCGGGAAAAAAGGCCACACGCGAAGAAAATGTCAGCATCAAATGGGAGGGAGGTTGAATGCAGGAATCTTGGGGGGATGGGGGGGGGAATGGTACCGTCAGCCATCGTTGCTTGTATGCTCTAAAATAAAGCAGTAGGCCTCTCGAAAAGTGCACGCGCGACACAAAGAACCGCGCACGCTCGTACATCGGCGGGAGAACCTGCTCGAAGGATGTCGCGTGCACGCGCCGAACGACGCCCGTCGACCCGCGCACCCGACCGAGAGCTTTAAAAAAAAAAAAAAAAAACACGTCAAGGAATGACATTGCAGCCGAAACGCAATATTGTGACATTCTGCGTGCGTGAGCGGACGCGCACGATACCGTGCACGGCTGGCTGATGGAGCGAATGCGGGCCGCTCGGCATTTTTTCCTGCAGAATTGTGCAAATGGGTCTCGATGGCGCCGGTTCTTACCTGCGTGCAGTTGCAGACGCTTCTTCTTCTAGCTGAACGGCGCGCACGCAACCGCGGCTCCTCCTCGCTGTGCACGTTTACGCCACTGGAGGGCGTGCGCGCCCTGGTTGGAACGCAAAGTATACATGGAAAAGGGAGGAGGGGTCTGATTGCAGGTGGAGATGATCGGCTCTGCTGTCACGTGAGAGGGAAGCATCTGATTGCCATGGAGGAGCAAGGCCCTCTTCTTGCCTTTCCTCACGTCAGGTGCACAAAGCGCATCCATCCATCAGGTTTGCTTCTTCCTTCTTAGCTGCGAGTTGGCATTAAGGTGCAGTTCAATTTGTCGATTGCACCCGTTCAAAAAATCAGCCAGCCTTGTCACTGGTAGCTAAATGGCTACATGTTAGCATGACAATTTTAAAATGTGATGGTTTCACCAAAGTCTTATTGTATTTCTATTTCCAGGGACAGTACAACCCCCCCCCCCCAAAAAACAAAACAAAAAACCCTGCAACATCCCAAGTTGCCACAGCAAACCCTAACCCATTTTCCCCAAACGTACCAGTGGTCACCAGTGTTGTGCCACAAAATATTGGTGAACTGGGATGAGGGAGCGTTGAAGCTTGAAAAATGAAAGACTTTAGCAGCCAGCCACTGTTGTTGAGCCATTGTTTGCACTGTGTTCTCGTGACCACGAGGTGGCGCAAGTTGACCAATGGAGGTGTGCCAGTGGAGTCGCATGTGTCGGCTGCACAGGGAAGGTGAGACATTTTCTCTTCTCGCTACACACAGCACCAATGTCATCGGTGTTGCCGCCGCAACAAGGCGGCATTATGTCAAAGCGTTTCAATCAGATGAGTGGAGACAATCCACTCTCTTAAAGTATTTCTTATAATCCTGACGTACGAGACGGCTGATTTTTCAGCAGCAAGATGTGCTTTGTCAGAAGGGCCTTTGAGCCGCGCCGAGCCGTGTGTTATTATTGAACCAATGGGTGGCAACATGGAGCCTCTCCTCCCCATTCCCCCCACCTATTAGCATATTTATCATCAGCCTCGCAGACTTCAAAGTCAGTGTTTGCTTCTCCGAGAAACGGGGGGGGGCACGTTTTTTGTTCAGGAAACCGGTGCAGATTGCAAAGGTGGTCCCGAGGGATCACGTATCCGTTGACTTCATTTGCACTGCCAATGATGTCTTCTGCAGTGCCTCTCTATTTGCTTGCCGCCAACCGCCATCTTGCGGCGCGAGCTGGTGGCAAAGCCACCCGTCGTCTACGGCTAACGCGCTCAAAAGCACGTGTCAGTATATATTTCTTTACTTATTATAATAATAATAAAAATAATGCATTTGATTGAGGTCGTAGCTATGTTGATAAAAGATGTAAAAAAAAGTGTATTTTGAAGCAAATCTCTTAATGACAGGCTCTTTGCATATGACAGCGTGCAAAGGTGCCGAGCGGACCGTAGGTGTCGGTGTCCTATCCGAGTCGGTCCAATCGGTTCTCAGATGTTGCCAGCGTGCGTGCGTGTGTGCGTGCTGTCTGCCCCGCCTGCATGCAAAGCAGCCTGGCAGCAAAAGGTGACATCTGGTGACTCATGTGCTCACATGTGAGTCCCGCGTTCTGTGGGCAGCAGCTGCTCCGCAAAGGCCCAAATGAGACGAGAGGCAACGAAGGGATGGAGAGGGTGGGGGGGCGGCGCTGTTAGCCTCAGCCTGAGTTGCGTGGGGGCAGGGGGCTGGCCGGGAGGGAGGAGGCCAAGTGACATGTTCCCCACGCCAGCCGTCGTGACTCTTTACTGTGGTGGTGGCGGTGGGGGGTCAAATCAAGGGCTTGCTGGCTGAGATCAGCGACGAGCAGCCAGAAGAAGGAAACGTGCAGATGCTTTCCACCAAGAATATTAATGAAACACATTCCTGCTGGGTTTTCTTGGAAACCAGCTTGGATTCAGTGAGCAAAAAGGGGGACCCTGCTCCCCCGTCTCCTTTGGAAGGGATGATTCTTCTGCCAGAGAGGAGCGTGTCAGATGAATCATAACTATGATTCATCCATATTTTGTTTGTTGTATTCAACAGGATATGAAATTGTTTCAAGAGTCAATAATATGCAAATCCAAAAAGAATTGAAGGGGTGCACATTTTGATAGCCAATTATGCCGTTTCCCACCGAGACGGCTCTGTGACAAGCGAAAAAACTTTTGCTTTCTGACAGCTGGGACCCATTTTGCCTTGAAACTGGATCCTCTCCAGGGTCCACTCTGAGGCCTCTTAGCACCGGCGACTTATCAAAACACATCGTGGACTTTGGCCATCCTTGGCCATTGTAAAATTTTGTAGCCGTCAACAAGCTTTAAGATTCAATTTGGTCGCAGCAAAAACGTCAAGGCGACGCGGCGGCCCGCCTGACTCAGCTCGGTCCCGGGCCAAATCGATCTCCCGTTAAAGGGCATGAGCGGCGTCAGAAAATATATGAAATCCATCCGGCGCTGTCTTGTGTCAGAAACAAATCAATGGGCCCGGCCAGCCTCTCTGTGAAAAGTCCACTGGACGGAAAAGGCTGTGCCGTTGCTGTGGCAACGTGCTAAAGTAACCAAGAGGAAAATAAACATGAACTAATTGCGCACGCGACCGCCACTTGCGTTTGGGAAACAAAAAGATAAGGTGACTTTTATTGTGACAATTGTAAACATGGACTCTTATGTTTGCCATCTAGGTCTGAGCCAAAGCTTCAACAGAACCTTCAAGTTCCAAAAGACAATGTCTTCTGGTATGTCCTCTTATTTCCTGGAAATGTATTTAATTGTGATTGTAAATGATGCACCAGCACTGTTGCGGCGCTTATGTTTTTCGGCAGCCTTTGCAAAAGTTAAAATATTCATGCCTGCAACTTCCCACCTCGCACTTCTTCTTTTTGCATGCGTCAAAATGTTCAGTTGCACTTCCCCTCTAGTTGCGCGCTGCCTTTTGACTCGGGTCCGCGTCCACTGCATCAGGGACAAAGCTGATGTCATAGCGCAGCCCGCACGTGAGCAACTCGTCTTTTCTGTTTTCCGGGCTGCCGTCCTCATTGTAACGTAATAACACTGCGCCGCTAATAAAAAGTCCACCTTTCCAACCGCAGTAAATCAGCAGGCAGACAAACACAGCGAGGCTTTGAGCCTAATTGACTTGCTTTCCGCTCTGCACCGTAATGGGGCTGCAAATAGCTTGTTAACCTCCTGTCAGGTAAAGCAGAAACGAAAGAAAAACACATTTATTCACGCGCCGCGATATTCCCAAACCACGCCGGCGGGCTTTTATTAAGTGGAACCGCCACTGTGGGCAGCCGCGCAGGCCTCGCGCAATCCAATTCAGTCCAGCAGAACAACAAATCTCTCATGCATCAGCACATGTAGACAGACAATGTCGCAATCCTCAAGTATTCTTTATCCTCTGCAAAGAATGACTAATATGACTTGAGGTACGGAATTTGGCGCCGCTGCTAACATTAATTAATAGCGATCTTTAACATATATATTTTGTATAATAATTGCCAAGCGTGGACTTTGGGAGGCTAAAAGGTAAGCAAAGCTGCTTTCCAGGAAGAAGCAGCAGCCCACGCTGAGTGAAATCGATGCTTCCTGTCACCTTTTAGCAGGACAAATGGCGTCTATTGTCCCGGCCCGCACCCTCCCCCTAACAGCTGGGGTAGACGCGGGGGGGTGGGGGGGGGGGGGGGGCTCAAACACACAAGTCTAGTCAGCCCCCCCCACACCCCCGATCCCCACTTCTCTTTCCGTTCCCAATTTAAAGTCAATGACAGCAACACAAGCTGGTTTGTAACTTTTGATTTGCTCGAAAGGGGCCATAGCGGGTCATTCTGTTTGTTAGGGGGGGCAAGTCACAAAGTACAAGGCGTTGATTGACCAAAGATTTTTATCTAATTGTTTTTACGTGTGACAAAAGTCCATGAATCAATGACATCACAAAAGAACCAATTGGGTTAATTGGATCCCAAAAATAAACTTCATTTGCCCTAACTTCTTGGTTTATTCGTTTACGCCAAGAAATTGGTTTTGGGTGTTTGGATTACAATCCAGATTTGTGGGTGACATGAGCCCAGGTGGTAGACAATCCCTTTTTTGTGAACCCGAGGTGGGTCCCAATGCAGCTTATTTTGGCACCTCTGTAGCTGTGATGCTGCTGCTGCTTGGGCTTGGCACAGTCATGGCTGCCTCTGCCGCCGATGCCTTGCGGTCTGCTGCTCTCAAACATGTCTTTGTTATTCAGAGCTTTCCATCAGACAGCGGCCACCCGCAAAATATGGAGGCTGGATGCAAGCTGGATGCAGGCTGGACCGTCCCCCCCTCTTGTGGAAGCAGGGAAGGGAGGGAGCTTATTATGGTGTGTTTTTTTTTTAGATGAGTGTTCTCTGTAATTGTGCCATTGTTTGGATTAATCACAGACGTGATTTTATAGTTTATTACACAATAAAAGTGCACCAGAACAAGAAATAATTTGTGAAATACTCAAATGCATTTGTGGAATTGTCGTGAGTTTAAATAGGAAAGAATGATTTAAGATACGTTTCGTGTTTGACTCGTATCTCAAAGCAGCTGACCAAAAGGCACGGAGCAGCAAAATCCGGGCCGGATTTTCCGATCAGCCGCGGCGCTCTAGTCCCAGCGGTAATAGAATAGCCGTTGTAATTTGACACTTGAACTTAGTGCGCTCCGCCGGAGTGTCTCCACTTTACTGGCCGCTGGTGTGGAGCCGTTGGCGGGGACACTATTTGCAAACAAGAGGCGACAATTAGCCAGGACTTTCTCCGCTTCCCCCGCCGGTGAGTCTCCGCCGCCGCTCGTCGCAGCCGAGGTGCGGATACGGCCGCATTGCTCGCTCGTCTCGGGCAGCTTTTGTCTTGTTTTGTCCTCCTCACTTGGCACTCGGGCTCAGCAGATTGTTTCCGATCATCAACAAAAGGAGTAATCGGAACCGTAGAGGCTCCGCTCGCACCGGCAACCGGGCGTCGGGGGCATTTGCTCGGCTTCCTCGCGGTTGGCGCTCCGAGCTTGGAGGAGGCTCGACCGGGGAAAGCTTGCGTGCATCCGGCGTGATTTGTTTACACGGCGCGCTGTGCAAAACAACTCCACGTTGCTTGGAAATGCTCTGCTCTGCTTTCTGGCTCCCTTTTCAAAAGCACGGAGCTTTTGTCTGCTTGCTGCGGGTTATTGAGCTGATGCGTGCACGCTGCGGGGTGACTGGAAAAGGCTCAACAGTGGGGACTGCAGTCCACGACGCGAGTCTTCCTGAAATGGAAGCCTTCCTCCCCAATTTGGCAGCGCATGCATGCAAGCACGCGTACAGTGCAGAGTTCGGTGGCACACGAGGGCGTGCATTGCACTGCCGTCTCGATGCTTGATGACAACTTGATGGTGTCTGACGAAGGATCAGCGCGCCCAGTGTCGTTTTGTGCACAGAAGCATCCACTGCTGGGCTGGCAGAAGTGGATGACTTCCAGACAATGACACACATTTGCAGCTTGCAGTGTGATGGTACAGCATCCAGAAAGCTGCTGCTGTCGCCGCTGCAGGCGGTGTCCTTCCTCTTGTCTTGTTTACATTTGTTTCAGGTCGCCCCCTTGCATGGTTTCTGATTTGTGCACCAGGCCCCCTTGACTGGCAACAGTCAAAGTTGCACCCGGCTCATTATCATCATAAATGAGCATTGACGGAGCCCCAGCAGCAGCAGGTTTGCGCGAACGATCGACAGGGGCCGAGCCCAGCGGCCCTGACCTCCTTCCTTCCATTCAAGTCAAGTGTGTGGAAACACAAGCCAGCCGGCCGCCGCACAAAAGGCACATAGAGGCGCGCGCGGATGTGCGAAGCAGCACGTGCGTCTGGCCACCACTATTTATGAACTCCTTCGCTTCCTGCCCCGCCGCTGTTGGAGCATTGGCACTTCCCTGCAGTTTGAGCTCATTTTTCTGCAGCCACGTTGGCATGTGTTCTCTGACAAGCCCAAGAAAGAATAGACACTCTCCTTTCTTGCTAGCTTTTGCCCTTCTTTTGTAAGCAGCAGTAGAACACGTTGCTATCACCCAAAATGCCGCTTTCTGACTAAAAAGCGGAGAAATTGAGCAAGAAGCGGGATGATGGCTGACCGTTTTTTTTTTACTTTTTTTTGTGACTTGAAAGCATAACTAGGTTGTACGGGACGACGTCTTTGGTGTCTGGCATAGTGTGTGCTGATTGGTACCCCCTCGCCATACGGTCAAGTTTTTTTTTTTTTTTTTTTTTTTTTTTTAACACAACGGAGGCACGCTGTCATCTTGACTGTTGACTGTTAATATGAAGCTTCTATTTTGAAAACACGGCTCAAGGGAGAAGGATCCACAGCGGGTGAGGTGCCGGCCGGGAATGCGGCCAGACACCACAACCGTTTAATTGCGTCGGAGCGTGCCACCGCCGTGCTGTATATTTTGCCTTGTTGCCGATCACCGTGTTTTCTGTACGGTAAACGAGTCCCGGCTATCGTATTCTGAAAAAAATAAAAACCAAGACGCCTCATTTTGAAGGTTTTATAAGTTACCTCAAGTCGAGCGGGACCTTGACTTACACATTCTAATGAGCTCATTGTACTGGCATGGCAAATCAATTTTCCCCATTCAAATGTATTGAAAAGCCATTTGATTTGTTTTGTAAAGGAAAACCGCACCGTGGCGCAGATTCTGACCCGCAAACTTCATTTTTGGGGAGTACAGCGGCCTGATTGCTAGATGGGCCCTTCCCTCTGCCAATGGCGGGCGCATTTGTTGCTTTTGACTTGAAAGCGGACACTTGTGCACGTGAGCCTCGGGTTTCAACGTGGCTCTCTTTGCCTTAATCCCGCTGTTGACTCGCGCGCTAAACCCCGAGTGTGTTATTTTTGCTCTTTTTGAGGGAGCCCCTTTGGCCGCATAATCTCCCTTAATCTAATCTATCCGCCGCTATAATAGAGCGGCGATGACGCCACTCTATGGAGAGGGATCCAGAGCAAACACACGAGCGTGCCGCGCCGCTGGCCTCTTGTCAAAACGCACGTGACCTCTTAGTCCCAACACAATGGCGGCAAACGCATGTTTGCTCTATTTGGACTTGTTGGAAAACTCAGCAGAGTCTTTTCCGACCGTTGGAGCACCGATCATTTGTCGCGCCCATGCCAGGTGGAGAAGGATGACGAGGGTGCGTCCCGAGGCGGGATTCAGCCCACAAAGGTGCTCGCTGACAAAATTGCGGCCGGCTCAGAACCGTCCCAAACCAAAATGGAGGTGTCTCATTCCTCCTCAATGTGCGTGTGTGTGTTATTTATGAGGTTGGAATGTGAAACCTAATCTGTGCCTCAGGGGCAGAGGGGATGGAAGGGGGTGTTCTGTCGTAGCGTGACCCTTGTGAGTCGCCACTTGTGCTAGTTTATGACTCTTTAGTGATGGAGGCAGGGCAGCCGGACACGGTTCTGATCCATAGTCTCCATATTCCGCCCTACTCACTTTTATGTTTGCGGAAAGATGAGGCTTTCTCGCTTCACGGACGTCTTCAACCGAGCCGCCGCTACCAAAACATCTCAACCAATAGCGCCGTTAGATTTGAGTTAATCAACCGGTGCATCTTCAGCCGGCCGATTATTTGCTAGTTAGGTTGGCGGGCTGTTTGCTACCGAATCCACGACCGTCCCAGTCAGCATTTCCTGAGCAGCAGACCATTTGAGCACAATTGACTCGGTTAGCCGGGCACGACTTGCTACAAATTCATAATGAGCAAGGCTGAAGATGACTGCATCCAAAGCAGAACCCCCCCATCTTTGCCCTCTTTTTCTTCCTTACCTTGTCATGTTGCACATTATTAAAATACTGCCCCGGCCTCTGGTTACCGTCCAGGGGAAACAAGTGCGTTCCTGGAGATTTTGGTCCTGGTTCGGGATGGCTTCTGAGAGCGAAATGCTGTTGCCCCCGTTTTGCTGAGGCGTGTCTTTTTAAGCCGGTCCACAAATGAGAGCGAGCGATGGCGCCTTGGCCGAGCACGAGCGCATATTGATCCGTGTAGAAGCGCCGAAATCAAAGCGCTGTCTCTGCTTCCTGTCCAAACAATTGACCTTTGCCTCTTTCGCCTGTGTAGGACCAGAAGGCTCGGGTGCTGCTGCTGTGTGGATGGGCGGGGGGCGCTCTTCCCAGGTCAAGACTCCACGATTAACGGCACCACAGGTAAACTGTTGGTTTTTTTGGGGGGGGGGCACTGGATGCATTTTGAGTTTGTTCCCCGGAGTGCACGATATTGCTGTTAGGACGTCAGCATTGATCCTTCTCGTATGTTTCACTCGGAAGCTTTTCCTCTGCGAGTGTCACTCGCTTTCACGTGTGAAGCATTGCGTGTACGCTTGATGAATCATTGCTTTCCTCTGTGAAATGTGAGGGACAGACATTGTGTGAAAGGAAAACGCGCAGGGAGGAGATTTGAAGAAAAAAAAACTCCCCTTCCTGTCAGTGCTCTCTCTTTTACTTTTCTGTTCTGCTGAGATCTGGAACTGATAAGTGCGTGAGGCCTCTGGTAAGCCAGCAGGAAGGATGGAGGGTCCGGCCTTGGAGACCCCCGCCCCCCTCTCGCCCACATGTCCACCTCCGCTGGACACACAAAAGCAGCAGCCTGCCAGCCTACACATGCGGCGTGTGGCGTTCTTGGCACGGGGCGATGGCCTTGGCAACTCGGTTCCTAAATATTCCTACCTTGCCGTCGTCGCTCAGCGTGCCAAAGCTTAAAGTAGAGCAGGATGTGCAGAACAAGCTTTGTCGTCCGGCTGTGCCAGACAGCCGCTCACGTGCGCTGCCTTGAGGCAGTTGACTTGCTTTTGTCACAAGTCGGCACTCTCGGGCGGCCTCGGCACAAACCGTATGTTTTTGTTGCCGCTCTTCGAGCGACATGCTTCTTGCTCTTGGTTCTCAGCATCGTCGGTGTTGGATTCCCAGATCTGATGATGTCGGCTGATCTGATGATGTTGACTGGACCAGAAGGTCCCGGCCGGGTTCAACCCCCTCTCCCCTCCTCTTCACAAATGTCCAACTTTGTGTTTTCTTTCCTTCGTGCTCAACGAGCGTTAGTACAACGGTGCCATTGACGTGGATAAAGAGGCTTTGTTTTTCTGCCCCCCCGTGACATTGTGAAATATCTCAAAGTTGAGCTTCAGCAGAAAACGGAATGGCTGCTAAGGCACTCCAAAAGCGCTCCACGTTGTACACGAGGCGACTCACAGTCGCTTTGGGCCGTGAGCGTCGCTTTGACGTTTGTCCCCGTCCAAACGTTGTTATCGCTCGGCCTCGGCGCAAACACGCAAACAATCTGGCCTGTGTGTGCCTTTGCGGTCACATGGGCCGGACGGGCTCGCCGAGTC
The DNA here is from genome assembly GCF_059516105.1 of Syngnathus floridae. Taxonomy (NCBI): domain Eukaryota; kingdom Metazoa; phylum Chordata; class Actinopteri; order Syngnathiformes; family Syngnathidae; genus Syngnathus; species Syngnathus floridae. The sequence continues at coordinate 3,886,171 of NC_142430.1, read as the reverse complement.
ATCGTGCCTGTCCTGGAATTTCCTGACGCTCCGTAAACAAACGCACTCCCTTCTTCCTTTGTTCGCTGGCTAAAATGATAAAACCGTCATGCGAGCCAGATAAAAAAGAAAAAAAGAAAGAGCTCATCACAGCTTGCGTTGCATGCGCTTAATCTTTTGAACATGAAGCTGCAGGATGCGCGCCGCGTTCTCTTGATTTTTAAATTTAAACAGCAGTGCGTGTGTGTCGGCAAAGATTCCCAAACATTGCCCTCAATGCGGCTGAAAATTACTGGAATTTTTGTCATGATGGCATCGATGGCGCTCATCAAGCGTTCATCCAGTCACGGCTGCCGCTCGTCTTCTGCTTCCCGGCTACCAATCGCGCTCGGCTTCAGCCCATCACATCTCTTTCGCCGACAAATCGCAAGGTTGTGTCGGAAGGGGAGAGCCTAAATATGTCACACATAGCTGGATGCTCTGAATAGTCGGTCCATCTGTCCGCATGACTGCACGCTACATGGAGCTTTGTGGCGGCGGGTCCGCTCCGGGGCCTTGTAACATGGGGGGGTAGGGGGGTTTCTGTAAATAGCCCACCCTGCATTAAGAACCAACATGACCTCACCAACCCAAGAAAAAGAAGCGTCGCTTTCTCGGCTCTACCGGAGCTGCGATTGAGTCATGGCGAGTGTCGCGCCTTGGCCTCATTTTGTCCAACGTCTTGGCATGGCTCTCACTTACAACTCACTTCCTTTTCTCAAAACAAAGTCGTGACTGGAAACAGTTGACTTTTAAATAATAATGCATGTTGACTTTAGAATAGTTGAAGGTATAAATTACATGTCTAAGTAATCATCTTGAATTTACAGAACAAGTCAACACAAATTGAAAAGGGCGAGAGAAATCGCCAGAAGAAAATGGAATATCTTGTGCGGTCGCATGCAAACTGGGCGGCTTGCCTGCGCGTGGTCATCGAGTGGCGCTAAATCACTCCACGTCTTTTCTCCAGCGCTGGTGTTTGTTGCTAATCCTAATCACAATCATCATTTGATCTTTTTCAATCAAATAGCCAGGAGCAAGCGGAATAAGATAAAGCCTCTTCTCTTTGGGGGCCCTCTGGCTTTCCCGAACAGACGGAGCCGCGCCTTCGCGTCGCATTTAAGCACGCGGCTGAGGGAGCTTGATTAGATTCCTCCCTCCTGTTGGGGGGGGGGGGGGGGGGGGGGGGGTCATGAAGAAATATCACAGATGTTCGTCTGCATGAACTGCTTCCCCTTTGCATACTTCCTGCTCATTCTGGCCTCTTCAGACAAGGACCCCGCCCCCCTCTTCTAAGTCAGAGTCAAAGAGAACAAGTCAGCGAGGGAGGTGGGCCAAGAGGAACAAGCTCGGTGACAGCGCTGGCTGCTTCTTTTTTTCTTTTTCCGCTAACGTCGCGCCATTGTGCCCCCGGCCGAAGGTTGACTCAGCCGGGCCGGGCCTGGCAGGAAGTGTTCGCTGCACTTTTCCCATCCGTGGCCTCTGCCAAGCGGGCCCGAGCAGAACAATCCGTCTCCTGTGACTGTGACTGGGGAAAGCGGAGGGAGGGAGACATGGAGGGAGGGAGTTGCGGTCCAATCGGGCAAGGCTCCTGCGTTACGCAAGCGCTCCCTTTCATTCTTTTTTTTTAGTTTTGATCCACATTGCATGAGGCATGGCGATGATACTGCTCCCCTCTCCGGCCAAACAGGGGATCTTTCCATTTTGGCTAACCCGCCCCCTCTCCTCCCCCAGGAAGCATTGCAGTCTGAAAAGTGGCCAGCTGCAGAGTAAATAGAGACGGCGTACGTCCGGCGCCTCGCTGGCAATCGGCCGGCGCATCTTTTGGCTAAATTATCCAGGAAATTGTCAGCGCTGCCGCAATAACGCAAACGGGTGTTTGTATGCTAATGGAGCTTACTGGCCAGTCAGATCCGGGCATTAGCGTGCAGTGGATCCTACTGCCATGTGTCCACCATGTATTGTGGGGCAAAGTGGTTCTGTCTGGAGATGACATTATCCGACATTGTGCACGAGTGCGTTTTCCTCCATCGCGGTGAGAAGGCGGGGCTATATCAAACGTTAAACTTAGTTAGAGAAGACATATTGCCTGTGGCCCTCTTGTTTTCCTCGCCAAGTTGTCGTTTTTTGTACCAGCGACCCCCACCGCCACTTCTCTGCCTTTGCTTTTCCAATCACGTTGCAGATGCACCTGATGGCTGCACAATCTCATGTGCTTCTGGACGTGTGGGGCTCCCACAGGAATTTCAGGAGGCGATGCGTATGTGAGCAGGTGGTGGTGAGAGGGGGGGCCGTTGGTAAAGTGTGTGCGCGTGAACCCGCCCTCACTCACATTTTGCCGCTGCACACCGAAGCACATTAAATACAAGAAATCCACTCCCAGGCCTGTTAAAGAGCAGCGTGGGGAGGTGTGAGTGTGCACATGCGGTTGGGGGGGTTAAGTGTCCAGTCTCGTATTATCCTTCGTGCCAGCTCTGGATGGAGCCTGCTGGAGGATTAGGCCACATTCTGGGAGGCAACAATGGAAGTCATCCACATTTCTATCCTCCTTTTTTTTTTTCTGCTCTCAACAAATGCATCCTTGTCTCGATCCGAGAAGACACCTGGACCACCGCGACCAGGGGGAGGATCTCTCCCCCCCCTCCCCGCTAGTTCATTTGCCTGTTAATGGCCTTTTGCATTGTTTGTTAGCATTATGCTAAAACCTTCAAAGCTATGCGATTTGTGTTTTGATGACTTGGGTTTGCCTAATTGAGGCAAGTGTCGTCCGGAGTTGCGCAATCGAAGCTCATTAAAACCATGCTGACGAGACGCTTCCTCCTCCTCCTTGTCCTCCTCTTGGTCTTCCTTCCAGTCAGGGCCTACCCTTAAACACACAGCATTGAGGCTTTTGTGGCGGCAATTAGTCACGCGTCTCGCCTGTCGACGGTGGACGGCCACGTCACCTCGAGGCCCACGTGTGGCGACACGAGAGCCGCCTCGCTACCTTCCGGCAACGCGTGTGTGTTGACGGGCTTGTTTCACACACCGTCGCAGAAGTGTGGCACCCCCGGAGTGATGCTGCTCTTAAGTACGTTAGCGGAGACCAGGCGGCTGTGTGGCTCGCTAGCGCCATCTTGCCCCACAGCGCCCCTCGTGCGCTGTCAAGTGGTTGAGGAACAAGCATTTATTTGCAAGTTGGGAAGGATTCGACGGCCGATGCTTGTTTGAGCTGGAGGATCAGCAATTTTTTGGAGAAGGAAGCGTGATCTTCCAGAAGCAAGGCTGGGAGTGAAGCCAAGGGCAGAGAGAAGCAAGGAGCAAGCTGTGGCCGTGGAGACACCTGCTGGCTGTGGCGTAACATGACCGAGCGGGCAGGGCCGTGCAAAGCGCATCCGCTGGCAAATTCAAAATCATTCGACCTGCTCTTTGTCTTGCAGTTTGATGGGCGGCCGGTAGAGCAGCGGGGGGCCACCGAGGGGCGAGCGACATGAACTCCATCCCGTCCATGGACAGACACATACAGCAGACCAATGACCGGCTGCAGTGTATCAAACAGGTGAGGTGAGACACACGCCGGCCGGGGAATGAGATATGCTTTGTCTGGTTTTTTTGAGGAGGGGGGGGGGGGGGGGGGTGCTACAGAAAAGGCAGCAGGAAGGAAAACAAGGCAGGGCTCATTGTGTGTCACACGCTGGGAAAGGTGACACGCTAGCCTAAGTAGCCCCCCCCTCCATCCCCCTTGACTCCGCTCAGTCCAGCGGACAAATTGATTTTGTTGCTGCAATGATGAATTAGCAGCAAAAGCCATGATAAAGTGGAGGAAATTGCAATGTGTCAGCCTGATTGAATCTCGCACTCCAAAGCAAAACCCCAAATCATTGCGCCACTAATTTCTCCGTGCTGAGGAATGACGCTAATTTCATTTGGAAACAATGACTGGAGGCTGTTGAAGTGATGGACAATTTACTGAAGATGGCTGTGTGGAAAAACAACCTCTTATCTGGCGACGATGTGGACAAAGCCTGTAGCAATCTTGACGTGACGGATGTCTCGGGTCTAAACGGGAAGAAATAGGAGGACAAAGTCCAAAGTTGACTTTTTGTTGTCTTTATCTCTCTCTTCTTTTGTTCTGGCCCTACGTGTGCAGCACTTACAAAATCCGTCCAATTTCCAAACGGCGGCGACGGAGCTGTTGGACTGGTGCGGCGACCCGCGAGCATTCCAGCGGCCATTTGAGCAGAGCCTGATGGGCTGTCTAACCGTAAGGCCACACGCCAGACGCTTTCCAGCTTGCCGCCATTTTGTCCCTGAAGAAGGAGTTCCAGCTTTGCGTGACGTTGTCTCGCCCGGTTCAGGTGGTGAGCCGCGTGGCGGCACAGCAAGGCTTCGACTTGGACCTGGGCTACCGACTGCTGGCCGTCTGCGCTGCCAACCGGGACAAGTTCACGCCCAAGTCGGCAGGTAAGAAGGCAGGCGCCATTTTGTTGTGGTTCAGCGTGGTTTCCAAAATCGAGCTCACCCGCGTTCCAAAAGCGTGCTCCCCCTCCCTCGTGAAGGAGGTAGTTAAAACGCTTCTGTGGCAGCCAGGGAGATGGCCCTTCACCCGTCCCCCCGACACCCAGCGGTGCTGTTGCCCAGCAACGAGAGTCGCGGGTGTCCAAACTTTTTATTTCCTCCCAGAAAACTTGAAGGAGGTGGGAATCCTGTTGTGGAATGTGACCAGACTTGGCCTTAGTTGTGTTGCCTTTTTGACGGGGGCGCATCAGCAATTCAAATCGATGAAGTGACCATTCAAAAAAGGACGATTTCGGGTCCTGTTGCATTTTTTGTCAGGTTGTCGCAATCACTCAGCAACCAAGGCTGAAAAACATCAACGCCGGCCGGCACCACGCTTGACGATGGTGAAGCCCGTTGAGGCTGTCCTGTGCACAACTAAATGAGAATCTTGGCCAAAAGTAGATTTTTCTGGATCTGCGTGTGTCGTACTTGAGCCGATTTGCTTTTTAGCGTTGACTGAAGCCGCTCTTGACAAGAGCAGAAAATCCCGCCGTGTCATTCAGTGAGTCGGACAACCGACGGCTTGAATAGATGCGCTCCGGGGGGAGGAGAAGGTGGGGGATGGGCTCCAGCGGTGACCTCTTTGTGAGCCAGATTAGCCGCTTGTATTAATGCGTGATTGTGCGGAGGGCATCAAATGATTGGGGGCCGGGGTGAACGCCCGAGCGTCGTCGTACAGTTTGTCTCCCCCAAAGCAAAAGCCTTCATCACCGCTTTGGGGGAATGGTACGCTCCTGATTGTTTGCGCCTCAACAGGCTCTTGGAATTCCTGCCTTGTGAAAGGGGGGCAGGGGGGTGCTTAAGCAAGCTATTCAGGGAGGTAATCAGTCAGCCCGAGTCTCGTTTGTCTTTTTTTTTTTTTTTTTTAAGATAAAAAGGAGTAACCTCGGACGGTGGTCACCCGCGTTGGCATCAGTGGAGCAACACGACCGAAGCCGTGCATCCAACCGTGAATCCGACCAATTAGTTGCGCAATTATCTTGCCGTTATTATTGGAACTATTTTCAGGCGCAACCACAAAAACGTGGTGCGATTGTCAGAGGCACATCTCATCCAAAAAAAAAACCAAAACTTCCACACAGGTGCCTGTTGTGTCAATATTGCTTGTGTCATTATTTATCCAAGCCTGATGAGCTCTAATTGGCCCCTCCCTTTCCCAACAGGAAGCCACAGCACCACTAAGCCACCTCCTCTTCCTCCTCCTGCATTGCCCTTTAATTACTATTGTGATGGATGAAATTGTCCTCACAGAACAGTCACTATAATTTTTTTTGCACGCAGGGGGGGGCATGTAACTGGAGCAAGGCCAAGGCACAGACAGTCTAGCACATTTGGCCCCACCCCCTCTCTTTGCAAGTTTGAAATGTGAGCTGCCTGCATTTTTTTCCCTTCCTTTTCTCCTTGTTCCCCTCCCCTCGCCTCGCCTCCCCTCCTCCGCTTGCCTGCCTGCCTGCCTGCTGGCAAGGAGGCTCTGTGCTGCCGGCGGACCGACGGACGCAGCAGTGAGCGAGCGAGTGTGTGTGTGTGTGTGTGTGTGTGTGTGTGTGTGTGTGTGTGTGTGTGTGTGCGAACTCGCCGGCCAGCGAGAGTGGATGTGATTGTGTGTCTGGGCAGAGCATACAATGGATCGCTAAGCGGAAAAAAGGAAGGCGCATCAATACGGAGGTGAGGAAATGAGCCTTCGCTTGCCTCTCTCTCTCGCCTCGGCCTTCCTCGTCTCGGAGCCTTCAATCATTTGTCACCTCCTCTCCTCGGACTACAAACATGGCTCCTCCCGCAAGTGTGCTAGTCCTTGCCGTCGTCGGGCTCTCTCGGGGCTATTTGGCGTGCACGGGAGCCACCGGCTCCATTGTGACCGGCGTCGTTGCTTCTGTTTTTCACCCTGTTCTTCTTATCCACAAGCTGGCCGGCCGGCCATGAATAATTGATGCGCATTGTGCAGGCAGTCGCCGGACACGGCGGGAGAGAGCGAGGAGGCAGAGCCCCTGGGCGCAAGGCAGCGGGGGTTTGGAGCCAGAATGTTTGGGAAGGGCGCTGTCAGCGGGCGAGACCGGCAGCTCTTGACGTCCTCGCTGTGCTGCGAGATTTTAAAAGCCGACTCGCGCCTCGGTCTCAGCTGATGCCTTCTCCTTTTGTGCATCATCTGTGCTTTGGCGGCTTCCTGTTTGTCCTGCAAGCAACGTGCAAGATGAAAACTTGGATTGCTTTGTAGGACAACATTGTTCAGTTTGAATTTGTCCCGAAGTCAATTACTGATGGCTTGCTCGGACACTCTGGACAACTTGTGACAAACGAAAAGGCAAAAGAATGCAAACAACACGGTGGAAAAGGCAGCCAAGGGAGCGTCTTGGCTTTGGTTTTCCGGCCGCCGTGACAGCCGACAGGCCCATTTGGCCCACTTGTGCGAGGGGGTCAAAATGGCCTCCGTTATCTTCTGTGAGTCGCGTTGACCTATTTGAGGCAGCGTTCCCGGCCAGACTCTCGGCACTTTATCGCTGTAGCCCTCACAGATACGCCAGCAACTTTTGCTTATGGAGATTCGGGACCGTTTGGCAGCAACGGGAACGATCTCCCCAATGGGCGGCTGCTGTGCGGAGCTGCGCCCATCCTGCGTTCGTATTCTCAGTGAGTCCATCTTGGGTGTTATCAAAACTTTGTTGGTCGACAAATTTGTGTGGCTCGCTCGCGTTTCCGTACTTGCTGACATAAATCGCACGGAGTCGAGGCCGGCGAGCGCGGCTTGCGGTTCACCTCCAATGTGGGAAGGAGCTACTCCTCGCTAGCATGCACGGACGACTCGGCATTTTCACCCGGCCCTCCCGTCGAGACCAAATGATCAACGGGTTTCTTGTGCTTCCTTGCGTTCTCTTGCAGCTCTTCTGTCGTCGTGGTGCGAAGAGCTGGGCCGCCTCCTCCTGCTGCGTCACCAAAAGAGCCGGCAGAACGATCCCTCTGGAAAAGTGCCCATGCAGCCCCCCATGAGCTCCATGAAGCCTGCTTTCTCGCATGGGTCAGTCTCCTCAGAACCGTCGTCACATTTCACCTGCGCCCGTCGCTAGTGAAAGGCTCACAAGAAGGGTCTGGTGCGTTTGCTTTTCCCCACAGTGACGGGTCTTCACCCTACGACTCGGTTCCCTGGCAACAGAATGCCAATCAGCCTCCGGGTTCACTGTCGGTGGTGACCACCGTGTGGGGCGTCACCAATACCTCGCAGAGCCAGGTGACCATTGGCTTCCCGTCCCGTGAGGGGGCGAGCGGCCGTCAACCTGACCTTGAAGCCTGTCTGCCTACTGTGTCCTCTCCAGGTGTTGGGTAGCAACAGCAACAATCCCATGAACCCAGGCGGCAACCCGATGGCGTCGGGGATGACTGCGCCCAATCCCGGGATGAATGCCTCTCACTTCGGCGGTGCTCAGCAGCAGTTCCCCGGTAAAGGCAACGCCAACCAGGCCTATCTGCAGCAGGGCATGTACGGACGGCCCGGCTACCCTGGCGGGGGTGGGTTTGCTGGCAAGTAAGTTCAAAATTGTCCCCGAGCTAACGTGAACGCAAACCGCTTGAATAATCTTTTGCCTTTAAAATGAATGGAAGTGCCAAAGAGTAAGAGTCAAGGTTCCAGTCCAGCCAATATGTGGCATTTGTGTTTTGAAGCTATGCTGGGGGCCCCAATTCCGGACCCGGAGGCATGGGCATGCCTCCACACTCGCGTCCGCCGTCAGACTTCAGCCAGCCCGCAGCGGCGGCCGCTGCTGCTGCCGTTGCCGCCGCTGCCGCCACGGCAACTGCCACCGCCACGGCCACCGTCGCCGCCCTTCAGGAAACTCAGAACAAGGACATGAATCAGTACGGACCGGTAAGCCCAAACACGGTAACCAAACATTCCAGGCCTCTCGGGTGCAGATGGAGCCCTATTTTGTCTTCCAGATGAGTTCCTCCTTCCAGATGGCACCAAATCAGGCCTACACTAGCCAGTTCATGAGCCAGGCGGGACCTCGTGGACCCGCCTCCCTCCCCGGGAACATGGCCTCGGGCATGAACGCATCCAACATGAGTGGCCCGCCGATGGGGATGAACCAGTCACGGGGCCAAGGTATGGGTCCCTTTGGAGGCCACGGCCAACGGATGCCCCAGCAAGGCTACGGCGGAGCCCGAGCCCAAGCACAAGCACAAGGCATGCCAGTGCTGGGCATGAAGAGGCCCTATCCCGGCGAGGTGAGAGGTTTGCTGAAAGTTTTTTTTTTTTGCTGATTTGCTTGAACGGCTCTCTAAATCACAGCCCAACTACGGGAGCCAGCAGTATGGAGCGAACAACCAGTTCCCGAGCCAACAGGGCCAGTACCCGACAGCCACCAGGCCACTGCCACCCGGCAACTACCCCGGCCAGCGGGTGGCGGGACAGCCGCTCCACTCCCAATATCCGCCGCCCACTGGTCCCATGGGCGGCCAGTATTATAAGGTGCACTACACTGCAAATGCAAAATACTGACTGCTGGGAAAATATTCTAATTTTTAAAATTTGATTTTTACACAAAAGCAAGAGCCGTCTTTCAACGGCCAAAGCACCAACTTCTCTGGCAGCGGTTTTCAGTACGGCCAGGCTAATATGAACGGGGTGAGTCCACAATGACACTAGCAATGCTAGCTTTTGCGCTTTGCTTTCAAATGCCGTATTCCCTCTTGTTTCCCTACAGCCACCCAGACCAATGGGCAACTACCCCCACTCCCCAGTACCGGGCAACCCCACCCCTCCGATGACCCCGGGAAGCAACATCCCTCCATATTCATCACCCAGTCAGGATGTGAAGCCACCCTTTCCTCCTGACATCAAACCAAATATTAGTGCTCTTCCTCCTCCGCCCGGTGAGCAACCGAGAGAGAAACTTGGCCTCGGTGTTGCGACCGGCCGACCAGTCTGACTGTTTCGCCTCTTGAATAGCCAACCACAACGAGGAGCTGCGCCTCACCTTCCCGGTGCGCGACGGGGTGGTTCTGGAGCCCTTCAGGCTTGAGCACAACCTGGCAGTCAGCAATCACGTCTTCCACTTACGGCCCTCGGTGCACCAGACGCTCATGTGGAGGTAAGACTTTGGGAGACCTGGACCCGCGAACCGCCGTTCCGGCATTTTGGCTGAGGCCTTGAGAATGAATCCAAAGATCCGCTTCCAGGTCGGACCTGGAGCTGCAGTTCAAATGCTACCACCACGAGGACCGGCAGATGAACACCAACTGGCCGGCCTCGGTGCAGGTCAGCGTCAACGCCACGCCGCTCACCATCGAGCGCGGAGACAACAAAACCTCCCACAAGCCCTTGCACCTGAAGCATGTCTGCCAACCGGGCAGGAACACCATCCAGATTACCGTCACAGCCTGCTGCTGTGTAAGTGCAAAGACGCACCCGCCGGTACCGGTGTGTCCCGCGCGGGCTGCTTTTGCTCAACGTTTGCATTTGCTCCCGCAGTCGCACTTGTTTGTGCTACAGCTGGTCCACAGGCCGTCGGTCCGCTCCGTCCTGCAGGGTCTGCTGAAGAAGAGGCTCTTGCCGGCCGAGCACTGCATCACCAAAGGTACAACCGCCGACAGCTGAAGTCCAGCTGAAGAGTGGAGGCCGCTTTGACTTGACTTTGATGTGTGTTATGTTTGCTCATTGTCCTTGCTGTCAAGTCAAGAGGAACTTCAGCAGCGTAGCCTCGTCCTCGGGCAACGCCGGGCTCAATGGCGAGGACGGTGTGGAGCAGACGGCCATCAAGGTGTCGCTCAAGTGTCCCATCACCTTCCGGCGAATCCAGCTGCCGGCCAGAGGCCACGACTGCAAGCATGTTCAGGTGCGGCCAGTGACCCGCCAGCATGGAGAAAAAAGAAAAAAAAGAAAAGAATGATTATGATGGGAATGTTTTGCAGTGTTTCGACTTGGAATCGTATCTCCAACTGAACTGCGAGCGAGGCACGTGGCGATGTCCTGTGTGCAAGTACGCTTGATCACCGAAAAGAGGTCAAAGTGGTCCATTATGGTTGATTCATTGAAGGGTTTTTTGTTCTCTCTCTTTTTCTTCCCAGTAAAACGGCGTTGTTGGAAGGGCTGGAGGTGGACCAGTATATGTGGGGCATCTTGAACGCCATTCAAAAGTAAAGACAACATCCTTAGCCTTACTAGTTTTTTTTTTGGTCTATAAAGTATTTTCCTTTCGAATGCGTCTTCAGCTCCGAATTGGAGGAGGTGACGATCGACCCGACGTGTAGCTGGCGGCCCGTGGCCATCAAGTCTGAGATCCACATCAAGGAGGACCCGGACGCTCCTCTGGCCAAGCGCTTCAAGACCATGAGCCCCAGCCAGATGATAATGCCCAACGTGACCGACATGATCGCTCAGTTGGGACCAGGGCCCTCGCAGCAAGCCGCCGGCAACGGCGAATATGCCACTCAAGGTAGGCCGTTTGCCCGCCTGCAAAGAAAGCGGGAGCCGTTCCAAAGCCGGCTGACGTGTGGCCCGGCGCTCCCCTAGGCAACAGTTACCACGGCAACTTTGAGTTTCCGCACGGAGCACCGGGTGCCACGTCCGTCAACGACTTCATGCACGGGCCTCAACTGTCGCACCAGCCCGACTTGCCCGGCAGCCTGATGAACACCGTCGACAAGCCTCTTTCCCACAGCGTGCCCGACTCGGTGAATTGGTTTTGGAATTCCATCATTGCCCTTGGTGACCATTTCCAAAAGCGTGTCTGAGGTATGTGTCTCTTTTGCAGATACCTCACCCTTCAGTCAACGAGCCGCCGCACGGCACCTTGCAGCAGAGCATACACGGGTCGCCGCATTCAAGTGGCCAGTCGGGGCAACAGCAACAACTCCACCATGGCGGACCCCCTCCACCCTCGCGGCAACCCCCGCCGGCCCCTCCTCCTCCTCTTCAGCAGCAGCAGCCCGGTGCAAACAACCACCCTCATGGCGACCTGACCTTCAACGCTTCCAGCAGTTTGGACGGCCAGGCCGGCTCGGACATGCCCGAACCTTCTTTAGACGTGAGTAGCGCCGGTATACGCAAGCAGTCTTAATTGTGGGACATGGAGCGATGGATGCATGTCCAGTGGATGGAAAGATGGACAGGTCAGACGGATGTTTGTCATCCTTGGGGTGGGCGTGGCTAAACCTTTGATGGTAATCAGAAGAACTTCAAGTTGGTTTGTTTTGGCTTCCATTTAAACTTCCCACCTGAACACCCAAGCTTCCTCGGTTTTAAGAAGATGTGCACACTTTTGCAAGCACCATTGTTCATTTTGTCTTTCTCCCATCTTCTTACTCCTACCGCAGCTTCTTCCAGAGCTGGCCAACCCGGACGAGCTTTTGTCCTACTTGGACCCGCCCGGCCTCCCCAGCAATAGCAACGATGACCTCCTGTCTCTCTTTGAAAACAACTGACAAAAATCCAAAACAAGGAGAGAAAAAAAAAAAAAAGTTTGTACTTGATGAACACAACAAAGATGCACTCCCCCTCTCTTCTTCCTCATGTATAGTTTTGCTTGAGAAACAAGAAGCCGACTTGAAATGCGCAGCCGGACCGGATGGTTTGCTTTGGACTCGTTGCGCCCGGCAGCATCGGGCAGCCTGAAAGCACCGCATCACTTTTGCTTCAACATTGGCCAAGTGTCCAATTGAAGCCATGTCAATACTTTCCGGAATGTCTTTGAAGCGCGTCACCCCAGCCACAATTTTGGATGCTTCTGGAATTAATTTCAGATACCCATCAATACAAAGGAAAGTGTTTCCCCCCCAAATTGTTGACACACACGAGTGAATGAGGCTGCAGTTCTTCGCACTCTCTGAGTTGCCTCGTGTCGTCGCCTCGTGGATCACTTTTGTCCGCTAATGCTGTAGAAATGGGCTCGTCCGCTGCCCGGGTCTGAGCACGTCCCGCTCTGGAGCGGCCCTCGTCTTTTATCGGATCACGTTGCAAGCTCGCGTGGAAAATCACTTTCGAAGCTATTTACTGCCACCTCAGACAAAGATAAAAAATCATCTGAGGATTCATTTAAGGCGACTTTCTCGACCTATGGCAGATGAAATGGCCACGCCCTCTTCCTCTTCTTTCTGCTGGCAGCCTTTTACACAATGTGCAAAGTGTGCCAAGCTAATCAATCGTATTTGTTGGATTGATTTCAACACTAACACGGGAAGGCACATTGCTGAAATCATTTACCGTTTTTTTTTTTTTTTTTTCCTGCCTCATCCAAGCAAACACGTTTTGGCAAACCGCAAAAGAGCGAAAACAAAGTGAAGTGTGCACGATCGCGATGCGTGCGTGCATGCGTGCGTTGGTTTGATCCGAGCCATGGCAAACCTTTCCTTGATTGACTGCCAGCGTCCGTTTGAAGCAGAAGTATGCAAATGTATTATTTTCTAACAAGTGCTATTGTGGCTGCTGTTAATATCATTGCTATCAGGTCAGTGATAAAAAATACGAGTTGTTTGTCGTCCTCATCCTCCTCACATGAGACACACTTGGCCACTCCAAAATAATTTCCTGTTTGCTTCATCATACAGCAACATGATTCTATATTTTGATTTTTTTTTTTTTTTTAAGCAAGCACAGAAGCCTGTCAAAGATACTGAACTGTTTCAATTTTTTTATTTGCTGGTATTCAGTGTGATTACATTTGTTGTTAATACACTAAACATGTGCCAGGCATATATCTGAAAGAAATATTTTAAAACATTGTCCTTAAACACACACACTAAAGATTTTATTATATTTGTCATAAAACATGTTGTGGGGTTGTGGCCATATACATGTCATCTCTTTGTCCACCCTTCTGTTATAATTTATTTTGTGTTTTTTTAAAAATGATTTTTCTGTAAGGCTTGAAACACGACGTCTGTCATTGTAGCTTGTTTTTTTTTTGTTGGCCCACAGGGTTACCTATGTTTTTTTAAATGTAGTTTTGCCTTTTTATCCGTAATTCCAGAAAGTCAATATCTCACTCTAGTCTCTTATTATTATTATTATTATTACTACTACTACTTTTTGTTGCCATATAAATTCCACATTCCCTTTTTTTGATAATTTATTTTGTACTTACACACTTGTTTTTATTTTTTTTGTGCTTGCTGGCTTTCAATGAATGTGAGTGAATATCATTGTTGTCAGTACAGTGATATTTTTAAAGAGCATATTTTAAATAAATCCTCTGTATTGTTTGACATGATAGAAAAAGTATTTTTATGATGGAAAATTTCATCCCTTGCTCTTTTTCAGTAATTTATTTTTTTACTCTTTTATTCTTCTGTTAGGCTAGGAAGCAGTTGTCTCTTGCTGGAGCCACCCTACCTTTTTATTAAAATGTCATTTAAATCACTGCAGTTCAGCACACTGACAAAAAATTACTATACACTGCCACATCATTTTATTTTCGTATGAAACATGGGATGAATTCATGTTGATTTGTTTCTTGCATACAGGTGAGCCACTTTTGTGTATCCTCAATCTGTACTTGCACAATCACATTAAAGGACACACACACGCACACACACACACACACACACACATATATATATATATATATATATATATATATATATATATATATATATATATATATATATATATATATATATATATATATGTTTGGAAATTTACAGAACAAAGCGAGGTTATCTGTATATATGTGAATAAAAATAGAGACGTGAACAGAAATGTATTCATGTTCCCTGGGAATGTGCATTGTTTGCTCCGAATAATAAAAGAATTTTCAACCATTCCACTGGAAGTGGAAAATTGTTAGTTTGAGCCCTTACCCCCATTTTTGGAACTCATCGTGTTAAATGAAATGTTCTTCTCTGTCTCTTCTATACTAAAGAAAAAAAGGAAAAGCAAAATTTGTCCAGAAGATTGTAAGTAAAGCCACATTTTTTATATCATGGACAAGCCACGGTCTGTGTTTGTATTATGTACAATCATTTCATACTGACAGATTTTTTTTAAAGTCTTGCAGAGCTGCTGTATGTAGTTAGACCATGTGACACCCTCATATTTATCTAATAAATATGCATTCATATCATACCCGGTCTTATATTTTTTTTTTTATGTGACGTCACAGGACGGCCATCTTGGGGCAACGCTGTTGGATCATAAGATTACAGTCAACAGACTTTAAAATAATTGTCGATTACGCATCACAGACAATTTTCAAACTGCATTGATTTTCAGCTAAACGTCAGAGATACCGTTTGTAATAAACGAATGCGCTTGTAAATCCGTCAAGAATGCAGCGTTTATGTGCACCTGAGCAGGTCCCTTTCCTAAAATGGCCGACCCGTGACGCCGCCACCGAGCTCGCCTCAAAAAATCTAGTGTTCCTAACAGTGTCTATGGTCGGCTTTCTACTTCCGCTTACGTAAGGAACAACGGCGTGATTTTGGCATGCAGGGTGACGGCGTGCAGTTCATGACTCTTGTGAGGCAAATTTAAAAAGTTAATTTTCTCTTCTAAGCTAAAATGATTCTACTATCGAACCGTATGAAACTGTGCTCGCTGGCGTTGGCCGCCGCGAGACTGTACAGCAGCGGCTCGGCGGCTGTTAGCAACCCGACTGTCTACTTTGACATTTCGGCCGATAACGAGCCTCTCGGCAGGGTAACGTTCGAGGTGAGAAATGTTTACAAAACAATGGCTGACATTGATTTGACTTTGAAGACATGTTTATTGTTTTGTCGCAACTGAACTAACGTGTGCCGTTTTCACATTCTTGTGTGTCTGTTTGGTTTGATAAGCTCAACGCTGAAGTGGTGCCAAAAACTGCAGGTAAGGAAATTGTTAACATTTTAGTTAGCACCTAGCTAGTGCTACCAACGCTGGTCAACAGCAACAATTCTGCGGACAAAGCTTAACCATTCATGAATATTACAAAATGAATATCTTGCATGTTTTATTATTGATGATAATATAAAATAACTCAGTGTGCTCGAGAAAATAAAATCTCACATATAATATTCTGACTTTATTCTCATGCCCCCTGTAAAATTCAAACTCGTGTCACATTTTTCCTTGTGATACTACAATTTTATTTTTGTACTCAACTTTATTTTCCTTCCAGTCTGATCCTAATGCTCCTTGTCTGGTGGCATTCAATAAAATGCTGATTTAGAAGTTCACATTTGGAGATAATAGGAGTATATGTTTGTAGAGTCATTTGTTCTACTGTAATGGGGAAGGACAACTTTCACGTATGTTGATTCTTGTGAAGGGAGGATTGATGAACTGCCCTTGGGCAACAATCTTGCATCATTTTTTTTCTCTTTTTTTATGCATGCGGGCTTGTGTGTGCATGTGGAGAAATACATTTCTTCTCAACAGAAAACTTTCGAGCTCTGTGCACGGGGGAGCACGGTTTTGGCTACAAGGGCTCCACCTTTCATCGGGTCATCCCTCAGTTCATGTGCCAGGTAAATGCACGCACCTGCAGTATCTTGTTTTTGGCCCCCCAAAAATATATATTTTTTTTGTTTTTAAGGGTGGTGATTTTACAAACCACAATGGAACAGGTGGCAAGTCCATTTACGGATGGAAGTTTCCCGATGAAAACTTCAAGCTGAAGCACACTGGTCCTGGTAGGCAACGGTTACATATTAGCTCATTTGAAAGGCACCTGACAATCTATTGTCATATTATGATTAGCAATCAGGATGTCCAAACCAAAGCTGTACAGTTCATTCATTATGATCAGGCTGATCATTTTTGACTCTGAAAAGTGTTGCTCTCCTCTCACAGGCATCTTGTCAATGGCCAATGCAGGACCCAACACCAACGGATCGCAGTTCTTCATCTGCACCAGCAAGACAGATTGGTAGGTTATCGGTGATAAGAGAGGCGTGGGACGGAACACCGTGTGACATTGAGTTTGGGCCCCGCTGCAGGCTGGACGGTCGCCACGTGGTCTTTGGCAGCGTCAGCAAGGGACTTGACGTGGTCAGGAAGGTGGAGGCCTTGGGCTCGTCCTCGGGGCGCACTGCAAAGAAGATCACCATCACAGACTGTGGCCAGCTCAAGTAGATGCTGCGGCCAGCCTGTGGGGGGCGCCAAGGTGACTACTTGAATGTCTTGCCATTAAATGTGAACCTGAGCCATTACCTTCAAGGAACGGGGGGGAGTCGCTGATAGTGCACTTGCCTGACTTGTGTGCTGACACCGTGAAGTCAATTCTTGCATATGATAGTGTGAATTGGTGCTTGTGTGTGACAAAAAAAAAGAGAAAAAAAAATCTTCAAGGACAGGGGACAAACAATAAAACTTTTATCTTCCTGTTTTGTTACAGTGACACAAGTAGTATGTCGTGTTTTTAGGAGGGGGGGAAAGGTCTCAAACGTTTGCCTCAAGTGTACTTATCTTGATGAAATTTAGGACCAGTTCCAGAAAACCAGATCCTCTGAAAGACATAAGCAGCAGTGGCAGTAGGTTCGCTTGGTATGTGTCAGAGGTTATATCCCCTTACTATATATACATGGTCATCAAAAAAAGCTTTAATATAATGGTAATTTTTTGGAGGGGGGGTATTTATTATTTCTTTACGTTTTGGATTTCATCATTTTGATGCTACTACTATAATACAATGTACTATCGTAGAAGATCTGACGCGCTTATTTTGAAAGTTTTAGAAAAGGGAAAGTGTCGTAAATTGGTAGGAACTGGCGTAAATTATCCTAACTGACGTTCTGCCGCTGCGACATGTCCTCTTGAATAAAAAAACACACACGGACACAAGAAAAAAAACAGAAGTTCAAACTGTTACGAGAAGTCCTTTCGTATTTGACATTTGCTCGATTAATCCGTTCTGTTTCACGGTTTGTGATTCCTTACTTAGTAAAACAGTTTGGTTTTACGCCACTAGAGTGTGCCAACGTACCATGATAAATAGTAACGGTGTTGCGTATTGTTCAGTCTTGAATATGAATCTATTTATTTTTTTATTCATTATATGCACAAAGGACAATCTTAAAATGTTTCATGACCATGTGTTTATTGTACTCCGGGTAAAGCTTGCTAAAGTTATAGAATGTATTTAAAGTCAAAGTCTGCTTCATTGTCAATTTCTTCACATGTCAAGACATACAAAGAGATTGAAATTGTGTTTCCTACTATTTAGGGCCTTTCGTTAATATTATATGGTTTAAATAAGTAAATATGATAAGCTAACCAAACCGTTGTTTCCTGTTTGTCTTTTATTGCAGCACTTACGGTGTTTTCACACAAGGACAAGGTTTAATAAAAGTTGTGAATCATCGGTGTGAGAGACAACCTTTCCACTGAAGGCTGAGCTTTCCAAGGTGAGAACACTCTAGTAGTAAAGAGACACTCCTCCAGCAAAACACTCATCGCAACTGTGAAGGTGAAAGATTCACAACCCCCCACCCCCTTCTCCCTCAACCTTGCTAGTTAGGGGTTTGCTATGCCTGCAACTGTCTGGTTCCTCAGGCTATTCATGCTATACAGGTGATAGTATTGCGGACTGCTGCTTGTGGAACTATGTTAACAAAAATTAAAAGCTGCATAGAACTGACTAATTTCTATGTCGAAACGCAATCTCATTTCTTGGCCAAAAGGTGGCCGTACCGTCACCGCATGGTTTTGTGCGCCTTCAAATGAGAGCCGAGTCGCCTTTGAAGTCAGCAGCCACAGGGCGCTCCTTGTTAGGTCGTGACCCCAATGTCTTAGTGGTGCATTCAATTTGCCACAGGTGCAGAAGATGCTGGGGATCGAAGCGGCTGAATTCAGTACACCACGGTCAGCCGCGGGATGAGTATCGACCGGCGCCACATCGCGCTTCTCGTCGTCCTATAAGGTACTGGCTCTTCTTCGTCTTTGCGTATCAGTTCAGGAGTTGCGCGTCAGACAAACAAAACAAAAACCCTCTTCACAGATTGATGAGCACATTGGCTCACTTTATTCATTAGCATTATTCATTTTTCAAATACCAGCAGGTTATAGGTTGTTGCCTATATTGCACCTTTTGAAGCAAAGTGCTTTTTAAAAAGGTCTCAATAGCAACAGTACAATGCAAAACCTTAAGAAACAGTAAACGAAAGAATGAGCTCATTTCCCCGGAGACTCAGAGTTTGCGGCCAGCCCCGTCTGAACAGTGGAGAGCTTTTCTCCGGCTAGGCCCAGGGAGCTCTTGCCGCGCAATGAAGCGGACGGGCCTGTGTCGGCCATGCGCCGCTCTGAGCCGTCGTCCGAGTGCAACTCCAGGAAGGCCTCTCTTCTTTGTGGCTTGATGAAGTGCACGGGCGGTGTCCGGACGTCCGCCCGCCGGCCGGGCCGTCGCGTGCACCGCGAGAGCGCCGAGATGCAGCTCTTCTTGAAGTTCTCGTTCATGAAAGCGTAGACGATGGGGTTGTTGAAGCTGTTAAAGAAGCCAATGGCCTGCACCACAGCGATGGTCATGTTGAGCGTCACGTCGTCCAACTTGTTCTCCAAGTCGTCTAAAGGAGCAACACGCAAAGTAGTGATGGAGCGTTGCGCACTTGGACGGCCGAGGCGCAAGTTTGACATCTTGCTATTTACGGTATTCGAAGAGCATGTGGACTGTGTGGAAAGGTGCCCAGCAAATGGTGAACAGCAAAACGATAATGATCATCATCTTGACGGCTCTCTTCTTTTTCCTGTCAAAGACAAACTCACAGGTTGGCTATCAGTCAGAAAGCTTCTGGATTGTTCTTTACGCTCAACTCAAGCGAGGGTGAATCTTTTGGTCTTGACTTAGCTAATGTTTGCTGTTTCCTGAGTGTTCCCGATTTGCTTGGCAAGAAAAACTCCCGTCCTTAACGAAATGTCGTTTTTGCACAGACAAAAAACGTTTCCTAGCTTGACAAAATTCCCACCTGGCCATTTTGAGGCGCTCTCGGTCATTCATGGCGTCGAGGACCGACGAGTCGCCCACCCTCTTGCGTATCCACAGCTCAAAGGCGATGCGGGTGTAGAGGAAGAGCATGGCGGCCAGGGGGAACAGGAACAGAGCCACCATGATGAAGGTGGTGTAGGCCTGCCGCTCACTGCGGGACTGCCAGATCTCCTGGCAGCACACGTGGCGGCGCTCGTACACAAAGTCGTACTTCACCTGAGCCGGCCGGGAAGGAGGAGAGTCAGATGCAGAAGCCGCAGAATGACAGCTGCTTGATTTTTGCAAAATGCTCTCACTCACTTTGAGCTGCTGCACGAAGAGCATGGGCGAGCCCACAACCAACGAGGCCGTCCACACCAGCCCTGCCAGCGACAAAGACGCAAAACACACTTGATGCCGTCAAGTGCCAAAAGAGTAGGAAAGATGGAAGGCTCGGCCGATACCCAGCATCTTGTACGCTCTCTCGGATGCGGACTGTTGCCGCATCCGAAGCGGGAAAACGATACCCAGGTATCTCTCGATGGCGATGCAGGTCATGGTGAGGATGCCCGTCACCACCGCTGTGGTCTGCACAAAGGGAACCGCCTTGCAGACCAGTGCGCCTGCAAGCAAAGCCCGGGCCGCGTCACGTCACTCAAAGGCCACAAAATGCCGCTACAAAAAGTTGCAAGATCAGAAAAGGCTAAATATTTTTTTTTAAATGTCACATTTTGGAGATACACATCAAATAGTTGTGCAAGGACAATCAAAGAGATGCACCTTGGATTTTTCTCGTGCACTATTTGGAGAATTTCCAAAACAAAAAGCAACAAAGCCTACTTGTTATTGTTTTGAAGCAAAAATGTAGGAGCAGCTGACCTCCGACCCACTGCGAGGTGATGTTCTGCAGCAGCGTGAAGGGCACGCAGAAGAAGGTGATGAGCAAGTCGCTGATGGCCAGCGAGCAGACGAAGACGTCAGTGGCGGTGCGCGCGGCGCGCTTCTTCAGCACCACCCAGAGCAACAGGCTGTTGCCGCTCAGCGCCAGCCCAAAGATCAGCGCGTAGATGAGCACAAACGCCGTCTTGGCGCCGCGCGGCAGCTCCGCCACGTACACCAGTGGCGGGATCTTATACGTGCTGATGAACTCCTGCCGGCTCAGGTTGTAGTAGCGCAGCATCTCGCGCAGCACCTCCGGCGTGATCCTGGGACCCGCCGACGAAGCCCAGCGCTCCGCCGACATCGCCGTGGGTGACAGTCGGCTGCCTGCGTGCGTTGACCCCTACTAGATGGGAAGGGGGGAGGCAGCACAGGCTCCTGCCACCTTCTCCCCACGGCTGGCAAAGGTAGGAGTCACAGGAGGTCTACTTGAGTCCTCCTCACATGTTACCACGTGTTGCTCCACTGGCCCATTCTCCCTCCTCTTCCATGTCCACCTTGTCCTACTGTCTTCCTTCACACCTCCTTGGCTTCATACCTCACCCACTCACGCCTCTCTCTCCCCCCTCCTCTTTTGCACCGTCTTGTCTTCCTCCATCGACTTTATTTGCGGCTCCTTCTTCCCCATCCTCCTCCCGGTTCATGTTCTCCTCCTCATCACATTCTGCCCCTCCTCCTCCACCTGCTCCCCTTTCTCTTGTGCTACTCGTCACCTTTTTCTTTCTTTCTGCCACATCTCATCCCCATCCTCCTCATCATTTTAGCTCTTCATCTTCCCCAATCTCTCCATCGTCTTCCTATGCTGGCTCCTCCTCCCCTCCTGCTCCCTACGCCCATCACAATTTGCTCTTTTTCTCTTTCCTCCTCTCTACTTCTCCTGAACCCCTGCTGCTTTCCTTCCTCCTCCTCTCTGTTCTCCACCCCTCCCCTTCCTCTCCATCTTCCCTTCCTTGCTCCCGCTGCTGCTATTACATCATGACCGCCGTTACAAAATGAGTCGAGTCCCACCCCCACAGGGTTAATCACCCGGCTCTTTTCTGACGCTTTCCAGTCGAGTGCAGTCTAATCAAGCCCATTGCCGCATTGTAGTGGCGACCAAAGAGTGCTTTTTCAAAATGGCCCATTTGGAGCATTGTGTTTTCTTTGTGTACTTGGGTGTCAATGAAGCGGTTGTGCGGATACGCGACGCGCTCCGGTTTCTTAGCGACCGTCACAACTTGACTTTTCCGAGCTGTAAGTAACGCAGTTCTCTTTCCGCTTCCAGGCCTCCATGCGGCTTTCCCCAAACATGTCCGGACAGGGGGGCCGGCCCCCGAGCGAGGGTCCCAGCGAGTTTCGCGTGGCGCCAGCGACGAGAGGCACGCCGAGGTTCGGCGCCCTTAGCCACCACTCCTCCTTATTTCCGCACCCGCTACTTAAGAGTCTTGACCAGAGCCGAGCCAGCGTGCCGGCGTTGGCGTTTACGCCTCATCAGGCCCACTGTGATAGCAAAGCAGGTAAGAAAAAAATTAAAATATACATGTATATATTGTGCCTTTAAAGAATGCAGTTGAAGAAGAGTGTTTGCTTTTATTTTGGGCCAGCAGTGTTTTCCGAGGCTTGGAGAGATGAGCTCAGAGAGCTGGCGGCCAAAGTCCATTCATCTTCTCAAGACACAAGTGAGGTAGCGTACCCTTTGCTGTCTTTCCATTGGCCAAACAAGCTATTGGGCCTGCAGTTCGGGGACCTGAATAGACCTGAATTTTCCTTCATTCGGTCACCAAACAAACTTAGTTAGCGCCACGTCGGTTTTCATCCACGCGGCAACTGACGTGTTTCGCTCACGGTACGGCAGGTCCGACTTGAGAGAGAGCCGGTCGGACGCCAGACCCAATACTCGGCCCAAACTGGGCGACTGGTCCCTCTGACCGCCAAGTCTCACCCCTGCCGACATCCGTCCCAGCGTCTGGACCGGCACCAACTTTTCCAGGATCAAGAACTTATGGTAGCGCAGCTTTTTGTCATCATCGCTTCATTAGATCCGGCGTGGCTGTAATGTCCTGTCAATGCGTGAGTTGCGAGGCCATGTCCGACGTATTCCTTTTCTCCACGTGCAGGTGCTGGAGCTGCTTTGTCAGATCCTGCAGACGGATTCGCTGCGGGCAGTCCAGCGCTGGCTGCTGTTGGCCGGCCACAGAGGTGACGCGAGCTTAGCTGGCCGCGGAACCGTGTCGACACCGCCACCTCTCCATTGCTCAGGCTCATCCTTTCATGGCAGCAAAGATTAAGAATTTTGATGGCTTGATTTAATTTGCCTTGCACTCATATATTCAGTCGAAATGGCTCTATGATAACAGTGCCAAGCTTTGCAAATATCTTGTCTCGGCAGAGAAGGAGCTGGTGTCGGCCATGATCAAACAAGTGGACTTGGCGAGCCACCGGCCCGCCCGCCTGCCGGTGTCCGGTCCCTCGTCTTCCCGCCCGGCGCAGCGAGGCGAGTGAGTGGCCGCTCGCTCCAAGTCGTTGTCCTTCACGTTTGCCTTTCTGCTTGTTTGTGTGCTACCCCAGGTCGAATGGAGCGTCCAGCGCCGACAAGCCAGGTAGGCCCCTGAAAAGTTTCTTCTGGACCTTTCTTCATTTTCTTTGGCATTTCTTTGTGTCGCACCAAGTCACTCTCAATGACAGTTCTCTCACAAAGAGACCTTTCGTGTCGCAACACAGCTTGCATCTTCTCGTTGGCAGAGACCATCGGAAGTGCGGAGGTCCTTGAAATCCATGCCGACAATCAGCGGGAACACAAAGATAATCCCGGATCCACCTGGGAATGTCATCGTATGGATTTGTTGCCTTGTCGACATTCATCCGCTTGCATCACGAGCGACGTCAAAGACTCCCGACAAGCGGTGTGCCCAAGTTGTCCCACCAGCGTACAGAAACGTCATACATCTTAGACAACGCCCTATTAGTTGCCCATACTTGCGTACTAGAAACGTATCTGTGAAAGTAAGTTAGCTGTTGTGAAAGCCCAATCTAAATTAAGACCTGTTGTATGCACACTACAAAAGTGGTCCATGTCAAAAGCTTCTCACCTGCCGGCTGCTTGCATTCACAAAGTGTCATTGGCATTGAATTGATTTCGCAATTTTCTTGACAGACCCTTCTACTGCGTGTAAAGGTGTTCAGCGAGGCAAGTCTTTCCATGGTAGTGGTAGTTATCCTGAGAAGTCACGGGGTGAAAATGTATTCATCTTGCAATGAAGTCATATATGACAAAAAAATTGAACATGTGAAATGTAAGTGGACTAGCCAAAATAAATAAAATGTGAAATGAAGTAGTACTAAGTATTGTACTTGGCAAGATGTATGAAATGAAGTTGTACTGTGTAGTTTATATGATTTAGCTTTGGCGAACGTCACATCCGACCCGCAGTGATGAGGTCGACATACAAAGTGTGCAGTCGCAAAAAACCTCCGCCGACCGACCGGGTGCGTTGGCTTTACGTGTAAATGTTTGCCTTTTGTTGCCGTTTGTCACTCATCCAATGACTTTTCCAGTAGAGGTGGACAAAAGCCTTCTCTCCGGTGAGTTTTGTCAAATGCAGTGTTACGCGGTAGGAGCCACGGAGGGCAAACGGAGCAGAGGTAAGTCAAAGATGAAATGGAGTTGCTAAGGGGTCCAAGGAGTGTTGGCTCTTGAGTGAACGATTCGTTCTGAAGAACAGATCTTTTCAGTGAACGAGAGTGAATGAATCACTTCCTAAGGTGATTCGTTATTTTTTCAGTTAATATGACTTCAATAAACATGCAATAACGTAACTTGTTCCACACAGTAGGTGTCGGTAATGTGCATTGAAGCTGATGCCACCTCACCGTAAAACAAAACGAAGAAAATGACGTAACTTCCCGTTCACTAACGAGTCAGTAAATTGGACTTCCCGTTCACCAACTGAACGGATCTGTGAGCGAACGAGTCAGTGAGTGAGTGATTTCTATTTCCCGTTCATCGCGAGAACAGATCAGTGAGGGAACGAGTCAATGAGTGAACTGCCTTCCCGTGTATCAACGGATCAGTCAGTGAACGTGTTCCTTGCGTGAACAATAAGGTGAATGAACGTGAGCCAGAATGTACATAAACGATTTGCCAAGGAAAGAAAGAACCACACACTGAAACACCACTTATTTTGTGCTCGTTTTCTCCAAGCTAACGACTAACTTTATTGCATGAAAGGATGCGCCGTTATGCAACAGCGGGGAGATTATGCTTCTCTTTGGGTAATCTTTATTTTATAACACTTACAGTAGTTTTTAAATAACGTGTATGCATATACACGTCTAAATATTGGTTTGAAATGTACTTTTATTATTATTATTTTAATAAACATTTATGTTAAAACTTGTCTGGTGTTTTATTCCTTGTTTTTATTTTTTGGGGCATTAAAACATAAAAATCTGATATTTTGTTAACTGCTATATCTGACAATATGTATACGTGTTTTACGTTGTGTAATGTGTTGGTGTGACCCAAAATAAAGCACAAGTAGTCAAATACACATTCTTGACACATACAAAAAAAATGCATGAAGTTATTAAGTACACTTGAAAATGGTGTATCTAACGGAGTATCCGTGTGACGTCACAGATCAACCAGGCAATCAGGAGGTGGGGGTGAGGGCGGGTGTGGCACTTTTCACTTTCAGTTCAGCTTTGGCCATGATTTTTCCCTAATGAAGTGGCCTGTTATAAGGTACACCTGAAAATGGCGGTGTACCTAATGGAATGTCCGTGTGACGTTACAGATCAAACAGCCAATCAGGAGGTGGGGGTGAGGGCGGCTGTGGCACTTTTCACTTTCAGTTCAGTTTTGGCCATGATTTTTCCCTAATGAAGTGGCCTGTTATTAGGTACAGCTGAAAATAGCGGTGTACCTATTGGAGTGTCCGTGTGACGTCACTGATCAACCAGCTAATCAGGAGGTGTGGGTGAGGACGGGTGTGGCACGTTTCACTTTCAGTTTCGCTTTGGCCATGATTTTTCCCTAATGAAGTGGCCTGTTATTAGGTACACCTGAAATTGGCGGCGTAACTAATGGAGTGTCCGCGTGACGTCACAGATCAAACAGCCAATCAGGAGGTGGGGGTGAGGGCAGGTGTGGCACTTTTCACTTTCAGTTCAGCTTTGGCCATGATTTTTCCCTAATAAAGTGGCCTGTGATTAGGTACACCTGAAAATGGTGGTGTACCTAATGGAGCGTCCAAGTGATGTCACAGATCAAATGCCAAGCAGGAGGTGGCCTGTTATTAGGTACACCTGAAAATGGCACTATACCTAATGGAGTGTCCAAGTGACGTCACAGATCAAACAACCAATCAGGAAGTGTCGGCTAGCAATGGCAGAGCAGCATGCTGTCTGTCACTCACTCGTGAATCTTCGCGAACGACCAATCAGCAGCAAGCGATAGATGGAGGCGGGACTTTACCAGTCAGTGACGTAATTTTCCGTTCACGAACGAGTCAGTGACGCAACTTCCCGTTAACGACCGGGTGAGAGACTGTTGCCAACGGATCAGTGTGTAGGTGTTGTATTATAGAAAGAAAAGTGTTAATTACCCGAGCCAATTATTATTATATGTAATAATTTGGGGTGGGGGGGGCTGTACTGTTTGATGTGTATGGGTTGTTTCCACTGGATGTTGAAAAAAAAAAAAAAAACGGTATGTGGGGGGGATTCGTTGAACGATTCGTTTGAACGAATCTTCACCTAAAAGAACTGGAATGCACATCACTACTCCAATCAAGTCACCTACCGACGTGACGTCGCGTCCAGCAATTTAAACTAATCTTCTTCGGCTTCTGCTTGCTGTCGTTGAGCGGCGCTACGCACACAAGCGCCACCCCGTAACTTCTCAGGATAACTACCACTACCATGGAGAGGCTTGCCTCGCTGAACACCTTTACACGCAGTAGAACTTAGAGAGGGTCCGTCAAGTATTTCCATAAACGTTGTAGAAATAAAAATTGAAAATCAAACTGATGCTGGACTTTTCTTTAGTCGTTTCAGATGGCAAAATAGAAAAAAACTGATGACTGACGCTCTGCCTCCTATGTCAGCCCCATTAAGCACGCTGACCCTGGAAACAAAATGCACATTCATGAAACATACACACACATACACAAACACACACGAATACAAACAATCTGCATGGTGTACCTGCACCAGGTAATCTTAGGGCATGGTATCAGACAGCAGTCCTACTTTGTAGTTGCTCCTGCGGATGTCGTGAATATGAAATTCCTGCTTGCAGTTAAACCTGTACCTGCACACACGTATGCACACACGCGCACACGCGCACGCACGCACGCACGCACGCACACACACACACACACACACACACACACACACACACACACACACACACACACACACACACACACACACAAAACATCCATTGGCAATAAAAAGTACAAGAAAAGAGAGGCTTTTAAATGGTTAATGTGTCCCAGTCTGATGAGTATGCATGTTCAGAATCAAGCAAATCATAAAACCCCTTGCTCCTTAGCTTGCGTGACGACAACGTGATGTCGCCGCATCAACAATTTCCTCGCACCTCCTCAAATAGAAAGGTGAGGATTTTTTCTATTGTTTGAGAGTGTTTTACTGTTTACAGAGGTACACACGCAAAGACTCAATAAATACACGTTTTAAGCGTTTGGTTTGTACAGCAACTATACAAGAGCGCCTCCGCCCACACAAAAGCCACTTGCAGTATAATATATTTTTTTGTACCTGACGGCCTCATTTACACTATTTACATAATTTGCAGAAAGAATTTAAAAAAAAAAAAACAGTCTGAACAGCCAGACGTGTTTTTTTTGTTTTGGTGTCAAAGCAGAAGTGAGCCGAGTTTGAAAAGCGCTGGCGGCGAACAAGAAGCAGTCCCGCTACCTGTCAGGAAGGGCAGAGAGGAACATTTGATAGCTTTGAAGGAGCAAAAACAAAAATGCCACTTTGGTCTTCTTCTGGATTCGACCAGAGACTCCACAAGTTCACATGACCGGTTCACGAGTAGTTCTGCTGCACTTGGGGTTCAAACAACGGTACACAGTTTTCAAGGCACCTCGTTTAAACAGCACCGAGGACAGAGCCACCGATCCCACGTCGGTGGCTCTTTGGAGGTTGGATGAGGTAACCGTCATCGATCTGCAGATTAAAAAAAAAAAAAAAGTCTTTGAAACGCCGCATTGTTTGAGATGACGTTGTGTTCATCTGTGACTGGAGTTTTTCTTGGATCCGAAACGGTCCCTTCTTGACTTTGCGGCCAGTGGGCCTAAAGTGCTGCCGGACCTGCGCTCCTTCGGGGAGGCGTCGCCTGGAGGTAGAAAAGGCCCCGGGTCAGCGGTGCTGCCCGTGGGTGTCAGGGTGGCGACGGTGGACCGGGCGGGAGTCCGGGCGGTGGGCCATGCCCGCCTGATGTCACTTTCTGTGGTTTGCGTCAGATCGTGGGCAGTGAGGGAAACTGCGTGAAACTCGCCGGAGGAATTGGTCTGGGGTTCCGCCGAGGCTTTGGCGGTGGCATTGGATAGCTTGGGAGAGGCCGTGGACAAGTTCTTGTTGCACGACTCGCAACAGAGCTTGTTATAGCCAGGGATGGAGCAGTATCGCACAAGAACCTCCATTTGACAGAAGATGGATTTGTCCCCTTGGCACACCTCGCCTAAGAGACATTTGATCAAGTAAGAGTCGATTTGTTTGATAGACAGTGGCCAGCCTGAAGGAATTAGGTGTCACGTCACACTGAAAAGGCCTCCGGGGTGACTTACTTGACACGGTTTGATGACCCAACACGCTTTGGCGCAGGGCTTCATCTTGGATGGTCACATTGTCCGAGCCAAGAGCTGGTTGGTCTGGAACTACAAACACAAACTTGTATGTAAAATAAACACATTGAGTCCAAAAAACACTTGGTTGGATATTTGCGTGAGTGTACCTGGGCACGGAGCGTCAAGTTTGCAGATGAGCACCGTCTCGGGTTCGTCTCCCTGGCACGTTCCTGTCGCGTTGTCGCCAGACTTGCACACCACCTGCCTTTGCCGGATGCCTTGTCCGCACGTCACCGAGCACTAGAGCGCATCGCGCAGACACCGCTGGTTCATTCACTCATCCGAGAGCCAATTTCAAATTCGCCCGGGTCTCACCTGCGACCACGCCCCCGTCCTCCACTGGGCGGGGCACGTCGTGTGGTTGCACGCTCGCTTGGGCGGTGGCCGTTCCCCGACGCAGTTCTTGCTGTGGATGGGCCGGCCGGTGCCGTTGTGCAGCGCCTGCATACAGCGCACTGTCCGGATCTGGAAACCTTGCTTGCCGCAGGTCTTGCTGCAGGCGCCCCATTCGTCCGCCACCCACCTGGAGGACACGCCGACACGCTTGCCTAGCATTCGTTGACTAGCGGGCGGGCGTCCATTGCGACTTACGCAGGCTGGCTGCACTCGTGGACGTTGCAGCGTTTGCGGATGGGTTTGGGTTTCTTGTTGCCATCGCACAAGTTGCGGTGCACTAAGCGGCTGTCGCTCTTCCTCCGGCAGCCGTATTTGGTGTACTGGATGCCTGAGGGAGCCAAAACTTTACAATTTTTTCTTTTAGGGAGTCTGTGTGTGTGTGTGTAGAGAGGAAGGCACTCACTGACCTCCGCCGCAAGCTTTGGAGCACTGCGACCAGCTCTTCAGCACCCACTCGTAGGAATCCAACTCGGCCAGAAGAACGTTGTTGTTGGTGATGAGAGGCAGAAGGTCCTCGTGGATGATGTACTTGTACGTCAGACTTATCTTGGCTTCCTCTTCCTGGGGAACAACCTGCCCACGGTATATCCAAACCAAAAACACGATTCAATCATGAGGAGCCAAACGTCGCCAGCCAACGGAATGCCCACTCGCTCGCTGACCATCACGAAGATGCCTTCGTGGAGAGGGCCAGAGGTTCGCAGAGTCTCCTTGCCGTCCTCGACGGCGTACTCCCACTGCAAACCATTCTCGATGAAGGTTTTTGACTGGGCGTCTTTGCTTTTAGCGTTGAGGATGAAGTCGCCGGTCACTTGATTCTTCACCGCTGGCAAGAGCACAATTACAACAGCACGTCACTTTCAGGGACGCCTCTGAGTTTTGACCCGATACGTTCCGCTGCGTCATAAGATCCCCAATCCTGCAGAGCGAATGGTGCGAGCAGGTGTCGCAAACTATTTGAAGCCCTTTGAGTCTTCACTGCCAAATATTTGTTCCCGCTTTGCCAGGATTATCCAACAAACAGCGAAACGGAAAATGAATAATCGTCCGTGTCCCTCAGCAGGTTGACTTTGACCGCTTTGTTTTGCAGTCTCGACCTTTTCAACGAAAGCCCATCAAGCCTTCCGGTGTCAGGCGAGCCCCTCACTGCTCACCGATGACGTGAGGGGAGGCGTCCTTCTCCTCGATGACGATGTGCCGGGCCCCCGTTGGGATGTCGAACATTTGTAGCATCCCTGCCGACACGTAGAGCCCGTCAAGCACGAAGGGAGAACGGGAGCGTCGGCGGGTGTTACCGTTCTTCTTGGGCGTCTTGGTGAGTGTCAGCTTGACGGTGCGGCAGTGCGAGTTGTCACCCTCGCACACGCCGCATTTGTCCTCTTCCTTGTAAGAGCCCACCTCCTTGTCGCAGCCCACGTGCTGCCGGGACCATAGGCCACAAGTCACGAGTCAAGACATCAAGCCTCATACGAGAGCACCGTGTGCCAAAGCACACTCGGGTCCAATATGCGACGAATGAGCAATGTCGGACCCGGTGGTTGGAGAGCAAAAAAGGTTTGCGCGTACCAGACAGTCTCCTCGCGCGCACACGCTGAAGTGGTCGGCATAGCTGCAGCGGGTCCCATCGTGCATCACCTGGTTCATGAAGACCACCTCGCCCGTTTCCTTGGACCTGCAGCTCAGCTCGCACTTGCGGCTCTCTGCCGACACAGCAACAACAGTGACGACAACCGTCATCAGAGACGCGTGTGCCTCACCGCTTTTGTGCGGCTCTTACCGTCTGGGTGCTCGTGAGGCAGCCAGGTGTGCTTCATGTTGTTGTGATACTTGTTGCTCCTCTGGAGGCACTGCTGAGCGCGGAAGTCTTGGTAGGGGCCAGAGCACTCCTCCGTGTTGCACATCTGGTAGTCAAAGGCGGAGCCCGGGCATTCGCGACCGCCGTACGCCGGCCTGGCACACAGCCACACAAACCTTTACAGTGCGCTCGTCCCCAGGGGCGAGCTGAAAATAAACATGGCGCCGCCGGCCGTCCGCTCACGGGGGGTCGGTGCACTGCCGGCTACGGGAGCGGACGCCGCCCCCGCATGTCCGCGAACACGAGCTGAACTTGGACCAGGCGCTCCAGTTGCCGTCGTGGCCTTGAGGCTCCTGGCTGGACCTCCAGATGCAATGCCCTTTGAAGCACCACTTTGCACACAAAATAAGCCGATGTCAAGAGCGCCACTTGTAAGCCCTTACATGCAGAGCGGCTTCTCAAACTAGACGTTGCCATGTGAGACTTGCTGTTGCCAGGCTATCACCTTGTTTTTAGCTACAAATGATCATAAATCAAACTGGAGAGCTTATGACCACCCACCCCCACCCACCTTTCCGGGCGCACATTCCGTTCCATCCACTGGTGGGCCTTTTTTGGTTTTGCAGAAGTATTGGTTGTCAGGGTGGCTGCACCACAACTGCTTGCAGGGGTCGTACGTGCGAAACTGGAGGACGGAGCACAGGCGGTTGGCAGGGGATAGGCGCGCCACGCCGCTGTTTTTTTTTTTTGTCTCGTACTCACGGCTGTGCACATCTTATAACCCACGCCAAAGTCAAAGCGGCACTGCTCGTCCATGGAATAATTGATCCCGGGGAGCTCGGGAAGTTTGGGCCATTTGTGCTCAAAGGGATCGTCCAGCAGGCAGTCGTATGAGCTGAGGGGCGAAAGAGTACAATGCGAACCAGAGCAACTAAAGCAAAAGGGCCAGCCGGGCGGTAACACACTGGATGTAGCGACTGAGCTCTTGCTTGCTGCAGCGGGACCAGTGGTAGCGGTGGAAGGCGGCCTGAACCAGCGGGGCCATGATGCTGCCCATGCCCGTCTCGTCGGCACAGCGGTTGCCCTGCCCGTCGTGCTCCATCCCCAGCCTGCCGGCGGACGAGAGACACAAAAACATTGAGTCGCCGCTGAACGTGAATGCAGAGGAGTGCTGTCGACCGCAACTCCCATGGCAAATGGCGGCGGCGCTCACACATGTCCCGTCTCGTGAGCGACCACAAAGGCGGAGGAGAAGCCGTCCTCGTGGTTGAGGGTGCAGCTCTTCAGCGGGTGGCACATGCCCGTCACCGGGGCGTAACCTGCCCAACGACAACATGAGCCCATTATGAGGCACGCATGACCTTTGCATAGACACGGCCACAACAAGTCGATGTGAATTTTTGGTTTGTTTCTGAGCAAGACGGAGATGGACTGATGGTAAGTAGCGAGCCGCCTCGGGATTGATTCGATCTCAAAGGCGCGGCCGGCCGACAATAAAGCCAAAAAGATGAAAACGTGACCAAGCAAAGCACACGGACATCAATCAACTCGATCAAGAGGTGTGCAGCGCTGCCGCTTCTGTGATGGTTTTTGGCATGCAGATAAAAGCAGAAAAAGGAAGGCGAACATTAAAAAAAAGAAAAAAAAAAAGCCAGCGGAGCTCTGAAGAGGCTGAGCGCCGATGCCATTGCAGTATTTCTTTGCAGACCTGCGCGTGACTCCAATGCCAATTTTTTTAAGTGGCAGGCAAATGCAAAGATTTCAGGAGGATGCAGATGTTTTCCCTTTGCACATAAAAGCCACGGCGGCGGCACAATCATAATAAAGCGCTCGAGTGGCGGTGGCAGCAGCACAGTCAAAATAAAGCGCTCGAGTGAAGACAAAGATGCTCCTTGACAAACAGTTGCAGAAAATGATTTGCTTGCTATGCGGCTAACCGACAATACCAGCACAGGAACCAAACTGTTGATTGCACAATGGAAGTATAATGAGGTTTAATATTCCCTGGGAATTTATGTATTTGAAGACAGAAGCTCCTGCCTTCAAGTCAAACTTTGACAAGGCGGTGCAATGTCTGCTTAGCGAGGACGAGACCCCGTTGGTCAGGCGGCGTCCTCCCTCAAAATCGTTCCGGCGAGGCGGCGCTGGTTGTTGTGATTGCAACGCGGCCGTTGCCAAGGCAACGACAGCCCCGGCAGGTAACAACGTGACCTCGCCTCCCAAACGTGACACATGCGCTTGAACAGATTACAAACTTGAGCACAGAGGAAGTTTTGTTGCGACTGGCCAGACTTGGAAACACGGATGATGTCAAACGGAGACGTGCACATACTTGAGCCGCATAAAGCTTGCGCTTGTGTGAGAAATGATTCTGATTTTTCACTCCATGCCAAAAACGTTGACTGAATGCACTTTTTGCACAGTGAAGGGGGGCGGGCGTCCAGTCTGGGTTCCGGAGAGCCGCTCGCTCAATTGACCAGTCGCTAAACGGCTGTCATAAGCGGTTATACAACTATTTTACAGTAAATACACTTTTAACAAAGAAGAATTTTTTTTTTTTTAGATCATTTGTTTTTTTTAGAAAAAATTGCATATAACTGAGGTTAAACAAAATAAATGAATTTTGTTTTAGTTTAGCTCACAGGTGTCAAACTCAAGGCCCGGGGGCCAGATGCAGCCTGCCACATCATTTTATGTGGCCCGCGAAGACAAATTGTGCTTCAAATTCATGTGTCATTACTCGAATTGCAAATTGTCTTCACTTTTAATAATATTTTATTTTTAAATATTTGACCAGTTTTTACTCGTCTGATTTGAAAACGAGTTACTTGTCAGTTTGTTTTGTAGCTTTTACTGTATATAATATGAGGTGCTCATACATTTATTTGGGGTGACAGTCATAACGACCCTCCGAAAAAAGCTATGACTACAATGCGGCCTGTGAAAAAATGAGTTTGACACCCCTGGTTTAGCTATATGTTAGGGGGAAAAAAAAAAGTTCCATAATATCAAACTAAAGGGAGATCTTTGACCTTATGGTCCCTAAGTCCCATATATTTTGGCACTTAAAGTGCTCCATTTTTCTATCCGATGCCTTAGCAGCTAAGGCTTAGCTGGTTAGCGAAAGGTCAACTGTCAAAGAGCGTTGGATGGGCGCCTGGCCCTTCCCTTACCTCCCCAATCAGAATTCAGCAGTCAGTCTGCACAGGCCTCGATCGAGAGTCGAATACAGTACCTTGCATACCTGCGGGACCAAAATCTTGCCTGGTGAGGAAGATGGCGTGGTCGTGGTAGTCGGCGTGGTCGGGGTCGGCGCGTTGCTGCGTGTTGGCCCAGCGGCACACCTGCTCCAGGCTGCGCGATGGGCTGCCACGCTCGATCAGGTTGATGGACTGCGTTGGCCAGCCCGCCCACCGCCACAAAACGCAAAGCAACATGGCTTACACCCGCTGGGCATCAAGCAAACCCTGAACTCATTCATTGCTTCGACTTAGCACTGATCTCACAAGACAAAGTTGAAATATGAAAAGAGAATTTTCCGTCTCACCTGCCTGTAGCCAACCATGATCATGCGCACCAGGACGATGTTGATGCTGGTTCCCAAAGACTCGTCGTGGTAGATTTCATCAACCTGGAAGTAAGGCTATGTCAGCGAGGGGACTCCGTTCAACACCGTCAAAGTACTCGTCTACATTGGCGAGCATTTGGCGCTGGGTGTAAAACGCTTAGCAAGCACTCCACTAGCAAATGTGAAAGTTGCATATGCACACCGCCGCCCCCATTTCCAGATGTAAGTTCCTGCTATGTGCTCGAGGGGACCAAGCGCACCAGGATAATTGCAAAGCCAGGCGGAACACACACGCACGCACGCACACACACACACACACACAAACACACACACTAGGGGAGGAAGGGCGGGCTGCAAACGTGAGAAGCAGCTGCAGGCGTCCCCGGCTTGTACGCAGCATCGCATCTCGCCCGCAACAAGGCGGCCATTGTGCACCTCAATGGGCCACCTTGCTCTCCCGTATATGGGATGTTCACTAATCAATTCTCGGGAGAGCCTTCCTCCAGGTGTCACCACGGAGGGGGGTGGGGATTTGAGAAGGCACAGCTAAAGTGGCTTACATGCTGATGTTTGTTTGGGGAAATGCCGATCCAAATGGAAAGGCAGACGGCCGCAAGCGTTGGGGTTCAATCGTCAACAGCGGTGCAAAGTGTCCAAGTACTTTGTGAAGCTAAAAGCAGCGTTAGAGGAGAAAGAGAACTCGTTCCACAGGATGGTGTTTTGGCACAATCGTACTGACGAGCACTTGAGTGACAAAGCGTGACAGACTTTTGCCGCTGGAGCAGTGGATTCTCCACAGCTTTAATTAGGCAACGTTGGCAAGTAGAGACAGTGTCAGGCTGCCCTCCCAAGCGTTTCCATGATGGAACTCAAATCAAGTTTTTAATTGGGCCGGCCGCTGCGGCTTATCAGACCACCGTGCAGGCGGGCTCTGGCTGGTAACTGTTACCGAGTGAGACCGGCGCCCTGTGAAAATCTGACTCGAGGGATTTGGGACAGCTAAGAAGATTATAGTGGCAGGAGCTGCTTGAGCCCACGATGAATGAGCTGAAGAGGGTTTCGTTTTTTTCCTTCAACCTTGCCTCTAATCCATAAACAGCGTGAAAAAGAATAGCCGAGGCGCGGTGGAGGGAAAATGACACTTCACGTGCGAGGAACTCGACGACCCGACTTACGATGTTCATGAGGGTCAGCACGTAGTTCTGGACGTGCTCCTTGCCGTGGAATCGCACCACCGAGTCGTCCACGGCCAGCAGCACCTCCATGTTGTAGTCGTCCTTCTGAGCGTGGCGGCGCTTGCGTTGTGGCTCCGCCGCGTGGCGCCAAAGCAGATCCGCGGCCGCTGGCAGCTCCGCCACCGCCGTGCCAAAGTCGGACACTGTTGCGAGAGAGCTCGTATTCATTCAGTTGATCTTTTTCTGCACTTAAGAATTTTTTTTCAACGCTGCTCTTTCAGGTGTCGGGGCCTCACCTTGATTGCGGAGCTCGTCGCCGCGCTTGAGGGCCGAGCGGCGGTAGACCAGGTGCACGCGTCCCTCGACCTCGGCGTCCCGCCGGCCCCGCTCGAGAGGTTCGATGAAGAACTCGCCGTCATCCGTGCGGATCAGGCCTGCCTGCAAAGGACACAAAGCGCACGGCTTAAAGGGTTGGCGGCACAGCTGCTCAGCAGGCAACCTTCTGCCAAAAAGCAAAGACATATTTTCATTTTGAAACGTCAGACAGCAGAGCAGAGCAGAGGCAAAAAGTGGGTTGCAGGAAATGCCAAGTCATACTTCCTCTGCGTTTCATCAGGGGGAGGGGAAGGGTGGAAAGCGAGGCAACATCTGGACAGCCCAGCAGAGTGTAAACATAAGCAGGCCTACGGAAGTCTGCTTCGGCTGACGGCTTCGGGGAGGGGCAGCAAAGGCGAGCGGGAGGACGCCGCGAGAAGCTGATCATGATTGGTCATGATTGGGCAGATGGACAGCAGCATCAGATGATGACGGAATGCTACTTTTATTGCTACATTTTCACCCGGGGCACTAACTCCCTCAATGCGCTATTGACCTTTACAAGGCCCAATTTCACATCCAACTCTCACAAGGGAAAACGCAGCCACAGCTCAGAGCCACATTGGCTCGCACGCAGCTGCTGACATCACTCACAACACCACAGACTAAAGTACTTTAGCAATCACACAATGTATTTGTGCTTGCTACAATACAGTGCTAGCAAAATCAATCAGGGTGATGTTCGGCGATGGTGCTTGAGTTTGACACCTTGAAGGTGGCGGTTGCTAGGAAGCCCTGTCCTCTTTTCAAGCCTTCGCACACAAATAGACCTCTCATTACTTTGACACACGTGGCCTCCCGCTGTGCGCCAGCTGCGCACGTGCGGCAAATAGCACACGCGGCGTCAGCGGCAGTGGTACTGACATCACCAATCGATGCTGCCGTGAGCTTGGAAAATAGCAGCCATACGGCTGCGAGGTGTCAAAGCGGCTGGAAAATAGGAACGTCTAGCACCTCGGGGACCTCATTCCAGCTGCAGGGAAAGGTGGCAAAAACACTCACGCGCTCTACTTTGGAAAAAGTACTTTAGGAGAAAGAAAATTCCGAACTCGTTCCTGATTGGGCAAATTGCGAGTAACCTGCCAGCGATTGCATTTCTATAGGTCAAGTACAGCTCGTCTCTTCTCCAAGTAAGGGAAGTAAGTCCTCATAAAAACATGAGGAGGCCCCTGCCCGCATTCTTCCCCCTTTCTTCAGGTGTCTCTGCACACATCCGGCAGACTTTGTCATTTTGATCGCCGTGCGACACCCCCTGCGTGCACAGACAGGTCCGACGGTACGTGAGACGCCACAGGGAGTACATACGCAGGCAGGCAGGCAGGCAGGCAGGCAGGCAGGCAGGCAGGCAGGCAGGCAGGCAGGCAGGCAGGCAGGCAGGCAGGCAGGCAGGCAGGCAGGCAGGCAGGAAGGCAGGCAGGCAGGCAGGCAGGCAGGCAGGCAGGCAGGCAGAAAGGCAGGCAGAAAGGCAGGTGTGACTCAGAGCCTGAAGGGCTTGGCCACATATGGTCTAACGCTGGCTGGAATGGAGAGCAATACGTCAGTACACAAACCGGGTATGTCTACAGTACTTTTGCTTCTTCAAGGGCGAAGTTGGCCAAGTGGAACATGGAAAGCATGGAAACATTTTCCAAAGCCCGCACGAGCGTTGGACTGCCTTCGAGCGTCAGGCTGCGATCAAGTTACACAATTGACAGAGCACGTGTTCAGTGAAGGTGGTGCCGATCAGAGTACCAAAGCCATCTGGATCTCATCTAAGGGCTAATTAGCGTGAGCGTTCATTAACATAAGTCATTTGACATCCTGCTAATTAGCATGTGCGCTACTTCACGTTGTGCTTCATCAATTTGCATCTGTTGACTGGCTTTGCACTTCGATGCAGCAGGTTCTGATGAGCCCAAGGTCCGTGACCAACCAACCCAACCCCCCCCACCCCCGTCGGCACCACCTTGCTGGGATTCACTCATTTGCCTTTTGCTGGATGGAAGGCTTGTCTTTCTGTGGTTAGCTGGCTCCTTCTAAAGTGACTCAAAAAAACAAAAACAATTTCCTGATTCTCCAATCCAAAGTCAGCTTGTTGTTTACTTTGATGTGTGTGCGAAGAAGCCGTGCGGTGTAGCGCTTACCAGTCCGTCGCAGTTGCTTATGGCCACAGCGGCGTGCGGCACGTCGCTCACGTCACCGGTGAAGACGCAGTCGGCGCGCAGTCGCTGCTCCCCCTTGGCCTGGAAGTCTTCCTGCCACTCCAGCCAGGCCCCAGGGGCCACCAGCCTCCGGTTGGCCCTCAGCCTCAAGTGCAGCTCTTGGCCGAAGACGGTGACGTTGAAGAATAACAACGGGGAGTCCGAGGAGCCCAGGGAGGCGTCACGGGCCACCCTGGTCCTCCTCCTCCCACTGCTCCCTTCCTTGTCCACAGACAGCACGTGAGACTTGAAGCGTCCGCGGGAGTCGGTGCTGAATGGAACCATGAAGTCGTAGTCGTTTAACTTGCCGGAGAGATTTTCTGGAGGGAGCATCAAAAAAATCACATGACGCAATGGACATGCCCAAGTATTCGTGCCGCTTCTCATGACGACTGTGGACAGCTGAAGGCAGTGGCGGTGGAAGTTGAGGATGGAGTCGACGGCCACTTACCGCGTATCCCTGCAGCGAACGACGGCTCCAGTGTATCTGCACCTTTTGCTGGATCTGCACCCAAAGGCAATTTGGTGGAACATAATGGAACATTTCCTTTTTGCAGACTATGTTATCGACCTCGGCCCGGATCTGCAGCAAAACGTCATTTTGTGGACATTCCTGGCTGACGGAGTGACTGCGCCAACTGTTTAAGTGCACATGCAAGGGAACCCCGGTCCCACTCCTGATTCACAAGTGGAGAGCTTCTGAGTCAGGTGTGTTGCAGCAGGGCGTGAGACACGCGGGAAAAGAGGCCGGGTATGACCTCTGTCCAATTTGCACCAAAATTTGTTTTGTGGAAATCGTCAACCTTCTTTACCTAACTAAATTGAAATGTCCAATGTTTTTGTATGTTGCTAAGTAGCTAGCTAGCAAACCGGCTAATTTCCCACGGCAGCATAAACTCAAGCCCCGGACTTTATTATTATTATATTTTTCTGGCTCAACAATTCTGTGAACGTAATGTAATGATGCTTTGCAACTTCCACCAAGACTTCCTATTGAGACTCGAACGTGGACGACCTTATCCAGACCTTTACCGACATTCAATTTTTCTCTCTCTTTTTGGCACAAACTTACTGAGCGAAAGAGTTAACGCACATTCCACATCGTGCAAAGATTTGAAGAGCGCCTATTTGCATTGAATGAAAAGCCACTCACCAAATGTCCCTGCAGCAAAAGAAAGCTCCAGCAAAAGTTGACTGAATGAAAAGCACATGAGAATGTGCACGCGCCCCATAGCGGAGGCTTTGAAGCGCCGCTTTCTTTCTCCTTTTGTTGTTGTTTTGATTTCAACACGTAAAGTCGTCAAAGCGGATCGCCGGCGAGGACGCGGCAGCTTGTTCCGGCGCCCGAGTCTGCGAGCTGCGCGCAGTCTCTCGGCCTGTGCTGAGCGCCACAGACCGACGCTGGGCCATCCGTATGGGAGGGGGGCCCGGCGGGGAGGAATGACCGACGGACGCACGGACGGACAAACTGCCACCGGGCCCGGTGCGAGCGAGCAAATGACTGGGGAAAGAGCAAGAAAGTTGCCTTGCCCTGTAATCCAGCCTCCGAGTTCCCCTCGTGAACTTTTCACAAAGTCAACGCTCGCTCCCGCTGCAGGAACATCTGCGAGTCGTGCAAGCGCTGCTCCGAGCTCACTGGCCTGTGTGCTGCGGGGCCCACGCACGCACACACATACACACACACACAATAGTGAGTGCGAGTGCCTGTGTGTGTGTGTGTGTGTGTGTGTGTGTGTGTGTGTGTGTGTGTGTGTGTGTGTGTGTGTGTGTGTGTGTGTGTGTGTGTGTGTGTGTGTGTGTGTGTGTGTGTGTGAGAGAGTCTGTGCTCCATGAAAAGCAGCGCCTGCCTTCCGTCCTTCCCAGACAGAAAAAAACAATCCCCAACCCGAAGAACAAGTAGGAGCATCACATCTTGCAGAAAAATGAAAAGTAACAACGGGAAAAATATTTCATAAGTGGCCAAAAGAGGGGAATGGAAACTCACTGACATGCATACGTCACTTTAATAATAACCACTATTGCAATCAGAATAATAATTGAAGTTTTTCAGGGTCTTCGCGTCCCAATATTTATGGAGCTGACCGTGGAAGAAGTGCGATATGGGAAGGATGACGCTTTGTGCACTTTTTCCGTCCCGAGTGCATTCCGCAATCTAGCCTAGCGTTCAATTAGAAGCTTGCTGGGGTAAATGACTGCCTGCGCAATCCAAGCGACTGCTGTGGTTTGCTACATGCACACATACACACACAGAGAACAGGAGGAAGAGAAACAAAACGAAGAATTTCCACATCCAAACTTCACGTCAGACATCTGCTCCTCTCCCGGGATGTAATTAATCCCACCAACTTGGAAAGATTCGCTTCTGGCCTTGATTAGCATGAGCGAGCGTCTTTGACACCGTCGGCTGAAATGTGCCAGCGTGCTAAGAAATTATGCTTTTTTTTTTTTTTTTTGGAAGGGGGGGGGCAGTTGGAGACGATGCAAAGCAGCTGCGTGTCTTGTTGTGCCGAGTGGCAGAGCCAGTGACTTGTGTAATTCTGCCTGCATGGCCTTGACCCGCCCGTGGACACTGACAGCTTCAGTGTCCAAAGGCAAAAAATGTATGTTTGGACACTATTTCGACTCTCAAAACTAATTACTGACTTGCTATGGGCGTGTTGACATATTTTTTGCGTGGACCATAAACCTTGGCACGTATAGAACACGCTGACTTGGGAAGGAAGGAATTTCGGTATTCCCACATCCGGCAAAGGTTTTTCATTAACTTGTGCAGCCAGGTGTGTAATAGGTGAATTTGAGCATCTTAAATTTCAGATTACAACAGTCTTTTGAAAACAATGTTGGCGTGCGTCGCCTCTC
Organism: Syngnathus floridae; assembly: GCF_059516105.1. Taxonomy (NCBI): domain Eukaryota; kingdom Metazoa; phylum Chordata; class Actinopteri; order Syngnathiformes; family Syngnathidae; genus Syngnathus; species Syngnathus floridae. Next base: position 3,845,610 of record NC_142430.1, on the reverse strand, counting down.
ACCTCCCGTCCGTCTGTTTTGTGACATCCTCCGGCCACCGCCCGCCTGTCAAAGGCGCCCATTGTCCACCGTAATCTTGAAACCCTTCACCACCTTCGGGTTGGGTTTCACGGCGTAGCGGATCACAAAGAAGCTTTCAAAGCGAAGGAAGGGGCATCCAAGGCCCCCCCCCCCTCCTTTGCACTTGGTGCTATACTGCAGCGGTTGGTAAAAAAAAAAAAAGTGGCATCAAACACATCTAATCTATACAAGTCGGGATATTATGAGAAAAGGCTTTGTCATTTGAGGAGAATGAAGTTGAAAACAGCCAGAATCAAATCATAAAATGACAAGTAAAAAAAGTGGAAAAATTACTTCGAGAGTTCTGCTGCAATAACATACCGCCCACCTTCACCCCCTCGCCCCAGGACAACTTCCTCACTGCCGAGATAAGACAAGATGGGAAGTGAGCCGGGGTATCCGACTTTCAAAGAGCTCGCCGGGGGACACTTTGGGACGGAGATTCGTCCACATGAAAAAGCCGAGCCGGCCAGATTAGGGCGTTTGATCCGGCTAAGCTCCTCATTAAGGCCGAGCCAAGACGCCAGCGCCGAGCCTGTCGAGCCGGGGGTGACAAAGCCGCATCTGTCTGCCTCCTCGTGTCAAGAAATGAGACGGCGAGATACCCGCACAACCAGATGAGCAGGCGATAAGTCGCCAGGGAGGCCGCAAAAAAAAATACAAAAAAAAGGAAAAACATGAGGACAGATAATATCACGAGAAAGAATTACTGTCATTCAATGAGAATAAAGTCAAACTCTCACGGGAATGAAATGGTCATCTGCTATTTTTTAAATGTGAATAAAGCACTTAAGTCATAACATGCAGAGAACAAAAGTTTTAATTTTATGCGAAAAAATACAGTTTAGTAAATAGGAAATAAGTTGTCATTTTCTAAGACTCAAGTCAAAGTATTCTGAAAAGAAGTCATCATAGGAAAAGAAATAACACAAAGTCGTTCAAGAACAAAGTCCGAACTTGACAAGTCCAAATCTTGTGAGGAAAAACTGACAAGGACTATGGTGAGAAAAGCTCAAAGAGAAAGTAAGTTTGATGAGCAACTAAGTAAGTTCCACCTGCTAAGACTGTAAACAATCAAAACCCTGGCAAAGGTTTGGGCACCAAGTTAGTACACCGCCGGGACGGTGTCAAGTCACGCTACGCCACGTTGCATCTGCCTCCCACACCTTTACCGTTCAAGTCAAGATTTGTCAAATCACACGCCATTCAAAGAGAGACTCGAGTCCACGTGCCGGCGCGCTTCCCCTCACAGGAAATGCCCTCGGAAAGGAAGTTCCGGACGGAGGTTCTGCTGCTGCCAGCGCCAGCGCAGCCGGGCCAGCTGGTCCTGCGAGACGCGGTCCGGCGGGCTCTTGAACTCGCAGAAGCTCAGCCGGTTGAGGACGTCATAGACTCCCGCCCTGGAGGCCACCTGCCGACGAGACCACACGGGGCCTCGATGAATCCAAGGACACAAAAATGTTGGGGCCGTTTATGTGGCCTTGCATCACTGCAATGTAGTACGTAGCTTTATTTTTCTTCTTCTGGAACAGCCCCTTAAGATGAGGAGGCAACACAAGGACAAAAAACCTCTGCCATACTAGTAACCCCAAAGAAATGTATGCTTAGGACTTTGCGGATCCAAAAGGAGCATAACCCCCACAATCAGCGAGGGCTAAGACAAAAGGCCCGTGCCAAACAGAGCAGCGTGTGCAAGATTAAGCGAGAAGATGTACGCGTCATACATCAACATGCAGCCAACTGGTTTCAGACATTGAAACAAATATGCGACGCATGCAGGCACAAACTGTACATCAGAGAGAAGAAAGTCAAAGTACAAACTGGGAAAGAAAAATGTTTGGAGGGTGCTTAGAAGCACATGGTAGCAGGAACAAACACAATATCTTGGATGAGATTAAAAGAAGTCACATGAAAAATGTTGTCCCCCCCAAAAATGGGCATAGAAGCAAGGAAGGGCGATAGATTTTTTTTTTTCTCTTCAAGCACAGAATGGTTTGATGCAAGTTAAAATGGATGAGTGATGGAAAGAATGGGATAGATGCAAGTGAGTGAGGAAAATGATTTCAATCAATCTATTTAAAAAGCGCAGCGTCCAATTTCACCCTTGAAGAAAAGAATCTCTGACAGAGCATACCATAAGATTTCTTAGTAAGAAAAAGTTCATCTTGATAAAACTAATTCTGAATTTTGTTAATATGAATTTGTGAGACGTCTTTCATTAAATAAATTATTATATGATAAACACACTGTGGCATTCTAAACAGATTGTTGGGCGAGTCAATAATAACCATGGGGAAAGTTAGAGGCTCCGTAGAAGAGCCCTGGGGTACACCCACCCATCTCAGACAGAACTTCCCCCAAAATTTGACTTCACAAATGCTAAACCGCCAATGTGCGAGGGTCCATAACTATTGTTAAAATTGCAACAAAAAATTTTGAGTTCACCTTTATGAGCCGCAGGACAGTGCATGGGGCCACAAAATACAATCTTGCCCCCATGTCATGCATGGGGCTTCATATGTCAGAGACTTCATGTGTGTCACCACCATGTGACTGTGAATAATGGGCTCCTGCCTTCAGGGCTGCTATTAAATTAGAGCCAGGCCATGTTGGGGGCCGGACAGTCGCCGGCCATCAAAGAGGGCAGCTTGCGTAACAATGTGTGTGTGTGTGGCGATGAAGACCCCCCGCCGCCACCCCTGACACTTGGGGCTTGTCATGGACGATCCCGCCACGGTCACTGGTGACAGGCTAACGATCATGCCCGCGAGCCATTTAGCCGTGATTGGTTGGGGAAGGCGCCAGGCTCAGCAGCATGTAGGCCACTCCACACGTTGGCCACGCTGATGACAGCTCAGGGTGACAGAAAGTTAAGCGGTGCCTAAGCTTTTATTTTTCTTTTTTCCCCAGGGGCTGGCTGCCAAGCTGGCTGGCTGCCGCTGTGTTGACTATCGGTGAAAATGAAGATCCGCTGAGCTTTAGGTTCATTTTTAAAATGTGCTACAGCGTGGCTTCCCGATGAAGGCGACGTCCGTAAATGTCACGGTAATGTCACCTAGATGAGGTCTCGCGCTCGTCTGTTCTCCCTTCACTCAATGCCATTAGGAAGGATTGTCGAGACGGACCCCTGCGGTGACACCAATGGTGCTGTTGTTTGCAAAGGAAGGAAATGTTTCATGGTATCCTTTCCTTTGTCACGTGTCACTTTTGAACAAAGCGAGGAGAACGGGAAGGCTTTGCTACGCAATCTTCCGTGCGGGTTCCCAACGTGAGCGAGCACATTTTTGAGACGCCGAGCGCGTACTTAATATTCATAACAGGAAGGATATGCCTCCATTGAGCGAGTATATTTTTATGACAGCTGTTTTCTCACTGATTATTCCAGTCCATTTTGGAATTCCGCCCTGCTTTCATTCCGCCCCAACAAGGACAAAAAGACGGCGGAGATTTTCAGCCGCCGAATTTCAAACATTCTTTTGCTGTGGCCCGCGTTTCCCGGGAACTTTCTGGCAGAATCACAACAAAGAGCTCGTATTTGTTGGTCCGCTTTCCCCACTTTGAATAAATAAAGACCCATGCACATTTGCCGTTTGGCATATGCAATATGCGATATTTTCTGCAATTTGACTTAGGTCATTGAGGTTTTTTTATGTTTTTTTATGTCGAGGAAGAGTTTACCCACTGCCCTGCCCCCCCCCCCCCCATGTGAACTAACAACAATGGCAATTACCTGCTCCATCCAGAGCGCAAAGGAGCGCTCCCAGGAGTCCTTCTTCTCCAGGTGCAGGTAAGTGTTGAAGAGGATGAGGTAAATGTAGCGCTCCATATACTGGAGGCTCTTCAGCAGGAGCTGATGGCACTCCTTCTCCGATTTGCCACCTTTGATCTGCGGAAAAACAAAGCCTCGTTTGCAAACATGGTTTTCCCTCGAATGAGACAAATTTGGCATTTTCAAATAGCGCATATGAGAAGCAAGAGCAAATGCCACGGCTGTCCTGAATTAGGATGTGGAGGCGAGGGGGATATCTTTTGTCAACATTGTCAAAAATCTATCTCTGTTCCATTGTTAAGCAAATCAGGGGTGGAGGAATCCAGTCAGACTTGACTTGAATTTGCAGACTGAAGTTTGCAGTTTTCGCAGGGCAGACATTTTTGGTGAACAAGAAACAATCAAACTTGTAGCTAACATTTGACAAAACAGATATCATCTGGCTTCAGGAGCGAGCAGCCGCCGCCTCCATGTTAACGGCTTCTACAGATTGCGCTCATCTGTCTTTTTCCAGTTGCTCAGCCACATCGTCACTGTGAAATCCCCCGCAAGTGGAGGTGGATTTCTTGGAGCTGGCTGGCTGGCTGGAAACCGCATCGTGTAGAAGAGCAGCAAATTAATGCAAGTCTGTACTCTTGCGGTTACGACTCTGTTAAGTCTCGTGCGTCATGACCCCCGGGAGAATGCATAGCTCAAACGCTGCACAAAAAGAAAAAATCCTCATGATGACTTGTGTGTGTGTGTGTGTGTGTATCATGGATGCATTTTCAATGTCTGGACAAAGAGGAAAAGGGTCTGGAGAGTGGACTGCTGCCTGCAAATTCCTCTTTTTCGCCATCGGTATTAAATTCCCGCAGGTACTCGCTGTGTCAGAATTGCAGGCTTGAGGAAGGCCTCAGGCAAAAGCAGCCTCCCCCCACCCCCTTCTTGTACCTGAAGGACAAGGAAGTGCAAGCAAGTGAAAGAGCGCCTCGGGAACAGATTGGAAAATCATCAGTTGGGACCCTCGCGATGCACGCAATTCATTTCGTTTACGTGCAAATTCGGCAGCTAAAAAAATTTTTTGAATAAGTTCCGACGTGCTTCTTGTGTTAATTGGGCAGAAAACAGAAGTGCGCGAGGATGACTGAAAGCTCACCCTGGGGTGCTGCTGAAGGTCAGGCCAAAGGGCAGACTGGGTTGTTTAGGCTGGACGTGTGCGCACACGTCAAGGCGAGCAGAGCATTTTGCAAAGTCGGCAGGAGGGCGAGGACATGAGCTCGATCGCTCACAGTTGGGACGAAAGAACAATGAGACAGCTACTGCAAGACTTTGGACAAGAGTCAGTCCCGGGGTGTTTTTAGTTTGTGGCAAATGTCAAGTTCCTTCGCATTAAAGTCATCCCACAGACAGTGGCACGTAATGTTACAAAGCTAAGAAAACGTGCACGTTCCTGGGAAGCATTCGACTCCGCTTGCAATCCCATCCTCCATCTTTCCGGGAGACGTCTCCCGGATTCCCCTTGGAGAACCCGCTCACAAGGCCTTCTTCCCTTTCCCCAAATATTTTTCCATCCCCCGTCCAAACCGCGGGGGCCCGTCTTTTTGGACACGCTGCGATCTGCCCTCGTTCGTCCTTAATTTGTGCATTTCAGGAGCCAGCCAAGCGGGGGAGAGGCATGAGATGTGTGGCAAGACCCACGTGATGAGAAAATACACATATGCATTCTTTCACGTGCCGTGTAACTCTGGACATTGAAGCCTCCATCGATTGCCTATTAAGCAACTTGTAATTTTTTTCTGTTGAACTTAACTAGTCCCAGAAAGAAAAAAAAAGTGCCTATGCATGTCAGTTTTGTCAGTCGCGTGTGAAAAACGTTTGACTGACATGATGGAAGACAGACAAAAGTGATGCCAGTGTCAAAGTCATCGGTGAAATGGCAATGTCAACGATCACGGGCAACCAACGACCGTGATTGGCCTCCCGAGTGCCACATGTGCCCCATGCAGGGGTTACGGCTGGTTGGCAGTGCAGAGATTTACAGCAAAGCCCCTTGAGTGGGCCCTTCTGAAGCTTTCGGGTCTCAGAGTAAAAATGCATCTTTTCCAACCACTGGCAAAGTGGAGGAGGTGGGCTGGGAGGCGGAGTGCAGTTTCCCTCTCTTCCGGCAACATCTGGCACTGTTTAGCACCTGGCCTGCCTCTGCTTCCAAGCAAAGAGGAAATGGGGGGAGGGGCAGTGCCATCGCATGGCCTCGGACAAATCCGGCCTCATCTCGACTCGGATTTGAACTCTGCTAGCTCATTTGCGTCAGCAGCAAAGTCCAAGATAAATACAGTTGCAGAGATTTATTTGGCTTCAACCTACGTATTTTATAGTCCAATGATTGATTGAACCATCGAAGTCTGAAATTAGACCAGCTCGCCATTAGACCACGCTGGCTTCGATGAATCATTCCATGAATCACTCCATTCCTTCAGCATCTCACCCCCCGCTGTCCCTTTCTTATCGACTCTGAAAATGAAAGTTGCAAGCAGTTGACATTTGCGAGCGCCGCAGAGGATCCTTTTCCACGCAAAATCGCCGAGTGACAGACATTGGGCGAAGACAATAAGGGCCATTGACGGCCTGCCGAGCGGGTCCGGGTGCCTCCGACCTCTGCAGCAACAGCTGATGGTGCGCGGAGGCGCAATGATGACATTGTTCCAAAAAGCATAAAGCAGAGCTTGTCTGCCATAAGCTCATTTTGTTCTCCTTCAGCTTTGTTAGCTTGGAATAAGAAAAACGGTCGGAACCAATCGGGAGTACAAATCTTCGCCGATTGTTAATCAAGACTTGCATTTTGTCAGGGCATTTTCTTTGCAACAAGCAAGAAAGCAACAGATGAGCTATCTGAAAATCCTGTGACGGATATTGAGGAACATTTCATTTCCTCCGCTGCTTCTCTTGGCTCCAATTCATCCAAGTGGCTCCCATTAAATTACATCATGATCAATTTTTCCACGCTCGGCCACTCGTGCCTACATTCCTCTCATTCATGTGAGGTAGGGGGGAAAAAAAGTAGCACAACAGGCTCCCCGGCCCCCTCTCGGGGGCACCAACAGTGAGTGCACTCGCGTTTGAGAAATATTTGAGTTTATTTTGCATGTTGTGACGGATGGACTGTGCATGTCTTCAAGTTCCTTTTGAGGTGTCAAGTGCGGCCCCCCCACCTGTCTGTAGGTGCAGATGATGATCTCTCTCAGGTGGTAGTGCATGGGCGTCATGGTCTCAGACACAGAGTCCAGGGCCATGTCCACCTCCCGCTTCATCCGGTGGCCGTCGGGGAGCAGACGCACCAGCTGCATCACCACCTGTCAAGAAAAAACAATGATAACATCTTACACCAGGGATGGGGAGGGGGGGGGCGTTTTGAAGCACTCAGGAGGACCATTCAAAGGCGAACGTGACTTTGGGGCCATCTTGTGGCATCTCGAGGCAACTGCACAACAATTTTGGGGGGGGTGGTGACAAAATATTGTTGTTCCATGGCAACCCCGGCCACACTTCCAGAAGCTGTATTCAAGATTAATTGCTTTCATCAAGGCACAGCAGAAAGTAAACACTCAGGGAAATGATCTTTTTCCCCAATGTGTTACCGCATCAAGACAGAAATAATCACAGAGACAAAAAAAAAATAAAAAAAATAAAGTGGACTTCTTTTGTGTTTGGACTAAAACTAAGTAAAACTACTTTGGAGAAGTTGACATGAAAAGATGGGGAAAAAAAGGTATATGTATATATATTTAATGTATTTTTACATGTGACTATCCAGACATTTATTATCAGCTGGGGAAAAAAAGTGTGTGTCTGACAACCTACCTGAAATTCCCCTTTGGTGTACTTGGCATCAGGGACACTCACAATTTCGTCTTCGGGAAACTCCGGAAAGCCCTGCGGGCAACAAGAAACGGCCGTCTTGGTCCAATTCATTGTGCGGTCAGGTGAGAGCGAGCGGCATGCCGTACGTTGAAGTGCCACAGAGTGAGCACGGACAGCACCATGGCCGTGGTGGTCCTGCCTTTGCCGTTGGAGCAGTTGAAGACGAAGGCCGAGCGCGAGTCCTCGGCCAGCGAGCTCTTCATGGCGTCCAGAAGCTTGTCAAAATCCTGCACGATCGTTGAGTAACTCGGTTTGTCAAAGGGGTTTTGTGGATCAAAGTGTTAGCAGCTACCTCCTCTTGAGGGGCGGCGCAGTCGGGCAGAGGGACGCGCTTGTAGCTGAGGGCTGGCGTGGCCTTCTTGTGCTGCACCAAGACCTCCTGTGCCGTCAGGACGCTCTTGAACATCTTCATCTGCTTCTCCTGTTCCAGAGTCACCTCTAACCACTTCTGGGCTCGCAAGATCTCGTCCTTCAGGGACGCCTCCAGCTTCTAAGGTCCAGAACAAGTGAGTTGGCATATGCAGCAATGTTATTCCCTGAAAATGTTTCCTCCTGACCTCAATGACGAGCGGGTCTGACGCCGGGACGGCAATGTGCTGATCCAAGCGCGAGGGCTCCCTGGGGGTGAAGATCTGCCCGTTGGCTTCGACAAGCAGCTCCTCCTGCAGGTTGACCCACAGAACGCGGCTGTGCTTGCGCTTTTCGTCCATCAGGTGAGCCAGCACGGCTCCAGCCGCCTGCGCACACACGCACGAAAAAAAAAAGAACTTTTGTTTCGAGCGGGGAATCAACGGGAAAAATACAGGAATCAAGAATAGACAATTTGTTCAAAAGGAAAAAATAAAAAGTAAAGTTGGGGTGGGGTTTGCGCGCCACCTCGGACGTGGGCTGCGCCATTCCGTACACGGGCATCTTGGGCACGCGTCTGAAGTTGAGCGCCTTCATCTCCTTGGCGGTGCTCAGGACGTCGGGTGCTAAATACTCGCCAGCCACCTGCACAACAAACAAAACGTGCAGTTTCATGGTCAACTGGAAAAAAAACCTCCCGTATTTATTCTAATTATCGCCCAGGGTGATAATTAGAGAAGGTTTATGTCCAACATGGGGGGTGGGCGGTTAATAGAAAACACTTTTTGTCCGATCGCCAGGGGGCACTGAAATGGGCGATAATATGTATATTTTCCTTATGTAGTATGCAATACCTGCATCTCACTGGTGTTCTTAACACTAGAACAGCGGCTGTTTTGATCTACCTCTAACAGCGGGGTGCGTCAATTGACGCTCCATCGATGGGACACGTTACCGTCGCACATCACATGTTGCGCACGTCATGTTCTTGCGATTGTCTTGGTCGAGCGCACGCCCCAATAACGTAATTGAGTGAGGATATTGTAGCTGAGTGACGAGTGTAATTCTATCGTAGTTTATGGAGAAAAACAATTTAAAAGGGACATTCAACGTGCTGTAAAATCAGTCATATTTAAACTTGCGCAATGACGTCGGCACCCAGTCGCGGAGGAAAACGTAAGTTTTGGGGGGAATTTTTAGCAGCATGGGCGATAATTAGAGGTATCAATGTTTTTTAATCATGTCATCGCTAACACACACTGGGCGATTATTAAAATATGGGCGATAAGTAGAATAAATACGGTAAATATAAAAAAAATAGACTTTTTAATGTAAAATTATTTTTTCTAAGACATTTCTCACGTTAAATAATTATTTGAAAAATGCTCATTTTGGGGAAATATTCCCCAATAGTCCCTCAGCGGAGGCTCACCAGTACACGGGCTCCTCTGGTGACCAGCTCGGGCGACGCCGATAACTCAGAAAGGTCCAGCCGGGCCAGCAGGCGGTAGAGCCAAGTGTGGCGGCACATCCACTGGCTGAAGTTGGAAACGAAGGCCTGGGGATACTGCAATGGCGACACGCGGCTTTAGCGACCGGCTGGGAGCGAACGAGCGAGCACTCGTTGAAGACACCCACCTGTTCGTGGAGGTATGCGTTAAACACAATCAGGTAAAAGTAGCGCTCCAAGCTCTGCCGGGTTCTGCTGAGGAAGTACTCTTTGGTGCTATTTCCCTGACATGCAACACAGGAAGAACATTTGTCAGGCTTCATTCTCAATTTAAAAAAATCTAATGCAGCTAATTTAATTTTTATTTTGCCTTGGTTGTGAATGTACAATTCACCAAAGAGGAGACTCCCAGGTAGGAACAGAGAAAAGCACCAACCTGGATCTGATAATCATCTCCGAGGCCCTCCAGCTTACTTTTGTTCTCGTATATTGCTTCTTTGATGTTGTGCATTTGCGAACACAGCTCAATGGCCTGGTCCACCTGACGACGCAAACACACAGAGGCGTCACCGTTGCACCATACCTGAATTGAATCCGGTGAGAGGAATTCACCTCCTCGAGAATTTGCTGTCCATTTGGCAGCCTGGCAACCAGAGACTGGATGATGCGGAAAACCGGTCTGGCCTCCGGAAGGGCCTCCGCCGGCTCCACAATTCTATAAGGACACAATTGTAGCATGACAATAAAAAGTTTAAGTTTTCAACAAATACGGACTAATAATGGCTAATGAGCCCTTACGGAGACGGGGGGCGCATGTTGCCCTGGAGGCGGTTGATGGCCAGGGCGCCCAGGATCATGGCTAAGTTGGTGCGGCCGACGCCCACCTGGCAGCTGAAGAGCAGCACGGGCGGCGTGGGTGACGTGTCGCGTTGCAGGGACAAGCAGGGACTCTCCTGGGAAGGCGACAGTTAGATAGACGAAGGGACGACGATAGTTATCGAACCTGACTGATGCTTAACAAGGCTAGTTGGGCTCACCCTGAGGATGTTGACAAAAGCATCAAAGTCTTCTTCCAAAGGCGCTCCTTCGACAGGTAGCGGTAATCTGTAATAGCTGCAAAGAAGACGAGCACAAATGCGGTTAGCGGTTGCCGAGCGACGGCCGAAGAAGAGCGGCGAGCACCTGTAGGCCGGCATGGTGAACACGGGCCGCTTGTAAACCTCCTCCGTCACGTGGATGTCCTCCTCGCATGTGATCGTCATCTTCTGAGGCTCGCCTTTCAGGTACTCAATGTCGTTGTAGACGTAGTAGATGTTTTCGTTCAGCTTGGCAAAGTCGTGCAGCTAACAGAAAGGACGAAAGATAAAAAGAGCACTTTACGACTATACAAAAAAAAAACAACGTTGAGTGACAAGGGGAGGTGACCTTAAATGCTTTGTTTTTTTTAACAAAAATTCAATTTCCAATTTCAATATTTTTCTTTACCTCTGTTTCACTTGTAATTTTGTTTTGTTTAGTTTTTAACACGTGTCATCATGCCAAACAAAAGAAGCCAAGCCCAAGTCCAAGTCACCTCCTTCCTGATGGTAAGCTCCAGCATTTCCACCGGCTCCTCCTTTTCCAGTCCGTGGAGATTCTCATGGAGGTTCTCCTTCCTCCTGGGAGTGTACGGGACAAAGTCGTCGCCCTTGTGCAGGAAGACCACCGGCTCTTCACGCACGCAGACAAAAACAACCTCCTGGCAGGCCGGGGAAACAAAGAACAAGAAACATCAGAGGAGCAGAATTCAAACGCCACCTACATGCTCTAAAAGCACCAAAGACCTCATGTCCTTGCGCTTGGAGCATCTGCAAGACCCGCTTGAATCCGTTCAGGCTGGGCTGACCCATCCCGTAGAGCGGGTACGATCCCTTCACCCGCCGGAAGTTGGGCGCTCCGAAGGAGCCAGTCGTGCTGAGGACGTCCACTTTGCTGTACACGTCCTGCACCATGAAGAACTCACCCTGGCAGAAAAGGGCACAATAAACACACATCCTCCCCGCTCGGCTCTCCAGAGGTGTGCTTGTGAGTGTGAATGGTTCAGAATTGGAAGTTAAGCAGAATAGAAGCTGGATGAAAAGAGTCAAAATAGCATAAAAGCTCCGCTGTTTCTTCGCGTCACTTGATTTCTTTCTGACACTAGAGTTTGGTGGTGCGCTATGAAATTTCCCATCAAAATTGTGCCATGTTGGCAAACAGTTGTCTAGTGTCTGCTGCCATCTAGTGGTTTCTCATTTCAAACTCACATTTCAACGGTCAAATGCGCCATCGTCGTCATTCACATTGGCACTGATGCCCAAGAGATTACAGGGTAGGAAACGCGTTAATTGGTGGCTAGTGCTTGGTTTTGAACGTGCGCAAAAATGCTATTTAGGTCACTGCTTGCATGCTGGGAGGATTTTTTTTTTTTTTTTTCAGAGAGCAGTTTGGACAAACGATTGCATATCTTTTGAGGTTGAAAATAACAAAAGACAATTGCCATCTTTGATGGGTGGATAGAAAGCAAACTGCAAGTGCAAAAAGATGCCATGAAAGATCAAGTATCAAGGTGAGCAAGCAAGCGAGTGAGGGGGCACATCAAAATCCTGAGAAAAGCGACACCACGCCTTCCTGATACAATCCACCCCCATTGCCTCATAAAACGCCGCATGACAATGTGCTTGCGCCACGCTGCATGCCTTTCCATATATGTGTGTGTGTGTGTATGTGGTTCCTGCGTAGTACCTGCACCAGGTAATGCTCGGGCATGGCGTCCGATAGCCGTCCCACTTTGTAGTTGCTCTTGTGGATGTCATCGTGAATCTGAAATTCCTGCTTGCAGTTATACCTGCACATACATACGCGCGCACACACGCACACACGCACGCACACACACACACACACACACGCACGCACGCACGCACGCACACACGCACGCACGCACGCACGCACGCACGCACGCACGCACGCACGCACGCACGCACGCACGCACGCACACACACACACACACACACACACACACACACACACACACACACACACACACACACACACACACACAGACACACACACACACACACACACACACACAAAACATCCATTGGCAATAAAAAGTACAAGAAAAGAGAGGCTTTTAAATGGTTAATGTGTCCCAGTCTGATGAGTATGCATGTTCAGAATCAAGCAAATCATAAAGGGGGAGGGGTGGGGTGGTGTCTAGGCTCCCAAAATCTTTTCGTGGTGATCAAAGGGGATCGACAGCCAATCCACAGAAGACTTATTCGAGGAGGGACTTACGTGATGAGCACGGGTGCGACCTTGTTGGTGATAATGGACTTGGCCTTGTTGTTGTGCACGCCGGCGGTGTGAAAGGGGCTCATGCCGAGCGACGGCCTGCCGTCGGCCATCCCGTTTCTGAGGACACCTTCAAGCGGCGACGGCGGTGGAGCTGCGCTGGCAGTCGTACCCATGCTCCGCCCGTGGCTGCGGGGCACAAAGAAAGCACACTCACAAACAGGAAGTACAACTATTGACACCAAAAAAAAAACAAGAAAATGCCCAAAGCCTGATCCTGTGGACAGGCGTAGTGTTCAGCAAAACAGGATTTACATCAAATTATCGGTTTGGCTTCGATTTAACTCTGGAAACTGCACTTTAGTGTAACCAATTTTATTTTATTTTTTTACATTCTTCAGGCCATAGCGTGCAACCGCAGATTGAAAGCAAAACCGATGGAGTCTATCAACAAGAGGGACATGGGCGGACGTGTCTGTGAGGTCTACTTTTGGACGAAGGCTGGATGTGAAGTCGAGTGCTGGGTGAGCTGCCGCTGCTCTCCTCTGTTGTTTTCCGAGCCAAGTGGACCTTCAAGTTCACAAGAAACCCCTTTTCCCTGAGGTATGGTCTCAATTCCCAGAAATAGTCCCATCCTGAAGGAAATATTTCAGGCCACCAGTTGTCATTCCATAATGGCAAGTCAAGTAATGCCAAATATAGCCAAATCTATTTGAATCCTCACCACATACCAAAAGCATCTCCAGCCTCTAATTTAGAATTAGCCTACCGCAAGTACAAAAAAAGCAAACAAGCCAAAGCCTTTGCAAAGTTCTTCCTCCAGCCCGCGCGGTACGACGGACACCCACCAATGCCCCGTCCATCCGTCCCTTTCACATGTCGTCCTACTAGGGTGAGGGCGCAAAAAAAAAGAGGAAAAGGAAGACAGCACGGTGGAGCAATGCATCTGGTGGCCAGACGGCTGACGCCCAAGTCACGTTGTTGTACGAGACCTTGCTCCCAGCAGCCATCATTTCATTTAAATACATAAACACAGACACTGGCTATTTTGAAAGAACATGAAGAATACGCCCCACCCACCCCAAGAAAAATCAGCTATGCGGCGAGCCGTACTCTGGATGCCTGCCCCTTTTGAATGCAAAGCGCGCTATATAGCCATAGGTGGAAGAAAACCATGGCGACCAACCCGACGCTCCTGCCATTGCGGGCCCATTCAGTGGCGGCCCATTGAAATTCCACCGGCGTCCCGACCTCGGCGTGCCATCGTCTTGGGGACAAAAGCGGTGTGAGGCAGGAAGGAGCCTGCAGCTGCAGGATGCATCTGGCTGTCGCCGGCCCGAGAAAGGATGCCCTGCTTCTACGGACAAAAATGTGGAACAATTTGGAACGTCTCCCAAATTTTTTGCCATGTGAAACGAGCGCATTTCAAATTGCCGAAGGCATGACACCATTCGAGAGGAGGCGCACCTTGAGAGGAAGCTTTGCAACATCCAAGGTTGCGCACACGTGTCAGCGCAGGACATTGCCACTTCCTGCGCTCCAAAATGGATGCGGCAGGGAAATGAGCTCAGACTTCCTCTGTACCGTAGAGAATGCATTGTTCCCAAGTTCTGGGCATCAAGACGCTATTTTGCAAACAAATTCGATTGCTTGGCAGAAAGAGGAAAAAGTGTGCTAGTACTATAAACATGAGCAATCCTGCGGTCGCGCTTCCGCCCAGTGACAAGCGACTAAAAAAAAGATTTTGCAGTTCTACATTTTAAACGGTCGTCTGTAATTTCTTTCAGTGGAAGACTGAGTTGCAGTCATTCCAGGTTTTTGGCCCCCTCGACCGACTGCAACATTCTGCGCGCAACTGCCACCGCATGCGGTCGGCGAGGTTTAAGCCGTACGTTGGCTTGTCTCGACTCGAGCGAGTTGGCGCAGGTTGGCCACATCGGACCCAAGATGGAATGTGGCTTGGGGCAAGTTACAGCCCAGGCTGGTCAGCAAGGGCAGATCGACAGTCGGCTCTGTAAATATTGGGACACAAAGACGATTCTCGTACAACATTTCAACGTCAGAGACAAAGACGAAAAAATGAATTGTTTCCACGCTGTTTTGAAATAACTACTACCAACCCATTTGACCCAAAACTTGACCCGCCGCTGCATTACACCGTCAGGAACTTCTATGAGTCAGATCTTCAGCTTGAGTGGGGCCTGTGTAGGGGATGAAGTACCTGACGCTCAGCTCCTGAGTCCACCGTTGGAGAAACGATGACAACAACACCTCAGTTGCCGTCCCCAGAAAATGTCGGTCTCAGTCGCACATCCTGGCTGGCGTCCCTTCGATGCGCGCAAATCAATCAGTATGCGTCCGCTCACGGCACGCCAGGCAGGTCAGGATGCGGTCCCGCATCCCGTCAACGGCTATTTTTTTTTTTTCTGTTCTGCCATGCAGGCGGTGCAACGCGGCGAGGAGCAAGCATGCGCCGCAGTGTAAAAAGAGGATGCAAGGGCGGTCCCGGACGCGCGGCTTACTCATCGCCTCCTTCGCTGTCGTCCAATGGCGACAAGCACAGCCTTCTGGCAACACGCTGCCTCCCACACGCACTATTTAACAAGACTCTCCAGACACCATTGAAGCAGTGGCTCACAAATTTGTCTTGGTTACATAGGGAGGAACTGAGGAGAACCCTGAGCACTTTTTTTGCCATCCCTGAATGAAACCATCAGACAGCAGGCAAACGAGACAGGGTCTGACGCCCGCATGCGGAGGACATCACGTAAGCCAAAGTGGCTACGAGGGTCTAATCAGTCCATTCATTAACGCTTAACACGTGCCGAGCGGCAAGCAAACAGCACTCGCAGCTGAGCAAATAAATCGGCTTTAAGCCGCTGCCCCAAACTGGCTGGGATTCGTTGATCATGCCAGGAGGGGCCCGTTTCAGCTGCAGATGTTTGGAAACACAATACTTGAAGTTCTCTTTGTCCATTTTCAAACAGCTGTGCCACCAAAGACGAGGGCGTGGGAACGCTTGTTTGCATACCCAGAGCACAACAAGCACAGTATGTGCCCTCTCGTGGCAGGGCACTTAATTCTTCTGCCTCGTCCTCGCTATCATGGGAATATGGACGTTGGACAAATTAAACAATATTGCTCGATGTGAGGCGACAGCAAATTCCTACTAAGATTTTTGCTAAATTTGCACGGAAGTTCAACTGGAGTATTTTGGAACTATTCTAGACAAAAGACAATTATTCAAAACACAGAAGAGGCGCTGGGGTTGACAGTGGGGGGCGTGGCAATATGGTTTTAATAATTTTTTCTATCATTATCCTTGATCATTATTGAATTTGGTTTGGTTTATGTATTTATATACTGATTTATTATATATTTTATGCTCTTCATTTTTCCCAATGCTGGTGAGTTGGGTTGGGGTGCCCCAAAACACATGGGTGTCCTCCCTTATCCGCACTTTAGTGTCAAGAAAACGCTGTGGGTTGTTTCTTTTGAACGGTTCTTAACAACTTGAGTTAACTGGGAGAGGCTAAAGTTAGCATCTTCGTGGCGAGACACGAAAACGACGGAGGACGAGGAGAGAAATGAGCCGCAGCCCACGAAACCAAGCGCTTACCCCCATCAAAAAACTTTGAACAAGACGCGAACTCACCATTGCAGCTCGCGAAGCGACAAAAAGGGTCCAAAAGCGAGCCGTTCGGGGGTCGAGGGGAACCGGGATCAGGATGGAGCCGGTGGCTGCCTTTTCTCTCGTCACGCTGCCGCCCCCCTTCTTTCTCGGGGAGTTGGACAAGAGCTTCCACAAGGGATAATGGCGTCGAACTGCGCCTGTGCAAAATACGCCAGGGGAGAAAAGTCTGATTAATGACAACTTCAAGCAAAATATTAACTTTATTACATTATAACTCATGCTTGTAATGCTGAAAGAAGAAGAAAAGCGGTTATTTAAATGTTCGGCACATATTGAAATAGTGGGAAAAGAACCTCAACGAAACGTGAACTGCAATTTTTCAAGAAAAGTACCTGTAATCATTTGTTTTGTCCACTGGAGGGCGCACGAACAACAACTTAACTGTGAAATTGGAAACAAAAAAAAATGAATCAACAAATTCTCAGTAGCTATGATGACATTTGTGATTGTTTGTAAAATTATTTGCAAAAATATATTATAAGTTATTTATTTGTATATAACTGCATGCAATTGATCACAATTAATTAATAATACAGTGGAATGGGAATCGGTGGTTGCTTGTAAACACGCACCCCGGCCCGCCCAGGCGCCTTCATTAGCAGCTGAATGGCTGCTGAGCTGTCAGGTAGCACGTCTTGAGGACGCATGTCAACTTCCTTTTCTCAGCTACATTTGGGAACATGAAAGGAGGGAAGGTAAGAGGGGGAGGAGGAGGTGCAGAGGGGGGTGTCTGGGGGCTATATAAGACACCCCTGGAGATGTGGGCCAAAATTGTTATTGCTCTCGGAGGCCGACATGCGCTCATTGCGAGCCTCCCCGCTGTTGCCGGTCCTCCTCCTCCTCCTCCAGCAGCACCAGCCGACCCGGGCAGTCCACCTGCAGCACGGCCGCCACGCAGCTGGGATGGGCGTCGTACGGGAGCGCGGAGGAGCCGCCACCGCCGGAGGAAGCGGAACATCGGGAGCGCATCACCTGCCCACCTACATGGTGCACCTCTACCGCAACTTCAAGGCCAACGCGACGGATGCAGCGGAACAAGATGCGGAGAAGCGCGCGGACATAGTGAGGAGTTTGATGGCGAAAGGTACTACTTTTGCAGAAATTTTGGCTGACATTCCTGCAAAGGGCAGGGCGTTGCGTGAGGGTGTGGATGGGGTGTGGGAGGGGATGCCAGACGAGCGGAGCGGCTGCAATCCACATCCCACTCTGGGTGAGGATCAGCCTAATTCTCAAAGCAAACCTCGCGCACTCCCTCTCTCGCTTTTTTTTTTTTTTTTTTTTTTCTGCACCATGTTGATTGCGCATCTCGCCAGACGCGCCCCCTCCTGCTCAAATCTCTACTCCACAACTTGCCTTAGTTCTTTTTTTTTCTCCCTTTTCACACTTGCCCTGATTGGATTAGCAGAGGGGATTTGATACCTCGGCCTCAGCACCCATTTCGCTGTTAGGTGTCAAGCGCTTGTACCTATTTGTTTGGCTGAGGAGGAAATGCAAAAGGCCATCCCGCCCGCCGTCATGGGAAACGGCTGGGTTTGCCTTGCACGCTTAGCCAATTTGGGGGCTGTTTGCTTTGAGTGGATTAAGTTGATCATGTGATGCTCAATGCTCAAATCTTGAAGACGCTCTTTCAACGTAATGTCAACCATATCTTGAATAATAATATTACCCCCACTCCAAATTTGCATCCCTTGTGGCTCCAAGCCACACGCGCCAAATTCAATTGCCAAATTCCTCCACTTTAAAAAAGTAAGGAACTCGCGCTGGTGGCATATGACCTGCAGTCGACTATCCGTTTTGTGTCTGGCTTCCCACCAGGGTTGGCGTACAGACACGGACAGTGGGCGGTCACATTTGACCTCCGCGACCTGCTGCCCGACAAGCAGATCCAGGCAGCCGAGCTGAGAATCCGGCTCCCCCCGGGCACCCCTGACACGCAGGTGGCCGTGTACCACCAGCATGGCCCCGCGTGCCACCTGGCCGCAGGCGTCTGCCGACGAGAGCCGCAGCGGGTGGGGCTGTTGGGCCCGTCCTCCCTGCTCTCCTCCTCCGGCGGCTGGAGGGTCTTCAACATGACGTGGCCTCTGCTTGCCTGGCTGCGGCATAAATCCCCGGTTGGGGTTCGGCGCCACAAACGGGCGAGAAGCGAGGCAGACGCGGCGCCCCCTGAGCTCGCCCACCGAGCCTTGTTGGTGATCTTCTCACACACAGGCTCCGATGGAAACCCCAAAGCCAAAGCCAGCTTGCTTCACACGGCCCGGCGCTCCAAATTTTTGAGTCCGGCCGAGGTTGGGCGGCCAAAGAGGCGCAGGAGCAAGCGGGGTCACGGCAAGCGGACGAGTGGCGCCCCTGGACGGGGGCCCGACAATGGCCTGTGCCGCAGAGTGGATCTGCACGTGGATTTTAATGACATCGGCTGGGGGTCCTGGATCATCTTCCCCAAAAGGTACAACGCTTACCGCTGTGAGGGTTCCTGCCCGGGACCCTTGGGCGCCCACCTCAACCCGACCAATCACGCCTACATGCAGGTCAGTGAGAAACATGGTAATGCACGGGAACAAAGTCAATTGGGGTGACCAATTTGGCGCGGTCTTTAGCATAGCATGGCTGTATCCATCCATTTAACTGATGGCTGCCTGGCTCGTGCCCTCACCCTCTCTCTCTCCCCTCGCAGAGCTTACTCAAACATTACCACCCCAGCCGAGTAGTCCCGCCGTGCTGCGCCCCCACCAAGATGAGCCCACTGAGCATGCTCTATTACGAGAACGGCGCGATGCTCCTCCGGCATCATGAGGACATGATGGTGGATGAGTGCGGATGCCAGTGAGCGCCAAGGAAACAGACCTTAAAAAAAAACACTTAAAAGCGAAAAAGGGGGCCCTCTTCTTCTTTCACCATGCACTGTATGATATGTAAATTCATGTATATTTATTGTGAAGAATTAAAAATGCCCATATTTATGTTTATTTTGAGATGCTGTCCAATGGTAAAACTTCATTTTCCTACTCTTAGGAGTCCTTAGTATGTTTGTAGGAAAATAATACTCAGCATCTGGTTCCTTCCAGGTGAGTGATAACTGCTAGTTGAACCGAAATCAACTAAAATGTGTTGTGTGTGTTATTGAAAGCTTACCGTCATTTTTCGTCTCACTCTGCCTCTGTAAAATGACACAAAAGGCTTTGTTTACTTTGAGAACGACGACCACATCACAATCAAAAGCTCACAACACAAAGGAGAGAAAAAGGTCGACTTTTCGTCGACAATGAGTTGTGCAGCATCAAAACAAAAACATTGGACAGAGGGAAATCTAGCAAATGCTGTGGGCCTATGCAATACATTTCACTGACTGACCAAATATGTACCATGCGGTCAGAGCGACAGCAAGTAGGCTTAAGTAACTTAGAAAAGTGGACCAGCACCAACAGGTAAGACAAATTTTATTGAAACTGCAACAGGAAGACTCATATTGCATATGAAATAATTTTGCACATCTGGCTGCCATTATAATGCGCAGTTTTGACGCTCGAGATTAAAACTGAGCCGAAACTTTAAATTTAGTATATATTATTGTCTTCACATGTTTTTTTTATCGTTAAAAGGCCTCGGTGGGTTAAAAAAAACATTCTTTCATATTTGATGTTGAATTTGAGCGTACGCTTGGCTGCAATTAGCTTACGCAGTTTTGACGCTCACGAGAAGCCGCTTTTCACATGTAGCTGATTTTTTTTTTTAATAGTTGCCCAGCTTTTAAATTAAACATATATCAGAATAGTAAACTTTGATACGTTATTAGTCAAATTTTCTTGCGATCTGGTCACCACTCACTTTATTTGTGTTCTCAAATTTGCTAAAAATAGCACACACCAAACTTGTCAGGTGAGCTATCATTAGCTACCGGCCGGCTAACTTCCGGCACGGAACAAAAATAGTAACGGTAAGTTCATCTTTCCTCCACTTTAAACTACAAATAAACGTGAAATAACTCATATGCTGCCACTATATAGTTCAACTTGGTGTTAATGAGCGTCTATAATGCGACTGTCACGAAGTAATTCGAGTTCCACTGGAATGTGTGGTGTTTGCCACACGAGATCATGTGTCATTCATACATGAGAATGGGATCTTACCATGACTAAAATGCCCCTGCATTGTTTTGTGTTTGTTAAACTCTTTCTTTTCGTTAAGCGACTATGCATGTTTAGTGGTTACATATTTAGTCATTGTATTTATGACGACAGATGGTTCGGCACACAACCAAGTCCAACAGTGTGAGCGCCCGCTATCGACGATCAGGAAAATGCAATTCCGCTTTAGGAGTACTCACTTCCGGGATGGTAAAAAAAGGACAAAATAAGTTAAGATAGTGTTTATTGCTGGCTTTCTTGGAAAATACATTTTATCATATTAAAAATTACTACATGGTCAAAATTGTCATTTGTATTTTCAGAAAACATGTTCATCCATCTAGTGAAATTCAAAAAATGAATTTTACCTGAGATAAAAATTAAATGAAAATGACCCCTAAGTTATATTTCTGTGATGTATAATTAAATGGAACATGACCTGCCATAGGCGCATCACAAAATGGCAGAGGCGGTGGTTAATGTAGCCCGGAGGATTAACGCGACCGTCGAGGAGGGACGAGATCACCTTGGTATGATTTTATTTTTTTAAATTGTATTTGTTTTGGATGTCGTTTGTTTATATGTGAACCTGCAGGTAGCAGTGGGGGATGCCATTTCTTTCTTCCAGGAATCACCATTTCAAGTCTTTTTGCTCTCTTCGCAGACCTGTCCAACAGCAAGCTCATCTCATTCCCAGACGGCGTTTTCAAGGTTCTCAGCAGCGTGTCGGAGAACATCCGAGTCATTACCCTGGCCGATAATGAAATGAAGGCCATTAGCAGCAAATTCTTTTCCACCTTCACTCAACTGAGAGGTGCCTAATTCACAGTCAAATGTTGCAAGGAAGCAGTTCCCTTGATTGACACACACATTTTTCAGAGCTGGACCTGCACGGAAACGTTCTCAGCAAACTGCCCGACTCAGTGGAGGAAATGCGGCACTTGACCAGCATCAACTTGGCCAACAACAATTTCTCGGCGTTCCCCGAGAAGCTCACGCAAATCGCCACGCTGCAGAGGATCAACCTCGAGGGGAACAACATCTCTGGTATTGACACTTACATACAAACAAGCGCACAACGTCCACTATCATCATGCTAACATGGGCTAACAAATAGCATCAATGGTGTGGCTTTATGCAACTTTGATATAACTAACAATACTCACAGACATACTATATTCTTTAGCCTCTTCTTGTTTGAACCCACAGAAATCCCTATATTGAAGTTGTCGGCCATGCCGGCACTGGAGTGGCTCAACCTGCAGTCCAACCCTCTGGATGCAAACACTCAAGCTGCTCTCAGGTCTCCGCACAAGTTTGACATTTTAACGCAAAGGGAGTCGTGAACGACTTCGTCACATATTTGCTGCATGGCGTGCGCCTTGAAGGAAAAAAAAAAACTCCCTTCGATCCTTTAGTTTGCTTGGAAATGAGAAGCCTCTGTACTTGAAGATTGAACCCAGTGCCAATATAAAACCACATTGACCTCCATTTGACATGTTGGGTTTTTCTCTGAATAAAGAAACAGACCCCCGATAAAAAAACGACAACAAGAAAACAAATATTTTTAATCGCTTATTTATTACTTTTGGTTTTAAAAAATTTTTTTTCCCCCCAATTTACCAATATTTTGTAATTAGTCACCTTTTGAACCTCTGGTGGTGTTTCATAGAAATGCCCAATCAAGATTTGTGTCACTTCATTGTTTTCTTTTGATCATATTGGAGCAATACAGTTGCATTTTTATTAATTGTATATTGACTTCTTTCCTAATGAGTAAAGTACATTCTTATTCACGAATGACATGACACCAAAGAGGCGAAAAGCAGGCCTGGCTAAGCATGCCACATTGTCATTCAAAGAATACAAAGACCTATTCAAGTTAAGACCAAAATAAATAGTACGCTAGAATAGAGGCGATTCGGAATATCGAAGACAAAAAGAAATTGCTTGTCACCTCATGGAAATCCTCTTGACTATCATCGCTCTCCCTGAATGGTGTCGAAGGCTGCGACCCGGCTCTCCGTTTGGGCTACTACCAGATGTAGCCTCCGTCATCGGCCTCCTCTTCCTCTTCTCCTTGTTCCTCTTCTTTCAGCTCCTTTTCGTCTTGGTCCTCCCAGCCCACACCACTCCCGAAATGGCCCGAGTATCCCAAAGCTTCATCTAGGGAGAACAAAGAAACAGACACAACGAACATTTTTGGGAGTACCAAATACTTTTTGACCGGTGCATGTAAATGCTTGAGAGCATGTTTTTGGGTTTCACCAAAAACAGCAGTTTCTGACCAAAAAGTGAGGAAAATCCGCCTTTTGTGAAATGAACTGCCACGTGACTTTTATTTTATTAAAAAAAAAAA
Organism: Syngnathus floridae; assembly: GCF_059516105.1. Classification (NCBI taxonomy): domain Eukaryota; kingdom Metazoa; phylum Chordata; class Actinopteri; order Syngnathiformes; family Syngnathidae; genus Syngnathus; species Syngnathus floridae. Next base: position 3,822,597 of record NC_142430.1, on the reverse strand, counting down.
AAAAATGTTACAATTGTTTTCCATTTAAAAATTAGCGGACCACTTGCAATACCGCTATAGACTACGAGAGGGCAGCAGACCACCGATTGACAATCCCTGGTGTAGATGGTGACCCGAGAGGTGACAATACCTGATACGCATTTTCTAAAAACTTTGAACTGGAAGTCATCAAAAAAAAAATCCAAGCGATATAAAGTCCAATTAAAGCAAGTCTTACTTTCATTCAAGGTCAGGCTGTCCTCTGCATTTCGAACGTAATCATCCTGGAAAGAAAATAATATATATGGTGAACATGGAAATGACGCGCACAGAGTCGAAATCCCGTCCTCTCCACAGTGCACCAAACACCACCATCACCACCAACAACAAAATGCATCGTGCGCTTGTTCCCACGGCCACGGGGAACACTCACGTCTCGAAAGCGGCTCCAGGGTTCCGTCTTGTGGCTGCCATAGCGCCAGCGCTCGACCTCCATCAAATCGTCAGCTCGCTGCTCGGCGCCTCTGGCGTCCAGCTGCAGACAGATGGAGGCCAGCAGCAGACTCAGCGAGAAGGCGGCGGGGTAGGAGCTGCCAGCCGCCACCATGATGCGACCAGGAGATGCGAGTGCTGCAAATGCTGCCGCCTGATGAGAAAGCAGAGGGGGGGGGGGGGGGGGGGAGGTGGTACTTCTCACTTGCTTTCTTTACTGAGGAGGGAAAGGAGGGGGACCTGAGCAGTAGAATCTTCTGCAGCGGCCAATTTGTTCTTCAAAACTCGTTCTTTTCACTTCACATGAATAATGCTAGTGTTTGGAGTCTAAAAGATGAGCAATGCATCTATGACGCAGAACCTTTCAAGACTGTCAAAAGCACAAAGTCGGAACGGTAGCAAGCGGCTTTCGAATCAGTCAAAAATGTTTCTGCCACATCCAATATGGCGCCTAGGCAGGTTAGGGATTCAGCTACCATACCATTACGTGCACATCTATGGCGTGTTTGCTGGGATAGATAACTCCAAGTCCAAGAGAGAAAAAAAAAGAAACTCCAGTCCAAGTCGTTAATGGCCATCGTCAATGGCAAGAAAAGAGATGCGAGACGAGGCGACAAGTGCATGGTGGATGCTGGGAACTGACTCCCAGAAGCGCCTTGAACTCGGACACTGTGAATTTGACAAAGTGCATCTGCAACACATGGCTGGACCTTAACTGATTTTGGCGCTTCAGGTGCGTCCAGCACCTTGACAATATTTGTACATTTTGTCAGCGAGCCAATTTGTCAAACTTTGTCACCAGTCCGACCAACTTTTTTTTTTTTTCAGACTGTTGAGAGGCTGCAATCTAATATTCTTTGTGGGTGTTGCTTTAATCTTCTTACAACATGAGATGAACTTGACGGTGAAAGGAACTTTTAGGACCCTTACTTTATTTATTTATTTATGTATGTATGTATGTATGTATGTATTTATTTATTTATTTATTTATTTGCGTCATATAGTAAATTTGTGGAGGTGCGGTGGACATCAAGACCATACTATGTCTCCCGTTTGGGGGCGGCGTTTATTCGTATAAGGTCTTTATTACGAAACATTTTCTTTGTCTTTATTTACTTGTTGGCACTCACAGATAAAAGCTTTGCTTCTTAGTTTTGCCACAGAGGCATTGATTTTAATTTCAAGCCAAGCTGAGCTCGCTTTCTCTCGCTCTTTTTGATTTTTCACTGACAACATTGACAATTGTGAACAATTAACAACAGACTTGAAAGGCAAGATTCTTATTTGACTCACAAGTTGTTGAACTGGAATGACTTCTCAAGAGAAAGCATGTCGACATGGTGTTCGTTCCACCGGTAAGGGTATGGTTCTGTTTTTGCGTGCTCTTTCGGGGAAAAAAATATGTCTGAATGAAATCTTTTCTTCAGGGGTGAACGTAAAAATGCGGTAACTGCGGGTGCGGCTGTTTTCAGATCAACCGAAAAAAAAGTTCAGATGTTCCATGGACAATATTTGATAATACACAATGTTTAGAATATCATATCAATATCATCTGTGGTCTATTCTGGCACCTTTGTGTACGTGTGAGGTATAAAGGCAACGCCAACCTAATCATTATAATAAAATTCTATCTTGCGTTTAGACATGGCGCTCTTTTGCCTGTTGCTGGTTATCATCTGCTTCTCCTCGGCTGACGAGTTCTTCTCTTCCATAGGTGAGTCTTGTCCTGATATAAAGCAGCGTAGATAGATTGAGGCGCACGTGCTGGACAGACACTGTCGATGTTACGGAATCTTTTTTTGGCGCGGTCCTTTTTCTCTTTATCCGACATAACCAAACTACTAGGTCAAATGACGGAGCTGCTGCACACGGAGAAGGACCTGTTGACCTCGCTGGAGGACTACATCCAAGCCGAGGAGACCAAATTGGAGACGGTCAAAAGGTCAGACGTCGGTGGCTATGTTTGGGACGCTGAGTATAAAATACTGACGATGGCGGGGTCCGCAGTTGGGCCCAGAGGCTGGCCAACCTGTCGGCGTTGGCCATCCGGGACCCTGAAGTCTTCCTGGGCCACCCCATCAACGCCTTCCAACTTCTCAAGAGGATGAACCGCGAGTGGAGCAACCTGGAGAGCCTGGTGCGCAGCAACGTGTCGGACGGTGGGTGAAAAGACACAAACGTCGCCAAATCTTAGCGGCAGGTGGACGGGCAAGTTTTGACGCCAGCTTCACGCGTCTCTGGTGCCTCAGGTTTCATGTCGGAAATGGACGCCAAACGACAGTACTTTCCCGGCGAGGATGATCAGACAGGTCTGGCCGAGGCCTTCCTGAGACTGCAGGACACGTACCAGCTGGACACCGACACCCTGGCCAAAGGCCAGCTGCCAGGTCAGGACCCCCACGGAGCGAGCACCTTTGCTATGAAGAGTCTTTGCAAGTAAGCGCCCCTTCCCTTTTCTTTCATCAGGAACCTCCGTGCTCCCGAGCGTCCTGACGGTGGACGACTGCTATGACCTGGGCATGGCGGCATACAAGGACTCCGACTTCTACCACACGGTGCTGTGGCTGTCGCAAGCCCTCAAGCAGATGGAGGAGGGCGAAATGGCCGCAAACGTGGAGGTCGTCACCCTCCTGGACTACCAGAGCTTTGCTTTCTTCAAGCAAGGAGATCTGGAGCATGCCTTGGAGTCCACCAAGAAGCTGCTGGAGCTCGGTGAGTCGGAACTACACCGAAGCGCTGCGAACTTGATTTGATCCCATTTGCCCCTTTATTTACTCTAAGATCCGGAAAACCAGCGAGCCAATCAGAATCTCAGGTACTTTGAGCACCACCTGGAGAAACAGAAGACGGGCGAGGAGACGGCCGAGGTGCCCAAGGGTCGAGGTGCCCACGACGCCAAGTACGAGCGACTGTGTCGCGGCGACAGCATCGAGATGGTGAGAAGACACCGCAAAGCGGCCTTGCCGGAAGCACGCTCTGCACTCGCTCGGCTCTTCTTTCCGACAGACGCCACGCAGACGGAGCCGCCTCTTCTGCCGTTACTATGACAACCAGCGCCATCCCAACCTGGTGATCGCACCCGTCAAAGAGGAAGACCTGTGGGACAAGCCCCGCATCGTCCGCTATTACGACATTGTGACGGACGAGGATATGGCCGTCTACAAAAAGCTGGCCAGACCCAGAGTTAGTCTGCCGAAATGCGAGAATGCCATTTGAGTCTGCTCTTTGCGTAACTTCCCGTGCCTCCACCCATCTCTCTGTCTCCGACTCAACCGTGCGATGGCACCGCCGAGCTAGTTGTTACGCTCCAAAGTCAGCAACCACAAAGAAAATCAGAGTTACGCCGTTCGAACGAGGATCTCCCAAAAGTAAGGACGTGGCATTTTGGGCATAGAGGGACATTTTTTTACTTTGTGGTGATGAAGCTATTTTGCAAAAATATCTAAGACTAAATATGTCATACATGCAAAAAAGTTGGGGTTGTTCATGAGACCAAGCAAAACTCTTTGTCCAATTAATGTAGCCTGTGTGCGTGCGTGCAAGGGTGTGCACACTTGTGCAACCTGCACATAACCGTTATTTTTACCTCGCATCGGGATCACTTATTGCTCCTCAGTGCCTGGCTGGACGACAGTGAGCACGAGAGTGTGGCAAAGATGGTCCGGAAAATGAGGGATATCACAGGCCTGGACTCGACCACGGCTGAGGCCATGCAGGTGACGACTTCCTTCCGGCCGACCTCTCGCCTAAAAAGCAGCAGCAGAAAAAAAAAAAATCAACACAAGTTTATGTGTTTACTTGCACAGGTGGCCAACTACGGCGTGGGAGGACAGTATGAACCTCATCACGACTTTCAAGGGGTAAATTCATAATGTGTTCTCTGTCCAAGATGAGGCCTTGTCGGCTCATTTTCATACCACTTTTAATTAGGAACGAGAAAGACAACACACGTTGCCTTTCAATTTCTGCTGCTACAAGTCAATAATTGAGCCCAAGCACTCGTTAAAGCCATGACACGCTTGTCACAATAAGGTAAAAAAAAAAGGCATCCTGGCACTTGAGTTCACAGAGCCTTCAGGTATATTGCGCCCTCTCGTGGGCAAAACAAGACATCTTTAGAAGCAAGAGAACAATTCTATGGCTCATACGGAATTGGCATCTTCACAAAGACGCATCACGAAAGTTTGCATTTGTCCATTGAAAGGGTGACAAATGATTTTTTTTTTTCATTTAACATTCAATTTCTGCTTTTTTTTCCCCACAGGACGAGATTGAAGAACCTTATAGTCATTTGGGCACTGGAAACCGAATCGCCACCTGGCTAGTTTATGTCAGTTAAAAAAAAAAAAAAAAACACTGGATAGATTTGACCAAGGTTCTTGATGTTTTCCCCTTTGTGCTGCAGATAAGCGACGTGCCGGCAGGGGGCGCTACTGTCTTCCCCCAATTGGGCGCTGTCGCTTGGCCCATCAAGGTTTGTTTTTCTTTTTGCAAACACGTCACGCACCCCAGACAACGAGATTCATTTGGATCGGCTCGTGCGACGTCCAAAAAATATTCCAACTGGAAAATCACATCTTAAGGAGTGACTGGTGCACATCTGCAAGCCAATATATATTGCCAAGATTTTAATGGCACGATTATGATTGCAGGGCTCTGCTGTGTTCTGGTACAACCTTCTGCTCAACGGGAAGGGAAACTACCAGACCCTCCACGCTGCCTGTCCTGTCCTGGTGGGGAGCAAGTGGGGTGAGTCCCGGCAAGATGGGCCGGCCATTTGGAATCAGTCATGTCACTGTGGTTTGCCTTCCCCAGTGGCCAACAAGTGGCTGCACGAACGAGGTCAGGAGTTCAGGAGGCGCTGCGGCCTGCAAAATTCTTGAACACAACACGGGGCCCAACTGCACTTTGGCACTTGACTCCATGCTATGCTATGGTGTCCGGTTACCACGACGACCATTGTCTTTGGCAAAAAGAGAACAAGCACTGAACCTAAATAATAATTGGAATACTTTGAGATGGGTTTCCTGTTGGCTGCTTGAAGAATTAAACAGGTTTCGTTCCACTCAAGAGTGCCTTTGGCTTGTTGGGGAGAGATTGCGTAAATAAGTTATCTAATCTGTTATACGTGTTTTACCAGTTATTTGGTTAAGTGGTTGTGACTTTATTTCTTGCAAAAATAATTATTCATTTAAAGTTGTGAATCTGAATTAAATTTTAACTAATGAGCACGTTCTTTTGATTCAATAACTTTGATACACAAAAATGTGTGTTGTGTGAGCTTCTTTGGCTTCATTTATTTTTTTAATCAGCAAGTGAAGGGTTTGTCACTCTTGGACAAGCACCTTTGACGTGCTTGGAAATCACAAAGCTTGGACCAGGTTCTGAATGGTCTGTCAAGAGAAAAAAAGTAGGACCTTAAGCGAGACTTGAAGGATTGTGAGGAAATGCGGGAAGGAGCGCAAGGCCTCGCTTTTGCAGTCGTCACGCGTCAGGCAGGCAGAACTCATCCGGGTGGTTCCCCTCCCTCAGGCGTCCGAAGCAGCCCAGCAGAACGTCCAGCGCAGCCCTGGCCGTGCGCCGCACCTCCTGCTCCGACACGCCCACCGCAGGGTTCACCTCCACCACGTCCACTGCCGACAGCAGCCCTGAACAAACACAACAGACATGTGACAAGGGGCTGACAAATGCACAGGAACAGCAAAGTTTGAAGGACACGTGTGCATTTCTGACCGGTGTTGGCGATGTGTTCTGCAATGTACACGCCCTCCCTGTAGGTGAGGCCGCCCGGCACGGGCGTCCCCGTCGCTGGGGTGACGGCCGGGTCCAAGGCGTCCACGTCATAGCTCAGGTGGATCGGCCTCCTGGCCCTGCTCCGAGGCAACGAGTGACTGCGGGACCGACCACGTGGCGAGCTTCTACAGCACTTACCCGTCTTTACACAGGAAGTCGCACGTCTCCTCCATTACTTGGCCAACGCCCAGAGCGTCCACCTGTGTCATGGAGAAGGCCTTCACGCCCGCCAGCTTCAGCAAGTAACTGCGCACCGGCGGGAAAAGGCACAGTATGATCAAGCCCTCTCGGAACAGGAACACACACACAGGTTAAAGAAGACTTACTGCTCCTCGGGGTCCAGGTCTCTCAGGCCGATGTAGACCAAATGTTTGGCCGACACGCACGAGCTCATCCACGAGAAGTTGGGCAGGACTGGGATCTGATTTTGAAGAAAAAGCAAACGAGAGCAAATAGATATTTGGTCTTTTTTTTTTTTTTGCTGACCTTTGGGTGCAACTCGCGGAGCAGGTAGGACACGGGCTGGCCGTGCATGTTTCCCGTGGGCGTGCTCAGCGGCGTGTTGATGTCGGCGTGGGCGTCCACCCAAACCAGGCTCACATCCCCCACAGCCGACGTGTGCCCGTGGACAGAGCCAATGGCCAGGCTGGAAAAGGTGATGGCGGAGGCGGTGTCATGTTTTCAATTCAACCCACAGCCAAAACAAAGCGCGCCGAGCAAGCGAGCGACCTGTGGTCTCCGCCCAGCACGACCGCCGTGTGTCCGTTGCGCTTCACCGCCCGCACCGCCTCTGACAGCCTTAGGTTGGCGCTGCCCACCGCCCGGGGATGTTTCACCCGCCCCACCGGCTCGTCGGGCAGAACATCCTCAAATGTCAAGTTGCCGTAATCCTTCACCACGCAGCCTGCAGGGACAAAAAAAATGATGATGTTTTGCCGGGACGGGAAGACATGTGATGCTCTCAGAGCTCACATACAGAAAAGCAAACATCATTCATGTTTGTGCTAAAATTGTTTGCTCTGAAATAAACAAGGCCAGTCAACTTGAGTGTCTGTGTCTCGCACAGAGCAAAGTCAACCGGTTCAGCACACAGTAACCAGTCTGCTGTTCAATATGTAACCGTGAAAAAGTGGGAGAGCCAACGAGCAAGCGCATGCATGACAGTCAACACTTAGCACGACATGAATTTGTGATAAAAACTGTATGTCGTTGCTTTCTGTTCTGACCAGCCAATCAGAAGACAGTAAAATGCAGATTGATTGTTACCTTGCGCCTGCAGCTTACGTACGAGTCCCTCGGCGCGAATCGCGTCCGGTCCGAGCTCCACACCATCCCGGGGCTGTGCCGCCGCCCCCACAAACAAAAATGCTTTTCTTGTTATGCCGCCCTGAATGGTCCAGCAGGCTAAGTACGGAACCGAGGTCACCTGACCTCACCTGTCCTTTGGAGAAAGGCGCGCCAACGATCCCCACGGAGCGCATCTCCTGGAGATGACGGTGAGGATGGTAAAAATGGCGAGGATGAGGAGGAAAATGACATGTCGTAGAGGTGATGATAAGCTGCAGAGCCGTCCTGGCACGCTGCATGGTGCTGAATGAAGAAGCAAGAAGACGCACAGATAGAGAGCAAGAGAGCAAGCAAGAGAGAGCGAGCAAGCTCTCCCACCCGGGACAGTGTGACGTCACTCATGTTAATCATTGAACAGACAAAACAAGAAGGTACCCACCATTGCTAGAGATAATTTAAAATTAAGTATACATGGCAGTGTGTTACACTTGTGGCAATTTATTTCAGGTACAATACAAGTCAGAGACTTCCTCACAGAAAACCAATTTTTTTTTTTTTAATGAAGTAACCTCATGCAGACAGCAAAAAATAAAAGCTTGCCAACAGACACTTGCAAAATGTTCAATAGGATTATAAATATAGAATATAGACGCTCGGAAGTCCATGTTCTGCTTTCACAGACAAAACAAGAAGGTACCCACCATTGCTAGAGATAATTTAAAATTAAGTATACATGGCAGTGCGTTACACTTGTGGCAATTTATTTCAGGTACAATACAAGTCAGAGACTTCCTCACAGAAAACCAATTTTTTTTTTTTAATGAAGTAACCTCATGCAGACAGCAAAAAATAAAAGCTTGCCAACAGACACTTGCAAAATGTTCAATAGGATTATAAATATAGAATATAGACGCTCGGAAGTCCATGTTCTGCTTTCATGATGAGGACCTCAAGGGCAGGCTATTTTGAGATGATGCGCGTGTTAGAAATAGCTCTGCAGCGGTTCTCCCAGGATGTCCTCCATCTCCCGAACCACCTTCTGAACCTGATGCTCCACCTCCTCACACTCGTCTGCAACACAAACAGAACGAGCGGCTCACCACCACTTACACAAACTAACTCTCAAGCCTGCCTTTTGTTTGTTTGCCTCAAGCCATTTCATTCGTTTGGGCTAACAAAGCTGACATGCACTTTGTTAGTTTGGCGCCTTCATCATTTTGTTTTTTTCATGTTTGGGTACTATTTAGAGATTGCACTGACCCTCCATGAGTTCTGCCAGGAAGGGTATGGTCTCTGGAAGCAGCGCCATGTAGTTCTCCTTCAACTTGGTCGCCAGCTCCATCAGCATCAGTAGCGAGGAGAAGCGCACCTGATAGAAGAGGAACATGGCGTTGACTTGGACCATCGCGCGTCACCGAAGGAGCTCAGGCACTGTTACCTTGGCGTCGGCGTGTCTGCTCTTGAGCAGGATATTATAGTTGAGGCTTTTCCATTGGGCGTCATTCGCCAGCGACACGGCAAACTGACCCATGCACGGGACAAGATGTTTGGTCACCCTCTGCTGGTACTCTTCATCGCCACCTAGCGTGTTCTCCAGCTGACAATTTAAAAAGTCTTCTCTGAGCCGGTTGGACAGAGACACTTTTGTCATCATTTGTCATCATCAATCTCACCTGGTCGACGAGGGGCACCAGGAGGGCTTCAGCTCGCTCCTTGCTGAGGAAGCGCTGCGTGTCGTGCAAGAAGATTTTGTACAGACAGTCCAAGACGCAGCAAAGCAGCTGGTTGCTCTTCTCGGCACCGCGCTCGGAATCGAAGAGCGACTTGTCTGAACAACGGAGCCAAAGTCTGAGAAGCGGCGGAGCAAAATGCTCGCATGCAAACGAGCACATCCATTTCTCATATAATAAAAAAGATGAAGAGCTTCACCTGTCTTGGAGATGTTGGTCTGCTGAAGGAGGTCTGCAAAGGGCTTGACCAGATTTCCCGCAAAGAGGGCAAAGAGACCTTTAAGGCGCTCGGCGATGCAGTCGGACAGTCGGAAGAAGGTCAGCAGGCGATCTTTGCTGCCCGATTTACTCCAGTCGAACAGCTGAGGAAAGCAAAAGAGAAAATCTTTCAGTTACCGTAATTTCCGGACTATAAGTCGCGTTTTTTTTTCATAGTTTGGGTGGGGGGGGCGACTTATACCATTAAATCCATCAATATATATATTGATGGATTTAATGAATTGGAGTGACACCGATGGTTTTATAAACATGTTATTCATGTAATAGTTGTCCTTAATCACTCTATATGTTACGTCAGGCCCGTTCTCAGCTCTTTGTTTGTGTTTGTCACGTTAGCATACCTATCGTTTAGCCCAGGGGCCACATGAAAAACCTGAGTTGTGTCAGAGGGCCACACCTACGATAACTTAAACCTGCTCAATTTTCTTCCATTGTAAAATGCACTAAATTATTTATTTTAAATAGTTGGTACTGGTAATTAGAAGAATACAATTATTCTGTTTATATTTATATTAAGCTATGTGAAATTGTGATGTAAAGGTGAATTAAAAAAACAATAATTAATCAGTACAATTTATTCTTAACTTCTTTAACTTTTCCTCAAATGACAAAGCCGCTCCATCTCTGGGTGTGAAGTTTGATAAAAAGTCCTTGTTGGGCTTGCAGTTTTTGCTAGCAATGCATCAGTCTCTGATGCGCCCTGTTTATCAGACAGATGTATTTTTTCTCATGCTTGGTCGTGTAATGGCGACTCAAATTATATTCTTTAAACACAGCGACCAGTGTACCACAAATCAGGCACATGGCTTTACCTTTCATTTCTGTAAAGAAATACTTGGCAGTCCATGTCTTGTTGAAAACACGGCGCTCCTTGTCAACTTTTCTTTTCTTCGCGTTAGCACACATTTTGAGGGCAGCATTACTTCGCGCTGTTCACCTACACGCACAGCTCACATGCACGCACGCTACACGGAAGTGCGACGCCTTTCAAAATAAAAGCGAAACAGTTGTATTGTACGCACGACACAATTATTATTTTTTTTTTTAAATTACGATTGGCCTCAGGCGGGCCGGACAGGGACGCACAAAGGGCCGGATGTGGCCCGCAGGCCGTAATTTGCCCAGGTTTGGTTTAGCCTGTTGTTGCTATTTAATGAATTGGAGTGACACCGATGGTTTTATAAACATGTTATTCATGTAATAGTTGTCCTTAATCGCTCTATATGTTACGTCAGGCCTCTCAGCTCTTTGTTTGTGTTTGTCAAGTTAGCATACCTATCGTTTAGCCTGTTGTTGCTATCGTTTAGCCTGTTGTTGCTCTTTCATGACTGTTTTTGGTATGGGATTTTGTCGAATAAATTGCCCCCCAAAATGCGACTTATACTCCGGAGCGACTTATATATGTTTTTTTTCACTTTTTGGGGCATTTTATGGCTGGTGCGACTTATACTCCGGAGCGACTTATAGTCCGGAAAATACAGTAGATTTGGGAAAGAAAATGAAAAAATAAAAATAGAGTTGCACAGTCAATATGAGTGATGACAAAACCATTTTTGAATCAAATAAATGTGAAACCTTGAGCTAAAGCAATAAAGCGTCACCTTAAAGAAGAGCGGCCTGAATGTGACTTCCGATAGTTTCATCACCATGACCAGCAGACAATCCATCACGCTGCCCTCGATCAGAGCCGTCCTCGCCAGGTCGCCCTGCACCAAGCAAAAGGTCAGAAGGTCCCACACATGGACAGACGGACAGATGGATGGACGCACCTGGCAGAATTGGGCTCTGAAGTCCAGTGCTGCGAGGAAGAAGTCGGTGAGCTCAGACTGGTGGAAGCTGAGTGGCTCCCGCTCCATGTGGCCGAGATGTTCTTTGAGGATGCTCATCAATGCCCCCAGCTGGTCCTAAGGGGGGGAACAAGCTGCTCAATAACTGCTTGGCCAAGGGAGAAGACATTTGTGGATTGCGCATGTTCTCGCTCACCTTTTTGTCCACCACCATGATGTGGTAGCACTTGGTCAGGACGGGCAGGAGGACCCTGGGGGGGAGTTTGGTGGCCAGGGAGGTCCTGAGCGAGGCCAGACGCACACACAGCTGATTGGTTGCGGAGGAAGACGACGAAGACTTCTCCAGGAGGCACATCAGCCGACACACCTGCGAAGTTTCAATTTTTACAAAACAAAATAATAAAAAATCAACCATGAAAGATGACAACACCATGTGGCAAACCTGCAAGGTGGTGTCCTGCAAGTAGGGGCTGATGAAGTGCGCCAGCGTCTCAGCCACACGCTGCAGGGCAGTGACGGCGCTCAGCAAGTAAATCTCATTGCTCAGCACATCCTTCCCATCGGTGAGCACGTGCAGCACGGCCGGCATCAACCTGCGGGGAGGAACTTCCCACTTTTAACCAGAAGCCGACAAAGACAGAAAGTGCGGCGCGAACCTTGGCAGCTGCGGGATGGCGAGGGCTTTGAGGGCGCCCACCACCTCGGCCGCGCACAGTAGGGCGCTGGCCGTCACATTCTTCTCTTGGTGTGGCGACGCAACCAGGTCCACCATGCGCAGCAGGACGGGGACAAAGGCTCCCTGATGAGTTGCGCCCAAGAGGCGGCAGAGCAGCTTGAGGCTGTAGAGCGCCGTCTGCCTGTTGACGGCCAGCTCAGATGCCACTTTCTCCGCCGCGCTTCCGTGTGGCATGCCCACGATGTCCAGGAGGTCGCCGATGAGCTGCAAGAGGACGCTGACCTGTGAGGAGAGAGACATTTGGATGCGACTCGCGTTTTGATTTACAGCAAGAGTGATGTCAGTGTTTGTACTTTGCGTACGCTACCTGTTGCTCCGCCCACTGCGTCTTGTGCTGAAGCTTGTTGTTGAGCAGCTCCATGGCTTTCCTCCTCACCGATGCCAGCCGATTTGCCATCAGCCCCCTCATCACCGTGATGAAAGTGTCCGTGGGCAACAAAGCGTTCAACTGTGAAAGGGAAACAACCGGTTGTTTACTCAACTCGGTACGCCGATAAAAATTGACCGACAAAGCACGCACCTTATCCAGAACGTCGTATGATTTGTTGAGAAGAACTCTCCAAAACTTTGCCATGGGCCTGTCGGCATTCTCCTCCACACAGCGAGTGACGCACTGAATGTAACGCAGGTTGTCCTCCAACAGCCTGGACAAAGGATGCTTTTTCAGCTGCCATTTTTAGACATGCCTTTGATTTGATGACATGCAAACTCACTGCTGCTGCAACTCCTGGAGAGATTTTGCGCCACTCTCGTCGACAACGTCCTGAGTGTCCGCTACCTGGGTGAAAAGAAAAGAAAAAAAAAAAAAAGGAAAGAAATATGATATATTTTTTTTTTTTTATGTGCTCCTACTGTGAACCACCCCGCTCACCTTCCCGATGAATACGGTCGAGCCGAGCAGCTGAGCCATGAAGGAGACGGAGAGGAACTTGAAGTGTCTCAACTCTTTGCCGCTGTGGGCCTCAACGCTGAAGATTAGCTCTTCCACCTTCTCCTCTTCCCCTTTTTTCTTTTTCTTACCATCTCCTCGCCGGGCGCCAGCGCGGTTAGCCCCCGCTGCACCCGCTGTAAACAGAATATGTCAGTTGACAGATGTCACAAATTTGCTTCATATGACATTTGGATCGCTTTGCATCGAGTGGCGTTAGCACTTGCATTGCGGCCTATAACGTTCTCACCGTCCTCTTTGTCGTCGGGCAGCTGGATGAGGAAGTTCAGGATGTTGATGAGAGAGGTGAGCTGCTCTGAGACCTCGAACTGGCAACACACCGAGATCCAGAAGTCCACGTCTCGCTCCAGAGCCGCTTCCTGGGGAACCAACGGAGCCAGAACTTTGTCAGTACGTCAAAGTTGCTGACTGGCTTATATTGGTGGGAGAAAAAAAAAAAAAAAAGAACTTGCCTTCTCGCTTTCTAAGCTAGACGCCTGTGTGGTGTGAAGCTTGAACAAGAGGAGCATCAGGACCCAGAGGAAGTGTGCCGGGCCCAGCGTGCCGACCAGCTGAGCGAGGATGTGTAGCCGCCGGTGTTCGGGCACGTGAGGCAGCGCGTCGGCAAAGACGTGCACGATCTTCGTCACCACCGCGTCCACGCTGCCGTGCGACTGACCGCCGGCCTGCAGGGGCAAAGACAAAGCCGTGACGTACCAACCAAAAAGAATCACGGCGTCCGGCGCTGCTCGACTTTGCATTTGGATCCTATTCCAGTTGTGAACGTTGCCGACCTGGATCAGAGCTGGGATGACCATCTTGACCGTCTTGTCGATGACTCGGAAGCTGTAGGCATCATCCAGGCGCATGATGTTGGCGCCCATGAAGGTGAAGATGGGCATGATGTTGTGCAGAACTTTCTCCTAGAGGCCCAAAGCTCAGGTCAGCTTTGTTCACACGGCAGTGGAAAAAGTCCAAACAACTCACGGGGAAGATGTTGGCGACGACGCCCAGCAGCAGCAGAGCGTGATGGTGAGTCTGCGGTACGTCCGTCGCGCGAATGCACTGGACCACCAGCTCCACGCTGAATTTGTCTTCTTCCAGGACATCTGCAAGTGACAATCACTTTTTATTAAGTGGAACATTTCTTTGTTCTGAATTGCAACCAGAAGTTTATAAGATCTTCCAAAAGAGCTTTCAAGGCTCTCGAAAATTGAAGTTTAGCACCAAATTAAACAGGACTACACGTGAGCACGCGTCGGCCCACCTGGTCCACTCGGTTGCCCGTCCGGCGCCATTTTGTTGCAGACGTTGAGCAGGCAGCCGAGCAGAAGCTGCCTGGTGTACTCTATGTTGGGCTGCTCCGGGGCCGACACCTCCAGGCTCCTGAGCAACAATCGGGATCAAGTCAGCATCACCGAGGCGCTTCCCGTCCTGTCCTGTGGCCATCTTGGAGCATTACCTGGCCAGCAGCGAGAACAGAACCGGCACCAACATCTGGGCTCGCTTCAACTTCTTCTTGTGCTGCAGCAGCTCCAGGATTAGAGTGACTCTGTGCCAAGAAACGGTGCCCCCCTCTGGCGGTGCATCATCACTCTCGACACTTTTCCTGGGAAGGGAGCTGTCATTATTTCCGAGGAGTATCCGGTGGAAATGTCATGCAATGAACATATATCAAGTCCACCTCTGCAAAATTCGGCTCCTGCGGGTTCGCTGAAGCGTCACTGTGACCTTGGCTTTTTCTGGCGGTGCCAGCTCGTTAGCCACCAGCTCAGCATCCACTGCAATCTGCACAAATAAGGAGAAGAATAAAGGTGACGATCTGGACCTTGGATGATTGACGCCAACTTTTGATTTGGGAGATGAGACGGGGAGCGCTCACCGCTTTAAAGGTGCTGCCGACAGCGTCGGCAAGTATCGGATTCCTGCTTTCCGGCAACAGGTCAAACAAAGCCGTCAGAAGGATCTGTTGGACCTTCTGATCTCCCAGGGCAGCGAAGAACGGCTTTGTGATCTGTGGGATGAGTTCCGCAAGGTTTTCAAACGGCCCTTTCTGACCTGCACCTGAATGACTGTCCATCTGAGTCCAGCTCTGACCTGCTGCAAAGCGATGATCTGGCAGCTGGGGATGCCCGACGACGGCGAGGTGGCGGTCTTCATGGCTTTGAGCAGCAGGTCCAGACAGTTGTGGTCGGCGGCCAGCAAAGGGGCCGCCGCCTCGTTGTACTTGCCCAGGACCACTTGCAAGAGCCGGGCCTCGTCCGGCAGCAAAGCGGGCATGTCGGGGTCGTTGCGGAGCAGCCAATCCAGCATGGGCAGCAGAGCGCACAGGACGGTCTGAGGAGAGCGCACACAGACGGCTTTCAGACTTTTGGGCCGCAGATGTTCTGGTACGGTGTCGCCGCACTCACCTGTCCGTTGACGTGCCTCAGTGCTCTCAGGAGGCAGGTGGCGGTATAGGACGGGCAGCAAGGCGACTGGACGCTCAGTAGCAATTGATTTATGGAAGCCTGCAGCGGCGACGTGTTTTTAGCCGACTCGCAGGCCTTGTGTAAATGGCCCAGAGCCTGAGGGCGGAAAACCACCTTAGATGAGAGTTGGTCCTAAATTGGCAAGTGTTTGTATAGCATAGCGATGCCATGTAAAGAAGGTCCCCACCGTGCTCAAGTACAACGGGTCGGCAACAATTTCCTCACAGGTAGACAGAAGCTTTTTTATGATTGGCTGGAAGGGAGCGGCGTCTGCCCCCGACAGGCTCTGCAGAGCGCTGATGGACGCTCTTCGGATCTCTCGGACGGGAGAGGTCAGACAGCACAGCAAGGCCGGGACCACTGGAAAACACATGCCGCCCGTGTTAGTCAGAGGTCTTTGCATCTAACAGTGTTCAATTGTTTACCGGGCGAGTTGGCTCCAGCTAGCTCAGTCAGTGTGGCGGCAGGTTGGGCGCTCAGTAACGCGGCGCCCACGTAGAGCGACCGAGTGTGCAGGACGGCGTCCACTCGGACGCCCAGCTGGTCGCCGTGGTTGTCACCGTATCCCCACAGCAGGCAGAGGAACTTGAAGAGTGCAGCCGCATCGCACAGGTGCACCTGCGGGGCACGTCCAAAGGAAGTTCGATTTAAAGGAATCCGAGTCAAATGTGCACAAATCAAACCTTGACAAGAAGCTTGGCCAGCTCTCGAAAACTGCCGGCCACCGGCCCCTCATCGGCGCCACCGATGACGAGGGCAAAGAGGCGCGAGACGAGCCCCAAGTAGCAGCAGGTGTTAGCATCCAGCTTCTCCGGGTTCCACCACACGGCGGCTGGCACAAAAAAAAAAAAAAAAAGCACTTGAGCCCATCGAGTTGCAGTGGCGAGAAAAAGCAAAAGCCTCGCTCACCTTTAAAAGCGCCGTCGAAACACTTGAGAGAAGAGATGAAGTCTCGGAGGAGCCAAATCATCACTTGGCTGGTCTCTCGCTGGTGCCCGCCGGGCTGCTGCTCGCATTTGCTCAGGTACAAGGACAGTGCCTCGCCGAAGGATGCAGAAGGCGGGACTTCCTGTTGGACATCACATGTGCTTAGGTCCGAGCCAGCTGTGGCGAGAATGTTAGCACGCTTGCTTGTCTCACCTGGGCGCCATCCGCCTTGATGACTTCCAGCAGCGGAGGCTCCAGAACAGCTAAGAGCCGCTGGGCGGTGAGCAGGTGCTCCGTCTCGCTCAGTTGCGCCAAGCCCAGCAGAAGAGTCTCCGTCATCACCGCAAAGAAGGTGTGGCCTCTTACACCGCGCCCGCTCAGCTGCTCCCCTAACACACCAAACTTCTCCAGCTGAGGAGCAAAGCAGGAGGAAAGTCGCTTGTACTATTGAAACATGGCAACGATCGACAACTTACAGCATGACGTTTGGCCAGGTGATCCATGTTGGCCAAGTTCTCATTCAGCCTGGAGACCAGACGCTGGTTGGCCGAACCGACGAGGTCCAGTTGGGAGCTCTGCTTTATCACTTGCTGAAGTTCTGTGTGGAAAGAGGAAACACTTTGTGGCTCAAGGCGCAGTTGGGGAAAACCTGGTGGAGGGTTCTGGCTGCTACCTTCCGCCCAGCTCGCGGTGAGCGGATGGCTGGCGACGGCGTTACAGCAGGCGACGCAGCGCGCGAGGCAGAGCTGGGCTGAGTCTGGACGACAGCTGGTGACCACCAGGAAGGGGAGCAGCCCCCAGACGATGGTCTCCACCTGCTCGATGCTCCCCTTCCCCAGCCGAGAATCGGTCAATAAACGCACCGCTTCGGTTAAAACTGGCAGCCTAGTGGGGTGGGGGGGTGGGGCACACAATCGCCACGGAAACCGAAAATGAGACTGTTGGGTTGATGTTTAATTAAAGGACAAACTAAAAAAAGCCCAAATTCTGACCAGCTGTCGGCCTCGGGTTGATCGATTCTCTGCAGCAGAGACAGCAAATTGGACACCATGCTCTCAGCGTCCAGAACGTCAAACAGCATCTGGAAAAAAAATAAACAAACTTTATACGCTCATCTAATCCAATTGAATTTAACAAAAGGCGCCTGATCATTCATTTATCAGGCTTAGTTCCTTTCTCTTACTCTACAGCTGGGCCAAACTAAAAATATTTCATTGATCACAAGAGTCCAAGCGTTTTGGAGTTTCTGAAAGAAAACAAACATTGGCCCCAAGATGGTTGCTCAAGAAACGATATGAAATGTCACCGACCTCCAAGGTTTGAAGAGCCGCAATGACGACTTCCAGCACGTCGTCCTTCAAGCGCTCCATCAGAGCGTCTTTAAGGAAGTCCTGGTCCAAAGTCTGAAGCTGTGGAGAGGGGGAAAAAAATTCAGAACGAAGCAGAACCCATGAAGAACCCGCAAGGTCTCTAGTCACACCTGTCCCGACGCAGCCAGGCTCCTCAGGTGCTCCAGAGCTGAGACTCGGAGCGACGCCTGCGGGTGCTTCAGGCTGAGCAGCAGCGACGTATCCGAGTCGCCCATGATCTGAAAGCGACAACATGGACACCGCGTTTTTCCTCAACGCTTTGCTCTCGACTCTTTATTCAACGCACCTGGAATTTCCCCCTGCTTATGGACAGAGAGAGGAAATGGTGGAAGAGGCGTTTCTGCTCCTCGTCGCTGATGTTGGAGGCGTGACGCGAGAGGACCCCGTCCAGAGCCGCCAAATACCTGGGCCGGACCAACATTTTGCGCTCATCCACAAGTCCACGTTGGGCACAGTCACTTGGCGCACTCACTTGGACTCAAAGAGTTGCACCAGCGGCTGCAGACGCCGGTTGAGGGTGTCCACATTGTCCGCGGCGAGCTCTGTCTGACTCAGGTAATCGTCTAGCAGCAAGCTGCAGACATAAGGAGGGATCCTTGATTGGATGGTGTCAATTCATCAAATGTCTCAAAGTTTTTGTTTTGTTTTTACCGAGCCACGTAGCCGTCCAAGCCTTTGGTCAGGGGGACCGAGTCCAAGAGCGACTCCAGCACGTGCGCGTCGTCTGTGGAAAACACAAAAAAATTTCAAACATTCTGTATCCAACATTTGGCCAGGGTTGCATTTTCACCTGAGCTGCCAAAGAGGGCGTGGACCAGGTGAGGCAGCAGGTAGCGTAGCAGCGGGCTCACGTCATGGGTGGTGGCCAGGAGCTGAAGCGTGGATGCTAGCGCAGGCATGGAACACATGTGGTGGCAGAATCTGAACACATACAAAAACAACGTATATTTTCTTGTGTCACAAGACGGCCAACGGTTGCTCCGTCCTACCTGGACCCGGCCGCGCCCTCCTTCTGGCTCTGCAGGAGCACGATGAGGCAGCCTAGCCCCTCTTTGGCCAGCACGGGCTCTTTGAGCAGAGACTTGGCGATGCGCACGGCCAGCGTGTTGATCAGACTCGCCTCCATCACCACCTTGACCGCCATCTGGCACACGATCATGTAGGTGGCCGCCTTGTAGTCGGCCACATCCGACGTCAGGCCCTGAGAGGAGGGGGCAGGACAAATGGCATCATATCCATTCCGTTTTTAGAAGGGCAAGAATGCTCATAACGAGTCGTTATGACCTTATACTGTGACAAGTGCACAGTGCATCCGCAAATTCTCAGATTATAAAAGCAGTTGATGTTAAGATATCTGTACCTTCTGCACGTATGGCAGAAGTTTTGAAATGATGGTGTCTGAAACTTTGTCCACGGCATCCAGAGCCGAAACGATGGTGGAGGCGTAGAAAGAGAAGACCACTCGCAGCTGGGAGAAACTCTTGGAATGTCCGGAAAAAGCCTGAAAGAAATCAGCAAATAATGCTGGCTGACATTTCTTCGGGGAGGGGGGAGGTATCAATATTATATATTATATTTGCATGCCAGTGTGGCTACCTCAATGGAAGTCGTGACCATGTTGCAGACAAAGTCCATAAAACCCAAGTCCGAGTAGCAGTGGGTGACCAGAGTCCCTTTGGCCAGCGGCACGCCTGGTTTCTAAATAAGGAAACACACTTTAAGTCTCGCTGCTAGCTGAAAGGTGAACTTGGCTTTGGGAGCCATCAGCAGATATCAGCCCATCTGACCTGCAGAGCCAGCAGCCAATTCCAGCGGTGCGTGGCGTCTTGGATCTTGAGGAGCTGCACCACTCGGACAAACGTGTTACTGTGGTGGTAAGGCAGCGCGCAAGCCAGCATGCTCTCGACGTTGTACAGATGAACGTGGAAGCTGCGCACAAACAACAAGCAACCTTCCAAATCTACTTTACATTGGCGGGTGGCTCAGGCTTGACTGCATCTTCACATTTAGAAGACAGAATTACCGGTGAACCAGCCACTCGATGCACTTGTGCGCCGGCTTGAGGAGGAAGTACGGGGAGATGCGGGTGAGGAACAGAGCGATGTCTGCATCCAGCTTCTTGTTGACATCTTTGGACTGAACGCTGCGCTCCAGTGTCACCGATGCACGGCTGAACAGGGAGTCCTGGAACTCCCGGAGGGCCGGTTCGATCCCCAGCAGCTCCTCCAGGCCTGTGCAGCCTGCAGAAAAGCAATGTTTTGAAGGTTGCGGGGGGAGAAATGGAGACGCAAAGGGGACTGAGGAGAAAGACTCACCAAGAGCATAGAAGGTGCTTCTATCGAGGGTAGCCGCCTCTTTGGGGTCAAAGAGAAGTGAGGTGACCTCTTTGCGAGTCAGTAAATTTGGATCATTCTGAGGAAGCGCCAGCCGCTTCAGCTGGTAGGTTAATGACGTCATGATGGGTTCTAAACCTGAAATGTCAGTCGAATTACTTCATCAATCCATATAAGATGAGAAGGTACGATGTGACACAAATTTTATCTACAGAATGGAAAGGATATTTCTTGTTAAGTTATGAGTGTCCAAACAGGAATTGAACCAGCAAACGGGGCGTAATATCGAGTTGTATTAAGAGTCGTATTAACAAAACATTTCGATATCAGGTTTAGGGAAACTTTACGGCAGTAAAGTTTAGCAAGTAAAACATTAATAACACTATCACGAACACAGTTTGAGTTGTAACAACGTTGTATATCTGCACTTCATTTAATGTCATTAGAATTTGGAGACGAACCTGTTTTCTTGTTTTCCTCCCAACACACGTGCGAATTGCAAAAGGTCAATTCTTTCTCCTTCGTGCAGATGATTTCACTTCCGGGTCACATCTGGGTAAGTAGAGATAGTTCGCTTTGCTCACATCCTTTTTTGTGTTAAAGGAATGTTCTCTTCAAATCCATTATTCGTTTCCTCATACGACGATAGAAAAAATAAAAATAAAAACCATGATACAGAAAGTAAACTGTCATAATAACGAGCTGAAACTCACCCATTGGACACTTTTCTATTCTGTATCTTTACGTCTGTCTTCGTTGTGCAGTTCTCTTTGGGACAGTTATCCTGCCAACCACAAGGGGCGGTGGTTTAATTTTAGACACTATAAAAATCAGGAAGTGGTAAGTGACGTAAGTTTCCGTTACGTATAATTGTTGAGTTTTGTATGCACTACGTATTTTTAACTAGACTTTTCTCTGTAGTGAACCTTGGTAAGTGATTGCCAGCTCTTGGAGTTTTCGAATAAAGAATTTATAAATCACGTTAAGTTCACAGAAAGTCTACTTGCTTGTTTTAATTGTGTTAGATATCTGTCGTTTTTGGGTAACTCCGGACCGTGGACCGTCCAGAAATTACTCGGTTTGCCGGCTGCGGTTGGTGGTTTGTTTACACTTGTGTTTTGGCACAAGTAAGACATTTTTAAAGAGCTAACTCATAATACTGCTAACACGGTACCACTATTCGGGTTTGGCGGGGGTCCGCCCCCCACATCATGTGATTGGTGCTTTTCCGGCCATGTCTGATTTAATTGGCTGAAAGTTCACAATAAATTTAAATGCCTCAACCCGTGCATAAAAGTGTCTTTGCACTCTCAAACTAAACATGTCAAGTAATCAGTTAGGAGTAACTTGCCACCTCCAACATTTATGTTGGTTTTATATAATTCTATGGCATATATTATTCCTCACATTTCCTGCCACCTAAGGTTTTCGTTTTGTGATTAGTGTAAACTGAACTTCTCTTGAGTTTTTGTGATTTTCCTAATGGCAGTTTCCTTCAGCAGCACCTCCTCCTCCGTCTTCTCACCTCCTATTAATTGTCTCAAAGTGTGCGGACTGCTGTCTAATCCAGGGAGGTTTACAGAAAGACTGAGTGACGTTTAGCCCCACAGCAGAGCAGCTGATCTGCTGATTCAAACGGGGAAGCCTCCTAATAGCTGTTGGTAAGTCGTGGACATCGAGCTTTCTGGAATGCTGGATCAGAGTTCAGGTTGTTTGCGTGTGAAGAAAAGGCGGCCCAGACAGCTCGCTGACCCAAGGTTCTGACAGGAACTGGGTTTTGTTATATTTTGTGAATAAGATGTATGTCTCTGACGTCTGTCTGACCTGAATGAGCGTCGGTGACAAGGACGAGGATCTACACAGCTGGGGCTGGACTGACCTGTGCGTGTATGCTCATGTTTACTGCGCTGTCAGCGTACTCGCTGTATTGGTCCATGTGCCTGGCCTTCACATGACTTATCTGATGAGAAGAGCACAGCAAAAACAATGAGTGTCTTTGTTTACTATCTTATTGTTCAACAGATATTAAATACAATTTTTTTTAAAGTCATTGTATTATTATTGTTGCTCAAGCTTAATAAAGCCTTGCTAAGGTGAAAAGGTAATATCTAACCGTGAAAACAAAAATCTTGAAGATGGTCAGATAACTAGTCGTAATCTTTGACAGTAACACGCGCTAACTTTTCCCTCCTTGCTCAGCTCCGGTTACTGGTCACCAGTGTCCGACTCGGACGGCGAGCCCAGCAGCATGTCCGGACGCACCCAACGTCTGGACAACAGCCTTCTGGATTGCAGACTGCCACTCGGCAGCGCCTCCCTCAACATGGGAGGAAACGCCTGGAGAAACGCAAGGTCAGTCAGTGTTTACTCGTCTCACCCTTGCCTTAAAATTATTTTTCTTCTGTCCTTCCTCTCATCCTCATCTGCTTCCTAGCAGGATGTTGAAATTGCACCGTCCTCTGCAACAGTCCGCGTCCTGTTCGGAGTCGCTCCTCTCCTCCACACCTCGTAAATCCTCCAACCAGTCGCTGCACGCCGACATTACCGATGCCTCGCTGCTCTCATCCTTGTTGGACAAGTCCTCCTTCCACGAGGCCTCCATGCAGGAGAGCATGGGAGCTAACAACTTTTGGGGTAAGAAGCAGCAAGGTGGGCTTAATTTTTCCCCACTTCTAAGAGGGTCTGTGCACTTTTGCAACTCTAATTTTTAAAATAACCTCTCCAATATTAAAAAACAAAACAAAGCTGTGGAGACTTTTTGTACCCCCCCCCCCTCCCCCCCAGAGGGCACCATCACGGAGGAGCAGAATAGCACGGTGGCCGACAGCATTCTTATTGGCTCCGACATCCGCTGTCGCCCCAAGCACCCGGTTCAGACACCAACTCGAGTTTCCTACAAAGACGGCAAGTGCGGCGTGAGCGAGCGCAGAACCTCAGACGTCTTGTACGCGGCGGCGCATTCATCTGTCCCGGAAGCCTCCACCATCTATTGGAGCGAGCGAAGACAGCCATTCAGAACAGGTGAGATGACTTGTCTTGGTGCTGCCCACTTTCCACTATGGTCAAACATCCCAGCTATGTCCGGTGACGTCCCAACTGCCTCGGTTCTCGGTGTGTGCTTCTTGCAGATGTGCCGCAGCTGTGGCTGGACTCACTCCTGGTTGTCGCAAGGAGGGCAGCCGCTCGCTGCCGCTCCATACTCGCTCGTGCCTGGCGGATGTGTCAGGTTGACAATAAACATGACCGTCCTGCCTGTAAGAGGATTGGTTGTTGTTGTTTTTTTCACATTGGCAGGGAGTTTGATCTGGGTGTCTTAAGTGGATTCTGATTAACTCACCAACTTTTGAGCAACTTACAGATCCAGTTTCAGTGAGGCTTCACCTTCTCCACTAGTGTTGTTGACCCTCTCTGTCCTTGTTACCACTCACTCAGCTGTTTTTTAACTCTTGTTTAGATCACGTGCTGTTTCCCCTTCACACAAATAGGCTGCACCTCTTTTGACTTTGGCTGTTTCTGTGGAGAAATGCAAATCTCCCCCCAGTCGTGGGTGCTGTGACAGCAACGGCGTGAGCAAGAATCTTTTTGTCCTGATTGCATTTGTGTTTGTTGCAGCTCGTACGGACCACGGCGACAACATGAGCGCCAAGCAGAGGGAGCTTCACCCCAACGGATCTTTATGTAAGTTAACGCCTACGGTCTCTCATTAACCACTGACTGGCCCCGCATTGTTTTTTTTTTTCCAAATTCATTCACCGCTGCCACTTCTAGGTGATGACTGCAAGGAGAAACAGCGCGCAGAGCAGACACACGTTGATGACTGCGGCTCGCCTTGGTCCGCTTGGGCCCGGGCGCTATGTCGCTTGATGTGGAACGTCACTGTGTTTACAGGTTAACTCAATGCCACTGCTACTGCCGCCGCCTCAAAAGTTTGTTTTCTCCCTGGCCACAAAATTAGGTACAGCTGCACAATCTTAAACAAAAAGGAAATGTAACAACAATTCTGACATTCATTTCACAGTTGTTATTTAGATATATAGATTGGGCAGGTTGTACCCTAATAAAGTGGCTTCATGCCAAGTTGTGCCTCAATTAAGAAGGAGCCTTGTTTCTTCAGTGTGCTGTTTGTGTTGGTTGACCTCACGGCTGTGGACCCTGACCAGGACAATTTTGTCATCGGCGTTCGCAGGTCATCGCCCCTCGTAGGCCAAAAGTTCATTGTTGAGCGTTTCATCTTCTCTTTCTGTCGCCAGTGTCTTCTTCCTAGATGATGCGATGCCTGCATTGATTATGATATTGTCATATTTTGTGTCTGACATTTAATCAACCTCTAGTGGCTGTCCTCCTCCTCCTCTCAGCGGGTTGTAGAAAATGTCTCTTTGCATCCTGATACTCTGCTTCTTCAGCTTTTGGATTTCAGCTCTTTATTTGCTTGCAAATGTATATCACTGTGTTCCTCTGTGCGTGTGTTGTGCAGGTCGGTCGTCCAACCTGGGCGGCGTGTTCAAGTGGATCAGCAGACATGGTGACAGCCCTATGTTGACTCGGTAATTACAGAGTGCCCAATAACAATCTTTAGCATTCATAGCTGCTGGAGGTAACAAAGATCATTTTTCCATTTGTGCCCTACAGGTTGCCCCTCGTCCTCTTCTTTGTTTTTGCCATCCCCTTCAGTAAGTTCCTGCTCACAGATTAATTTATATCAAACAAAACTTTCAAGTATGCTCTTATGTCTTTAGGTTTGTGTTGGTTTGCCCTGGACAGTCTACCTGCTCTAAGCATCTCTGACAGCCCTGCCCCTGCCCTGTTGCAGGAGGTGAGCTTGACATTCTTAGACCACGTTGCCACTCCTGGCCAGAAGTAAGTTTGTCTCAAGCAGCAGATGGAGAATCGTTCATCTTATCACAGGAAGTGGCGGAGTCGACACGCCTGGCTCATCTGGAGCGCAGCCTGGCGTTGCTTTGGGAGCGTGTGGAAGCTGGCGATCAGAGGGCAGAGCAGAGACACGGCGAGATGATCCGGATGCACACGCAACTGCGGCACAATGACCAGAGCAGCAAAATGTGGCTTAGCAGACTGGTGGAGCGCCAGCTGGCCCAGCTGAGAAGGCAAATGAATGACCACAAGCAGCAGAGGGAGCAGGTGGTCACATGACTTCTGGTCCTTGGAGAATTTGCCCTCCCGCAAGGGTCATGTTTAAATACTCTCTTAAACTATGACAGCGTGATGGTCACGCTCTTAAGTTTTTTGTAGTGCTTCAGTGGTGACTTACACTTGCCTTTACTAATTGTTGTTGTTTTTGTTCAGGAGTTATTTTGGTTGCAGAGCCAAATGTCTCGTCTAGATCTGGTGGAAGTGAATCTGCAGAAACTGGAGGCCCAGGAGGAGGTATGTTTTTGTTTTTTTTTTAATAATTTTGCCTCCTCCTCGTTCCCTCGAGAGCACACAATAACCAGCCTCACAAAATAAAAGCGTTTCTTTGGAAAAAATGGGTTTCAAATCCCACGATGACTTGCTGGCACAGGTGGGCCGCCTGGAGGTAACTCTGAGGGACATCAGGCGTGATGTGGACGCTCTTCTAGCATGTCAACAATTGGACCAGGAAGCTGTGAGACAACTTCAACTTTGACTAGTATTTTTTTTTTTTTCCCAATTTTACTTTTCTCATTTTCTGCTCCTCAACAGATCTCAGCTCAGGTTCAGCAGGGAGTTCGTCTTGTGCTCTTCGGGAACGAGTGGTCCGAGTCCGGCTTCCCCGACCTGCGGGCGTCTCTGGCCTCACTGGAGCGCAGCATCCTCCATAATGTCAGCCATCATCTAGATCAGCGCCGCTGTGAGGAGGCGCTTACTCGAGAGGTGCTGATGTCAATTGCTTTAACTTAAAAATTACCTGTTGAGAATCTTTGTTGAAATTTTTTTTGCAGTGTAACACCACCTGATGGCTTGTTGCGTGTGTGCAGGACGTGAACCTGATGGTGAAAAATGCGTTGAGGCTCTTCTCCCACGACCGGACTGGCCTCGCGGACTACGCTTTGGAGTCTGGAGGTGGTGACAAGTTGCTATGCTGTTTGACTGTTTTCTTTTGTTTTTTCAAATTCCATCATTCTCATCCTACAGGTGGCAGCATCTTGAGCACTCGGTGTTCTGAGACGTACGAGACCAAAGCAGCACTGCTGAGTTTGTTTGGAGTTCCTCTTTGGTACTTTTCACAGTCTCCGAGAGTCGTTATCCAGGTGACGCGGACTTTTTGTTCTCACCATGTTGGATGCAATGAATAAAAAAACTAAATTAAATAATGATTGCATGTACAGTAATAGGGATAGGCAATGAATGCAATGTCTAATCTACATCTATATCAATGTAAAATCTATATCTTGTTGTTTTCACAGCCCAACGTCCATCCTGGGAACTGTTGGGCCTTCCGAGGCTCAGCGGGTTTCCTGGTGATCCGCTTGTCAATGAGCATCCTCCCTACCGCCTTCTCCCTGGAGCACATCCCGAAAGCCTTGGCGCCCAGCGGCACGCTGCGCAGCGCCCCCAGAGACTTCCGAGTCTATGTAAGCCTCGCCGTCTACAAAGTCCTGCAGTGGGTCGGCATTTAAGTCGGGTTTGTCCTTCAGGGTCTGGACGACGCCGGTCAGGAGCGGGGGACGCTGCTGGGCTCGTACACATATCAGGAGGACGGAGAAGCTGTGCAGACCTACCACGTCACTGTGAGTCCACATTTGCACCTCTGCTCTTATTCTCATCTACAATTAAATTAACTTTTTTTTTTTTAAATACACAGAAGGAGAATGAGCGTGCCTTCCAAATCATTGAGGTGCAAGTGCTGTCCAACTGGGGCCACCAGGAATACACGTGCATGTATCGATTCAGAGTGCACGGTACTCCCCGAGACACCTGAAGAGACTTGCTGCCTTGTTTGTTTACAATGCCCATTTCCTGATTTCATCTAAGCACTTTTTAATCATAAACGGATGAAATCGTTGAACACACTGACCTTGTGGCCTTGAATGTACTGCAATTTCCCAAAGTTGCCTTCTTACAATTGCACTCAACTCAATGTTTTATTTATTTGGTTTTGGGTTAGTATTTGTGTCAAATGTTGGACCTTCTCTTTTGAATGTTGTCTTTTTGAATTTAAGCTGTAAATAAAGATTTATACAACGTCTGTACTATAGTGCTCATATGGTTGACTCAAAAGTCCATGAAAATCCCTTAACAGCTCCTTCTTCAGTCCTTGGGCAGTGGGATACCAAGTGCAGTCTGCGTCCGTCCCGCAATCCCCCTCTGGGCCTGGCTCACTTGCTCCTCGCCGCAATAGTCCTGCAGGAAGACGTGGGCCAGGTTGCGCAGGCGAGGGCTCTCGCACAGGGAGAAGCGCAGCATGCACTCCACGACAGCCACATCGCTGATGTGCAAGTGTGACGACGGCGTAGACAGGTTCATGAGGGTGCTGATGGCCGACAAGACTGTCTCCTCCCGCGGACTGGACAGACAGTTTGTGACAAGAGGGATGGCATCGCTCTGCAGGATGAGGTCGCGACATTCCGGATCCATGCTGAGGTTGCACAGCCCCCCTGGTGCAGTCAACAGGGACAAAAAATATATGTATTAATTATGACATAGAAACATGTTGTGCCATGGGAATCGGCACCTATTCCAAACTCCACAAAGTTGTCATTGTCTTCTGTGAGCATGTCCAGGAAGAGATCAGCCACCCGGAGCTGCTTCAGGTGCTCCATGTTCTTCGGATCGTACGCAAAGTTGGCCAAGTTAGCCAGAACTTGTTCCTTTGCCTCTGGAAACAAATAATTTGCATGCCAAACAAGAAAATTCATTATCAAAATGAACTAAAACACAATTATTCACAACACAAAACATCATATCTCATTAGGTACAGACATAACCAATTATCTTTTTTACACAAAGCGTGCATACGCCCTCTAGCGGCAAAAAACCCCACAGGCATCATAATTGGCATAAACAAACAACAAACACGATACATTATAGTTTACCATCACAATCGGTGTCCTGAAACTCCGTGACGAGCGTTTGCAAATACTCAAAGCGGTCACATTCCTTCTTCGACATGCTAACTTTTAACAGTGTTACTTTTCATTATAAGAAATAAAGTCGTGATTGGGTGACAACAAGGGCAATTAAGAAAAATATGTATAAATAACACACGGCGAGGTTTTGTCCGTCTGTAAATAGGTCCGAAGGTTACGCGTGTCTTCGCACATTTGTTCCGCTTAAATAATAACGGAAAACCTTACAAGTTTGACCGGGCTTTAATCCAAATAAAGTACAGGATCTGTACCTTTACCCAAGTATATAGTGTGAGGACTTTAAATGATTATATTGATCAATGATCGTTACTCATTACTGCTGCCATAGAGTGCAAAGGTTGTCTTTTCTTTTTTCCCCAAACTTGTTCTTAAAGGACACGCCCTCTGCTTCCACTCCCCATATAGACTCTCTCTTCCTGGAACACATCAACCCCGAACACGTAAGTAAAACAACAGATTTTTGTAAAAGCATTGCAAAGTAATAGCATTGCGACCAAACGAGCGGATTTCGTATTGTTTCGATCGTTTCGCTGTTCTCCATCGCAAGTTGACGAACTAATAAGGCAGATGCTAAAAGGAAGCTAACTCCCTCCGGGGTCGCAGGGGGGGAAACAGAAGGGGCTGTTCTTGTTATGTAATGTCAAATGACATCAGGCGAATACATCGTCTCATTACATATTTCGAAAGGAAGTCTTTGTCATATTATCTTTATTGCCAAAACGAGCTTGTGCAATGTAAGATTACGAAATCCACACGCCCGTGTGATGCTACCTTCCGGTGCACTTAGAATAATCGTAAAAGTGGAAATTACTCATTTCCTCGTACCATGGTCATCTTCGCCAAGCTTATATAAAGGTAGACTTACAAAGTCAAATGAACATGATAATTCAAAATATACAATAAACGTCACATATGCAGTAATAACAGAAAAAATAATGCATTTTATTTAATGGCACCTTTCAAATGTGAAACAACTATTGCTCCATTCATAGTGGTGTGCATGGAATAAAAGTCAATTATACAATAACAAACCAGTTGTGCTGGTAAAATCACAGTAAAAACAAATAAAAATAATCAGAAAAAAAAGGTTAGACTATGGATGAGTAAGTGGACAAGAGCGCAATGTTCTCCAAATTTCTTCCTTTGGTTGCAACAGGCTGTTTTCTTGGCATGAGTATTAGTCAGTCACTAGCAACGGTTGTGGTATGTCAACAACAACCCAATGAAGGGAAGAAACACAAAAATGTCTTGTGGAGCAGGAATCTATAGTGCTCTGTCAATATTTAGTCTTTTGTAAGCCTAACCGTAACTAACTCAGGTCAATTTTGCAACCAACCATATTTATCAACAGCTATTGCTTTGACATAAAAGAACTGCAAGGATTTGGGGGACCAGATAAGGAACTAAAATGTCACACTGAGCATGTTCCTGTTGTTGACATTTAAAGAAGTAGCTACTTCCTCTTACTCTCAGGTGGTGATGAGCTATCCAGGTTATCCTCCTCAGTCGGGCGGCTACCCACCACAAGGTGGTGGCTACCCACTACAAGGTGGCGGCTACCCACCACAAGCGGGCGGCTACCCTCCTCAGGCTGGCGGATACCCGCCGCAAGCAGGGGGCTATCCACCCCAAGCCGGGGGCTACCCACCCCAGGCAGGCGGCGGCTACTCACCCCAGGCAGGCGGTGGCTACCCGCCCCAGGCGGGCGGTTACCCTCCAGCTGGGGGCGGCTATGCTCCCCAGGGTGGTGGCTACCCTGCCCCAGCTGGAGGTTTCCCACCTCAGGCTGGAGGATACCAACAGCCTCAGCCAGGAGGAGGCTATCCGTCCCTGGCAGGAGGTAACATCTCAAGTGCTTCATTTTCCCTATGGCTCCAATTAAAAAAGAAAAAAAAAAAAAAATGTCTCGACTTGCAGGTGGTGCTTGGGGGGCAGCACCAGGAGGCTTTGGTGCAGTATGTAAAATCTTCCCAGTACAATGAACCTTTTTTTACCATGAGAGGCCATCACGTCTTTTCTTCATAGTTTTAACTTGACTGTCCTCTGTTTTCAGCCAGGTGGCGCTCCACAGGGATACCCCGGGGGGGCGGCGCCAGGCCAGCAACCTGTGCCCAACTACCCCAGTGGAGGCGGAGGCTATGGCGGTGGCGTTCCATCCAATCTTCAGGCACCCGCCATCCCTGTAAGATGACGCCTGTACTGCACTCCACAAATTTCCGCAGAGCAAAATGCACTTTTAATTGGAGCTTTTGTTCTGTTGGAAAAACTAGAAGGGCTACAGGGGCTCCATTAAGGACTTTCCTGGGGCCGATCCTCTGAGGGATGTGGAAGTTCTTCGGAAGGCAATGAAGGGTTTCGGTGAGTCACTTAATTTGACTTGGTGAGCAACTGTGACTTGTAATCCTGCATGTTCCATACCAATCTGCATTTTTTTTTCCTCCTAGGCACTGATGAAAACGCCATCATTGAGCTTCTGGGAAGCCGTAGCAATAAGCAGAGAGTTCCCATGGTGGCAGCCTACAAAACAACTTATGGAAAGGTTTGCTGGTGTTCATCGTCGAGAAAGTTTCTCCTCGCTTTGGCCGCCCTCTTGTTTTATTTGCCACATTTCCCAACCGCAGGACTTACTCCACGATCTGAAGTCTGAGCTGACTGGAAACTTTGAGCATCTGGTCCTGTCCATGATTAAGAGCCCGGCCTACTTTGACGCATCTGAACTCAGAGAGGCAATCAAGGTTGGCAGGTTCCCACGTATTATGAGTCAAGAATATAATTTGAGGAAAAAATATAATTCCATGGATACGTTCCCTTTTTTTTGTCCAGGGTGCCGGGACGGACGAAGCTTGCTTGATTGAGATCCTCTCGTCTCGCTCCAATGCGGAGATTCGAGAAATTGTCCAGATTTACAAAGCAGGTTAGTTATCAACTTTAATAAAAAAAATAAAAAAAGACCCGAATAAAGTGCTGCATGTACCTTTACTTACAAGTTGCCCGAAATGTTTCCAGAGTACGGTAAAAGTCTGGAGGACGCCATCAACAGCGACACCTCCGGTCATTTCCGAAGACTCCTGGTTTCTCTCTGTCAGGTAGATTTCGGCGTCGCCAATATTTGCCCTCCTCCAACCGGTCAAATCCTTACGTCCTTGTTTGGTTGCTTCAGGGCAATCGTGACGAGAGGGAAAATGTGGACATATCGCTGGCTAAACAAGACGCTCAGGTAACATCTTGCAGTTGTCTCCTTTTGCCTTGGCATTGCTTTCCATGTTCATGTTTTTGCGCATCTCCTTGACAGAAACTGTACGCCGCGGGGGAGAACAAAGTGGGCACGGACGAGAGTCAGTTCAACGCCATCTTATGTGCCCGTAGCAAGCCTCACCTGCGGGCAGGTAGCTAAACGGCTTGTCCTAGTTTTCATTTGCCGTTGCTTGTAGAATTTAATTTAGCAAAATTTTGAGGGGAAAGATTTTTTCTTTTTTATTATAAAGAAATGATACAAACCTCTGATAGTGGCCTGTTGTTTTAGTCTTCCAGGAGTACCAGCAGATGTGCGGTCGTGACATCGAGAAAAGCATCTGCAGAGAAATGTCAGGCAATGTGGAGTCGGGCATGGTGGCGGTGGGTGAGTCAAATGCCAATTTGGTAGACAGATGGATTAAAAAAAAAAAAAAAAAAAGCCATGTCTCTCATCTGCAATAGCAGCACCATGGTCAATAATGTTAACATGTTTTCCTCCCCTAGTGAAATGCATCAAAAACACCCCTGCCTACTTTGCTGAGCGACTGCACAAGGCCATGCAGGTACAGGCATCATTTCGCTAGCCAAGACACATAAACATTCCTTATTGACATTATGACGGTAAATTAAAATGATGCTAATATATCAATTGGTTGAAAGGGTGCCGGGACCAAGGACAGAACTCTGGTCCGGATTATGGTGTCCCGCTCCGAGATTGACATGCTGGACATCAGGCAGGCGTACGAGAAGACCTACGGGAAGTCGCTGTACACCCACATCTCCGTAAGTCTCATTGCCAGTACTTCAAAAAGCCTTTTAACTACTAACGAGTGCCTCGAGATTGGAAAAACAAAATCATGTCTTCCTAATGTGTGTGTTGTCAGGGCGACACCTCCGGTGACTATAAGAAGTTGCTTTTGAAGCTGTGCGGCGGTAACGACTAAAAAAAGGAAGACCTACTGCATCACGAAGGCGGGACGTACAGTACATACTCAAAATACAACCCGCAGCAACGAATTTGAATCGTATATAGACGCCTTGTTATTATTTAGCCGTGTTTGTCGTAGCTTGCCAAATAGGCCTCATTGATCGACATCTCAGAAGCTGTCTGAAAAAATCATAATTTGGCTCAGGTATACCTCAAGGCACCTCTGTGTTTGAATTGAATTGATTCTGGGCGGACGTTGTGATGTCTGCTGCCGCCATCTAGTGGCAGACTATCTGAATTTCATTCGTCACTCCAATTTTTTACTTTGTACTTTAAAAGGCAGTTCATTAAGCACTCTTGCCAAGTCAGAAGTAGTTTTCTTTTATATACGTATGATAGAAGCATTTTTGGGTCGCCAAAACATTTCAAATTGTTATTCATGTGCTAAATATCTGCAATTATTACTTGTGCACTAACCTGAACTCCTCGTGCCTGCTAGCCTATGCAAAGTTAACACCACCGCCTTATATGTTTCACTTTAGATGACTCAAACTGGTTTTCTGAAAATTCTGAGTCAGTGGATTTCCTTGTTGGGGCCACTTGAGGGCGCTGTCAACACATTTCGCAACTGAATGTCTTTTTTCCATTTGACAATCGTTTTTAAGCTTGACATGTATGAAACACACCAACTAATATCATCGTTGTTATTTCAATTAAAAATACACACACAATACATCCTACCCGAGTCTGAGTCTTATATATATTCATCCTTTCCCGGGCCGTACAGTACATCTTAAAGGTGCGACCAAATGTTTGAGGACAGCCAAGCGAGCGGACGGCATCATCATCGCTATAAATAGCGGCCATATTATGGACGCCTGGATTGCCCCATCCATGGGCAATACACATGACTCAGCTCAGCACCTTTTCCTTTTGACTAGCGCTCATCCATTATCAAACAGGCCAGCAGGATTGAATATTTGATATGGCAAAATATGGGAGGTTGCGGTGATACCTGGCTCGAAATAGACAATCCATAAAATTGTGTTAGATTTTCATTAAAGTCTTTTCATTTATATTGCTCTAATATTCTGTGACATTACAGGTTCTACTTTATATGGTTGTCATCACCCCTGAATGATGCCTGCGGTTAATTGTGTCATAATTGCCACAAACAGCAAGACTTGCCCGTCCTGTTTTTTTTGTTTTGTTCCCCCCCCCCCCGATTTGCAGTCTTAGGAAGATGCGAGCGGCCCTAAATAATGGCACAACTTGCTCCAAGACAGCAGTGTGACATTTATGCATTTTTTTCTTTTACAGCCTTGCAACGCCCCCCTCTTGGGGAATGTGTGTGTGTGTGTGCTGATATATATGGACACAGCGTCGTGCATTGAACTGGATTTAATCCATATTATAGCTCATGTCATGAAGGATTAAATGACTTTGATTGCATTGTTTCTTACGGATTTGTGCAATGTGCAATGCAATTGTGCTGGGATTTCAATCCCTAGTTATTCTTAAAGATGACATTGTTGCAAGCTATGCCCATTGGGGTTGCTATGATACGATGTGATGGATGTCTCGTTGTTTGTCCAACAAGGAGTCAGTCGCAATATTTGTTTGGTGCACTTTTTCCTATCTTAATGCTAACAATAAAAACTACCATAGACCAACTAACTAGTTTGTGTTGAACTGACACTGTAACAATGCTTATGGCCATATCTTCTTTATCCTCTGCAAAACCACTGCTATTGGTGTAGTAGCTATCTAGCTATCGCGATAGCTGGCCGTACCTCGTTTGTCTACGTAGCCGCGAATGTTGTAGCTCGACTCTATGCGTTGTGTTTCTATGCTCTGTTGACTGACTGTGCGCGAGCCAGGTGCGTCCAACCACCAAGCCCCGCCCTCTTTTAAACCCTAAAAAAAAAAAAATCCCGTGCTTCGAAACACGAATGCTCCAATTTCTTGTACTTGTCCGTCTCGTTCTTGCTCTTACCCTTGTTTTGAGCAAGTTGGCATTACTTTCTGCCCATTTTTCAACATGTCCCAACAACTGCCGTGCCCTTCGGAAGCGTCTCGGAGTGCCGATCGAGCGGGGCTTTGACGACGAGGGGAGGGACAGAAAAAGAAAAGGGGGGGAAAAGTGTTATCTCGGCGCCGTCAACAAACATGGCTACTCGTCGTCTAGCACCAACCGAACCAGGTCGGCTCTCCTTCTTCTTCGTCTTCTTTTTCTCGCTAAAAGCTTCCAAAGTCTTCGGCCGAAGGATTTGATTAGCCTGAAGCGAACCGAGGCTGTTGGTGGGGAGCCATGGATCCGCTGCACAGAGAGTTTCTGCAAAAGTGTCATCACAACTTGGCAGAGTCCGTCACCGATGCCGACCAGCTCGTGGAGGTCCTGTCCCGGGGAGGCACGTTGAGCACAGCCGAGCGACACGAACTGACCCGCGGCAGCGGCGCCGGCGGGGAGAAAGTGGAGCTCCTCGTCAAGATTCTGCTCCGCAAGGACCGAGACCACTTCGCCGACTTCTGCTCAGCCCTGGAGGAGACCAACCCGCACCTGCGCTCGGTGCTGCACACCAGTACCGGCACCACTCCCGGGCCACTGGACCACAGCACCGGTAAGACGCAAACTTGCAGGAGCTAGTCTCGAAATCATTGTTGGCCAACTTTCATGCAGCCAAAGTGTGATTCGAAGTAAGGAGAGGTCCTTCATATGAACAAAAGTAGTCCTTTGGTGCCATCTTGTAACTTCTGTAGGCAATGACAAGTCATTTTAGAGGTGTCAAAAGAGAAAATATGCCTGTGATTGGTGACCAGTCAATCACGGGGTCTATCCAGTGTCTGCCTGTTTAATGGAGCTAAAAGTCAATCTAACCATTAGGCAAATCAATAAGCCCTGCAGCGCTTTGTAAGGACAAAGGGTCAACATGTACAAACACAAAAGAACATTTCGTTTTGCTTCTTTAACTGTGAAGTTCAGGGAAATTCACTGGCAATTATTGGTAATTTAATGAGATGTTATTCAAGCGTAAATATCAATATTTAGTTTTGTCATAACCAGCTCTCTTTGCCCACAGGCGAGGGCATCGCAGCAGATGAGTGATTAACAAAATAACATTGATGCAAATTTGGCAGCACCCACTCTGCGACTGTACTGTGCTGTCAGCGAGCTTTAATGGCGTCGTGCCAACGATGCATGTCTACTGCCCGCATTTATTCCTAGGAAGACGGGCGTTGCGCCGTGAGCTTCCCTGGCCGGCTTTTGACCTTTTTTTTCTTTTGTTGTTTTTTTTTACCGTGTTTCACAATTAGGCAGCACACGTGACAAGCTGTCGCGACGATGTGCTAAAGAACAGCAAAAGTGGGCAGAGTCGACAGGGTGGACAGGTTCTTCCGGTGTGTGCGTGCGTGCAAAAAGAGCGAACAAGGCGTGAAGATACTTTCTCCGGGCTTGCATGTTTAAAATCATTTGCAAAAATGGTTGTGTCCTCAAGGTCGTAAAATCCGGCTCTGTGTTTGTGTTGCATTCAGCCATGTTTGGCCTCTCCATTTCAGCCACTTTGATTTGTATTCAGGCTTGACAATAAGGACAGTGTTGAGCCTTTCCAGCTGACTGCCTTGCTAACAGAGTCTTCCTGCATCCAGTGTCTTGTGTTTGTGTCTCTCGCGAGTCACCTGTGGCCTCTAAAGGAAGGGGTGGGGGGGGGGACTTCCACCAGTCTGCCGTGTCATCTTGTCAGCGTAGATAAAAGGCCGCGGCCTCTTCGGGGCCCCGGTTGGTCGCTATTCAAGGTCGATAATTAGCGACGCTCACCGGCCCGATCGGGGAAAGTCCCTCCTTGGTATTCCTCCGGCTGGCTCTTTGTGTTTTTGTGGTCCTTTTGCTTTCTTTGGAGGCCTCGAGATGTTCGATCCGAGGCTGCAGATGGTCACCCTGTTTGTGTTTTTGCTTCCCGGCAGGGTCGGCGTCCAGCGTCTTGTCCGCCATGCCCTCGGATTCCGAGAGCAGCGGCTCCCTCAGCAGCGCCGGTGAGTTAGTTGCGTGGTGAACTTGGCGGGGGAAATCCGGGCCTTGTATTAGCCAGTGGTCCAGCCCGGCCCGGCCAGCTCCGTTGAGACTGAGCAAGCACATGCTGCTGATTACACAGATATGAGAGGGATTTAGTGACGCCGCGCACACATGCACACAGAGCGGCTTCTTTGGCTCACTCCACCATGCCGCCTGAAATAAAAGCCAGCTTTGGGTCACGGCGCCAGCGCATAAAGTTATGCCAGATAGATTCCTCCGACAAGTTCCAAGGAGTGGCTGCTTGCGGTGCTAGCGTCTCGCCCGTTTCAGGTACGCCAACTCCGACCTCTTCGCCGCCGCCGGCCTACGCAGATGCTACGCGGCCGCACGACAAGATGGAGACACTCCTGTTCCAGCTGCGCCACGTGACCCGGGAGCGTGACGAGCTCCGCAAGCGGCTGGCGCTCGCCTCGCCCGGGAGCACTTTTGACGACTGCAGGTAGTCGCGGCGTTGCGGCCCGAGTGTAAACAAAAGCGGCAAGCGGGTAACCACGGATGTCTTGTTTCTCTTCAACAGGCCCAACTGGAAAGCAGGCCACGACTACGAACGTCTCAAGCTGCAGTGCATGAAGGCCATGGCCGAGCTGCAGTCACTGCAGAACCAGCACAGCGGCACCCTCAAGAGGTGCGAGGAGGCCGTCAAGAAGGCAGACTTCTACCAGTGAGTGCTTGTTTTTTTATTTGCAGCAGATTGCAAGTTTGGAAGTAACGCCCGCTTGACTTGGCTTGACTGGATTTTCATAAGATCCTCTGCTATAGTTGAGATTTGCTTCTCTTTGGATTGCAGTTTTGTTTCTCAACTTGATTTTGCTGTTTTGACCTGTTGTCACGCACAAGCCACATCAATCCCAGAGTTCATTTCACGCACTGTCCAAGTTGGATAAGAGCATAATTTGAAGTCATTAGCTCGGTAATGAGCTCCAAGAGAGAACATCTGGCTTTTTGAAATACTCAACCACACTGACTATTTTTAGCCTGCCCAACTTCTGGGAAAACTATTTTCTCTTAGCCACTAACCTGTTTGCTCCGTTGTGAAATCAGCAAAGTGCGTTCAGACAAGCCAACCTCTCTTTTTGTTGTTGTGCAGGACAAGAGTAAAAACAGATTCAAGACATTTGACCATTTAATCCGCACATTGATTTACGTGTCACTAGAGGGCGGACATTTGACATCTGAGCTCGTATTTTGTTTTTCAGCACGCTGCACAGCCGGCTGGCGGGCGAGCACGGCCAGCTCAAGGATGAGCTGGAGGCACTGAGGCTGGACAACGTGCAACTGCAGCGCCAGCACGACCACGCCAAGCACAACTGCGAGGAACTGCGCCGACTGCGAGACGACCACCAGCAAGAGGTGGCAGACATGCGCCTGCTGCACCGACAGGTAGCCGGCCAGCGGGGGGCGCTGAGCTCACCGTGGAGAAATGATACGTCCGTGCATCCCGCTTGACTTTGCGCCTTCGTTTCTAGGCCATTCGGGAAGGCTCCTCGGATGCCCTCAACAAGTTGTACGACTCGGCTGTGGACAAACTGGATAGCGTGAGGAGCGACTACGAGGGCCTGCGCAAGCGCTACGACGACGAGACGGCCGACCACAACGCCGACCTGAGTCGCTTGGACCAAGCGCAGGAGGAGAAGCAGCGCCTTCAGAAGCAGCTGGACGTGCTGACCAAGCAGAGGGACGCCGCTGTCCTCTACCAGCAGCAGTATTCCTCGTCCATACGCACGTACGTAAGGCAAAGGGGGAAAAAACACTGGTGAGTATGTGACTTCCTCTGGCCCGCCCCAGGTTGGACCAGCAGGAGCTGTCCAAGGCGGCCACGCAGAACGTGGAGCTTCAGCGTGAGATGGAGCGGCTGCAGTCGGAGGCCACGCGCTTCAAAACGCAGCATCTTAAAGCGGCCAAAGAGTGCGAGAAGTACAAGGACGAGCGCGACTCGGTCATCAGCGAGTACCGGCTGATCATGAGCGAGCGCGACCAGGTCATCAAGGAGGTGGAGCGGCTCCAGTCCGGGCTGGAGCTAGCCGAGGCCAAGCTCAAGAACACGTCCTCGGAGCGCCGCGTGGCCAACGAGGAGCTGGAGGCCCTCCGACAGGTAATCAACTGACTAAGTCGACCGCTCCCTGGTGGCCGTGGAAGGTGCTTCAACCCATCAATATGGACGCTTTGTCACTTTGAAGGAACTGGCGTCGTCGCTGATGGACAGGGATCGAGCGCTCTGCGAGAAGAACGAGCTTCTGGAGAAGTACTGCCACGAGGTGAAGGACAAGGCGGAGGCGCAGAAGGAGCTGAGCCAGGCCTGCAAGGACATGGAGACAGTGCGTGAGGAGCGAGACGTGGCCCGCAAGGAGAGGACCGAGGCCATCGTCCAGCGGGACCGGCTGCTGCGCGAGTATTATCAGGCCAGACAGGTAGCACGCAGACGTCAGATTGATTCCCCCCACATGACCATAATCCCTTCATGTCTCTCATATAATAGTCATATTTTTTAGGGTTGTCCATCTGTTGGCACGCTTCCACTCATTTTTTTTTTAATCCATCAGAAAATGATGGCATGACTTTTGCCTTCTCTGGAGGTCAAATAATCAATCCCAACAATAAGCGCCACAGGAATCAGTTCCAGCACAGGCTAAATTAAT
This sequence comes from Syngnathus floridae, assembly GCF_059516105.1. Lineage (NCBI taxonomy): Eukaryota > Metazoa > Chordata > Actinopteri > Syngnathiformes > Syngnathidae > Syngnathus > Syngnathus floridae. The sequence goes on along the minus strand of NC_142430.1, from coordinate 3,783,546 downwards.
GCTTTCCCTAATGCCCTTTTAATTTTCTCCAGAGCAAGGCCAATGAGAGATTGCGCCTTAATTACATCACAGCTGACCTACTTTTCAACCGCAGCAAAAAAAAACAAAAAAACAAGTGAATGTGTATGACCAGAGCTCGTTACATTGGCATCCTACGTTACGACGTCTTTTCCCAAATGCAGAAACAAGACTCGGCCACTATGGACACAGAGCGAGCCAACAAGGAGATCGAAATGCTGAGGAAGCAATACGAGGCTGTGGGCCAGGAGCTGAAGGAGGCTCTGCAGGAGGCCGAGGTGGCCAAGTGTCGTAGGGACTGGGCCTTCCAAGAGAGGGACAAGATCGTGGCGGAGCGGGAAAGCGTTCGGTGAGTTTGCGTCCTTTCGAAAGTTTTTGTGGTTGCCACGCGCCCAAAGTGAGTTTGCCGTCCCCGTCGCAGCACTTTGTGCGACAACCTGAGACGAGAGCGTGACCGAGCCGTCAGCGACCTGGCCGACGCGTTGAGGAATCTAGACGACACCAGGAAGCAGAAGAACGACGCCGTGCGGGAGTTCAAAGAACTCAAGTGAGTGAAGGGGAAAATGCGTCGCCCAACTATATCGGCCTCACGTCATCAACGATGTGCAGGGACAAAATGGAGGACCAACTGGAAAAGGAGGCTCGCTTCCGCCAGCTCATGGCTCACAGTTCGCACGATTCCGCCATCGACATGGACACGGTGGAGTGGGAGACGGAAGTTGTGGAGTTTGAGAAGCGCAGGGTGAGTCCAACGGCTTTGTTTGTTTCCATCCGCAGCCACTCAACAAGTCGTGTGTCTTTTGTTTTCACGTAGGACATGGATTTGGAAGCGCTGGGCTTTGACATCGCCGAGGGTGTGAACGATCCTTATTTACCAGGAGATTGTGGTGTCTTTGTCTCTAAGGTGGACAAAGGAAGTCTCGCGGAGGGCCGCTTAAGGTAAGCGAGGATTTGTTGCTTCCTGTTGTCAAATAGAAGACAATTCAATTGCATGTAGGGTGAACGACTGGCTGCTAAAGATCAACAACGTGGACCTGACCAGCAAAGATGGGAAGCAGGCCGTCAAAGCTGTGCTGAGCGGCGAGGGCGTGATCAATATGGTGGTCCGCCGCAGGAAGTCGCTGGGGGGCCGGGTCGCCGCTCCCGTCCAGATAAACCTCGCCGGACAAAAAGGTTCGCAACAATCTGCCCTGTTCTGGTGCCAACCGAATCGAAACGTACCACTCTCGCTTGTCCTCTCAGACTGCGGCATCTGCCTGGAAAGCGGAGTCTTTGTCGCCTCACTGGCGCCGGGCGGTCCGGCGGTCCGAGACAATCATCTGGCAGTCGGGGACAGGCTGTTAGCTGTGAGTGTGCCGGGCTTCAGGCATTATTTTAGCCTCGTGGGGAAAAAATAAAAAACAAACTAACTGACCTAGCGTTTCAGATTAACGGCATCCCGCTCGATAACAAGTCGCTGGCCGAGTGTGACGCTCTGCTGAGGACGTGCCACGAGTCGCTCTGCATCTCCCTCGCCAAGGTTGACGGCTGCTCACTTCTTAAAAAAAAAAAAAATCTTTTTTTGAACAAAATACAAGTTGATCTATTTGAAAATAATGAATTCATATTCAGTATGTTTGGTATGTTCATGACATTCTGATTTGTTTGTGATCAGTTCCTGCCGCAGAGCTGCTCCGGCCAGAGTTTATACGAAACTCTGAGGGACTCTGAGAAAGTCTGCAAAAGCTGCCGTAATGCCGAACGCACGCAGGCCAACAGCTGTGCTTGCGAATTGGGGCGCGGCGATGACGATGGAGCGCGTGGTGGCGGCGATGTCGCCGGCCTTCCTGGCGACTCACTGCACTCCCGCAGCCCCTCTGAACCCCTGGCGGACTTCGGCTACAGGAGGCGGGACTTCCACCGGCGGCCCTTCACCTTCACGCCCGCGTTGCCCCACTGCGGCACTCCTGTGCCAAAGGCCGGCGGCGGCACTTGGCCCAAAGTCATCGGCGGAGCGTCCGTTCCCGAGTGCGCGCAGCTCTCCGTCTACAAGAGAGCGAAACAACGCAAGTCCATCTTTGACGCAAACCCTTTCAGGAGAGCGGAAGCGCCTCCAAGTTTGGACTACGTCTCGCTTTCTCAGCTGCCCAGACACTCGCCGCAGAGCTCGCTGGCCGAATCCTCCCAAGGTCCGCCCAGTGACACGTTCAGGTTCAAGCACTCGCAGCAGAGCAGCTCAGCGTCAGACTCCGCCGTTCCGGCTTCTCCCGGGCCCGTCACGGACGGGGAGGGCGATCAGCAGCTCTACTACTCGGCCGAAGCTCCTCAAAGAGAGTCCAAGACGCCGGCAGACGATGACGGGAGTCCACACCGGGAGCCGGACAAGAGAAGGTACCGGCCCAAATCGGCACCGGCGCTGCGGCGGAACGTGACGCCACTGCATATCCTGCCTCCCGTGCAGGTTTGTGCAAAACACAGGAAAGAAAGTTGCAAAATAAAATTTGCTGCATCTCATGTTGGAGTCAACGATATCATCTGACCGCCAGATTCACAATTTCTCCAACGACGAGCACTCCTCCGAGCCCATGGATTTGTTGCGCTTCTCCCCGATGCGAAATAATCGCTACAGCATGCACCTTGCGCCACCCAGCTACAGCAGCGCCGTTGCACGTAAGTCGGCAAAACGTCATCCGGCCGTGTTGGAGTAGTTTGTCTTTCCCACCGCTGCCGCCTGTTTATAAAGTGACCATCATCTTTCAGACCCGACACAGCGAGGTTTAGCTCCAAGTCCAGCGAAGATCTCGGTGACGAGGAACGCCGTCTACCCGGGCCGGAATAACCAGATGCAGAGCGGCAACTCCAACGTCCACGTGCGGTCGCTTGCAAGGTGCCGTCCATCTGCTGCGCATTTTTCAAAATGTCTTGTGACATTGAATTGAATGTCATGACTGCTGCTTGACGTTTTAGCGCCCAGCATCACGGTCGCCACAGTGTGGACCTCTACCACAAGCTCGCAGGGGACGTCGGCAAGAGCAGCCCGACGCCTCACGGCACCAACTCCCTCCCCTCCAGCGCCAGACTGGGTACTATATAGACGCAACAATCTTGAAATACTTTTTTTGTTTTGCCTTGCTATGACTCGTTTGTGTTTTTTAGTCTCCCTGAGCGCATTGCAGTACAGGGCCGAGCGCATTCGAATCCCACCGACTCGTTACCTGTGCTCCACTGGATCCGATGCAGGTATGGACTGCGCTTCAAATGATGGACAAAGGTCTGGGAGGAGACAGGGAAAAAAAAACCAAGTATATCACGTGGCGCTTGGCCACCCGCAGGCTCCCGTTCCGAGTGCAGCTCGCCCGCAACGCCTCCCACGTCCCCTGTCGGCTCGGGCGCCACGTTTTTTGTCAGTAGCCAATCGGTGATCTCCGTCCCCACGCGGCTCAGGATATCCACCAGCCGGAAGGACGGGTAAGTTGGCCCCATCTCGCTGCTCGTAATGGAAGCAAAAACATCATCAAACGTGTTTTGGGTTGTCCCCAAGGCCGTGTTCGGAGGAGCCGCGCAACTTGACGGTGCAGAAAGGAGCCGAGCCGCTGGGCATCTCCATCGTGAGCGGTGAGAATGGCGGTGTCTTTGTGTCCAAAGTGACTGTGGGAAGCATCGCTCACCAAGCTCATTTGGAGTACGGAGATCAGCTCTTGGAGGTACAAAAAAAGTGAGGGGGGGCGGGTGTTATATTGATGGCCAGTGTGACAAATGTGGCCTGTGTCCAGTTTAATGGCATCAATCTGCGCAATGCCAACGAGCAGCAGGCGCGCTTGGTGATCGGGCAGCAGTGCGACACGGTCACCATTTTGGCTCAGTACAACCCTCACATGTTTCAACTGGGCAATCACTCGCGATCCAGGTAGGCACCATCACACGCCGCGCTCCAAAGTCATCGACTGACCGCTACTCTTCCTCCTCCACAGCTCTCGCATGGAGTCCGTCGGTAGTCGGCTGACCCCGCGGGACAGCGGTGCCAGTACCCCGGACGAGCACTCCTTGAGCGACAGCGAGCAGGACGAGAGCACGGCGTCGCCCCCATCCACGCGGGCCGCCACCAGGTAACGCTTCATCATTAGTAGTCACCGGTATTGGGTAAGCCGGGGAATCTGGAAAATCATGTCGTGCTCCCGGCCAGGCTTCCCGTCGGCGCTTTGCCTCGTCTGGTCAGGCTGAAGAGGGTCCAGGGCGAGCTGGGAGTGCAGATCTGCGGAGGCAACCTCTACGGCATCTTTGTGGAGAGTCTGGATGAAGACAGCCCTGCTCAAACTCTCGATGGCCTTCTGCCTGGAGACCTGATACTGGAGGTATCTTCAGCAATGTCACATTTGTATGCTTTGTATTGATTCATGTTCATTCTTTTTTTTTTTTTTTCTCCCAACAGTACAACCGCATCAGCATGAAGAACAAAACCAAAGAGGAGGCTTATCTGGAATTGTTGAAGCCGGTCGAAACGATCACGGTCAAGGTTCAAAACTGCGTGGACAAGCTCGCCGCCTTCAGAGAGCTACCCGGAGATGGATTTTTCATCAGGTATGCAAAGTCAGGACATTATGACACTCTGCCAAAGTGTGGAATTGGCGGAGCGGGCCACGACTCAGTGGGCGGTTTGCGTGTTCCGCCAGATCGCTTTACGAAAGAGCGGCCGACGTGGAGCTGGAGCTGAGCTTCAAGAAGGACGACATCCTCTACGTGGAGGACACGCTGCCCAACGGCAACTTTGGCTACTGGATGGCGTGGCGCCTTGACGAGAAGGCGCACAAGTTGGAGAGAGGGCAGATTCCCAGCAAGTTCATGTAAGTCTAGCCTGAAGAGAGAAGGAGAAGCGGTTCTCATCTTGACCCACGCCGCTCTCCCAAGGATGGACCAGGAGTTCTACAGGAGGCACGGCCTGGCCGATGTCAAGGACGACTGCAGCGGCGGCAAAAGCATGTCGGCCGCCGCCCGGAGGTCCTTCTTTCGCCGGAGGCTGAAGCACAAGCGCAACGGATCCAAGGACGGCAAAGACCTGATGGCGTCTGAAGCCATGATGTCCGATTACTTGCCCATGGCCGAAGGTGAGACTTCTCCTCTCAACTTGGTTGCCGACGGGACGACCCAGTTTTGTCTGTTGCTTGCCATGTGGATCAAAATATTGCTGCAAATGACCAACGTTTTGTCTCGTTGCCTACTCAGATGGCGCGAGCCTCATGTATCAGCGGGTGCAGAAGGTGGAGTGCTCAGCCCCCAGACCTGTGCTGATCTTGGGGCCACTGGCCGAGGCCAGCAAGGACATGCTGGTCAACGAGGCGCCCGCCAAATTCAGTCGCTGTCCACCGGGTAAGCTGCACCACCCGCCGAGCGTTCTTGGATGCTCGATTGAAGATTGAAAGCGTTTGCTACATCTCGTCACCGTCTCAATATTAATTGGCAGAGATCATGAAGGCCTCCCAGCAGGCTATTGAGCGAGGCGTGAAGGACTGCGTCTTCATCGACTTTAAGCGACGCAGCGGCCATTTTGACGTCACCACCGTGGCGTCCATAAAGGAGATCACAGAGAAGGTAAATACGGTACACCTCGTCCACCGCCTGCCCGTATGCTTCCTCAAAACGGGAAAGCCTTCACGTCGATTGCGTTTGAAACATTGTCTGGCAGGACTCTCACTGTTTGCTCGACATTGGGGCACACGCCATCGAACGCCTCCACAGCGTTCACGTCTACCCCATCGTCATTTTCATCCGCTACAAAAATGCTAAGCAGATCAAGTGAGTACAAGCATAGCCTGTTTTGGTCGTTTTTTTTTTTTTTCCCCCTCATAATCAATCACAGCATCTCACAAACCCAACAAATACTACCCAATAACAATGCCAACTCACAGGAAATATCATTTTTATACATGGATTGCCTTGATGTCGCTTTGCTGCCATCTTGTGGCAACTAAGACACATTTAAATGTATTGTTTAGCGTTTAATCCTACTTTTGCAAAGGACTCGCTAAGAGAGGACTGATCCTTGATAATGGTATTTTATAGTCACGTACTTCCGCAAGCCACACGTGTCTATAACACGCAGGAGGAGATTGATTCCCTTTATGCCTCCCCTTCCGTCCGCGGCCGAGTGGCAGCTGTCCAGGGAAAGCCCGGTCAGGAACCCGTGGTGTCGGTTCACCGCGTGAGCGGCGACAATGCTCCCACCCCCCTCCCCCCCTCCTCCTCCTTGAACACGCAGCGACCTCGCACTGTGTCGAAAGCCGAATGGGATCTTGGCGACCTTGCGCTGGCACGCTAACGCGGTTGGCTTGACGGCGTCGCTCTCTTGTGCGTCCTCAGAGAGCAGAAGGATCCCTTGTACCTGCGGGATAAACTCTCGCAGAAGCTCTCCAAGGAGCAGTTTGAGGCGGCCCAGAAGACGGAGCAGGAGTACAGCCGCTTTTTCACAGGTCCAAACTTGCACATTGACCAGAAGCACAACTCTGAATTGTGCACTTAATCCAGCCACAAATTCCCGCCCTCATAAATGACACCCACGCACCTCTTTTTATTTTGATCAGGTGTCGTGCAAGGCGGCAGCGTGTCCTACATTTGCACTCAGATTGTTACCATCGTGGAGCAGGAGCAGAATAAAGTTCTGTGGATCCCCGACGGAGAGCCGTAAAACGGGTACCGAAGAAGAAAAAAAAAAATCTGCACAACTTTATCATCGGGGTAAATGAACAGCTGACGCCACTGCCCGCGACCTCCACACACACACACACACACACAAAACCAGAGTGATGTACTGTACCTCAAATAGTTGTTGACGCTCGTATGCAATACGACAGCAATATGCGTTTCTATCTAGAAGCACTCCTCAACACAATCTGGAGCACTTTCGCCCCGCTCACCAGAAATTTGTCTATTTTTATCAAATCATGGAGATGGCGCTTAATGGTATTCAACATAGCAGACTTTCCCCCCCACCCTCTGTTCATCATTTCAGGCCTCACATTATGATGCCAGCGTGCCACGCATTTTTAATATATTTATTTCTACGCTACAAATGTAATACAAACCGCATAACAGCAGCTTTTCACTTTGTGTGTGTTTTCTACTTGAGTTGTCAATTGTGTTTTGCATTCTTCCTTTAGCTGGGTTGCATTAAAGGGATGTTTGTCGGTTGTCCTGGTGAGCGACGTGCATCTTCCAACATTTCATCTGTTGGAATAACAATCATCTTTTTCTTTTGACTCTGATTAAAAAGGGTACGGACGATGACATGGTCAAATTTCTTTGTGCATTCTTTTCAAAGAACCTTTCTTGCATGCAATCCCAAAAAGCAATAAATAAAGTAGTTCAGACGTTTGTCCATAAGAGGACGCCGTCTACACTGGCACCGCCACTGCCTCTGACAAAAAAGCTTCAATTCGGTGGTAAAGAACTTCCTCTCTGGGCCTGTGCCCAGAAGCATCAGGTCTGCACTCTTTAGCGCCGCCTACTCCTCCTCCTCTTCTCTCTCTCGCGCTCTCTCTCTCCATCCCTCCATCTCTCCTCCCTCCTCCCAGCACCACCTGTACATCTGCCAGAATCCAGGCCGCCTCCCCTCCCAGCGTGCGACGGTCAGACACCGAGCAGCCACGCAAAGCTTACCATCAATTGTTTTTTTGTCGTTTGGGATGGAAAAGAATCGTGCAGCGAATTCAACAGAATCAGCGTCAACACTGAACTGACTCTCAGCGCCTCCACCTTCTTTTAGGGTGATCGAACGAGACGTTTACGCACCGGATGACGCACGACGAAGCGAGGCGCGTCGGCGTCGCCTGCACGCTGGATCCTCCCATTTGCTAGCAAGTTGGCCCCCAGCAGTACCGAGCCACGTCCAGCCAGCCCAACTTTTGCGGCCGCTCGGCAGGCGCCGCATCCCGGCCGCCGACTCGCCACGATGGCCCCCGAGCACCGGCGAACCAAACTGCTTTGAAAGGGGCAGGCCCGAGATGGCGAAGAGCCGCGAGCGCCTGAGCTCGGAGCCGTCGGTACACATGGCCAAGATGAACGTCATCATCCCCTTCTCGCCCGACGTGCCGTGCGACAGCAACGGCCAGCGCATGTGGTGGGCTTTCCTCGCCTCGTCCATGGTCACCTTCTTCGGGGGGCTTTTCATCATCCTGCTGTGGCGGACCCTCAAGTATCTGTGGAGCGTCTGCTGCCACTGCCGAGACAAGAAGGTATGATGTGCGCGGTCGACCCACCAAAACATTGGTGCTCATGGCCGGGCCAACTGTTGACAGCATCTCAAAAAAGGACTGTAGCCGTCGGTAGTAGGCCTAAGCGTTCACCAAAAACAAACACTCCAGCGTCATTTTTCTTTATTTATCTTTCTGAAAATGCATCCGCTTGGAAGTGCATTGTCAGGTTCTTGCATGCGTGCCGTGTAAATCTTTTGTTGTTGTCGTTGTTGCTAAGCAACTAGCAAGCGAGGAGCGTTTGTGTGCGTGCTTCTTCGACGTATAGTCAATCTGCGTCTTGTGTGTAAATTGGGGAGGATGAATGCACGAGGAACACCTCCCACCTGGCCCGCCCCGCCCACCTCCTTCCACTTGGCCCACCTCTGTCATGTCATTAGCACTTTTCGGAACTGCAACTGCACCAGCATCTTTCCCCCCTTTTTTTTCTCTCAGTTTTGACTTTTTGAGAGCATGCTGCTGTCACACTTTGACACCCCAATGTTGTGATGCATGTGGGCAAGAAGACGCTGTTCCAATTTTAAAAGTTTGCCCTTCTGTTTTTTTTTTATTGTTAAAAGTACACTAAATTATACATCAAATAAGCATGAGTAAAAAGGAGGTCTTTAAATGTGAGCCATTCTTTCAAGGTGATTGTCTGCCTGCCCGCCCGCTGTGCTTTGCTCAACGTGGTCTGGACGGACTTTTAAAGCTCGCCTCGACCGCTTGCATCCTTGAAGCGATCTGATTTCTATTCTGACACTTTGAATAATAGATGCACTTTTTTTTTTCATCACAATAGCGGCAAATGCCACTCTCTGATACCTCCTCTTTTGCCTGCGACCTTTTCAGATCAAATCAAAGCCTCAGGAGAATAATTGGATGTCAACCCCCCCCCCCCAATGAAGTTATTTGGTGAAATTAATTAAATATATATCCTTAATTAAGGAAATTGTGAAGAAGGTTTGCTGGACACAACTTGTGTTGTGATAAATGAGAGAAACAAACAATCTATTGAAATCAACATTCACCTCCAACGCTTTCGGAACTGGTAAAATCCGAGCGGGATAAATCCGACTTTCGACCTTCCTCGACTGCAGCATAAGGCGTCGCCAACTAATTGAATGTTCGAGCGCCGCCCTCGATTGAATGTGATTAGTGAGGTGTCGGAACAGAGCTGCACGGTTTTAGCACATAATTAACGCTTAGCTATTTTTGTTTTACTGCTTTTTTTTTTTTTTTTTTTTTTTTTTTAGAAGGATTATGCACAGAAATGATGAAGCAGGTGACATTGAGGCTGGGCTCCACTCAGTCAAGCCAGCCCCCACTTTACTCCCAATCAAAGAAAAAAAAATAGAATTTTCTGTCCCACTTTCATTCAGGAACCGCACCGGCTGACCCCGGTTGACGGCGTCCTCAAACGTGCCGACAAAGACGAGGCGGCGGCGGCCAGCGAGGTGGGATGGATGACATCGGTGAAAGATTGGGCGGGAGTGATGATCTCTGCTCAGACGCTGACAGGACGAGTCCTGGTGAGTACTCGGCGTCCGATGATGGTCACCCGGCCCGTCTCGGCGAGACGGACAAAGCTTTAAACAGTGTATTAAGGTCACACGCTGGCATCCCATAATCCCCCTTGCAGAGAACACATCTGGTCAAGTGAGGGTAGTTGACTCACTCGGATAATGAGTGGAATTACCTCAGTTCAGAGAGAAGGCTTTCCTAAGCAAATATGAGCACAAAGTGGTGTTGCCGACCAAAACAGTAGCACGTAACCCATCGCAGCTGGTACGACATGATACATGAACTGGAAGTACAGCAGTCGAGTGGCATCGCCATGGCAACGGCGGCTTCACAAGCAGACCTGTGTGTGTGTTCAGCTCTTTAATCAGCCACGCCAAAGCCCATTGTCACACACACTCGCCCAGTTACACTCTTATACTGCTATACTCATTTTATTGCTGTAATATTAGCCATTCTCCGCAGAGGATAAAGAATAAAATTGCACAGTCGTGCTTCCCTCAGCTTTCTCCCGCCCAAAGCTTTTCATTGGCTTAAATGTGGTATTTTTACTTTGTTCTATTTTGCTAGTCTGCTCCTTTAATTAGCAGTAAGTCATGTTTGAGTCAATAAAGTCTTATTAGCTCCGGGATCACGGGAGCCTGAAATAAAAGCGTGTTGACTTCGCAGACAATGCGTTGGTGGTGACACGCGTGCCTTGGGGGATCCCGTGTGTCATTCAATGCCTTATTGCGCATTGTCATCCACCATCAACACAATGTCTAAGCTAAGTTCTTTGTCTTCTGTATGGGAGAGTGTCAAATCAATCATTTCTTCTGGTTAGGAAAGTACAATGTTACTATTTTGTTGACCTGGGTCGCATGCTGGAGATTTGCTCTATTTCCTCTCTCCAATCAGCAGGACTTGTTTTTCGATCCACTGGCTCGTACCCCGCCTTTGCATCCTTTCAGTCTCTGTCCAATAAAAGCAGCTAATGAGTCGCACGCTGTCTCGCATTACGAGAGGCCATCGTGTCGAGGAAGTCCGCAAGATTGAATGACAGACGGTGGAGGGAATCCTCTTCTGTCTTGTCTTCAGGGCCCAAACATACATTTGGTGTTCGTGAGCGAACGTCAGCCACGCTAAGCTCTTTGAGCCTTGTCTCTGTGCCGCCACTGTTTGGGCCGCTGCCAGGGAGGCTTAAATCAAAACAGAGATGCCGTTTGCGGCACTGGAGTGGCGCTCATACGCTGGATGACATGTGGCCCGCTCACACGCATGATCATATTTCACTGCTAGTAACTGTGCAACCTAAATAAGATCATGTGCTCACTTTGAGTGCATTCAATGCCATTATTATTTGGTGCTACAGTTATGGTTTTTGCTTTAGTGTCGTATTTAGAGTAGAATTGCTTTGCTTGTCAAGTTGACAACTCATGTTATTTATTTCAATTATTATTACAGTGGACATTGTTCCACTTCTTCTTCTTAGGACTCAGGACTCACGCCGTCAAAAATGTCATTTGGCAAAATTCCTGCAGCAAGCACAACAAGTTTCTGGACTTTTGCTCCGAAATGACGGTGGCCGTATGTTGTGAGCTGGTGCCATTAGCTCCACAGCCAGTTGGGGCATTTTTAAAGTGTCTACTGTGCTTTGTTGATGTCAGTGTCTCCGTCCCAGTGCGCAGGGTGTCTTTCTAATGAGTCTCTAAAGTCCCAACTCATTGTTTACATCTTGGCTATTATCATAAATAGAGTTCAATAGCAGCAACACTGATGGTGGGACACTTGGCTGACTTGAGTACAGGCGGCATTTACACTGACAGTGTGAGTATAATATCAACAATATAATGTTATGTAAATTGTGAACATGTTTTTTTCCTCTTGTAATTGAGTAACTATAAATTAAATGTTAATAAAACAAATGTGTATTTCGTTTAAAGGATAGGAAATTAGAATATGCTGATGAGAAGTGAGGCATTATTAAATTGTCTTATAACAATAAGTAAAAGTTAATAAGTATGATATTCGAGGCATTAGCGAATCAGGGCGCAGCAAACTAGGGGTGTTGGCCAATGAGAGACACCGTCTTTATCGTCAGTGCTCGCCGTGCAATTAATTTAAAAGTAACTATAAATTAAATGTAAATAATATAAATATATATTTCTTTCAAAATGATAGGAAATTAGAGTATGCTGATGAGAAGTGCTGGATTCTGTCCACAATTTAGGGAGCGCGTTATCTGCGCCTCACGGCAAAAGCCATTGCCAATTACCTGTCATCCAATTTACTCACTGCGTGCTCGTTTGATTTCTTCAGATTTAGGAAAATGCTAAGACACTGAAGCAGAAATTAGACTTACACAGGTTGGTTGAGTTCAATCACAATTCTTGTTCAGACAACTCTGTTTTCAGGAAAGTACAATACAGCGCTGGGCCCTTCAAGAGCAGAAAGTCTCCATTCAGAAAAGGCAACGTCCAAGGTTCTCTGGTTAGTTTATATCAGCTGCACATGCCAGTGTGGGCCGAGTTTGATGGGTGATGATTCTTTGGGGTGGGGCAAGTTCGCCATGGGAGTGGGTGCTGGTTATGGGCGATTCGGTGTGGAGGTGGGGGCTGTTGTCTTCCATCCCGTCTTTCGGCCTTGGCGATCATGCATTACACAGTTCCTTAAGGGTCATTAAGCTATTTAGGCAATATATCAAGCGGTCCTCTGAGGATGCCATCTGCTCTGCCCTCCACTCGGCCCTCACCCACCTGGAGAGAAAGGACTCATATGTGAGGTTGCTGTTTGTGGACTTCAGCTCTGCCTTCAACACCATTGTGCCGCAGCGACTCATCTGCAAACTCGACGAGCTGGGCCTCAGTACCTCCCTCTGCAACTGGCTACTGGACTTCCTCTGTCAGAGGCCTCAGGTGGTGCGTGTTGGCGACAAAATCTCCGCCAGCATCACGCTGAGCACGGGGGCCCCCCAGGGCTGCGTGCTCAGTCCATTGCTCTTCACCCTGCTGACGCATGACTGGACTGCGACCTACAGCGACAACCGCATAGTGAAGTTTGCTGACGACACGACTCTGGTGGGTCTCATCACGAAAGGGCGACGAGACTCGGTACAGGTCGGAAGTTGACCTTCTGACCACGTGGTGCAGGGACAACAACCTCCTGCTGAACGTCAATAAGACCAAGGAAATCATTGTTGACTTCCGGAAGGGTCACACAACACACCTGCCGCTGATCATCGACGGTGTTGTGGTGGAGAGGGTGAGCTGCACCAAGTTCCTGGGGGTGCACATCAGTGAGGACCTCTCCTGGTCCGCAAACACCTCGTCACTGGCAAAGAAAGCTCAGCGCCGCCTTTACTTCCTGCGGAAGCTCAGGCGTGCATGTGCTCCTCAGGCAGTCCTGTCTACATTCTATCGTGGCACCATTGAGAGCGTCCTCACCAGTTGCATCGCTGTCTGGGGTGGTAACTGCACTGAACAGAACTTGAAGGCCCTGCAGCGCATAGTGAATACGGCTGGTAAGATTATTGGTGCTTCGCTCCCCTCCCTGAAGGACATTTACACCTCCCATCTCGCCCGCAAGGCAACCTCGATTGCCAGAGATGTGAGTCACCCGGCTCACTCTTTGTTTGACCTTCTGCCCTCTGGGAAGAGGTACAGGAGCCTGCGCTCCCGCACGACCAGACTCGCCAACAGCTTCTTTCTCCAGGCTGTTAGGGCCCTGAACTCGCTACCCCCTTCTGCGTAGCGTGCGGCACTGTTGCGCTATTTTCGGGAATGTCTGCTGTACGCGCACTTGCTCCTTTTTTTCTGCTCCTCTTATTTATTTATTTATTGTTGTGTTATTTATTCATTATTTATTCAGCGCGCTTTTGTTATACTTGTTTACTTGTTTGTCTGTTGTGAGCCATGTCTTGTCACCGTGGGATAGGGGGGAACGAAATTTCCGTTTCTTTGGCATGTGGAGAAATTGACAATAAAGCTGACTTTGACTTTGACTTTGAAAAGTCATTTGTTATTTCAAAGTGCTCAGAAATATATATCAGATCATACAGTTATAAAAACCTTTCTCATCACCACTTATCAAAAATGTCTAGTTATGTCTTCTTTATTGATTTGGTGTGTAGGTATAATTATATGCTTAAAATGTTTCTTTTATTTATTTAATATGTGAATATACTTGTCTGCTTATGTACTTTATTCAATGAGGTTTGAGCATATCTGTTTTTGTAGCTAGGCAGGACTTTTTGTATTTTGACCCCATTTCCTGCAGAAGGGAAGCATGATTAAATTGTAAAATTATTATGTTCGTGGCATTAGCGAATCATGGTGCAGCATACAAGTGGTTAACCAATGAGAGACACCGACGCTCGTCGTGCAATTAAGTTAGTTCTTTTCCGGAAAAGACGTAAAAAGGGTATTCGTCAGCTGCGTTTAAAGGCCTAGAGACATCCCTTTTTTTTTTCAATGAGAACGGAATTTGATAGAAGGTATAAAGAGAACACATTTGCCGCATTGGAAATTAATAATGGACACCGATTACTAAGAATAAAGCTAAAATTAAATGCCAGTTTATCGATCGGGTTCCGCACGCAGCCACACCGGTGGCGCCATTACTGTGACATCCCAAGTTGTACATCCGGATCTCAACAAACCCAAACAACATGGCAGATGATAGCGACAGCTCTGTTTCTAGCGGCAATATTAGCATCATTTTATCCGATTCAGAAACCTCTTTTGACGCAGAATATGATGAATCTAGCAATTCACTCGGGCTGGGCTGGGCTGAGCACTTTTTCTGAATTGTGCCCCTCCCGTCACTCTGGTTAGGTTGGCATGGTAAAAAGTGCTTGCTGGATTCTGTCCACAATTTAGGGAGCGCGTTATCTGCGCCTCACGGCAAAAGCCTTTGCCAATCACCTGTTATCCAATTTACTCACTGCGTGCTCGTTAGATTTCTTCAGATTTAGGAAAATGCAAAGACACTGAAGCAGAAATTAGACTTACACAGATTGGTTGAGTTCAATCACAATTCTTGTTCAAAAAGCTCTGTTTTCAGGAAAGTACAATACAGCGCTGGGCCCTTCAAGAGCGGAAAGTCTCCATTCAGAAAAGGCAAAGTCCAAGGTTGTTAGATCAGTTTTATATTCAGTAGCACATTGTGGGCCGGGATTGATGGGCGATGAGTCTTCGGGGTGGGGCAAGTTCGAAGGAGAGTCTGCTTGCATGGGAGTGGTGCTGATTATGGGCGATTCGGTGTGGAGGTGGGGGGCTGTTGGTGTGTGTGTGTGTGTGGAGGGGGGCTGTTGTCTTCCATCCCATCTTTCGGCCTTGGCGATCATCTTTGGCCGAGTTCTCGGGTGGGGGCTGTTGTCTTCCCTCCCGTGTTTCGGCCTTGGCGATCATCTTTGGCCGAGTCTTTGGGTGGCTCCTTCTGGCACCTGCTGGTTTTATCTCCACGTGACCTTCCTGTGAACATTCTTCTCCAATCTTGGACATACACTGTTGTACCTCATTCTTATTCTTTTAATTTTGTCATTTTGTACGAAATTATGTTAGCTTTTGGCTGTGACATCATTAATCTATTGCTGTTCTTTTGATACATCATGTCTTTGCTTATTCTTAGTTTAATCATGCTTCCAACCGTATCTTTTCTTTGTTAGGCAAACTATTTCCCTCTGTGCAGAGCGTTCAGTAGTAATCAAAAACTGGCGTCTAGCATTAGTCAAAACATAAGATACAATCAAGTACTGAACGGTCAAGACGACTCTGGTCGTGTCCATGATTCAGAGAAAAAACATCAGGCATGCATTACACAGTTCCTTAAGGGTCATTAAGCTATTTAGGCAATCTATCAAAAGTCATTTGTTATTTCAAAGTGCTCAGAAATATATCAGATCATAAAATTATAAAAACCTTTCTCATCACCACTTATCAAAAATGTCTAGTTATGTCTTCTTTATTGATTTGGTGTGTAGGTATAATTATATGCTTAAGATGTTTCTTTTATTTATTTAATATGTGAACATACTTGTCTGCTTATGTACTTTATTCAATGAGGTTTGAGCATATCTGTTTTTGTAGCTAGGCAGGACTTTTTGTATTTTGACCCCATTTCCTGCATGCTTTTGGGGGCTTTAGAGTGCCGAGTTGATCTCGGCACATGAAGAAATGACCACCTGCAACGTTTGGTTTAGGTTTTATAAGCATTTTTAATTGTATTGCTTAAATCGCATTTTCTCGACGAGCTGAGCACGTTTTCTGAGATGTGCCTCTCCCGTCACTCTGGTTAGGTTGGCATAGTAAAAGGTTCTCTAGGGGGCTTTAGAGTGCCGAGTTGACCACGGCGCATGAAGAAATGACCATCTGCAGCGTTTGGTTTAGGTTTAAATCACATTTTTAATTTTATTGCTTAAATCACATTTTCTCGACGAGCTGAGCACGTTTTCTGATTTTTGCCCCTCCCGTCACTCTGGTTAGGTTGGCATAAAAAAAAGTGCTCTTGGGGGCTTTAGTGTGCCAAGTTGACCACGACACATGAAGAAATGAGCACCCGCAACGTTTGGTTTAGGTTTTTTGTGCTTTTTTAATTTTATTGCTTAAATCGCATTTTCTCGACGAGCTGAGCACGTTTTCTGAATTGTGCCTCTCCCGTCACTGTGGTTAGGTTGGCATAGTAAAAAGTTCTCAGGGGGCTTTAGAGGGCCGAGTTGACCACTGCGCATGAAAAAATTAACATCTGCAGCGTTTGGTTTAGGTTTTAGGCGCATTTTTAATTTTATTGCTTAAATCGCATTTTTTCGACGAGCTGAGCACGTTTTCTGAATTGTGCCCCTCCCGTCACGCTTCGACATACTTTTCAAAGTCAAAGTCTCAAAGTCTCCTTTATTGTCAATTCCTCCGCATGTCAAGACACAAAGAGATCGAAATTACGTTTCTCACTATCCCAGGGTGACAAGACAGAGTTCACAACGCACATACAAGTAAACAACACAGGAAAAATAAAACAAGAAGTCGACATCATGAACATAAGAGTGATCGCACACTAGCCGCTCCCGATGCACAGCAGAGTCCGGAAAGATGACAGTCAACCAGGCCACTGTGAACACGAGCACACATCAGGCACGCACAGTCCGGTTCGTGGATCCTATCAGGCGAACGCAACCCATCTTGTCGTCCCGCGAACGAACGTACGCCAGGAGAATGGAAGGCACTGCTGGGCGAGCTGGGTTGGCCGCAAGCCTGGCCCGACGTCTCCGCGCTGGCCCCTCTTCTCTTTTTGTTTACATTCACTGAAGCTAAACGCATACAACTTGAGACATCACTTCCGGCTGGCGGCTCGGTGCAGTCAAACTCGTCTGCGCGGCAAATTTAAATTATATTTTTCAGAGCAACAGAAACCAGAGTGACGGGAGAGGCACATCTCAGAAAATGTGCTCAGCTCGTCGAGAAAATGCGATTTAAGCAATAAAATTAAAAATGCTTATAAAACCTAAACCAAACGTTGCAAGTGGTCATTTTTTCATGTGCCGAGATCAACTCGGCACTCTAAAGCCCCCAAGAGCACTTTTTACTATGCCAACCTAACCAGAGTGACGGGAGGGGCACAATTCAGAAAACGTGCTCAGCTCAGCCCAAGTGAACTGATAGATTCATCATATTCTGCGTCAAAAGAGGTTTCTGAATCGGATAAAATGATGCTAATATTGCCGCTAGAAACGGAGCTGTCGCTATCATCTGCCATGTTGTTTGGGTTTGTTGAGATCCGGATGTACAACTTGTGACGTCACAGTAATGGCGCCACCGGTGTGGCTGCGTGCGGAACCCGATCGATAAACTGGCATTTAATTTTAGCTTTATTCTTAGTAATCGGTGTCCATTTTTAATTTCCAATGCGGCAAATGTGTTTATACATTCTATCAAATTCCGTTCTAATTGAAAAAAAAAAAGGATGGCTCTAGGCCTTTAACAACAACAACGTCGCCATGTGACAATCAACTTTTCTCATCTTTCAGGTGGTGCTGGTGTTTGCCCTCAGCATCGGAGCTCTGATGATATACTTCATTGATTCCT
Source organism: Syngnathus floridae (assembly GCF_059516105.1). Taxonomy (NCBI): domain Eukaryota; kingdom Metazoa; phylum Chordata; class Actinopteri; order Syngnathiformes; family Syngnathidae; genus Syngnathus; species Syngnathus floridae. The sequence goes on along the minus strand of NC_142430.1, from coordinate 3,765,752 downwards.
CAGAGTGAGTATGACAGGAGTGATGTACCAACACAAGACATGTTTTGGGCTTTGTTTACTAACGGTGCCATTGAAATTGTTGCCACCCAAACGTCTGCGTGCCAACATGGTGTAAAGGTCAATGAAGCTAAGGGAAAGTCCAAAGTTCCTGTTGTGGGTGAAAACATTCGCTCATTAGACAAAAGGAAGTCGAAGAAGCCAAAGCAGAAAGCCGCCGCGACACGAATCAACGCAGGCGGCTTGGCTGGGGCGGCTCCATCACGTCAACGCGCCGGTGTCCACTTTCACGCCGTGCTCTCGTTACCTTTTCAACCGATGAGTGGTGAACTTTCAACCCCTGGCCTTGTTCCAGTACTCATTTTTCACTGCCCTGGGTTCAAATTTGCAGTTGGGTTTGGCACAATCCGGCCTTTCCTTCCCGTCATTAGCGCTGCGTTCGATGACGGATGCGCCGTCGCAGTGCGCTGCTGTCCGGCTGCCCCGTCGGTCTAGGCTGCTTGTTTTTGTTTTTGTTTTTGTTTAATGGGCGAGGACATCCCAGTCACTCTGGTCAGAATTTTGTTTCCATGTAACAAATGAGTTTGAAATTAATTTGATGAAATTAATCTAATTGTTTATCAGTAACCCCCCGACGGATAATGAAAATCGAGCAGCATTAAATTCTTCTGTCTGGGATGCGTTACTATTTTGTTCCTTGTATTAATGCGTCATAAAAATTTATTGGAGCAATGGCTATTTGAGGTGCAGTTGATCTTTTTCCCCCCAATTAGATAACTCACCAAGTGATTAGTTGTGACATGGCCTCAATAAAGGGGAAGCCATTATTTGAGCTCATACAATATTAATTATTCCTGACAGTACAAAAGAAGGCACAGTGCAGTGTTTTTTTTTTTCCCTTTCCCCCACAGAGCCTATATTTGGGGCATTGTGTCTACTCCTTGAAAACAATTACAGAATAAAGCCAATATAACATATTCATTATGTTCTCCTAAGGGGGCAAAAAGAGTATTTGAGGTGTTTTATCAACTTAGTCTTTTGAATGGATGTCCCACCTGGCGAATAATGCATGGTATGAATTTGACCAAAGGCTTTTTTGAGGTGAGGTGTTAATAAAGTTCAACGTCAGCAACGATAAAATAAATGCAGCATCCTTACTAACTTGTGCCTGCTTCAATGATTTCTCTTTATTTGTGCCAGATACGAGGGTTTATTGAGGGTGAGGCTCCCCGACATTTCTTATGGCTGCTTGACGGACGCAACCTTTGCATGCACTTAAGTCTTAAACTGCTGCTTTCAACACCCTAAATCAAATTTAAACACGCACACATGCTCGTGTGCATGCGTGCGTAGCAGCTTTTTAAGGCTCAAGGCCGGCTGCGCACCGAGACAATGCTTGTGAGCGCATGCGTCACGTTGCCGTCCACTGCACCGGTGATGACGAGGCCACGCTTCTTCTTGACGTCTTTTGCGGGCAAAAGATGATGAATGATGTGCATCCGAAATCTCCATTGTGACGCAATGGTCGCTGACGTGGATTTTTTTCTTGGGTCTGTGTGTCCCGCAGTCCCATCGAGTTGTGTCAGAACTTCTACGAGGATGTCACGCTGCAGATCGACATGGCCTTCAACATCTTCTTCCTTTTGTACTTTGGCCTCCGAGTGAGTCACAGCAAAACAAATCACAATGTCCTCAGTTATTATAGGAGCCAACCTACATTTCATTGTGAATGAATTAAAAAAAATAATACAAATCTAGAATCATATAATTATTTTTGTATAATACATGATTTTAACTTTGAAACTGAATACCCAAATAAATGCACATCCATTTGAATCCTACCTGGGTGTGCTGACGCCATAACAATAAATCCAAGTTGTGCGTATTATTAAAGGAGGATGGTATGAAAGTAATCCCGCCAAATGAAACGTTCTCATCGGCAGTTCATCGCCGCCAGCGACAAGTTGTGGTTCTGGCTGGAGGTCAACTCGGTGGTCGACTTCTTCACGGTGCCGCCCGTCTTCGTGTCCGTCTACCTCAACCGGAGCTGGCTCGGTAACTTCCTCGCCGCGCCGCTTTTCAGACTCTGGCGGTTTTTTGCACCCAAGTGTGAGTGTGTGAGTGTTTGCGCAGTGTTGTGCAACACGTGCGTCCTTTACCTGTGCAGGCAAATCGCACTGGAGTGGAATTGGGCCATGATTTTGGAAGGTGGGCGGGCAAACGAGTACAATGCCGTAACCGGCTTTGATGTTGACAGGAAATGAGGGACTATCGGGGATTATTGCAGATGGCTTTAAATGTTTATTTCGTTTGGTGAGGAACAAAGTCAAGTGCACGCGCACACACAAGCAAACACAAAGTGTGACAAATGTGTTGCGTAATGTCATCTGGGCTGTGAATGTTGCCAAAACTCAGGTGGAACCGGCCAGTGTAATTTTAAGGGTGGCGTCCTCTAGTGGATAATCTAAGCCACTGTCACTAGTGTCAACACATCAGACACTTGATTATATTTAAAGACATTTATTTCTGATCGTTTTGATTCCAATACTGTATTGACAGCACATATTAGTTTGTACTAGTCTTTCTATTTAAAATATCCAATATTAAAATGTGAAAAGCATCCAATACATTAAAATTAATTCAGTACAATAGAGAACACACTGTATGACTATTGGTTTTAACTAAATGAGTGCCAAAAGTTAACAATTGTGCAAATGTTTCTCCAGTGCATTGGCTTTGTTACTGTACAGCATCTGGCATTATTTCCGGGATTAGCAAAAAAAAAAAAATTAAATACTGTACCACAGATTTTCTCCTGGCGTTCGACACACGCACGGTGTCACGTGGTCGGCATTTTCCCGCTTAAAAACAACAAGCTGTTCTTTTGCGAAGCTTAAGGGAACAGGACATTTGTTGCGGGCTCTAAGGGCTGACCTTGAGGTCAGGTTGATGGACACGCTTGTTCCCACTTCTCGGGATGAATCCGAAAGGAGCTTATACGCCGTTGTGCTGCGCTAATATTGTGACGGCTTTAAGCTGGCCACAAGCACACTAGCGGGCTAGTGCAGAGGACCAAGGTTTCTAGTTTGGACTCAAAGACGTTCGCAAATGATTCCCACCAAGATGTTGGTGTACAAGGGGCCCGACGACGGCATCCAAACAGTGTCTGCCACAAGGCGACGCAAGAAATCCACTGGCGAGCTTTTCCAGAAAGGATATCGGGTCCGCAACGGCCACGACAAAGACGAGCGGGAGAACGGTGGCGGCTCCCGCTTGGCTTCCTGCTTCCACGCTGTCTCCTACTGGGGTAAGACGTGCGCAAAGCAACCATAGCTTTGCTTCCCGTTGGTCCATTTTGGTGTGGCGGTGACACGTCCACCTGCTGGCGGGCTTTGATGGTCTTCAACCATTCACAAAATAAGTTGCACGCGGCAGTGGGAGCTTTTCTCTGGTGTTGCTGAGTTTGGAAATGAATCCGCTGAAGCTGATGTGAGATTAACTCTCAGGTCATTTTTCTTTCATTTGTAACATGCAAGGACTTATTTTGTTTCTTTTTTTTCTCTTTTTTTGCTTTTGCCCCGCAGGCTTGAGGTTCTTAAGGGCCTTGAGGTTGATACAGTTCTCGGAAATTTTACAGTTTTTAAATATACTCAAGACAAGGTAAGAATTTTTCTTGTTTCTTTTTCTTGAGTGTCTACTCTTTGATTTGCTTTATGAGAATACACGATTCCATGTTTAATGTAAAAGCAATTGTATGCCGTGAATGAAACTATTCTTTTTGTTTGCCCCAGCAACTCCATCAAGCTGGTCAACTTGTGTTCCATCTTCATCAGCACATGGCTCACGGCAGCCGGATTCATCCATTTGGTAAGTCCACACATTCCCACCTAGTGCTTGATTTTTGCTCACTAGTCCAAGTACAAATACTTTGTTACTCTACTTGGACTACATTTTTCAGGCACCTGTACTTGAGTATTTCTCTTCAGGTGATTTTTTTTTTTTTTTTTTACTTTTGGATCTCCACATGATTGAAAAGATCTGTGTACTAAGCAACTATTTTGAAGTGATGTGTGGACTTTCATCTCCATTTAATAAAAACAAAAAGTATTCTGCTGCCATCTTGTGGCGTTTTATTAGGGCTTCCAGTGTGAGTCCGTTTTCCACGTATGATTCCAGGTGGAAAATTCCGGGGATCCTTGGGAGAACTTTCAGAACTCTCAAGCGCTTTCATACTGGGAATGCGTGTACCTGCTGATGGTCACCATGTCCACGGTGGGCTACGGCGATGTTTATGCCAAAACCACCCTGGGCCGACTCTTTATGGTCTTCTTCATCCTTGGTGGTCTGGTAAAGAAAATCCTCTCCTTCATTGAAAAAAAGAGAGATATTATCTGATTGTGCCGATGCTGAGAGAAGTCATCATTTTTTCATTTTCGGAAACATTGGAGACAAATATTCCAGTAAAATGCAAAGGAACAAAATTATGACTTGTGACTTTATATTTTATCTCAACATTCACACAATTGCCACGTGTCAGTCACTTATAGCTGACAATTTATTGTGAATTGTTCAAGCATTGTGGTTTCAGGTGCCCCCCCCCCCCTCCTCCCCCCCCCCCCGTCCTTTCCACTTCCTGACCTCCTGAGCCTTGAACCTTGTAAACCCCTTCTTGACTACAACAAACACCCAAACTGGAATGATTTGCAATGACACCATTTGATAAATGCAGCATTTAAAAAAAAAACCCATCTCTAAAGACTCTGTGACAGATGACTTGCATCGAAGGCATTGTCGAAAATCATGGTTTGGCGTGTTTGTTGATCTAAACATGGCAACTAAGGATTTCACTTTCATAGTTTGTTGTTTAAAGGTATCACACATGAAATTCCCTGCATTCACTTCTTCTTTTCCAACCAATGTGCGGTCATTTTTGCCCTCAAGTATGGACCTCGTCGTGACGGCTCATCAAATTGGCAATTGACAACATTTGATAGCGCTGCACCATTTTCATTTTTGTTGTTTTTCTTATGGCAATGTAACTGGATCAAATTTCAGGCTACATTGACGCAACACACTTGCAGTCATTGTGCAATGCCTCGCCTTGAAAAATCTCCTTTACCTGCCAAATCTGGGACCAAATCTTCAAGTTAGTGAGCCTGCCCTTTTTTTACTCTGCTCGACCTTTTCTGTCTCCTGTGTCCTCCTTAGGCCATGTTTGCGAGCTACGTGCCTGAAATCATAGAGTTAATAGGCAACCGCAAGAAATACGGTGGTTCCTATAGTGCTGTTAATGGCAGAAAGTAAGTATTTTCCGGGAGGCCGCAGCTGAGGCTTCTCCTGCATGCCCCCCCCCCCCTTTTTTTGTGTGTTGCTTTTTCTTTTCAACGCATGTAGGCCATGTTTGCCCGCTACGTGCCAGAAATTGCCGCTCTCATCCTTAATCGGAAGAAATACGGAGGGAGTTATAACTCGACCAGAGGCAGAAAGTAAGTCCAACCATGTTCTTCGGTGTGGTTTTTGTGTGACTTTTTCTTTTCTTTTCTCCTGGTGAGAAATATGAGATGTAAACATCTCGGCGTTCAAGTCACACTGTGACTGAAGACCTGGGCCATGCTTCCTTCCTTCCTTCCTTCCTTCCTTCCTTCCTTCCTTCCTTCCTTCCTTCCTTCCTTCCTTCCTTCCTTCCTTCCTGCCTTCCTTCCTGCCTTCCTGCCTGCCTGCCTGCCTGCCTGCCTGCCTGCCTGCCTGCCTGCCTGCCTGCCTGCCTGCCTGCCTGCCTGCCTGCCTGCCTGCCTGCCTGCCTGCCTGCCTGCCTGCCTGCCTGCCTGCCTGCCTGCCTGCCTGCCTGCCTGCCTGCCTGCCTGCCTGCCTGCCTGCCTGCCTGCCTGCCTGCCTGCCTGCCTGCCTGCCTGCCTGCCTTCCTTCCTTCCTTCCTTCCTTCCTTCCTTCCTTCCTTCCTTCCTTCCTTCCTTCCTTCCTTTTTTCCTTCCTTCCTTCCTTCCTTTTGTCTGCTTCTTGTCTTGCCGATGCTTCTGCTTCGCATCCGCTCGCTAGAAATTGTTGCTGTGTTGTTTCTTTTTAAAAGCAAAGTGGAACTGACTAGTCGGCATGTTGACTCATCAACGGGTTGACTAGTCTCCAAATTTTATTTATAGTATTTCCCCTTTCCCTCACATTTCTCCTAATATTTGGGCTTGTAGAATTCTAACATATTTGTAGTATATTGAAACATGACTCCATTTTTGTGTCGATAGTTTGCGCTATACTTGTTTTGTGACACTCCATACTTATTGTTCCATGTCTGAAAAAAATCAGCCTGGCAGTTTTTATTTGTTTGTGTTTGCGTTCAATCCGTCATTGTGTATCATTTAATCATTCCGTTCCATTTGCAGTACATCTCTCAAAAGTCGATCAGATAATCGTATAGTACACATAAAAATGTAAACACATCAAATAATATATACTGTATTTATTGTTCATTTAATGTGCCATAGCTTGCTGGAGTTTTTTTTTCCATCCAGCGCTGGGGAAAAAAACGATTTTAATTGGCTTTGGCTGTGCTTTCTCTTTTGTCTTCTTTTTTTTTTGGGCGTTTTGCTTCTGGAACATTCTTGGCCTTTTTCTTCAGTCTGACCTACACCCTCAGGACGTAGCTACATACGGCGGTGACATTTTGACAAAATGTGTTTCCTTTGTTTTCTTGCCGAGGTAGCCAGATAAAATGAGACTACTGTGCTATGCTTTATCTTTTTATTTTTTTGTGTTACCCTAGTTTACAATAATGTTGAATATACTTTGTAGTGCTGGATTTCAGAAGTTTGAGAACAACTAGTCTACTTATCCGCTCGGCCCTTGGCAAGAAGTAAACACCTTTTCCAAAGTGTTGCCTCGAATGAAAAATATGGCTTTATGGGCTATTGAGTTATTCGAAGCGTGGCAATTTATTAGCGCTGTAGCGTGTTTCCCTTAAAGGTTTTTCTCACAAATGATGAGAAAGACAATCAATTTATGTATATTGGGCCAAAGGATGTGGAAAACATGAAAGAAAGGGTATGTATGATATAATTTCATTCCCCGCATTGAATCTTGACTTTAAACTGCTTCAATTTTGTTTAATGTGGACCCTTGGATTGAATTGGATCACGCTGTTTCTATCCCCCCCGCTCTGCTTTTGCTGCCATTTTTTTTTTTTTTTTTTTTTTTTGCTTAGCCATGCTGACATTACAAAGTGACAGAATTGACATGTTCTTTCAAGAAAGTTGTCAACAACCAACAGCGCATCATGTCATTTTTTTTGTTTGTTTGTTTTTCATATATTATTTGATGACAATATTTTTGACAAATTTTCAAAATAATAGATATTTAATAAAATATGAATGTTAAAACTAATGTTTTGGACATATTTACAAAATACAAAATGGAATGAATAAAATATAAAGACATGTTACATAAACAAAATAAAATGATTCAAGACATATACAAATGTTATGCCTTTAACAAGATAAAATCTGTCCTTAAACGGTAGTGAAGAAGAAGAGAATGACCAGAATGGTGCTCCGTTATTTTTTAGGTCATCTGTTGAAGTGCTTTTTTTAAAGCAATTTTCTCCAATTTAGAGCAGCATCTAAAGATCTAAGCCCGTATTATCTTTAAATTGTCTTTGTTGGACGAATGAAAATGGAAAATGTGTGGATGTCATAATCTCCTCTTAAATCAACTCTGATCCCCCCCTCCTAATCCACCAACGCTCGGTCACGGCTGGCCCGCTCGCTTTCTCCATCCCATTCAGTGCTCGTTCGTCGTTCCCCCTTTCACGGCCTGATTTAATCACCTGAACGCTGATAGCTTCTCATGTCTGTCTGCTGCATGGCTCACATGGCGCTCTTGTCTCCGTGCTCCCCGCTGGAAAGTTGACTAAAACGTCTACGGTCTTCCCGTCAGGCACATCGTGGTGTGCGGCCACATCACGCTGGAGAGCGTCTCCAACTTCCTCAAAGACTTCCTACACAAGGACAGGGATGATGTCAATGTAGAAATTGTTTTTCTCCATAAGTGAGTAACAAACAAAGACAAATTCAACTTGTGTTGCAGTGTATTTTGAAAGTGACACCAATTTTGTTTCTGTTTTTCAGTATTTCCCCTAATCTTGAGCTGGAAGCCTTGTTCAAACGTCACTTCACCCAGGTGGAGTTCTACCAGGGCTCCGTTCTCAACCCTCACGATTTGGCCAGAGTCAAAGTAAAGGCGCCCAGCTCAGCCCAGCCCAGGCCATTTTCACCACCCAATTTAGACACAAATCTTTTTTTGACCCACAGATCGAATCAGCCGACGCCTGTTTGATCTTAGCTAATAAATACTGCGCCGATCCAGATGCCGAGGACGCCTCCAACATTATGAGGTGAGCCACATGGTCAATCTTGTCATACAGCCAATGTCCCAGAAAATAATCGAAAGTCCTGATGTTTTTATGTCATGATAGGGTCATTTCCATCAAGAACTACCACCCAAAGATCCGCATCATTACTCAGATGTTGCAGTATCACAACAAGGTAGGCAATGTCAACCCTGTCTTTTTTTTACAATCATTGAGTGCAGGCTGCCATTTTCAAAGATGTCGAGTGGACACAGATTGATTTCTTGTCCGTGTTATTCAGATGATAAGGATGATGGTTACATGGACATTTTCAGGCGCATCTGTTGAACATCCCCAGCTGGAACTGGAAGGAGGGCGACGACGCCATTTGCCTGGCCGAGCTCAAGCTGGGCTTCATCGCTCAGAGCTGCCTGGCTCAGGGCCTGTCCACCATGCTGGCCAACCTCTTCTCCATGAGGTCCTTCATCAAGGTACTTGAAAAGCACAGTGGCGCTCAACCTGGCCAAAGTGCTTTTTACCTTTGTTTTGACCATGGTGCAGATCGAAGAGGACACGTGGCAGAAGTATTACTTGGAAGGCGTCGCCAACGAGATGTACACCGAGTACCTGTCAAGTGCCTTTGTGGGCTTGTCCTTTCCTGTTATCTGCGAGTGAGTACTCGGTGATGATGCTGCACCACCGAGCTGCTTAGTGTACGTTCTTCTTTTGAAAATGATTCCTTTCTTTTCAGACTGTGCTACGTGAAGCTGAAGCTGCTGTTGATTGCTATCGAGTACAAGTCTGATCAGCGGGAGAGCAGGTAACCTATTCGTTGATTGTCAAGAATTGAAGATTTTCAATCCGTAATGATGTCGCTTGGCCTTGTTGATCAGCACGCTCATCAACCCTGGCAACAATGTGAAGATGCAGGAGGGGACATTGGGCTTCTTCATTGCCAGCGATGCCAAAGAAGTCAAGAGGTAACTCTGACAAATGATTCATTTTTGCTCCTACGCTCCTTTATTGTTTGGTTCACTCATGTCCACAGGGCGTTGTTCTACTGCAAAGCGTGCCACGATGACGTCACGGATCCTAAGCGCATAAAGAAATGCGGATGCAAAAAATGTAAGTTGTGGAATCGCGGGTAGCTGTCCAATTACTTTTGTCCACTTAGGCCAAGGATATCAAACAAAAGCTGACATTTTATTTCTGCTACTTGCAAACATTTCGACTGCCCATATGAGTCGGTCGCAGTACAGCAAATCACCAGCAGATGTCGCTACACTCAAACTAAATCGCCTAAACGATGATGAAAGCATCGCTCTCTTCAATTTTGAGGAATATTAATGTATATATCAGTGGTGCTGCTCCTCTCGTTAATATTTTCTGTTTGATTTTTTTTTCTTCCCCAGCTAAGAACACCTACAACGGATACATCAAATCAAGTAAATGCGCCTTCCTCTCCTCTCGTCACGCAACGTTTTAAAGTGTTTGCTTTATTTTGTTTGTCATGCACTATGTAACTCCATCATGTATGAATTTAGTAAAGGGATATTTTATAAAAACGTTGCAGTGCGGAATGAGAGTGAAAAAAAAGTGTGGAGACTATTTTGTTCGATTGTGATGTGACTATGCAAACCGGATAATGTCATTGCAGTTGAAGATGACCAACAGTCATCCAAAAAAAAGCAGCGTAACGGAGGCATGAGGAATTCCCCCAACTCCTCCCCAAAGATCCTACGGTAGGACGGCCCTGCAACGGTAACACCTCCGTTTCATTGTATTCAAATTCACAGCTCAATTAAATGTTGTGCAGAGAATTATGAGTTTAACCAGAACGCTCAATTGGGGCACGGACGCAAAGAAACAAAACTGAAAGCGGGTTTTGCAGCTTGAGTAGCTTCAAATATCGTCCATGGTCAACAATCCAGATGAAAGGCTGACATGGCAGGAAATCATCTTTCAAAACTTGTTCCCTCAGACACGACCCTCTCCTCATCTCCGTCAGCGAGCAGATGGAAAGTGTGGATGAGAATGTGAAGAAATACGACTCCACGGGGATGTTCCACTGGTGCCCGTCCAAGGACATTGAGAAGGTTGTCCTGGTGAGCGTGGCACAAGTACCCACACTCCACTTCAGGACCTTGGATAGCGAACCAAAGTCATTTTCAGTGTTCATCTTGCTTCTTTCTCCTCGTCAGACTCGAAGCGAGGCGGCCATGACTGTGCTGAGCGGTCACGTGGTGGTGTGCATCTTTGGTGACATCAAGTCTGCAGTGATTGGCTTGCGCAACTTTGTGATGCCGCTGAGGGCCAGCAACTTCCACTACCACGAGCTTAAGCACATTGTCTTTGTGGGCTCGCTGGAGTACCTCAAGCGCGAGTGGGAGACGCTGCACAATTTCCCCAAAGTCTCCATCCTGCCCGTCAGTCACTTTCATTCATTGTGCCACTTGTATTGCACCTTACTTCGGTTCCTATGGAATAGAAGTCTCTTTTTTTTAATTCAGATTTAATATTAATTTAGAATTTATTTTATTTTTATGTATTTATTTTATTTTTATTTAGAATGTATTCAGTGCAAATGTAATTTAACTTTAGGTGTACTTTGTTGTACGCGTTAAAAGCAGCCCATGGCTTTATCTTTGGAAACCTTGCTCAGCTAACAATATTATTTGACGCAAATGGTATCAGATGACATCATTTCAATGCACAGAAGTTGTAAAGATGTAGATGGCCTAACAACATTTCCATTCTTTCATCTCTTACCCCCTTTCCTCCGGATAAGGGCACGCCGCTGAGTCGAGCCGACCTCAGGGCCGTCAACATCAACCTGTGTGACATGTGTGTCGTATTGTCAGCCAATCAGAACAATATCGACGACGCCTCGCTGCAGGACAAAGAGTGCATCTTGGCCTCGCTCAACATCAAATCCATGATCTTTGACGACAGCATCGGCGTCTTGCAGGCCAACTCCCAAGGTGAGCACCGTAGCCACCCAGATGTATAGGTGGAAATTGCACGCTAAAGCGATTCAAGAAAGACTGTGGGACAGCTTGATTGATTGAAATTGTAAAGGATATTGAAATTCTGCATCTGTGTTTGCCCCTCGTAGGCTTCACGCCACCGGGTATGGAGCGGTCGTCTCCCGAGAACAGCCCGATCCACGGACGCGTCCGTCACACCTCGGTGACGACGGGGGCCAACATTCCCATCATAACTGAACTGGGTAGGCCTGACGTGCATCTGTTAGCGCCCGCGTCGCTAAAGTGTTGGAGTAACACGTGTTTATCCCTCGATGCCCGTTAACAAAGGCGGGCCAAAAAGCGCCTGCCGTTTCACTTGCTCAGGATAACAGCAGCGGGACCGGCATACAAATGATTACCGAGCTGGGTAAGAGAAGACGCTGACAAATGGGTCTGCTTGGCCTCAGCGCTTCTTTTTGCCTTTGGGCCCACGTTTTACAGCATTCCGCTTGGAGTTGTTTCTTTGGCTGGAAAATTCTAAACACAAAGCCTCTTCACATCTAAACAATTCTGCTTGCTGTTCAAATGTCACATTTATATGGTTGATCTCATTGTGATATCTTAAAGCATGTCAGTATGTTTTTTGTTTTTGTTTTTTTGCGTGATGTTTGTAGTTAACGATTCCAACGTTCAGTTCCTGGACCAGGACGACGACGACGACCCCGACACGGAGCTCTACCTGACCCAGCCGTTTGCCTGCGGCACCGCCTTTGCAGTCAGTGTGCTGGACTCCTTAATGAGCGCTGTAAGTGCAGCATTCCACCTAAAAAAAGATTTATAATAGCAGGTAAAAACAAAGTATTTGCACGGTGCTCCTCCTGTAGACGTATTTCAACGACAACATCCTGACGCTGATCCGCACGCTGGTGACGGGCGGCGCCACCCCAGAGCTGGAAGGACTGCTGGCGGAGGAAAATGCCCTGCGGGGCGGCTACAGCACGCCGCAGACGCTGGCCAACAGGGACCGCTGTCGCGTGGCCCAGCTGGCCTTGTACGACGGGCCCTTCGCCGACCTCGGGGTGAGGCCGTAACTGATGGCCTTGCATCAGCATTCCTGTTGACTTTTTGCTGTGGTAGTTTTGTGAGAAATGCTTCATTTTTCTGTAGGATGGCGGTTGTTACGGTGACCTGTTTTGCAAAGCCCTGAAAACATACAACATGCTCTGTTTTGGCATCTATCGGCTACGTGACGGACATCTTAACGCTCAAAGCCAGTGCACCAAGCGGTGAGTCTTGTGTCTTAATGGCCATAGGTGTCACAGAATTTGTTTCAGTCGGCGTCCTCAATGTCCTTCTTAGATACGTCATTACCAATCCGCCCTACGCCTTCGAGCTGGTGCCCTCAGACCTCATCTTCTGCCTCATGCAGTTCGACCACAACGCCGGCCAGTCGCGGAGCAGCCTCTCGCACTCGTCCAACAAGAAAAGCTCCTCCGTACACTCCATCGGCACCGTCAACCGAGCTAACCGCAACAAAAGTAGGGACCCACGGGACAAGCTCAAATACGTAACGACACTTCAGCATCTCATGGTACAACAATAAACGCAAACCCACTGGTTTTTGTTGTTTTGTTTTTTACCAAGCTTGAATGACTCTTTAGCATTTGCTAGCATTGCATTTGAGAATACGGTCACTTTTCAAAATAAAAATTAATAAAACAAAATCAGCAGCCTGTCGCACCATACCAAAAAAAAAGTTCTCAACAGTTTGATTTTGTTTAATATTTCAACGGAAATAGAATACATATAGGAAAACCACACTTCCGGTTGTTTTGATGACGTCATAAAACTGTGACTGATTAGGAACGCGCGTCTGGTGGTCTTGCTCTTCGTCGCGATTTCTAGGATCGGCGTTCAGACGCGGTTTTCGCGCATTAGGTCGTTAATGTCCTTTTGGGAATCGCTGCTGCGTCAACAAAGTAACAAGAATACAAAGCGATTTGAGTTTGAGATGGACCAAAACACCCCAGACTGAGGTCTTCGTTCCGCTGCTCCAAGTATTTCCCGCTTTGCTCAAGTCGCTTCGGCAACTTGAGTTTCTTCGCATCCAACACGTACAACATGTCGCCGCCGCTCTAGCGTCGTCTCAGGGATGGACTTCAGCGCATGCTATGTGGACACCATGTCCAGCGTGGCTGTCGCCGCTCGCCTCGGCGACAGGAGGCGCCTGAGGCGGCTGCTTCGCGAGGGACGCAGTGTGTCCTGTACCGACAACCGGGGTTGGATGCCCCTACACGAGGCGGCCCACGCCGGCATGATGGGCTGCCTCAAGGATATTCTCTCGGCCGCCAGGACCGGTAAGCGCACCCGCAGCCTTCTCCTATGTGTGATGAAAAGTCTAATTGAGTTACAGTGTAACTCGGCTCCCCAGTGAATTCCTAGCCCCCCCCCCCCTCCCCGTCGACTGACTCGTCCAACCGCACATGTTGTGTCCAAATTGTTGTCCGTCCACCCCCCCCCCCCCCCCCCGTCGACTGACTCGTCCTACTGCACATGTGTCGTTAAACAAACGTTCGAACTTCTGACTTCGGACTGCCGCCCCCCTACCGCCCCCTTCAACTTCTGACTTCGGACTGCCGCCCCCTTCGTCCTCACCGCCCCCCTACCGCCCCCTCCGTCCTCACCGCCCCCCCAGATCTTTCCACCGCCCCCAGGTGGGCAGTACCGCCCACTTTGGGAACCACTGAGTTACACAAAGGCCACTATTCTGGGACAGATCTTTGAAAGATGCTACAAGCATCTCGTCTTTCCAAAGCCAGGCGAGTTTGATGAGCCCAAGCACCCCTGATAGTTATGCACGGCGCTGCTTAGGTGGGCAGCCTCTTCAGGTCCAGGGGCAGCAGTCTTTTTGCATTAGCAGCACACAATAGAAGCTCTTCACTCCACGTCCACCCGAGTAGACTTTTCCCCATGTGCAGGCGTCTCACTGTCAGAATTCCGCACGTACGTCAACTCCAGCACCCACGAGGGAGAGACGGCCTGCTTTCTGGCGGCAAGAGGGGGCCACGTGGGGGCTGTACGGCGTCTCCTCAAATCCAAAGTCAAAATAGACCAGCTCACCAACGACCTCTCATGTCCGCTTTATGCAGGTAGAACTCTGTGTGTGGGTGTGTGCGTGTGTGCGTGCGTGTGCATCCCAGCAGCTAAGTAACAAGTGCACTCCGGCAGCGGTGGACAACGGCCACATTGAGGTGGTGCGCTTGCTGATGGACAAGGGGGCAGAATTGAACAGATCGCACACAGCCACCTGCTGGACGTGTCTTCATCTCGCCGTCTATCGGGTCAGGAGCGTCCACACGCACACACATCCGGCTGTTTGTTCAAATGTCTTATATCTGTTTGGTTCATCGCAGAAAGTCAGACGCAGGAAACGTTGAGCACATAAGGACCTTTTCGACCTCCTCTATGAACATGTTCCAATCTTGGCCCCGCTCTTGTAGGATCATGTGGACATCGTGCGGATGCTAGTGCAGTCGGCCGAGCTGGAGGTGCGTGACGACTACAACATGACACCGCTCTTCCTGGCGGCGAAGCACGGTCGGCAACAATGTCTAGAGCTCCTGATCCACGCAGGTAAGCACAGGGTCATCTCGGCCAAGGGCCATATCCAGAAAAGTGGACTCTTTGGCAAGAGAAATGCCAAGGTCGTTGCTCCCCCCCCTCGTCCAGGTGCCGACGTCAACGCACAGGCATCGGACATGGCCTCACCGCTGATGCTGGCTTCCCAGCAGGGTCACGAGTCTTGTGTGGAGCTGCTGCTGGAGCACAACGCCAACGCCAACTTGAACTGCAGCTACGACTGGCCCCAGCTGCCCATCCACGCCGCCGCACAGTTTGGCCACCTCGGGTAGCTGCTCGCTCCTCCGCTAAACGGGGCTCAACCAGGTGGAAATAACTTGCTGTGACGTTTTGGTGAGACGCGGTTGTCCCCGGGCTGACAATCGTGGCCGCACCTGCATCCGAAGCTGCGACGTAGTAGACGACACAGTGGAAGTTCCCGTTCTGCTTTTGCTAATCGACGGCCTCCGCTCGCAGAATCCTGCGCCGGCTGCTGCCCGTCACGATTCGCCAGTGCGACCGCAGCGAGGGCTTAGTGAGCCCGCTCTACCTGGCCATTCAGGGTGGCCAAGCGGCCTGCGTGGCACTGCTTCTGGAGCAAGGCTTCAGCCCGGATGCCCAGAGCCGCCTGCACTCGATGGGCCCTCATTCGCCACTCAGCTTCGCCTTCCACAGCGGATACAGGCAGGTCACAGCTCACCCGATTTCTGACTTTGATCGTGTGAATGCTGCAATACAATACGCATCTCTGACGTGCCATACGTGCTTGCTCGCAGTGACATATCTGGGATATTGCTGGCGGCGGGGGCGGCGCTGCACAAGTGGGAGTGGAAGCCGGTGCTAGGCCAAAAGAACTCGAGCCTGCTCAAGCTGGTCCTGGAACACAGGTGAGTAATATTTGCCCCAGCGCCTCTATTTCCGCCTCCAAAATATGTTTGGAATTTGACGAGCCGCTGCCACTGGGGGGAGCCTTCACAAATGTGTAAACTGACTTGCAGGTGGCTTTACCCCCCACGACACCCCCGCGGCGATTCGAGCAAGGTGGCGTTGAGGCGGCCCGAGTTGGACGACATGTTAAGGACTGCGTTGAAGCTCTTGGAGTTTGCGGTTGACTGGCTGCCGCCGCTACTCCGGGCCGGGCTGGACCCGGACTCGCTGCTGCGCTCCATCGTGTACGGCTCCCGCGTCCGCTGCTCGCCTCGCCTTCGCGCTGGCAACGTGCTACCTTTTCCTTGTTTGCGCTTCCAGGCTTGAGAAGGTTGACAGCGAGCTGCTCAACTTCCTGCTGCAGTTTGTCAACTGGTCGACGATGTCACCCGCTTTGAAAAGCATCCTGTGGCGAAGACGGGCGCAGGAGACGTGGCACCCACTCCCGCAATTTGGTAGCAACACTAGGAAATGCCTTCATTTTGATTTTCTGACAACAGTAACATTTTCCCCGCCGCCTCGTCCTCCATGTAGACTCGGTCCCCGACCTGTCACACCTGTGCCGGCTGCGCATCAGGACCTTGATGGGACCAGAGGAGGTGATGAGGATGGACGCGGTCGGCAAGCTTCCCGTGCCCCCGAGCATCCAGCGCTTCCTGCAGTTCACCAAATTCGTTCCTTCCAATGTTTTCAGTAGGCATTCTGCAAGTTTCCTCTCCAGCGGGGAGATATAACTGACAAGAGTTGCTTTGTTTGAAAGGGTGATGGGTTTGGAGTTTTGCTGCATGTTATGTTAGAAGTGTTCATACATTCAGATTAGAAATTGCATGTTGTTTCTATACTTTTGTTACCCTTCCTAAATTAAAACTATTGCATTGTGCAAGTGTCTATCAGTTATAGAAAATTCAAATAGTTTGGATGTCAACAAAATTCAAATAGTTTAAATGTCAACCAGCTCAAGGTGGCATTCCAGTCCCTTTTCCATGTCGGAGGTGCGAAAACGTTCTGGAAGGCAGCATGAGTTAGAACAGAGGGCTGTAATTGGTCAGCGTATCAAAGAAAAATAAGGACATTTAGCTCTGTGATGTCCAAAGACTTTATTATATAAAGTCATTTCCATGTGGTAATTGTCACTCTTAGTCTTTGTTACCACGGGGGGCTTATGCGCACCGTCTGATTTGTTACACGTTGAGTTGCGTCTTTTTTTCTTTAAGTCGCGTTTCTGACGTCAACTGTCGCCTCATCCGAGTGATGCAAGCCTCTGTCACTCATACCAAGAGCGGTTCTGATTGGTCAACGTTGTGTTTAAGGGGCGTGCACTTTTACAACAGGAAGTAAGTGACGAACGCTATACGAACCCAAAAAGATCCACCTTGCAAAAGGCTTTATTAAATGCCTTCATAATCTTCATGTCCTACGTGAGTTTATCACATGTATGATTTTTAGCTTTCGTCGCCAACATTTTGACGCTTGCGGGCTCTATCGTTGTCTTAGCGCCTTTATTGCCAAAGAGGCATTGATGACAATATTATTATTGTTATTAGCAACGTTGACTGTAATTACATCCACTTTTCCGGCAGCAATAAAGCAAATAATATTAACCAAAGAGGGCGTAACCAGCTCGGTAGTTTGGACAATAGCTGCTTGGCGGGCACACATTTGTTCATTTTCTGTTTCCGTCGGACTTTATAGTGATAGCTGCCTTGGTGTTTTATCATTCTTTTTCTTAAGAGCTGGTGGTGATAAAAAGCAGTACGTGTTTGCTTTCATCTTATTGCTGTATGAAAACATGGAAGGAATTGACACATTTTCTGTGCTCTTTATGTGCGTGCGCTTGTACGTGCATGTGTGCTTTTTGTTTTGCGGCACTTGCATGCATGCGTGTGTTACAGGTGAAGCCAGCATTGGGCAGACGAGCTGCGGTACGCACGTCATGCACGCCAAGCACGCCGGGAGTAGCCGAGATGCTGCAGTATGGCAGCAAACCCGGAGTCTTCTACACAAAAATGTGCTCATCAAGTGGAGGACCAAACAGCAGAGCTTGCAGGTTGGTCTCTTTTCGAATACACCGTCGAAGGAACAAATGTGAAGCCGCGGCAGTGTAAAGGTCGATGTTGCGCTCTGCTGGTGCGCTTGCAGGAAGTGATCCTGCCCCTGCTGCTTCTGGCTCTGCTGATCGTCATCAGCAATCAAAATCCGCACATCTACTACAATGGAGTGTCCACCAAGGAGCTGCGATCGGACAAAGTGATCTTCACCGCCGCCCTCGGCTACACGCCCGTCACCAACGTCACCAGCCGCATCATGGACGAGGTGGCCCGCGAGATGGGTAAGGCGCACACAACTCTAAACATATTAGCAAACATGGGCCTGCACACCAACACGTTTTACGGTTATGCAGACCTCCTCGACATGTTGGAGACGTTCGCCAGCGAGGCGGCTCTGGAGAACGCCAGCACATACGATCCGTTCGGCCTGGTGGGTGTAGTCTTCACGGACCCGTCGGCCACTTCCTACAGCCTGCGCTTTCCCTACAACCAGCTGCCGCAGCCCAGTGACATTACCGAGTCCATAGGTACGGCACGTCATCCACGGCACGCGCAGCGTCCTGGTGCCCCGTCTGAGCATGCGCACACGTGTCTTTCTGCGCCCGGCTTTGTTCCGTAGGCAACTGTCTGAGCAGTACCAGCAACTGCCGAGCAGCCAACTACTGGTACTCTGGATTCGTCCGCCTCCAGTCACTGATTGATGCCGCCATCATCCAGGTGAGGCTCGCTCACCATCCATGCAGTCGCGGCGCTGACGCCTGCGACTGGTCGCAGATGCAGACCAAGCGCGCGGTGTGGAGTGAGATGGACGTGCAGGCGGTGATGATGGGTCAGCCAGGCTGGGTGGAGGTGCACAAGTTCCCGAGCGCTCTGATCTCCATCTACATGGTTCTGGCCTTCACACCCTTCGTCACCTTCCTCATCGTCAACGTGGCGGCGGAGAAGGAGCGGCGCATCAAAGACACCATGAGCATGATGGGGCTCTACGACTCGGCCTTCTGGTAAACGCGCGGCGCCGGCCCCGAGTTACCGCTGACTGTTTGCTCTAAGCCCATCGGCTCATCCGCAGGATGTCGTGGGGGCTGCTGTATGCCGTCCTGGTGGGCGCCATGTCCGTCCTGATGTCCATCATCGCCACCTCCACGGCGCTCTTCCCCAACAGCAACTTCCTGCTCGTCTTTTCCCTCAACTTCCTCTACGGCATTTCCTCTGTGAGTAGCCAACAGCTCTACTTTTGTCCAAACGAAGCCTGAAATTGACTGTGTGATAGTACCGCAAAGCCACCAGATGGCAGCAGAGTTCTTTTTGGTGAACCTTCTCAACTCACTTAAGTGAGTAATAATGGCTATAAATGTTTGCCAAGCTGATGAGCAAGTTTGCGTGTGCGCAGATCTTCTTCTCCTTCATGTTGACGCCGATGTTCAAGAAGCCAAAGTTTGCCAGCACGGTGGGCTCCATGCTGACAGTGGTCTTCGGATGCCTGTCGCTCTTCACCATCCTGATGACGGATTTCCCGCAATCGCTGGTCTGGGTCCTCTGCCTGCTCTCGCCCTCGGCCTTCTCCATCGGCATTGCGCAGGTGCCGGCCGCTATATTTTGCAAAGCTCCAAAACGTGACCAATCCCAGCAAATGAGTCATAAGCGCATCTTTAATTGCATGCTATGGATTGTTTCCCCCCCAGGTGGTGTACCTGGAAGCCCAAGGGGGTGGTGCCGTGTTGGCCTCCCTGGCCAACGGGCCTCATCCGCTCTATGTACCGCTGCTCATGCTGGCTGTGGACTGCCTTCTCTACCTGCTGCTTGCCATTTACTTGGACCAGGTGCTGCCGGGTGAGCGCTCGCTTTCAGGAGTTTGCCCGCCCGCTCGCTCTTTCAATGGGAGCAAATGGGACCTGACAAGTCTGGGCGGAAAAATGTTTTCTTTCCCGCAGGCGAGTTTGGGATGCGGAGGTCCCTGCTCTACTTCCTGAAACCGTCCTACTGGTCCAAGCGCAGCGAGCGCTACACGGAAGTGACCACGCCGTACGAAGCCGAGGTGAACGGCGCTCCCGGCGGCGGCGAGCCAACCGAGGCTGTCTCGCCGGAGTTCCGGGGCAGAGAGGCCATCCGGTAAGTCTGTCGGCCTCTCCTCCATCCCAAACGTGTGTTCAAAACTGTCATTTGTGTGCGCTCTGCCTCTCCGGCAGCATCAACAACATCAGCAAGGTGTACAAAGACAAAGACAACACCGTGGAGGCCCTCAGAGGTTGGTCACACCTTCACACCGCATCTTCCGCATCACAAAAAGCAGTAGCACCGTCAAAAGTGCCACGTTTCCGTCCGCAGGTCTGACCTTTGACATTTACGAGGGCCAGATCACGGCTCTGCTGGGCCACAGCGGCTCCGGGAAGTCCACGCTGATAAACATCCTGTGCGGCATCTGCCCGCCCAGCGGCGGCTCGGCCACCATTTATAGCTCCCCGCTGGTGGAGATCGCCGACGGGCCCGAGATGAAGCGGCTGGTGGGCGTCTGCCCGCAGTTTAACATCCTCTTTGATGTCCTCACCGTAGAGGAGCACCTTAACATCTTCGCCGCCATTAAAGGCATCCCGCCGGCCCATGTGGACGCCGAGGTAACAGTGGCGGAAGCTTTCTCATCTCGTCGTCTTGATGAGTCCTACAAAATGTCTAATAGGTCTTTATTCTGGTAAAAAAAAAAAAAAAAAAAGGTGTCCAAAGTGCTGAAAGATCTAGATCTGGAGAAGATCATGTCTGCTCAAGCAAAGAATCTGAGTGGAGGCCAGAAGAGGAAGCTGTCAGTGGGCATCGCCATCCTGGGAGACCCTAAGGTACGTTCCTCACTCTGTCCAGCGACGCACTCTTGCTCAGGTTCGACGACGCGGCTTTCCTAGATCCTGCTCCTGGACGAGCCCACAGCTGGCATGGACCCGTCCTCCCGACATCAAGTGTGGTCCCTCCTGAAGAGTCGCAGGGCCGGCCGAGTGATTGTCCTCAGCACGCACTACATGGACGAGGCCGACATCCTCGCTGGTACGTACGCACGCACGCACGCACGCGCGCGCACACACACACACACACACACACACACACACACACACACACACACACACGGGCCACCCCGTGAGTTTTGTGCGTGTGGTGCGTCCAGATCGCAAAGCGGTGATCTCGCATGGCCGCCTGAAATGTGTGGGCTCCTCCATCTATCTCAAGACCAAGTGCGGCGTGGGCTACCATCTCAGGTACTTGGCGCCAGTGTCACCTTCCACTCGTTTCAACCCCGTCTCACCCATCGCAACTACCGTCAGGATGTCCGTCAGCGACCGCTGCGATGTGGCCAGTATTTCTTCGCTGATCCAGCGGCACATTCCCAAAGCCAAGCTGACTCGGCAGCAGGAAGCGGAACTCAACTTTACGCTGCCTTTCGAGAGCATGGATGCCTTTGCGGGTACGCCTTCGCCTGGTTTTGTTGGCCCCCCCCCGCATTTTTTCATTTTGTTGTGGCTGCAGGTTTGTTCTCAGAACTGGACGCCCGACCTGACCTCGGCCTGGTCAACTATGGTGTTTCCATGACAACGCTGGAGGACGTTTTTCTGCGTCTGGAGGCGGAGACGGAAGTGGACAAAGCAGGTGACATCCGCCTCCAAACTAAAAGAGCACAACTTTTTTTTCTAGAACAACTTCAATCCCTGTCATGTGACATCTTTTTTTTGTTTTGCCAAACAAAAGACTACAGCGTGTTCAACCGGGAGGTGGCGGAGGGCGGCGAGTGCGTCGGCGCCACGCTCTATGGCGACGAGTCGGACCAACGGCTGCTGATGTTCTCGGACCGGGCTGAGTTGGCGCGGGGCGCGGCGCTGTGGCGCCAGCAGTTTGTTTGTGTGGCCTGGCTCCACATGCTCAACTTGTGGCGTGAGAGGAAGGCCTTGATTTACGTGTGAGTTGAGCGTCACCGCACGGAGGAGTTTGGGCCCCCCAGAAAGCGTGTGTGTGGCTTGTCCGGCAGGCTGTCCCTGGTGCTGGTGTTTGTGGCCACCTTGCTGCTCTTGTCCTTGTTCACCGGGAACATCCTGGTCCACTCGCCGAGCCGCCGGTTCCTGCCCGCCGTGTACCTCCTGGGCCCGAAGGAGCCCCCCCGTAGATACGCCAGCAGCCTCCTGCTTTGCAACTCCGCAGGTGAGCCAGGGGGGGGATATTTGCGCCCGTCTCGCTGGTCGGCCTCACGCGTCCCTTCGCCGCAGGTGCGGACATTTCCGACTTTGTGCGCAACGTGGAAGGGCAGGGCATCGCGGTGGAGCTGAGCAACGTCAATGACTACATGGCGGTGGCTCCGCACAGCGCCGCCATCAACGTGACAGGATCCGGCAAGGTTTTGTTTTGAGACGTCGCAACGAGACAAAAAGATGGCTTGCGTTGCTTTTTTGCAGGCAAAGCGATCCGCCCCTCCCCATAGCGTAGGCATTGACACAGGGATGTTTTGGCTTGGTCTTTGGCTTGTTGTGGGCTTGGCAGGGCTTCACGTACAGTTTGGCCTTCAACAGCACCACGGTACACTCGCTGCCCATGAGCGTCAACATCCTGAGCAACGCTCTGCTGCGAGGCCTCAACAGCACCGCCCGCATCCACACTTGGAGCAAACCCTTTGACTACGTGAGTACGGCTGCTTCACGGGAATCCTCAGGGTCCATTTTCGGACGGCAACATAAGCATCGACTGCGTGTCATGACTCGGTTGTCTCGTTTGCGTCCCACAGCAACTGCCACTGGTAGTCGCGCGCGTTTTGATCGTCATCGAATCCGTCCTGCTGGGAATGCTGACAGCCGGCATGCCCGCCTATTTTGCCATGGAGCACGTGCGAGACCGAGAGGTGAGCGAGCGGCTGTCGAGGACAAAAAAAAAAAATGCAAATGACAACTATGTGTTTGCGGCCCGCCCTCAGCTCAAGTGCCGCTCGACGCTGCGCGTGTCGGGCCTGCTCCCGTCAGCCTACTGGTGCGGGCAGGCGGCCGTGGACGTGTCCCTCTTCTATCTGGTGGTGTCGTGCATGAGTGTCACCCTCTTCTCCTTCCACGGCAACAACCTGCTTACGGCCGGCAACCTGAGCGCCGTGGTCTGCATTGACGCCGTCACTTTTTGTCTGAGCGAAGCGCACCGACGACGCCTGACGTTGACCTCTCGGTCTCACCCTCAGATCTTCTGCAGTGCCGGCTTCGTTCCGGCCGTCGTCCTCTTCACATATGTCTGCTCTTTCAGCTTCTCTCGAGTGCAAAGCAACCGGGACTTCATGTCCATCGTTTGCATGATGGTGAGCCGCCGCCGTCGTGTGGATGAGCCCCGCCCTTTTTGCTCTCTTCCAATCGTTGCCTTGCCGGCGTCAGGCGTGCGTGGTGTCGGGCTCACTGGTCCACCTTCCTCTGGTGAGCAACAGCAACAGGGTGACACAACTGGTGCACAACACCCTGTGCATCTTCAACCCGCTCTACCCGCTCATGGGCTGCCTGGGCTGCATCGCCACGGTATGAGTCCAGTAGCACCCAACCCGTTCCGGCTTGACTGACTGACTGACTGACTGACTGACTGACTGACTGACTGACTGTCATGACTGTCATGACTGTCATGACTGTCATGACTGTCATGACTGACTGTCATGACTGACTGTCATGACTGACTGTCATGACTGACTGACTGACTGTCATGACTGATTGATTGATTGATTGATTGATTGATTGATTGGTTGATTGATTGATTGATTGATTTATTGATTGATTGGTGCTGCCCAGGCCTCCTTCCTACCATCGTCACATCCTGACAAAGACTTTGTGTTCAACAATCTGCTGGTCTCCGTTTTTGCGGTAAGTCGAGCGACAAGCAACATTGCGTCGCAGGCGGCATTTTGCTTTTGTGATGTCAGCAGCGTGTTGTGTTTTTGCGCGCCCAGCCGTACCTACAGTGCGTGCTGCTGCTCCTGCTCCTGCGCTGGCTGGAGCGCCGTCACGGCGGCAGGACCTTCAGGACGGACGGCTTGTGCAGGTCAGCGGCCGCTGTCACGTTGCCACGTGTCTTGGCCAACTCTCTTTTTGCGTCGTCCTCTCAGGATTTCATCGGTGCGGAGGCCCAAAGTGGAACGCAACCCCGAAGATGGCCCGGACTGGCATGAGGACGTCGACATCCAGATGGAGAAGGCCAGGGTCAAAGAGGCGCTCACCTGCCGCCCCGGCGACGAGGTACGAGTCGACGTTTTTCTGTGGCAAAGTGTCCTTGTGAGAGTTAGCCAAGTTTGCTCGCGTCCCTGCATTACCCGGTGAGTTTTTATTTATTTTTTCTCCACCCTACTCTTCCTCTCCATAGAAGCCAGTGCTGGTCGCCAGCAACCTGAGGAAGATGTACAAAAGTCGCAGGGAAGGTTTTGCTCTCAGCAAGAGTGGAAAAGTGGCCACCAGGAACGTCTCCTTCTGTGTTCGAAAAGGTTGCTTGTGAGCCAGCCAAAATTGAAAATGACCAAATCACTGATCACTGGCGTCACTTTTCGTCGTTCTCCAGGCGAGGTTCTCGGACTGTTGGGCCCAAACGGATCGGGCAAGAGTACCGTCATACATATGCTGTCTGGGGAGACGGAGCCCACGGCCGGACAGGTACGCCGCCGCTCGAGCGCTTCGCCAAACCATTCAGTCACATCAAAAATTGAAATGAACAAGATGGAAATATATATGACAAGTTGACACAAATCACTTCTTTATAAACAAATGCTCTGGTGTACTCAGGTGCTGATGGGAGATTTTGGCACGGGGTCGTGGGGCGCCCCCCCGGAGCACGTGGGCTACTGCCCCCAGGTCAACCCTCTGTGGCCCAGGATGACACTGCTTGAGCACCTGGAGGTCTACGCAGCCGTCAAGGGGCTAAAGGCACGCGACGCCCCTGAGATCATCCAGCGGTGCGTCAACTCAAGTCCATTAGCGTGGCTCGGCACCTTTGGAACTCTTTAGCTGCTGTCGCGCAGGGTGCTGAACGCTCTGGAGCTGAAGGAGCACGTGCGCAAGCAGGCCAAGTCTCTGTCCGGAGGACTCAAGAGAAAAGTGAGTGCACCCGACGCCGCTTGCGCAAAAGCGAGCGGCGTTCTTGACGTTGCGCTTCTGTCACCAGCTCTGCTTCGCGCTGAGCATGATCGGGAACCCCGAGACCCTCCTGCTGGACGAACCGTCGGCCGGGATGGACCCCGAGTCCAAACAGCGCGTGTGGTCAGCCTGGCTCCATGACACGGACACAAATGCGCTTTTTAGTTTATCATTGGTTCTCTTTGCTCCTTAGGAGGGCCATCCGCGCCGCCCTGAGGGACCATCAGCGCGGCGCCATGCTGACCACGCACTACATGGAGGAGGCGGAGGCCGTGTGCGACCGCGTGGCCATCCTGGTGTCGGGCCGGCTCAGGCGCGTCCCGTCCTGTCTTTCGTCTCGTCCCGAGCCTCCAAAGTCTTACCCGTCTTGCGTCCGTCCCGCAGGTGCCTGGGCTCTATCCAGCACCTGAAGGCCAAGTACGGCCGAAGCTACGGCCTGGAGCTGAAACTCGGGGAGGCCGGCGCGGGACTCCAACAGACGGCGCTGGTGCACAAGGACATCGTGGCCATCTTTCCGCACGCCTCCAGACAGGAGAGGTGACAACACGCCTTTTGAAAGAGGGCCGATGGCTCTGCCGCGCGTCGTTTGATGGCGTGTTTCTCGCGACAGCTTTGCCACGTTGATGGCGTACAAAATCCCCACGGAGGACGTCCATTCTCTGGCCACTGCCTTCTCGCACCTGGAGCGCCGTCAGTCACGCACACGCAAACTCACACACACACACACACACACACACACACACACACACGGCAAATGTGGTGATGTCATCAACTAAGGGTTTTGTCGTGTGTGCACAGTGAAGCAAACGTACAAGTTTGAGGAATACAACTTCTCGCAGTCCACTCTGGAACAGGTGAGACGCGCATGTGCCACACCCCCAGTCAAACAACTCGAGACTTTAACTGCTTGTAGTGTTCTCAAGCATCACTTGAGCCAATAATGCACTAGCCTTGCCCAAAAATGTTTTTAATGGGGGAGAAATAGATTTGGTGTCTCGTCTTCAGGTCTTCCTGGAGTTTGCCAAGGAGCAGGAGAACGAGGACGACCAGGCGGGCTCGCTCAGCACAACCTTCCAGTGGCGCCGCTTGTCAAACGAACAGACCCTCGACGACCGCTCTGTTGACAACCGCGGCGGCGACAGTGTCGTTCGACAGCTGTGACCACCTCCCGTGTGCAAAAAAAAAAAAAAAAAAAATCACTGCGTGTATGGCGCCAAATCTTTAGCAGCCCTTTTGCACGGCTTACCGAAGCCTACGTCAAAGGCCGCGGCAGCTGCGTGAAGGCCAGAATGTCCTGATTTCTCAATATCTGAGGAACGGACAGCACAAAGGGGACTTTTTTCATCATGTCTCTTTTGAAAGTGCAAATCGTCCAGGGTGAAAACACTGAAGCAGAATGCGAAAAGAAGGTGGAGGTAAGACTTCCTGAGCCCCGTTCACACTGCCAAATCAACGCTCGAGCCACTTATGTGTCAACGTGCACTCTGAACACACAAATGCCAGCTTTGCTGATGATGATTTTGTAAGGCACAGGTGAAGGAGGCATGAAAGGACTTATTTAGTTTAGGTTTCTTTGATTTTTGTGGAAATGTGATCCGTCCCAAGATTGAAGCACCAAAGCAGCTCACTGTCTCAGTAGCATGATCACAATAATGGACTTTAGATCCCGTCCCTTCATTTCACACTGATGCAGACCCAGCTGAGTACCAGGGGTGGGCAACATTTATTTTTGGGATTTAATTTTTATCCCCTGAAACTACTGAATTAATGTATTACATTATTTTTGTTTTGTATTCTTATGTGTTAATTGGTATTGAATAATTGATTCCCCAACGTATTTTGAGCTGAAGACAATTACCCATAATACGTTAGATTGAAAGTAAACAGCTCGTTGCATTGTGGGAACGAATGCCGATCTAAAATTAATCGCTCCACACACAATAAAGCCTGTTGTTTGTGTCCCTAATTGACTCTACTCTGTGACCTACAGACTAGAAAAAGATCTGCTGGATGAAGTACCATAAACTAGTTCGCTTGTTCTGCACATGTCATTTCTTCTCAGCGCTCACTTAAGAGCATGCTGCGGGGCAAAAATATGTTTGGGATACCCTCGATGGTGGACGGACGTTTTGAATTGCGTTGTTGCCCCCTTGTGGTAAATGTCTGAAGCATATGTTGAAAACCGTTAAATGAAATTAACAAATAGAAATAGAAAAAGTATAAATAATATTAATATACAAGCATATAACTATAACTATATATTATATATATATGTATAACTATAACTATTTTATTGTTTTAGTTGTAAATGTATTTTTCTTGTTTTAATTAAATTTAAACTATTACATGATTTAACCCACTACATTACATTACTTAAACCGTTACATTAAATTACATTAGAATTAAATAAATGAAATTAACAAATAGAAATACATGTATAAATAATATTAATATACAAGCATATAAATATATACGTATAACTATAACTTTATTTTAATGTATTTCATTGTTTCAGTTGCGGCTCGGTGGCGCACTGGTTAGCACGTCGGCCTCACAGTTAGGAGGGTGCGAGTACGATTCCACCTCCGGCCCTCCCTGTGTGGAGTTTGCATGTTCTCCCCGGGCCCGCGTGGGTTTTCTCCGGGCACTCCGGTTTCCTCCCACATTCCAAAAACATGCTTGGTAGGCCGATTGAAGACTCCAAATTGTCCCTAGGTGTGAGTGTGAGTGCGATTGGTTGTCTGTCTCTGTGTGCCCTGCGATTGGCTGGCAACCAGTTCAGGGTGTCCCCCGCCTACTGCCCGATGACGGCTGGGTTAGGCTCCAGCACGCCCGCGACCCCCGTGGGGACTAAGCGGTTCAGAAAATGGATGGATGGATGTTTTAGTTGTAATTTTTTTCTTTTTTAAATTAAATTTAAACCATTATGGTTTAAACCATTACATTACATTACTTAAACCATTACATTAAATTACATTAGAATTAGATAAATGAAATAACAATAGAAATACAAATATAAATTTTAATATATTATGTATATATAAATGAATATGTATAACAATAACTTTATTTTAATTAATTTAATTATATTATTTTTGGATCCCTTTATTATTATTTTTTATTATTATTATTTTATTTAATGTAATTTAATGGTTTAAAGCATGTGCTTCAGACATTTACCACGAGATGGCGATAGAGCAATTCAAAATGTCCGTCCGCCATTAATTCATGGGTATCCAGTCCAGTGCATTGCGTCTATGCGTATTTTTGCCCCGCAACATGGTCCTCTCGCTGTGAAATGTGTTGATGGTGAACGGATCGTGATAAATTAGTTTGACCGGTTTCCATATCGGTCTAATGTATGCAAACTAGGTTATTTCACTCTCCCGTGTAAAATTTAATCCTGCATAAAAATTATGGCTAAAACGCGTTTTCCCTTTTTTGTCTTTTGGTTTTGTCCCCGCGCAGCCACCGTCTTACTTCCGGGTGTCATCCCGTTAGCTAGGCAGCACTGTTGAAGCTCGTCTTTTTTTCTTGATCAGGTGTAACAACACAAATCATCGTTTGATCGAGCTTTACGCTGATTTATGTGACGGCGCCGGCTGTTATGCTTCGTCACGATGGGGACTCTGCTTGCCAAAAAGAAGCAGACTCGAGTGACGGAACAAGACAAGGCCGTTTTGGTCAGTATATGCCCACTTGATGCATCCAATTAGCATCGGAAACAAAAGAACGTGGGATCACAGGCAAACTTGTGCAAATTGGCCCATGTCAATCACGGAAACATATCGTGATGGCCAGCTCGATTTATTGCGGATGACTGTTGGTAGGCTGAGACGTTTACACGAATGTTTTGCGTCTTTTCAGCAACTGAAACAGCAACGAGATAAACTGAGGCAGTACCAGAAGAAGATCGAGCTGCAGTTGGAGAAGGAACGACTGTTAGCCAAGCAGCTGCTGAAAAATGGAAGGAAAGAGTAAGTCCCAACTGGGGGGAAAGCACTCCACCAACTTTGGCACAGTGGATCTGCGCCTACCTGCTAATGACAGAAGCTACAATCACTATGGGGCAAGAAAGTCTAATTGGGATTTTGTCCCCAACCTCACAACGGTGCACCTATGTTGTCTTCCCCGGTCTTCTTGAACAAACACAGGCAGGAAATCAGTTGATTGTAAACAACCAGAGCCAAGCGTTTGGGTTTGATCAGCGAGGCTGCCACTCACATCAAGGCAAATGAAGTGTGAGTGAAGAGCAACGACACGTCTTTGACTTGGTGCTCTTCTACCCGATTGCAACAACGATGCACGCCAACGTGGGCCTTTCCCCTTTGGACTTTTTGTCCACTGCACTTACGACCCCAAACGGCAGCCTCGTCCATCCCAGCATGGCCACTGCGCAAAGCGGAAACGGCGCTGCGTTTCTAAGAGATTCTGACTTTTGTCCCCTTCAGTAAAGCGCTGCTGCTGCTGAAGAAGAAGCGCTACCAGGATCAATTGCTGGACAAGACGGACAACCAGATCAGCAACCTGGAGCGCATGGTGGGGCGGCCGTGACTGCGAGGCCACGCCCCCTTGGCTTGACCTCCCTCACCGTTGCTCCATCTTGATTGTGTTTCAGGTTCAGGACCTCGAGTTCGCCCAGATTGAGAAGAAGGTGATCGACGGCCTGCGCGTGGGGAACGAGTGCCTGAAGAAAATGCAGCAGGTTGGTCACGGCGCCATCACCAGCCCACAACATAAGTGGAGCTTCAAAGTGACGTCGGCGGCCAGCTGCCGTGTCGCTGCTATCGGCTCATTGTCGCAATGTGGGCTGCAAAACGTCATCTTTCTTGCAAGGTGATGTCCGTGGAAGAAGTGGAGCGCATCTTGGACGAGACGCAGGACGCCATCGAGTATCAAAGGGTGTGTGGGCGTGACTCTTTTGCTTTTTCTTCCTCATAAATGATCGGCTTAAAATATGAGCACTGTAAGTAACGCCCAATTTGTTTTGTGCAATCTTCCCCATTCAGCAAATCGACGAGATGTTGTCGGGCTCGTTGTCCCAGGATGATGAAGACGCCGTTCTGGCCGAGCTGGAGGCCATCACTCAGGTGCGTCGCCGCCGCCACAGCCGCTGCTATCTTGGCCTCATCGTTCTGATGCTGCTTTTTCTTTTCGGCGACCTCGCTCAGGAAGACGTGCTGCTTCCGGATGTCCCCTCGCACCAACTGCCCAACGCTCCCGAGGCTGCCGAGGAGAAAGCAGGTTTGTCTCGGGCGCCGTCTTCTGGCAGCACGATGCAAAAAGCCCCCCGAATGTTCTACGCCTAACCTGTTGTCATCTCCTTTAGCGACCGAACGTCCGAGGAAGAAGGCGGAAATGTTGGCCGCGTGAAGATGGAAAACTAATGACCTTCAGCTTCTCCACAACCTTGAG
The DNA here is from genome assembly GCF_059516105.1 of Syngnathus floridae. NCBI lineage: Eukaryota > Metazoa > Chordata > Actinopteri > Syngnathiformes > Syngnathidae > Syngnathus > Syngnathus floridae. The sequence goes on along the minus strand of NC_142430.1, from coordinate 3,735,319 downwards.
GGCCGAGCGTGAAGAGAATTTTTCCAAGAAGACCCATCATGCCCTGCAATTTGGAACCGCAACATTGCTAACGTTCCCGTTAGTACAATACAATAGACAAATTGTTTTTGTTGTGTTTTGCTTTAGTTTTTAATGGCGCCGATTTTAAAATAAAAGCAGACAGCAAGATGGAAGCATTTTTGTAAAACTTCCTCTGGTGTGAGAAGCTCCTTTATTGTGTCAGTAAAATCTGCTTTCCAAGCGTTTATCCTGCCACCGCTGCTGTTGTTTGTTTTGACCACTAGGGAGCAGCAAACGCTTGTTTTTTTTTTAGCATTTATTCATAAAAGGGGGAAACCAAAGAGCCGACTACTCCACGAACCTTCAAACGAGCGAGGGTGTTTGCAATATTAAATCCAAATAACAAATTACAAATATTGCAACTACGACAAGAGAAAAGGCAAGAACAATGATCAAAATTATATTTTGTAGCAAATTGGGAACGCAAAAAGCAGTTCTGAACGCCCTGAGGCGACATATCTGCGAGTAAGGTAACCAACCGCATGCCATAGCCGCCGACGCCAATGAATCACGCGCGTGGATGTGGAGTAGCGTGGCTGTGGGCGTGCGCACCCCCACGTCCTTCAGGTGACCTCAGTTATTTTTTTTTCTTTGGTGTATTTTTACCGCCTTTGTTTGAGCTGCTGGCTTGTGACGTCTGCGCCATGTCCAGCCAATCACACAAGTTTGCTTGCTTCAGCGCTGATTTGTGCGACGTCTGCGTTCGCGTGTCGTTTTGTGTGTTGCAGAAAAGGTGTGAGGACGCGACATCACATTGCGCTTGGGGGGGGAGGTCGTGTGCGCGTGCGCCCGTTGCGTAAATGGGTGCTCCGTCCATCTGATCGACGCAGTGCAGTGGGCGTGGCCAGAGGCGCAGCGTTGACTGACGCCATTAAGGGAAAATAAGAATGAAAAAGAATGCCCTGTAGTGACTCGCGACTTCCCCGCCGGAACTAGATCAATTCCACTACTGAAAATCCGAACATACGTCGGAGCGTCAGAGTTGGTAGCTTGGAGCCGTTGGAGTGAATCGGCGTCGGCTCCTACGTCATCAGCGTCCCCCTCTCCCAGGATCCGCGAAGGCGGCGCCGTCCGCCTCTGCAAGCGCCGCCCGCGTGCAAGCACGCGTGGGTTCGCAGGTACGCTGTCGTGGAAACTTTGCTATAAAAGAGCACATGCAGAGACATACGTCTCACCAGCAAACATGTCCAGAACCGACGAAGTCCACCGGATCACCGAGAACGTCTACAAGGTAACCCGCGCGTGCACGCACGGAGACACAAGCACACGACGTTAATTTATGATGGATAATTGATTAATCATTTCTATTTTTTTTTACACTTTTTTTGTTTGTTTTACACATCGCGAGCACCTTTCTCGTATCGGTAATAGCAAACTTTGTGTCTATCTCTAACCTCGAGGTCTTTGCGAGTGTTGTCATTTTATATTCGTGTGTTTGTCCGTTCCATGAACGCAACGGTGTCCTTGTCCACACGTCGGGGCACTTTTGGGCTTGTTGTGCATGCGAGAGTGCACACATTAGTTTTGGGGTCCATCAAAGGAAAGAACATTCGTGTGCAATACCCGCATAGTGGATTATTATTATTTTTTTCATTTGTAAAAGAAAATCTCCAGTGTGATTAGATTTTGAGGCTGATGCGTCCAGCCCAGCTCCGGCACCATTTGCCAAGTTACGCGCTGCATGCGCGCCATCCCGCGCATTTACTCATGGTGTGTGTGTCTGTGTGTGTGTCCGTGTAGGCTGACCCACTGAGTCATGATGATGATGATGATGATGATGATGATGATGATGATGATGATGATGATGATGATGATGATGATGATGATGGGAGTTGCGTGCGTTGGAGGAGGTTATGTTGTTGTTATTGTTGGGACAGAAAGACAAACAGACCAACAGCATCTGCGTTTCCTTGCAGTGCCACTCGGAATGCCAGCATGCCACCCCTCTACACACACTGATAGTGCACTTTGGTGTTGGCTTAGCTGTGATAAAATGATCCCCCAAACAATAAAGCTGACTTTGACTTTGACAATTGCCCCACGAACTCCTCCCAGCCTCCCATCTCATCCATACCCCCACCAGTTTACGATGGCACCACTTGGCTGTGCAGCAATTTGCAGCCCGACATGAAGCCAACCTGCTGCTCTTTATGTAAGCGCTGACTCACCACACACACGCGCACACACACACACACACACACACACACACACACACACACACACACACACACACACACACACACACACACACACACACACACACACACATGAGCCCCATGCACCCCCTCTCCTTACATAAGAAAAGATTCCGCCACACATACGTTTGCCCTACTTTTGTTCTGCTTGCATGTCACCTGAATGTTTGCCGTTCTTTTCAGTCCGGGAATTCTCAAAACTCCCTTTCAGTACATTTTCACATGTATTTGGAGAAACAATGCAGTGCATTTTATGCCCCCCCCTTTCCATTTGGCTGATTTAACATGCAAACGCAGCAACACCAAGCTTATCCAAGTCCAACTCGTGCTGCTATCGGCTGCTTTGCAAGTCACCCAACCTGTGATGTCACACTGCGCTCAACTGGACCTCAAACAAGTGTCTAAAACTAATTAGCAGTTGCAGCGGGTGATTGCTCAAGGTCGGACACTTGTGCAACTCTTCTTACTCTGTGTGTGTGTGTGTGTGTGTGTGTGTGTGTGTGTGTGTGTGTGTGTGTGTGTGAGTGCCTGTGTGTGCGTGCGTGCGTGGCCCATTAAAGTGCCGCTTGCGTGTCGCCATGATGAGATTTTTGTTGCCAGTCGCGCTCGCTCACTCAGCGACTAACGCCACGCGTGTTGTCGCCCGCTGCAGTCCATCATGGAGCAGTTTAACCCGTGCCTGAAGAACTTTGTGGCCATGGGCAAAAGCTACGAGAAAGCGCTGACCAGTGAGTATGCTGCTCTCTCTGTCCCTCCTTCTGTGTGTCTGTGTTGGAATGTCGTACACCTTCTCGTTTGTCTTTCCATCCATCCGTCGTCCTCCTTTCACCTCATGCTTGGTCCGCTTCCTTCGGAGTCGGTCGGGACCCCAAAGTTTCATGACCAAGGGAGAGTTTTTCGCTCTTTTGAAGCACGCAAACTCAAACCATAAGATACGCGTCACAATGTTATGAAGAAGTCGGTAGGAGACATTCACGAAACGTTGCCGGGGGGGGCGGCAAGTAGGCCAGACGGCGTCATGAGGCTTGTGAAACGGGAGCAGGGCAGCGTCGAACGGAGGACGGAGTAGTAACTCGTCGATTCGCTCTCCAAAAGATGCAAAGGGCGTACTCATGCAGTCAATGCTTCCATAGCATTTGTGACTTGGACATGAGTTGTTGGTGGATAACGGAACCTCGCGTGCAGTTTTTTAGGGCGAGTAGACAAGCAGTCGCCGGAGATGACGGCTGTGGACTTTTTCCATATTTGCAGGTGTCACGTCCGCGGCAAAGGGCTACTTCCACGCTCTGATGCAGATGGGCGAGGTGGCCGGCGACAGCCGAGGCGCCAAGGAGCTCGGTGAGTCCTCGCGCCAGCCGGCCGGCGGGCTGCGGCGAGGCGCCTCGGTCGGGGTTTGCGTCCGCACGACTTGAGAGTGCAGCGTCAGGTCACAGCGCTCACCGGCGCCTCTTCAGCGGCTTGCCGTCGACTCGTGGTTTCATTGTTGGACCTCCACTTAGGGAATGTCTGACAATGGTGGTCAATCTTCTTCCTCCATCTGTATGGCAGCTAGCGTAGTGCCCCTCAGTGGCCAAAGAGGCACATCGCAATTCAATTGCAGCGTGCTGGATTCGCTACAATACAACTCAGTTTTTTGGGAACACTTATGTTTTTTGAGGGGGGGGGCAGAGTGGATGCCATTTCCAAGGGGGGAAGCCATCACATGATGTTGGCGAGGCGTGTTGTCACAGCTGATGACGAATGAGCGACGCCGCCTCCTCACCTTCGTCGTCTCGGGCGCCTCGGCCCCCGCTCGCTCTCTCTCTCCACTGACAAAAGATGTCGGCTGCTAAAAATAGACGAGCGGAGCTTCTCTGGAAGAGGAGGAGGGTGGACGCTGCTGCTGTGTGGCTTCCGCCGGGGCAACCAAATATGGTCGTGAGGGGAAGGTGAGGCGAGGCCAGAGGCTCCCGCTGCACTTCCGCTTGCAAAAGACGAAAATCAACAAAAGGGCCGCTGCCGCCGCTCGCCATCCGCCCACAATGGTTGCCACGTTCTTTTCAGTATATGCGAGTCAAACCAATGTCAATCGTGTGCGCGTGCGAAAAGCGTTTGAGAGGTCACGGGGTCACGTTGAATGTCATTGTCGCCGGTCACGCAACCGTGACGCGCTTCAGTCGCACCGAGACAGAAAAATAAGTCGACGATGTCGGCTGGACTTTCCCGTTGGCATCGTCCCGGTGTTTCCTAACAAGTGGCGCAAAAAATCCTTTTCTAAAATATTTTTTCTGTTTTTGTGTTTTCAACATGGTGCACATTCAGAAGACACAGCATGTAGGTAACGCATGCACGCACGCCCGTGTCATGCCGCACTATGTGCTTCATGTGGCTTCTTGTCATCTTCATCATCATTCATCCGGCTCATCCTGCTCCATGGTGGTGGTGCTTGTGGTGGCCCCAAACTTGGTCTAATGGCGCTTGTGTGCTCTGCTGCAGGGGAGGTCCTCTTGCAGATGGCCGAAGTGCACCGCCGGATCCAGATCCAGCTGGAGGAGATGGTGAAAGCGCCACTCGGGTCGCGTGAGCCTAAGGTTCCCATCCCAAACTCGGCTTGACCTTTTCTTTGTTCCTTTGCAGCTCAAGTCGTTTCACAACGAGCTGCTGACCGAGCTGGAGAAGAAAGTGCAGATGGACGCTCGCTACCTCAACGTAAGCAAGCGCTCGCCCACTTTGCACGTCTGCCGGCCGCTGACTGGTGCTGCCCCCGCAGGCGGCGCTCAAGAAGTACCAGACGGAGCACAGGAGCAAAGGGGAGAGTTTGGAAAAGTGCCAGAACGAACTCAAGAAGCTGCGGCGCAAAAGTCAGAGTGGAAAGACGCTCGCCAAGCACGGCGGCGACAAGGATGCGCAGGTTAGCGGCGCAAAACACGCTTTCATGTGCTTACACGCTTTGCGCTACGTCAAGATTGCCGACCCATCCGGCCGAGTAGGCTCCACTTTCCTTTCAAATTGCCAAGCACGCTGACGCTGACCCACTTATGTGTGCGTGGGCAGGAAACTGTGATGGAGACAGGAAGCACATAAAGCAATGATGTAACACTCGAGAGTTCCCTGACTGCGTTGTCATAGCGACCAGTCTGACAGGAAACCCTCCAACATTGAGCGAGCATCTTGGGCCTTTTTACAGCCACTTTTGCTTTGTTGTCCTGCCGGCAGATGAGCGGGACCGTGCTGGAGGCGGGCGCCAAAACATTGGTCGGACCTCCACAACTGGCGGCGCTCCGAAGCGGCGGTGGCGGCCCACAGGTGGCGCTGGATTCACTCACTACAAATTCACTTCTTGTGTAAATTTGCAAGGAGGAATGTTGAAGGTGTTTGTCACATGTCGTCGCAGAGGTTGATGGAAGGCGGCGCCGAACACTACCAGCAGTGGTCCGAGTCCCAAGTAGCAGCGGAGGCGGCGGGCCCGCCCCATGGCAAGACGTCCTACTCCAACACGCTGCCTATACGCAAGGCGGCGCCCGCCAGTAGCAAGACCTTGCTGGGTAAGGCGACATGTGCTTCCTGTCACACACCTGCCCATCAAGGTCACGTGACATAAGAAAAGAAGATTTGTTCTTGTCCGCCAGCGGAGCCTCGCACGCTGCCACGCTCCAGCTCGATGGCGGTGGGCCTGGAGAAGAAGAAGCGAGGCGGGCGGACGGCACGGGTGCGGGCCCTCTTCTCGCACGCGGCCGGCGACAACGGCACGCTGCTCAGCTTCCAGCAAGGCGACGCTGTCACTCTGCTGGTGCCCGAGGCCCGTGACGGCTGGCACTACGGCGAGAACGAGAAGACGCGCATGTGAGTGCCGGGCCACCGCTGGCGCTCTGGAGTTCTTACCGCCGCAGCATTGACATTTTGCTCTCGCGACCCTCAGGCGGGGCTGGTTCCCCTTCTCATACACGCGTGTCATCTCAGAGGACGACGCAGATGACCGACTGCCTTTTCACAGGCAAGTTCATCCACCGCTAAAGGGCGGCGCCTGTCTGGCTTCATGTCTTCAAGTGTCATGTGACGTTCCTCTGACTTGCTTACGTGATGGTGCTGAAACGCGTGCGGTATGCTCAGCTTCCATCCCGGGCGGAGCTGCAGCACAGGAAACCTTCTGGACAGAGGCACTAGCGCCGTCGTCACCTTCGCCGACCACCATGTCCGCCCGTCGGCCAGACGGCCACGCCCCTACGGCCTCGCCGTGCAGGTGCAAAACACACACACGTCACGTCACACACTCAACCGAATAAAAAGTCATGTCATCAGGACAGTCAAATGTGATGCCTGATGATGATGTCACCTTTCATAAGGGGCAAAAGTAGGCCTGCTGCGGAGTTGCATAAATGCTTGTGGAGGATTTGTGTGAGTGGGGGCGCTTGTTAGGTGCGTAGGAGACCGCAGTGACACACGTCAGCCTCAGCAAGCGACTGACAAAGACGCTTATGCAAGGAAGCACCAACGTTTCCGTTTCAGCCGTTTTTGACACTTGCGTTCATTTGCTGCCCTCTAGCGGCGAGCGGCGCCATTGCAGTCTGACCCTCTTCTCCATGATGGATGGATGGATTTCTTGATTGTTGCGCTCTGTCCTCACGTCTCGTTCCTCGTTGTTTGTTTTTACTGGCAGGTGCAGCCAGCGGCGGAGCAGAACGATCTGGCGTTCCGTTTCGCCAGCAGGTGAGCAACTGCTGCAGCCTGCCGACAAACATTGATTCACCAAATGACATTTGACTTTTGTGATTTCTTGTGTGTGTGCAGTGCTTCGGAAGTCAAACTCATTTCCACAGTGTGAAAACGGACAGATAAAGCAAGCGAGCGAGCTGCTGACTGACGAGAGGAACATGCCCAGTGTGCATCTCTGCACACGTATGTGGAGAATTGAAATGTTTGTCCTCTCCGGGCACTTTAGGAACGGTGTGCCGGATGACTTTCTCACTTTGATGCTGTCTGCTGACATTCTTCTCCACTTTGCCATCCCGTCCACTTAGCAACGTGTGTGGCCTCCATGACTACTTCCATGATTACGTCGAGTATATTTCTTGACATGTTGCCGTATAGCTGCAATATTATTGATGTATTTATTTTGCTATGAAAGGCGAATGGCGCTTCCTTTTAAGAGGAAATGCATGCTTTGAAGGCAGAAAATGTGCAACGCTGACTTCAGCTTCAGCAAATATATCAATTCAATAAAAAATTAGCAAAAGAAGCGGTGCAGTCTGTCAATCCAAAGAAGTCACGTTTATTCCGGCTGAGACGGCCGGGAGGAAGGCCGCCCTCATTGTCCAAATGATGCTTCAAGTGACAAAAGAGTCCAAGCGTGTCACTTGTATTGCGGCAGTCAGTCCACAGGAATCCGTTCTTTGTCCCCGTAGCTCGCATCAAGCGTGCCCACCCCCCTAAAGCCTTTTGACATGCATGACCCCCCAAAGGTCGCCATCTGCCAGCTTTACTTGTGATGTGCAGCTGGCCAGAAACTTTCTCCTCCTCCTTCTCCCCCTCTCAACACATCCTGTGGGTTTCCTTGAGGAACATAATGTCACAGAGCTTTTCCAATGAGGTTTCAAGAGTATGCATAGCACCTTCTGGCAAGTGACAGCGGAGACGGGATGTGCCTTCCTGGTTTTATTGGGTCTCACTGCAGCCTTTGATACGGTGAAAAATCATTCCCATTCACTCCCATTGTATCCTAAAATAACCATGAAGAAGATAAAGATAACCAAATCGCGAGTCACTCGTAACCACCCCCACTTGTAGGCGCAACAACATTAACCAATCACAAGCAGAAACGGGAGACGAATACCAAGGTGCGTAGCCAATAGGCTACCAGAAGAGGCGGGACTAACGGGGTTTTAGTGAAGAGATGTTGGCTTTCAGTGTTTGACTTTCGCTCTTACTTCGCCCCAGTTGACAGACGAAGCGCGTCGATCGTCCCCCATCAAGTGGACCTTTTCCGATATTTTTCATCGGAGAGTTTCTTCCGATGTGCTGCTGCTTTACACACGCTCAAGTAAGTTTGTGTGATGTTTTTCGGACGCGAACGAACGTTAGCTTGCCCCGTGTTAGCTTCTTCATGTTTTGGAGGAAAAAAACATGGAAAACATGTCCAGCGGAAAGCTTTCTAATCTCTTCTCAATTTGGTCGCTTCACGACACTGCGAGCTCGTTGTTGTCGTTGGGAGCATTTTGTCATTTTAGCATCATACAGGCTGACGGACTCGATTGTTTTTGTTTTCCAGCACGTTGCGTTTATATTTCGCCACGTTCCGCTTTCACGTTGGATTTACCGTGACTGGTTTGCAATTCTATCACGTCTAAGAGGGATTATGGAGGTGTTTGACATCCAACTGCTGCAGTAAAGGCTTGTTTCAAATCGCCCAAAAAGTCGCGAGTGGTCCATTGAGACATCGCACTTGACTCCTCTCCGATTGGCAGAATATATGCTGATTGTCAGGCCTTAATGCAACAAAGATATAAATTAGAGGCAGCATACTGAACTGTTTAACAAAGGAGTTTATCCATTTGCATTTTTTACAGAACAGCAATTTCCGTGTGCAAAAAAAAAAGCATTAACTGGTGCGTTTCTCTTTGGGTTTAGACATCTGCTTTTCATCGGCAACGGGATCACTAAGGTGAGTGGACTTTTCTTTCCTGGAAGCAGAAGGCAAAGGTGGCTTTTGTTGTTGGTCGTCATGGTGATGAGACTTGCTTTGTTGTTGTGAATGACCCGCATGTCGTCTTGTCCCTAGGTGTCGAGTGAAGGATGCACGCGACGCGAAGCCCCTCGTCCATTTCGGCCACACCTCCAGGGGACGCCCTGGACCTCAGCTTGTCCGGCTCGCATCTCTCCTTCTCCAAAAGACCAGGCACCGGCGTGTCACCCGCCGGGAAGTTGTTGGCCCGTTCAGTGTCGGTGTCGGCACCGTGCGAGGCCCGAGGGAAATGCAACAGCCTGGTGAGGAGCCGCCACTGCCACACAATGAAAACCTGCGCCCGGGTTCTGGTGAAAACGTGCGTCCTGTCTCTGCAGGGTGACAGCGTGGCGAGCCCTCGCTCGGTCAAGAACCTGCGGCGTTCCAACAGCACCACGCACGTCAACCAGCAGCCACACTTTGCGCTCAGGTACCAAGATGTTTGGCAACAAAAAAATGCAAGAATAGCGTCAGTCACGCTGGCACAATACGATGCAGCTGCGCAGGCTTGTTTTGTGCGGGCTCCCAGGGGACGGTCGGGACCTTGGGGTCAGGTTACCCGGGGCCGCCCCCACCCAAACAAGAAGAGCGTGTGCCTATTGTCCGGCATCTGTTCACACCAGAAGCCCGGGCGGCTGTCTTCGAGTCCTGGAATGTGCAACCTGAACAGCTTGCATTTGGGCAGCCGTGCTTCCAGCTCCTCCCCCTCCGGTGAAATGTGAGGTTTACATTCTGTGTGTGTGTTGCAGTCCAGACCACCAGAGCGGTGACTACCTGACTGTGTTGGACAATGGCGCCGACGGCCGAAAGAAACCGGATGGAACCACTTGGAACATCTTGGTATGGTGCAACGCACGCAAGCACACGGCGCCTTGTTGTCAAGCGCTTTTGCCTTTGCCGCGACTTCAGGATGAGCAGCCTCGGGCAGCGGGCGCTGTCGCCGCAGACCCACCCGCCGGCATAAAGGGACGAGACCCCGCCGCATCCTTCACTGCCAACAATAGGTTGGTTTTGCTCTCCAAAGCCTTCGGATCATCTCAAAGGCTCAACTTCTCCTCTCGGTCAGGAGCAACAAGGGCGGCGTGGGTAACGCCGTCACCGCCATCCTGCACAACAACCACGGCGACAAGCCGTTGACGCCCAAAAGCTCCAACCAGAGGCCGCCCTTCAAGTAGGTACTGGACAGGCGGATGGCTGGGCGATGAGCTACGGGACTCCAGCTGCTTTTTTTTTGTCTTTCAGCAACCTCCTGAAGGCCAACGCCAATGACGACGTCTCTCTGGAGAGCGGCTCCCTCACCAAGTCCCAGAAGAACTTCTCCGCTGCGTCGGGCAACAACAAAAGTCCCGCCGGGCCCGGCAGCCCGCTCCTGCAGCGCCGGAACCAGGTCTCAGAGGAGGAGGCCGAAAGGTAGCGCCGTTTGTTTTTTCCGAAAAAGAAGGAATTTGCATTTACCGACCTGTAAATATTGTGACCCGAACGTTGCAGGTTCATCCAGCAGGTCAACCAGGCAGCCGTCACCATCCAGCGCTGGTACAGACGTCACGCAGGGCGGCGCCGTGCCAACCGTGCGGCGCTGCGCCATATCCTGGACACCAAACGCAAGGTCCGCTCTGGTCCGCCTCACAATGCGGAGGGGCGCATTAAAGTCCGTGCTTAAAGTTGCTGCGTCAGCAGGAGTGGCAGGCGCGAGTCAAGGCCGAGAGTCACCTGGAGACGGTGCCGGACCAGCGCAAGCTGATTCGGGAAGAAAAAGCTCGCCAGGCGCGCCTCGCTGCTAGTCAGGTCACCGCCAACGTTTCAGAGAGCAATTCTTGATGGCTTTGTTTATTTCTTGTTCTTTTCAACAACGTATCATTCATGCTTTGGATCAGCAGGAAGGAAATCAATTCAGCAATTACTGAATTTTTCTTGCGCTCAAGGCCTTGCACTAATGTTTCCCCCTGGTGGTCAGTGTAGGGGCTGCAGCAGAAAAGAACACAGCATCTTCAGCATCCTTCTCATCTTCATGGAGCTCATCATCAGCATCAGGGTGCCGAGGTGGATGAAGAGCAGCGGAGGCCGGGCGGCGCCCCGCCGGCCAAGAGTTTCCCAAGCCGCGCGTCTCCGGCCGACAGCGTCAACTTGTCGCCAACGCATGCCAAAGCCAACAACACAGGTGGCCCACTTTGCTTCTTCCAGACGTGTGAGAGAGAACGTGCATGCGAGAGAGATGTGTCTCACACGTCGACATGCTGTGCTCCGATGCGGGCAGACTTTCATGCCAAGGTGACGGGCGACTTGAGCCAAGGGAGCTTCGGGGCGCTGTCGCCGGCGTTGTCCAATCGCAGACGCTCGCTGTGTGCGCAGGTATCACAGCTCCTCCCTCTCGCGCGGCTTTCTGCGCTCACTGTGCTTCTCACTCGTTTTGTCCTCGCAGGAGCGCGGCGGTGGAGCAGAGCAAGATGACTATGTCGAGGGGAAGTCGATACGTCAGGCGAGACCCCGCTTGTCTTGCCTGACGCTCCTTGAGCCCGACCCTTGTGATGTACGTGCACCCTCTCCAGGTTTAGCCCAAAAAGAAAATCCGGGCCCTTGAGAATATCTAGCATTGATTAGTTCCATTGATCCATCAGCCGGGCGCCAAGCTTTCACTGGCCGCCAGAAGTCCTGCTTCGCCTCCCGGCATGGGCCCCAGCTCCACGGCAGACGTCAAGACCAAGAAGGCGCAAGAATTTGCCGAGCTGTCCTGTTTCCGAGTGGTTTCGCCCTCCTTGTCCAGTCGCGGAGGCTCCCGCTGCTCCCAGGTGATCGAGCATCTTCGCGTGCGTTGGTGCGTGCAAAGAGCCGCCATTTCTCAAAGCGGCCATGTTTGCCAGGAGCATCCTCGCGGGCGTTTGAGCGGCGGCGGCGACGACCGCTCCTGCGCCGCGTCCAAGTCCACCCTCAACGACCTGCTGGACACGCTCAAACTGCTGGAGGAGGAACCCGAGCACCTCTCTCAGCCCAAATCCTACAACAAAGACAAATACGCTTGGATGGAGCAGGTGAGCAAAATGGCCGCCGGCGAAGCGGGGCCGACCTCCCCACAGTTCTTAGTCTAATCAAAAATTATCCTTCGAAGGACGGCGATGCAGACTCGCTGACGGCCGACAACCTGGAGCGTCACGTCCAGCTCAGCTTACCGGTGGCGGCAGACGGGGCGGCGTTGCTGTCGGAGGCCAAGCTGCAGAGCATCATGAACTTCCTGGACGAGATGGAGAAGTCGGAGCAAGAGCGTCCGCGCTCCACCAGCTCGCACAGAGAGGTTGGCCACCCTCGCTCGCGTCCCACCTCGGCTGTCTCTGTCGTGCTGATTGCCATTTTGTGCGCGTGCAGGTAGCGTTTTTGGAGGAGGAGGAGGCGCCGGCGCTGGACCTGGCCTCAGCCACCGCCGCCCAAGTGTCCGGCTCCATCATGAGGATCAAAATGGAGCTGGAGGAGAAGAAGCGTGTGGTGGAAATGCTGCAGAGTGCGCTGGTGGGGACCCGTCCGGCGCCCACCCACCCGGGCTTGTGCCGGGCGGGCGCTGGCTGGCCTTCACCGTCCACCTTTTCTTCTGCGTCAGGCCCAGCAGAGGGAGCTGACGGTGCAGCACGTGAAGGAGACGGAGAAGGAACTGAGCCGGAACCTTCAGCTGCAGAGGAACCAGTACGAGGCCACAGTGCAGAGACACCTCACCTTCATCGACCAGGTAGGCGGGCAGGCGAACGAAACGCTGCCGCGTGGCCCGGCATAACCTCCCCAACGTTTGTCCTCAGCTCATCGGCGACAAAAAAGCACTGAGCGAGCGATGCGAGAGCGTCATCGCCGAGCTCAAGCTGGTGGACCACAAATACACCAAGAAGATCTCGCAGATGCAGGAGCAGCACGAAATGGTGAGCGCCCCCTGGCTGCCGGAGGCCCTTTGGGCATTTTGCTACAAGTGGTTTTCACCGCCACGCGCCCATCTTCTTTTCTTCTTTATTTTAACGGCCTCTTCCTCTTTTTCCTCGTAATCGTCACTGCCGCCGTCACTGAGGCTGCGTCTCCTTTCCCGCCTCAGGTTTGGCAAATCCTGGGCCCGCTATGCGAGGTAACGCCTCTTCTGCTCCTCCTTATTCTGTTTCCCTTCGCTCATTTGTCCCGCGCACCGGCCCTCCTGCCGGATGCTCGCTGCGCACGTGAGTCTTCATCATCATCATCACCTTGGCTGATTCTTCATGCTCACACTGCTCCTCTCATGTGGCGTTACTTGTCTCTCACTCATGCACGCACACGCCGGCCACGCCGCCACCATCTTCCTCTCTGGTGGCAGCGTCTGGTCTTTATCTAGTCTTTTCATATTCTTTTGTCCCTTCCTCCTCTCCAGGAGATCAAGAAGCTGAAGCAGCTGATGAGTGTCACGGAGAAGATCCGGAGGGAGAAATGGATCGATGAGAAAACCAAGAAGATCAAAGAGATCACAGTCAAAGGTACGGTGAAAAAGGGAAGAGGCACGCCGCTCTCTCGCCCGTCCGTCCACTCTCATCCTAGGGGTCCCGCTCAGGTTTGGAGCCTGAGATCCAGAAGCTGATCTCCAAGCACAAGCAGGAGCTGAAGAAGCTGCGCACGCTCCACGAGGCCGAGCTGCTGCACGCCGAGGAGCGCAGCGCCGAGCGCTGCGCCCGCCAGTGTGAGGAACTGCGGCAGCAGCTAGAGAGCGAAAAGGAGGAGCAGTGCCGCAGGGAGCGCGACTTGGCCCGCCGACACTTTGAGAAGCAGCTTCAAGAGGAGGAGCTCTCCCTCCAGCAGCACAGGAAACGCGTGCACAGGGAGCTGGCCGAAGAGAAGGAGCGGCTAACGCAGCAGGCGGCCAGGTAGGAAGGCCAACTGAGGCCGACTGAGGCCGAGCGAGGCCGGGCCCGCATTCAAAGAGCACCGCCGTCCATCCGTGCGCAGGCAGCGCTCAGAGATGGAGGAGCTGCGTCAGCGCATGGAGGAAAACTCCAGCGTGGCCGGACGGGTCTTCAGGGAGGAGCTGGACAAAAGCAGAGAGGAGCAGGAGAGGAGGCACCAGGTGGGGAGCGCCGGGCCGAGCCCACGTGCACTTGGATGCTGCCTCCGGCTCCAAGTAAAAGCGCACATTTGTGACCGAGGCGGAGCTGAAGAAGCTGCAGGAGCGTTTTGCACAGGAGAAGATGGGCTGGGAGGAGGAATACAGGAAGAAGCAGGTGAGACATGCGGAGGGGGGCGGCTCCCGAGGGCCGCGTCTCGCTGATGGCGTGCACGCCTGTTAGGAGGCGGGGCTTCTCAGGCACGAGCGTCAGCTGCGAGAGGAGCTGCGGCAGGAGCGCGACAAAGAGATACAGCTGGCCATCTGGACACTGGAGGAGGAGACCAACCGGGACAAGGAGGAGTGCGAGCGGGTTGCTCACAACAGGTAGGTGACTCCAGGCTGGTGGGGAAATGTTTTGGACCAAAACAAAAAATTCTCGTTTACCGTGCTCAGGGTGACTCGTGTGCGGGAGACGTACGAGGTGGAGCTGAAGGAGCTAGAGCGCTCTTTGCGAGAGGCACTGGACAAGCAGCAAGAGCTGCGGAAGCAACATGCCGACGCGCTGCAACAAGTGGACGTGCTCAAGGAGGCGCTGCAGCACAAGGAGCAAGACTTGCTCGTCGTCACGCAAGTAAGAAAGTCTGCCAATCGTCCCCACAACTCTACCTCAACTCGTCCACAACTTACGTCTTTCCTCTTTGCGTGGAGAACCGGGACCGGCTGCTAGAGGAGCGCCACGGGCTGGCCTCGGCCGTCCGGCAGGAGTTCAGCGCCCGGCTGCTGCTGGCCGGGGAGGAGGCGCAGAAGGCCAGGGCCGAGGCGGAGGAGGCGCGCAGCGCGCTGCGGGCCGAGGTGGACAAGCTCACCAAGGAGAAGGAAGACGAGCTCCACCAGGTGCACTGCCGGTGAGCTAGCACAAGCTTTGGCTTCATTTGCCGTCCTTCTTGTCTTTCCTGCTTGAATACGACGACTGAGATCGAGTCCAAAGCGGCTTCACTTGAGTCCATTTTGTTGCAAAACGTTTTAAAAGCTTCTTCAGATGTCCGTATTTGACAAACGATGCCTTGCTCGTCTGCAGAGTCAAGTCGGCCATCTTGAAGAAGGACGAAGCAGTGGGTGCTCTGCGGCGGCAGCATGAGGTGAGTGGCGGCTGGAGCAGGATGCCGCCTGGCCTGGACCCGCCGCGGGCTGACGGAGGGTGACCATAAACGCTGCGTTTTGCTGTCGCCCACTAGGCCGCCCTGAAGAGGGCTGAGCGTCTGGAGGCCTTGTGGGAGGAGCAAAGGAGGCAGCTGATGGAGAAATGATGCCACTGCAAAGTACTCATCAGACACGTGCCGATGATGAATGACCACCAGTCCACTGCTGTAGGCGCCGTCCGCCAAAATTGAGGTCAAAGTGCAAGGCGAGAGCTTGCCCGTATTGGTCTTCACGGCCAGCACTTTGACGTCAGTCACCCGACACCCGAGATGGCCGCCGTTATCCCAGCACCGTGTTGAGACGGGAAGGAAAGAAAATTTGTGGACGTAAAGTGACGGGCAGGAAGGAGCAGCCACAACTGAGCTCTCCTGCTCTCTGGCCCCACCCCCTCCCAGGCAACAATGCTTCCAGATCTTTTCCAGATGTTTTTTGAGCCAGCCCGTGCAGGCCCGTGCAGGCCCACGCCCCCGAGGAGAAGCTCAGCCAATGTTTTCAAGAAGGAGAAGAGGACGTGTCGGCAAGGACGGCGTGGCCATCGAGGCGTGCCAGCGAGGACCGAGAAGAATGTGTGGACGCGAAAGAAAAAAGTTGAAGGTGGCGGGGGCGCAAAACAAACGGCGCCAGCTCGGGCTGATGTCTTTACGTTCAATCGCTATTTATTGGGGTGGGGTTGCCTGAGCTCCCTGCTCTCTCTTTGGGCCCATTGACATTTGCTCAGCCCCCGTTTTCAATTAAAACTACATTTTTCCTTTTTCTATTTGGTCCATTTGTTCCGTGACTTCCTGCGCCAATGTTGAGTCAACAGAGACGTCGCATGTGTGACACAGCTAAATGTTGACAGTGCAATATGGGGAAATGTAGCACATGCAAATCAGTAATCAGTATTAAATTAGATTCCGGTTCAAGATGGCGGCGCGTGCACACGCAGCGGTCACTCTCTGTCCCGTTTGGTGTTTTGTGAGTGTTTACTGAGTGTTTGTCCGGCGGTTTTGTGTGTGTGTTCGTCTCGTGTGATACGTCGTGCTACTAGTGCGGCGGGCATGTTCTGCTCAACATCGGCGGAAGTGGGTTTTATGGCGTTCTGGACTTTTGGTGCGGAGAGATTAAGGGCACTCGGACTGCTTCGTCATGGAGCGACGCCGGACAATATAGGAGACTTTCGACTTTGAAAAGCAGATGAGACCAGAAACTTTGAACTGTTGCACATGGCTTTTTCCATAATGTCCTATGTCCATTTGCGCAGCATCATGTTGCCGCTCTCCTATTGGCTACTCTCTCACAGTGGCCCCACCCTGTGGGACCAGGCCCAGGCCCCTGAGTAGGCGGGCCCAGCCCCCCGAGTAGGCAGGCCCGGCCCCGGCAGCAGCGCCTGGCCGAGTGCCTCCAACTCCTCCAAGCGCCTCAGAGTCCTCGCAAAGATCAACCAAGGGAAAGCCGCACCAGGTGAGGTCTGTTTCCCACCGCCCCCGACCCCACCAACTCCGCTAGAATCGCGTAGGAGTCGCGCTTAGTAGTCCCTTACGAGTACAACTGTGTTGGAATCGTACGGCAATCGCGCTTAGATGGGCTGGCGGTTTTGAAATGTTGGCGGTTCAAGGATCGGTGTTCATGGAATCACCATTCGTCATCTTTGAATCATTCTTGGAATTGTATAAAGTCAGCTTTATTGTCAATTTCTCCACATGTTGTGCTCGTGATCGCAATGCTGATCATTTTAAGAATCACATTGCAGGCAAGCGAGCTTGGACTCATCTTCAAATGATGGCAGAGTAATAAAAGAATCTCATTGAGTTGTAAAAATCATGCTCGGAATCGTGTTCAAATTCTCTTGGAATCCTGAGAGAATCGGCTTAGAATCACTGTGGTTAAAGTTTATGAAGTTCGGGTCATGTTTCATTTCCGGATGTTGAGCAGGACAAGGGAGCGCCCCTCCCCTGCCCTCCCCTCTCTGTCTTGCCACAAAAGACAAAAAGTGAGGCGGACTGACTCGACTTGTGTGCATGTTTGTGTGTCCGTCCGCTGGTGGCATTTTCACTTGCCTTCTGCTGCACTTTATTGTCCCAGCTAGGAGCGGCATGTGTATGTGTTGGGGGAGGCAAGACGGGCTGTCTTTCACTTTACGACCTTCAGCGGGCCCCTGTCACACACGCCCAAGTGGGAAAGTTGACACTTGTCGGAGTCATGTGAGAAGAAGCCCGTTGCCCTCGAGCTTTGGTCCTCACTTCCTGTTCAGTGTTTGCTCAGCAGCGCCATATTTGTCACAACCGTTTACGGCTCGCCCACATGGCCGAGGAAGTGGAGCCTCACCAACAGGCTGTAGATAAGCGTGAGCGGCTGTCAAGGTCGAGCGTGGCCAACCGTGCGGAGGTCGAACGAACGAACGAACGAACTCCAAGCGTCATCCTGTGACGTCATCAGCTCGCCCTGTCCAAAAGTTGTTCTTTGTGTTGGATTGGCGACTGCTCGCTTCATTGTCCTTCTTTGACTGGTTGATCTTCTTCCCAGACGGACGCTGTACTTCCTCAATCGGCCTCCACCGTCGCATGACCCCTGATGCGCCCTCAGTGGAGGCGGGGGGCAGCCAAGCCCCCAGCACAGGCGGCTTCTGACAAAGCGTGCTCGTGACACCCTCCACCCCACCCACCCCTTTGGTGCCCACGGGGATGTTGGCGCCGAGGCGGCTGGCGCTGGCCAGCGTCACCATGGCGTCCCTCCTGTGCTTCTACTTGTTGCCCTGGTCCCAGCTGACGGATGGTCTGTCTGTCTTCCGCAGCGATTCGCCAGACTCCGAGTCGAGTCTCGTTGGCGACTGGGCGAGCCCCACCGCCTCGCCGGCTGCTCACGCGTACGTTTTTGGAAAAACCACCGTGCCCTCCTTCATCGGCGATGCTTACGCCAACGAAGACATCCCACCGCAAACTGTGAGTGGAGTGCAAACCTGCTGCCTGATTGGTCCAAAAATCAGTCGAATGTTGAATTCATGCTGGCATCGCGTTAGAATAATCGTGCTTCAATTTGTTTTTACAATTGTCTTGAATTGTTGTTCGAATGCTGTTCACACAAGGTTGGGACTACTCATGCTAAGAGTCATGTTTGAGTCATCATGCTACCGTATTTTCCGGACTATAAGTCGCTCCGGAGTATAAGTCGCACCAGCCATATAATGCCCCAAAAAGTGAAAAAAAACATATATAAGTCGCTCCGGAGTATAAGTTGCATTTTGGGGGCAATTTATTCGACAAAATCCCACACCAAAAACAGTCATGAACGAGCAACAACAGGCTAAACGATAGCAACAACAGGCTAAACGATAGGTATGCTAACGTGACAAACACAAACAAAGAGCTGAGAACGGGCCTGACATAACATATAGAGTGATTAAGGACAATTATTACATGAATAACATGTTTATAAAACCATTGGTGTCGGTCCAATTCATTAAATAGCAACAACAGGCTAAACGATAGGTATGCTAACATGACAAACACAAACAAAGAGCTGAGAACAGGCCTGACGTAACATATAGAGTGATTAAGGACAACTATTACACGAATAACATGTTTATAAAACCATCGGTGTCACTCCGTGTCACGGTATGGTGGAGCAAGGAGCAGGACGACCAAGTGCAGCTTGGACCAGGGTTTATTGAAGCAACTCAAAAGGCAAACCGACATGACTTAACAAACAATAACTTGACTGACTGACCGGGACGTGAAACAAGAAAACAGCAGGACATGACGGCATCAAGACAGTAACCAAAACCAATGATCCGACAGGGAGAGAGGGGCAGACAGGACTTTTATACACGACAGGTAACGAGAGGCAGGTGGGAACAATCACACTGATCATGGGCACACAGGAGGGGAGGGGCGAGCACACAGACAGAAACCAAGACAACAGACACATAATGGAGCAGTTGGGGACGAGACGTGACACTCTAATTCATTAAATAGCAGCAACAGGCTAAACGATAGGTATGCTAACGTGACAAACACAAACAAAGAGCTGAGAACGGGCCTGACGTAACATATAGAGTGATTAAGGACAACTATTACATGAATAACTTGTTTATAAAACCATCGGTGTCACTCCAATTTATTAAATCCATCGATCGTTCTTTGTCAACAATGGGTGCGCGCGGCTGAGGGCGCTTGCACTTCAAAATATTCCACAGGCTCATATAACGATAGATAAACTATATTTCAAATAACTATAATATAATATTATCAAACCATCCGTGCACTTTAAATCCATTAAGTCCATCGATCAAATTCCTCGTCCTTTGTCAACATCGCCGCGCGTGCGCCCTGACGTCAGCCTCGTCTTTATTCCACAGATCTAGTATATAACTGTATTGTAGCGTTAACAAAGTACAAGGATAGACGTGGGTTTGGTAAACGGCTCTTTATTAAACAAAACAAACTTCCAAGCGTGTGGCGGCGTGGACTTCCAGACACGAGAGCTCCATGGCATAGGACCGGGCGTGCGTAATGGCCATGCCCGAACCCCATGCACCGTTCGCGGACAGCCACTCGGCCGAGCGCCGGCCCCCGACTCAGTAGAGTAGGACCGACCGGGCGTGCGTAAAAGCCATAATAGTTTTTCAAACGTTCTATGTCACTCCAAATCCTTAATTCCTCCAAACTCTTTGTCCTCCGTGTCACTTAGAAATGATCACCGCTAATGATGCCGGTGTTGTCCTTACGTGGATACGTTTGTCCATTATGTAAACAACCGCCGCGCCGCGCCGTGCTACTGACGTCACTTGAAATAGTAATCCATTGGTACATCACGGTTCTCCAAACTTTCTTTCTGCTGCTCGATTACTGTTTTCAGCTGCATATTTTACAACTTGAAGTTTGTAACCTGCAAAATATGAGTTTCTTTTTGGTGCCATTTTTCTTAAGCCCACCCAGTTGATGAGTCACGGCCAACGGTGAAATTTAGAGCGCCCTCATCCAGTTTCGTCTGAAAATATAATTATTTTTTTTGTTTGTTTTATCAAAGTCAAAGTCTGCTTTGTCGTCGATTTTTTTTCATATACTAAGACACACAAAGAGATTGAAATTACGTTCCCACTATCCCTCGGTGAGATAGTACACATATGCATACAAGCAACACAAAAAACCCAAGAAGGCACAAACAATGAATAAATAAGAGTGTTGAATAAATGATAAATAAACAAATAATAATAAATAATAATAATAAATATAAGAGGAGCAAAAATGGAGCAAGTGTACATACAGCAGACTGTGAGGGAACGGACAGTACAGCCAAGTGCGTAGCGACAGACTTTATTGTGGAAGGGGATGATGGTAACAGCTGGTGCTGGAGCGGCGATCGGGCTGGAGAGGACAAGCGATTCTGCGGGATTTCCAATAGTCAAGCGAGTCAGTATCTCAGGGACTGATGAGCGAAGCAGCATCAAGGGACAGACTGACACTCAGGTCTGCGCTGGCGGCGCTGATATAGCGCTGTCCATGAGCCCGTGGCAAGTGACGGCGATTCCACTAACAGGGGGGCGTGGTCCTGTCGCCGGTGGCACCAGCACGTGACAGCAGACAGTGGACTTGGATATGGTGCTTTAAAGTGTTAATTGCTTTATTTGATGTTTTCTCTATTTTTTATGTTTTGAATATGTTCAAGATAAAGATATAAAAGTATGTGAAGTGATCAACTATACTAAAAATAACATGGGAAGTGGTCAACTATACTTGTAAGTAAGTGATGTTTTAATGATCAAGTAAAAATTTGTGAAAAAAAACATATAAGTCGCTCCTGAGTATAAATCGCCCCCCCCACCCAAACTATGAAAAAAAAACGCGACTTATAGTCCGGAAATTACGGTATCTCGCGAAGAGTCATTTTGGACTCAAGGTTAGAATCCTCGTGCATTATCGGACGATCCCGGTTAGAAATGCTCTTTGACTCTTGTTCAAATCGAGTCACTTTGGATATCAACTTGCTGGATTCAAACTTTGACTCTTGTTTGGAATCATGCAAAAGAGAGAGAGTTGTGCACGGATTCAACTCTGGGCCATGTGTGCACAGGACTGCTCCGACGGCATCAGAAGCCGCGTCCTACGCTCCGACGTGGCTGGTCTGTTCCTGAAGAACATTCCGGTGCTGCAGCAGTCCACAGATGCCACGCCCGCCCAATACAGCCGCCTCAGTCGTTATGTGGGTGCCAACGGCTGGGGGAGCCTCACTTACCCCGGTCGGGACCCGCGCGACCGCTTCCCGTTTGAGGAAAGGGATCAGTCAGCGTTAAGAGTGACTTTTTCTGGACAGTGCTGTCGGACGCGCTGGCGCTGCTCAACTCGTCTGCCAACGGCGTCATGTTGGACGACTGGGCGAGTCGCGGCAACCGATCCAGCTGCATTCGCTGCGCCGTGGTGGGCAACGGCGGGATCCTGAAGGACTCCGAGAAGGGCGAAGAGATCGACGGCCATCACTATGTCTTCAGGTGAACTTCTGCCTTCAGTCAGGTCAAATCAGGTCTCGAACCACATAGTTTGAAACAGAGTTTCCTTCTGAGACGTCCCCCCTTTCGTGATGGTTCTGATTTTGCTGGCCCAGGACAAACGGCGCTGTCCTGACAGGCTTTGAGAAAGACGTGGGGGTCCGCACCACCCACTACACCTTCTCAACCAACACCTTGATGAACTCCATGATGAGCTACGCGTCCGCCGGATACCGAGGCCCGCCTCTGTCTCAGGTGAGGCCCGCACGTGCGTAAGCACAGAGGACGTCCGTGCATGCTGACGGCAATGTCACCCCCGTGCAGGAAACGCGTTACGTCTTCCTGCCTGACCACGACCGTGACTACTTGATGATGAAGGCGGCGGCCCAGCACACGCTGGTTGAGCAAGGCCGGGAGCAAGGCAAAGAGTCAGTAGCGCCACGTCGGCATGCGAGCTTGTTCCGCTTGACGCGGCCTTGTCATCACCGTGTCGTGTTTTACACTCAGCCCCACGGCGTACTTCGGGAAGGACGTGACGGCGGCCAAGCTGAAGATGTACCATCCCGACTTCATACGCTACCTACGAAACAGGTGAGGGAGCCCCGCCCTGCCTTGCCCAGCTCGGCAAGCCAACGGCATAATTTCCTCGCAGGTTCCTTCGGTCCAAAACCTTGAAAACCAAGCACCGCAACATCTACCGGCCATCGACCGGCGCCATCATGCTACTGGCGGCGCTGCACAGCTGCGACCATGTCAGCGCATACGGCTTCATGACGCCGCAATACAAAAAGTACTCAGACCATTACTACGACAAGCAGTACCACCGGGTGGGGTTCTTCATCAACCACGACTTTATGCTGGAGATGAACCTGTGGCAGCGCCTGCACCGAGCCGGCCTCATCACGCTCTACATGCGCTCGTGAACACTCCTTTGTCAATTCTTCTGGGCGTCCATCGACATTTCTGACCACTCCCAAATGCTCCTGACCTGAGGCAGTGAGCGAGCAAGCCTCGACACCCTGAAGACTCCTGAAAAGCCGCCCTTGTAGTTTTTTTATTTATTGTCATGACGCGCATTTGCTCGCCCTCGGCTGCTGCTTGTGGCCACCGACGGCTCCTCAGCGACATATCCGCCCGCCACACTCAGCTGAAGGCGGCGCCGTTTTGCGTCTCACATTGTTTTTGGCAAGCAAAAGCGGCCCGTTGCTGAGCCAGACTGTTTACTGGGCGGTTACCGTGGCAACCACCAACCGGACTCTCGATCCTGTTGCTTGGACAGCAGCGGATTGGAACACCAGGAACCACAATTTTTTGCCTTGTCTCTTCTTTGCTTTTCTTTTCTTTCTTTGCGACCTTTATTTATTTTCAACATGTTCCTTTTAGCTATGTTTCAACATGAGCATGTTCCTTTTCACACGTTTTTCAAACCAAGTTTCATTGTGACTCACTGCCGTCATTTCAGTGACTTTTTATATTTTCCATCATGTGGGTAATGTGTAATAAGAGCAGAAAAGAGAGACGCTTATCAAGCGTCAAGTGAATGAGTAACTGTGGCGCACAATAAAAACGCTTCTAAAAGCTGCCACGTGAGGGCTGTAATGTGACTTTTTGTCAGGGTAAATAAAACGCAAGGAGAAAAAGTTAATGATAAAACTCAAAGTCAACTCACATACCATGTCACGTGCTTGTCCTGCTCGGAAAAGGAACCAAAAGAGATCAACGATTCAAAGTAGTTAAATTCTTAATTTTCATATGCGGGCTTGACTAGCCCGCTGTTTAGCGGTGACTGAAGCTCACTACACCACTGCTGCTGTTTTTTTTTTTCTTTTTCACCGCTGCTGCTGTTATCGGACTTCATTTCCCATGACACCTCTGTGTCTTCGTCATTCGAGCAGCATGAGGGCGAATAAAAACAGGAAGTATGCGTCTATCGTTAGCATTAGCCAAAAAGCTAACGAGGAGGGAGGAGCGGTTGTGTGTGCGTGGGCCCGACCGAACGTGTGTCTGTGGGCATGCACGTTGCACAAATTTGTGTTTGGAGTGAAAGTAGATATTGCGCTGCATAAATTATGAATGCGTTTACATAAGACCAAGGAGGGATGCAATCATCCTCATCTTGAGCGTTTGTGTGTTTTGTGTGTGCTTTTTTTGTCTTTTGCATGTGTTGCTCTAAGTATTTCTGTATGTATGCGTGTTAGTGTGTGCGTGCAGTAGCGGAGCGACCTGGTGGCCAGGGGAGGGCGGGGACACCCCACATTATGCTTTCGTGAAATAGAAACACAAAGTTTGGGCAGTGTTGCACTTATGAAGAATAAAGATACTTGGGTGATTTGGATGACGATTATGAGAATTGGGGGTGGGGGTCAAAGTTTGTCTTTGAATGTGTGTGTCTGTTTGAGTGTTGTGTGTGTGTGTGTGTGTGTGTGTGTGTGTGTGTGTGTGTGTGTGTGTGTGTGTGCGCACATGTGTGTCAGCGCATGCGCGTGAATGCCCCTCAGCAGCCCCTCGCCCCTCCCCCTCAGTATTACCGAGCAAGATGGCGTTCTCGCAAGCAGCACCGCGGACAGCGCCAGTAGCCTTCCCCTCCTCCCCCTTCTCCTTCCCGGCCTCAACAGACCACTGAAGCCTGCATCTGATTTCCCCCCCCCCCTCCATCTGACCCCCCCACCTTCGGGGAATGTCTTGCTCTCTGGAACCTTCCTGGCCGCTTTGAAGCTTTCTCCTTTCAGGAGAAGTCAATCCGCAGCTGGCCGGGCTCGGTTCGGAAAGGATGAAGCTGAAGATGAGGAAGGAGTGAAGATAAAGATGGGGATGAGGATGAAGATGAGGAAGATGCTGCTGGCGCTGATGTGCGCCACACTTTGGATGCGCGCCGACGCCATTGGCCCAGGTGAGCCAAACATTCCAGCACTGTGATTCCGTTTAGGGATTTGGGTGTGTGTGTGTGTGTGCACACGTGAGCGACTCCTTGCTGTCACACTGGCAGAGCTTTGTTAGGCTCATTAATCATAAATTGTCTTCATCAGCAGCTAATCGCGTCTGGTGATGACGCAACAATCTAGTGCGGCAGGTTACCATGGCAACCGAAGCTCCAGCTTCTGGCTATCAAATCAGAAAACCATTTCTAATTTTAGCATCTTGTCAGGCCTGATGTCTGTTTGTCAAAAGAAAGGAAAATATAACCATGACATAAAAATATGGTGATTTTGATTTTAAAACTGAAATTGACGTTATAATGTGACGTAAGCATCAAAATGTTGTCGGCTCGACACGGGGAGACTCTATTGTCGTTTTCAGAATGTTTGCACTAAATTATGGATTATTATGAGCAAACTAATTTCAGTGGACGAAGGAAGCCCTAATGGCCACAATGGGGAAAAACAGCTCGAGTCAAATCAATTGCTTTTCAAAAAACCAGGTCTTCTTAAAATATCACATTTGCACAGTTTGTTGATATTATAAGCATCCTGATGACAACTCTGTGCAGTCACTACTCGCTCGAGTCCATGCAAAATCCTTTAGCCTAGCCTAGCCTTGTTTAGCACAGTCTACGTCGGTCTGAATCCACGAGTGAGGCAGAGTTTGTGCAAAGTTGTAACGTTGGGCCACAAACAGAAGCCCCAAGGAAAGAGCGCCTTGTTTCCATGGCAACTGCATCTTTCATATTTTGCTCGGACGGGCGCCGAATACTCCAAGAACATTCCCGCCTCGACGGGAAGACGACAAAGTGAATAAAGCGCATTGTGCCTGAGCAAGCACCGCAGCACAAAAAGTGCACGCACAACTCTTACGTAACACACACACACAGACACACTGCAAATGCACACACTCAACACACACATGCGCGATTTGTCCTGATTCTCGTGTGGTGTCCCGTACGGCAGGTGTGGGCGAGTGGGCGGAGCCAACGTGGGTGTCGGTGGCGTTGGTCTGGGTGTCCGCTGTGGTGGGCCTGCTCTTCGTCCTGCTGGCCTGCCTGTGCTGCAAGAAGACCCGCGGGGCCAGATTCGAGGTCACCTCACGGGCGCATACACACACATACACACAGTCAAGGGGCACGAATTCACTAAGTGACCTTGCGTGCTTCAAGGTGCTGTGGCAGACGTGCATTGTGTCTGCACGTCTTTGTGACAGCTGTCAATCACATCACTACGACCACAACTGGACACTGTGTGTATGTTTGTGTGTGTGTGTGTGTGTGTATGTATGTGTGAATTGTGCTAGTGATGTCACCAGCACAGTGTGTGAACTCCCCCCATCCCTCGTCCTTTTCCCCATTTTTTTTTCTCCCCGAGGGAGGGGGACAACCCCCGACCTCTTGGCTCCGCCTTCTTCCGCCCTCACATCCTTCCCAGCCTTCCTCTCACGCTCTGCTGTCCTCTTCATCTTCAGCTAACTCATTCTCCTCACTGGGCTCCAACAATGGACGTCACCCACAGCGTGTGTGCGTGTGTGCGTGTGTGCGTGTGTACGCGTGTGCGTGTGTGCGTGAGTGCGTGTGTGGTCACCTGCGTCAGGTAAGTGTCCTTGCAGCACCACAACCTTCTTCAGTTGGCTTTGTTGCACTTTATGGCTGGTTGTGTTTTTATCCTGTTGTGTGTGTGTATGCGCACAAGTACTTGTGATCTTCTGTGCAAGTGGACTAAATGCACGTAGACGAGCTCTTGCACACATTCACGGACACACACGCTTCCACCCTGGTTTATGTGAAAAGTGGACGTGGGGAGAGTGCAGGAGGAAGAGTGCATGTTGAGTGGAGGGGGGGTGAATGTGTGGGTGTATGTTTGAGGGTCACCAGAGGAAGCACAAGAAAGAAGGGTGGGGATGAGTGTGTGTCTGTGTGTGTTTTTGTTTCGGGGGTGTTGCCAGGTCACATTCCTGAGCTCTTGTGGGACCTGGCCGAGTTTTCCTGCAACTTGCTAACCGGGCTTTGCAATTGGACGCTGCAGTGAACCCAAGGAGCCACACCCCCCCCCTCCTGTCGGCACAACATATTCAAGCCACAGTGGAATTTGTGACGCATGCGTTGTCATTTCAGGAGTTCCGCAACGTTGCCGATGGCGAGGGCTACCACACGCTGGCGTCCACGCCGCTGTCACAGGCCCGCCCGGACGTGTACTTCCTGCCACTCGCCAGGCGGGTGGCGGCGCCGGCAGGTGAGTCCCAACACGGGTCGACCCAAACCAATTTCCCAAGCACCTCAGCCAAAACGGGCTAGTGGGCAGCCCGTCCTAATTGCATCGCTGGGTCCATTTATACGGCAGTGCCGCTAGTGCATCCCGTTAACGACTTCCCGGCTGGCGAGCCGATGAGGCCGGATGGAAGAGGCTTAGAGTACCGACGCCAGTATTGATTAGGGGCACTCACAAACACAACAACAACAAGCAGACAGAAATCCACGTACGCGTGCACGCAACATGCTTGTGTTTGGGCTCCAGGACAATAACGGGCGCTAACTGGTGCCAAGTGGTGCCAAAAGGGTGAGAAGACGTGGGCGGCTGTCAGGAATGAGCAGCGTGGGGGGAGATGACGCAACGTCCAGTATGGACACTGGCTGGTCTGTGTGCAATTCTTGGGGAAGGGTGTGTGTTTGTGTGTTTGCGTGGGGTCACACCACAAAGGCCCGTTTGTCTGCGCCTCCACCCACAATGAAAGAAGGCTAGATGAGAACGAGCCGGAACGAGTTTCTGCTCGAGTTTCTTTGGGCGGACGTCGTTTGACTCTCGCGTGGACCGCCGTTCTCTGTCCTCACAGCACAGCACCCGAAATGGTCCAACCTGAGTCGCCAGAGTCTGCTCTACCTGAAAGAGATCGGCAACGGCTGGTTCGGCAAGGTAAGAGCCAGCGGGCCGGCGCTTGCGAAACCTTCCAAAAAAGTGTTCCACCCCTTTGCAATCCTCATCATGACGTGTCTCGAGTGTTTGCAAGCAGATAACATCTTCTTCTCTCCATCCTTGTTTTCCATACTCATCAACATCCGCGTTATCTTCACGACTGGGTATGTGTGCCCCCCACCCCCGACCCCCCCCATTCCAAACTACCTTGTGTCAACCCACGTGTCCGTGTGTCCTCCTGCTGCATTGGTGTCCACGTGTCCGTGTGGCAGGTTCTTCTGGGGGAGGTGAATGAGAACCTGAGGAGCAGTCAGGTGGTGGTCAAGGAGCTGAAGGCCAGCGCCAGTCTACAGGATCAGATGCACTTCCTGGAGGAAGTGCGCCCCTACCGGTACGCCTGCCTCTGCCCCTTTTTGACGGTCGGCGCCGAATGACGCCCGTCTTCCCGGTCCTCAGTGTGCTGCAGCACTCGGCTCTGCTACGGTGTCTGGCCCAGTGCACTGACATCTCGCCCTTCCTGCTGGTCATGGAGTTGTGCCCGCTGGTGAGTGGCAAGCATGCTTGTTCTTGCCGGAGCAACGCTGCCCCCGGTGGCCAGCCACGAGATGTGATGGTGCCTTGCGTTGCCAGGGCGACGTAAAGGCGTACTTGAGGAGCAGCGCGCACGCCAACGGCGTCCCCGAGCCGCTACTCCTCCAGAGGATGGCCTGCGACATCGCTTCCGGACTCAAACACTTGCACGCGCACAACTTCACTCACAGGTAGCGCAAGCGAGCGCGGGCCTCCGTGGGAGATGTCGGAAAAGGCCGCTTCCCGCAACAACATCCTGGTGCTGCCCGAGTGTTGCTCAAAGACTCCAGCATCAGTGATTTTGTTGCAGGCGGCGGACCCTCTGCGCCAGACGGCGGGTCCGCTCGTGTCTTTTGTTCTCCCAGAGTAGAAAGACTATGCACCATTTTGTGACATGCCCACACAGCGACCTGGCTTTGAGGAACTGCCTGCTGACTGCCGACGTCACCGTGAAGATCGGCGACTACGGCTTGTCACACACCAAGTACAAGGTGGACGCTGCACGAATCCAAGGCGGTCCCCCCCCCCCATATTGACTCTGCCTCGTTGTCAGGACGACTACATGATCACGGCCGAGCAGACGTACGTGCCGCTTCGCTGGATGGCTCCAGAGCTGCTGGACGATGTGCACGGAAACCTACTGGTGGCTGAGCAGACCCGACCGAGTAACATCTGGTAAGCGCCACCGCCATCCCTAGATGGCGCAATGGGCCAGACTCAAACCAGGACTTGGCTTGCTTCTGGACCGTCAGGTCTCTAGGAGTGACCATCTGGGAGCTGCTGGAGCTGGGAAAGCAACCCTACGGCCATTACTCTGACCGCCAAGTTCTGTCTCACGCTGTGAGGGAGCAGAAGCTGCGGCTGGCCAAGCCCGCTCTCCGAGTTCCTCTGGCCGAACGCTGGTGAGATGCAAAGCACGCTCTAGATCCGGCTTTCCCTGCTCTCATCACTTGTCGGCTGACTTTCAGGTACGAGGTGATGCAGTTCTGCTGGCTCCCGCCCGATCAGAGGCCTACCGCCGAGGAAGTTCACCTTCTCTTGAGCTACCTGTGTGCTAAGGGGGCCAGTGAGGCCGAGGAGGATTTCGAGAGGCGCTGGAACTCCATGCGGCCCGGCGGCCGTGGCGGCAGCGCTTGCGAGCAGCCCTCATCCGCTTTCCCGTCCGCTTTCTCGTCCTTCCCTCTGCTCCAGCAGTTCTCATCCGCTGACGGCTACCACTCGGAATCCGGGGATGACGTTCTGACCATCACCGAGACTAGCCACGGCCTGAACTTTGAGTACCGTTGGGAGCGGGCCAGGGCGGAAGAGTCCCAGAGGGGCGCAGAGTCCTCGAGCACACTCAGCAGCCGTGAAGCTTTTTACCCTCCGGCGGTCTGCCGCTTGGAGAGCCTCCACCTCCGAGCTTCTCCCCTTTACGCTCCAGGCGTGCTTCCCGTCTTCAGCGCCCACAGCCCATCACTCAACAGCGAATTCTATGTCCGCATCGAAGAGCCGGCAGACTGCGGCCTGGAGCCGGCCGACTGCTCCGTGTGCTCCTACAGCCCGGACTTCCGGAGCGGCGGGAGCTTCCTCAGCGTGAGCGCCGACTCGGGCGGCTGCGTGGCCTGTCCGTCGCTGGCCGAGGCGAGTGGCAGCTACTGGTCGGCGGATATCCGCAATGTCTACGACTCCAACGACTCCAGTCCCGCCATCTCCCTCAGCACCACGGAGGGTCAGCCCCTCTTGGGCCAGGCGTGCGACGACAGCCCGCTGCGAGCCTGGGAGTCCAGTCACTACGTGTCTTACAAAGACCGGGATGGAGGTTACTATTATGAGCACTCCCCACCCGTGGACTTTGAGTGTTATCTGATGGGAGGAGAGCTGGCCACTGAGCAGCTTCAAGAAAGTTGGGGGTCGAGGAGCCTTCGCCGGGCCTTGGGCGAGCTGGAGAACCCGGTGGGAGTCCCCCCCTCCCTGGACAGTCCGCCCCAACAGGTCTACGGAGACCCCTACATGGACCTGGACACCAGTCACTCCTCCATCATCGGCAAGACGGTGACCGGAGGCTACTACGACATGATGGGCTCCTTGCGGAAGACCATGCCGAATCACGGCGGGCGAGGCTCGGTCGCCATTAACACGGAGACGGAGAGGGCAATCTTCGTGGGGCCCCTCGCCAGCCATTCGGGGGAGGATGACGACCAAGACGAGAGCCACGCGTGCAACACGTGGCCTTCCAAACAGCGGCGCCCCCAAAGACGAGCCAGTCGGAGCCGCAGACGAGAAACCTACGTGGACTTTGACTACGGCATGCCGAGCGCCGGCGTGGAGCACTGCTGGACAGCTCCGCATTACCGGAGCCTGCCCAAGACTGTCACCTACCCGGAAGCCCACCGGGCCAAAGACGACAGCGGCCGCGTGAGTCGACACCCCCTCTCGGTGTCTCCGGAGCGCTATGACGCTTCCGTGTACTCATGCCACCAGAGCGCCGCCTACGCAGTGCCGCCGAGGGACTGTTGCCACACGCACTTTGTCGATCCACTCACGGGCTTGATGGTGAGTAACAACAGCCGTCGCGACAAAGTCACAGACAACCCGAGCGGTGACGAGATGATCAACCTCTCACCGGCGCCGGGAGGTCCGGTCGTGTCCAAAGCCGCCCCGATCAAGGAGCCACCGTACGCGGCGCTCAGAGCGGAAGACGTTATCAAGCGAGACGTCGTCACACAACATCCTCCGGTGACCAAGCCCCACGTGGAAGCCTTGAGCCGAAGTCCGCCGCCGCCCGCAGAGAGCAAGCACGTGCCAGCGCACGTGACGGAACTGCAGTCAGAGAGCAGTCAAGCGGGAGATAGCGGTTTGGACCGAGGCGGCTCCTGCATCAGCCTCACGGACATCCCTGACAACCAAGACGACGACAGCATTGATGACATCACCGACGTCACTTCGGAGATCTTTGCTGAGGAGTCCGCCGAGCCGAACGCTTCCCCTGCCTTCGAGTCGCAGGGAGGAACAGCGGATTCGTTGGAGTCAGTCCCCAGGTCTCATGAGGGCTCCGGGCCCCGCCCTTCCTGTTACCCCAAAGCCACGGACAGCGGCTACGACACGGAAAATAATGAAAGTCCCGAGTTTGTCCCAAAAGAACCTCACGAAGCCAAAGAGCAAGACGTGCCTCGGCCAGCCGTCCACACCGGCGGGAAGGAGGAGCAATGCCCTGCAGGTGCCCTGAAGGAGGAAGTATCTCCTCAAGAGCCGCCAACGCCCTTCTCGCCGCTCAGTCAGGAGACGCCGTACAGGGATTCGGCCTACTTCTCTGACTATGAGAACGAACGGCAGGTGGGGAACGAACAGGAGGGAGCGCGTCAAAGCCCAGGCGGTTGTGTCGATGCAGACCGGCTCGCACCGAGGGACACCGCGGTGGGCCTGACGGAAGACGACTTGTTGGACGGTTCGACGACAGAAGGGGGCCTGGACGAGTGGCCCTCCCACGAGGAAAGCTCATCTCTTGAAGACTGGGCAGCAGAGGTGGTGGGAGCCATGGAGGAGGCTCTCCATGCCCTGAATGAAGAGCCCGAGTCCACGGCCGTGTTCCAGAAAGAAGGAGGAAGGGGTGGGCCGCTCAAGGACAAAGCTTTAGGGCCCGAGATGCCGCACGGCTTACCCAAAGATGAGGTGGCCTTGCAGCAGGCAGCCAATTCCAGAAGACCATCAGAAGACCGAGGAACCGGGAACGAGGCGGATGGCGGCTCGGATGGCGGCTCAGACGGTGGCTCGGACGGCGGCTCAGACGGCGGCTCAGATGACAGCGATGAGTCGGACGAGGAGCCGCGCGCCTCGGGCGTCCCGGAAGAGGAAAGCGAGGACGAGTGGCAGCCGGTGCCCATCGTGATCAGCGACGACAGCCGCGCCCACACGCTGAGAGGCCTCCTTAAGACGCCCGCTGTGATCGAGCTCCACCGGGAGCTGCCGGCCAACAAGAGGACCGTGTCCTTCTTTGATGACGTCACCGTCTATCTCTTCGATCAGGTGAGCGGCGGCCGGCCACACTGTTACGTCATGCTTTTGTTTCAGGAATACAACTTCCAGGTTCAGCCTGGAGACTTGCTCATGTGCACGTCATCTCCTCCCACTTTAGGAGAGTCCCACCAAGGAGCTGAGCGCACACGGGTTCCCTTTGGCTGCAGAGGGCTCGGCCACCAAATGGCCCGAGAGGCCATTCGTCTCGGACGATTCCTCGGATGGAAACGTCTCCGAAGAAAGTGAGCGTGTCTGTCCCAAGCCGAGCGGGAGGTTTTGGTACTCAGCCGCTCAGCCGGCCTTGTTTGTTGTGTACGTCAGGCGCGGGCTTCGAGTGGGAGGACGACTTCCCCCTGCTGCCTCTGCCGACATCCTCGGCGACCGCCAACACTGATGACTCGCCGTCCCGCGCCACCTCTGAACCCTTGGAGAGCAAGTCGGCGGCTGGCTTCTCTCGCTTCACCGTGTCTCCCTCCAGCGCGTCTCGCTTCTCCATCACGCACATCTCTGACTCGGACATGGACTCTGTGGGAGGTGAGGACGGGTGGCTCGCCATACGCGCGCCTCCATCAAGGAAACAGACAAACAAAACAATTGTCTATTTGCGTTTGCTTGGCAGGAAGCAGCGAGGACGGCGACAAAGAGTGAAAGACGCACATTCGCCAGCGTTTTTAACGCTTCTCGCTCAAGGAAACGTCCACTTGATGAAGAATAAGACTGGTTCTACGCATTGAGACTTGAGAAGGTGCAAGGCGACCTTTCTGAGATGATGAAATGGAAGAGAGACAGACGTTTTGAGATTCATCAACTACGTGCATGTTTGAAAACGACGACAAAAGGCACACAAATTTCTCTCACGGCGGAATCCGACAAGGCCTTCGAGGTCGCTGCCTGGATGTGATATTTATGCTTATTTATTTGTACAATCAACTCTCCTTCTCCTGGCTCGTGTTCAAAGTGTATGGCACCCACGTTTGAACAATGTCTAGGAAGAATCCGGTGCTCTGGATGAAAAAAAGGGCAACGCATCGTCCTGTACACACACGTAAGGCCACCCCTGCTAGTTGAAGTGCTGCACAACAATAATACAAGTATGGGATCCAATTCGGGGGGGGGCAACATTTACCTGCGTGTTTGTATTTATTTCACTTTGATTTGTACAGGTAAGGCACTTGAGAACAAGCTAACAATATCAACATTGAGCAATAGCAAGACAATGATTTCTTCATGTCTTGGATTGAATTAGCCAAACATACATCCATCCATCTTCTTCCGCTTATCCGGGGTCGGGTAGCGGGGGCAGCAGCATCAGGAGGGACTCCCAGACTTCCCTCTCCCCAGCCACTTCATCCAGTTCATCCCGGGGGATCCCAAGGCGTTCCCAGGCCAGCTGAGAGACATAGTCTCTCCAGCGCGTCCTGGGTCGTCCCCGGGGTCTCCTACCGGTGGGACATGCCCGGAACACCTCCCCAGGGAGGCGTCCAGGAGGCATCCTGATGAGATGCCCGAGCCACCTCATCTGGCTCCTCTCAACGTGGAGGAGTAGCGACTCTACTCCGAGTCTCTCTCGGATGACCGAGCTTCTCACCCTATCTCTAAGGGAGAGCCCGAACATCCTGCGGAGAAAACTCATTTCAACCGCTTGTATCCAGGATCTCGTTCTCTCGGTCACGACCCATAGCTCGTGACCATAGGTGAGGGTAGGAGCGTAAATCGACCGGTAAATTGAGAGTTTTGCCTTTTGGCTCAGCTCTCTCTTTACCACGACGGACCGGTACAGAGTCCGCATTACTGCCGAGGCTGCACCGATCCGCCTGTCGATCTCACGCTCCATCCTCCCCTCACTCGTGAACAAGACCCCAAGATACTTAAACCTCTCCACTTGGGGCAGGATCTCATCCCCGATCCGGAGAGGGCATTCCACCTTTTTCCGATTGAGGACCATGGAGTCGGATTTGGAGGTGCTGACCACCTCTGAATTAGCCAAACAATTATTGTTTTAACACACTTTCATTCTTGTGTATTCAATCATCTGATTAAATAGTTGAAGTTATAACTAACATAAACGAATTTAGCATTTTTAAATTCATTGGAGTAAGTGGCCACTTCATTACATTAAGAGATCAAAATATAGGAAATAATCATTTGATTATTAAAATGAACCGATTTTAAAGTATTTTTTCAATTGTCGTTTTTATATTTGTTTTGATTTCACTTGTATTTCTTTTGGAATTTGGAAATTTTGTTCCGCCGTACACACGTCACAGTA
The DNA here is from genome assembly GCF_059516105.1 of Syngnathus floridae. Classification (NCBI taxonomy): domain Eukaryota; kingdom Metazoa; phylum Chordata; class Actinopteri; order Syngnathiformes; family Syngnathidae; genus Syngnathus; species Syngnathus floridae. The sequence continues at coordinate 3,701,000 of NC_142430.1, read as the reverse complement.
CCGTGAATCCCTTTGGCCGCTAGAGGTCAGCGTGAGCTCTCGTGCTCTTTCTGCTCCTTTGTAGCCCAGAGAGAAGAAGAAGCAGCGAACGTGGAAGCACGAGCGTAACAGACGTGCACCTCTCAAGCGGTCATCAACACGCCGTACGTTTGGACACTCGAGTCAACTCCGGCGATCCGTTTCAAATTAGTTTTGGCTTGTTGATGTTTTAGCCTGGATGTTTGTTTTGTGGCTTTGTGCCATCTCAGGGAGTCATTTTGTGAGCGCGGACAGCCCGGAAGGTCAACCGAATGCTACTGCTAATGCTAACGTTAACGAGAACAGCGCTGACTACTTTGGCTTTTTGCAAGCGGAGAATAACTGCGGAAGAAAAACAAAGAAAACGCCAGATGCATTTTCGAACAACTAGATTTATCCAAAGAAATATGCAGGAAAAAGACAGATAAATAAAAGATGGCTAGCAAGGTGCACGGAAACTTATGTGCTCATTGCTGAAAACGAGATGGATAGATGAGAAGGTTCTTCATTCGTTCCGTGAGAGACATGCAATGATCCAAACAGAGCTGGACACGAAGTCCATAATGTGTGTGCTGACAATGAACGTCATTATGTCGAGCGCCGCAACAATTTTGCCCATGATTAACGATGGATGTTTTACCAAAAATCTAAGGGATGTTACTGACCAAACGTGTTGCATCATGTTGAGATGGCCTTTTGACCTTGAGTGGAATGTGCGTTTCAGGCAGTTTGTGGCGTGAGAATCTGGCCGGCGGGATGGTGCTGAGGGAGCTTCCGGTGGAGCACGCCACGCGGCCTCTGGGCAGGAACGAGGTGGTGGGGCTCTTGTTCCGCCTGACCATCTTCGGCGCAATCACCTACTTCACCGTCAAGTGGATGGTGGACGCCATCGACCCCACGCGCAAGCAGAAGATGGAAGCGCAGAAACAAGTCAGTTGATGCTTTCTGGCCACCCGCACGTAATGGCTCCAGTAGCTTTGGCCGTGTGTATTGACCATGTGCCTCTGCACTACTTTTGCCAGGCGGAGAAACTGATGCGGCAGATCGGCGTCAAAGATGTCAAGCTGTCCGAGTACGAGATGAGCATCGCCGCGCACTTGGTGGACCCCCTTAGCATGCAGGTCGGCATGCACGCACCCACAAACCAAAAGAAAGGCAAACGGTGTGACGTTGTCGACGCGTCGGCCTTTATATGCAGATGTCGTGGCGCGACATCGGCGGTCTAGACGAGGTCATTGCCGAGCTGCAGGAGACCGTCATCATGCCCGTCCAAAAGCGACATCTCTTCCAAGCCTCCAGACTGCTGCAGCCCCCCAAAGGTCAGAGGTTGTCTTCATGGTGGCTGTCCTCTTTGTCCTCCTTCTCACCGGCGATCACGCCAACAGGGGTCCTGCTGTACGGGCCGCCCGGGTGCGGGAAGACGCTGATCGCCAAGGCGACGGCAAAGGAGGCGGGCTTCCGCTTCATCAACCTGCAGCCCAGCACGCTGACGGACAAGTGGTACGGCGAGTCGCAGAAGCTGGCCGCTGCTGTCTTCTCCCTGGCCGTCAAACTGCAGCCCGCTGTCATCTTCATTGACGAGATAGGTGAGGCGCTCACGGGTGCCGTTGGACATTACTCTTAAGAATGAATGAATTTTGCATCCAAGCGGTCCAATTGCCATAAACGCGTACAATTGCAGAAGAAACGTCTTTATGAGCAGCATTATTTTTTTTCAAGATATCCTAATATAACACGGGCGTTTGTTGGCAGACTCGTTCCTGAGGAATCGCTCAAGCTCTGACCACGAGGCCACGGCCATGATGAAGGCGCAGTTCATGAGTCTGTGGGACGGCCTGGACACGGACCACCGCTGTCAGGTGAGACTGCGGCCGACTGCTGGCCCACCCCAGCGAGCCTCGTCCCTCTGTAAACACGCACGCCACTCTCTTCAGGTCATCGTGATGGGCGCCACCAACCGACCTCAAGATCTGGACTCGGCCATCTTGAGGAGGATGCCCACCAGGTTCCACATCAACCAGCCGGTACGCGCGCGCAACCTCACGCTGTGGTCGTCACATTTGCAGCGTGGCCACTCGTTCATCTCTTGTCTTTTCTGCATTCCGTAGAGTTTGCATCAACGGGAGCAAATCCTCAAACTCATCCTGGAAAACGAGAGCGTGAGTTCAAGTCTCGTCTGAGTGCCGCTTGGCGCTCCGTGTTCCTTCCTCCTGTGCTTCCACTATTCTTTCCTTTGTCCCACAGGTGGACGAGTCGGTGGAGCTTTTAGAGATCGCCAAGGAAACGGAGGGTTTCTCCGGCAGTGACCTTCGGGAAATGTGCCGCGACAGCGCCCTGCTATGCGTTCGAGACTATGTGCATACTCGCGGCGGCGACGACGGGTGAGTGACGCCTCTTCCGCAATGTCGCCCCGGACGCCGTTACCATCTGGCTCTTTGTGCTTTTCAGCCCGTCAGAGGATTCCATCCGTCCCATTCACGCGTCTGATCTTCAGAAGGCCATTGCCAAGATGAAGAAATCCAAGCTGGCTGGGAGTCATGGTGCCCTGCTACACGCTGCTCTGGATTGAACCCCAACCACGATGGCACCTCCTAAACCTCCGCGACGTCACCGCTCCGATTTCCACCCAGTCGGCGTGTTCAATGTTCCCGTGCCAAGATTTCTGATCACCAAACATGTTTATGATCAGTCCACCAAATTTACATTGAAAAGTTCTTTCCCTAAAATGACTAAACTGTCAAAACAGTTTCTTGCATTTCTATCATTGGTGTCTGGTAAGTGCAAATGGAAAAAAACAACTGAAAAAAAACTTTTCAGAAATGTTCATTTGTTTCAACTTTTGGTATTTCACATTTCTTTGACTTGTGTTGATTTGTTTTTCTAATATTGAAATGTATTTCTGCTGTCGTTGATTTGTTTTATTGAAATGCCACTTTATTCGGTTTTGTGCTTCATGGTAGCTCATTTGTTTTCTTTTGGTTATGGTCTGGATGACTCCTACTGGTCAAACTGTATAGCTGATGAAGTTGAAGTTGAAAAACAATGTTAGAAATACCCATTGTGTTGATATGTTGTGGAATTTAATTCAATTTAAAATAAAGCTGTGGGTGAAAGTTTCATTTACTCTTTGAAAAGTGTATGTTTTACAAACAAAACAAATTACACCTCGGAACAAGTTACAACAAATTAACGTTTCAGAAAAGAAATGACTAAACCGGAAATGGAATGTACCATTTCGTTGATGGACAGGTAGAAACCGGAAATGACAGCGTTGTTCCAAAAGTACGAGTAGGTGGCGGTAATGCAGTAATGCACATAAACGCCGAAGAAGAACACAGCTGTGGCGTTTTATGATTGGTCCTTTGCTTCCACTTTCAAAAGTCGAGCGCGGACAACGAGCGAGAGAGCTGCGGGATTGTCGTAAACTCGCCAAAAGTGAGTTTCTTGGAAAACACCCGCACGTTGAACAAGGGTTATACATTGCGTCGAACGTGTTGCGTGCGCAGACATGGTGGCCCTGAGTGGTCGTGAGTTTGTTAGCCGTGGCTAATACTAACAACAGTCGCTTATGTTTGGCAACAAGAGTGCTTCTCTCAGTGCGTCAAAACAACAAACTGGGCGAGGTGCATCTCAGATTCATGATCTAATCTGTTGGTGATCAATTTGAGCTTTGATGTGTTCACTGGAGCGGGCGGAAGCGCATTTGGGCCCAGGTGATGGAGTCATGTTTTGCTGGCGGCAAATTGGAGAGGGTCGGCCCTGTGGAGGTGGACGACATCAAGCAAGACCTCCTGGATGAATTCTCTGCTCTGCCAAAGCAGGTGACGATCCTTCTCGTCGTCGCCGTCGTCGTCGTGGCAAAATCTTCCAGCAGCTCAAAATGAAAATTGGATTTGTGGTCAACCGGTGCAACGCGCAACGTGATGATTCATTTAGCGGGTCGTGCGCGTCGTTCCTCAGGATGAAGCCGAGAGCCGGTCGGAGAACCTGCTGGTCTACCTGAGGGTTCGACCTTTGACGGGAGCAGAGAGCGGACGGTCACAGGTAACCGGCACACCTCCACAAACGCGGCCAACGGGTTGAGGGTGTCTGAGCACCGAGTTGTGTTGCAAACGTGCTCAGGACTGCGTGGTCATCGAGGGACCTCACACTGTGGTCCTCAAAGCTCCCAGATGCGGGCAGTCCAACAGGCAGGCTAACAAGGTCCCTCCACAAACTGCTCAGAGGTTCACCTTCACCCAGGTAAACACACACGCTTTGCCCTCTTTGATGACTCGTGAAATGATGTCACTTCCTTTCAGGTGTTTGGCCCGGATGCCAGTCAGAGGAAAGTGTTTGAAGGATCCGTTCGTGGTTTGGTGCGAGATGTTCTGCACGGAGAAAACTGTCTGCTGTTCACATATGGGGTCACCAACGCCGGGAAGACCTTTACCTTCCTCGGTCAGCGCGCGACAAAGCTGTCTATCCGTCCGCCCATCTGCCCGCCCACCCGTCCAACTGGCCCTTTGCACGTTTTCAGGTCCGGAACACGACGGCGGCCTGCTGCCACGCTGCCTCTGGTTGCTCTTCAACAGCGTAGAAGGTCGTCTGCACGCCGGCTGCCATCTGAAGCCTCACCGCTGCCGAGACTTCAGCCGACTGAGTCCGAAGCAGCAGAAAGCCGAGAGTACCGCCAAGCTGAGTTTGCTGAGGACCGTCCGAGAGGTCTCGTCCCAAAACGTCTTCAGATTGGTCCCATGAGCTGAAGCTTTTCAACCGTCGTCATCTCTCTTTTGTCTCTGCAGAATGACAAAAGCACCTCCTCTGGCAGATCAACCTTTCTTGAAGGTTGTTCACTCTTCTCGCTGTTGCATATTTATGATGTTTGCTAACGCTGCATGCATGTCTTTGTGTCATGTGTGTGCATCAGCCTCGTCTCTGAGCTCCGACTGCAGCGTCGCCAGCGTATCGGAGAGCGACAAGTTGCCTCTGGACGTCCCGCCCCGCCTTCACTTTTCCGTCTGGGTTTCCTTCTGTGAGATTCACAAGGACAACATTCACGACCTTCTGGAGCAGGTAGCGATGGAAATGTGCCGCCGGAACGGCTGTTGGACTCACGGGAGCATGCGTTCAGGTCCCGGGAGGACAGGTCAAGAGGACGACGCTGCGTCTGTCTCAGGATGTCAAAGGAAATCCCTTCATCAAAGGTAACTCCGCACACAACCACTTGAGGTGCCTCGATGGTCCTGATCTCAGCAAAAGGCTGTCCGCCATCTTGTTATTATTTGTTGTTTAATGTGCAATGCAACTCTATTCTTTCCACGCGTAGACCTGAAGTGGGTCCAGGTGAGCACCTCCGAGGAAGCCTTGAAAGTGGTGAAGATCGGCAAGAGGAACCAAAGCTTGGCCTCCACCAGACTCAACCAGCAATCCAGCAGGAGGTGACACCCCCCTTCCCCCTCACTCTTTTATTCTTCTCACCGCGTTTTCTTTGCGCAGCCACAGCATCTTCTCCATTAGGATCCTGCGGGTGGACGCCGCCACCGTCCCCAGGTTCCTTGGCGTCAGTGAGTGAGTGTCGCCGCCGCGTCTTGGCCCGCCCCCAGCACGCCATACTCACCAGCTGCCGCTTTTGCGCGCGCAGGCTGGTGTTGTGCGACCTGGCCGGCTCGGAGCGATGCTCGCGCACACGCAACACGGGTGAGCGCCTGAAGGAAGCGGGGAACATCAACAGCTCACTCCTGGCGCTCGGCAAGTGCATCAACGCCATGAGGATCAAGCAGAACGCAAAGTAGGCTGCATGTCTGCCACACGAGAGCAGTTTGTCACCACTCGCAGCTTGCAATTATTTTTTTTTTTTATAAATTTTTTGTGAGCAGGTTCCCGCATCACGTTCCCTTCAGGGAGTCCAAGCTGACCCACTTCCTTCAGTTCTTCTTCTGCGGCGCCGGCAAGGTGTCCATGGTGGTCAACATCAACCAGGAGTCATCCTGCGTCGACGAGACGCTCAACGTCCTCAAGTTCTCCGCTCTGGCTCAGAAGGTGCAAGCCTTGAAAATCTCAACTCCAAAACTGGTGGTCCTCACACAGTGAACTTTTTTTCCTCCAGGTGGTGGTGTTGAACCCGAGACCCGCCGGCCTGGATGACGCCTCGCTCAGGTCGGCCATGGAAGTGTCGGTCCTCATCAACGAGGCCGACTGGCGCCGCAACGCGCTGGCGTGCGGCCGCCCGCACTCCGCACTTGTTTGGGAGACAACGCTGGAGGACGTGATGGAGGACGATGCTGAGGAAGAGAGCGACGTGGAAGCAGGAGAGGATGAGGACGGGGAGGAAACCACACAGGAGGAAGGCGACGAGGTAGAGCGCTTTGTTTTATCGGTGGTTGCAAAATTGCTTTGATGCGACGGCACCTAACCTCGGCGCGCTGGCTTGGACAGGGGCGGCCGGACGGGAAGGCGACCTTTGGCTTGGCTGAGGAGGCTCGAATCAGAGAAGAAGTGTGTGCCGAGTTCATGGAGATCTTCAAGCAGATGGAGAAGGACTTCAGGTGAGCCCAGGGAGCGCCCGCCCAGTCCCGCCATGCCGCCAATGTGACCTTGTGGCGCTTTGATTAGCGAGCGTCTGAAGAATGAGCGAGAGATTCTTGAGGAGCGAGCCGACAGGAGGCTGGAGATCCTCAAGAACTTCCTCAGACGGAGCACCCAGGTGAGTGCACGTGCTGCACGTACAACGTCGCCAGACACCAACTGACGTGACGCTGTGCCACCAAGGAGGAGGAGGAGGAGGAAGAAGGGCAGGCAAGGAGGGCGGGGCTTCCGGAGGGAGACCACAGCTTGATCTCGCCGCATGTGCTGCTGGCCAATCGGGTGAGCGTTTTTACCGTTATCTTCCTTTCTTTTCTTTCTGTTTTTCTGTTTTTGTTTCACTCTTACCTTTCTCCTCCTTTTTCTATTTCCGTGGCCGCTTTGCTCAGGAGCGGGTCAACCGCGAAGACGGGCGGGAGGACCAAGAGGACAACAACACGGGAAAGACGGGCAAGTTGCGGGAGGACGCCTGGACGAGAACGGCGCCGGCGTCGGTCCTGTGCAATGATGTCACTTCCTCCCCGCAGCCAAGGAGGGCGAGTGCAGCAAGTCGGCATCGGCGCGGCGATCTCGTCGACTGACGCGAGGCAACCAAATGTTTGTCGACCAAATCTCTGAGTTGCAGGTACAGGTAAGAAAGAAAAATGCTTTTTCTTTTTCTTCCCCTCTCCTCCTGCTCTTTTTCCCATCTTTTCCCTTTGTGTGTTTTCCTTTGGTTTGCAACAGGTCACCTCCCTGGAACGGGACTTGCAACAGGAAAGGGAACGCGCGGCGGCTGCTGAGGACCAACTGACCACGGCAGAGACCCGCCTGCGGCGCCTCAATGGCCGACGGGACGCCGAAGCCGAGGTTATTGTCATCCGACGTGCGCTCGTCCGTGCCCGGACTTTATCTCACCGACTGTCGCCGCAGGAGGGCAAAGGCCAGAGCGACTTCCACGCCGACATGGCCCGATTACGCAAGGAGTGCCTGTCGGCCACGGAGACCTGCGCCCAGCAATCCAAAGTCATCCGGGAAGTGACGCAAGAAAAGATGCGCTGGTATTGACCACTGTGGGCCTTCCAAAAAATCGGAAGGGAACGGAGCGCCGTGCCAAACACGAGCGCTCGCTCGTGGCTACTTGTTGATCCGCTTTTATCTTTCCGCAGCGACAGGAAGTGTGAGCAGCTCACCGAGGAACTGGCCAATCAGAAAGCGGAATACGAGCACCGGCTGCAGGAGCTGATGGCGGAGCTTGAACGACAAAGAACGATGGAGGAGGAAGGTGAGCGACGGCAAGGTGAGTGCGTGCCCGTGCCATCTTTCGGCATCTCCGAGTGCTCCGGCGCCCGCTAAATCGCCACGCCCACCAGAACCGAAGTGCGTCGAGGTCCCGGTGCGGCGGTGTCAAGAGAAGTTAGCACAGAAAGAGAACAAGAAGCCCAAGGAGAGCCCGGCGCCCGGGAGGCTGCCGCTGGTGGAGGAGCTGAAGGAGGAAATCCAGAATGTACGAGCGGTGAGGAAAAGGACAAACTGCCAACTGGAGGTGAGAAAATGCAGCGCGTTTGCCAACGCCAACTTGGGCCTGATTGTTTGAGTGCGTGCGTTCAGGGTTTGGCGTTGAGCGACAACAAGCGAGTAAACGTGAGGACGGTGACGCAGGTGAGAGACGCGCTGCAATTTGGGAGGATTACAAAGTCGCTCCGAAATATTATCTTCTTCTCCTCTTCTTCGTTGGTAGGAGGTGCCGTTCTCCTCCAGCCAGTCCAGCCCGTCTCCGCCCTCGGCACCGCCATCCGTCCCGAGCGGCGCGGGTGAGTGACTCTTTGAGCTTTGCCAGCAGGGAGCGCCTCCTCTCACACGCACATTCATTTGTTTATGGCTCACAGCTCAAAGCCTCTGCGGACGCCCTGTCGCCATGGCAACCCAAGCCAAGCGAGGCCGCAGGAAGCTTTACAGCAAGGAAGCGGCCCTGATGCTTACTGTCTCGCAGGACTCGGTCAGTGTGCGCGCCCCGCCGCGTGCGTCGACCTTTGCCCCCCCTCCCTGCTTGACACGTGTTTACGTGTTCAGGCGCCGCTGCTCGAGGAACCGAAGGAAAAGGAAAGCGATCACGTGATCATCATGCGGCGGCTGCGTTACCGCAAGTGATGGTGGATGCTTGAGATGTTGTCACACTGTTGTTGTTGTTTGAAAAGCAAGGAAATAAAAAACTCATCCAATAAGCTTGCACAGTTTTGAGGGCAGATTTGTCGCGGTCGCTGTTAGAGATTTGCTCACTCCAACTTATTTTGCAAGAACCACACGGGAGACAAGCAAGTCCTTTTAGACACCTGCAGGTGGAGAGTTCACTCGCTCAAGGAATGAAGTCTGAACCCTCCTTCCTGCAAGGGCATATTTATTAGGAGGAACAGAGTGGGGGTGAGAGTGGACAGGTTTGGTGAACCCCCGGCCTGTGGTAAGATCAGAGCAGGGGTGTTTTATGATGTTGTGGGAAACAGAACAACTTAGATTGCTTCCTCTGCAGCTGGTCAATCAAGCAGAGAATGCAACCACTTTATTTTACTGCGTTGTGAGAGCAAGACAAGATTGGTTAATCATTATAGTCTACATTCCAACATAATCCTATGATAAAGATAACCTGGAAAACCCTAACAGTCGCTTTTGAGAAAGACGCCGCTCGTCCAAGAAGGAAGAGCAAATATGTGGTAAATATTTACGATGCAATTTGCTTGTAAAGGCAAAGCCTCTTTGCTTTATCACCCGCGTGTGTGAACTTTGCTTCAGAAGCGTTCGATAACGCCGCCAAAGGTCCGTCGCTGACCGAGCCTCCCTTCATTCACGCGCGACTTGCGCTCCTCTTGACTGTCGTCGTCGTCTCCTCTTGTTTGCTTTTACAATTTGTGTGTCATTTTTGTAGAGACTTTCAAGCGAAAGCTAGCCGTGTTATTTTTCTGTTCCAGTTTGCCAACAAAATGGCCGCCAGGAAGCGTTTCACACTTTCCGCTCTGGAGGTGACGCTGACCGTCCTCTTTGTGGTCATGACGACCGTCAGCGTCACTCTGATCATCATGATTGCCACCCGCAGCGCGACCACCTGTGAGGACGCGCCGACGTGCCGACGAAGGCACTGCGGCCTTCTGTCAACATTTGTGTGCTTGCGCCAGGTCTCGGCCCGACTCCGGACCCGAAACCGTCTTACCTGATCGGAGTGGGACGTGCCGATTGCACCGGACCCCCAGCTGAACTTCCTCTGGTCGCTTGACTCTCTACGTCGGCGACACTGGCCGAGGTGCCTCAGGCCATGCACGGCTCATGCGCGTGTGTGTGTGTGTGTGTGTGTGTGTGTGTGTGTGTGTGTGTGTGTGTGTGTGTGTGTGTGTGTGTGTGTGCGTGGGTGTAGATGGGCTACGCCAACCCTCAACAGACAGCTGCAGGAATTCACACCCGTTTGTTCAGTCGCGCCTTCATCATCGACGACGGTCGCCACCGAGTCCTCTTTGTCACGGTGGACGTGGGAATGATCTCGCAGAGGCTCAGGTTGGAGGTAAGCACGCAGCCGAGCCGGTGCGGCTTCCTCGGCACAATGTCACGTCCGTCCCGTGAGCAGGTCCTGAAGGCCCTGCAAGCCAAATACGGCAACCAGTATCGGCAGGACAACATGGTGCTGAGCGGCACGCACACGCACTCGGGCCCGGCCGGGTACTTTCAGTACACGCTTTTCATGATCAGCAGCAAAGGTTACCTCAAGTCATCCGTGCAGCCGCTCGTCAAAGGCATCGTCAAGGTCCGTCTTTACTTGAACCATTCCGGCGATCAAAGTCAGCGTATTCATTCACGCTCTGTTCCAGAGTGTCGAGCGAGCCCACAGCACGCTGCGGCCGGGACGGATATACAAGAATCGAGGACGCGTGGACGCCAGCAGCATCAACCGAAGCCCTCATTCTTACCGCAACAACCCGCAGGAGGAGCAAAACAGGTCAGCGCGCCCGGCGAGTCATCGGGCCGGCGGCCGTCATCGACTCCCACGCCCCTACCTTTAGGTATGACGACAACGTGGACAAAGACATGGTGCTTCTCAAGTTTACCGATCTGGACGGGGATGGCATCGGCGCGCTCGGGTAAACTTAGCGATATGGGAGCCGGGCCGGGCGGGCCCGCTCTAACTCCGGCTTCCCTGCAGCTGGTTCGCGGTGCACGCGGTCAGCATGAAGACCACCAATCGTCTGGTGAGCAGCGACAACATGGGCTATGCTGCCTACCTGATGGAGAAGCACAAGAACCCCACCGCGCTCCCCGGACAGGTAGGTGACTGACGCCAACTCAACAACTTTGATCTCCTGAGTCGGGCCCTCAACCTGTGTGCATGTGTGTGTCTCTCAGGCAGCATTTGTGGCTGCTTTCTCCTCCAGTAACCTCGGTGACGTGAGTCCGAACATTGAAGGTCCTCACTGCGTCAACTCCGGACTGGCCTGTGACTACTTGAACAGCTCGTGTCCTGACGGAGGGGTAAACACGCACGCATCCACGCACCCACACACAGGCGACAGGAAGTATGTGTACGTTTCAGACAAAGGAGTGCCAAGCGTTTGGACCCGGGGAAGACATGTTTGACAGCACCAGTATCATCGCCCATAACATCTTCACGAAGGCCAAGGTGTCTGGTCGTGCGGACGTGAGAGCGCAATAATGTCGAGTATCCGGTTGCAGCCTGTGCATGTGCGTCCGCAGGAACTTTACGCCAGCGCGGTGGACCAAGTGACAGGCCCGGTTCATTCAGCTCATCAGTGGGTCAACATGACAGACGTCACGATCGACATCAATGCCACGCACGTGGTCAGCGCGCACGCCTGGCGCACACACGCTGGCTCGCACTGTGTCTCATTTTGCTCCTGCGTTGTGCAGGTGAGGACGTGCAAGCCAGCGCTGGGTCACAGTTTTGCTGCAGGAACTACAGATGGAGGAGGAGACCTCAACTTCACCCAAGGTTCTACATGGACCTTGACATATGTTTGGACACTCCATGTTTACTTGTTGCACATCGTAGGTGCGGTGGAGGGCGACCCGTTTTGGGACGGCATCCGAGACGCCCTGCTGGGTGAGCCATCCAACCAAACGCAGGAATGTCACTGGCCCAAGCCCATCCTGTTCAGCACCGGAGAGGTGAGCGCACCTCTGCCCGCTTTCCCACAAATGCAAAACAAATGCTCAACGGGCTGCCTGCCTGCGTGTAGATGAACTGGCCGTTGCCGTGGCATCCAGAAATTGTTGATGTGCAGATCTTCACTGTTGGATCTCTAGCAGTTGTCGCTGTTCCTGGAGAGATGACGTAACACACACACACACACACACTCATACATTGTGATGCAATGCATGACCATGATGACGATGTGTGCACGTGTGTGACAGCACCATGGCGGGCAGAAGGCTCAGAGAAGTTGTTAAACAGGTCAGTGTACACACACGCACACACACACGCAGTTTGTGTATCACTGTTTGCCACGCACGTGTGCGTCAGGAGCTTCAGCGAGGCGAGGCCTTCTCAGACGCAGACGTGGTGATCGCCGGTCTGAGCAACGTGTACACGCACTACATCAGCACCTACGAGGAGTACCAGGTACACACGCATGCACGCACGACAGATGATAACAATGATAGAGGCACCTTGTCTAGGTTCAGAGGTACGAGGGCGCATCCACCATCTACGGCCCGCACACACTCAGCGCCTACATCCTGAAATTCAGCAACTTGGCACGCGCCATCGCTCAGGTAAAACCAGCACAGAAGAGCACCTTTGCCACGGCGGCAGCAGGCTGACCAAGTCGTGATGTCATCACGTAGGACCGAGTTGGCACACTTGCCCCGGGTCCGCCTCCTCCGTTCTTCCAGAAGAATCTTTTCAACCTGCTACCCGCGGCGACACTTGACAGGAAACCGGACAACAGCAGCTTTGGAGATGTCCTGGAGGAGGTCCTCCCTGTCTACAGACGGGTAGGAGACACGCACGCACGCCATGGATCAAAGCTACTTTTAATGGTGGGCGGGCTTTGGGTTCCAGGGCGACGTGGTGTCCGTCACCTTTGTGGCAGGAAATCCCCGACACTCAGGCGACGTGGTAAGGAAGCTCTCGTTGTTCTTTCTGCTCGGTGTGCCTCCCTTGCTTGCCAGCTTCTGTTTCTGCATCTGACTTTGAGCTCATTCCCACTCCTGTCGCATATCAGAGGGATCGAAGCTTCGTCGCGGTGGAGATGCAGGATGACGCAGACGCTGGCGCCGACAGATGGACGTTGGTCCATACCGACGCCTCGTGGGAGACCAGGTGCGTGCCCACGCAGGCACGAGTCGGCGGGGACGAAGCTGACCCGACGCCGTCCGCAGGTTCTTCTGGTTGAAAGGCTCAGAGCGGCGGAGCAACGCCACGGTGGAGTGGCGCATCCCGGCCGACGCCCCGGCCGCTTCCTACAGGATCAAACACTTTGGCCACTACAAGAGCATGAAAGGCCTGCGACCGCTCATCACACCCTACCAGGGCACGTCCCGCGTCTTTCGGGTCATCGACAGCTTCTACTCCGAGTGATCGCCGCTTGTGACTTGCTGCTCCTTTGCGCCAATAAAATTCTGTTGAAAAGGCCTTCACCTGTTGATATTTTGTTGTCGTCTTGCAAAAGATGAGTGGCACATAAAGGAAGAGGAGGAGTCAGAAGTTCAAACATGAAGACACCAAGAGCTCAAAGGTCAGCAGAGGGGCTGTGTCCTTTGTCAAGGATGACCTCAGGGGCTATTTTTGTCTTCACTTTCCAAGCTTGTGCAAGAAGTTTGCGAGACATTTAAATTAACCGAAAGCAGCCCACTCGCACCACCTGCTGGCCGGTTTCACCGGAACTGCCGCTTCAGGGTTCTGTTTTGTCCGCACTCGCTCGCCCGCTCTTACCCTCTCGTGCTTTTTTTTTTTTTTTTTTTTTTTGCAGGCAGCCAACATGATTTCAAACATCGTGTCCAGGAGGGTTTTGCTCGGGAATGCCGTCGCTTGCTGCACGGGGAAACGTGCACGCTCATGGCCGCTTGCCTCCACCAGTCGGTAAGTTTTTACGCTAAAGTAAGACACGAAACCGAGGACAAAAAGTCCCGAGCGTCATAGTATGCGGGTACGTGTGCAGTTGGCATGTTTCCTTCCTGCAACTCCACACCCGCATTCCAAAATCTTTCTTTGGGACTCTGCGGAAGACTGACGACCGTCTTTGTCCAGGGGCGCAAATGGGATTTTGGAAATGGGGTGGACGCGGGAAGACACACACACAGAAAAATCTGTTGTAGATTTCCTATTTGAATAAATAATCTCAATTGATGGAATTTATTTGTTTACTACGCCAGTAATTCACCAAAAGCTACCCTCAAAATTGTGTATAAACAAAAGCAAATTTTCATAAACCCAAGTGTTGAATGAATTATTGTGTGAGGATTCTCCACCTTGATTTAGTATGACGACAAAGTGGCATGTCTTGGCCACGGGCGGGATAGTCTGGTTTTAGAGGAAACCATGTGATTGAGCTTTGTTTTTCCACTTCATAGCTAATATTTTGGAGAGTAAATGTGACATAGCGCGTGCGGCTGTTGCGGTTGCAGCGGCATCCACGTGGACGCGCCGCCGGTGATTCCCATGCTGACGAGTAGCTACGCTCACGGCACGTCGTCCTTCTCGCTGCTCAACGCCACAGTGGGCGAGGCACTGGTCCGGGCGGCCGACACCTGGCCCGACCGGGAGGCCGTCGTCTTTGTGCAGGACGGCGTGCGAAAGACCTTCGCCGACTTCAACCAGGACGTGAGTGCATGCACCGCTTTGGAAGCTTCATGACGTGAGCTAAGTGAGCTAGCTACTTTTGGGCCGGTTCTCTGCTTTGCCCTTGCAGGTGGAGCGGGCCGCCTCCGGCCTTCTGGCCGTGGGCTTGCGTCCGGGTGAGCGCCTGGGTATTTGGGGGCCCAATACGTACGAGTGGCTGCTGATGCAGTTCGCCACGGCCAAGGCGGGCATCATCATGGTGGGTGCGCTACGGAGGCCTCCTTCATGTCGCCTCGCTCAACCTTTGTCCCTTGGCACGCGCCGCAGGTATCCGTTAACCCGGCCTATCAGCTGGAGGAGGCGGAGTTTGCCCTCAGGAAGGTGCGCCACAGCCGACAAGAAAGACACAGTCTGAGCGTGCACGGTGCTTCTTTTCAGCACGAGCTTTCTGCAGGCCGACTGATTTGGGCGCATGTATGTGCGTGCGTGCAGGTGGGCTGTAAGGCGGTGGTGTGCCCGGAGGCCTTCAAGACCCAAAAGTACTGTGAAATGTTGCGGCTCATCTGCCCAGAGATGGCCACGTGCCCCGCCGGAGACATCCGCAGCAGCCGGTATGAGCGACGGCTCGGGCCGAGCGATGGCAACGTGTGACTCCGCTCGCCTTCTCGGCAGGCTGCCCGACCTGCGCTGCGTGATTGTGCTGGATGGCGGCCGCCATCCCGGAGCCTTCAGCCTAGACCAGGTGCTGCAGGCGGGCGATGGGCGCTCCCTGCGTCAGCTGCACGAGCTCCGACTGTCCTGCGATGACCCCATTAACATCCAGTTCACCTCGGTAAGGCGCATACGTGCCCCACCGCCCACGTGCTGCCGTGGAAAATGTGCGACAACGGCATGCGTTGCCCGCAGGGAACGACGGGGCAACCCAAAGGCGCCACGCTGACGCATCGCAACGTGGTCAACAACGCTTTCTTTGTGGGCAAGCGGGTTGGCTTCGACTGGCAGGTGAGAGGCCGCTCGCTCGGCTGCCGCCTGCTCGGCAGCGCCGGATTGACCTCGCCGCCGTCTGTCGGCTGCAGCCCTCCACGCGAGTGTGCCTGCCCGTGCCGCTCTACCACTGCTTCGGCTCGGTGGCCGGCGGCGTCTGCATGGCCGTCCACGGCATCTCGCTGGTTTTCCCTTCGCCCTGGTACAGCAGCAAAGACAACCTGGACGCCATGCAGAAGGAGAAGTAAGACAAAGCGCCAACATGGCTCCGAGATGTTTTTTTCTCCTCGGAGGACTGAGAAAGTCATTTCTCAATGTGTCTTGCAGGTGCACCTTTGTGTACGGGACGCCCACCATGTACGTGGACATGACCAGTCAGCCCGACGTGCACAAGTACGACCTATCGTCTGTGGTTGGAGGTTAGCGGACAGCGGACATTTTTTTTCTCCCCCATCTGTGCAGCACCCTTTTCAAATGTTGGTGGTGTTGTGGTTGCCTGGTCGTTGCAGGCATCATCGCAGGCTCGCCGTGCCCTCCCGAGCTGGTCAAACGCATCATCTCCATCATGGGCATCAAGGAAGTCACGGTGAGTGAGGCGGCACCTTTTTCAAATTGTGTGCAATTTGTCATATATCCGCTAGAGGGAGACAAATTGCAGCTAGTTTGTCAAAGGAATGTTTTTTGACATGCGGAATGAGCAAAGTGGGCAAAGGTGGTGATTTTTTTGTTTTTTATTGAGGCGTTGAGCGGAATTAGCGATGTGATGCTTTTGCCAACGTGAAGCTCAGGCGGGACGTGTGGGAAGGCATTAGCGTTAGTAAACAAGCCGGGGGGGGGCATCCGTCGGGGGAGCCTGTGTTGTTTGTTGCCTGGGCCGGAGTGCATAGAAAAGTTCAGTTGTCGTGGGGCCGATGTCAAATGGGAAAAACAAATCTGTCTGCCAGCAAGTCGGCGACAGGCCGGCAGAAGGGAGGAAGTCACGTGCTGTCAGTGGAAGCCGTGTACGTGTGCCAGTTCCAGTCTGGAGCGTCACCCTACCGTGGCAAAAACCAGCCAAGTCGTGTCCAGTTCAGTTTGGCCCAGTCAAGTCGTGCTCCGGCTAAGCCAAAGTGGGCCACTTTGCAGCCGCTCTGCAGGCGACGCTTGCCAATTACATCGTTTCCCTTGAATAAGTCCATTATTTTTTTCTTCCAATTGGAAAACATTTCTTTTCATTCCTGTCGCTGCAAACGGGACATTAATGGGGAACCGTCAGCGGTTTGGCCTGAAACCTCCTAAAAGGGGAAGGCCAATCTATGCAAATTGCTCCCGGCCACCCCCCCCCCCTTTCCTGCCACTCAGTGGCGTGCAGCCACCTTGTTTCTTTTGGGCTTGAGCCGGCAGGCGGCGAAGGCGGCGCTGTCTCGCACCCGTTTGCCTCTCTGCGCCGGCGGCGAGGCGCACACGGCGTCCGCTGCCTTGCGACTGTTTGCGTCCATCCACCTAGATAGTGTAAGAGCAACGAGGGCTTGCTTAAGAAACTCAGAGCGGTGGCCAGCGCCAGTGAACTTGTGGTGGGCCGACAAGGGTCATGCTACCTGCGCAGCGGCGCCAGCTGGCAGGTGCAGCTCCAAGGGTTGTTGGCCACGGTCAAGTTGGACACCCGAGACAAGTTCAGCGTGCGGGGGAGCCAGCGCAGCTTGTTGTTGCTGATGTCCAGCTGGGTCAGCGCCGTCACGCCGGTGAACGCCTCCTCCGACATCTGAAACGAGCGTTTTCTGCTCAAGCGAGTGCGCAGGGTAACCTTTCGGGTATCGGCGAGCGTGGGAAGCTCGCCGACGGCCTGAAAGGCTCCTCTCATTCTGTGTCAATATCAGCGCGCACAGACAGACGGACGCGAAAAGCTTCGCGCAGGTGCGACACTTGGAAATTTCCACTTGGGACAAGCCCAAGCGACAAAAACACACAAGGAACTACCCAGTCCCGCCCCGCTCCGTCTCCCGCAGATGAGCTGTTTGGGAGGCGCGCAAAGAGGTGTCTATGCATCGTGACACATACAAACACACACTGTTTACTCACTTCACCAAACTCGCAATGGTTGCATAACCGCTTGAGCTTTTTCCACGCTCGCTCCCTCCCTCCCTCCTTCACTCGCTCTATTTTTTCAAATGTACACATAGAAAGCTAAAAAGATGTTCTACAATTCCACTTCTCTCTGTACTACAGCTAACGATTGTTATCATGCAAACAGAGTCTTTTGTTTACAAAGCCAGTCAGGCGCCACATGTGCAATTTTGGATGGCGGACCACCTCCTGTTTCCATCAAGGCCCTCTCCCTAAAGAGGCAGGGGCGGGCCTACAGTGGGCGAGCTGGGCTCATGGCCCCCACTGACCTTCTCCAGGCCCATGCCGTCCAGCTGGAGCCTCTCCAGGTAGCGGCCGAAGGAGCTGTAGGCGCGCTCGGGGATGCTCCTCATGGGGTTCCCGCCTAAGGCCAGCTCCTCCACCACGCGCAGCTTGCTCAAGGCAGCAGCGGGGTAGACGGCCAGCTGGTTGCGCTCCAGGTGCAGCGCGGCCAGGTTCTCCACATCATCCAGGGATCCGGCATGGAGCGTGCTCATCTGGTTGCTGCTCAGGTGCAGCCAGCGCAGGTCCTTGGCGCCGGCGAAGGTGCCGGGACGGAGCTGGCGGAGCTTGTTGTCGTCCAGGCGCAGCACAAAGAGATTGACCAGAGGCGAGAAGAGGCCTTTGGCCAGCTCGCCGATGCGGTTGTGGTCCAGGTGCAGGTAGGTGAGCCGGCTCAGGTCTCGGAAGGCATCGGGCTGGATGCTGGCTATCTGGTTGTGTGAAAGGTACAGGTACACCAGCTGGCTCAGGCCCTTGAACGCGTTGGCTGCCAGCTGGCGCAGCTGGCAGTGCTGCATGTGCAGCGATACCAGGCCGCCGCTGTCGGCGAAGGCGGCGGCCGGAACGCCGCCCAGCGGGTTCCTCTGCAAGTTGAGCAGCCGTGTGGACGCGGACACGCGTGGGATCTTCTTGAGGCCCGCGCCCTCGCAGATGACGTGCTGCAGGTCACCGTGGCAGTGGCACAGGCTCGGGCACTGGCCGGGCGCAGCCCCGGCCGTCGGGACGCTCGCCAGCAGCAGCAGCAGCAGGCAGCTCACGCGCCGCATCTCGTCCTCGTACTGAGCCGGCCGACTTTGGGGCGCCGGCAAAAGGCGTGTGGGCGGCCACCTCCTTCCCCGGGGGCTGTCCCCACTCGCCAGAACACTCGCCCCATTGATCGGGAGGGGAAAAAATTAAAAAAACTAAGTCGTCCGTCTGCGAGAGGAGGAAGTTTGCCTGCCCGCTGGCGGCTGAGCCTTTGAGCCATAATCGCCCGCGCGTGTTCCAAACATTCCTTGGGCCAAGGGAGTGCTTGCGTAAGGAATGTGCCACTCGCTCGAGGCTTTTGCCACGTTGTCGGGAATGCCGCTGCCTGTCTGATGTTACCGCCGAAGGCCCTCCCCACTAACCCATGACCTGTGATTGACAGATCGGATACGGCACCACGGAAAACAGTCCCGTCACCTTTTGTGGCTCGCCATTCGACAACATGGACAGGAAGTCCAACACGGTCGGTTACATCATAGACCATACGGAGGTGCGTTCTTCCATTCCATCCATTCCGGGACACTTGATGGCCAATAGCACGCCAGAATGCAGTGTGTGAAGTGAAAGGTGGCGGGCGTGTCCGCAGGCCAAAATCGTCAACCCCTCCAACGGGCAGCTGCTTCCGTTGGGATCTTCCGGGGAGATCCTGATCCGAGGCTACTGCGTCATGTTGGGCTACTGGAACGATCCGGAGAAGACCCGCGAGTGCATCGGCGAAGACGGCTGGTACAAGACCGGGTGAGTCGGCGCGCCAGCGGGATGGGCGCCGTGCGTCTTACTTGATGTCCACGTCTGCCTGCCTCCTCAGGGACATCGGCAGCTTGGACGCGTTCGGCTACTGTCGCATCAAAGGCCGCATCAAGGACCTCATCATCCGAGGAGGCGAAAACGTCTACCCTGCCGAGATTGAGCAGTTCATACACACACACCCCAAAGTCAAAGAAGTGCAGGTCAGCTCCACACACGCCAGCGCCTCGATTCTGCGACATTCTCACGCCTGGCATGTGTGGCAGGTGGTGGGCGTGGCGGACGCCCGCATGGGTGAGGAGATTTGCGCATGCATCAAAGTGAAGGATGAGCAGGAGTTGAGCCAAGAGGACATCAAGGCTTTCTGCAAGGGGAAGGTTAGATTCACTGCCGTTAGCCTCGGCTAGCATTAGCGCGAGTGACGTACCGGATGTGCATGACTGTATGCCAGTGACCTTTGTGACCTTTTTGCCTGTGTGCAGATTTCTCACTTCAAGATTCCTCGCTACGTCATGTTTGTCAGCAGCTTTCCACTCACCGTCACCGGAAAGGTAAGACGCCGTGACCCGTCAGAAGGAAGCGAGCCGCTGCGGTCGGCACCTGAGCGAGCGGCTGTTTCCCGTTTCAGGTCCAGAAGCACCAACTCCGCCGGGAGGCGGAGGAGCGACTGGGACTCGCTGAGGCCGTGGCGTCTGCCCGTTCCGACGACACCTCAGCCTGACGGCTGTCCGTCATCATTGCCATTAGAGAATGAAAGATGAAGGACACTCTCCGACGTGCCAGTCACTCGTTCGGACCCCCATTGGTCATTTGTCAGCAGTCACCTGACGAAAATGAGCTGGTCGGCCGTCAGTCACCCACTGCCCCTCCCCTCGTTGCCCCTACCTATCTGTCCCGAGTCAGCCATGTTTATCTGCGGATGGAACACAGGAGCCGGCTTGTGTGCTGCGCTATCAAAATAAAGCTTTAATACTGTCAGGGTGAAGGCGAGCAGCGAGCCCATCGTGGAAGCAAAATGTAAACGTCCCGTGCGTGCGTGTAGATTAAGACCAAAAGGAGGGAAAATGGCGGCCGGCTGAAAACGGCGTCCGAGGTGGAGCCCGTTCTGTGCCTTCTCAGTAAAAGCGGCCGGCAGCTCTTAGAACACACCGTAGGCGTCGCCGTGTCGCGTGGCCACGGCGAAGGCGGGGTAGGCCTCGTAGGCGGCGTACGCGGCCACCCCAGCGACGCCGTCCTGCTTCATGCTCCCCGGCACCGGAGCGGCCAAAGCGTAACCTGGAAGAAACGGACAGGGAAGCCGCCTTCAGTCCCGGCGGCTGGCGGGTCCGGCGCTTGCGGCTGGCGCGGCCTACGGACCTTCACATACCTGGGAAGGCCACCGTGGTGAGGGCGGCGTCGGGGCCCTCCGCGGCCAGCCCCAGCGTGTGCAGCGTGTGCTCAGCCGCGTGCGCCTTGGCTTCGTCCACAGCGGCGCTCAGCTTGCTTGGCGTGAACGGGAGCCTGCTTGACACAATGTTGACTCGCATGTTGAGCCACTCGAGTAAGCTGCCTATCTTCAAGTGAGGGGCGGAGCTTCGTTTAAATGTGCTCAGATAACTAATTGCAAAGGCCAAAACAAGAGGCGGCCGTCTTATTGGGCTGGCCCTCAAAGGCGAGACTGCGCTCACATGTTGGGATTCTGCGTAGCCAACGCCGGGACGGTGACCTTGTAGAGGAAGAGCTGGCGCTGGTCAGGTCCGATGGCTGAGTGCAGCTGGTACACCGGCGCCCCCCAGCTGTTCTTCTCGCACAGCTCTTCCAGAACCTGCACACAGGCGCACTGGCACTGAGTGACTGTGTGCCGCACGTGTGCTCGTGCTTCTGTGTTTGTGTGTGTCGGAAGATGACTCCGGAACCAGCTTGGCGCATGTGTGAAGCAGGACCTGCATAAGCGTCACCCACCTGCGGCGCCGGCTTGAGGGCGGCGGCTTTAAGGCCGACGGCGGCCGGCGTCATGGGCGTCAACTCCATGCCAGGCAGAAGGTCGTACAGCTTGTCGTCAGCTCGCTTGGGGGTGGCGCCCGGGCGACACGAGCCGCCAGCGCTCCCCGCTGCGTATGTAAGGTAGCCCCGCCCTCCCAGCCCACGCACCCCCGCAGCCCCTACAGGCACACTCATGTAAACTTCTACAGGAGAAATCAACCACATCGGTTCCAATCAGCCGCAATCTCACACTTAAACACGGACAGACAGACGGACAGACAGACAAAACGGCCTCCCCAGCATTCCCGTTGATTGTAAACGCCTACTGGACGTCGCTGCAGCACCCTAGCCGGAATCTTTTCTGGTCCGCAAGCTTTCTGCGTTCGGCGTGCTAGTGCACGTTAGCAACTGACCGAATGACGGATGGGGTTTTGCTGCCATCCAAAATATGTGCCAATCGTCCAGTAGTCGTCGTTTGATTGACAGTGCAAACGTGAAGCAGAGTAAAGGGGACCTCTGACCTCGAACCGATGGCGTCCTCATCACGCCGCGACCTGCGACGTGACCTTTGGCGGCCGGGAAGCGGAAGTGGGCTGGAGCGGCAGCGGCATACGCGTGCGGTGCGTAGAACACCGGCGCCCCCAGGTACGCCACGGTGGGGTCGTACACCTGACCGTGACACAAAAGAGTCAACTCGCACAAAGTTTCAAACACCCTGGAGGTCAACTGGCCCAACCAGTGGTTTGTCTGTTGCGGCACCTGGCCCAGGGTGAGGGCTGCGTAGTCGTCATGCGGCGGCGGAGCCCCTCGGCCTCTTCGACCTCCTCGACCTCCCGTCCCTCGCGTGTAGCGCACGTAGCTGTCCTTGTCCACCGGCTTGGCCAGCGTCACCTCCATTGCCGATCCGTCCAACACCTGGGTCGGCGCACGCAGGGCTGCCTGAGTGTCATCGTTGTCGCGTATGCGTGCACGCGCGTGTTTGCGTGCATGTGACCTTCCCGTTGAGGGCTTTCATAGCGTTAATGGCGTCATCACGGTGCGTGAAGTGGACAAAGGCGTAGTCTCGGATCTTCTTCACTCGCTCCACCGCACCTGCAGCACACGCCAGTCAGGCTCGCTGGGCTGCCTGGGGGCACTGCCGCCGGCTGGTGCCCACCTGCTTTGATGGCATTGAACTCCTTGTGGATGTTCTCCTCACTGGTGTGCAGCATGAGATTCCTGACATAGAGGATCTTGACGGCGGCCATGACGTCCTCATCCACCTCCACCTCAGGCTCGGCCCAGTCCACCGCAATGGCGTGACCCCACAGCTGGATGCGGCCTGCTGGGACGCGGGACGTGACGGCTGCCAGGTGAGCCGCCGCCGTCTAGCGCCCGCGATGGCTCACCTGGCAGAAGTTTGCGACGCGCCATGGCCGCCGCCCGGTGGCTGTCGTACTCTACGAAGGCGAAGCCCCGGTTTTTGGATTTGTCTGCCGCGCTGGGATAGACGATGACGTCCACGGCTCCTTCGGTCACCTTGCGCATCTCGGCCAGGATCTCCTCCCGCTTTTTGCTCTTGGGGATGCCGCCCACAAACAGTCGGCAGTTGTCCACGCTGGCGCACACGCCCAGCAGGCGGCCGCTCCTGCCGGATGGCGGAGAGGCCAGTCAGACGGGGAGCCCTGGAGCGTTGCCCCCTTCCTCGCTTGCTCGCCCACCTGATCTCGTAGTTGTTGAGTTGCTTGGCGGCCGCTCGCGCCTCCTGTTTGTTGCCAAAGGTGACGAAGGCGTAGCCGCGGTTGTTGCCGTTGAAGTCCATCATCATCCTCACCTCAAAGATCCGACCAAACTCGTGCCAGAACACCAGAACCATGGTTAGCTGGGCGTGCCACGCATGCCATGCTTTGCCCCACGCAGGACGGCGACGTTGTCACCTTCTCGCAGAGTGGCACGAGCTCATCCTCAAAGAGATCTCGCGGGAGTTTCCCCACAAAGATTTCACTTCCTCTTTCTGGGGGGGGCCCGTTCCAGCCAGGCGGGGGCCCGCCGTACCGGCGCTGGCCGTTCTCCTGTCGGATGTCGGAGCGCCTTAGCACGTTTGCGCCAATGGGCGTTAGTTGGACACGGACACACCCCTTTACCTGCTGGAGGCTGTACCCCGTCCTCTGCACCAGTGCCCTTAGCCCCGCCTCCTTCTGCGCTCCCGCTAGTCCCTCCCCCCCTGCCTTCTGATTGGTTTCCATTGGCTTTGATTGACAGCTTGACAAATCAAGGAAATTAGCAGAGCTCACTGCAGGACGGGGGAGAAAGGTTAGCTGGCTGCAGGTCAAATGGCCGTGTGTGTGCGTGCGTGTTTGTGCATGTGTGTGTGTCAAGTCATGGGAAGAAACAGGTCACGTCACCTCGTGATGACCAATCAGTTGCGTTTGCCGCAGAGGCGTCACTCATGCTCTCGTTTCTGGTTGAAATTACTTGCAAAACTTTAGATCGTTTATAATCAGTTACAATAATGACAATGAGATTGATAATTGAGTTTTTTTTTCCCCAGAGTGCTGGGAAAAGTTTTCTTATTTTTAACAATGATTTGCTTATCTGTAATGTGTTTCCACTCGTCACAGTAGCAAAAGTAGTTTTGAAAGTTTTTTTGAATAATCGTAATGATGATCGGGTAACATGTGAATCGGCCTCATGATAGGGCACACTTAGCATGTTAGCACCGAGCCACTGCACACATTCGTTCCACCGCCTCTGTTTGTTCTCACGGAACCAAATGAAGCGTTTCCATCCATTTCTAAATCACCAAATGTAACAAAGTTGATGTTTGCATCTTATGATGTTTTCTTTTGGAAGGGAAAAAAAAACAAAACTTACCTGAGCAATTTCAGAGATCACCTCCCTCCACTCAGACCTGTGTCATTCTGACCACTCTATGCATGCGTGCGTGCGTGCGCGCCTTTACTGTGTGTGTGTGGGTGCGTGCACGTGTGTGAGAGCGCGAGAGAGTGAGATCACATCATATCAAACTCCAAAGGTTCACTGTCTCTGTGTTAGCTTTACAAGGGTTCATTAATATTTAACTTGCTGCTATCTGTGTGCGAACGCGCGCACAAATACGCGCGCGCGAGAGCGCACACGCGCAACCAGATATGACGCTGAAGTTGGACCCACAGTTGGGCTCGCGATAATTCATTGTCAGTGTTGCTCACTGAACTTATTGATTCCATTGTTTTTACCGGATTTTTCATTCCTTTTTTAATCACACAAACAGTGTCTTCATCAATTTCTCTGGTCATGGAGGTATTAAGTCCAAACACTTAAGGTGCAAGTGTTTGGACTTTTCGATGAATCGGCACTTATTTGGATCATGATGAATCCTTCAGAGACTCCTCATCTTGCGGAAAGCGACGAAGCTCCTCGAAATTTGCTTTCCACCTGCTCCTACCCTCGTAACTTGCGTGCAGTCATGTGGAAATGACAATTTACGAATGTCGCTCAGGTACTTAAACGCCGCATTGGTGTCTATAAAGCTGAGGGTGAGAATGCAAGTACTTCTGGTTTAGTTTTCACAATAAACAAAATAAGGCATTTCGCAGTATTGTTTCCGCGTGGAATTGAGCCATGTTTTCATTCCTGGTATGAACATTTAACAATGCGTAATGATAGATAACGACCTGGTTAAATATAACAAACGCTTTGGTTCGTACTGGCTTGCTTCATTCCCTTAATGTCTTGACAGCTTTGACGGAATCTTCG
Source organism: Syngnathus floridae (assembly GCF_059516105.1). Taxonomy (NCBI): domain Eukaryota; kingdom Metazoa; phylum Chordata; class Actinopteri; order Syngnathiformes; family Syngnathidae; genus Syngnathus; species Syngnathus floridae. The sequence goes on along the minus strand of NC_142430.1, from coordinate 3,676,102 downwards.
TCTTACTGTTTAACTTGACCTAAGTCGCTCCAACAGAATGAAAGGCTTTGGTCGCCCAAGCCGGAGGAAACAATTTCGTCTAATTTAATTTGCAGAGCGGACAATTGTCCAGGTCTTCCTGCTTCCGAATGACGGCGAGCCGCCTCGGAACTTGTGTTTAGGCGTTTGACTTCGACCACGTTGGCCGCCGCCGGTGACGGTGGCTGGCCTTGTTTATGCTGCGCTTCGGATCAGCCAAGCAGGCCTCCGCTCCGGTCTGATGCCAGTTTAACGCCTCCGCTGGTTTGTTCCCATCGGCCCATTAGCTCACCAAGTAAGCGCCACAACACCCTTTTCGCATTTCTATACACATATCTATCGATGAATTTGTTTTTCAAAACTCAAGTGCCGGTCGGTGTGGTGTGTTTTTTGGCACTTGTGGTGTGTTTTTGGCGCTGCGGCCCGGAATGACGGCGTTTATTGTTAGCCTTTTGCTCGCATCAGTGCTAACGCTGAAGCTAACGATTTAGAGGCTGCTAAGAATTTTACAAGTTGCCGATTAAAAGCCACTAAATCGTCGCTCATCTTGACATTTAACTCGCCCCAACAACAAGCACGAGATGGTGCCAACGGCCTCTTATTAGCTTTTGTTATTAGGCTAATGCTAGCTTTGTTTTGACTCACCAATCTGGAAGTTTCTTCATGTTTTTGAATTTGAGATGATACCACACCATTTTGTCTCTTCAAAAGACACACCAGACGTAGATTCTTAACTTGGCAGCAAGAATTCGCTCGTAAATGTTCAGAAGTGCAACAAGTGATGATCAAATTATAGGACAACAATATTGGCCATCGTTTCGAGACCTTGTGGAGCTTGCATTTGTCCCAAACCACAATGACATTTTGTCTAATCCTGCAATCTTTCTGCTTCCTTAGAAAATATGAGCCAGGTGCAACAATGACATCGAGATTTGGTAAAACCTACAGCCGCAAGGGGGGACAGGGCACGTCCAAGTTTGATGAAGTGCTGTCCACCAAGAGGGGCACCCTGAGCACAAAATGGGGTGACACCACCTTCAAGGCCAAAGTGGGCTCCAAGCGCGCCGGCGCGCCAAAGGGCTCTTTGTCCCCAGATGCTCACAAGCGAGGCCGACTCGGCGGGGACGGCTCGGATGACCCCTTTGGCTTTGATAGTGACGACGAGTCCAAGCCGGTGTCGTCTCGTGGAGGCAGCAAGTCGTCGCCCGCCAAGGCGGAAGCCCCTCGGGTGGGGACAGTGGGGCTCAAGCCGGACTCCAGAAACCGGTCCAGCTTCCGTGAAGAAGTGCGCGCCTCCACGCTGGAGCCTTCATGGCCGCAGCATCGTGCTCCCTTCTTTGACAGCAATCATGCTGGCCAAGGTAATTAGCACCATTGTGGGGGGGGCACCTGTTTTAAAATCCCAAAGATACCTCACGCTCATTTAGTCTTTTCAGCAGAAAAAGCGGAAAGCTCCTCGCCATCTTGGGAGAAGCAGCACAGTTACGCCTGGTACCAGAACGCCTCAGACAGCGACCGGAAGCCTTGGGCGCAGACGGCCACACTGAAGACCTTCACCTCCATGCACAACGTCACCAATCAGGCAGGCGACGTGAAGGAATGGAACGGCGAAGCCGCTCCCGCCAGCGCAACCAGTGCAGCTAGCTTTAGCGGCGCCGCCGAGCGGCCAGGTGCCACGTGGCAGCGAAAGAGGGCCGCCGAGCAACTGTGCGACAGGTACCGACGTTTTTGTTTAGAAAAAATTCCAAAATGCAGTTGTTTGTATACAGCTGACATTTTTGAAGCAATTGGCGCACAGCTTAAATCTAGTTTGCCCGCGCTCTTCAAATCAGGAAAATGTCCTCCAAGGCATTTTGTGACCAAGATGGCATGCGCTTGTGCTAGACTGCACTTGTTTCTCTGCTATTTAGTCAGAACTGGTCCGCATCGAAGAAGGGAACCAACACGGACCTGTATAACTTCGACGAAGTCGTCACCCATCAGGAAAGCCCCGACAATGATGACGGCTCGGCCAAGTACAAACTCCGATACTTTGGTTTTGACGACACGAGCGACGACAGAAACGATGACGACAAGAATTGTGGGCCCCGAGTCAGGATGTGCCTGAAGACGGCTGCGGTCGCCGAGGAAATGCGACCCGTCGCCATGGATGACGAGCCCGTCGGGAGCCTCCCTACACTTGCCGGACGTGCCACCAAGCGGAGGAAAGAGCGGAGGCGGGGCGGCGCCTCCCGATCAGGTGCGTTCCCTCTGGTCCTTTCCAAAGCGTGTGGAGTCGCCATCGATGATTCCAAGTTGAACATTCTGACTTGTTCTACGCTAAGAACCCCAGGCCACTTTGACACGGCTGTGCCTTTTTTTTTTTTCTCCCCCCGGCGCTTAACCAGAGTGGAGCGCTCGCTTGCCGGATGGCGTCGCCACCACTGATGTGTTTAGTGTCTCCGGGGATGATAGCAAGACGGTGGCCGCCGGCCCCGGCAGCCCCCCCCACAGCAAGCCGGCCAACAAGAACCAAGACACCTGCCGGAGGATCTTCAGTGCGCAGAAGAAGGTGAGACAGAGTCGTCATGACTAAACGAATTATCCAACAAATGTGTGTGTGTTGTAGTCTCCCACCAAAGCAGTGTACAACGCTCGCCACTGGACGCTGGAGAGCCAAGAGGAGCCCATTCCGTCCTTCATGTGCCGCCCGCCGGCGAATCCCGTAAGACGCTCTCTGCTGGCTGCCTGCAAGTGCTTCTTTCAGCCTGGTCCGACAATCTCCCCGTGACGTTCCGCAGTCGCCGCAGCCGTCAGGAGGAGCATCTGCCCACCAGGTGTCGGAAGCGCGCACAGACAATGGCGTGGTCTTCAAGGCGCCGCCTCCTCCTCCCAAGGTCACCAAGTGCGTCCACATCCCCACTGACCCCTACCAGGACAACGTCATTGCCCTCAAGTGTCGCAAGGAGCACAAGGAGGTGCGCACACTGCTGCCAGTGCGTGCGTGCGTTAGCGCGGCCACGCTAACGTGTTGGCTCTTGGCTCAACTCAGCTGTACACGGTGGTCCAGCACGTGAAGCACTTCAACGACGTGGTGGATTTTGGCGAGAACCAGGAGTTCATCGACGACTTTGAGTATCTGGCCGCTGGCCTGAAGAGCGGCCAACCGCTGTACACGCGCTGCCTCAGGTAGGACCAGGCTACCAAGGCGCTGGTGCTGGCACTGGTACTGGTGGCGCTTTCCCTTTTGGTTCACGCCGTCCGTCTGCCCGCGTGTGTGCAGTGTGATCGGCCTGGCGACGCGCTGCGCCATGCCCAGCTTCCGGATGCACCTCAGGGCGGGAGGGAAGGTGGCGCAGGTCTTCAAGACGCTCAGCGACGCCCCCCAGCACCAGGTGAGTCCCGCTGGCCAACTCGCTCCTGACTTTGAAAAGTTGAGCTCCTTCATTCCAGTGGCGTTTCTATTTTTTTGACCGAGCGCTCGCTTTGGCTTGCGTTGCGCAGAACTTGGCCATGTGCACCGCCTCCCTCATGTACATCCTCAGCCGCGACCGACTCAACATGGACCTGGACCCCTCGTCCCTGGACCTGATGATCCGGCTGCTGGAGCTGGAGCCGAACCACGGCGGCTGCGACGACTCTGCGTCCCAGCTGAGCGCCAGGGAGATCTGCAAGATGAAGGAGAAGATCCGCAAGCTCTGCGACACGGTGCACAACAAGCACCTAGACCTGCAGAACATCACGGTGCCATGCTCGCTCGCACTCACGCACACGCTCGTCGCTTTGTCGCGTGTGTGACCTTGTCGGGTCTTCCTTCCCGCAGACGGGTCACCTGGCCATGGAGACGCTGCTCTCGTTGACGTCCAAGCGGGCGGGCGACTGGTTCAAAGAGGAGCTGCGACTCCTGGGCGGCCTGGACCACGTGGTGGACAAAGGTTTGACCCACGTTTGTCTTTGCGTGTGTTCCACACTAATAAAATGCATGTGGCGCCACAGTGAAGGAGTGTGTGGACAACATGAAAGCGGAGGACGACGAGGACAAGCTGGTGTCATCATTGTGGGGAGCTGAGCGATGTCTTCACGTGCTGGATAGTGTAAGCGCATGCGGCAGCCGTGTTGACACAACACAGCACGGTGCATCATGCGTGTGTGTGTGTTTAGGTGACGGTGCACCACGCGGAGAATAGTACCTACTTGATCGCCTACAAAGACTCAACACTCATCGTGTCCTGTGCCAAGTGAGTGACAAATACTTGAGTTTTCTGGCCTTTCCAGCGATGGTCTTACATATTTCATATTGCCTCGAATGTTGATGTTGCATAACCACCCCAGCATCCGTAAAAATGCCTCTCATAAATTGATTTGCCGTGATCTGACTCGGAGTCGACGACATGCTCCACCGTGTCAAATGATTGGGGAGAAGGGAAAGTGCAAATGACGTGCTAACGTGGCGGCGACCGCCCCTGCAGGGCGCTGCGGCACTGTGAGGCCATGATCCAGCGCTACAGCAGGGAGCTCGGCAGTGAACAGAGCGCCGGCGGTGGGCCGCTGCTGGTCAAAGCGGTGGAGAACTGCATGAGGGCCACCATCGTCGTTCTGCTCAATCTGACGCAAGACAACGGTCAGCCCATGCACGCACGCGCGCAAGGACGCAGTGCAGATGCAGACACTCGTAAACGCGCACGCCTGCCCGCCCTTATGTGTGTTGGCAGAGTGGGGCAGCACCAAGACGGGCGAGCAGGACGGCCTGATCGTGACGGCACTCAACTGCGTCCTCAGAATTCCTCAGTACTTTCCTCAGGAGAAGCGCTTCGACATGCGTGTTCTGGTGAGCACCGGTGAGATGGTTTCGCTTGTGCCGCGGGAGCGTAGCTCACGTGCGTGTGTGTGGCCAGGGCCTGGGCCTACTGATCAACTTGGTGGAGTACAGCGCCAGGAACTGCTACTGCTTGACGGAAATGGAGACGGAGGAGGGTCAGGGTCCCTGCGACTCCACCGTGCTCCTCCCGCCATACCAGCAGGACCTCGTCATCGGTGACGGTCAACTGAGCGCTGTCGTCGCGCTTGTGCGGGTACGACTCGGCGTCAAGGCGACGGCGCCAGCCCGCCCTGTTGAACCGCCGCTGTCTCCGTTCCACCCCAGTTGTTCGTCCAAAGGGAGCGAGCTGCCGCCCTGGCTGAGGCGCAGACGGACGACCTCATCAAGGAGCCAGTCAAGCCAGCCGACAAGAGCGGCGAGTGGCGGGAAACGGGTGGCGAGATCCAGTGGGTGGCCAACGAGGACGTCAGGGAGGAGGAGGAGGATAAGGACGACAAAAAGAAGGAGGAGGAGCAAGACGGCGAGCTGGACCTCAGCAAAGGTGAGCCGCCAATGAAATTGGCTCTGAGCGGCCAGCCGGTCTCTCACTGCCGACTTTTTGCTTTTAGCTTTGCAGCACGCGGGCAAGCACATGGAGGACACCATGGTGGCCTCGTACACGGCTCTGCTGCTCGGCTGCCTCTGCAAAGGAAGCCCCGTGAGTGACGCCCACCTGCGGACTGCGTGCGCTAAGGCTAATGCTAATGCTTGTGCTGTGTGTGCCTCAGATGAATGTGACTACTGTGAGAGAGAACCTGCCTCAGGGGGATTTCTCCATCATGACGGAGCTCCTCAGGAAGTTCCTCAACTTCATGAGCCTCACAGTAAGTTGGCCGTTCGGGGGCGTGCATAATTATGCTGCTCTGAGCCGACTGCTGTGTCTTTAACTCTCGTCTCTCTCCGCAGTGTGACATCGGCACCACTGGACACAAGTCCATCTCCAAAGTCATCGACTATCTGGAGCACTGCTAGACACACACACACTCACACACACGGTTGACCTCCAGTCAGTATTTCCACTCCTCTACAGTTTGCCCCCTCATGTCCTCTTTTGTTTGCTGTCTGTGTATCGTTTGTCATCTGGATCCCCGCTGTTTTGGGTTCACCTATTGCCAGAGCACTTGAACATGCTTCCTCTCAGTTGCGACGTTTCATCAGCACACACACACACGAGCACAGCCAAACGTTTACAAGAGCTTTATGGAGGAGCGTGGAGGATGTTTATGTACATAAGTTTGCAGTGCATGATGGGAAGCGGGTGGGCGAGGAGGCTCGGACTACTTTTTGCAAGTTTTTACAGCCCTTTGTTTTTTTTTGCGCCTATTTCTCTCTTCCTGCGTGTTGAAAGCTTGTTAACGGGGCCCCTGCGTTTGTATGGCTCTTTGCTTACGTGTACATACTTTGAGAAAAATAAAAATTGTTACTTTTAATACCTGCCGCCGAGTTCCTTGTTGCGAGTTTCCTAAATTGCTCCTTTTCATCAGAAACAACCATTTTGTTCTCATTTGTACTCAGTGACCAATTTGGCCAAATAGCTTGTTTTGCAACCAAACAGGCACTCAATTTGTCATTTTGTTCCAAGTTGACTCCAAATTGTCCAAACGTCTGGAAGTCCGTCATTGCAGCCCTTTTGTATTTCAAGGCACCGACAACCGCTGTGCGCCGTTGGAAATTTTGCTTGCAATCAAGGAGCCAGAGATAAAGCAGTGAATACATTTTAATGAGACTATTTAGGAAGAGAAAAAAAAAACATGTCAATGCAACAAATACTTCAAGCATGTTAACAGGCAAGCAGGTCTGACGCCCAAGTCCAAAAGTTGACAAAGAAGTGCGGCAGCAGAACCCCAAGTCCAAAAGTCACTTTGGGCTGCAGTGTGGCAAGTGTGTGTGGTCCTTGCAGAATTTGGCGGCCGCTCGTCTGGGCCCCTCTTCCCCGAGGGGCTCCCCGCGCACAGCCTCCCCATCGCTCCCTTCCTCCCATTCCGTCTCCTCTGGCGTGCCGCCACCTCCGCCACGCAGCAGCTCGTTGAGTGTGGCGATGTAGATCTGCGCCATCTGCAGCGTCTCGGACTTGGACAGCTTCTTGTCGCTCTGCAGCTGCGGGATGACGCTGCGCAGCCGGTCGAAGGCCACGTTGAGGCCGAGCATGCGTCGCCTTTCACGGGCGTTAGCGGCCAGGCGCCTCCGCCGCTGGGCGCGCTCGACGGTGCGCATGTCCGCCGCCTGCGGGAGGCCATGGAGGAGCGCGCCTGCACCGGCTCCAAATCTCCGCTGCACGAGGGCGCACGCGGGACTGCCAGGCTCGCCCTCGGGCTTGGCGCGCTGGAGCGCGTGGATCTCCGGGATGAAAGGCGTGAAGAGGCTTCTGCGCGGAAGCATCGTCAACTTTTGTCTCCTCGGCTGCATGCGACGGCGTGGATGAGCTTGAGGCTGGCTGGCCGCCCTATTTATGCGCCCGTGTGGCTGCCGCCTGCGTGGTGGGCGTGTGCGGCTCCAGCAGCCGAAAGGCGGCCCGCTCGGCGGGAAGTCCACTTTGGAGAGTTCATCAAAAGGGGATTAGAGGCGCGCGAGTGCACACACACGCTCAACCTTCATTGGAAAGCCACCAAATGAAGCGATGAGCCTCGCGTGACGTCACATCTTCCCAAACCTCACAAAGAGCATCCTCACTTTTCCCGTCCTGTTGCCGTCCCAATACAAGCACATTGTCCTATACAGCAAAGCACATTATGTTGTGAATATGAAAATGTGGATTTTGGACAAAAGCATTGAACACAATGCAGAGTTTCGGTCAAAAGTATCGAGACACCTACAAACTTTGTGCAAACCATTGTTGTCTGCCCTGTTCCGGATCCTGTTCACTGTCAGGTTTGATCTGCGGTGCGAGTCTTGTGTCAATGAGCCGTTTGATTGGCTGTAATGAAGCGTAGACGTGACGCAGCAGGAGGTGTGTGTGTGTGTGTGTGTGTGTGTGTGTGCGTGTGTGTGTGTGTGTGTGTGTGTGTGTCGGGTGGGGTGATCCTCCTGTTGGTCCCCACAGTCAAAGTATGGTGTTCCTCTGCTTTAAGGAAGATTTTCATTGTTTGTGAGCAAGAGCAAAGATACTCGTTTCCCAAGACAGCTGGGAAAGGCTCCAGTTCGTGGCCTGATTCATCGCTTACTGGAGTTTTATCAGCCTCCAGAAATCCATCTGGTTTGGGCTTGGCTGAGCTCATCGTGGCCGACCAGAGCCACTATTGGATATCCAAAAAGTTTGTTCTCCAGTTTGCCCTCAAAAGACCAGTGGGAGTCTCCTGACAGGGCCTGGCCTGGCCCAAAGCCGCTCGCTGCCTTGCTCGCAATATAGCCAGGTGCTTTGATCGTCGGCCCGCGTTGGCCTGCCGCCGCTGCCGAGCCGTTGGATTGGCAAGCCCGCAAGTGTCGGCCAAAAGCCGCCCGGGGTCGATGGGTGGGCTGGGGTGTGCTAGGGGCTCCCTCCCTCCCTGTTGCTACCTTTGTGGCCACGCTGCTCGCTTTTGAAAAGGCCGCCCGCGTGGGCTGGCACACGCCCGCGTCTAATCCCTTTGCCAAAGGACGCTCTCTCGCTTCCTGTCACTCATGGTCGCACCACGCCGCGCCCATTTTTAATTAAACACACAAAACACTGATCAACCTCACTTGAGTGACACTTGGCAGCCGCCCGACCTCACTCGAGGACACACATGCACGCACGCGCACACACTGCTGTCGCCGAACATCCTGGAAGCAAATTTTGTATATATCAGTGGTGGGGCGTCAGGGCCTGCAAGACCTTCTCTGCTGGCCTAAAAATATCTGAATCACAGACTGAAGTTAATTATATTTTGTCCATGAATATGTATTAATTTAATTCATGGACAAAATGTATTTAAAATTTCTATAATACGTATTAAATAATTCCAAATGGCCCTGTAGCATAAAATAAATGTCAGACTGTTGCTTCAACCAATCAGATTTTGAGTTGGCGAGACCAAGGCCTTCTAGCAGGTGTACAAAAACATCAGCATACGTCAGTTTTTTGTGCTCTCATTATATTATTATTGTGTTATTTGTTCCCTGTCTTATGCCGTATTTTGTGTTTACTGCAGTGACGTGACATTTTCTCGTGTATGTACTGTGGACACTACGTTGGTTTTTACCTTGTTTGCGGCAACGCTAAGTAGGAAGTGAATATAATGAAGCGCGCCAAAAACGTAGGTGTATGAGGGTGTGCTAGGTACAATAAAGAAGGGAATAGCATCGTATTGTGTTGTATCTCAAGAAAAATGGACAACGAAAAGATGAAGAAAAATATGTGAATCTTAAAAAGATGATAGACTTTCATTTCGGGGGCACAATGAAAGCGCGGGATCCAAAAATCTTTCTTGAGGAAGAAAGGAGGATGAATTTTGTGTACAAATAATCAGGATTATGGGCAAGTAAAATGTTACTATATTCTTAAATAAAATTGCAATTTTATTAGGTTATTTTTGCTGTTTTTTTATGTGTGTCGCAGCTGTACCTTCAGTTGAGGTTTTATAGCTATCATCATCATCATCAGGTGTCTTGCCTGGAACAGGCATTGACGGCCATGGCCCTCCATTCTTCTCTGTCATCCGAAGCTTTCATCTTCGATTTAAGCATTGAATGTCTTTCCATGGCTTTCTTTGCAATTTTACAGACAGTAGGTTGCAATTGCTTTCTGTCCGAGCAGTGCCCATACTGCGCGGCTGTCCTGACCATTGTACCTAAGGGTATCCTCTGCTCAGAACAACGAAGTCCAAAACCAGTAACAAAGATACTCTCTGGCTGCCTTCAAACTTCATCCACCACCTGCTTCCCATGGCTTCATAGTGATCCTGACAAGGGGGGCTAAATGGGTACTCAGTCTTGCCCAAGGACCTCCCATAGGCTAGCGGAGGGAAGGAGCGCCTTACACTTCCTTTGTCAAAGCAAGCTCTGACCCGCCACCCCACTATATAGCTATAAAATAGTTATTTATGGATGGATTGATTCAGGCGGAGCACGACACGTGTATGCGCGTTTGCTTTGCTGTGGGGGCGCTGACCACCAGGGGGCAGCAAAAGTCACGTTAGTGTACTGATTCATTTCCGCAGGTAGCGCTTGTTTTCCTCGTTCCTTGTTTTCCTGGGCAGGTCCAATTTCTAATCCAAATTGGGTTGTTTTTTAGCCGGGTGTTTTAAGAATGTATTAGCCTGTGGCCAGCAGAGGGAGCAAGGCTCTACAAATCGCCAACAGCGTGTGAGCGCGTTGCTGTAAAGTTGACACAATGAACTGGTTCTTATATGAGGAAGGTGTCAGAGGTCACGCGTTGACATCAGCTCCCCCTGGAAGCTGATGATTCTGTTTTTTGTTGTCATGGTAACCACTTCCTTCCAAGTAGCGGTCCAGGAGTTTTATTTTTTTGGGCCAACATTGGAGTGGTCGCCATCCAAGCACAAGTCTAGCGCATAGTGAATACGGCTAGTAAGATTATTGGTGCTTCGCTTCCCTCCCTGAAGGACATTTACACCTCCCATCTCGCCCGCAAGGCAACCTCGATTGCCAGAGATGTGAGTCACCCGGCTCACTCCTCCAGTCTCCAGCGCTAGACTGTGGAGAAATTGACAATAAAGCTGACTTTGACTTTGAAAAAAAAAAAAAGTCACACAAACATTGAGCGGACTCGACAGTGGACCCAGACTGGACCCCTGCAGAAGTAAGCTGGTCTCAAGGAGCATGGTTGCTAATGGCGACCTTTCCGTTGTGCCCCACCACTGGCTGGCGACCAATCACGGGAACACACTTCCCCTTGCTCAAAGTCAGTGAGAGAGAGAGAGAGAGAGAGAGAGAGAGAGAGAGAGAGAGAGAGAGAGACAGACAGACAGACAGACAGACAGACAGACAGACAGACAGAGACAGAGACAGAGACAGAGACAGAGAGAGAAAGGACAGCGCTAGAAAAAGAGCGTCTGCGTGCAGAGCCCCCTGCTCTTCCCGCTCTCACTCGTCAGTGTAGCAAAGGCGCAGCGCACGGAGCAGAGCTCTTGCCTGCGCCTCCTCCTCCTCCTCCTCCTCCTCCTCCTCTTCATCCTGGTGGCTCAGCTGCTTTTCTTCCTCCGCAGTCCGGAAGCTGCTTCTCCTTCTCGTCGTCCTCCTTCGTCACCTTCTTCTTGTTGCTCTTTTTTTCCTAGCACTCTCTGCAGGCTCTCTTTGGATTGCTTTCCTTTTTCTGCCCGCTTTTGCCTTTTTTTTTCTTGGTCTTCTTTTTGCGCACTGAGGACGCGGCGGCTGGCGTCGGCGTGCGTGCGCGCGCGCGGGCGTGCACGCGGCCATGGCTCCCCGCATGCTGCTTGCGCTGCGCGCGTGCTTGCTGCTGTTTCAGGGAGCGACGCTGCACGCCGACTCCATCATTCACATCGGTAAGGCACCCGATAGCTCCCTTTTGTCTGTTTTTTGGGGGGGGAGGGGGGGGGGCTTGCGATACGGTCCTGATGCTGCCTAGCGGGGGGGGGGGGGGGGGGGGGTCGGTTGACGGGGTGCAGACCGCCCCTTCACTGGTGCGCGATGAGGAAGACAAGCTGTTGCTCATTCATTGACGGGACAGTCGGCTTCATTCAAAGCGTGCAAGGCGACCTTCGTGGAATCCAAACATGGAAAGAGTGCGTCGTGTTCACGTTGGAGTGGGTGCAAACGTCAAACATAGGATACAAAGCCCTGACCTGGCACCTTTAAGTGTTAAACGGGCAGCTCGGGGCAATGCGGCTCGACGAAGCACGGCAACTGACTGTGCCGACCTGAAATGTTCTGATCTGAAATGTGACGTGTGTCAAATATGAGGCGCAGACGGACGGAAATGGTGTGAACCTAAAATCTATTGTCAAGTGCAAGACGTTGGGCGCATCCATGATGACGGAAGTCCAGTGGGCATCATGCTCGACATTTCAGGAACGTCAATACGTTCCAGCATGCGCCACGCTCGTGTCCAGGCAGCACGACATCAATCCATCAACAAAGTGCCACCACATTTCCTTCTATCAAAAGTCACGTGATGCTTATGAGGTGTTGAGGTTTCTTGTTGTCATGGGAACCGCTGTCTCTTGTTTAGACAAGCAAACGTTGTTGTGAGCTGATGACAATGATTGGTAACGCTCATCGCCCGCCGTGGACGCGTCACCGCGTCGGGCACAAGAGGAGCGGTCGTCTGCGCAAGCGACTCTTCCACTACTTTTGCTCAAGTAACTCAACTTTTTGGATGAGTCCTAATTGTCGTAAGGTCACAGGGCACATGAGGACGAAGAACGAAGCGGTCCTTCCTCCATGTCTCTCTCTATTTTGGCCGAGTGAGCGAAGCGAGACTTTGAGCGGGACGTGCGCCGCATCTTAAGCCGCCCATGACAAAGAGGACAAACGGCCACTGTTGTCGCCTGGCGAGATGTTCGCGCGCACTTTGTCATCAAATGCACTTTGAAAAAGGGGCGGGGTTTGCACAGGAAGCGCCGCCGCAGGCGACGCGCGCCGATCTGGTTTGCTGCGGTGAGTGGAGCTGGAAGGGAAGCCGGCGAGGCATCAAGCGCCCACCACAAAGCGCCCACTTGTCAGTCACGTGATGCTGCCCTGCCAGTGATGACATCGCACTTGGCCACTTTTAACCCAGTGCTAAAACACACCCACACACCAGTGAGGAGGAAAAAAAACAAGAGTCAGGTGTCAAGCCAATGGGATCAAAGTCTTTGGACAAGATGGTGGCCGACGGGGACGCGTGGAACGAGAAGGAAGACGCGTTCATCTCGGTTAACGCAAGCAACATGACGATGATGTGGATGGCGGTTCATTTCCCGCTGATGGATGCCCTGTGACGGTCCATCACCGGCACCGATGCGGCGCCGTCACCCAGTTGAAGAGACGCATTTGGGCCGCCGGCTCTTGTTGAGAAAACCTCGACACAAGAACAACAAAGCTCGACACAAGGACAAGACGATGCCGTCAAGATCTGACGAGGAAGCACCCAAAGGCGCTCGCCAGCGAACGTCAGACGGCATTTGAAGCTTCGCTCGGCGCTCGTCTGACAAATAACTGCCGAGTGACCGGAGCTGAGTCCAAAGGCTCTGCGGCTCGCGTAGCTCTGGTTCTGTTGAGAGACGGGAATGTGCGGTTCTGCTTATTGGGCCGTCGTGACGCTCTCTTGCGTTCTCTTTAGGTGCAATCTTTGAGGAGAACGCGGCCCGGGACGACGAGGTGTTCCAGCTGGCCGTGTCGGACCTCAGCCTGAGCGATGACGTGCTGCAGAGCGAGAAGATCACGCACTCCATCAAGCTCATCCAAGCCAACAACCCTTTCCAGGCCGTGCAAGAAGGTAAGCGGCCGAGGTTCCGCTCCGAGTTCTGACGCCAGCTTGGGCTTCGCCCCCCTTTTAGTGATGCCTGTGGTTATTTGCTTCTGGTTCTAGTTTTGCTTTTAGGAAATATCATTGTATAGCCTCGGGGTTTGGTCGTAGTCTCGGCTTTGCTTTTACTTCTGGTTCTGGTTCTATCTGTGTACCGACCTTGCCCCCCCCCCTCGCTCCCTAATAAGCCGCTTTGTTTGACCAGGATGCTGGTTAATAGTCGGACTAACGAGGCCAATCGTCAGAGTGTTATTCATGTGCTACCGTGCCCAATTAGGTCCAATTAGTAGAAAAGTGAAATCTTTCTTTCCCCGCCAGCGCTTGTATGGTGTTGTCCAGCTTAGCACGTTCCCACATTTCTCTTTTTCCTCCTTAATGAGCGTGCCCCCCCCACCTTCCTAAACCTCAAACACAATATTCTAGTTATTTGGAGAGCAGGCAGTATAGGCGCGCGTCAATGTAAACAAGGCTCGATATTGTCTTGTAGGAGCGATGCAAAATGGATGACATCACCGTGCCAGCGTGCAGTGGCAAAATGATTTGACTGCAAAGTAGCACCTTGTAAACAGCCCGCGGCCAGAGCGACTCCGAGAACGTGGCCTGACCTGATTTTGACAGCCGCGAGCGCCGCGAGTGCTGCGTGACTCCTCAACTTTGAGGTGGCGGAATCTAAAGCGTCAATCTCGGCGGCAGGTCTGAAATTGTCACTCGGTAAGGCACTGCGTCCCACTTTCTGCTCCCGGTTCGCTCGCGGCGGTCGTTTACGTCCACTCCTGGCCGGCCGCCTCTTGAGCTGAGAGGACTTGGGCACCTGACGAGTAGTGCGGCACGCGTAGCGCGGCACGCGTGTCGCGGCGCCACGCAAGTCCCTGAAGAATTGGAAGAAATGAAAGCTGGCGTGCCCGGCTAATAAGGACTTGTGTCGCTTTGATGTGCCATTGATGAATTATGAAGAAGCTTTGGCCGTTGCCTCGTTGAGCGTGCCGTAAAACGCCGCCGCTGCTTCGTCACGCCATCGTCGCACACAAAAGAAGCAAAACACGTGGTGGCGTGTTATAGCCAGTGAGCGTTACCATGGCGATTTGAGACGACGTTCGGTACCCAAAACACCAGTCAGAGTGTCGCCTGCACAAAGCAGAGGGAGTATTTGGTCCTGGAGGTACAAGAAGAAAACGGGGTGGCAGGAAGGATGTTAGGTGAGGAGAAGATGGCTCGCTCGGACAGTCCGACGTGATGTGACATCACACATGTCAAGGTTGTCATATGGCGCAAAACACTCAAATCGTCTCTTTCCATTCAAATGAAAGAAAAAGACACAAACCCATTCCAGCAAAAAAACAAGGACCAGTTTGTAATGTGTTAACAAGCCGCCAAAATGAAGGCTCGTGCATGCATGCTGTCCGAGCCATGCATGACAGTTTAGTCTGTTACCATGGTGATGTCACCATGGAGATGAGACCTGGTGAGGCGGAGGGATGGAGGTAGCACTTTTAAACATCATTATTCCTTAGCCCGTAATTAAGAGTACAAATTGCACAGTCTCATGTCATGAATTGGTGTTAACAGCGCTTGCTTGTTGAAAAACAACCTCTGGTGAAACGCTAATGCTAATTGCCGCTTCTGATGCATCAGCTAGCTGCATTAGCTAGCTGCTTTGCGCCTGAGGTTAGATGCTCCGTCATCTGCAAATCAAGCCCTCAAGGGTACAACTCAGGACAGTGTGTGTGTGTTTTTTGCTGACATCAGCAAAGTCTCTCAATGCTAATGGACAGCGTTATCACACTCTGCTGCGATTGGATAACAGATAGTGTGTGTGTGTGTGTGTGTCCGCGTGTACACACACACACACACACACACACACACACACACACACACACACACACACACACACACACATAGTCTGCTCCTACATCCTAAATAAGCTGCGGGTGTATGTCTAAAAAGTTTGGTTGCAAGGAAAAGGAGACCAACGTTTGTCCTCCAGATGGAAATGGCATTCATCCCGCCTGATTTAATTTGGCCTTGGATTGGTCGCCGGTCAATATCACGATGCACGCAGACAAAACATGTGTCCGGTCGTCAGACAAGTTCAAGTTGTGTTCAAGGAGTGGACCGGTCGCCGCTCAATTGTTCTCGGCTGCTGTCTTCTCGCTCATGTTCTTCCTCTTCTCGTTTGTGTTTTGGTAGGAGCTCCTCATGAAATATTCACAAGGCCCTCGGGCGCCTCGGCCCGGCCCGGCCCGTCTGCTGCGGCAGATCTCGCTCGTGTGCGCCGTCTCAACATCGGCGACAAAAGCGCCGTGTTATCGCCGTGACGATCGGGCCCGCACGGCGGGGATGGGGAGGGGAATGGTGCACGGCGACCCGGACTGACCCCTCCATAACAAGGAGTGGATGAATGGCAGGTGGCTCGACTCTTTATGCGCACGGGGGGTCAGCGGCGACGTGCCGCATACGCTCGCTTAGCGCCGCTTTACGTGTGGACTCGTTTATCGACAAGCAGATGCCAAAAGCGTCTGGCCTTTCAATAATGCACACGGCTTTTATTGTCTTTTGTGTCACTTGCAAGCAGACGGTGTGTCTCCATTCATTTTGTACGCGGTCGTGCAGGCGCTGGCGGCCGTGTACTTTTGCCAAGCCGTAAGCAAAGGCGCAACCGTAATGAGGTCTTTTCTACCTCTGTGCCGGCCGCTTTTGTTCATCGCCATTGTGAGCAGCACGCCAGACCGGCCGGACTAATGAGCTGAAGAGAGACACATTGAGCGGACACATTGAGCGGACACGACACCTCTTTTGTTCTCGCAAGCAGCCACTCGTTTGGTGGCTTTCATCCATTCGAGCAAACGTGATCCAAAGTTTCCCTTTGTTGTAACATCCAAGAAATACTGGAGTGGTTGGCACGGAAGCCAAACGCGCAGTGAATGAAGGACCGGTCGCACTTGATTGTAACTGATTTATACTCATTTGCAGGACCATCCAAAATAAGCAGTAAGTTGAAGGATTCCCACCACGGTGCCTTTTTTTTTTTTTTTTTTTTTTGTGTGGCGCCATGGCACTTTGTTCTCTTTTATCTCGCAGCGACGCGATAAGAGAGAACACACAGGACATATTTAAGTTTATCTCGACACGAGCAAGGGGGAAAAAAAAGCCCACAAAAAGTGTGACGGGGAGAAGAAAAACAGCGTAGGTTGAGCTGAATAATGAGCGTTTCTCAGACAAAAGCCCTAAATGCGGCGAAGAGCCAACGTGCGCACAAGTGAGGGAACAAATTGAATGCAAATGGCTTGAAGGTGAGACACCCCGCCCCTATTAAAAGTGGCCAAAAGGGCCAAAGACAAAACAAAGAGTGCAATAAAATTAAATGCTAATGCTAGCCACCAAACAGCTGCCTAATGGACAGATATAGCGGAATGCTTGTTGATGAAGAATGCAGTGCAATATGGAGCAGCCCTTTTTCCTTTTCCCTGGACTTGTCTTCATCGCCTTCATATTCTCCAACAACACCTCGCCATGGAGCTCCTTTCGCTAATTTTGGGAGTCAAATGAATGAGAAATTCAATCTTGATTTATTTAAAAGCAATCTCTCAAATGTGACAGCTGAAAGCTGTACTTTTTAAAACATGGCCTTAAATAATTCAATTTCAATCATTTATTGAAAGAAATCCGACCCAACTTTGACACTGCGGCTTTTCTCACCGCATTCTCGTGACGTGATCACGTGTGCATGTCACCTTTCACGTGTTTACATGCTCGCATTCACGCTGCCCGCTTCAGCCGAGAGCTGTTATTGGATATCAGCGTTAAGCCGCCGACTTGGCTGCACTGAAGGCGACAAAATGGCGTCAAGCTTGGCGGGAAACCGCCATCGTTTTTGTCGCCGCCGTCGAGAAAGCCTCACGTCAACCGATGGGCTCGCCGCAACTCCTAATGGCCTTCGTAATCAATCGGCTGTCGTTTTGCTCATTTGAAATCCAATTACCAACTGGTGCGTGTATTGATGATGGTGCGGGTGTCGCTATGCGTGCGAGCGAGTGAGCGAGCGCCGTACCGGGAAGTTGAAAGAACGAATTTGTGTTGGCAGGGGCAATTTTTTTATTTTTTATTGCTCTTGTCTGCGTACAGAGATTGGAAAGCTCACTATCTCACTCAACCACAAACACACGTAGTGGCTAAGGTCAATTTGGGTGTCAGTGAATGCGGATAATCTAGAAACAAGGCAAGCGGCCAGGGGACGTTTCATCCACACGCATGCCCATACGTGTGTGTGTGTGTGTTATCAGCAGCAGCCTGCTGGCCTCGCCCCAAAGTCCTTTCAGCCTCTACTTTCATATTTTGCCCTCATGACAAAATAAAAGCAGAGAAAGATCAAGCGCTCTTCCACAGACATGAACATGCATGCGTGTGTGTGTGTGTGTGTGTGCGTGCGTGACAGCGGCCCGGAGGCTCCACCAACTTTGAATCTCTTTTCTTGAGGCAGCCAAACGCCAAACGGATCATTTCACGTTCTGGCCCAATTGCGTTAGCTGTTAGTTTAGCATTTTGATGTGGCAACCAATGACGAAAGATAGCGCCGCAGGCAAGCGGCAGGCAGGCCCGAAATGTCTCTTTGAATACGACGTCTATTGTGTCCAAACGTATGCGAATATTTATAAACATTTTGCTCGATTGCAAACTTGAAAAAAAAAAATCTATTTGAAGTGTGCTAAATGAAAGAGGCTTGGAATGATACAAGGAACAAAGAGGCCCAAAATACTCCACAAGCTCTTGAAGATGTTGACAAGTGGCGCGTAAAAATAGAAGCGGCATGGCGAGCCATGGCAAACTTTGTTTTTTTTTTGTGCTGGCCCTTTGGAGTGCATGAAAGTGAACCTGCACGGCATTTTTCCCGGCCGTGGCGTGGTGTGCTGCGTTCGTACGCGGGTTGCACTTCATCAATAAGTCAACAAAAGCACCAAAGGCCAAATGACAAAGAAGGAAAAGCCCGAAAGCCAGCGGAAGGCTAAAGTCGGCAGTGGCTGCGCTTCTCATCACGCCTGACTTTGATCAAGTTTTTCTTTAAAATTGTGTGATTTTTCAAAAAGAGCCAGAAGAAACACGACAGGCAGTTGAGGGAGGGTCACACGGTCACCCGTCGCCATCAAAGCGGACGTCAGTCAGCGCCGGTTAAATTTAGTGAACGTGCACACACACACACACTTACTTATTTAGCATTTCATACCACTTGAAACCTTACTTTTTAATTTGGATGCACCCTGATGGTGTTTCCCCCCCCCACAAAATTATTTCAAACCGCCTTTTTAAATTGCTTTTTCTGGCTAGCATAGCAGCTAGCGTCTGCTAATGAGCTGCAGGCTCCAAGTTTGCTGAAAAGCGGTGAAGGCGTTTTGCGAGCTCCGGAAAAAGGCCGGCTCATAAAAGTGCAGCCGTGAGCGATTAGCCCAAGCAGCTAAATGACATTTGAAAAACAGGACGTCGCGCACGCAACGCAACGCAGACCGCCGCTCTTAACAAACAAGCGTCGCGTGCAAACATGTCAGCTCCGCTCTTGCTCACGGAAACCAGGCGGCACTTTGTCATGTGCTCCCCGGGAAACACAAACCACCGCCGGTCAGACTTTGCGCTAGCTCCTTTACTGCCAACTTACCGTTTTGTTAGCGTGCGAGACTTTGACTTTCCATTTGCTGCTATTGTAATCTCTCCCGTGCGCTGCAGCAGCAATAGCGGCAGCAGCGGCAGCAGCCATAAAAAGAAGACATGAATACATAAAGAGCCAAGAGGCCGTCGCTGTGCGTGTGTGTGTGCTCCTTGTGTGGCTGCTTTGTCGCATGCAAAAAAGCCAAAAGAGCGAGACAATTTGATGTTTGACATTTGAAGAGCACCATTTCAGTGGCCGCAGTTCACAAATTATCAAAAGGCCGCTCAGTCAGATAGCTAGCGCATTGTTTTGCTGCAGTCCTTTGAGTGCCCTCCGTCTGTGTGTATGTGTGTGTGTGTGTGTGTGTGTGTGTGTGTGTGTGTGTGTGTGTGTGTGGTGCAGTATGCAGATATGCCCCCTGTTGTGTACAAATGAACTTACAACTCTTTGCTTTGTCCATGGCTGCTCTCCACGCCTGTGCGTGAGTCGTCATGAGGTGGTGATTAACAGCTGTGAGCTTCAACTAGACTTGAGAATCATCACCTTGTTTAAGATCTTTTTGTTTAGTGTGTGTGTTTGTGTGCGCCATCTCTGCCATTTCAGTTCTTATTGGCTCATGCGGCATCTTCATGGAGTGCTCGCTCTCGTCAGCGACGGGCCGGCTGACCTCGATCCGTCTGGCCGGGAAGACCTTTTGGCCCGACGTGTCCGTCCGTGTGAGGGTCGTGACGTTACACAACCGAGCGAGCATCTGCGTGCTATATTTACGTTTCTTGTGTTCCAATAGGTGTTTAGATTGACTCTAAGAAAATGTGGGGATCAACATTTAGTTCAGGCTTGCGCACCTTTGTTTTGTTTTGTGTCGGGCCGCACGCAGCCTGTGAGCTGATGAACCAAGGCATCCTGGCGCTGGTGACGTCCACGGGCTGCGCCTCGGCCAGCGCGCTGCAGTCGCTGACGGACGCCATGCACATCCCGCACGTGTACGTGCAGAGGAATGGCGGCGGCTCGCCCAGGACCTCATGCCAGCTCAACCCCAGTCCGGGAGGGCGCGGGTACACGTTGGCGGCCCGCCCGCCCGTGCGCCTCAATGACGTCATGCTGACACTGGTGGAGGAGCTGCACTGGCAGAAATTCATCGTCTTCTACGACATCGAGTACGGTATGTGACGGGCGCCGTGGATCTCCGAGCGGGCCGAATTTGAGCCTGAGCGTGACGGCCGGCGTAGTTGAGAGGAAATCTCACGCATGAACGTTCTGCCTTGCACTTTGGGAAAAACGCCTTTCGCCAGCTGCCGGTTGCATCACCCTGGGTACGGTGCCGAGGCGCTCATGCGAAGGGCGCTCGCTCGCCCTCTGCCGCCAGCGTGTCAGATGCTTGTGGCCTCCCTCGTGCACTCTTGAGTTGGAGTGTCCGCGCTCCTTCGTGTTAGTTGGGAGTGAAATGGACTTGGCGACTGGACGAGCAGACTTGACTTGCTGTGTACGTGTCTTGATTTTTTCGAAGCAGCCTCTTGTTTTCATGAATTTTGCCGTGGCTTTTTCAAGCGCACTTGAAATAAGAGCGAGGCTCCCTCGTGCACGGAGCTGGTCGAGCCGGTCGAACCACGCGCTACGCTACATCTTCATAAATGTATTCAGCACATTAGCCTGACGTAGCGTCACGCTAACGCGCCAAGACGGCCGCGCCCGTCCATCGGGATGAGCGGAGATGGATGAAAGTCTCGCTTTGGCCTCGCCGGGCTCTCGCTTGCTCGCTCGCCTGGCTCTCGCTCGTTTGCTCGCCTTTCGTGTCTTGCGACGCTCAAGGTGAAGAGCGCGAGGAGACGGGAAGTCAATTAGTGGCACGCTGGCCTTAATTGAAGCCCACCAGCCAATTAAATCACAGTGAGGAGAAGATGGCAAGAGCATGCACTCGAAAGAAGTGACCCTCCGTTCGTTGCCGCCCTCCAGTAGAGCGCAGCGGCAATCTGCTTTCCGGCGCTAACCTTTTAATGGAATGCTTTACGCGTTAGCGGCCCTCGCAAACAACCCTGCCGCTAAAGTTCACACATGCAGGTAATTCTTGCTTAATTGTCTTTGGGACCAAGGAGACAGACAATTAGCCTGCGTGTACGTGCACAAGTCCAAACGTCAAATCAGCAGATTGCAATTGAATGAGGGAACTGGCAGGTCGCCATTTTGCGTTATGATGTTGAGCAACCTGTGATGTCCTAGCGACGGCGACATCACAGCAGATGAAAGTGGAACACCCGCAGTGGGTTGTTGGCGTCAGCTTGTAGGCCGGGCGCCTCGGCGGGTAGCTTGACTGTAAGCTGACAGGTGTCTTATCGGCTCACTTGTCCCCCGGTCGGCTGAGAGGCCGAGCCGATTGACGCCGACAAGCCGATGGGGTCGGTGGCCTCAAATCTCCTCTGACATCCTTCCTTGCCAGATGGAAGACAATTAGCGTGACCCGAATGCAGCGCTGCTACTTGCTAGACAGATGACTGACAATTTATTGCTGAATTCATGGGCGTACCGAATGATGTGGCCACCATGACAAAATCTGAAAATCAGATTTTAGCAGGCATTGAAGGTCACGCGGCAAGTGCTGTGCATTTGCCCGCCGGCCCGTTTGATTTACGTCGGGTCTGAGACGTACAGGGGGACGAGATGGAGGACGGTCGCGATGTGCCGCCGACACGACGTCAATCCTGTGCATGACGACGAGATGAGATTAGACCGGACGCTTGCGCGGGTCTCGACGAACGGAAAATACACGAATGATGGATAGATTCCGATCTCTTTGTCAATGAAAAAAAGTCTGTGCGTCTTCCGTTGCAGACATGCGAGGCCTTCAGGGTTTCCTGGACCGGGCGTGTCGAGAAGGTCTGGACGTGTCTCTGCAGCGGGTGGACAAGAACATCAGTCAGGCCTTCAGCGACCTGTTCACTTCCATGAGGACGGAAGAGCTCAACCGATACCGTGACACGCTGCGCCGCGCCATCCTGCTGCTCAGCCCACGTGCCGCACATGCCTTCGTGCAGCAGGTGGGCAAAACATGCATGTCAAATGTTTGTTGAGCGCAAGATCAATAGACATGTTGCTGTGCGCGTGCTCTAAGCCTGACAAAAATTGCGCTAACACAAATTTCAGATAGCCTTATGTCCACTTTGGAAGCTGTAGTCTGTCTGCAGCCATATTGTTTGGGAGAATCAATCAGACACTCAGACACCATGCGCATACACACATTGGCACCAAACACAGGCACAATGTTAGATGCATATTCGTAGGAGCAGGATAGAGGATGCCTCAGGGTGGTGACAAGACACACACACACACACACACACACACACACACAGTGTTGCATACAAATGGTCAGGAAGCTGGATGGCTGGTCTCTTAGCAACAGACTGCTAAAGGCGCTTGTAAGATCAGCGTAAAAATGACACCTCATCAGTCAGTCAGTCAGTCAGTCAGTCAGTCAGTCAGTCAGTCAGTCAGTCAGTCAGTCAGTCAGTCAGTCAGTCAGTCAGTCAGTCAGTCAGTCAGTCAGTCAGTCAGTCAGTCAGTCAGTCAGTCAGTCAGTCAGTCAGTCAGTTCGTCTGTGGGCACGTGCGTATCAAAGTGCATTTGTGTGCATTCACATGAATGTAAAGTCATGACTCAGCACTTTTGCTGTGGTTGTGTGTGAGTGGTAACGCGTGTGTGTGTGTGCAGGCACATGGGAGAGTGTGTTCATATTGTGAACGTAGTCATGACTCATGTTCTATTAATTTGTAGTCTATCAGTGATTGGCTGGTGCATGTTGCTTCCATTTCCATAGTAACAATGCAAACAATGCGCACATGCGTGCATCGGTGCGCCGAGGGCTTTGGTGGCGTTAGATGTGCCGGGGCATTGTGTCATTTGCATCCACTCACAGGTGTGTTGGCTCTCCTTGTCTGTATTTGTATCGCCATGGCGACCCTAATGGCCTCCCTTCCATCTGAATGCAAATGGACCACCGCCGGCTGGCCTGATGCTTAGCAGGTTGAGAGCAGACAAACCGCACCGACGTATCGATCGATTTGACCGAGTGTCGTGTGTCGTGACTTTTGTGAGGCTTGTTTGCGTTTGGTGTGTAATAAATGTACTGCTTATGTCATGTGCGCAGGCGGTGGAAACCAATCTGGCCTCCAAGGACAGCCACTGGGTATTTGTCAACGAGGTACGTCCTTTTATGACATCATCAATGCCGTTGCGGTCACGCAGTGATTTTTCTTGCCGTCTGCTCTGCTTTGATGCAAGCGTCAATGTTTGCAGTCAATTAACAGTGTCAATGAGCGTGTTAGAGTGTGCGCGTTTTGCCACACACTGCGGGCAGAATCCCCCTTTTGCGACAACAGCTTCAAAGTGACGCTTTAACTAATCACACGGAGCGTTTGCTAATGAACATGAAGCGTGAACACTCCCCCCGAGACATTTCAGAGGCTTTGTATTTCTTCATGGAAATACTTGGAAAATCAAAAAAATCAAAACAAGGATGACTGATAGTAAAGGGGGGCAAAACGCTGAGCATTCTAAGTGCAACACGCTAATGCTGGAGCTTAAAAAGTAGCAACAATGACCATGCTAAGCCAAAGAGATGAAGCCTTCGAACAGAGCCTTGAGGAATGGCTTTGGGTCAAGTCATCCAATTTTGCTCAAAGTCTGATTGATGACTGCAGTCTTTGTGTGCTGAGGTCTGCTAACAAATTGACACAATTAAAAGGATCCCAAAGTGTAACGTAGCTTCCAAAGCAACTCATATTTTAGGAGACCCCTAACGACCTCCGAGTGACCAGCGCGAGGCTTTGAAGTGCTAATGAGATAATTAGCGGACAAAAGGTAACTCGCTGGGTTCCTGAGCCACCCGCGTCCACTCGCTCATCCGTCTTCCTTCGCTCGCCTTTCAACCGCCAACGCCTGCAGGGGAGAACAATCGCTAACTCAAAGGGGAGCGGGATTAAGAGGTGAATGTCTCTTTCATCAACAATTAGCTGCACAATAGTGGCATAAACTGGAAAAATAACATGTTCGCCATATTTCAAGAACAAACT
Source organism: Syngnathus floridae (assembly GCF_059516105.1). Classification (NCBI taxonomy): domain Eukaryota; kingdom Metazoa; phylum Chordata; class Actinopteri; order Syngnathiformes; family Syngnathidae; genus Syngnathus; species Syngnathus floridae. Next base: position 3,652,166 of record NC_142430.1, on the reverse strand, counting down.
GTGACCCCCCCGCTTGCAAAAAAAATGTTGCAATGATTTTGTTGCGTGTTAATAGCCACAGCACATCACCACATCAAAGCATCAACACGTTACGCTTGAGTGCGTTCGGCCCAAAACTGCCCGCCTTTTATTTTCCTCGAGATGAGCCAAACACATTAGCTTCCATTTGCTGCAGCCAAATGGATGCTAATGCGCCCATTTGCGTTTTTTTTTTTTTCACGCTGCGAGAAATGCACTCCATCCATAGTGTATGTGTACGCGCACGTCAAGCTGCATGCTAGCCTGCCGGGAGCTAAACCTTGGTGCGCGTCACATCTGGCTTGTCTTCATTATTTGAGGCCTCCTCAAGTCTTTTACTCTTAAGGAACCACTCAGATCCATTTACGCGTGTGCTCAAAGGGACCAAACTCATGGATTTTTTCCACGTGGAAATCTTTTATTGAGCTTTCAGTGATGCGGCTGAGGTTTGCTAGAAGATGATGAGAAAAAAAAAGATCCATATTTGTATTCCAGTGACTGTGATGAGGTTCAGCCTTGGGCTCATGTCACGTGACTTGCGTACGCTTTGCAAGGCATTTAACCAAACATTTCCCGGCCGCCGCAGGAAATCAGCGACGCCGAGGTCCTGGAGCTTACCGACGGCGCGCCGGGGCGCATGACGGTCGTCCGGCAGATTTTCCCACTGTGGAAAGACGGTGGCGCTCGATGCGTCAGACACAACCATCGCATCTCGTCACTGCTGTGCGACCCTCGGGAAGGCTACCTGCACAACCTGGAGGTAACGGCTAAGTTGGCTTTTGTCTGAAAATGTAGCTGGATCCCCTTCGGCCCCCATACAGAGCACAAGCTGTGGCCCTCAAAGGCACCTTCCTCCCTTTGGTGTCCCGCCAGGTCTCCAACCTGTACCTGTACGACAGTGTGCTGATGCTGGCCAACGCTTTCTACAGGAAGCTGGAGGACAGGAAGTGGCACAGCATGGCCAGCCTCAACTGCATCAGGAAGTCCACCAAGCCCTGGAACGGAGGCTGGTCCATGCTGGAGACCATCCGGAAGGTTGGTGACGGACGTGCTCCGAGCGTTTCTTGTGTGTCGAACGTTAAGCGCTACAGTTGAACTTGTGCTGCGTCGCCAGGGCAACATCACGGGGCTGACGGGCACCATGGACTTCAAGGACGCCGGGGCCAACGCACACGTCCACTTTGAGATCCTAGGCTCCAGTTTCGGCGAGACCTTCAGCAAGGACATCAAGCAGGTGAGCCGAACCAGGCGCTAAAATGTTACCATCATGGCGTCGTTGGAAGTGTTTGGATACTCAAAAGTCACAGCACCGCCAAGTGGTGGATGTGGCGCTTTCTCATGCACACACACTTATGCATTCTACTACTTAGTATGAATGCGCACATGCATTTTCATTGCTGCTTGTTTTCATTAAACACGCACGTGTAATTGACACCCTGTCTCCTACGCATGCAAAGCCATTTCAGGGATTTAGGATCTTGTGGGGTCCACGTGTCAGCATGCACGCACACACACGCAAGGTTGCTGCAGTAATGAAGATTTAATCATCTGGCCTCTCACTTTGAGTTATGAGTCCCTGTGTACTTTGTAATGGCCGCGGTCTTCACGCATACACGCACACACGCGCACTTAATCGAGCACTCACGAAAACACACACATGCACAAAGACAGATTGTCGTTATTAGCATGCCGCTGCTCGGTCCATGTGGCCTCATTAATATGCATACGCATTAAAATGTTCACGCTCATTAATATGCATGCTGATTAAGATGTCAGCCTGTGGTCAGATGGCTTGATTAAATCCAGCAGCTCGCCACTCATTTGTTGTGCTCCTTTTGATTCCTGCAGATGAAGCGCGTCCTAATCAATCACGCCGATCGGATTGGGAAGGTTTGGGCCTTGAACCTTCTGAGCGGCAACAATGTGGCTGTGAGGAGCTAGCTGCATGTCTGCCTTTTGGCCAGGCGCGGGCGGGCGTCGCTTTGGCGCTGCCGTCTCATCTCATCTCGGCTAGCGTGTTTTGGCTAATTAGCGCCGGTCACTTTGCGCTCATTTCACCACCGGGCGGCGCGGTCATTAAGGAACAATAACGGCCGTGTGAGCGCCGACTGCATTAGCTAACGAGGCTAATTAGCTCCCTTCACACCACGTTGCCGTCGACAGCGGCGCGCGCCCCGCTTATTAGCCGCGGTGGCTAATGCGCACTTTGTTATCTTTTCTTGCCAGTGACCACAATGGAGACAAAGAGCGCCAAAAGGCTAATGGCGCCCACGTCATCGGCACAAACTTTGAAACGCCATCAATTGAATAGCGGGGATTTTGCCATCTTGTCGCCATGGCAACGGCCGTGCGTTTGAATCCTGGCCGCTGCTGACCTCCTGTCTTGTTTTTCTTCCGTGCAGTTGGCTACGTGGGACCCGGTGCGCGGCCTGAACGGTAGTTTGAAGGAGAGCCGCATCGAGAGTGGCATGCAGGGAGTCACCGTCAAAGTGGTCACCCTGCTGGTACACACTTCAGTTTATCCAATGCGCTCGTCAAACACAACCACAAAGACAAGCAAAAATTCACACCTCATCCCAATAGTTGTCGTGAATGTTGATCCGAGTGACCATTTTGGCAGGAGGACCCGTTTGTGATGGTCGCGGAGAACATCCTGGGCCAGCCCAAACGCTACAAAGGCTTCTCCATTGACGTGCTGGACGCTTTGGCCAAGAACCTGGGCTTCAAGTATGAGATCTACCAGGTGAGCGCCCCCCCTCACTGACTCTGCACTTTCTGAAATGTTGATGGTGGTCCCGCAGGTGTCGGACAGCAAATACGGGTCTCAGCTTTCCAACGGCTCCTGGAACGGGATGATCGGCGACCTCATCAACAAGGTGAAGCCCTCGATGCCGCCAATGGCGTTCGGCCGTCTTTTGCCGTGGGCAAATAAGCGAGCGTAAATGCTGTGTTGGCGCAGAGAGCCGACCTGGCCGTGTCGGCCATCACCATCACGCCGGAGCGCGAGAATGTGGTGGACTTCAGCAAGCGCTACCTGGACTACAGTGTGGGCATCCTGCTGAGGAAGCCCGAAGAGAAGATCAACATCTTCTCGCTCTTTGTGCCTTTCGACTTGGCCGTGTGGGCCTGCATCGCCGCCGCCGTCCCGCTGGTGGGCGTCCTCATCTTCCTGCTCAACCGGCTGCAGGCGCTGCGCTCGTCGGCTGCCCGCAACGCGTCACCGGGCCAGCCTGCCGAGGGTTCGGTCGCTGGATCCCTGCACGGCGCCGTCTGGATCGTCTACGGGGCCTTTGTGCAGCAAGGTCAGCTCCGTTTGTCTGTCCTGGTGCGCTTTTTCCACCATCAACCGCCGTAACCAAATCTGTCATTGGTGGGGGCAGTGCCAAAAAGAAAAGCCATAACATGTGCCTCCCCTCGCTGAGCTTGGCCCGCCCGTGTGTTTGCAGGTGGCGAAGGCGCGGTGGGCTCGGTGGCGCTGAGGATCGTCATGGGCAGCTGGTGGCTCTTCACGCTCATCGTATGCTCGTCGTACACGGCTAACTTGGCGGCGTACCTGACCGTGTCCCGCATGGACCACGCCATACGGTAAGCGCCTCCTTGGCCCTCTTGGAATGGCAACGCAAACACACTGCTGAACATGCACAAATCCACAGCAGGAGCTCTTAAATGGAGCGGACAGCAAAGTTTGAAGAAAAAAAAACCAAGCCCTCCGGCGTAAGATGATTCATATGAAATTGAGCAGATGCAAAAAAGTGAAGAGGAAGTGCTTCTCTGTTTTGGCTTGACGCAGCAATTGTGGCTGGCGTGCCGCTTGGACACGGAAGACCTTTGCTTACCTAGTCTGGCTGTCCCTTCACTGGCACACGCCGGCGAGCGTCCCGGGCGCCGCCCGCCCCGCCCGCCTGTCGCCTCGCATCATAGTTATTTGTCCACCGGGTGGACTGACGTTGATTAAGGTGTGCCGCGGTTGACCCCTTGCAGATCCTTCCAGGACCTGTCGCGGCAGATGGAGGTGGACTACGGCACGGTGAGGGACTCGGCTGTGTACGACTACTTGCGCAACAAAGGTACCAACCCGCTGGAGCAGGACGGCACCTACGCCGAGCTGTGGAGGACCGTCAGCAAGAACGGCGGCCTGGACTTCTCCGTTTCCAGCCCCTCGGAGGGCATCCGCAAGGTGGGTGTCGCCACCGATGGCGCTCTCCTGTGAGATTGTGAGCACGTGTGTCGGCGCAGGCCAAGAAGAGCGCATACGCCTTCCTGTGGGACATGGCGGCGTTGGAGTACGCGGCGCTGACGGACGACGACTGCGCCGTCACTGTGTCGGGCAGCGGCGTCGGCAGCAAAGGCTACGGCATCGCCTTGCAGCATGGCAGTCCCTACAGGGACCTCTTCTCACAAAAGTAAGCCATCGGTTGCTAGAATGTCAACGCCTCATCTTAAGTGTTGTTTTTTTGTTCCGTGTGTGGCCGTGACGACCTCAAAGATGCTCACCGCTGAGAAGGATGCAGAGCTCAGACTTTTTTCTCACATCTGAGAAAAAAGCCGCGGGGTGAAAAATGTGCCGCGTGAAAATAAGTCAAAGTCAGCCAAGCTGCCAAAAACAAGTCGACGTGTTGGTCACGCCCGACTTTGTGGGACAATTCATGCGATCGCTCTCTCAGAGCTTTCTTCTTTGACAGGATCCTAGAGCTGCAGGAGAAGGGCGACCTGGATGTCCTGAAGCAAAAGTGGTGGCCCCGCGCCGGGCGCTGTGACCTGAGCGGCCACGCCAGCGCGCACCCAGACGGCCGCTCGCTCAAGCTGCACAGCTTCGCCGGCGTCTTCTGCATCCTGGCTGCCGGGCTGCTGCTGGCCTGCCTGGTGGCCGGCCTGGAGGCCTGGTGGGGCTGCCGCCGACGCCGCCACCGCCACGCGCCCAAAGAGGTGAGCCAGCTGCCCACCGCGCTTCGCTCCAAGGATCCTGCCCGAGCCCCGTTTGCTTCCTTTTTAATCTTCCGCCATTTTGCATGTTTTCACGGCATCATTTCACGGCACCCCTCTGCCTGCCCGAGGCCTCGCTCGTCTTTACAAGCCGCCGACGTGCCGCTCGCTCACCTCCTCCACGGCTTTATCCTTCCTTTTTTATTCGCCTCGGTCGGCCGTGAAACACGCTGAGTGTCTGGGAATGTCCGACACGTCTTCATAAAAGCCTTCCTAAGATCCCTTTTATCATCTTTGCAAACTCCTGCGCTCATCCTAAGATCCTCGTAACGTCGTCATAAAAATCGGACGTGAAGTTTGTTTGCGCGACATCACTGGCCGATTCGGACACAAGTAGTGATTTGCCGCCACGTTGTCGCATCGACAGGCAGTTTTAGAATCTAGTTTCTGGCAGGAGCTCAGCGGGTCCCTCAAGTGGAGTGCGAGCAGCCAAACGCTCATCTTGAGTGGCAGACGACTACGTTGTCTCCTGCTGTGTTTGACGCTGGCTGTGTGCTGTCGTGCAGGTCGCTAAGGATTACGGGCTGGCTTTGGTTTCGGGTCCGTTGACTTATAGTGACTTTTCTCCGTCCGAGGGGAGGAGGGACGTTTGGCCAGACGCGGGGAGAGGCTGGCAGCCAGCGCTTGCCGTTGGCACAGGTCAGAATAGAGCCCGCCTTCATTCGACTCGTACTTGGGTGGCCGCGTTTGATTTCAAGCGCTCGGGCGTCGGCGGTTGCGCGGCGACGAGGGCGGCAGCCATTGCACGCGTGCAAGCGACAAAAGCTCAGCCTCTGTGTCCCTCCCCGTAGGACAAGGAGGTCAACCTGGAACAGGTGCATCGGCGTATGAACAGTCTTTTGGACGAGGACTTGGTCCACAAGCAGATTCCCGGCCCCTCTATCGAGATCTCTGCGCTGGACATGGGCAGCGTGGCGCCCGGCCAGGCGGGCCTGCTGCCTCCGGGCCTCTCTGTGACCACCTTTCTGCCCAGGGAGGGGCCGCCGCCGCCACTGCCGCCGCCCGTGAGCCACCCTCACCTTGGGGGGACCCTGGGCCGGACGCCGCCCCAGCTGCCTGGCCAGCACCCTGGCAGCGGCGCGCTGGCGCCCCAGCTGGTGGCCAGCATGCAGTGCAAGCACAGGGCACCCAACGGGGGCCTCTTCCGCCAAAGCCCTGGCAAGGTGGCACTCTACCAGGCCGGACCCCTCACCGCAGCCATTGATGCCACCCACAGCACCTCCATTTAGGCTGACCAGGTGTTTTTCTACCCGCCCCTCGCCACTTGACTTTTCTGCTGCTGTAAATTGGTGTATATAACAACAAGTGGGCCCCAAATGTATTTTGAATATTCTCCACTTTTCAACTCGCATTCTACAAAATATATTGTGTATATAAGGCGTGCATATACGGATCTCAATATAGCCACCAGAAGTTTTCTAAAGTTAGCCCAACACATGACAGAAGCTAAATTTACGGTGATTGTTTTCTCGATGGCTCAAAAAAAAGCAAGCGCTTTCCATTTGCCGCTCCGCAATTGTTTTTGAACGTCACCGTCGCCATGACGACAGACAGATTTAATCCCAATCGTCATCTTTAATCAAAGTTCATCTAGTTTCATTTCCTCCCCCTAATCAAAAAGTCAAACTTCATTAGATGCTAATGTTGGCACGGGTCAGCGTTATTTGATCTCAGGCGATGATGCTCGGCTCTGGTTGCCGTGACGACGCTGCTCCAAACACGCAAAAAAAACAACCTTTTTTGGTCTGAATTAGAGATGCATCGATCCGGCTTTTTCAGTTTCGATACCGATACCGTGAGTTTGCGTATCGGTCGATACCCGATACCGATCCGATATTATGGTTGACTTAACAAGCTACATACTTCTACATGTGGAAAAATAAAATATAGCATCGGGACAAGAGAATAAACAAGTGACTTGGTCAAATACAATAATCAAGCAATGTAAACATGTGTTCGCACACTTTCTCATACATTTCTGACAGTACGGTCTCAGAAAAATACTTGCGCGATGGCAAATTGTACCGTGGCTCCAGGTGCTCAAGTAAACGTCGGAAGCCCTCGTTTTCAACAACACTCATTGGTTGTCCATCCAAAACCATGAATTCCAGCACTTTCTCAGTAATTCTCATAGCTTTTGCGCTATTGCCTGGGAATTTCTCCCGTCTTTGCAGTGCATCTGCTAACGTTAACTGCCGTGTAGGTCCACCTCCCGCTCCCTTAGATCTGCTCAACTGCTGGAACTCCTGGTGCTCCGTTGCGTGGTGTTTCTGGAGATGCTTAATTAAATTGGTAGTACTATAACTGGCAGTACTACCACCACCCCTGGCAACATTAGCTTTGCAGACATTACAAACTGCCGTCGAGCTAGTTGGCGTGTTCAGTTTAAAGTACCTCCACACAGCTGACTCTTTTGTTCGCTCCATGTTTGCGTTTGTTTAGAAAACTCTCGTGGCATGCGGCACACATGCTGCTAATTTATGACGTAGCCCGCGTCCCAATAGATTAAGGAAAGGATCGGCTCACAGATCGGCTGCATTTTCCGATACCCGATCCATCTATTTTGTTGATATCGGGGCCGATATCCGATCCAGATATCGGATCGGTGCATCTCTAGTCTGAATGGAGTGAAACAGACGAGAGTCAACCATATGGCCGCCGTTCCCGCTCCTCGCCTCCTCCATCGTGAGGCAAAGCTTCGTTGGGGCCGCCGGGCGCTTTTCTTCACTGCCATGTGCTGGAAAAGTTTAGCTTAGCATGCTAAATGTCTGCGATCTTTCTCACTCATCACAGGCGGGCAAAAGTTGAATGGCGACAGCTGGACTATTCTTTGAGGTGTGGCCTTGTCAAATTTTTTTTTTTGTCCTCTTTGTGGTGCGCCCACTCACAAATGTTAACGCACCTAAATTTTCCAACTGAAGCGGTCCGGTCGCGTGCATTCAACTTTTGCTTAACGTCGGCTGGCTGGCTGTCGGGAAGCCGCCGCCCGCTTGTCTTTTGTGCTCCAACGGAGGACTTTAATTTATGGCCACTCGGTGGACTTTCTTATCTTTAATAAAGAAGTATGTTTACAACACGGCAGGCTGGTCTTCTTTTGAGCGGCCTGACGTTTCCTTGCGGCTCGTCAGCTGTCCTCTGCCCTCGCGCTCACCGGCGGACGCCGCCGCTGACTCGGCAGATGGCGTGTGCAGGGGCGCGTGCAGAATATTTTCAGGGGGGTGGCCAGGGTGACGAGACACGTCAGTGAGGGCTTTGATGACTCCCAATTGTGCACAACGTCGTGCTCCTAATCAGGCGAGGAGTCTTCATCAAAAGCAGCGTTGGGCTGAGCTTCATATGAGACGTGGTCACGCAGTCGCTCACGCCTTCCGGCAGCCGGAGCCCGTAAAAGTGGGTTCGGTCCGGTCGCGGTGGAACAGTTATGGGCCGAGACGCCGCCTGCTCGGGAGACGGGTCAGTGGCGGTGCGACGGCGAGGAGCTCCGATTAGCTCTGAAAGCGCGCGGCGTGAAATGAAAGCTAACCATAAATATGCAAATAGAATGAGAGTTCCGCGCTGCTGCCTTGGCGTAATGATGGCGACGCTACAGTGGCGCCTTCAAATCAGTTCCTCATTGAAATGCAACAAGCAGGGAGGGACTTCCAATCCAGGAAACGGCCAAAGAGCGTCTGCTCGCTCGATATTGAAGTCCAATGTGCTTTTGTAAGTCACGGATGAGCCACAACCGCTGAAAACCATTTTTTGACCTTCAGCTGGTCTTTGAGTTGAGCTAGCTGACATTGACTGGCGACCGGTCTGTTGTTTTTCTCGGGCGTCTCGTCGGCTTTTGATTTGAAAATCAGTTTGACGGGCAAAAAATGTCAGCAGAGGTGAGCGTTGATTAGCAGCTTGGCTTGCACACACCGCACGCTGACCTTTTGCAAATGGGAGGAAAGACATGACTTGATGGAGCTCGGAACTGAGTCATGCTTTTTTGTTTTGTGTTTTTTTTGTTCCGGGGGCCGAGAGAGAAAGTTCCAAGCCGTCACAACATTTCTCAGGCAGCTTAGGAAGTTATCGGCGGTGAAGTGCAGAAGGCGTTGAGCCGCGACGCTGTCCGACAAACGCCACAAAGATCCGTGGCAGCCGGCGGACACGCTTCACCACGAGAGACGTGAGCGGCCGAGGACGCGAGAAAAAGTGTAAACGTCATTTTTTCGGATGTCCGCAGACGAGCTTTTTTGTCACACTTCCTTCTGCTAGCCGAAGCGCTAAAATCCATCAGTGCTAAAATGCCTATCGAACCATCTTCTCAGTTGACGTGCTAAAAGGCTGCGAACGATCCGTCCTGTCCGAGTGGGAAAACAAAAAAGCTCTTGAGCCTCAGCCGAGCTCTGTGATTCATGTGCTTAAATATCAATTTTCTCCTCGGCGGCTCGCTGGGAGTGGAGCCCCCGCCGTGTAACCTGAAGACGGCGGCAACTCATTAGCCAGCGTGCAAATGCCGCTTTAATTGCCTGTTGTGACGAGACTGGGTCGTCTGGGGTCTGCACCACACCTGATTCAACCAGCAGCTCTCCACGAATTGTGTGTCTAAGAGGCCATTTATGGACTTTTTTAGTTGCCTCTTATTTATTGCGGCCCGAGTGCTTTTTTCATGGCCGTGGAACAAATTGTCCCCGGGCGATAATCAAACGCCGCTTGTCGCTTCCATAAGTCACACTCAACGACGGCGTGTGTCGCAACTCAGAGAGTCACCAGAAGATGGACGGGCCCGCCGACCACTTGACACAAGCAGAACAAGGGAGGCCAATGCATGAGGTACGCTCGCTCGCTCTTCTTTATGCTCTCACTTGCAGGTCAAGAAGTGGCCACTCAACGGGAATCCAGTCTTAATGATCTTCTTTGAGCTTTGGCACTCGTTTACAGAACACCATCCGTTATTAATCCCGCGGTGGGCAAATTAAAGATGAAGTGTTCGGGGTTGTAGGCGCTAATATGCTGCAACTCCGAGCAAGAGAAAAGACAATCCTTTCTTTGTGGACTGGAGCCAACAGATGGCTGTTTAGATTTGGAGCCCCCCCTCCCCCCACTCTGTTTTACCTCCCCGCAAGAACAAATTGGCACCTCTGTCATGCTGCTAAAGTGAAGATGACACCTTCCCGACTCTCAACAAAAAGATTGATACGTCAAATGCCCTTTTCAAAGTGCCACTTTACCTTCCAAGATGGCACTCGAGAACAAGACAGATAAAAGCTCCTCGTCTCCACGACGACGGAATGGAGTCGGAGGCCGAAAGCTCGCTCGCATGTGCGGCGTCCGCTCTTGTGCGTTGCCTTGACAACGGCACCAGAGGAGAGAGCCAATGCAGGTCTTGAGGACCGCCGCCGTTCATTGCGGAGAGGCCCGAAGAGAAAAAAAAAAAACGACAACATTGTGGATGCATCACAGCGTCAAAGGTGGGAAGCTTTTCATGTGCAGGTACAATCAAATATTTGCATTCTCGTTGAAGGAATGAGGTCGAAATACAAAAAGTCCTGCCTCGCTACAAAAACAGATATGCTCAAACCTCATTGAATAAAGTACATAAGCAGACAAGTATATTCACATATTAAATAAATAAAAGAAACATTTGAAGCATATAATTATACCTACACACCAAATCAATAAAGAAGACATAACTAGACATTTTTGATAAGTGGTGATGAGAAAGGTTTTTATAACTTTATGATCTGATATATATATTTCTGAGGACTTTGAAATAACAAATGACTTTTGATATATTGCCTAAATACCTTAATGACCCTTAAGGAACTGTGGAATGCATGCCTGATGTTTTTTCTCTGAATCATGGACACGGCCAGAGTCGTCTTGACCGTTCAGTACTTGATTGTATCTTATGTTTTGACTAATGCTAGATGCCAGTTTTTGATTACTACTGAACGCTCTGCACAGAGGGAAATAGTTTGCCTAACAAAGCAAAGATACGGTTGAATGCGGTACGACAGTGTATGTCCAAGATTGGAGAAGAATGTTCACAGGAAGGTCACGTGGAGATAAAACCAGTGGGTGCCAAAAGGAGCCACCCGAGAACTCGGCCAAAGATGATCGCCAAGGCCGAGAGACGGGATGGAAGACAACAGCCCCCTCCACACACACACACCAACAGCCCCCCACCAACACACCGAATCGCCCATAACCAGCACCACTCCCATGGAAGCAGACTCTCCTTCGAACTTGCCCCACCCCGAAGACTCATCGCCCATCAATCCCAGCCCACAATGTGCTACTGAATATAAAACTGATCTAACAACCTTGGACTTTGCCTTTTCTGAATGGAGACTTTCCGCTCTTGAAGGGCCCAGCGCTGTATTGCACTTTCCTGAAAACAGAGCTTTTTGAACAAGAATTGTGATTGAACTCAACCGAGCTCTCTAAGTCTAATTTCTGCTTCAGTGTCTTTGCATTTTCCTAAATCTGAAGAAATCAAACGAGCACGCAGTGAGTAAATTGAATAATTTTTGATTGGCAAAGGCTTTTGCCGTGAGGCGCAGATAACGCGCTCCCTAAATTGTGGACAGAATCCAACATCGTCCTAGCAAAACAAAAGCGAAACATGGAAGCCATCATTGGATGATGTCAGCCTTTTCATGTGCTGTCTATTCAAATGTCTCGCTACCTTTTCTTCTCCGTCAGCCTATTCAACCCCCTCCTCCCTCGCTCCCTCCCTCTTTTTTTACCCAACTGGGAACACTTGTGGTTCACGCTATTATTATCAGAGATAAAAGCACACAGACTTGTGTTCCAAATCTTTCCAATTTTTTTTTAGTCTCATTGGACAAATCCAAACTTCAGCTTGTGCGTCCTTTGAAGGAGACCTTTGTCACCATTTCAAGCCCTTAGTGCAGGGGTGCCCAATACTGCTACTGGTCGATCGCGTGACATTAAAATGTTTTTTTCGCACTTGACGCGTGCTCAAACAACGGCTCTAACAACACAGCACTAACACGCTAGCTCGCGAGTTTGTCAGAACCCTGTTTTTGTTCTTAAACTTAAGAAAGGGTATAAAAAGGGCAGCTGGACATAGTAAAAAGATTTTTAAAAAAAAGTATCACTTTCATAGGGAATGGGAGGACTTTTTTTCATGATGACATATATATGTATACATATATATATATATCGGGGCAGACCTGGGCGCACAACAGACCAGGCTTCTGTTAATCATCGCAACCTCAGCTTGCCATCGACCTCACAGCAGTGCCCCACAACAATCTACGCCCGTTCACTAGAAAGGGCCCAAGACAGAAGAAGTAAGAATAGGTAGGGTTAATTTAAACCGCACGTTGAGCCGTGAATATGGTCCGTGAAAATATTGTCTGACATTAAACCGCCCCGATTAAAAGCAGCCTGGACTTCTTCGTCCAAAGCATGATATTGCTGGGCATGTGTCTCCGGGGGATTTTGGGTGGTACAAGCACTCGCCAGTGCATTGACAATGTCATCATTGCTAAGAATAGCTGACACGATATTGCGAGCTGACTGGTTCATAATTGCGGCAGCAACAAAATGCATGTACAAGATGGCGGCAATGATGACGTCAGTCAAGTTTCATTCAATATATTCCGAAATTCATTCAATATATTCCGAAGTTCATTCAATATATTCCGAAATTCCTTCAATAAATTCTGAAGTTCATTCAATATATTCAAGGTTCGTTCAATATATTCAAGGTTCATTCAATATATTCAAGGTTCATTCAATATATTCCGAAGTTCATTCAATATATTCTGAAGTTCATTCAATAGATTCCGAAATTCATTCAATATATTCAAGGTTCATTCAATATATTCAAGGTTCATTCAATATATTCCGAAGTTCATTCAATATATTCAAGGTTCATTCAATATATTCAAGGTTCATTCAATATAATCCGAAGTTCATTCAATATATTCTGTCAGGCAGGGAACAAGACGGAGGACTCGGATGCAGAGTCGTTTCTTTCTGGGATTTATTCCAGCAAGCACACTGAGCAAAAGAACAAATCAAATCGCCTCTTGCGAGGGAAAACACGTGGCAAAAAGTACAAACAAAAGGTGTCGCACTGAGGCGAGTCAAAAGGCTAAAAGTACAAATCAAAACGCCTCTTACGAGGGAAAACACGTAGCACAAAGTACCAACTAAAGGAGTCGCACTGGGGCGAGACAAAAAGGCGATGGGGACCAAGGCACAAACAAAAGCGTCGCTCGGTGGCGAGACAATAAGGAGGGTTCTTACAGAGAGTTCGGACATCAAGGGATCGCTGGTGGTCGGGACGAGGCAAGACACACTGGCACAAGACAAGGGGAAGACACGGACTAAATACACACAAGAGGGCGGGGACACAGGTGATGACAATTAGTGTCGATTACGCAGGTGCACACAATCAGGATCAGGGAAGACAAGACAACCAAACACCGAGGACGGAAACACGAACTGAAACGGAAGAAATGACAAAATAAAACCGGAAGTAAAGTTACGACAATTGACGAGACAAAAAACTGAAAAAATAAACGCGACCGCATGACATATACAAGGTTCATTCAATATATTCAAGGTTCATTCAATATATTCCGAAGTTCATTCAATATATTCCGAAATTCATTCAATATATTCCGAAGTTCATTCAATATATTCAAGGTTCATTCAATATATTCCGAAGTTCATTCAATATATTCCGAAGTTCATTCAATATATTCAAGGTTCATTCAATATATTCCGAAGTTCATTCAATATATTCAAGGTTCATTCAATATATTCAAATATTAATTTCCTGAACGGCATGCCATATATCTATATATATCTATATATATAGAGATATATATCTATATCTATATCTATATCTATATCTATATATATCTATATATGTATATGTATATATATATATATATATATATATATATATATATATATATATATATATATATATATATATATATATATATATACATACGGCTGACTAGCTCAATCAGTAAGTGACATGACTTACAAACGGAAGACCCGGGTTCGTTTCCCGGCAGGGGCACAATATGAGCAATGAGCGATTACCTTACCAACAGTCAGTGTGGGTCCTTAGGCAAGACCCTTAACGATACCGCCTACCTCAGAGATAATGAGAGTACAAGAAACGAAAGACATGCCGGCTCAGACGTCGCCCGGACAAACAAGGTCTGCGTCAGGTGCTAGGGAACCAGAGCACCCTGATGAAAAATGGGCTACTGGAACAAGACACAAATGGGTGAGATGCGAGAATAAGGATCTGTTGGAATGCTACTACTCCAGCAACCCGAGCGAGAGGGGTTAAATGCGGAGAATGCGGGAACAATGGCAACTTCAATACCCACAGTCAACACTATCGGCCAAGCAACTAGTAGCTCAATGTTCCAATATCCATAAACGGCACCTGCTATCACACCTCGAGATTGATGAGATACAACACAAATGCCATAGCGAAGGCCAACCAGAGCACCAGGTCAGAGACGAGTTAAATCCATGTAAAAGTCCAGAGGTTGGGTACGAAACCCCAATAAGCACAATCAAGCTGAACGAGGCAGCAACTGACCTGAAGAACAAGATCACGGTGAAAATGAATGCTCGGGAACCTAGATACACACTGCAGAGGCTAAGTGAAGTACCCTCAGAAAGTCTCCTAGAAGATGTGAATGCAGCATTGACAACAATTCCTACTGCTACCATCACTGAAACCAATGAGCTGATATACACCTCAGCAGCAGTGATCCTAGAAATGCTTGGCTACAAGAAGAATGACCATATGCGACCACAACAGTGCCCACCATGGAAGAGAAGGCTGGAGGCCAAAATCAAGATAGCACGGAGAGAAGTGAGCCAAATGACAGAGGCCCAGAAAGGTGCAATGAAAAAGCAAGTTCCCAAGAAATACAGCCAGATGCCCATACCTGAAGCACTCGAAACTGCCAAACAAAGACTCCAAGCCTTGGCCAGCCGCCTAAAGAGGTACACAAGAGAGAATGAAGCCAGACGAATAAACAGGTTGTTCACAACACAACCAGTGAAAGTGTACGCTCAGTGGCAGGGGAATAATAGCAGAGCAGACCCACCAAGGCTGGAAACTGAACAGTACTGGAAGGATATATGGGAGCGGGAGGCATCACATAAGAAGGATGCACAGTGGCTGGTGGCTCTGAGAAAGGACCACAGCAAGCTCCCTGAACAGAACCCAGTAACCATCACAGTGGCAGACATCCAGAGAAGAGTCTCAGGAATGAAAAACTGGACAGCACCAGGCCCTGACATGATCCACAGCTACTGGCTCAAGAAACTTACAACTCTCCATGAGCGCCTGGCAGCACAAATGAACCAGCTGCTAAGGGATGGGACTCACCCTGAATGGCTAACCCAAGGGCGTACGATCCTGATCCAGAAGGATCCATCAAAGGGTACAGTCCCATCCAACTACCGGCCAATCACCTGCCTCTCCACAACATGGAAGCTGATGTCAGGCATAATATCAGATAAGATCAGCAGGCACATGGATCAATACATGAGCACTGCTCAGAAAGGGATTGGTAAAAATACCAGAGGAGCAAAACATCAACTCCTGGTGGATAGAACAGTCACCCAAGACTGCAGAACTAGACGTACCAACATGAGCACTGCCTGGATTGATTACAAGAAAGCATATGACTCAATGCCACATACTTGGATCACTGAATGCTTGAGGCTGTACAACATCAATGGGACTCTGAGAACCTTCATCGCCAACTCGATGAAACAGTGGAAAACCACACTTGAAGCCAATGGCAAGCCACTTGCACACGTGACCATCAAATGTGGTATATACCAAGGAGACGCTCTGTCCCCAATGCTGTTCTGTATAGGACTGAACCCCCTCAGCCAAATAATCAACAAGACGGGCTATGGATACCAACTCAGGAATGGGGCCACCATCAGCCACCTCCTCTACATGGATGACATAAAGCTGTATGCTAAGAACGAGCGGGACATTGACTCCCTGATCCACACTACCAGGATCTACAGCTCTGACATCGGAATGTCATTCGGACTTGAGAAATGTGGCCGCATGGTGACTAAAAGAGGAAAGGTAATCCACACAGAGGGGGTCTCACTCCCAGAAGGAACAATAGCAGACATTGAGGACAGCTACAAATACCTTGGAATTCCACAGGCAAATGGCAACCTTGACGAGGAAACAAGGAAAGCAGCCACAGCCAAATACCTCCATCGAGTAAGGCAAGTCCTAAGAAGTCAGCTCAATGGCAAGAACAAGTCCCTAGCCATTAACAGCTACGCCCTACCAGTAATCAGATACCCTGCAGGAATCATACGGTGGCCAAAGGAAGATATACAGACCACAGATATCAAGACACGGAAGCTCCTAACCATGCATGGAGGGTTCCATCCCAAGTCCAGCACCCTGAGACTGTACACTAGCCGTAAAGAAGGAGGCCGAGGACTAGCGAGCGTGAGAGCCACTATCCAAGATGAAACATCCAAGATCCATAAGTACATCAGGGATAAGGCCCCAACGGATCACGTGCTCAGTGAATGTCTCAGACAATGGGCATCAAAGGAAGATGAGGTGCTGGAGGGACCATCATGGGAGGACAAGCCCCTACATGGGATGTACCACCGAAACATAGCTGAAGTAGCTGATATCCAGAAATCCTACCAATGGCTAGAAAGAGCTGGTCTGAAGGACAGCACAGAGGCACTGATCCTGGCTGCACAAGAACAGGCCTTGAGCACCAGAGCAATAGAGGCCCAAACCTACCACACCAGACAAGACCCCAGGTGTAGATTGTGCAAAGAAGGTCCTGAGACAATCCAGCACATAACTGCAGGGTGTAAGATGCTGGCAGGTAAAGCATACATGGAGCGCCATAACCAAGTAGCTGGAATAGTGTACAGGAACATCTGTGCAGAGTATGGACTGGAAGTCCCAAGATCCAAGTGGGAAACACCTCCAAAGGTGGTAGAGAATGACCAAGCCAAGATCCTCTGGGACTTCCAGATCCAGACAGACAGAATGGTAATGGCGAACTAATCGGACATTGTGGTGGTGGACAAAGAGCAGAGGAAAGCCGTTGTGGTTGACATAGCCATCCCAAATGATGGTAACATTAGGAAAAAGGAACATGAGAAACTTGAGAAATATCAAGGGCTCAGAGAAGAGCTGGAGAAGACCTGGAGAGTTAAGACTTCAGTGGTACCTGTGGTCATTGGAGCACTAGGGGCAGTAACCCCCAAACTGGAGGAGTGGCTGAAACAGATCCCAGGAAAAACATCTGACATCTCAGTCCAGAAAAGTGCAGTACTAGGAACAGCAAAGATACTGCGTAGAACCCTCAAGCTCCCAGGCCTCTGGTAGAGGACCCGAGCTTGAAGGGAAAAAAGAGACCACCCACGGGGGGTGAGGAAAAGTTTTTTTTTTTTAATATATATATATATAATTATTATTATTATTATTTTTGTGGGTTAGCTCGCGAGCTGAAAATGTTTGGGCAACCCTGCCTTAGCATGTCTCGCCTTGAGATCATCGCAGTGCATCGGCGCGGCCCACCCGCCCGACCGATCGACTGCCCGGGCGGCCTTCCATTTGTCAAAAAAGTCTTGAACGACTTTGAGGAGTCCCGTAAATGGCGCGCTGCGGTTGGGCCGCTTTCCATTTGCAAGGCGACGGGGCCGTTTTTCTCTTTAACGGCGCGACGCCACTCAAATGGCCTTTTAACTGCGCGCTGTCCCTTTGCAGGAGCCAGCGCGGAACAATTGCCCACCTGGCGACGAGGAGGAGGGAGCCGAACCGAGCCGAGGCGAGTGAGGCGAGGACGTACTCGTTGCATGCACGGGCGGAGAAGAAGCCACATAACGGTATAGACAAATCCCATTTGTGTGAAAGAATGTACTGAGCGGAAAAACATTTGAAAGCTTGTTGGCTGTCAGCAGAGGAAATGAAACAAAGCAAACCCTTATTTTCTACAATGTCCTTGTCATTTGGACTTTTGTACTCTCACAAGAATAATGGCGGGCGGCAGTAGACACCAACAACACTCAGCTCTTTTTCATGCTCTGTTTGATCACCGCTCGTGTCATTGCTGGCAACACGCACGGACGCATTCACCCTCAGACATAGAGATGATGGCACACGCAACGTCAACCTTGCTCATAGCCATCGCTGACCACACACACATACACAGTGAGTTATCACGTTGATATTTCTTTCCTGTTTACAATTTGTATCCCAGATGGGGAGAAAACTTTTGCAAAGTGAGGTGAAACGCAATTGGCTCGATGACAAGCTTTTTTAAGAGGCTGAAGAGCGCCACCCTTCTGCTGGTATTTGAATGAACGAGGGCTGCAGTTTCTTCCTTGGCAAACAACAAAACAATATAAGTTGCTGCGTCTATTGGCTGAGTTAGCGCATTAGCCGTGCAGCAGGTTAATTGCCAGTCGCCTTCCATCTGCTGCTGCTGCTGCTCGTGTGCGTGCGCTGTGTGTGTGGCTGTCAGAAGCTAAACGTTATTTTGCAGACGCATGCACGCAATCGTCACTCGATGGGCTTTTGCAATAAAAGGCAATCGCCTAGTAAAGTCACGTTGAGGTCAGTGACCCCCGTGAGGAGAATAAGCGCAGTTTCACATCATCACAACAACGATTAAGCTGGACTCATTCAAAATGCATCTCTGCACCGGCACGCCGTCGCTGCTTTTTTTACGCATGGATGCTCTCGTGTTTTTGTTTGGAATGTCCCCAAAAAGTGCTGGAGTGCCAGTTTGGCCTAGTTACTTGATTTGATGGCTGGAGGAGAAAAATGTGAGCTTCCATGTTGTGACCGCTTCAGCCGTTTGATTTTCAAAACATATATTGGTAGTATTTGCCCAAATAGAATGACAAATGAAGGACGACATAAGTCGTCATCTGAATTTACAAAAAACATGTGCATTTAAAGAGGGACGTTACGCTCGAGTGCTCCGATACCCAGCACCGATACCACATTTGAGACGTAAAAGTTGAAAGATGCTAATTGTGAGCGATGTGACGGCAGAGATGTTTCGCGAGCAGGGCTTCATGTTTTGGGCCGTCGGACTGTCGTTTGAGTTTGTCAGCGCACGGACGGATGCACCCCGTCGGCCATTTGCCTTGACTTTGCTGTTTGTGTTGCCACCCCACGGGGAGCGGAAGCATGCCCGTTTTATTTCATGTTGTCGTTTGTCATTGAAGGAAAGCTAACCGCCAAAGGGGAAAAGCAGCTGACGGTAAAAATAAATTCAGTCTAATGGAATCTGCATTTTCCAGCGCCACCTTGAGGCATCTAGGGGTAATGAAAAAAATCATGACTATTCTTTTGAATTCTTGCCAACTCATAAATAGTAATGTATTATGTTTGACTGGAGCTGCAGTGTGATTTCATGCAGAATATAGGCGCGTAAAATAACCACTCTGTTGCCAAAACATGACTGAGTTAATCTTTTTTTACCCCAGTATTTTTGTCCTGGTTTTTTTCCTTCTATGATCAAGATTTAAACAAGCGCAAGACGATTGATGGGTCAGGTAATTCCCAGAGTATCAAAACATTGTTCATCCGGCGCGCCTCCCGTCAACCGGCGCTGATGAAATATTGACAGCACCTCACGGCGCAATTGCCCCGAGTAGATGGAAAAAGGAGGAGGCGGTCACGCGCGCGCACGCACGCACGAGCTCCATCATGGAGACAAGACAGTTGAGCTTGGTGCAGAATACCAAAGTTGAGATGTATTTTCTCTCAATCCCCATTGGTCGCTTGCTACGTTGCGTCTCCATGGCAACCGTCTTTATCTACCACAGCCGATCTGCTCTCAGGTGAATCACTCTCTAGACGTGTGAACTAAAGGAAAAACAGCCGAGGAGGAGGAAGAGGCGACCAATTAGCTTCCTCCTCCTCCTTGTTACCCCTTTTTTTTTTTTGCACTAAGATGGGCGATGAAGAGGAGGACTAAAGGTGTTTTAGAAAAGCCATTTCAAATGGAGGCAGTAAGGAAAAGGATGACAATGGACTGGAACACATCGGCACCATTTTAATCTTGCTAGCTTGTTGCCATAGAGCAGGAAAACAAACTTTGATTCCATCTAACTTCGGGTCCACGTGCGAGCGTTCTCTTGAAACGTCACTTGAAAGAACATGACCACAATAATGGTTGAACCACAGATGAGGACAAAGCGGGCACCCGTACGCGGACCTAGATGTCACCGGATCAATGCGGCTTCAACAGCTTTTCATTCATGCCAACAAGTGATTACAAACAAGTAGAGAGCATGTACGAGCATGCACGGCGCATGCACCTTAAGCCGGATGGCGAGAAATGCTCTGGTGTGTTGAGCGCCGCTTAAAGGGACAGCACAGCGCCGCGCCGTGTCTTGCATAGTTCCACAAGCGCCAAAACAAAGTGCTGGCAACAGGACAACATGGTCACAGTGCTCAATAAATAAGTTAACCTCTTAAATAAAGCAAGAGTTCAGGAGGCGACGGAGTTCGCCAGGCATCCGTGGAGGCCTCTCGGTCAGGGCTGCGTGAGAAGTGCTGAGTTGGGCGGGAGGGGGAGCTTCTGTTTGCTAGATGGTCGGCTGGTGAGTTCTGCTCTTGTGGCTCGGGGGGGCAAAGTACCTGTGGCTGAAACAAACATCTTCAAATTACAACTTTAACCTTTGTTTTTGGAGTGTATCACTTTTTTAACATTATTTTGCATGATCTAACTTTGGCGCATGCGCAAGTTTGCCCCGCAACATTGCTCTTAAGTGACAAGCGTAGTAGTTTGGATATTGGATATATTCAAATTTTAATTTTGTTATTTTAACTTTGTTACGTTATTTTTATAATGGTTTAACCATATGCTTTACACATTTCACTACGAGAGGACGACAGACATATTGCGGGGCAAAACTCCGCATACACTTAAGGTACTAGACTAGATACCCATGAATTGACGGCGGACGGACGTTTTGAATTGCTCTACCGCTATCTCGTGGTGTATGTCGGAAGCACATGCTTTAAACCATTAAATAACATTAAATTGAATAATAATAGTAATAATAAATAATAAAGAAAGGAATCTAAAAATAAAATAAAATAAATTAAAATAAAATATTCATTGTTATACATATTTATTTATATATATATATGTAATATATAAATGAATATTTCTATTTGTATTTCTATTTGGTGATTTATTTCATTTATTTAATTCTAATGTAATTTAATGTAATGGTTTAATTAATGCAATATAGTGGTTTAAATCATGTAATGGTATAAATTTAATTAAAAAAAGAAAAAGAAATTTACAACTAAAACAATGAAATAAATTAAAATAAAATTATAGTTATACGTATATATTTATATGCTTGTACATTAATATTATTTATACTTGTATTTCTATTTGTTAATTCATCCATCCATCCATCCATCCATACATCCATCCATCCATCCATCCAAAATCCATCCATCCATCCAAAATCCATCCATCCATCCAACATCCATCCATCCATCCATCCATCCATCCATCCATCCATCCATCCATCCATCCATCCATCCATCCATCCATCCATCCATCCATCCATCCATCCATCCATCTTCTTCCGCTTATCCGGGGTCGGGTCGCGGGGGCAGCAGCTTCAGGAGGGACTCCCAGACTTCCCTCTCCCCAGCCACTTCATCCAGCTCATCCCGGGGGATCCCAAGGCGTTCCCAGGCCAGCTGAGAGACATAGTCTCTCCAGCGCGTCCTGGGTCGTCCCCGGGGTCTCCTACCGGTGGGACATGCCCGGAACACCTCCCCAGGGAAGCGTCCAGGAGGCATCCTGATGAGATGCCCGAGCCACCTCATCTGGCTCCTCTCAACGTGGAGGAGTAGCGACTCTACTCCGAGTCTCTCCCCGATGACCTATCTCTAAGGGAGAGCCCGGACATCCTGCGGAGAAAACTCATTTTGGCCGCTTGTATCCAGGATCTCGTTCTTTTGGTCATGACCCATAGCTCGTGACCATAGGTGAGGGTAGGAGCGTAAATCGACCGGTAAATGAGAGTTTTGCCTTTTGGCTCAGCTCTCTCTTTACCACGACGGACCGGTACAGAGTCCGCATTACAGCCGACGCTGCACCGATCCACCTGTCGATCTAGCGCTCCATCCTCCCCTCACTCGTGAACAAGACCCCAAGATACTTCAACTCCTCCACTTGGGGCAGGATCTCATCCCTGATCCGGAGAGGGCATTCTACCCTTTTCCGATCGAGGACCATGGACTCGGATTTGGAGGTGCTGACCCTCATCCCGACTGCTTCACACTCGGCTGCGAACCGCTCCAGTGAGAGCTGGAGATCACGGCCTGAAGAAGCCAACAGCACCACATCGTCTGCAAAAAGCAGAGACGCGATACTGAGGTCCCCAAACCGGACCCCCTCAACGAGGAGTTTTTTAACTACCTCAGTGACTTCGACCCCAGAGATTGGAGAGTCCGCCTCAGAGTCCCCAGGCCCTGCTTCCACAATGGAAGGCGTGTAGGTGGAATTGAGGAGGTCTTCAAAGTATTCTCCCCACCGACTCACGACGTCCCGAGTCGAGGTCAGCAGCACGCCATCCCCACTGTAAACAGTGTTGACATTGCACTGCTTCCCCCTCCTGAGACGCCGGATGGTGGACCAGAATTTCCTCGAAGCCGTCCGGCAGTCATTCTCCATGGCCTCGCCAAACTCCTCCCACGCCCGGGTTTTTGCCTCAGCAACCGCCGAAGCCGCATTCCGCCTGGCCATCCGGTACCTGTCAGCTGCCTCTGGAGTCCCGCAGGCCAAAACAGCCCGATAGGACTCCTTCAGCTTGACGGCATCCCTTACCGCCGGTGTCCACCAGCGGGTTCGGGGATTGCTGCCACGACAGGCACCAACGACCTTACGGTCACAGCTCCGGTCAGCCGCCTCAACAATGGAGGCGCGGAACATGGTCCACTTGGACTCAATGTCCCCCGCCTCCCCCGGGACGTAGGAAAAGCTCTGCAGGAGGTAGGAGTTGAAGCTCTTCCTGACAGGGGATTCTGCCAGATGTTCCCAGCAGACCCTCACAGAGCGTTTGGGTCTGCCAGGTTGGACCGGGATCTTCCCACACTATCGGAGCTAACCCACCACCAGGTGGTGATCAGTTGACAGCTCCGCCCCTCTCTTCGCCCGATTGTCCAAAACATGCGGCCGCAAATCCGATGACACGACTACAAAGTTGATCATCGAACTGCGGCCTAGGGTGTCAAGGTGCCAAGTGCACAGATAGACACCCTTACATTTGAACATGGTGTTCATTATAGAAAATCCGTGTCGAGCACAGAAGTCCAACAATAGAACACCGCTTGGGTTCAGATCGGGGGGGCCGTTCCTCCCAATCACGCCCTTCCAGGTCTCACTGTCATTGCCCCCGTGAGCATTGAAGTCACCCAGTAGAACGATGGAGTCCCCAGAAGGAGCGCTCTCCAGCACTTCCTCCAGGGACTCCAAGAAGGGTGGGTACTCTGAGCTGCCGTTTGGTGCATAGACACAAACAACAGTCAGGACCCGTCCCCCCACCCGAAGGCGGAGGGAGGCTACCCTCTCGTTCACCGGGGTGAACCCCAATGTGCAGGCGCCCAGCCGGTGGGCAATAAGTATACCCACACCTGCTCGACGCCTCTCACCGTGGGCAACTCCAGAGTGGAAGAGAGTCCAGCCCCTCTCGAGAGGGCTTGTACCGGAACCCAAACTGTGCGTGGAGGCAAGTCCGACGATGTCGGAACTTTTCTGCCTTGCACACCAGCTCGGGCTCCCTTCCAGCCAGAGAGGTGACATTCCATGTCCCAAGAGCCAGCTTCTGCAGCCGGGGATCAGATCGCCAAGGTCCCTGCCTTTGGCCGCCGCCCAGCTTACACTGCACCCGACCCCTTTGGCCCCTCCCACAGATGGTGAGCCCATGGGAAGCCACGTTTCCTTTTCGGGCTGTGCCCGGCCGGGCCCCATGGGCGAAGGCCCGGCCACCAGACGCTCGCCTTCGAGCCCCGCCTCCAGGCCTGGCTCTAGAGCCCCCGGTGACCCGCGTCCGGGCGAGGGAAAATGCAATCCATTTATTTTATTCATTATAAGGGGCTTGTGTGAGCGTTGTCTGGCCCCTCACCTAGGACCCGTTTGCCATGGGTGACCCTACCAGGGGCATGAAGCCCCAGACAACATGGCTCCTAGGATCATAGGGGCACGCAAACCCCTCCACCATGATAAGGTGACGACTCACGGAGGGGCGCTTGTACATTAATATTATTTATACTTGTATTTCTATTTGTTAATTCATTTCATTTATTTCATTTCAATTTCATTTCATTTCATTTCATTTAATGATTTTCAACATATGCTTCAGACATTTACCACAAGGGGGCGACAGCGCAATTCAAAACGTCCGTCCATCAATTCATGGGTATCCAAACCAGTGTGGTAAGTGTATGCGTATTTTTGCCCCGCAGCATGCTCTTAACAAAATGAGCGCTGAGAAGAATGACGTGTGCAGTACAAGCGTACTAGTTTATGGTACTTCATCAGCTATATTAATATTCAAGACCAGCATATCTTTCTCTAGTCTACACTGACGCCGGGCGAATGTTACCGGTCCTGATCTTAGCTAGCTATCTCAACTGCTGCAAGACATTCATAATGCATGACACTGTGCGTGGGGCGGGTTAAGAGAGGACATGCAAAGTTACAAGAGGGTGACGGGCCTCCTCGTAAACTCATGCACTCATTTTTTTTTTTGTGCCCTCCACTGACAAACGTTGACCATGAGAATCATGCGAGCATTCCCTAAATCTACAGTGGAGCCTCTGTTTTCAGATTCTTTACCTTTTCTCAATTAGGGATGGCCAGGTACTGCTACCTGGTGCCAATTAATACCTGCCTTACTTTCATTGTACTCTGTAAAGCTGTGACATTTCTCTATAAAATGTGTTTGATGATATTGAAAATAATTTGGAATATCTGGAACCTACTAATTGGATTGAGAATATCTAGGGCTTTTGTAAAAATTGCTTTTAGTCAAAAGTGAATCGTGAAAACCGAGGTGCCACTCTGTTGTCCTGAAAAGTCCACAATTTAAAAATGGAGCAACGATTAGCCGCGTTGGCAGGTGGAGGGGGGGGATTTGGATGTGGTGCGGTGCGTACCAGGGCGTGTCGCTGAAGTAAGCCACGAGTGTTTCCACTCCTGAGGGAGGCCGGCAAGCAAAAGACGAGACAAGATGAGATCAGTGCATCAGTGTTAGCCAAGCGGACCGAAGCGTAAGCGCCGAATGCGGGCCGGACGCCTTCTTCCCCTCCCAAACCAACATTCACGCGCTCATTCACACCCCCAATATCAATGGGAGTGGCTCGGCGCCACTTGATCCGTTTTTGAGGCTCGGCAGCCATTTGCGGCTAACTCAAATGGATGAAGATGACGAGTTGGGTCGGCCGGGCACTCACTTTTTCTAGCAAGGTGGGAGGGGATGCTGGGTTTGGGCCGCCCCCCGTAAGGTCTGGAGCGCTGGTACTGCCAGGGTGGTGAGAGGAAGGCCTGAGGGAAGCCCATCAATACACCATTAAATCGGCTCCAAATTTGCAGCCACACATTGACATTGTGTGTGTGTGTACCGTGCGTTCCCTCCAAGGCGTCTGCGAAGCGACACCCTCTCCCGCCGGCCCCATGGCACTCGTCTGTGTGTGTTGCTCTGTCTTCCCAGTCCAGTCTGTTGGTGGGGCGTGTGCCTACGCACGCACACACACATCAATGACGGTAGCCTTTAATATGAAAAGTGTGACGAGTTGAAAATGTGACCTGACCAGCTGGTGGGTGAGCTGCGAGATGATCTGCTCTTTGTTCCTCAGATCCTCTTTGAGCTGCCGGACCTCCTGCAGGAGCGCCTTCACCTGCACAAAGGCAATAGCAGGTCGGCGCTGGACAGCCGACGAATGGGCCCGCGCTTTGTTGACGGGCGCACCCACCTGTGCACGGTTGCCGTCTTCCGGACTGAGCGTGTCGGTGGTGAGCGTGTCGTCATCCGCCTCAGCGTCCTAAAGCAACAACGTTTCAAATAACCATGGTAACAATGTGGATGCTTCATTTTGACAAAAGCAGTGCTTTGCTGCCATCTCAGGGCCCTTGCGCTCGTCTCACCTGCAGCAAAAATTGTTGGAGGAGCTCCAGCTGTGAGCGCAGCGCACCCATGTCTTGGGCCAGGTCCTCGGCATCCACCTCGCCGTTCCTGAGGGCACATTCCCAGACGCCCATCCAAAGTGAGTTCTTGCCATTTTTGGCTCTTCTAGCTTCATAGCGACAGGTGATCATCATCGTTATGCTGTCACCTTTCAGGAGAGAGATCCAGATCGAGAATCCCATCCAGGCTGGCGTCGTCCTGCCCATCGTCATGTCCCGCCTCCCTGATGGATGACACGCACGTCACTCACTTCTGTTACCATGGCGACCAGAGCGGATCCGCACTCACTCGATCGGGAGACGAAGAAACGTAAGCGAGCCGTCGTCGCTGCAGCTGTCGCGACTCCCCCGGAGGAGCCGCCGCCTTGTCCCGTCTCCCTCTGCTGGGTGAGCGACACGTGTCTGGCCGCTAGCGCTTGGTCTTGACATTTGTCCACCACCGTGGAGTGAAATGTCATCGGCAAAATCTCCGTCAAGCATGAGGTCATCCTCGTCCAAATCGCACGAGTCCAAGTGGGTCACACCGTCCTGATTTGCGAGAAGGGAGCGAGGAAAAATGGCGACAAAATCAGAACATTTTAAGATAAAGCCATCTAAATAGGAAGACGGCAGCACGCCTTCTTTTGCGGGAGCGTCTCACACTGCTGTCGGCATCCGAGTCAAAGGCGCCGATGGGCCCAGTGAGCAGCGAGGCGCCCCCTAGAGGCTCCAGTCCCTCCTCGTCCCACATGTAGATGCCCCCGGAACCGCAGCTGTCCGAGGGGGACAGGTCCAGGGACGAGCCGCCCTGGTGGTTCCAACGAAAAACAAATGGGCTCGTTAGGAATAAAAAAAATGAAATAAATAGAAAAATCCCATTGGATGCGCACCTGCTCATGATAGTCGGACGGACTGGAACTGCTGTGGTGGGAAAATGTGCTCAGGTGATAGGCTCCATCACCTGACAACAAACCAAACGGTTCAGAAGTGACTTTTTGAGAATGTCCTATTTGAAGAAAAAAATCGAAACTGACCGGTGGGCGTCTCGTGGCTCCAGTCCAAGGCGTTGTCCAGGAAGTGGCGTCGCGTCGCCTCTGTAACGCCGGCACCCCACCGGCCCGTGCCCTGGTCATCTTTGTGAGCCACGGCCAAGAGGAGGCTCTCGCCTCCGTTCCCTAGGAGACCAGATGGCCCGTGAGGGAGGGGGAGACTGTTCTGTACCGTTAGACCGGCCAGGCCTCGGGTCCTTACCCAGGTTGTCAAAGTCGTCCATGTACTCCTGATCGGTGCGGTCGTGGTCCACGGATGAGCCGGACGACAAGGACATGTCATCCAGAGTCTCGGCGAGGACGCGAGGCCCTCCCTGTGACGCCTTGGGAGTGCGCTCTGTAAAATAGGACACAACTTTCAGCATTCGTTAGGATTTCGTTTCAAGTATTTGATCTCACCCGGACTGTTTCCTGTGGAGGACGGCATCCTTGCTGTGGTTTTGGCTCTGGCTCGGCTCGCTTCCTCCGCAGCAGTCCGGCCCTGCTTGGCCAGTGACGGCCGCGATAGCTTATAGCTAACGCCGTTAGCTCTGAGCGCCGGAAGGAGAGACTTCTTCTGACCCTCGAGGGGCTCGGCTTGAACACAGGAAGTAACGGACTGTTTGTGACCCGCTTTGGTGCAGGGGGATGGGGGCGGGGAAACGGGGCATGTGCGGCGCTGTACCACTGGGCCACGTGGGCCGGATCCGTCCCCTTTGGCGAGGCGTGAGGGTGGCGCTGATCTGAGGTTTCTGGTGGAGAGTGATCGGGCGGCCGTTGGCAAAGAACCACAACCGGACCCGGGGCTGGAGCTTAAAGTTGGATCTGAATTAGCCGACCGCTGTGGTGGTCGCAGTTTGGATCCAGAAAGACCACTGAGGTTCTGCTTGGACCCGGTTCGCCTCGATTTGGAAACGGGAAGTTTGTTCTTAAGGACAGGAAGTCCAGTTCTGGAGACAGGAAGTCCGCTTTTAGGGACAGGAAGTCCGGCGTTATAAGCGGGAAGTGATTTGTTTGACGTCTTTGGGTCCACAGCGGGCTTTTGCGGATGAGCGTGACGAGGGGCGGCGTCATTATGAATGTCTTGTCTGCCTCCGTCTGCCGCTCGGCCGCGTTTCCTCAGCTCAGCAGGCGTGCAAATGGTACCGATCCATCTCGCGGAAGGCGCCGGTCCGTCGGCGGTGCCGCCGCATGCCGCGGGCCCGGGGTGGTGATAGAAGCCGTTGGGCAGGCGAGCTGCGGTGGGGGTCGGGCTGGAACTTTTGGACCACGAGCCAAATTTGGGCAACCTGGACACCAAGGTGGGCATGGTGGGACCGGACATCAGACGGCAACAACGTGATTCAAGAAGATGAGGAGCTGAGGGACAAACGAGAGGCGAGTATAAGATGTCACTCCCAGTTAATTATTCACCGCTTCAGTCCGTGGCCATTGTAAGCAGTTCTTGCTCTCTACTCCCAAATGATCACAAAAGGATTTTCTGCGGACATTCTCCACAATCCAAAAATCTCATAACCAAATGAAAACTCGTAGACTTGAAGCTTCTGCAAAATGTGTCATTTTAGTTTGAGCCTCGAGAGGGAGCGCCTGTTCTGATGACGTCAATGTTAACAACACTGTCAGCAAAATGGAAAAACAGAGACCAACTTCAGCCCCAGTTCCCATTGGCTACTGCCTTGTGACACACGCGTGTGTGTGTAAACATAGACAGACTAAGCGTGTAAGACACACCTGGTGGCACGCACACACGCGTGCCTGCATGTCCCCGGGCTAGGGTGAGGCCAAACGAGATGCTGCTTTTGTTCCCAGAGGTTGGCTTCGCTGATAATTTCCATTTCCAAGCAACCTCGAACGCAGCAAAAACGACTGAGCCAAGCACGGCGTCAAAGTCGAACGAAGGCCGTCACTCTTCATCCTGGCGCGTTTGCCTACTTTTACACGAGTGGCGTCATGCAAATCATTTGAATGTTGCCTATTCTCGTTGAAGCAACATTTGCTGTTGCTGAAGTATTGACGCTTACTTAATTCGGTCTCGCTCGCTCACACTGAAACGTTGCAGGCGATATTTTGTTGCTCGCACGCCGTCCAAACTCAAAGTTTACCTGCAGCCGCGGAAAGTGTCGAGCGGTGCCGCCGGCAAACGACCCAAAACCAGCGTCAACGGAACACAAGCGTCGCTGAAACCAAGACAGAGCGAGAAAGGCCGAGGTGAAGCACTGCTGGGCAAGACCGAGATAAGCGGCACTTTTATCGGAGCGCGAGGAGCTCCTCGGGGAGGAAAAGGAGTCATCTGATTGCCAGCATGCTTACGCAATCACCACCAGCACGTGGACTTGCCCAGCCTCAACATCCCGTTCAGGAGGACAGCGGCGCTAGCGCTAGCACGCCGCTTGACTCTTAAGGTGACCTTCGGCCTGTATTGGTGGAGCTGCTGCACAGCCTCAAGGCCAGCTCCTGACAGAAGAACTGGATGGATTCTAACAGCATCTTCATCTCTCTTCCTCAGGGCGCTCATGTGCTTCCTGCTCAGTCTCTCCTCATGCTCCATTTGGCCCAAAACGATCCAAAGGAGGGAAGCGAGCACCCCCACCCTCCCACCCACAGTTGCCATGGGCGCTTTTATGTCCTTGCAGCCTGTACCGCCACATCACCTGAACAAGCTCAAAGGTACACTGATAAGTGGCTGGAGGTATCACAATGCCTTTGGGCAGATAAACCGAAAGGGGCGGGGCCAGTTTGCAAGGCCAGAGCGCGCATGGTGAGTTCAAAACAAAGACAATGACGTCATTGATGAATTCACACGTGAAAGAATGAATTCCCTTTTGATGGCGGGAATGGCTGACCCCAAACTGCCGGCCGGCGTCATGGCAACCTGGCGCAGGACTTCTCTGTGGTGCTGAAGTCTTCAATTGGGGGGGAGGGTGTGTGTGTGTGTGTGGGGGGGGGGGGGGGGGGGGGGGTCCTCGAACCTCGCCAGCAGCATCACCAATGCAGAACAAAGGCGCTCTGTCTCTGAGGGGCACCGGACCAATTGCCTGAGCCCCCCTTGGTCCTTTACGTTGGATCCAACCGCTTTGGATCCACACGCTTATATTCTTTTGCCCCCTCAGGGAGAAGAAAATATTTAACCTCCCCAACTCTCCTCGGACTACAAATGTGTAAATTGTAATAAGTGCGGCTCTGCATTAACATGTTACCTGGAGGGGGGCTCACACACACTATTTGAGAAATGCTAACATGCATCATTTCAATAAGTTGTCATCTTTGTTGTTCATCTCCAGTTACGTAAACAGTCATGCATCAATCAAGCTTAACACAAGAAAATATTTGTCCTCTCCTCGTCTACTATTGGTCAATTTTCAAGGCTTAAAACCAGATAGTCATCTGTAATGGAGTGGCAGGCATGCTGGAAATATCAAAGTGCGACATTTGGCCTCATGCATGTGCGCGGTCAAACACGTCCAACTTGAATGGGAGGGAAGGAGTGCTGCTGCCTGTCACCCACAAGATGTGCCGATGTGCGATCTACTCCGTTGGCTTTTTGGCCAATTCAAGGTTCCTTCGCAGCTTGGCTGAACAGTAGTCTTTCGAACGCGACATGTACCCTAAGATCCCTGTCATCGATGTGCTACGTGGCGACCGGCATCGCACATGCACATTAGATTAAAAATGATAAAAGAAACAAATATTCTGTGCCTATGTGTACGCGCGCGTTTGAGGCGGGGCGAGGGGGGTGGGGGGGCTCACCTGTGTCGACCAAGCAAGCATCGGGCGGTATCCTCTCGCTTCCTTCCCGGCTGATAGAGACGCGACAACGGCGGTGGCTCGCGAGCGGACGTCTGACGTCACACGTTGGCGGAGCCTCGTGACGAGGACAAAGCAGGTGAATTTGCACCGGGGCGCGTCTGGTTTCATTTCAGGGAATCTTGACGTCACATCACCGTCCGGCTGCCTGCTGAATCATCCACGCGCGCGCATGCACGCACGAACGCTCGGTTGCGCATGCCCGCTGAACATCTGACGTTGATGTCATCCGACCGGACTTGCATCGTCGGAAGTGGCTGCCTTTCGCACTAAAAGCTACTCGCCAACAGGAAGTATAAGACGCAAAGTTGCCATTCTTGTGAAATGCAGTGCTTTCCAGCTCTGTCCACTGGAAGGCAGCATTCACCATCCCGCGCACCACTTCATCAGCCAAGTGGACGACAACGGACTGCAAACAATTACGCCGATGTGATTTCATGCGCTGTCGTGAGTAAAACGTTGTCTGGTGAATGTCAGAGATGCGCAACAACAAAAATTAGTTAAAAAAAAACATGGTTGTTGTTGTTCTTAACAAAGCCAAGAAAACGTGGATGATGTAATGTTCAATCTACATTTTGTATGAAAACGGGGAGAAAGAGCGAAATAAATGAGGTATGTCCCAAACAAGTCTACAGGGGTCAAGTAAAGTTGGACCAATATGACAGGCGGGGTTTAGCACGCAGCACGTGAGTAAATATTCAGATTTGGAATGAGATACAAGGCGAGGCGCGGAGGGTGGGAGTGAGGTGAGGTGTGCGTGTGTGTCTTAGGGTGGGGGCGCACTGAGTCCGAGGGCGCGCGCTGGCTTCGCAGCTGCGTCCTCGGGCACAGTCGAGCGAGCCATGACCGCCTGGGACGCGCGCAGCCAGTGGCCGGCGCCCGCCGCGGGCGACGCGGGCGAGCGCGGCTACGACGACACCCCAGCGGGCGCCCCCGGTGACGTGAGCCTGGGTCGCGCCCTGACCGGCTTCGTGCTGTGCGCCCTGATCGTGTCCACGCTGCTGGGCAACACGCTGGTGTGCGCCGCCGTGGTCAAGTTCCGTCACCTGCGCTCCAAAGTCACCAACTCGTTCGTCATCTCGCTGGCCGTGTCTGACCTGTTCGTGGCCGTACTGGTCATGCCGTGGCGCGCCGTGTCCGAGGTGGCGGGCGCGTGGCTCTTCGGCCGCTTCTGCGACACGTGGGTGGCCTTTGACATCATGTGCTCCACAGCATCCATCCTCAACCTGTGCATCATCAGCATGGACCGCTACTGGGCCATCTCCAGCCCCTTCCGCTACGAGCGCAAGATGACGCGCCGCTTTGCCTTGGTCATGATCAGCGTGGCGTGGACGCTGTCCATCCTCATCTCCTTCATCCCCGTGCAGCTCAACTGGCACCGGGACTCACGCGCCCTCAACTCCACGGGCCCGGCCGTGGCCGCCGAGCTGCCGCCGGACGACTGCAACGCCAGCCTGAACCGCACGTACGCCATCGCCTCGTCACTCATCAGCTTCTACATCCCCGTGCTCATCATGGTGGGCACGTACACGCGCATCTTCCGAATCGCACAGATGCAAATTCGCCGCATCTCCTCGCTGGAGCGCGCGCCCGCCGTGGCCAGCGCTGCGGCCAGCGCTGCTGCTGCCACCGCACCGGCTGCACGCGCCCGTGCCTCCGCGCAGGACGAGAGCACGCTCAAGAGTTCCTTCAAGCGGGAGACCAAAGTCCTCAAGACGCTGTCCATCATCATGGGCGTGTTCGTCTTCTGCTGGCTGCCCTTCTTCGTGCTCAACTGCGTAGTGCCCTTCTGCCAGGCAGCCGAGGCACCTGGTGCGCCGCCCTGCGTCAGCGACACCACCTTCAGCATCTTCGTGTGGTTCGGCTGGGCCAACTCGTCGCTCAACCCGGTCATCTACGCCTTCAACGCTGACTTCCGCAAGGCCTTCTCCACCATCCTGGGCTGCAACCGCCTGTGCTCCAGCTCGGCCGTGGAGGCCGTGGACTTTAGCAATGAGCTGGTGTCCTACCACCACGACACCACCGTGCACAAGGAGGCCGGTGGTGCGCTCGCCGGCCCCCGCCGCCACTTTGACCGTGCACCGGCGTCCGACAACTCTCGCAATGGCACCGACCTGGCGCCGCTGCAGAGTCGCTGCGAGGCCGACATCTCGCTGGACGTGGCTCCCTTCGCCGACCCGTACGCCGTCCCGGGTCACGTGCAGGACCCGTGAGCAGATTCTCAATTATGATGACCCGCTGATCGTTTCCTTGAATGAAGACGTGCGCAAACAAACACCTGCTCACACAACCTGCCCGCCATTCAAACAATGTCTTGTTTTTCAGCAAATGTATTTGTTTTATTTATCGATTGATTGAAAAAGAATCCCCAGTTAATGAAATAAATGAATTGCAGCCCTCAACTCGACCATATCTTTTCTCGACTTGAACTCGTTTTTTTTAGCAGCCTGTTTTAGCATTCAAATGTGGTTGTCAGAGGACAAAATGCACGTTGATGATGATGACGACTTCCCAAATAACAAACAGCTGTGTGAGGACAGCGCGTGGTTGCACGCATTTCGTGGGCCGTTCCGACATCCAGCCACGAGATGATGAAAGCCCACCAAAGATGAAAGGGAAAGAGCTGAAGGCCCACAGTTCACCTTTGACCCCCCCCCCCCCCCAAGGGTATCAAGAGAAGATTTGAGTTGCAGGGCTACTGAACTATTGCTGGCACTTTTTGTGCACTGAGACCTTTTCAATGATTGCATATTACATCATTCAATTTTGATATCAAATATCAATATATTTCTATCGATTTATATATCATAAACTTGAAAGCATGTTTTGAAGTATAGTGTGATGCCGTATCTTACAACTTTTTAAATGATTACTTTTGAATTTTATTGTTAATGAAGCAATTCAATTCAACACCATTTACGTATTGTGTATATATATATATATATATATACATATATATATATATATATATATATGTATATATATACATATATATATATGTATATATTTTTTTATTAAAAACATGCCATTTTCAAAAACAAGTTTAGCATTTTTTTGCGGACACCCCTGCGCATGCGCGACTCCAAACAGTGACGTCGCAGCAGTTGCGCCTTGTTAACGTCACGCACAGGTGCGTCGAATAGCGGCTAACGAGTGACGTGACCAGCATTTAAGCAGCGCGAGGCGGTCTTCCTTCACGCACACGCTTTAACACACGCTGTCGTGCAGAGCCACCGCGCCTGGGTTTCGAACATGGGGCCCGGACTCGCCGCAAGGTAACGCAACTTTGAACACGCGCTATTCAACTTGACTTGGCGAGAGCAACGCGCTGCCCGTCTGTCTGCCGTCTGTCTGTCTGTTTCTCTCCCTCCGTTCCTTCAGCAGCGACTTTTTTACTTTTGTGCTTTGCTCACTTGCCAGGCACAGCTGTCGCTTAGTCTTCTTCAAATGTAATTTTTTTTGCATGCACCATAGAAGCATGTGAGTGATTCATAATGTTTCAAGTCAGTCCAACCTGCACATCAAGTTGGGAAAGCAGGATTAGC
Organism: Syngnathus floridae; assembly: GCF_059516105.1. Lineage (NCBI taxonomy): Eukaryota > Metazoa > Chordata > Actinopteri > Syngnathiformes > Syngnathidae > Syngnathus > Syngnathus floridae. The sequence continues at coordinate 3,617,579 of NC_142430.1, read as the reverse complement.
AAATGTTATGCTGTTTTTTTTTTCTTTGTCTCTCCAGACTTTTGTTGGAATGTTTGCTGAGCTTTGCCATGTTTTTTTCTCTCACAGGTTTTCTTGGATCTGCTTGCTGTTAATCAGTAATGCTGCAAGTGTCCCAGTGCAACAAAAATGTAAGTATCCAACTTTGTGTGGCTTCATTAACTTCAACAGTTAGTGCAGTTTCTCATTGTAACCCCCCCCCCCCCCCCCCCTTTTTCTTCTCAGACTCCCTCAGGCCTCCATTAAAGTCCAATTCTGTGCCACCTGAAGACCTGCGCCCTTCTCTCATGCAGCAAACATACACTCACGGGTTCCTTAAGGGCCAATCTGCCGACCCCACGTCTGGAAGCTGGTCCCAGTCCAGCCCGGCAACCTCTGATGCGCATCTTGCAGCCTATGCAGGAAACTCCAACCAGCACTCAAGTGCTCCTGCTCATGCTGATAGCCAATTTGCCAAACCTGCGCTTTCAGGTTCAAGATGGCCACTTTCTGCTCAAACGTCCGAAGTCCTCCTCTCCAATGCTGGGCATCAAGCTAGCATGGCGATGGCACAGCCACCAGCAGAGCATCCAGGTATCCAGCACCACCACAGTTGGGAATCGTACACTCCGGTCCACGAGCAACCTTCTGGCTCCAAGCCCTCAGCTCATCAGGTCAAAGGCGACTCTTTGGAGGGGCGGCAAACTGCGTATCCAGGTAGCAACCTGCCCCCAAGTTGGGCTGAATACCTTTCGGAGTACGAGCCACTCTCCGGCCATGAAGCTCCAGCTGTTCCCGTGGTCCTTCCCGGTGGCGAGAAAGGGACTCCTTCCCACACGGCCAAAGGACAGCCAGCGTCCGTTGTGGGTGGCGGCCTGCCCCAAAATTTGGCCTTGTACGAGCCAACGTCCAGCTTTGAATCTCCAACTGCTTCCGAGAGTCCAGTCAGCAGAAAGGGAGACAACGTGGCTCATTCTGGTGGCCACCGACAAAGCTGGGCAGTGGGTGATGTGCAACCTTCCGGCTACCGACCTGCAGCCGGTTTAGTCAAAGTTGACACGATCAAGGGGAAACTATCATTGACTCCAAGCGAAAGTCTACCTCCGACTTGGCCATTGTTCAAGCCGGTCTATGAGCCCCCTTCCAACTATGAATTGCCAACCGCTCCTGAGAATTCTGCTGTGAAAGGCCACCATGTTTTTCCAGGTGGCAAGAAAGGTTGGTCAGCCTCCAGCCCATTTGACCAGCAACGTCCCATCCACGAACCCTCTCCTGCTCAAGTTGACACTGTCAAAGGGCCACAAGTACGGAATGCAGGTGGGAAGCTTCCCCCAAGTTGGGCCGTCTACACGCAAGTCTTCTCTCCATCAGCCGCTCCTGAGATTCCTCCCAAAGTGAGTCTTGGAACAGGGGAAGCCCTAGAGTACAGCCGATTTGATGTGAAACTTCCCAGCTATAAACCCGGCAAGCTTCCCCCAACTTGGGCCCAAGTCTATTCTTCACCGGCTGCTCCCGAGATTCCTTCCAAAGGTGTCAAATTGAGTCCTATCACAGGTAAAAGGCAGCTGGTATCTCCTCCTGGTGGCCACGTGCAACAAAGTTGGTCAGCGTACAGTCCATTTGAACAAAATCCAATCTATGAACCTTCAACTGCTGAAGTTGACTCTGGCCATGGGCAGCAAGTATGGAATGAAGGTGGCAATCTTCCCCCAACTTGGGCCCAAGGCTACTCTCAACCGGCTGTTCCTGAGTTTCCTACCAAAGTGAGTCCTGGTGGCCACGTGCAACAAAGCTGGTCGGCATACAGTCCATTTGAGGAACACCCCAGCTACGAACCCTCAACCACTGAAGTTGACTCTGGCCATGGGCAGAAAGTATGGAATGAAGGTGGCCATCTTCCCCCATCTTGGGCCCAAGTTTACTCTCCTGAGGTTCCTACCAAAGTGAGTCCTAGCACACCTTATTGGTCGAACTCCAGCCCATTTGAAGAGGAACATCCCATCTATGAACCCTCCCCTGCTGAAGTTGACTCTGTCCAGCGGCGCCAAGTATGGAATGTGGGTGGCAACCTTCCCCCAAGTTGGGCCATATACAAGCAAGTCTTCTATCCACCAGCTACTTCCAAGATGCCTTCCAAAGTGAGTCCTGGAACAGGGAAAGGACAGCTAGCACCTCATCTAGGTGGCAACTTCCAAAGATGGTCAGCATACAGTCCACTTGATGTGCAACATCCTAGCTATGAACACTCTCCTGCTGAAGTTGACACTGTCCATGGGCAGCAAGTATGGAATGAAGGTGGCCATCTTCCCCCAACTTGGGCCCAAGGCTTCTCTCCACCAACTGCTCCCGAAGGGAGTCCTGGCATAGGTGAAGGACAGAAAGAATCTCAACATTGGTCAGCATCCAGCCAAGTTGAGCAAGCTCCCAGGTACAAACCCTCGCCTGCTCTTCATTCCACCACAGGCTCCGGCAGAAAGTCTCAACCCAGTTGGAGCAAAGTGGGTTCTCCTCCTGGCAAGGGCCAACTTGCACAGAGTCAAAGTGGCAACTGGCACTCGGGCCATATGACACCTGCAACTGGTGGCGTCGAAGTTGAAACTGCTCAGAAGCAGCCGAGATGGGCAGCAACCAGCCCGTTCAAGTTTCACGGCCCCTCCAGCTACAAGCCAAGTAGTGGCGCCACACTGAACCAGCACCTGGAAGCCAATCTGGGTGGCTCACCTTTGAAGAATGTCCAAGTCGGCCAGCCTGCAAGCCGTCCTGCTGGCCGTTGGCCCGCATACGGTTCAGCCTCCCGCTGGTCACCCAGTTTCAAGCCCTCAGTCGTTCCCGGTGGTGCTGCTTCTGGCGAGGTGACCTCCGAGTGGGGGAGAAAGCCGGCTTCTGCCGGGGTGCCGTCAGCTCATGTCCCAGATCATGCTTCCAGCTACAAACCCTCAAGACTTCCCACTGACTCTGGTGTGAAAGGACAGCCTGCTCATCCTGATTCTAACTGGCATTCGGCAGGCCATCGGCTTTTCCCTCATGTGGACCCTGACCACCATGGCGCTTCTCAACTTGAAGGTTCGGACCCCGCCGCCGGTGTCTCCACCTGGAATGTTCACCAGTCGAGCTCTTCTGACCCTAGCAAAGGTTCGGGCCAATTGTCAGTGATCCCTGGTGCCCCTTGGTTGTTTGAAGAGTTCCCTGACGTTGACGATGATGATGATGAGGCGCAGGAGCAGCACAACGAAGTTGATGATGCTGCTGGCGACATGGAGATTGCGGGCAAGATGGAGGTCCCAACTTACATTGTTCGCAACCGCAACGGCTATGAGCAAGAGCGAAAGGAATTGTCCCAGATGCATTATACCCAAAGGGTCGCCTATCCCTACATTCCCTCCCAGAGACGGGTGATCTTGTGAGGTAAAATATGCACATGGACCCTCAATATTCATTTGTTTAATTTGCCTTTTTTCTTCCTTCCAGAATCAATTTGCTGGTTCGTTGCTGAATAAGATTTAATAAATGGCTGAAACTCAACTTGAATGACTTTGCTTTGTAATAATTCTGAGTAGTTTCAGAAATGTAACTGCTCAATTTTAATCTTTTTAATTTCTGCAAGTTTCATCAAATGGTTGCCAACACTTAGTTTCATGTGTTAAAATGTGAATTTCCTCATGTTAGGCAAATGTGGGCCAAGAATGTCTCATTTTCTCAAATTAAACCAGTCCAATGTGAGGTTATGGACTAAGCAGCGACGCATTCACTGACTGCTGCTGGTGGCGGTGACATTTTGTTGTCCAAGCTCTTTGGCATACGAACATGCAGCGCCTGATGGTGTCTGTCGAGCATGTATGCCAAGGGTCCTCTATCCAGATGAGCTGTGAATCGGTGCTGGCCGTTAATAGCGCTGCTGATTGCTGGAGAACCTGCGTGAAGGAGTCCAAGTGGCCCACTTATGCTATCAGCAGTGCCGGCCCTGATTTGGCCCTTCAGGGTGAGCATGCTAACGCTTGGCTGTTAAAAAGAAAAAAATCAACCCATCTGTTCCAGGACTAGAACTCTGGACAGCACTGGGCCTAAAATGTCTACACGAGTAGTCCTACTGTTGGTTGACAGCTCTGGAATGACCTTGGACATGGTTGTTGATGTTTTAGTTCCCTGTCGCCGCCATGTTCAAGTGGTCTGATAAGAAGCATCAAATTAAATGCTCAGTGGCCTTTTTTTTCTTTTCTCCTCCCACCATCAGGTTGTCACGGTGATTTATATTGGCATCTGAAGTAAGTCCACTTAAAATGTAGCATCTCCACAATTTTTGCCTTTGTCTTGATGCAAAGCAGCTGCAAACACCTTATGTGCTTGCTTGTGATGAGACATTGTCATATTTTATCGTTTGATCTGTTCATCGATTTTCTATAGCACTTATGATTCCTAATGGGGTTTTAATTATGCTGTTAATGTAATCAAAATGATACGATATTTGAAGCAACACCAACATGCAGAGCCACTCGGGACGTGAACGCAGCACGGGGTAAGTCATTTTAGTTTTTCATTTTGATTGACACGCTTGCTGTTTTTTTATTTTCGCTGCTCCTCGACAAACAAACGTGCAGACAGACGACTAGTTGACGTGTTGACGTAGTTGTACGATTTGTCCGCTTGGTGGTGCTATGCTCAGGGTACTTGATTTCAGTCAGCGACCTTTTTTGAAAGTGAAAGCTGCACACTTCTGAAACAAAACGTTAACTCAAATAACCTAAAATGATTTTTCAGAATAATTAGGAAATGCATGATTGCATTGTCGCGCTTTGAACGATTTGTCGAGGAGCAAACGAGCTTGCGTGGCATCTCACAAAGCTTCAGCGGGAGGGGTCGGCCTCACGGTTCCGAGCTCCACCTGGCCGGTGGAGCGAGACGCGACACCGCTCTCGGACGAGTCGGCGTCCCACGCCCGGCAGCGGCGCAGTCGCGGGGGCACGGCAGCCAGGAGCGCCTTCCTGAAGACTGAGCTGGAGAAGACGTAGAGGATGGGGTCCAGGGCCGAGTTGAGGAAGTTGAGGCCCAGCGAGACGATGGTCAGCTGGGTGAGCGCGTAGAAGGCAGCGCAGTCGTGCGGCCGCAGCGAGCGGCTCAGCCACAAGCCCAGCGTGGTGACGCTGGTGGGCAGGAAGCAGAGCAGGAAGATGGCCACGATGGCGGCGCACACGCGCAGCGCCTTGCGCACCTTGCCGCCGTCTCCCATCTGCCGGTGGCTCGTGAGCAAGCGACGGATCCGCACCCAGCAGAAGAGCAGCAGAGCCAGCGCCACCACGAACTCCAGCACGGTAAGCGCGCGGTGCATCGCCACCAGGATCACGATGCCTGCCCATACGCCATTTTCAGCCTTTAGTCGCCTGCACGGCGCGCGCTCCCAATATGAATTGCTTCTACGAGACGTTCGGCGGGCTACCGCGAGAGGCCTCCTGATAGGACGTGAAGAAGAAGCACTGGGGGGCGCCGCGGCCGCGCTTGACGTGGTCGTAGGCCAGCATGGGCAGGCGAGGAGCGCTCACCAGCAGCCACACCACCAGCGCCAAGACGCCCGCCTGCCGCTTGCTCAAGCGGGTGAAGCGGCCCAGAGGGTGGACCACCTGGCGACGGACAAGACGTCTTCATCAGAGAAAATGAGCACGGCTGGGCAGGTGGGCGTAACCTCTGACCTTGGCGTATCGGTAGAAGGCGATGACGGTCATGAGCGTGATGCTGGCAGTGCGGTTGGAGAACATGAGGAAGAGGTTGAAGCGGCAGGTGATATCGCCAAACACCCAGCGGCCAGCCAGCAGGGCGTGGATGCGCAGCGGCAGGCTGACCAGGGCCAGGAAGTCGGCCGCCACCAGGTTGACCAGGAGCACCGTGTTGGCGTTCCAGCGCTTGAGCCGGAAGCAGAAGACCCACAGGGCCAACGCATTGCCCAGCAGGCCCAGCACCACGTCCAGCGTCAGCACCGGGGGCAGGATGATGCCCTCCAGCTGGATGCCCACTGGCGGGCACCCGCCGCCGGGCGCCGGCGTGCCGGGTGCCGGCGTGCCGGCCGCCGGCGTGCTTCTCGCTTCCCCGTCCGATCGAGACATCTGGCAAAGTCTTTGTGATTTCCAAAAGCAGGAAGCATGCCACTTCTGCTTTTTGCATTACGCACTCATAAAACACTTTATTTCAACACCCTGAACTCAAAAAGCACTTTCTTTCAACACCCGGAATCCCCCCCCCCCCCCCCTCGCTCCCTCACGCCTTTATTGTAGAAAGACAAGTGTGGAAGTAAAACATCACACAGGGACAAAATCGTAGCTTAGAAAATGCAAAGTGGGAAAGTGTTTAAAGTTTTTGTCATGCTGACAAATAATTCTCATCCTTACAGGTTGGAGCGCAAGAGGATGTGATTCAATGTGTCATAACGAAAAAGGACACTAGAGAACGTGCTATAACCAGGATTTAATTGCAGGAGCCCTTTTCCACAGGAACAGCGCAATCAATGCAAAAATAAATATGTATGCGTGTGTATATATATATATATATATATATATATATATATATAGTGCCATAAATATGTGTATGTGTGTATATATATATATATATATAGTGCCATAAATATTCGTCTGCCTGTACTTGACTTGCAGTGCGTGGGACAGCGCGCGTGTGTGGGTCCGTGCGCTTTAAAATAGCTCATCAGGTAAGGCAGGCTCACCTCCACTTTTTTTTCTTCCCTTCTTCTTTCCCTTTAAAGCAGCCAAAGTGGTCCTGGCGGGCGGGCGTGGGACTTAAATTCTTCCTGTTTCGTTTTTGTTGCTTTGTTTTTTGTTAGTTAGTTAGTTAGTTAGTTAGTTAGTTAGTTAGTTAGTTAGTTAGTTAGTTAGTTAGTTTGTTTGTTTGTTTGTTTGTTTGTTTGTTTGTTTGTTTGTAAACCAATTGATTGGCACAACGCCCGCTTGGGTCTTTTGGTAAAAAAAAAAAAAGAAAACACGTTTTTTTTCTTTTTTCTTCAAGGATTGCTTTCAAGGAAGGAAGGATGGAAGCACAAAAGAATGAAGAGCAGGTGGAAGGAAAGGATGTCAAAAAGTGAGTGTGATGCCAGCGGTGAGGCGAGCGGCCGCAAGTGTGTGTTGCCATGGCGACGACAATCTGAGATGCGCTCGCCTCACCGTTGCCACGTCAACGCCGCCTCGTCCGCTCAAAAGCCGCCACACACTTGCTGCTCCGTTTTTTTTTTCACGTTGTTTGTGGTTGTGCACACTCCTGGCCAAAAGTGCCCTTCTGCCCCCCCCACCTCCCCCCTCCAGGCCACAGCTGGAAACAAGACAGCTCCTGCTGTTAGTTACTCAACTTGTAGTGTGCACACACACACATACACACGCACGCACACACACACACACACACACACACGCTACCTTGCCAAAAGAGGCCCAGGTTTTGGATCAGGCATCATCCGTGCAGGTTGACAGAGAGAAGCTTGTTGAAGTAGGCTGCCAACTTGGCCACTCGCCCGCCATATTCAGCACGCAAGCCCAATGTTGGTAAACAGCCCCAACGCGCACACGCGTGTGCACTTCATGTGCACACAGCTGCTTTACAGCACTTGTGTTTGTGGTGTGTGTGTGTGTGTTCGTGTACACGTGTGTTTGTTTTTGGGTCATTGTTGTCTTACACGCCGTCGACAGTGTTTTCCTGCTCAAAGTGTGTCAGGTGTATGTGTCTTATGTAACTTGTCATTTCAGTTCCTGTAACCTCCTTCCCGAGAGTCATCTTTCTTGTGTGTGTGAAGGAGGAAAATATGAGCAGGTTTACGCATACATTGCACATGTTCATCATTTCACGAGCTTATCAGTCATGAAATAATGACAAGATAAACTCTAAAGTCAAGCAAATGTGCAAATGAATTATTTTCTATTTAAGAGACACAGTGGGCGCTCACTTTGTTTGCAACGTGTCCTCCCTGGTAGGAAGCGGCGGGAGCGGCAGAAGAGATCCGGCCGAGCGTTACGGATGGAGCTGGCCGAGGAGTCCACGGAATGGAGCACGAGGAGGACGGAGGCTGAGATCGCCGAGCCCAAGACTCACAGTGTGGCCAAAAGGCCTCTTCATCCTCTTCCAGCCTGCTTTGACCCAATTGAGCGCCAGCGGGTGGGCTCGCCCGGCGCTAATGACCGCCCGCCTGCCGTGGAGCCTGGTTTTCAAACGCAGTCTGCAACTCGGAAGGGGGGTTGCCGTCTTTGCTCGAGAGCTGGGCGACAGGTCGTGGCTAACGCGGCTAAGTGTCTTTTGGCGTCCGCAAGCATGAGCATCTTTTGCCAGCAACTGCTTTTCTTTTTCTTGGGCATATCTTAGCAAGATTTGCCGCAAATGCAGCGAGTGGGCCGTTCCCGCATCGATCCTTCCTCCTTTGTCCCATTGTGCTCGGCCTCCATTTTTCAGCGTCCCGCTGGCGCTTTGTGCTTTGCCAGGGCGATCGATTTCACTCCGACTTGAATCTTGCGTAAGCCCGCTTCGGGTCAGTCGGTCGCACCGAGCGACAGCGTGTGTACGTGTTGTGTTTTGTTGAGTGTGTGTGTGGGGGGGGGGGGGGGGGGGGGGGGGGGGGGGTTGTCAGCATCTCTCTTGTTTCATAACAGCAGCTCCTCCCCTTTGCTTTTGTCCTCACCTGTTCTCGGCCGTTTGTAGGCCACCGGCGAGATAGTCAAAAGCAAAACATAATGCCAAGAGCTTGTGAATTGGATTCATATGTGACACCGTCAGCCATCTTGTTTCTTTTATCAAACAATCACTGGCATTCGTGTGAAATCCAAAATTTTTGTTGCATTTATAGTAGGCGAACGTGTGTGACACTGCTTTGTTTTCCTTTTTTGGAAAGTGTGTCAAGGTATCCAGTTAGGATCCTTGTGGCACACCTTTTTCAATAGAATCTAGGATTGCTGATAGTACCTCCAGGCCAGCGTTTAGTTGACTCATGATTGGGAGGAGGCATACCTGAGCTGGGCATCAAGTACTTCAAATATGTACCCTGTGCGTGTTTGCTATGTGAACTATTTATAGCTGGACAAAGTTGGAGTTTTGTGACATTGTCATCGTTTGTTACCAGAGCATTCTTTGTCGCCCTCTCGCCTTTTGATGCAGACTACTTCCTTGAGGGCGCCGATGGCCGTCACCATGACGATGAAAAGGACAACCTCAGAGGCCGCAAAAGGCTAGCAGGACGCCAAAATGTAGGCGGAGCTTCTTGTTGCCGTGGAAACTAGATGTTAGCGTGAGTCTTTGACAAATGTATTTCTTTGTGTTTGTTCATCCATTTCCGTGACTTTTTTTATTGTTATTGTGTCATCAAACTTTCCCCATTGTGGCATAAATCAAAGTGAGCAAGTTGAGCCAATATTTTTTAATTTGGAAACTTTGTTTTCCTCGAGTCTCTCTTCTTTTCCTCCCATGCTCCCTTGCTTTCATTTGTTTTGCTCAGCGTGTGGAGCACATGAGGTTCAGTGTGACAAGGGGGGGGGCGTGACGGCTTGCACGCGTCTGTGTGTGCGTACTTGCGCGTGCGCGTGCAGGTTATCTCTATTCTCTGATTGGTTAAAAGTAGGTCGAGCCGGCCCACTCATGTGACCCATGCAGCATTCTCTGTGGGCGTGCGCGTGTGCGTGGTGATGGCAAAGACAAACATTAACGTCATGAAGAAGCGCGATTGTGATCTTTGAGGATTGTGCTTTCCAAGTCAAAGGTCGCCACAAGTGTACTTGACATGCCAAAAATAAAAGAAGCTCTCAATTCGAATAAAAGCCTTTTTACTTCTCCCGTTCTTGTCAGTCCAATATAGACGCCCCTCCCCTAAAATTAGAAAAAGAAATCAATTTAACTATAATTTCAATTACATGAACAAACAATGGAAATTACACTGAAGTAAGAGAGAATGACCGTGATAAAATTTATGTTCTTTCAATTCTATGGATCGAATGGAGCTTTTTTTATGATTAGATTTTTGTCAACGTTAAGGAATAAAATGAAAGTCTTTTGTTGTTGACCGTCGTTCTCCTGTTTAAACTGAAAGAAAAACAACTTTTTGTTTTGTTGGTGCGCGTGTGCGCGCGCTTACTGATTGAGGTGAGCGACAGGGGGAGTTTCTTTGGCCATGACGTCAGCAGCCCTTCGCGGACGTGCGACCAATGTCTTTTTGTCACTCGAACCAGTTGTGCGACCAATTTCAAAACTGTTTGGTCGCTGGCGTCGTGCGCATTTATCATTGGTCGAGCAAACCGCGCTGTGCCTTGGCCGTCTCGAGCCGGAAGTGCTTTCGTTGCAAGCTCCTGGTGGTCGTCTCGTCAGTCGGAAGAGTCGCTCGCTCGGCAAGGTGCTTGAAAAGCGCGCACCCGCCTGTCCACGCTCACTCTTTTCCGCGCTCAAGGCGTCGCTCGCGCTCCTCTTTCTCTCCTGACGGCGCTTCGGGATGGACAAGATGTCTCGGGTGCACGCCAGCGCCCCGAATGCAAGTTTTTTGCCCGCCGCCGCAGCCGCGGCCGCCGCCGTCGCCGCGCACGAAGTCCTCAAGTCGCTGCTGGACAACCCAGTCAAGCTCCCCGCCAGGCACCATGACGGTAAAACAACAACACACTTGGCTCATTGCAACATCATTTGCATCAATGCCTGCGTGCATGGTGGCAAAAGAGTGTCATGAAATATAAATAGAAAGGGACATCATTTGGAAACGTAAAAGTCACGTTTGAGCGCGTGTCGCTCGCTATGAAGCAACGTTCGTCGTTGCCAAACTTGACTGAGCTCGTGTTTATTTGGAAGGGAACCAGTGCATCTCGATCGAGCCCAATTGGGATTAGTTGCAATAATGGGATTTGATGTCATGTGATTGGCACACTAAAGTCAGAAGATTGCTTTCAACTCCTCCAAAATGACTTACTTGGTGTGTTACACAACCTAATGTCATCATGGACGTGTAAGTGAATGAGAGAAGATGCATGGTGGCTTCTTCGTCAAAGCTTTTCATAACCTATGACTAATTAAGTTTGAGCACTTTGGTCCATTCAGCGTTAAGGAAAATGGCAACAGGACGTTCCGTTCCAAATTGTTATTCTAATTCTACTCTAATTTTGGTAACATTCCTGAATGTAACTATCCCTCCTGGTAACTTGGCTAGGACAAGGTGAAACTCTTCTGGAAATGTGCACTTACTGTCAGTTCATTTTGCCCAAATTCATTCTTTCTTATTTTTGGCAGACGCGACGTCGGCCAAAGGTCCTGACAAGGAGAAGAAGCTGGACGAGGAGTGCAGCGCCCCGCAGTCGGCCTTCCTGGGGCCCACCCTGTGGGACAAGACGCTGCCCTACGACGGCAACAACTTTCAGCTGGAATACATGGACCTGGAGGAGTTCCTGTCGGAGAATGGCATCCCCGCCCAGCTGCACGTCCCTCCGGCGCCGCCGCCGCCCTCCGTGATGGACCTCAGCGGCCACGCCTCCACCTCCATTCGCAATGTTTCGCCAGCTTGTCTGCTCCGAAACAGGCCAGGTGCGTCAAGTTGTTCAGTTATTCTTGCTTGTTTTGTATCTCCTCACACCAAAAAAAGCTAGGGCACCACCCAGTGGCTTGGAGGTGCCATGCACCGTTGTTGAAACAGGTTTAAATCGCTTGGTCTCGGTACATTTAAAGGCAGGGTTGGAAAGACCTTTCCTCTGTCGCCACCCGCTGGCCGCAGTCTGTCACTGCATCGCCTTCACGAGAAAAAGTCGGCGGGAGGTCGATTGGTCCTGTGGTGGGAAATCAGGAAGATGGCCAAAGTGGACGCAAAAGACTTGAAAGTCGTCTCGCTCGTTGTCCCCCAGGGCTCTCCAACTTCAGAAACACCCCGAGCCCCATCGACCCGGACTCAATCCAAGTTCCGGTGGGCTACGATCCGGACCCGGCGGACCTGGCGCTGTCCAGCGTCCCGGGCCAGGAAATGTTTGACCCTCGCAAACGCAAGTTCTCGGCCGAGGAACTGAAACCCCAGCCCATGATCAAGAAGGCTCGCAAGGTCTTCATCCCCGAAGATCTGAAGGTAAGTTGGATCTGGTGCTCATTGGCCCGAGCGGTCGCTCCGCTGCTGTTGAGGGAAGTGACGTTGCGTTTCCTGTTGCCCCCGAGCAGGACGATAAATACTGGGCCCGGCGCAGGAAGAACAACATGGCGGCCAAGCGCTCGCGCGACGCCCGGCGCCTCAAGGAGAACCAGATCGCCATCCGGGCCGGCTTCCTGGAGAAGGAGAACTTGGCGCTCAGGCAGGAAGTGGGCGAGCTGCGCAAAGAGCTGGGCCGCACCAAGAACATCCTGGCCAAGTACGAGGCCCAGCACGGACACCTGTGAGACTGGGCTGCACACACGCACACATACGTACAAATGTCTGTCTTTGTGTGGTCGCCAACGAGAAAGCGAACGAGACGTCGCCATCTTGGGTGCGTGCCGCAATTGTATTCCACAAACTGAGATGGACATGTGGAAAAGGACAAAAGAGAGATTTCAATTCCTAAGTGGGTTCTTTTTATAAGGCTTTATTTTACGACGTCTTTCCGAAATTGGTGACAAAATGAACTCAAAGAGAACTATTTATACACGCTGTGTCCATATGAAAGGAAATATTCGATACAAGCAGAAATCAACACATCTTATCTTTCATACACTTGTGCGGACCAAAAACTAGACCTTCTGTAATGAAATGTTTCTATCCTGTAATTTATTTGTACAGCCGTGGATATTTTGTGTGCATTTTTGGATTTGAAGCACGACGCTATTGTAATTGACAATCCATTTGTGACACAGTGAATGTAACCCGAATCCAACATGGAGCACTTAGTTGTGTTGTTTTTTTCTTTCCTCATGGTGTCATTTATTTCCTCTATTTTTCCTGATTTTCCACATCACCAATAAAAAAAATAAATGAACCTTCTTTTTTTTGGGGGGGGGGGGTGGTTTGAAAGTCACCCGTGAATCTGCTTATGTGACGTGGTAAAATTGGAAGCAAAAAGTAGCGTTTGTATTGTTGCCAAATGGCCTTTGGTGAAAGCAGCCTTCTCCGAACTTGTCACAGCTAATCGATCCAATCAGACAGAAGCCTACACGCCCCAGAGCAATCATTCGGGTACGCGTGCGCGCGCTTCCTGAAAGTAAGGCGTGTTTTCGCCGTCCGTGTCTCAGCCAGCTTTAAGTTTAAGAATCCGAATTGTAATCTTAATATTGCATTAATAAAATACTTTTTTTAAAACCTGGGTTTGGTGAATCGGTCTCAGGGGTTCGGCAGAGCCTCCACATGTACAAACACGTCTGATTCATCGTGTAAATTTGTGATGACGCAAACTGGTCTCGCAAAGGCAACAGCAGAAGTCACGCTTATTTGCAAGTATGTCATTTGTTTAGAGTTCATGCATTGTGTTGTTTTTTTATTTTGAACAAGGTGATGTTCATGCACGGCTCATTTTGTGCTCCAAAAACATTGATGTCTTGGTTCGGTGAATGCACATATGAAACTGGTGGGGTTCGGTACCTCCAACAAGGTTAAGGACTTAAATAAAATTGGAATCGACCTTCAGTGAACGTTAGTGCCTTATATAAACACTTCCGCTGATGACCAGCAGGTGGTAGAATAATCACAAAAAATGACGAAAACAATTTTTTGGCAGAGGATTGTTTTTACCACAAAAATATTTATTATTTCATTTAATATAAATACAAGCTGGTGGTCGTTTTTAGTTGCAAATGTGAGTAATATTACATAAGGTCATTTTGAGGACATGAAAGCAATATTTGCTTAATCCTTTTTTTAGCTTAGCAAGCAGCAGCTGGCCCACAAATTATAACTGCTGCCATTTTTCACATGATTAGAATATTGCCAATGACTTCAGATTTCCAATGGGGGCTCTGAAGAGTGATTACTCTAAAATACAATATCATCAAATAAAAATGTTAAATATTTGAAATAAATCTCATAATGGCAACAATGGCAAATTAATACAAAGAAGTGGATTGAAAATAACAAATTATTAAGAATTGGTTCAAGTAAATTCAGAGTCAAATATTTTTGTGAATGAATATGTCCAAGAAAATGTCAGTTTGTAATGTGAGAATAAATATTTGTAAATTGAAATTACTTTAAATTGCAACCTTTATATGTTCCTTACCAAGAGGACACAAAGGTGCCAGTAGGTAGGCAAAAAAAAAAAAAAAGATCCAAGTCGTTTGTGATCATCAGGGGCCTTTAATTCATTTGCTCAAATTTGCTGCATTGATCTGAATTGACAAATACAAACAGCCGCTTCAAATTGAAAATGATGAAAATGGACATGAAATGAAGCACCCTGATGCGGAAGCACGAGCGATGTCATCATCGTCGGGGCTTTGCATGTTTGCAGGTTTACGTAAGCTTCTGACGGACGGACGGACGGACCGACCGACTGACAACCAGGTGGATGGACAAAAAAGCACAAACACATTTTTAATACGCCGCCTCCGGCAGGCAGGCAGACAATAATCCACAGACATGGACGATAATTGTGCAATTGCTCTGATGGATGATTGGCAGGCCACACTGGGCCGCTTTACGTAAGAGGATTTGGCGACACGCAGTCCCTCCTGTCGTTGCGCAAAATAATTTCCTCATTTTCATCTTTTTTGTCCCTTTTAGCCTCCCCGTGTCCTTTTTATCCACCTTTTTATGTTTTCCGCATGAGAATGAATCCGACAAAACGTGATGTTATGGCCTTGGTGGACGTGACGCTCTGGCATATGGCTCCTACTCTCGGGATGCAAATTGCCGCAAAGAGATTTTTGGGGGCGCTACGATTGCCAAAAAACGCCCCCCCCCCATTGCTGCAAATTGTCCTTAAACAAGTCAAAGGTCGCTGCCAGCTTTTTGTCCGCATGGGTCCATCCACACGGGGCAGCATTTTGGCCCCGTTGGCCATCCGTTGCTGTCGCGTTCCTATTTGGCTCTGACCGCGGTGCTGAAGGTGCCCGCTTCGGACATCCTCGCCGCCGCCCTCCGATCCCTCACACCAGGGTGCTCCTCTTCTCGCGATCTCGGCTCAGGTCGGGCGTGGGTGCCTCGGGCTCGTAGCGGGCGGAGGCGGGCGAGTTCTGCATGACCACCAGGCGGATGGGCGACTGGCCTGGGGCCGGCGGGGCGTTATCGGGGGCGTACTCCTTAGTGGGATCCTTCCCCCGGCAGTCGTACAGGATGCAGGAGATGAGAAAAACTAGTAGCAGGATGACATAGCTGGCCACCAGGATGATCAGGTTGAGCGTGACCGGGTCAATTTCCAGGTAGAATTCCATGAAACCCATACTGACGCTTCATAGCGAGGGTCCCGGGCAGGGCAGGGCTGGGTAGGGCAAGGCGAGGCGATGCGTCCGGTGGGGCGGCCACACATCAAATGAGAGGCACGGTGGCCGCCCGCCCTGGATGGGAATTAATCCCAGCTTCCATGTCAGCGACCAATGGTGAAAGCTGCTCACTTTTAATAACTTAAGCTGCGCTCGGTGGCCCACTGCCAGGCCGCCCGACAACACCCGCCGCAAATTCTTCCTATGGCGAGTCGGGCCCTAGTATTTAGCCATTTCCATTGGCCGTCACGTTGCGATAAAGATACAGGAAGCACCAAAGGCAACAAACGCAAGCCTGGACAACAACAAAAAGAACAACATAGATGCTCTTTCTGGCTTTTTCCGTTGCTGATCCTGGCCTGGCCATTGGTCAGTGTGACATCCCTCGTGCTCAGTCGCCATCCCCAAAAGGGGGGCGCCATTCTTCTCAAACACAATGTGAACTTCCTGCCTCGTTACCATTCGGGGCTCCTGCCAGGGTCGGACCTGACTTTTAGAACTCAAAGGCAGAAAATACAGAAGTTGTCAATCAAGTGGCTGAGCAAGGCCGCCTGCCTGTTTTCGGCACCGCTTTGGGGGCCGAGCCGCCCTTCTGCGAAGGTCAAAGTTGAGGTGGCGGGCGTGGACGTCTTCCTCTTCCTCGGTTCCTTTCATCCAGTCTCCTTGCGTGCCAGGCCTTTTCCGCCCGGGAGTCTGGGGGGTGATTAGACACCTCAGGAAGGGAGGGCACAGATGGGATATCCCCTTCGACGCGACCCAAAAGTAGCGCAATCCTCGACTTGATTGCGGGGCCGCTCTGGTGCCGCGATCAAGTCAGCAGCTTGCAAGAATTGAGCGTGCCGCACCAAGATCATGAACATAAACAGAACACCAACTTCTGGTTACTTTATTCACAGAAAAGCATCCAGGTGTGCATCAGGGCGCAGGAATAAATAAGGCGCTAAAAATAAAAATACACTCCAGTATTTTTATTATTATGAAGAATAATAAACCACCGGCAGGAAAGCTTAGTATTTGGCTGGCATTTGTGCGTGTTTACATAAAAAAAACATGGTGGCCAAAGATCAAGTTTGTCTCCAAAAGACCAGAACACACACACACACACGGGGCGACATTAAAGCAATCGTTCTGATGTACCTACGAGAGAATGAGCAGGCCATTCTATTTGCAGACGATCCGAGTCCTTCGTAAAGGTGTTGGGTTGAGGAAGGGCCCTTGAGGAGCACGTGCACCGCCATCAAATGCCGGAGGATTTCAAGTTGCCCAGCATCTGGCGGGCGCTTTAGTCTCACTGCCCAATCACGAGGTCGGCCTGGCTCTCCCTTCTACCGCGGTCCCCCTTGCTGCGCATCCCGAGCCTCCGGCAGGCGACTCCGGCCCCCACCGAGCCCAGTCCGGCCCCCAGCAGCGCCAGCCCCAGGATGGAGATGATGGAGCCGTGTGAGTTGAAGGCGTAGGCCACGGCCGTCACTGCCGCGCCGGCGATTAGCGCCACCGCGCCGAAGGGCGCCGCGCAGCGGTGGCAGGATACCTCGGCGCCCCCAGTGGCTGCGCTCAGGAGCTGCGCCTCATTCACCCGTGGGGCTGCACCAGAGCTCAGCTTCTCGTAGGAGAAAGTGGCCGGGTTGCCGTCTTCTGCCAGGAAGAGTTGGGACATCTTCATCGGCCGATGACGGAGCGGCTGCAACGGCGGCAATTGCAACCACAGTGAGAGAGCAAACTCGTCTATCTAAGGCACTGACGTATTGTGACAAGCGGGACAATCAAGCCCTCGTCCACTAGGTGGCAGCAGGCATAATCATCCCTTCACACTTTTGTAACGTTCTGCGGTGCTCAAAAGATGTTTTAGCCGCTTTCCCAAAGCTGAGCCCGGAAGAACAAAGTGGCAACTCACCACTGCGTGGCCTTCTTCATCTCGCTGTTTCCACGCTTGCTCACCACTTCCCCAAAGTCAGAGTGAAGAGCACGAGCGATGGATAACGGCTCACCCTCCTCCTCCTCCTCCCCCTCCCCCGCTGCCTCCTCCACATGTAGAGCAGCAACTTTTAACTCTCTCCTGCCTTCACCTTGCCGGTGCAAACGAGCACAAGGCTTACTCGTGACTGAAACTTGGAACAGAAAATTTGTTTATTTGCTTACACTTGAGAAGATAATGTCCGCAATTGAATCTGGGTGCACCAAGGACACTTTGCGGGAAAAGCGGTCTGCAGCTGAGGCGAGGGCAACGGGTCAGGCGGGTCACATGTCCTTGACCATGTGGTCGGCGCTCTGAAAGCTGTTGTGGAAGGGGTTAAAGAGACAACAGAAGCCGCTCCTCATTTCCGTGTTTGCCATCCAACTGGGAACATCTGGCCTGCCCCCCCACCCCTCCACACGCCAAGCCCCTTTTTCATGTTTAAATCCTCAACAGGATTTACTTGTGCAGCAGCAGGAGAAAGTGGAGAGGAATGGGTGGGGGGGTGTAAGGGGTGAGCAGGCGGGCCCGTGAGTCTTTTGATCAGGGGTGAGTACAGGGGTCACCTCATCTAAAGCTGGATTTATGTACTGAACCAAAAGAGTTCCATCAAATGGCCATGTAAAATCATCAAGTGGCAGTTTGGAATGAGTCAATGAAGCCAAAAACAAATTTAATTGTTTTATTATAAGAAAAACAATACCATATTTTCCGCTTTGACTTGACTTTGATGGCAATTTTGCCGCTACGAATCGTGTGCACGTCTTGCGTTAAGTGTGCAGCTTGCCTTTCCGGACCGCGTCGTCGGTCTCTAGCGTCATCTAGTGGTAGTTGTACAAAGGACACCTTTTTTTACTCCTTGAGGTTGAAGTGTCCAAAGTTGATTTGCTAAACTCTGGCGCTATCTAGTGGCGGTAGTACAAAAGACACTTATCTTTATTTTATTTTTTTTACTTTTTGCACTTTATTACATCTTAACAAGAATTACATCTTAACAAGAAGACAGCAGGCGCATATCAACAATCACAATGCAACTTGTAATTGTTGATGATCATTCGAGCTAAAAAATAAATTTTTTTTTGCTCAATCAAAGATTGCTCCGGTTTGAGCGTCGGTGTGACAGATGTTCAGTTAAGTGGCATCATGATATATGATGTAATGCTGTGGATATATTATATGCTTTTATTTCAGGGTAGGCATAAGCGACGGTGCCATGGCAAATGGTACATTAACACTAAGAACGCAGGCGACTGTCGCAAATGGGAGGGGTGGTTTATTCATGTCCTCCGGAAGTTTTTCAGGATGGCGTCCAGGGTTCCAAAGGCTCGGTAGAATTCGTCCTCCGTTTTAGCCCCTACCGCGTGAAACGGGAAATGTGGTGAGCGCTCGGGTCGGCCGGGCCAGCCACATTTGTTATTCTCGTAAAGCGCTAGGTAGCGTTTCTCCTGGCCCGCTTTTGAGATCATAGCCGTCACGAGTTTCCAGCTCTCGATGACACTCAAAGCTCTTCGCTGTGACCCGATTGACTTACCGACCAGTGAGACGGAGCCGGAGGAAAAGATGGACGCCGTCATGCCGGGCCGGAAGTTGTACTGCAGAGCGGGAAACAGCTCCGGTTCGTAACTGGGCAAACACAAAGAAACGATCCAAACGGAGCACGTAAGCACCGAAGCAACGCCAAAAGCTGCCCAAATGCTCCCTTTCATTAGCAGACCCGTTACGTGTTAGCATTAAGCTAGCCGACTGCTGTTTGATGGTGCGGTGAGGAGGCCTCGAGCTGACCTGCAGTGATCCTGGTTGGCCGAGAAGAGATCCTCCAGATTGATGGGGAACGTTTTGCATGTGCCGCCGATGTTGAGCACCTTGAAGTCCAGGAAGCGTACCGGGTAGCCCAGTTTCAGGATTTTGAAGGCAAACTTCCTGGCAGCCACCCGAGATTCGTCCTCGCTGCAAGTCAACAAAAGGCCCTGATTCAGCCCATCGCCAACGGACAGACAGACGGACACGCACGCCGGCCCGCACGGACCTCTTGGCTCCTGTGCAGAAAAGGATTCCCGACTGGAAGATCCTGGCCGTGGTCTGCGGCTTGCGGATCTTCATGACGAGCGACTTGAAGACCTGCCGCACAGCAGGAAGCCGAAGCTCAATGACAAGCCAGCGAAACGTCGTCAAAAGTCAACACAGTTGCTGGGCACAAGTTCTCATTAGCCCAGTTAGCCTTTTGACATTGACATTTGACATTAACCTTTCTTGTGAAACGTCAGGTTTTTGGCCACCTGTGGAAGCTTGTTACGAAAAACAAAAAAATCCTGCTAATCTTTGTGCTACCGTTGAGAGGTGCTGCACGTTCCACGAGTTCCGAGCGATGAACTCCAGATCCAGATCGCAGCCCAGCTTCACTGATGACGTCACGTTCCTGCGCAAAAACTTGAGTTCAAGTCAAGCACTTCATATCCTACTAGTTTCCTTTGCCCTCAAGTCGTTGACCAAGTGTTGCTTCAATAAAGAGTTGGCCTCTCCAATCGTTTTACTCTAACGCGCACAGACAATTCCGTCCACTATTTTGGCCTTAAACGGATTTGCGCGCGCACGCATGCACAAAGCATTCTCATCATGATGATGTTTTTGTTGCGTTTACTGAATCTGCGGGCCGGTGCGCGGTTTGGCGCTCCAGCGGGCGGCGGGCCTGCGCGTGGAAGAGGAGGCGGCGGCGGAGGGAGGAGGAAGCGAGGCCGGCCCACGAGCAGCAGCAGCAGGTGGCGGAGCAGGAGGCAGCAACGGCGGGGACTCCACCAGCACCGGGAGGAAGGAAGCCACCTGGTCGGGGGTCCTGCACAGGGCCTGCATCGCCAAAAGTCTGCGATCGTTCTCGGACAGCTGCCGGCTTTGTACCGCCACAAACATCCTCAAATAAATAAACAACTAACTCTGGGGTGCTTAAGATGGACGACCTGAGCTCAAGAGATGGTCGAGAGCATGCAAGGAAGGAGAGACCACGCCCGGACGCACTCAGCTCTGATTTCTATATGGACCGGCGGCCCCCACGCAGTAAGGAATAAAGTGGACCGTAACAAAGGGTTTGACGGCACCCAAAGACTTGGCATCCACGAGTCGGACAGGCTTTGTGACGTCACGGCCCGCACGGTGGACTCGGACGAGAGGACGTATACATGGCATGCAGCCATGCAGCAAGCCCAAGACCCACTTTTTTTTTTTTTTGTACCACTGCCCTCTGGTTTGGGCCAAAAAAATTAGCATAAAACTTCGAACAGCTGCTGCTACCTGCTGTGTGGGAAGAACCAGTTTCCATGTTTGTTTGTTTTTGCTCTTTGCTCAGTGCTGCCTGCATGGCCAGTGGCAGTACTACACGCAAGGTGCGCAATCCTACATTTGGACTTGACGCCCACCTATGCACTTGGAGTGGGGCCTCGTCGTTATTGCGTGTTCAAACAATAATCGGGAATCTGAATGGCAGCACAGCCCGGACGCACGAATAAGAATTAAAGAATTTGAATGGGAGCAGTAATGACTGGACATGAAGTTATTTGCGCACGCGCACGTGTTTCCTGTCAGATTTGATCTGTTGGGCTGAAGCCGGTTTCCCCCGCCCACTCCTCATTTCAGCTTCAAAGCAATCCCTCCTCTCATTTCTTTTTTTACTTTGCTCATTTTTTTTCCATGCCACTTTTCCCCAGCTCTCCGCCAAGTGTCCTTGCACCTCCAAGTACACCCGTCTTTCCCCTCGCAAGTGTCTTTTTGTCGTTCCCCCCTCCATTGCTCCAGCTCACTTGGACTTGAACTCTTGCAGCAAGCGTCCGACACAAGGAGCCACTTTGGGCCGTTTGACTTGTGTTCGGCGGCGGTTTCCGCGGCTGGCCAAGAGCCCGAAGAGTGCGCTTGGCTTGGCCGCCTTGTGGGCGGGATCATCGCGGGCCGGGCCCCCAGATGTTGTTGGCCCAACTGGGACGTCCTGGGCCAGGCAAGCCTTCGTGCGGCGGAGATACCGCAATGAAATGTGAGCCTGCTCCGTAATTTTGGGGATGTTTTACTCGGAGCAGGCAGGACAAAAGACACGTTAGCAGGCCACAGCCCAGCCCGAGCAGATGTTGGAGCCCCGGGAAGAGCAGCCAGGCAAGCCGCATAGAGGACGCCGACTAAAGGACGCCGCTGCAGGACGGTAAGGAACGATACAAGCAGCAGCGTCAGCTCTTTCCAAGCCGAACCGCTCGGCTTCGAACCGCTAGCTCGCTCCAAATTTCTCAGAAACGTTCGACAGGATTTATGTTGCAAGACGTTTTGAAAGTTTATCTTGGAGCCCTGACTGGCTCCTCGTACGTCGTTTGGCGTCCTGACGTCACACGCCAGTTTACGGTTGACGAAAGTGCGCGAGTGGCAACTGCACGCGGAGTTGCGCGGTGACGTTGAAACGACACCAAGAAAAAAACCAGCTAAAGTCAGCTTGTCTTGACCGTCAGTCTTGCCAAGTTCGTCACTGCACGCCGGTACACGTCATTCCACGTGGGACGTCTCATGCCGCACCGCACGTGTCGTTAACTCCGCTCGTCAACACATGTTTTGAATCGGAGATACAAAGACGTTTTTTTTTTGTGCTGATTTTTTTTCATTCATTCATCTTTCGAAGCACTTCTCTCGAGGTTCTCGGGCGTGCTGGAGCTTAGTCCAGCAGTCTTAGGTGCAGGTGAGGAACTGGTTGCCAGCCAACCGCGGGGCAAAAAGTAACAATCACATATGACGTCATATATTGATCAAATTAGTTTCTTCCTGAAGCGTCAATCACTTGTCATGCTAAGAAGCGACCGACCCAGCGCCGGCTCCCCGCTGCTCTTCTTGTGCATGCAGATATGGACCAAGATGTCGGTGGATTCTGAGAGTCGCCGCCCGCTGTCGTCCTTGCGAGACTCCCGCATCGCCTGCGTCTTCCGAGCGGCCGACGACAAAGATGACGACGACATCCAGGCGGCGGGAGAGGAGAGGTACGTTGGTGTCGCGGGCGCTTTCCGTGGTGTGGCTCGACCAAACTTGTCGTCTGTCGAGCAGCGTTCTGGAGATGCTGAGCTGCTCCAAGCTGTCGGACCTGGAGACGTGGCTGTGCATGCCCTCCTCGCTGCTGCTGCCCAGACTCTTGGACTCCGCCCGGGCCCCTTCGCCCTCGTCTGCTCACAGGTAAAAAAAAAAAAAAGATCAAAGGTGACGTGAAATCTGGCAGACTGGGTCACACGACTGACATGTCATGACGCCCGCTACGTTCCTCGGTCCGGCCCGGCCAACTTGAAACATTTCTATTAGTTGTTAGTTTGAGCACGCGGGGTGTTCTTGACCCGTTGACCTACGTGAATATATTTAGCGGGATCCAGGCGGTGGCGATGGCGCCTGCTCTGGTTGCCTTTTCTTTTCAGGCTGCCACAAAGAGCTGATGGGTTGATAAGCGCCGCCATTGCCGCCACCATCTTCCCAAGGTCTCGTTTCCCATGCAGTTGGTTCCGCCTTCCCACTTGATAACAGCGCCGTCTGTCATGTTGACTCGGAGCGAGCTGCTGAACTTTGTCCTGCGCAGGAAACAAAAGGGCAGTTGTGAGCGGCGCTCGTGGCGAAGTCGCAGCTACTCGGTGTCGGATGCCAGGTAGGAAGGCGTGACGCTTTTTTTCGCAACCGCTTGGCCAGCCAATATTTTGAGGCCGCATCCAAATGGCGATCTGACCCGCAAAAAAAACACGGCTGGAGTTTCCCTCCTTCGTGGCATTTTATCTCCAGTTTGGGCTCAGAATTCAGCCAAAGAAAAAAAACGGGACTCCCCCAAACGCTCGCTGATGTGAAGAGTTGACATTGAGGCACGAATGCCTCAGGACTAAGATGCGCTCGCAAACTTTGATCCCCTTCACAGTCCCAATCGACAGGTTACGACAGAGCATCATCGACATAACGGACGTAATAATGGACACAACTCCGTGTCGGATCTCAACAACATACAGCGCAATGAAGCAACTGACTGACTTTCCAGCAGGACGGCTGAGAGGGCCGCCGCCACGGGCCAAGAGACACCCTACCCGATGTCGCCGCCTGTCCTCTCGTCCACGCCCGCCGCCGCCGTCAGCATCGGGAAGCGCCGCCGTCTGGCCGCCGGTCCCGGAGGTCTTCGCTGGAAGTCCGCAGGTGGGTCAAATCAGCATCCTAGTTGTTGAATCCTGATTCTTCATCTTTCAGTGAGGAACCGTCTCGGTTTGCTTATCCAAATGCCCGTCTTGCGGGATGGGAAGGAGGGGGGGGGTCGTGTTAGCGTCTCAATGGGGCTGAAGGTCAAAGCGGATGTGTGGACAAGTGAAGAATGTTGAGTCCAAACATGCACGCTCAGAGACTTCCTGTGTCGCTCACGGCGCTCGTCAGCACCACCCGTCGTCGGAACGTTAATGAGTTTCCTGTTGTGCATCTTTGGCAAAACTTGTGCCAAGAATCTCTTTTCCGTTCTGGTCGGGAGTGGACAAAGTGCGGCCCATCGTCTGCGGGACAATTGGGTCTGCATCCGGCAATTACATTTGAGAAGTCTGTGAGATTTGCGGCCTTAATTCAGCCATTGCGCCCCCCCCCCCCCCCAAAAAAAAAAAAAAACAACTTGTTTTGTTGTTTACATTTTTTTCTGGGAAAAAGAAGACATTAAGTTCAGCTTAAAACCTATTCCCTAAAGAACGGTTGTGCTGGTGGGTTTTTTGGTAACTCATCTGTCCAGCAGAGGGAGACAAGCCTCCCATTGAAATCTGACAGATCGGGTGAGCGTTTGAGCTTCAGAGTGGAAATCGAATTGAAGGTAAAATGTCCAACTCGTTTCTTATAGGTTGCTCCAACTTTTCTGCGCAGGGCCACGATTGATTTGGAATGAATTCCCGAGCCCAGCAGTTGTTGTCAAGTCGAACAAGATCAGTTTCATTTCATTCGGAGCGCGTCGAGTGACACCGGCCATCTCCGGTTTCCCCTGTCCAGGTTCCCTGCTGTCATCTGAGCCTGATGAAGAGGAGGAGGACGGCCCGGCCCAAGCAGTGAGGGGCCGGCGCCCGGTCCGGGGGGGTGGGGTTGCTGAGCGGGCGGCCGTCAGGAAAACGCTGTCGGCGGACGAGCGACTGCTGCGGCCAGCCGGTGCCGAGCGACGACACCTGAAGCAGCTGCGCAACATCCACGTGAGTCACCAGCTGAACGCACAGAGGCCTTGTGTTAGATTTGGAAGCACCAACCAGGCAGAGTGGCCTGTTGGCCAATCGGGAGGCTCAAAGTCTCGTGTTCACTATGGGCCAGAAGGCCGTTGGGGTGTTTGGCGGCCGTTGCCAGGCAACCAAAGGCACATGTTAGCTTTGTCGTACCTTCCGAAATTGGGGATGAAATGAGCCGCGTGGTCTTGTCTGGCGAGTGCGGTCTTTTTCTTTCCTTTGGCTGCGTCACATTTTTGACAATGGTAAGCAAAGCATGTTGTGGATGTGGTGCGCCTACCATGCTGCCAAACACTACAAGCTGCAATTAGCAAGGCCGTAATTGCAGCCGTCGTACCACCCACCAGCGCTTGAAGATAAACTGTGTGGAATTGCCCAAAAGCGCATCTTAGGCGTGTGTCATGATGTAAGAGCTAACAGAGCTTCAAAATCAAAAATTACACACTGTAGCTTTGTTTTTGAGCGTGGCCTGCACTTGACATGGTTTTCACTTGAGCGCACGTTTTAGAAGGCAACCCGGTTAGCAACGCAAGCTGCCGTCGCGGCGTGTCATGCATTTCCCGGCAACGCAGGTAGCGCGCTGACACGGAGCTCCCAAGCACACATGCACGCACGCATATACAGGCCGCCTGGAAAATCCCCCAAAGCTTCAGCTCCTCCTCACCTTTGTGACATGGAGCGCCGTTTGACCTGTATGGCTGGCATCGGCCGCTTTGGCCGATGCAAAATTGTTATCAAATTTATCAAAACCAGCAACTGTGAACATGCTTCTGAAGCCGTCTTTCTCTCTTGTGTGCCTTCCGCAGAGCCTGGGAACGCCGAGTAGATTCGACCCCAGAAAAAAGTAAGTTGCGGCCTCCGGACTGAATGATTGGACTCTTGGTGTCCCTAATGAAGCATCCCTTAAGTGTCCATGAGTTTTTGCAGTACAGCTTTGTTTCTTTTCCTTTGGCCGCTTGACAGTTGCCGCATTGGCAACCTTGGTCTTTTGATTAAGTCCTTTCAAGCCTCTGGCTACTTGTTACCATGGCGATGGCTGCAACGCTAAGTACAGTGCCGCCGCTTTGCTCCTTTTATCGCGTTGGCTACCGCTTTGTCTTTCCGCCCCGCCCGGAGCCGAGTGATGAATCAACAACCGCGAGACGGGATCTTGATCAGCACGACCCGAAAAGGCCGCATACTGTTTTGAAGGCCGGCGCTCCAAAATTTGAATTTGCCACCGCTGTTGACTTGCCGAAGTGGGAAAGGCGGCTCCAAATGGTGTCGGCGCGGCTTGGTCCAACACCTTGGCAAGCGCTAATGCTGCAACCGCTGCCACCTTTGATTGATGTGAGTAATTTTGTCGCGCTCCCAAAGGTGCCGGTTCAGAAGGCGAACGTGCACGCACGCACTCATGCAAGTGGTGTCTTTGGCTTTCCGACAGAATGGTGAGTCGTAGTCAATTGCGATGTCAAGATGCACGGCAACTAAGAGCACAAAAAGCAAAGAAATGATGGAATGCGACTCCACGGTGATGTGGCATTTGCAGCATCTTTCTGGATTTTATTTTCACATAATGCTGCTCAGGGAGTTCATCCCCCCGGTGTTCACCTGTTACTTTCAATGGGAGTCATGGAAACTGCGCAGCCAATCAGCTGGCGCTGCTGTTTGCGCAGCCATTTGCGCTGATGTTAGCGCTGAGCACTGCCGTTAGCGCTGCTGTTAGCGCTGCTGTTAGTGCTGCCGTTAGTGCTTGATGTCCTCTGTAGCAGGGGCAGGAACCTGCATTGTTGCAGTCCGCTTTGACTTTGGAGACGCGCCATTGCGTTGGCTCTTGGCCATCCCAAAGTTGACAACTTTCCATGAGCATCAAGCAGCAATGTCCCAAAAATGACCACTGCCCTCGCTCATCAGGGTGGAAGGGATGAACGGCATCTCAATTAATTTGACGCCTCTGGTCAGTCAGATTTTTCTGACCTGAGGCCAATGCTCCTCTGGAATTGACCTCCTTTTTTTTCCTGTTTGTTTGGTCCGCTGGGTGCGCTTCATCTCGCTCTTCAGCAACAGAGCACACGTTTCCTCTTCCCCCGCCTCCTCCTGCTCGACTCTTGTCCTCTGCTTCTGCTCCCCCTCAATGCACACTCACTCGCTTGCGCGCCACTCATCACGCCCGTCTTGGCCTCTGCTGTGGTTTGCGGCCGTTGTCGGCAGTGTGCATGCGCCCGCCCACGCGTGGCACGGCGGAGGGTGCCACATCTGCGCGACGTGCCGAGATGCGCCGGCAGTCCGCTCGGGAGCTTGACTCGCCGCCTTAGAAATTCTCCGCCGTGAGTATGCTCGCCGCCGCTGTGCTGACGTCGGTTCCCAAAAAGTCATGAGATTGAAAAGAAATGTCTTTGTGCTGCCTGCAAGTCTGCAATGTGTCTGTGCTCAACTTGCTCATCTCATCTCAAGCCGGCCGGCTGTTTGTCTGCGTTTGTCGGCAGGTCGGACGGCAAGCTCTCGCGACTGGCTCAGAGGTGGAACCGGCGCGCGGCGGCAGGAGATGTTCTGATCCAGGACCTGGAGTTCTATACAAGAATCCCACACACCTCGCTCAGCCTGGACAGGTGAGCCCTCCGCCGAGATCAACGGATGACTGGCGACGTTGACTTGAGCGCAGCTTTTGAGTCGAGAGCAGGCGCTGTCACTCGGATGAGCTCAGGCGGCTAACACTTAAACGCTCCGCCGCCGCCACGTGTCAGTTGTTTGTCAAATGCGCGCTGGGCGTTCACTGCCAAGCCGTCCGCCACTGTTGCCACGGTTACCAGCGGCAGCGGCGCTTCAACCAGACTTGCGTCGTCTCGTGCGGATGTGAACGTTGGGATGAGCTCGCAGCGTTGCTTGGTTTGCAATTGGCTTGCCCGTTGGCGTCTGAGCTGGCCGCCCTCCCCTCCCTGCCTGCAGACGCCTGCCGGCCGCGATGACCCAGCAGATGCAGAACTTGCAGCTGTCCCAAGGCAAGAAGGTCCCGGGCGAGCCGGCCTCCCCCAACGCTGCCAAGCGCCTCTACCGCAACCTGTCAGAGAAGCTGCGAGGAAGCACGTCATCCTTCGAAGACTCCGCCTTCTTGGGCAAGACGGATCGCCTTCGCAAGGCCTCGGTGAGCCACTTGCAGCCCGCCCGGCCTTTTGCCATGCCCTCCAGCTCGCGTCTGGGGCTCGTCTTCCCCGGAACGGCCCAAAAGCCTCAAGTTCAAACGGCAGCGCTTGTCTTTTTCTTTAGCCTCATTTCACTTCTCCGATTGGCTAAGTTACGTGCTTGGTAACAAAAGAAATCATTTTGTTTCTAAGCAACGGCTCAACGTTTCGCAAATAGCAATCAAGTCAGTCGGCGCTCCAAATAATCCAACGGCAATTCGGACGCTCATCTGACGTGATGTGGGAGGCCGGCAAGGATAATCACGCCACACCAAATCACGCCGGCCGCTGTGTGCAGGCCATGCAGGGCGGCAGTGAGTGCCTCTTTGAGGCGGTGGAGCAGCAGGACCTGGACACGGTCCGCCTTCTCCTGTGCCGCCTAACGGTCGAGGAGCTGGAGCTCAACGCACCCGATGCCCGGGGCCTGACGCTGCTCGACGTGGCTGTCATGAGCGACAACGCGCACGTGGCAAAGTTGCTGCTCAAGGCCGGCGCCAGGGAGGGGCCGCACGGTCAGTTCAAAAGCCGTGGCAAAGCGGGTATGGCAACGATGCCCGACTGAGCCAGCCCGTGTGCTTACAGCTGTGAGCGCCGAGAGGCGCCAGGTCCACCTGGCGGCTCTGGAGGCCGAGGCGGAGCGCCGCGCCGCCGAAGCGCCGGACGACAAGCAGCTGAGGGCCTGGGAGCGGAGGCGCCAGCTCTACCAGCGCATGAGCGGCGCGTTGCGGCACGCACGTGAGACCCGCACGCTCGCATGCATGTTCAAAGATGCTGGGCGGAGGCTCAAGCGTGCTTGCGTTGCGCGCAGGCCCCCCCGAGGCGCCCACTTTGGTCCGTCTGAGCGTCAGCAGCAGCTCCACGCTGACCGTCACCTTCCGGGAACCGCAGCAGCTCCGACCCACTGTCATCACCAAGTACAAAGGTAGGCTGGGGGGCGTCTTGCGCAACACCAGCAATATGAGCGGTCACGGGTGGCGCTTTACGAACAAGAGTGTCTGTTGACGCTCGCTGGCATTTAGTTGCCCGCAGCAGAGTAATCGCAAGGTTAACGACCTCATCGCCATTGTCGCTGGGGACTATTGATTTCAAATCAAAGGACAAATGAACCAATTACGTGTGTGTGCGTGCGTGCGTGCGTGCGTCTGTCTGCAGTGGAGTGGAGCTGCTTGAAGGATTTCTCCCTGCTGGCCGGAGAGATGCTGCTGGAGAACCTGCAGAGCTTGAAATGCACCATCAGCGGCCTCACCACGGTACAGAGCCGTTTTAAGGCCGGAGACCCTACCTGCCTGTCCGCCTCTGGCCCCGTCCAGGCGCTGAGCATTTGCCATGGTCCCGCCGCAGGGTCGCCTGTACTTTGTGCGAGTGTCGGCCTGCAACATGAAGGGCTGGGGGCCGCCCGCCTGCTCCTTGCCGCCGTCTGCCGCTCCTTCCAGTACGTCCCCGAGCCACCGAGTTCCACCTGCGTCTGCGCTCTCCTACGCGCCTGCTCACGTGTGTGCCGAGAGGGCCATAGTGCGTCTGTTATTGCACTCCACTAATGTCCAAGTGGAACAGATGGAAAGGGGACGGAGAGCCACTAAAGGCGCACAAGACTGAGCTGATGGTTTTCTCCATCAAGCCATTTGACATTTGTTCTTCCTTTCCTTCTCTTGACATCAGACTGGCGAGAGAGCGACGGGCAGGAGCCCGGGCGGCGCGGCCACACGGAAGCCATGGAGCGCCTCCTACAGCAAGTCCGAGCCACGCACGCGCACGACTGCTGCGGAGGTGAGCCAGCGTTCGGATAAGCGCCAGTCAGCACCGGTTCGCGCTTGCCCGAAGCATTTCCAAGCATGCAGAAAGTGAATTTTGCTGAAGATGTTCTGGGCTTGCATTTGTGCCACAGATGCTTCTAAGATGCAGAACTCCAGCAGGAAGCAGTCAGTGTCCAGAAGCCTCAAACATCTTTTCAACTCCTCCAACAAGTTTGTGAAGACACTGAAAAGGTTTGCTTTGCCCTTTTATAAAAGATCGAGCACAAGCGGGCGGGAAGGCCTGAGCATTTTGATGCTCACCACCAAAACGATCAGTAATTCCGCTGACGTTGCGCTTTATCGGGAAGTTCATCTGGCGGTGGAGCGCAAGGCTTATTTGGGGCTACTTCAGGGGCATCTACTTGGCGGCCATCTTCTACCACAAAGATAAACTGCTGGTGACGGCCGAGGAGCAGATCCCCATCGTGGAGGTGGACGACTCGTACGGCAGCTCCCTGATGCAGGACTTCCTGTGGTTCACCAAGGTCAGCCTTGCGCCCGGCGCTAAATGTATGACTCGCCCCCCCAGAGTTGCGCTAAGGCACAAGTAGTGCTTTGCGGCTATCTTTTGCCCGTCGCCTCCCTCCGTGCTTTGACCAAAGGCTCGCTTGCATCGCAGCTGTCGTGCATGTGGGAGGACGTGCGCTGGCTCCGTCAGAGCGCACCGGGGGCGTCGGCCTCGTCCACGCTGCAGGCGCGCCACAAGATGCTGAGCGCCGCCGGGCAGCTGCAGAACCTGCTGGGCACGCACGACCTGGGCCGCGTCCACTATGAGCCCATCAAGGATCGCCACGGCAACGTGCTGCTGGTGACGGCGCGCGACGCCGACGGCCAGCACTCGCTTCTCAGCGGCAAATGGGTGCCGGTGGCCAAAGTGCAGAGTCAGCGCAAGTCCCTGTCCACGCCCGAGGAACCTTACGCCCTCGACATCCTTGTCATCACGCTGCAGGTGAGCACGTTGGCCTCCCATGCGATGGCGGCGGCGGCGGGAGACATTGCCCCTTTTTTTTTGTCCTCCCCGTTGTAGGACATCGTGGCGTACCAGCGCCGCTGCAGCCAGCGCCTGGCGCCGGGCCTCTACCTGGGCTACCTGAAGCTCAGCAGCTCGGTGGATCAGATCCGGGTCCTGGTCTCCCAGCAGACCCCCAATGTGCTATGTCATGTTCGCGTGCGGGAAAACGCCAACGTGTCCAGGTGGGTCTCGGGCTGGCGCCGGCTTTCCGGGCTCCGTCTGGAGATCTTGTCACGTTTGTCACTTCAGGATGCCAGGAAGGAAGTTTAGACGCAAAGAGAGGCGAGCGAAGGCAGTAAGCAAGGAGGGAGGAAAAGAAGGGAGCGCACAAATGTATAGACAAGAAATGGAATGACAACTGCAGGGCGGGCAAGCAAGCCACTAGCCCATCGTGCCGCTTCCCTGACTCTCTTCTCGTGACCTGTCAAATGTGGCTGGGACCGAACGACTGGACGGATGGATGCCGTCTCCAGGGAGGAGTGGGATTGGATCCGCACGCTCTCGGCCACCGGCGGCGACGACTGCGGCGAGGAGGCCCGGCCCGGGCCCGAAAGCCACGCGCCGATCCTCTACTACGAGCTCCAGACAGCCATCAAGTCCCTGCTCAAGAACCTCAACCTCAGCGTGCAGCAGGTACGCCAGTCCGCTCGCTCGCCGGCACTTGGGGTGGCGCGCCAACGCGGCCTTTTTTGCGGGCAGGCCTGCCACTTCCGCCTATACAGTCAAGAAGTGGTGGAGGCGGGCCATGGCGTCTGCTTCCTGCTGCTGCTGCCGCCCGCCGACGACGTCTGCTCGGCCCCCGGCCAGCCCAACCCCTACACGCCGCTGGCTGGATTCCTGCACCTGCCACTGCAGATGTTTGAGCTGGGTAAGTGCCGCCGAGTCAGCGTTGAGTAGTGGCAGGATTTGGTTTGGCTCACTCGCGGCCGCCAACGTGTCGGCATGTCCTCAGCGCACTTCTGCAGCTACAAGGAGAAGTTGATCAGCTTGTACTGCCGCCTGTCCACTGTGCTGGACCTGGACGCCCTCATCGCCCAGCAGGCGCTGCGGGAGGCCATCACAGATGACGAGGTGACTGCCGCCAAGCGCCGCCATGGGCTCATTCTCGACTACATCCAGGTAGCCGCCTCGGCTGGACGGGCACACGGGGTGCGGCCGCTCACGCCGAGTTCACCGTAATTTTCTTTGGCAGCAGCTGGACGAGAGCCGGCGGGACCTGCGCTGGCTGACAGAGGCGCTGCAGTCCGCTCGCTACAAGCAGCCCTGTGGCGGCGTGCCCATCACCTGCCTGGTGGACGCCGCCCCCGCCACGGAGAGACACGCCGGTGGCCAGCGCAAGACCGACTCCACCTCCTCCGCCATGGACTACCTGCCCTCGCCCGAGCCATGCAGGAGCGGTTAGCAGCGGCATCTTCTGAGATTCTTGTTGGACGGATGGACGGACGAGTGTTCTGTGGCTTTTGCAGACTCGCCGCCGGGCTGGGATGAAGACGCTTCATCCGAGGTCTTCCTGCCCACCGACAGCGACTACGACTCCAGCGACGCCCTGAGCCCCCGGGAGGCGGAGCCGCTCTCCTCGCAGGCCCTGCGCTCGCTGGGGGGGAGCGCCCCTGACGTGCTGCACATCCTGGAGCTCAGGTTAGCGTCCCGCACTGCTTGAATCCAACTCAAATCACGCCAGACAATATTCCAGCCAGATGACAAATGGCCCAGCTCATTGCTCATTTTTGCTTGTCCAGGTGCAGTGCCCTGGCTGTGAACGAGCTACCCCCGTCGCCAGGCCCAGTCGAGTCCAAAGATGCGGCGGCGGTGGCGGCCTTCCTCCCATGCTCGCCCTCGCAGTGCAAAGACTTGGCCGCTTTTGCCCGGGCTTCGCCCCAGTCCCCGCCCCTTGCCCGGCTCCCCCGCAGGTCGCCGTCCCCCCCGCTGTCCAGGAGCCAGCGGGAAGGCAACGTCCCCAACCCCCCCTCCAAGCGCAAGCTGCTCTCCAGAAGCCACCGGGGCCAGTATTTCAGCGGGCCCCAGCGCTGGCTGAGGGGACACAGCCAGGAAACGGGCTCGTTATCTGAGGGCGTCTACACCAAGCAGCGCGAGCCGGACCTCCCGCCACCGCCGTCGCAGGGCGCCACCTACGCGAGCCGCATGGACTGCGACCTGGCGAGCCGCAAGGGGCGCCCTCGAGAGCAGAGACCCCACGTGCGCAGGATCTTCACAGATGAGGGCGTGGCAAGGTCGGAAGGGGCGGCCGGACAAGACGCCGACTCGGACGACCAGACCAACGCCCAAGTGTCGGAAATTCTCAGCAGCACGCTCTAGCCCCTCCAAAGCGCCGCTCCGTAAGGTACGTTACGTTTGGAATCATTCTTCAACGAGCGTCGTGAGTGAGCCACTCCCGCGTTCTCCCAAAGCCATAAGCTCACTTGGCTGCCTCGCTGGGGGGTGGGGGGAGGGGGATTGTCCGTCCGTCGGTCTGTCATAGGAAACCAAAGTTGACTTGGCCAAGTCTCCTGACGTCGACTGTTAAACCATCATCAATGCAAGCGGGTAATTACAATTTAAGATGCTTCAAATGGGAAAGTTTACATGGGAACCAACTGGGGAAGAAATTTGAAGGAAGCCTTTCACATTTAAGCCCATATGCACATTTTTTCCAAGGCACATTTTTCAGCCCTGCCCTGCTCTGCTCTCGACCGCCCGCGTGCATGCTCGGCGCCACTAAAAATCTTTCTTGGTACCTCTAAATGTGTGCTGCTCGTCTCAGGCTGGCGCTGTTTGTGTCTGATGTGCCCGGGGCCCGTTTGTGCCGCTGGTCAGCGCTTCTTTTGGCTGTGTGATTTGTGGAGCACCGCTTGTTCACCTGGCGTATGCTCACGTTGTCCTCATCTTTTTTCCACGTGTGCATATTCTAGAATAAAAGGTGAAGAAACAAATGTGCGAATGTGCCGGCGAATAGGTGAGTTTGTTGTGCGTGTCTCTGAGATGGGAAAAAAAATAGGAATCATGCAAACCAAAAATGGACCAAATATGAAAATGGAAAAAAAAAAAATAGTTGACAAACAACAAAAAGACCAAACTAGAATTTGATATTTTATCATTGCATCATCGGGATTAAGGAAATACATTGCGACAGAAGACAGTATGGTGAATTGACAGATTATCAGCGGCCACCAGAGCCACGATGGCCAAAACCACGGCTGAAACCATTTCCGCCATCACACTTGAAGCCACAGTTAATATCTTGGCTGCAAACAAAAGGGGCCATCGCAGTGCAAAGTGCATCCACCCAAAATCCCTCTGTAAAAAACATGTTTAAATGTGAATTTTTATTTTAACAGAATTATTTTCATTGCAAACATTAATCACGGATTTTACGTACCAATTGAAAAAATCTGTACACAGGGTCCATTGACATCAGGTTGTAGATGAAAAGCAGTGAAACACACAATGGTGCCATCAGTCCATATGTAGTCCTCATCCTGGGAGTCAGTCATATTTTAATGAGTCATAATATTACAAAAAGATTACAAGACAAGAGACATGAATTATTTGCAAATTTTGTACCGGCCGATGCTTTACCAAAATTTTATCATGGAGTCCAATCCAGGCTACGTTATCGTTACCACCGTTCCGAAGCAGATCAAGAACAAAATCATTTTCAAAGGAACTGCGGATGGAGACGAGAACGTTGCAGACGCTCTGAAAAAAAAGAGTAAAAAAAATAATTATTTCACTCATTTGAGTCATTAGATATTTTTCAAGATAACACACTGACAGAATTACATAAAGTTGTTTATACCTCTGCATCTAAAAACGTCCTTTCACGAGCGTGGTAGAAGTAACAGCGATAGTCAAACTGAATCCAGCCATTAGGACAGATGCTATCTGGAGATTGTTTGTTGAAAGAAAAAAAAACACAAGATAATTCACTAAAATGTTATGAAATTCAGACGCAACAAAAATATAAAGTATCATTGAGGCAGTTATTGTACCAACCTTCGAAATTACAGACTTCATTCAACTGTGAAGAAGCACATTTATGAAAATCAGACTACAGAAGACAGCAATAAATAAATATATTTAAATCAACAAGAGATTTTCGATTGGGTCAACACCCCACCGATCCCACAAAGGAGGAACGAGTAAAGATCAAATACCATCTCTGCAAAAATGAAAAAAATACTTAAAATTTTGAATAAATAAAAAGGGCTTTATGTTTATTTGAGTGTATTGAAACAAAAAATGTAGATCTTAACAAAGCAAGTTAAGTTTGAAAAAATATGTCAAATTGTGTGAAGTTACCTTTGGACTTGCAAGTTTGGCTTCTGTGGGCGACGATGACGAGCAATCCTTTGACTTGAAAGTCTTGCGCCAGAAAGTACATGTCACATACCGCTTAAAATGAGTTTCCGTAACATTTTGTATGTTTACAAAATTAATTGCGTAATTTAAGGCCAATCAGCAAAACTTGCACACCAAAATTAACTATCAATGGTGTTTTGTCTTTGCCAAACAGGTTTTAGACCTCCAGAGCCACTCCTGTGTTTCTTTGTCCTGCTACGAAGACAAACATTTCATTATAAGTTAAAAAATGAATTGTAATCACAGGTCTCAAATTGTGCCGTTTATTTGTGACCTTTCTATGAGCGTCAACATTGTTTAACTTGACTAACCTGTGTGAAGAGGGTAGGAGTCTACCCCAACATTCCAATGTTGATTGATTGTAGAAAGAAAATGTTTACGCATTTTTAAAATAGAACATCTGAAAAAAAAGTGCAAATCCAGTCAAACTAGCAGGTGATGCAATGAACGAATTTAAATGCCAGAAACAAAATGAGCGTGACATATTGTCTATTCAACAATGTCATTTGGAAGCTACTGAATTAAGAAAGGTCTTAGTAAGAATTGTCCATTTGAATCTTTTTTTAATCATATGAACTGCATGGCATAAAATCATTTATATTGAGGGTGCATATTCCATGCGGAAAAATAAATGAGCACGTGTAGTCCGCTGTGACTATTTCCATAGAAAAATAAGCAAAGGGCCAATGACAAAGAGCAGTCCAAGTGCGCTCCAATGTGTGTCATTCCCTAGAGAGAAAAAAATTAAACAGGTTTTATTCACACACGGGCCACAAGGCTTCCTACTCAATTTCGCGCAAGAGAGTGGACTGCTGGGCAACTGCTGAAGTATGAGTACACACAATCACACTCGTGCACACACGCCTTGACCAGTACAGCGTGGCAACTGGGGTTATGGTGCCCTCACAGAGGTCTAATGAGATGAAGAACAACTAGTGTAACAGATGGGCCTCTGGTCATATGAGGGCCCCTGAAGTCACTAGCTTCCTGAAACATCATCACTATGATTGCCACTATTTGCCTATTCACGCCAGCGTACACATTCACACAAACATACACGCACATGCAGAATTCTGTGGCTTTATCATTTTATCATGAAACAATGCATGGACTGCTCTTCTTCACTATTATTAATAAATATTATTATTATGAAGAAAAAAAAGCCTACTGATGGTCCAAAAACGAAATATTGATAAATCTATTGTACATATGTGTGAATATGTTTGATAATGGCAACATGTCCATGGTGCTGTCCATGGTCCTGTTAATGGTACGCTCAAATTCATCTGCTCCATCTCACCGCAATCCAAAAGAACACAAGAGCAATGACAATAGGCTGGCTGTACTAAGTTCATCTTGTTTTTGCTTTCTAATCACTTCACTAGTTTCTTTTATATCAAACAAATTGTTTTAGGTCCATTACCTAACATGTTTCGGCGGTTTCTTCCGCCTTCTGAAGTGACAATAGGCTGCATTAACAGTGCAGGAGAGTCCTCGCGTGGACATAAAAAGTATTAAATGCTGATTTGTGTTGCTATGCCGACAGATTTTAACCGCATGCACATTCAGGACTAAAAAAGATGTAATACAATGTGACGCAGAGCACATTACACAGTAATGAAGTTAAGCCGTGTAATTCTATCCTTTTTCTGGCTTTTTAATTTTTTTCATCCAGCTTGCCAATTAGTGTTAATAAAATAATTATAGTGGATAACCTTAATATTCATTTAGAAAATGAGTCTCAGCAGCTTGTTTGTTACTCCATGAAAAGATTTTCTACCACAGGCATAATAGATTTAATATGATCAATCTTGATTGATAGGCTAACACAGTCATTCAATTTAAGTGGCTGCACCTACTCTTTAAAAAGCTTCATTTGCATGTATCAAATGCAAATTATATCCAATCTTCCTTTCCTCCAAGATTGTGGAGACAGCTGCTGCCTAATGACTTTCTTTTCCTATTCAGACAAGGCCTCATCTCTCTACTTGTCTGGTTAGATAGTTGAGCAGCCAGATTGGAGCATTTTTTTTAATATATGGGAGCTGCCATAAAGTGATTTAAGTCCTCATTTGTAAATGTAAGTAATAAAGAATTATATGTAAAAGTCAATTCATGGTGTCCCGCCAGGTTCGGATAAGCAGAATTAAATAAATACGTACGATATTCAACATACAAGCTTTTGACTTTATAGTTTATGAAGCGGTTCATGTAATGACGCCAAGCCACCACAAATGGCAGTGCCGCAATTCACTTGTATGTAACTCAGCGTAAAATGAACATGACAATTTCCTTTTCATCATTGCCCTTTCTTTAATGTAAAGGTCATTTCAATTCAGTTATAATATGGTTATTAGAACTTAAACATAGGATTATTTTACTGTACAATTATTTAATTTAAAATATCATCACATAAGCAGAATTAAATAAATGCGGACGTCGTACGATATTAAACATACAAGCTTTTGACTTTAGTTTATGAAGCGGTTATGTAATGACGCCAAGCTACCACAAGATAGCAGTGCCCCAATTCACTTGTATGTAACCCAGCGTAAAATTAACGTTTTTTCCCCTCTTTTGTATGAAGGCATCTTCAGAATTTTTGTTTGTACTTCCTGCCTTCAGCATGTATTAAATTAGCAGCTACCATAACAGGTCACCTGGTGGCGCTCGTGTGCATAGCGCCGTTGCACAAGCAGGAGAAGGTTGCCACGGATTGGCGGACATGACGTCAGGCCCCTAGGTCAATTGAAGACAGGTGTGCACGAAAAGCGTCATTAATTACATGTAAAGCAAAATGCTGTCCTCTTGCATGTCCACTCCGCAGGTAGGTGTGCACACGAGCTAATGTTTGTCGTTTGCGGCCGTTTCTCACGATGCCTTTTTGCTTGTTGCAGGATTTTCACACTTGAGGACCGCTACACCGTTTGAGCAAAGCACAGTAACGTCACAGTTCACTTTGATGGGCTCTTTGTTTTTTGTGCCATTATTTCAGATGTTTTTTTTTTTTTTTTTTAATGCTGGCCAGCTCTTTTTTTTTTTTTTTTTTTCCCACGTGGTGGTTTTTGCTGGAGGGTTGAATGCAAATGTTTGTTTGACAAATTGGCCGCGTTTCTTGGTTCTGTTGAATATTGACTGGTGTTTTATTTGACGTTATCATGCAAACTTTTGAATGTGCTTTTTGCCAAACAGATTGTTGCAAATTCGTATCAAAACCAAACCTTTGGGCTCCAAATACTCGTTCACTTTTAGTATTGGTCTACTCAAGGTCGATATGTGAAAAACTTTTACCTAAAAAACGTTTGCGAACATTTTTTACTTCCGGTTTCCGCCCACTCTTCGGACAACTGAGATCCACTCCGCCGATTTTGGACCGCAAACTTGGATCGTCTTTGGACTCGAGGTAGGTTGCGTTTGGATAAGAAAAGGTCGCGACTTTTGCACTTGCGTTGCGAATATAAACTACCGATGAGTAATTTTGAGGCTTTTTGTTAGATGTTAATTGGCTTTATTCTGTCATAATGGCGCAGCTCCTGCTGCAGGTACGATGCTCCAAGTATACGGCGTATAAGAAAATGTCCCGGCTTGTGTACTTGAATTGCCGAGGAGTAATATTGAGCACGTTTTATTTGACCATAATGGCGTCATTCGTGCTATACATACGATGCTGCAGCTAAATGGAACGCTCGTAACTACCAATTTAATTCGCCGAAACTGACAGTTTAGTTCGTGTCTGTATTACACTAATATGTACACAATTTCTGTTTACATTGGCTTTTTTTTGTTGTTGCCGTAAAATGACCACTGCGGCTTTCTTGTATACAAAGCGAAAAGCAAGATTTGTGGAGGTGTTGGATTTTGTCCACAATTTAGGGAGCGCGCTATCTGCGCCTCACGGCAAAAGCCATTGCCAGTCACCTGTTTTTCAATTTACTCACTGCGTGCTCATTTGATTTCTTCAGATTTAGGAAAATGTTAAGACACTGAAGCAGAACTTAGACTTACACAGGTTGGTTGAGTTCAATCACAATTCTTGTTCAGAAAGCTCTGTTTCCAGGAAAGTACACTACAGCGCTGGGCCGTTTTGGCGACAATTCTTAAGAGCAGAAAGTCTCCATTCTGAAAAAGGGCAACGTTCAAGGTTCTTTGGTCAGCTTTTAGTCAGTTGCACATGCCAGTGTGGGCCGAGTTTGATGGGTGATGAGTCAGGGGGTGTGGCAAGTTTGCAGGAGATTTTGATTCCATGGGAGTGGGTGCTGGTTCGGTGAGAGCTGGTTCCGTGGGGTTGGGTGCTGATTATGGGCGATTCGATGTGTGTGGGGGCTGTTGTTCTCCTTTCCGTCTTTCAGCCTTGACGATCATCTTTGGCCGGTTTGTTGACTGTCTCCCTCTGGCACCTGCTGGTTTCATCTCCAAGTGACCTTCCTGTAAACATTCTCCTCCATTCTTGCACATAACACTGTCGCACCTCATCCATTCTTTCAATTTTGTCATTTTGTATGGAATTATGTGAGCTTTTGGCTGTGGCATCATCAATTTATTAATGTTCCTTGACTATGCAAAGTTTGTTCTCACCACTTACCATGTTTTTGTTCTTTTGATACTCCATGTCTTTGCTTACGTCATTATATTCTTAGTTTAATCATACTTCCAACCATATCCAGGGGGCGCTCTAGCAGGAAGCAAGAGCGAGACAGGCGAAAAAGAAATGTGCCGAAGATGATGTGCTAGTTTGTTTACATTTCGCGCATCACGCAGAACGCGATCAAGACGGACATTACTGAAAGGAAGCCTTTATACACAAACCATCATCATGGGGGCGAAAGAAATGCATATGATGCCGCTTTTAAGCCAAAGGCAGTTGATGTTGATGACGTGTCTACTCTGGAGCGTACTTATGGATTTTTACGGCCTCCGGTCTTCAGGGGGCGCTCTAGCAGGAAGCAAGAGCAAGACAGACGAAGAGATAATGCGCCGAAGTAGACGTGCTAGTTTATGTTTTGATCGTCTCGTGCATCACGTACACACCCGCACTCACACAAAGAAGAGACAGAACGAGATCAAGACGGACATTACTGAAAGGAAGCTTTTATACACAAACCGTCATTATGGGGGACAAAAGAAATGCATATGATGCCGCTTTTAAGCTATACGTGTCGCTCGCTAGTGTGATGTAATTTAGCGCTTCGTGCATGAATACGATTAGCATGAACAGACCCTCATCACACTCGAAGAAATGCATAAAAGCGACGACGAAAGAGATTGAGAAAGCGTGAGGCGAAGGATATCTAACGCTATTCCAATCAGACACTGAGGAAGACTTCGATGGTGTCAGTGCACAGGAAGAAGATGAAGATGGCTCTTTTTTTACTTTTACGGTATGTTTTTTTTTTAACCAGCCCTGTTAGTGCTGTGCTACCGTGTTGCTGCTGTGTTGCTGCGGTATTACTGTGTTGCTGCGGTATTACTGCCGCGTCACAGCCAGTGTTTGGAAAGAAATGTTAAGGTATGTTATTAAAGCTGTAAAAAAAACTTTGTGTCCAGTCTTTCTTTGCTAATAACTCGCGTGCACACTTCCGCGTTACTGCGTCACAGGCAATGTTTAGAAAGACATGTACAAGTATGTTATTAAAACGTTAAAAGGGCTTTCTATGTACTGTCTTTCTTTGTAAAAAACTCGTGTGCACGTGCGTCATATAGTCCGGTGCGGCTTATGTAAGAAAAAAACTGTAATATCCCTGAATTTTAGCTGGTGCGGTTTATAATCCGGCAATTAAAATTCTAAGACATTTGCTTTTTTTTTTTTTACTGTTAAGAGAAGTGCGCAGTGCAATGTGGTTAGTGTAGCTGGGAGAGACGTTTGATTAGCATTAGTACATGCATGATTAATACAGTGTTTGGTTAGTACAGTATGTGGTTAGTACATAGCAGTACATTTCACAGTGGTGGGGAGTCGAACCCTGGATCTCAGGTGTTCTAGGGCAGCAACGGAGCCACTCGCCAAACGTGGCGAGCTCAACGGTCACCCCGCCTTCACTTTAAGTCATTCTTATCCGCTCGGTATTTGAGTGCAGACGGCGGAGTACTGCCACGGCGAAATAGCCGTCTGGTTCGTGACACGGGCGCTTGCCCTGAGAGTATCTGGTTCGATCCCAGAGGTGTGCCCATGCTTATATGGGCTTTTATAATTGGGATATTTATGATATGTACACATTTGCAAATATTTGCATATGCAAGTATTTATGTATAAATACATAAGGTGGCCCCGCCCCCCCATTAGGCGGTGAAAACCAATGGATCACGCCCACTGGCAACCAACTTCAAGAACGTTACCAAGCTGTAGATTGAAAGACAATCTGCATGAATATCACGCCTACTTTTAGCATGTGGTTTAGAAATAATGCACATTAACGTTGTTTTGTACCTTTTACACACATGCACATTGGAGAGACAGCGGCAGTATTTATGTTGTGTGTTTGTTAGGTTTCTTTGGGCAAAACAAACCACGAAAAATGGGTCTCTTGCCGTCCAATTAGGGCACCGATCATTTTTAATAGTGTAGTTGTTTAAAGTTAACAGTGAAGTATTTTCGCATATAGTTAAATGGAGCGTCAGACAGGGGTGGGCAAACTTTGACTTGCGGGCCGAATTGGGTTCTAAATTTTGACGGGGGGGGGCGAACCAGGAGCAGATGGATGTAGTGTTTGTGTGAAGTAATATAAATGACATGTAAAGGTCATTGCATAAAAGGTTTTTACTTTTCGTAGATACTAAAGCATGGTGCAGGAAATGGGGTCAAAATACAAAAAGTCCTGCCTAGCTACAAAAACAGATGCTCAAACCTCATTGAATAAAGTACATAAGCAGGCAAGTATATTCACATATTAAATAAATGAAAGAAACATTTTAAGCATATAATTATACCTACACACCAAATCAATAAAGACATAACTAGACATTTTTGATAAGTGGTGATGAGAAAGGTTTTTAAAACTTTATGATCTGATATATTTCTGAGCACTTTGAAATAACAAATGACTTTTGATATATTGCCTAAATAGCTTAATGACCCTTAAGGAACTGTGTAATGCATGCCTGATGTTTTTTCTCTGAATCATGGACACGGCCAGAGTCGTCTTGACCGTTCAGTACTTGATTGTATCTTATGTTTTGACTAATGCTAGACGCCAGTTTTTGATTACTACTGAACGCTCTGCACAGAGGGAAATAGTTTGCCTAACAAAGAAAAGATACGGTTGGAAGCATGATTAAACTAAGTGTTAGAGATTTTAAAACAGTTTGAGAACCACTGCTCCAAAAGAGACACCTCATCCAGAGGGGGACTCTACAACACCCCCTCCTTCCACAAAACTTACCGTATTTGCCGGTGTATTGGTCGACCTTTTTCGATCCAAAATCGACCGAAAAAAATCGACCTCGACTTATACACCGAGTCATAAAATTTAACTTCGTATTCATCGCTTCAAATGTGATGGTAACCAAGGCCGTTTCTCATGCATCTCATTGTGCGTTGCACTTAGAAAATTTGAACCGGGCGGCGTGCGCGAGTGCGCGGCCCGCTGGAAGTCGAATGAGGTGCCGCGACCACCTCCGCGGTGCTTATAAACAGCCGATCCGCTCGGCAGGGGCTATTTTCGGCCACTTGGCTCGTGCGCACGGCCTCCCGGATGTGCCGGGCGGGTGCGCGAGCTCGCCGGCCGCTGGAAGTCGAATGAGGCGCCGCGACCACCTCCGCGGTGCTTATAAACAGCCGATCCGCTCGGCGGGGGCTATTTTCGGCCACTTGGCTCGTGCGCACGGCCTCCCGGATGTGCCGGGCGGGTGCGCGAGCTCGCCGGCCGCTGGAAGTCGAATGAGGCGCCGCGACCACCTCCGCGGTGCTTATAAACAGCCGAGGCTATTTTCGGCCACTTGGCTCGTGCGCACGGCCTCCCGGATGTGCCGGGCGGGTGCGCGAGCTCGCCGGCCGCTGGAAGTCGAATGAGGCGCCGCGACCACCTCCGCGGTGCTTATAAACAGCCGATCCGCTCGGCGGGGGCTATTTTCGGCCACTTGGCTCGTGCGCACGGCCTCCCGGATGTGCCGGGCGGGTGCGCGAGCTCGCCGGCCGCTGGAAGTCCAATGAGGCGCCGCGATCTCCTCCGCGGTGCTTATAAAGTGCCGATCCGCTCGGCTTGGAGCTATTTCCGGCCTCCCGTTGGTGCCGGGCGGCGTGCGCGAGCTCGCCGGCCGCGATCTCCTCCGCGGTGCTTATAAACAGCCGCATGCGCACGGCCTCCCGGAATTTGAACACATTTCGTCAATAAATTTCGCATATTGAATTTTGAAGTTTAATATAATGCAACAATTGAGCTCGACTTATACAAAGGATATATCATAAAATC
Source organism: Syngnathus floridae (assembly GCF_059516105.1). Classification (NCBI taxonomy): domain Eukaryota; kingdom Metazoa; phylum Chordata; class Actinopteri; order Syngnathiformes; family Syngnathidae; genus Syngnathus; species Syngnathus floridae. Next base: position 3,574,324 of record NC_142430.1, on the reverse strand, counting down.
GTAAATTTCCGTCGAATTTTAGGGGGTCGACTTATACACCGAGTCGACCTGTACACCGGCAAATACGGTACTTATTCCTGTGCACTTCTACCTTTTTACGTGTTTCACAAACAACACAATCACACAACTTCAGGCCTTTAACTTACTTGTCCCCTGGTTCGTTGCACTGCCAGGTCCCGTCAATCCACCTCTGTCAGACGAAGGCAGACCTAAGATGCTGGCCCAGCGAAGAATTTCCTTCCCGGGTCTTTCTTTACCAGGTCCGGCTAATGGACGCTGGCCCGTCGACGGTGTACAGCGCGTCGTCCTCCGTCAGCCAGATGGCGGGTATGAGAGATCCCGGGTTTCGGCACCAAAATGTTAGATTTGCTCACTCAAACAATATTTTGCAAGAACCACACGGGAGACAAGCAAGTCCTTTTAGACACCTGCAGGTGGAGAGTTCACTCGCTCAAGGAATGAAGTCTGAACCCTCCTTCCTGCGAGGGGATATTTATTAAGAGAAACAGAGTGGGGGTATGGGTAGGCTGGCTAGAAAGCCCTTGTCCTCTAGTCTAAACATGTCAGGGAATGTTTTACGACCTTGTGATAAGGAGGACAAGGTAAGGTATTTATTACCTGTTGCATTCCAACATAATCCTACGATAAAGATAACCTGGAAAACCCTAACACTAAGAATAAGCAAAGACATGATGTATCAAAAGAAAAGCAATAGATTAATGATGTCACAGCCAAAAGCTAACATAATTTCGTACAAAATGACAAAATTAAAAGAATGAGGTACAACAGTGTATGTCCAAGATTGGAGAAGAATGTTCACAGGAAGGTCACGTGGAGATAAAACCAGCAGGTGCCAGAAGGAGCCACCCAAAGACTCGAGATGATCGCCAAGGCCGAAAGATGGGAGGGAAGACAACAGCCCCCACCCGAGAACTCGGCCAAAGATGATCGCCAAGGCCGAAAGACGGGATGGAAGACAACAGCCCCCCTCCACACACACACAACAGCCCCCCACCTACACACCGAATCGCCCATAACCAGCACCACTCCCATGGAAGCAGACTCTCCTTCGAACTTGCCCCACCCCAAAGACTCATCACCCATCAATCTCGGCCCACAATGTGCTACTGAATATAAAACTGATCTAACAACCTTGGACTTGGCCTTTTCTGAATGGAGACTTTCCGCTCTTGAAGGGCCCAGCGCTGTATTGTACTTTCCTGAAAACAGAGCTTTTTGAACTCAATTTTTGAATTGTGATTGAACTCAACCAACTTGTGTAAGTCTAATTTCTGCTTCAGTGTCTTTGCATTTTCCTAAATCTGAAGAAATCAAACGAGCACGCAGTGAGTAAATTGGATAACAGGTGATTGGCAAAGGCTTTTGTCGTGAGGCGCAGATAACGCGCTCCCTAAATTGTGGACAAAATCCAGCAATGGATATTAAAAAAACTTTAAAAACAAATGCATTTATTAACAGCATTAAAAAAATATTTCAACAAAAAACTGCTATCAGTGATTCTTATTAAATACGACACTGTTATGATGAATAACATTTTCCATCACTTCAGCGCCTGCAGGTCAGATTTATGAAATATGTTTATCTTATGTGGCGAAATCACATCCAACGGCAAACATTCTGACCAAATACATCATCTTGAAGAATCAGTGAAAGAATACATCTAAATAAAGTAATAAAGAAATCAATAGTATTGTTGGTTTTGCTTTTTTTGCTAGTGCATCATAGTCTGGAGTAAAATGTGTTGTGGTAATCCTTAGGATAGAGCCGAGGTGTCGGTCCGTTAACCTAGATCTGTGACGGGCTTTGTTGACGTTCATGTCTTCTCACACACGTAGGTCGAGCCAAATTGTCCACTCTTAACATTCGGCACTCACTGTCCACCTTTCTTTTCTTCAGGCCACTCATTTTAATGGAAGGATTCCAGGGGAAGGTTTGTGGGTGGCTTTATCGTAAAACTATATCTGAAAGCTCAGCCCGCGAATTACGAGAATACTGACGTCACAGCCTACGCTCGAAATTCGGCACTGTTAGATGAAATAGAGCGCGGAGTGCGCCGCGTCCGTACTACTGAGTACGCACACGCACTTGAGTGTGCACCGAGCTTTCTGACACGGTCCCGGGAATAAATACATGGGCGGGCCCTTCCCCATCTACTGGGGAAACATAGTAATTGCAGGGAAAATGACCCCCCCAAAAATTAACAATTTATTAAGGTTTGGCGGTCCAGATTAAACGGCCCCGTGGGCCGGATGTCTGAAAAGGCCAATTTAATAAAGATGCCGGTAATGAGAGCACCTCTCTGTCGCTGCGTGTTTGCACTCAATCAAGGCTGCACAACATATTGGAAAGTCTGATATGGCAGCATTGGGCCAGACCATTGCATTGAGCAAAGTCATGCAAAGATTTGGGATGGAAATGAACTATTTGATCTGAATGAGATCAGTTAGATGTTAACTTTAACTTGCATCAATGACTTGTCATCTTCTAAAATAATTACAAATAGTTAGGCAAGAAAACATGGAGCTTGTTTCATTTGTCACATTAAACAACATCTTTGTTTCTTAAAATACATGTCCAACATACCACCATATGGCAGTTTTCTAATACACGTGCAGCCCTAAACACACACACACACGTCACCATTGGTGTCCAAACGGCAGCCTATTTGCCACAAAAGCCCATTGGACACGTGCCACTAGGGGGTGCGCCAAAATACGACTGATCAACGGCAACATCAAATACTAAGGGTGTTTTCACACCTGGACCCTTTTAAAAGAACCAAAGTCAGGCCTCTTTAAGTGGACCAAAAACTGGACCAAGAGGAAACAAACTCAGTTCTTTTTGTGTTCACATTGTGAGTGTATTTTAAAGAGGACCAAGTTCTCTTTCTGGTTCAGTTCAGCCTTGATGGGGCCTCAGTCCTCTTTCTGTTCACACTAGGTCCTCTAGAGCTCTCACACTCCCACTGCACTGCATTCTGGGTAGTTTTTGATATCCCCTGACTCCCTACTTCGCATTTTATCTCGAGTAGCTAAATACTTTAGTTTTTTCACTTTTATTCTGCATTGTATAGAAGTTCTATCAAAACCGGCTGCTTTCCTTCTCTCAGAAAATTCTTGAAATACTTTCACATTACGGTGGGTTGTAGATAGTTGTGATTTAATGCTGTCATCGTTCCAAATTTCCAAAAGACATTGTTTCGTCTTCTCCCCAAACTATGCCGCGTCCAGGTGCCGTGGCAGAACTTTGAACAACACATGCTTCTCTACGTTTACTATTAGAACCACGGTCACGACCACGACCACGAATTGCTGCTGCCATACTTCTCTGTTCTCTACAGTTTTGTTTTTGCGCCTGCAGTCACGTGACCAATCTACGGCAAGCCAAGGAGGTTACAATACAGTGCAAAAAGGCGAACTGAACCCAATGCGCTTTGTGTTCACAATGCACAGATAAGGTGAACCGTACCGTTGACTTTTTAGCGAACCTCAGGACGTGGTCTCAGTACGTTTTAAAGGGGTCTGAGTACGGTTGGCGTGTTCACATATGCACAAAAAATGCTGAGTCATCGATCTGAGTTCGTTTAGAGGGCTGAAAGGGACCAAGTGTGAAAACACCCTTAGATATTCTGTTTACAAGTCAAATCATCAGTCCAAAATTTCACTGACGCAGACATACAGGAGTAGTTTAGCCTAATTTTTGCTGTCAAGGTCAGGTTCATCAAGACACCACATGAATGACCTTCAAAATGAACACCGTTTTGTAGCAGTAGCACAAAAGAGCAAAATGTTTAATGAACTGGTGTCAAACAATTAGGAATTTGTTTCAGTATGCAACCCTCAAACAGATGTTTGGCCACCACTGGTGTGAATTAAAAAAAAAAAAAAAACTCAATTTCACACATTGAAGCTGCGCAGGTTTACGTCTCCAGGAAAGCGGGTCTACCTCAGAACCTGGCCGCAGGATACTTCAGAGTGATGCCACAGCAATCCGTCCACTTCTGATCAGATCGTGTCGTGTCCCGGTTGCCATCTGCAGAAACAGAAACAATGACAGAAACCCAAAGAGCACCCCAAGTTGTCGGTCACTTGCTTACTTGATCATAGCGGCTCCCTACTCTAGGTTACGGTCGCCGGGTCGGGTCCAGCCTGCAAAAGGTAGAACATGCAACGTGTCCGCTGCTCACGTCATGTCTTGAGCACCCTCGACAACGCAAGTACGAGTGTTAGGTTAGAAAAAGACCAAATGTTACAAGTCATTGCAAAATTGGACATTCAGCTCCAAAGTTTTGTTTGTCCATTGACATGACGTCCTCCCCCAAATGCGCCATCAATGGCAATCCTCGCACAAGACGCTGCTCTGGATCCAGACAAGTCACAACCTCATCCACAACTACAGACCACATCTTAAGCAAGAACAAGCAGATCCAACCAACAGATCCCCAAACACTGTCCACTCCTGCAACCTTTCTGTCGTGCACCCGTAACGAAAGCGCCTCCCAGAGCTCCACACTGCCCCCTCCTGGTCACATGATCCCCACACGTCAACTTTGGCGTGCTGCACCCATAACCAAAGCGCGTCCCAGAACTCCACACTGCCTCCTGCTGGTCACATGATGCCCACACACGTCAACTTTTGCACGCTGCTTGATTCTTGACTGGGTGTGGAATTGGCCATTCGGCTCCTCTTTCAGCCTGCAAACCATGCATCACCATTAATTGTGTGTTGGTAACTTCAGTTGCCATGAGAATGTAATAACCATAGATGAACTCACCTCATTTTCAAGTGCATTATCCGTCCTCACTGAAACCTCCACAAATCTTGCTTTTCGCTTTGTACGTATATAAGAAAGCCGCAGTGGTCATTTTACGGCACCAAAAAAAAAAAAAAAAGCCAACGTCAACAAAAATTGTGTACATATTAGAGTAATACAGACACAAATTAAACTGTCAGTTTAGGCGAATTAAACTGGTAGTTACGAGCGTTGCATGTCGCTGCAGCATCGTATGTATAGCACGAACGACGCCATTATAAAATAAAATGTGTTCAATATTACTCATCGGCAATGCAAGGGTCTCAAGCCGGGAAATGTTCTTTTCCGCCGTATACTTGCAGCATCGTACCTGCAGCAGGAGCTGCGCCATTATGAAAGAATAAAGCCAATTAACATCGAACAAAAAGCCTCAAAATTACTCATCGGCAGTTTAGATTAGCAACGCAAGTGCAAAAGTCGCGACAATTTCTTATCCAAACGCAACCTACCTCGAGTCAAAAGACGATCCAGGTTTGCAGTCCAAAATCGGCGGAGTGGAGCTCAGTTGTCCGAAGAGTGGGCGGAAACCGGAAGTAAAAAATGTTCGCAAACGTTTTTTAGGTAAAGGTTTTTCACATATCAACCTTGAGTAGACCAATACTAAAAGTGAACGAGTATTTGGAGCCCAAAGGTTTGGTTTTGATACGAATTTGCAACAATCTGTTTGGCAAAAAGCACATTCAAAAGTTTGCATGATAACGTCAAATAAAACACCAATCAATATTCAACAGAACCAAGAAACGCGGCCAATTTGTCAAACAAACATCTGCATTCAACGCCCCAGCAAAAAACCACCACGTGGTAAAGAAAAAAAAAAGAGCTGGCCAACATTTAAAAAAAAAAAAAACATTCGAAATAATGGCACAAAAACCAAAGAGCCCACCGTGCTACCTGCAGCAAATCAAAGTGAACTGTGACGTTACTGTGCTTTGCTCAAACGGTGTAGCGGTCCTCAAGTGTGAAAATCCTGCAACAAGCAAAAAGGCATCGTGAGAAACGGCCGCAAACGACAAACATTCGCTTGTGTGCACACCTACCTGCGGAGGTATGCAAGAGGACGCCATTTTACTTCACACGTATTTAATAACTCTTTTCCTGCACACCTGTCTTCAATTGACCTAAGGGCCTGACGTCACGTCCGGCAATCCGTGGCAACTTTCTTCTCCTGCTTGTGCAACGACGCTATGCACACGAGCGCCACCAGGTGACCTGTTATGGTAGCTGCTTCGGTTAACCCTGGAAATTAAAGTGAACGGGCAATCTTGGGATTCCCGGAGGTTGTCACCGACCCAGACAGTGACAGACGCTCTTGGCGGATAAAGGTTACAATTTAATACATGCTGAAGGCAGGAAGTTCAAACAAAAATTCTGAAGATGCCTTCATACAAAAGAGAAAACAAAATAAACATCTTCCCCTAGAATTTATTTCAATGAATTCTATACAGCCATAATTGAACATTTAAACATGAGACTTAAGGGTAGTTTTGTAAAAATGGTAGTCTGCCTAAAATTTGACAATTATTTTCTTGTAGTTCTGATAATTAGTAAACACGAATAAAAGACACTCAGTACATTTGTTTAGTTTAAAATATCACCACATAAGCAGAATTAAATAAATACGTACGTCGTACGATATTAAACATACAGGCTTTATAGTTTATGAAGCGGTCATGTAATGACGCCAAGCCGCCACAAGAAGACAGTGCCCCAATTCACTGGTATGTAACCCAGAGTAAAATGAACATGTCCATTTCCTTTTTATCATTGCTCTTTCTTTAATGTAAATACCATTTCAATTCAGTTACAGTATGGTTATTAGAACTTAAACAGATGAGTATTTTACTGTACATTTGTTTAATTTAAAATATCATCACATTTAAACTGTATATATAATGTAGTGTAACTCATCACATTTGCAGGATGGACATTATCTGCTGATAAAATACGAATCAAACAGTTATTACAAAACAAAGCTCATATGAGGTACAATGAAACATCTGTACAAAGTGTTCTTCAGAGTTTCTAGTCCCTCTCGTGATTACCATAATGAATATTCAATTTATCTACTTTACATTTCTATTTCAACAAGACTTACAAATTTCAATTCACATAAATATTGAAAATGTGCACAGCACAGCACGGGACACATTCATGATGCTGTGAGGGGAGGACTAACACAGACAATAGAAACGTGTAAGTGAGCTGTATGTGTGTGTGTGTGTGTGTGTGTGTGTCTGTGTGTGTGTGTGTGTGTGTGTGTGTGCATGCATGTTTGCGTATACATGTAAGCTCAGTTTTACATTCACAGTTGCAGGGGACCATTAAATTTAAGACAATAAATAAACTTATCTGGTGCACAGACTTTATGGGCGGGTACATCTGGCACTTACATTTACACACACACATGCACACAAACACACGTACACACGATCTACGAGCGGCAGCAGCTGGCAGTCCTCATTTCTTTGCTGACGTACTCCTGCAACTGAAACTTTGGCTCATCGGGTTCCTTCATGGTCCTGTGCTTTAGCTCTCTAACAAAGCGAGAGACACAGAAGGCTCCCATGAAATCATTCTCTATAGCAACCGTTTTCATTATTATGCTTAAGCCCATCCCGGCTGACTTTGTGCGATTGCAGGCGAGTAACTGTGTCCATTTCTTTCAAGATATGACCTTATAATTTGACAAAATGAAAAGGTGAATGGATGAAAGACTCCCAGGGAAGACAGGTATTTTGTCATCTTTCTATTTTGCCCAACAGGTGTGTTTTAAATCACCCATCCATCCACTTTCTACACCCCTGCAAGGATAGTCAATCACAACACACATACAAACAGTATGAGTGTGGAGAATCATGGCCTCCATATGTGCTTTGTAATCATCTGGCGGCACAGTCTAGGCGGGAACCTACCCAAAGACAAATGGAATAGAACCTAGCTACTTGCAACCCAAAACAGGACAAGCAGTAAAGAAAATGGATGTTCAACAAGAGTCAGGAAAAAATACTACTTAAGGGGCTCAAGAAGGTTACTGAGACAGACTACCGTAATTTCCGGACTATAAGTCGCGTTTTTTTTTTCATAGTTTGGGTGGGGGGGCGACTTATACTCAGGAGCGACTTATATATGTTTTTTTTTCACAAATTTTTACTTGATCATTAAGACATCACTTACAAGTATAGTTGACCACTTCCCATGTTATTTTTAGTATGGTTGATCACTTCACATGCTTTTATATCTTTATCTTGAACATATTCAAAACATAAAAAATAGAGAAAACATCAAATAAAGCAATTAACACTTTAAAGCACCATATCCAAGTCCACTGTCTGCTGTATGTACTGCTGTTGCTCCATTTTTGCTCCTATTATATTTATTATTATTATTTGTTTATTTATCATTTATTCAACACTCTTATTTATTCATTGTTTGTGCCTTCTTGGGTTTTTTTTGTGTTGCTTGTATGCATATGTGTACTATCTCACCAAGGGATAGTGGAAACGTAATTTCAATCTCTTTGTGTCTTAGTATATAAAAAAAAAATCAACGATAAAGCAGACTTTGACTTTGATAAAACAACCAAAAAAAATTATATTTTCAGACGAAACTGGATGAGGGCGCTCTAAATTTCACCGTTGGCCGTGACTCATCAACTGGGTGTGCTTAAGAAAAATGGCACCAAAAAGAAACTCATATTTTGCAGGTTACAAACTTCAAGTTGTAAAATATGCAGCTGAAAACAGTAATCGAGCAGCAGAAAGAAAGTTTGGAGAACCGTGATGTACCAATGGATTACTATTTCAAGTGACGTCAGTAGCACGGCGCGGCGCGGCGGTTGTTTACATAATGGACAAACGTATCCACGTAAGGACAACACCGGCATCATTAGCGGTGATCATTTCTAAGTGACACGGAGGACAAAGAGTTTGGAGGAATTAAGGATTTGGAGTGACATAGAACGTTTGAAAAACTATTATGGCTTTTACGCACGCCCGGTCGGTCCTACTCTACTGAGTCGGGGGCCGGCGCTCGGCCGAGTGGCTGTCCGCGAACGGTGCATGGGGTTCGGGCATGGCCATTACGCACGCCCGGTCCTATGCCATGGAGCTCTCGTGTCTGGAAGTCCACGCCGCCACACGCTTGGAAGTTTGTTTTGTTTAATAAAGAGCCGTTTACCAAACCCACGTCTATCCTTGTACTTTGTTAACGCTACAATACAGTTATATACTAGATCTGTGGAATAAAGACGAGGCTGACGTCAGGGCGCACGCGCGGCGATGTTGACAAAGGACGAGGAATTTGATCGATGGACTTAATGGATTTAAAGTGCACGGATGGTTTGATAATATTATATTATAGTTATTTGAAATATAGTTTATCTATCGTTATATGAGCCTGTGGAATATTTTGAAGTGCAAGCGCCCTCAGCCGCGCGCACCCATTGTTGACAAAGAACGATCGATGGATTTAATGAATTGGAGTGACACCGATGGTTTTATAAACAAGTTATTCATGTAATAGTTGTCCTTAATCACTCTATATGTTACGTCAGGCCCGTTCTCAGCTCTTTGTTTGTGTTTGTCACGTTAGCATACCTATCGTTTAGCCTGTTGCTGCTATTTAATGAATTGGAGTGTCACGTCTCGTCCCCAACTGCTCCATTATGTGTCTGTTGTCTTGGTTTCTGTCTGTGTGCTCGCCCCTCCCCTCCTGTGTGCCCATGATCAGTGTGATTGTTCCCACCTGCCTCTCGTTACCTGTCGTGTATAAAAGTCCTGTCTGCCCCTCTCTCCCTGTCGGATCATTGGTTTTGGTTACTGTCTTAATGCCGTCATGTCCTGCTGTCTTCTTGTTTCACGTCCCGGTCAGTCAGTCAAGTTATTGTTTGTTAAGTCATGTCGGTTTGCCTTTTGAGTTGCCTCAATAAACCCTGGTCCAAGCTGCACTTGGTCGTCCTGCTCCTTGCTCCACCATACCGTGACATGGAGTGACACCGATGGTTTTATAAACATGTTATTCATGTAATAGTTGTCCTTAATCACTCTATATGTTACGTTAGGCCCGTTCCCAGCTCTTTGTTTGTGTTTGTCACGTTAGCATACCTATCGTTTCGCCTGTTGTTGCTATTTAATGAATTGGAGTGACACCGATGGTTTTATAAACATGTTATTCATGTAATAGTTGTCCTTAATCACTCTATATGTTACGTCAGGCCCGTTCTCAGCTCTTTGTTTGAGTTTGTCACGTTAGCATACCTATCGTTTAGCCTGTTGTTGCTATTTAATGAATTGGAGTGACACCGATGGTTTTATAAACATGTTATTCATGTAATAGTTGTCCTTAATCACTCTATATGTTACGTCAGGCCCGTTCTCAGCTCTTTGTTTGAGTTTGTCACGTTAGCATACCTATCGTTTAGCCTGTTGTTGCTATTTAATGAATTGGAGTGACACTGATGGTTTTATAAACATGTTATTCATGTAATAGTTGTCCTTAATCACTCTATATGTTATGTCTGGCCCGTTCTCAGCTCTTTGTTTGTGTTTGTCACGTTAGCATACCTATCGTTTAGCCTGTTGTTGCTATCGTTTAGCCTGTTGTTGCTCGTTCATGACTGTTTTTGGTGTGGGATTTTGTCGAATAAATTGCCCCCAAAATGCGACTTATACTCCGGAGCGACTTATATATGTTTTTTTTCACTTTTTGGGGCATTTTATGGCTGGTGCGACTTATACTCCGGAGCGACTTATAGTCCGGAAAATACGGTACTAATCCACTCGGGTTTGAAAGTCCATTAAAATACAGATTTGGATCTAATCATGGATTGAATGTTATCTAATAAAAACTATTTTGGGAACTTCTACACCAATATCCTTACAACTTTGTGGGGTTGTGTGTGTGACTCACTTGGCCACAGCAGTGAAGGCCAGTTCCACATTCAGTCCGGACCTGGCGCTTGTCTCCATAAAGGGTACACCAAACTCCTGCATGGGGAAAAAGTAAATAAATAAATCATAAACAAAAATAAAAAATTCCTGTGGCGACACCACCATATATTCAAGCTATGTGTGTTCCATCATGACAATAGTTTTGTATATCTACTGACAGATGATGCTCTTGCGCAACAACCCACCCTCCCCTCCCACCTACGTTCATGTTTACTCTTGTACACCTCTCCAAGCTTATCGGAGTGAAACGGCCTGGAAAATTACGTCAGCAAACCTTCCCCAATCATCCATGCAAACAATAACAGAAATGAGCATCCATGAATAAATACTAAATACATGCGCTGGTATATGGGAGGCATTTTATTATCTATATGGACGGATTAAGTGCAAGACGCATATTATAATAACAGAATCTGATTGGACTATGGAGAGTGATTCCCTGCGAAAATCTGATGTCGGCAAAAAAAAGTTATAATGACAATGTGTGCATATTAAAACATAATAATATAATTACCTTTGCCAGTTTTTCTCCCTCTTCTCGTTTCACCACCCTGTTATGGTTAGAGTCGGCCTATAAAACATTATAGTGTTTATATTTGCTGAATGCCAAAAATAACAAACACGCAGATGCCAAAATGTAGGTAAACAACCACAATGACAAGATTTGATAGTGACAGCATGGAAGTCAACAACATTAAATAAATAGCACAGTGTTACATAACCTGGATTTTTTTTTTCTTCAAGACAAACAGTTTGCAGGGTTTAACCTTGAAATCTGCATCTTTCTACAAGCCAGTGCAAATGTCTTTGTTTTTATAGCCTCAGTAATGTTTTGGCCCTCCAGCATGCCAAGCCAAACAAAATGAGCAACTGTTGCTTGGTGGCAACCACCTTCCAAAGACTGTCTGTCTTCCCATATAGTCCATTTGACTTTCTCCTTACTTGCCTTCTTCTGGGCAGATAGTGTACATCTTGTTTAGCATGAATGAGTTGTAAATAAGAGGGAGGGGGGGGGGGAAGTGGGCTGGGATGCTTTATAGAAGCGAGAACTGCTGTCTCGGGTGATAACTCTTAGCTGGCTGATACAAGCAGCTCCTTTTACACTACACAGTCGTGTTGAGTTATTGGTATTATCATATGAATGGAGTTAGAGAGATGTATAAGTACTCAAATTTAGCATTTTAGGCCAACTGGAGATTCTAAAGCTGTGAGCAAATTGAAGTAGGAAGTGTAAATCTGGTTCACAAAATATAAGAAGTCCTTTCATAAATCAATGATGTACCCTCGTCGCTCACTCCGTCATCTATCAAGACATCTTTCTACAGTGTTGACAAGGTCTTACCTTGTTGCCTAGCAGCATGATGACTACGTCCTGCTGAGTGAACTCGTGGATCTCTGTCAACCATGCCTGCAAAAAAAAAAAATGTTGATGTGAAAGGGAAATTCTGAGGAGAGGGATGATGATGATGATTGATGATAAACACAAGTGGTGAAAGAAAATTGCAGATTGTTTGGAAGTTTTCTTCTTATTATTATGCCTCTTTTTGCTTTTATCCGATCCATCAACATTTCCACGTGGGTGGTTTTAGAGATGGCCGGCCTTGGCAGAAGAGCGGTTAGTGACGAGCATGAAACACATTGGCGTCAAGCAAGAACAAAGGCAAAGATAAAAATAATGACATGAGCTTATATAATGTGTGTTATTATTAAAAATAGAATTACTAACGCATTGTTATTTACAGCAAAGTAGCTGCCCTACTTCCATTTTCCCCTAATTAGCCCAGATGATTATAGGCATAATCTGTTTGGGTAATTACTGTCACTCTGTGTTCTCTGAGGAGACACCCAATTACATCGAAATCCAATCAGACTCTCACCAGTTTGTCAAAAACACAAGTCAAAAACCTTGTAATATTTATTTATTTATTACAAACATTTTATTTATTTATCTATTTATATTTTTTTAATTTTTAAATGTTTTATTTTTTTATTTTTCTGATGGGCCTGCAAAATGAATGTGCGTTAGTATTGCGAGTACATAATAAACCTTGTAGGATTAATGGATTTATTTTTCACAGGGCAACTGTATAAGGTTGAAAGCTTTTAGAATGTCCCTCAGATACAAAATTTCCGCAGGAAGGAAATGTGTTGAGCTCGAATGAAAACGCATCGGAGTGGTTCAAGGTTGTGTCAAGCCGCCTCTGTTGGCTGAGGGGAAATAAAGTTTTTGTGCCGAGAAGAAAAGAAACAACCTCCGAGTCCATTGAGCAGTGGGTTCTTTGACTATTGTGTCTATTATAAATGTTTTATATGAATAATATTGTTTTGTTTTTGTCTCTTTGGGTTGCATTTGTTGCTAAGAAAACATGAAGATGAGAGAAAAGCAAATTATTTTGGAGCTGAGAGAAGCAGGGAAGTCAATCAGAGCTATTGCACAAGTATAGAGAGAGAAAAATAGCGACAATTACTGGAAGGTAACTGCCAACATTTATTGTGCATGAGAGGCAACTGTATTTAAATGAAGCACTTCAGCCGCGAGTTTACCCTAAGCCTCGTTCTATCTCGCTCGGGTTTACGTTCCTTCATTACATAGAGATCGTAGCACCTTGCGGCCTTGACTGTCAACAACCTGCCAATTACTCAAATGGTGGAGAAAAAGGTAGCGAGTGGGTGGATTACAAGCAAGCAGCAAAAGGAACACGGCTTCGAAAATAGGACGCGATCAAGCTTCAAAACCAACATGTGATGGACTGTGACTGCTGTCAAGGTCAAAAGAAGTTTTATTTTCATCTACAAGGAAAAGAAGAAGCGTCAAAATTATTTTTAGTCGCTTGACAAAAATCTAAGAAGCTTTGAGGCCAGATAGCGATCCAATTATAGATGGTGTTTGCAACAACAGTCACCTGATAGCGTTTGATAACGGCAGATTGTAATTTGCATGGTCATTAGTGTTGCATTTCAAATGAAAACATACTTTGTGTCAGGTTGCCGGAGTAGGTTGTTAGCTAAAATGAAGCTATTCGATAGCAGTCGACATTTCGTGTTGCCTTTACGTAACAACTGACCAAAATTTAAATGAGCTTGAAAACTTCAAGTGTAACACTCAATCTATATAACTAAGACATAAAGTGATTTCCAAATGGCGCCCATCCCCTTGTGATATTTGCTTCCACAGTGATAAGCATCCCAATGAACTAGGCCAGACTTCTTTTCATTGATTTTAGCCATCTGGAAATGAAGATGGCAGACAGACAAGGAAATTCAATCACTGGACTTCCTTATTTTTTATTTGAACGCTACCTGGAATTCAAAACACACTCAAGCATAATTTAAAATAAAGTTCTTCGTGTTGGACTTCTATTTAATGTCTCCAAATTTGTGTGTGCTTGCTTTGACAATTTGAGGAAGTTGCGGTTAGGGTTGGACTTGGTCTCTGGGTGGGGTGCTTTTACAAATACCTAGAAGACAATAAGAACATTTTTATCTGAGGTCAGCTCAACGCAAGATTGCAGGTAAATGGTATTTGTCTTCATGGAAATCAATGTAACATGAATGGGAATGTGTTTTGGGGATAAATGATATCACATTACGTGACAACAAGATCGTGTATAGTGGATTTTCATTTTGCTGGTTGCAAGGATCATCTGCCAGTTGTAATTTGTTCAGGATTGTCGACTTGCATTTGGCTCAGTTCCCTTGCTGTGCAGCTGGCTTCAACTCAACGGAATATATGCCATTTATATCGCACAGATGTGATTTTAGAGACGATTCTTACTTTGTAGAATTTGTTCATTTTCATTAATATTTTTATTTTATTTTAATTGTTTTTAGTTTTTATATTATATTATATTATATTATATTATATTATATTATATTATATTATATTATATTATATTATATTATATTGTATTATATCTATTTTGATATGAAACTTGCTCTAGTCAGGTTTTTAAAGTTTGAAATAATTTAAATTCATATTGCAGCTTCTGGTTTACAAATGTTTGTTGTGAAAAGGATATAAATTGTGTAACATGACTCAACTCGTTCCTCTTTTCAAACTTCCCTTATCACTTTCTCCTTCAAAAGGTGGTGCGTGGGGCGAGTGAACTTTAACGTTGAACTCTCCAAAAAACGATGAGTAAAAGCTCCTCTGCTAATAATGACACGGACAAGTCCAGTTACCTCTACCCTCGCATGGGTGAAAATCACCAGGCGGGTCCCACACAGCTTAGAGTGCGCAAAGAGAGACTTGGGCAGGTCAGAACCAACAAACAAGAAGGTAAACAATCATGCTGCAGAACTTCTAGCACCAGTCTGACCTCCTGCTCCCACCAACGCCGCTGGTCCACCGATTGTTGCCATAGCAACAGCTCCCCTGTCATTACTGTCAAGAAAAACACCAGGGAACCACAACCACCTCAACGGGGGGTGTCCCTTCGATCCCATCAGATTCCATCTTGTCATCCGAGACAACGCTACTCCAGTCCCATTACCGGGATAGGCTCCATTACTCATTCATCGACGTCCCCAACTTCTTCTTGTTCTTCTGTCCAGACATCTGTCATTACGGGGCATGACCCGCTTGGTTGGAAGTTACGCACCAAATCAAGCACCTCCTCCAAACGGGCTGACACAAAAAGGTTGTCTCTGCAGACGTCGATTCCCGTCACCGTTCCCGATCCGGGTTTTCTTCTGTCCGACACATCTCCACTTGATCCCAAACAAAATCCCACCTTCAAAGGCAAACCATTCCGTCGCCATCACTCGGACTCCTTAGCCTTCCTCAAGTCAATGCCTGCAATTAGTCTCGAGGAGCTCCGCCACGTGCAGCTCCGCTCCGCCAAACCGGACGACGTTTTCTGTGAAGCATATAGCGAAGAGATGGCGAACCCTCAGCCGTATAAAAAGCCACCGGCTGTTCCCGAAAAAAGTCCTCTGGCAAGAAAAATAGCACAACTCATTTCTCATTCATGGCAGCACCAACTGTGTGCTGCTCGTAAAAGTGAGCATGAGGAAATTATTTACAGTGTGATAAAGCCAAAAGCTAAAACACAAGAGACTGAAAAACATTGCAGCTTGTATGCTAAAATAAATGCTATGCACTTGAAAAGTGATGACTAATCACAAATGTACAAACAACTGGAAAGGTTAAAGCAATTCTGCATTTGTTGACATAAAAAAAAAAAGAAATCCCCAAAAGTTCAAACTGTCTATTATTACCTGAACTAATTTGAATTTATGCTATGTAGTGGGAAAAAGTTTGAAAGGATTCAGGTTTATAAATCTGGGTTTGGGCCCACTGAGATGAGCAAGGGGGAGGGGGCAGGGTCTCTTGGGGACAAAACTGCTGTGCAGTCTGGAAGCAATGCTGCAGGCAGGGGAATGGTGGGATGGCAGTTATCAGCAAGAAATGCTGAGACCCCAACCGTACGCTTCACACAAACAGAACAGTCATTTCTAAATATAGCCTCCCCCTTGTTGTTTTTGTCTGATATGCAAATTTTTGAGGAGCAAAGTTGCTCTTGCATATAAAGTTGATTTGCTTTCAAAACCAAGCGTAGTCATTTGTGTCTGTGGAAAATGACATTTAGTTTATTGTATTATATGAGGGGTCGAAAAAAAATTTTTCCTTTTTTTGGGTGTTAAATATTTACAAGACAGGGAGAAAAAAAATATAAAGATCGAAATCCAGGGAGAGGCTGACGAAAGTGTTGTGCTCAACAGAGATAAAAAAAAAAAAAACAACGAACAAGTGGGATGGAGGAAAAAAAGTAATGAGAAAACAAAAAATTCACTCAGCTTGAAATGTACAGTAGATGGAGCGACTCAACAAATCTACTTTGGGAAATAACATTTTATAGACACGCAGAGAGCTTGATGGGATTTTTTGCAACGACCTTGAAGAGCAAAACATCACCTGGCAATTTAAGCTAAAAATACCTCAAGTCTGAATTAGGTTGACTGTTTTTGAATAACAAAGCCTCCATACAGTGGACGATAAAACAAAAAGGTGCGTCTAGGTGTAAACCTGTGGCCTTTGACGATCACCGTATACGTATCGCGTCACATGGACCAGCTGTGCGCCGCTGATAAGGAGCTCAATACCAAATGCGGTGAAGACTCGTATCGAATGATTATAGTATATTGGAGAGCTATTATTAAATGTAACCATCATTAGTATGCTGTTTCATTTTAATCATGGTCCAATCCAAAAAATGTGTAAAAATGTGTATAATCGTATACTTCATCCTCAGTCTTTTTATCTTTAAGGAATGAATGAGGCTGTCGTTACAACGGTGACGCCAAATTACTTTTGGAGTCTCGAAGAGGAAGGCACATTGCCATGTTGTATATTACAGTGTAGTAAGAGCCATAGTAAATCAACTGTAAAGCGAAATTCCTGGCGTATTATATTATATCTCTATTTCTATGTCACTGAAGAAATACAAAATGTCACGATTCCAAATCAAGTCAGAGTGGAACACCTGAATTTCAGGATTTAGAGAGCCGTTTTGAAACTTAATTACAATACATGGTTTCTGTAAGCGCGTAACCTTGTTAGGTTCAAGTAGGTTGTTAAATCTTCAACATAATTTATGTAATAGCTTTGCTAGCAAAAAAAAAAAGCTGCTGTATAAAAGCAGCCCACTTCAGTGAGCAATGAGAATAAGGGCTGTTGAGTTAGAAAAATCACTGAATACTGATTGTCTATTTCCCTCTAAATACTCAGCAGCCTTCGCCCCGAGACCTGGTTGCTAATGGATTTAGACAGTGGGAGAGGGGGTACGCAATAGCAGCCTGCAATTATGGACCAAACCCTACGAGGAGTATTTACATGAATAACAGAACTTTATTTCACTAGCTTTTATTCAGAACACTGATAAAGATTCACTTTAAGTCCCTTGCAAAAAAAAATATCTGGATTAATAAAAAAACTACCCAAAAGTCAATTACCGTATTTATTCTAATTATCGCCCATATTCTAGTAATCGCCCAGTGTGTGTTAGCGATGACATAAATAAAAAACATTGATACCTCTAATTATCCCCCATGCTGCTAAAAATTCCCCCCAAAACTTACGTTTTCCTCCGCGACTGCATGCCGACGTCATTGCGCAAGTTTAAATATGACTGATTTGACAGCACGTTGAATGTCCCTTTTAAATTGTTTTTCTCCATAAACGTTAGAATTACACTCGTCACTCTGCTACAATATCCTCACACAATTATGTTATCGGGGCGTGCGCTCGAACACAACGATCGCGATAACATGACGTGCGAAACGTGATGTGCGACGGTAACGTGTCGCATCAATGGAGCGTCAATTGACGCACCCCGCTGTTAGAGGTAGATCAAAACAGCCGCTGTTCTAGTGTTAAGAATACCAGTGAGATGCAGGTATTGCATACTACATAAGGAAAGTATACATATTATCGCCCATTTCAGTGCCCCTTGGCGATCGGACAAAAAGTTTCCTCTATTAATCGCCCACCCCCCCGTTGGACATAAACCTTCTCTAATTATCGCCCTGGGCAATAATTAGAATAAATACGGTATCTAGCCTGGCATACTTTTTTTTGGGGGGAGCAGTGCCCTTATGGGCCACCCTCTAGCTCCGCCAGTGATTTGCAACTAAAGATATATATAAAAAAAAAAAAAGGTTGCGCTGATGTTTTTTTTTTAATTGAGAATATTATGAGTGTATTGAGACAGCTCGGCATCTAATAACGTGCACGCCACACAAACAACTCCAGATGTGATTGTAAGCGTACCAGGCTTGCTAGATCCTTATTAGCATTGATGGCACTGCTAGATTTAACTCTGTTGTGTGTTAATTAAAGGGACAGTAATTCACCCAGAATGGATGAGGCAAATGGGGCAGGAGAGGGACAATTGCATTCCAACTACAAAGAGTCCATTTAGGGGGAAAGTAGCTCTAATTTCCATGCATCATCATTACCATACTACTAAAAGTTTTTTTTTTTTTTTGCATATTTGTAACATATTCCCTTGTGTGGTGTAAATCAAACATGGAAGGTCAGAAAATTGGTTCACATTGATATTGTAATTCAAAAGAGTGATATTACATCAACTATGTGTATAGAATATATAACTAATGTTGGAAAGAATGGAGAGAACACGAGTGGAATGGAAATGAGACAGATGCTTTTCTTACCCGAATGTTATCAAACGATGCTTTGTTAGTGACATCATAGAGCAGAAGGAGAGCTGAAAAGACAAAAAAAAAGCATATTTTATGACGCAAGTGCAGTAAATCTAAAAATCACTCAACACCCATCCAACATTATCATTTCTTTTAGACTGTTATTACTACTCGATTGTTGAGGAAACGTCGATACCAAGTATTGATACCACTAGTGTTAGGGTTTTCCAGGTTATCTTTATCATAGGATTATGTTGGAATGCAACAGGTAATAAATACCTTACCTTGTCCTCCTCATCACAAGGTCGTAAAACATCCCCTGAGATGTTTAGACTAGAGGACAAGGGCTTCCTATTCAGTCTACTCTTGCCCCCACTCTTTCTCTTAATGAATATGTCCTTGCAGTTGGGAGAGTTTCAGACTTCATTCCTTGAGCGAGTGAACTCTCCACCTGCAGGTGTCTAAAAGGACTTGCTTGTCTCCCGTGTGGTTCTTGCAAAATAAGGTGGAGTGAGCAAATCTCTAACAACTAGTACTTTTGAAAATTAAAAAAATAATAATTTAAGGTGGCAACTCTCCCCACATTCAGGTTCATTCCTGTGGTGAAATCTCTAAAAGTCACAAGAAAAAATAGATCTTCGGGAAATCAGTCAGACTTTTCAAGCAAGTCTCCTTTGGCAAGTCATAACTTGCACAATTTGGAAGACTGGAGGAATACATTAGTGCATATTAAATCTTTCGCTCCGTCTTCATTCACTATTGTGTTGCAGCAGATATTTGCTTGGCATTCACGTACAGTCCCAGTATGTTGATTAAATTGCGCAATCTGTTGCTGAGTATCTGAGTAGATCAGCAATGGATACAAGGCCGCGATCTATAAACGACAGTTGCTATACATCATTTCTGACATGATCATCTTCAGCAATAATTACGGGCTGACCTTGGTCTGTCTTTTTCACATGAAAGTAAACTGTGATTTTTTACCAGTTGACTTGGGCCTTAAATACACTGGAGTGATCCATTTTTCAAAGTAATAGTTTGTAATAAAATGAAGTTGTCAGGCGAGTTGCTGCAAAGAATTAATTGAAAGTAATTTAAATAAGAAATTGTTACAGATGTGGAACCTGTTGGCAGGAAATTGTCATAAAATGGACCTAATTTGTTCTTACCTAGAAAGTCTTTCTCACCAACAAATTATTTGACTCCCCCATTGAGTATGTGTTCCATCTTTTTTTTGCAACCACAGTGATTTTGCTTCATGCTGTGGAAATGGAAGAATGCCAGCTCCACTGAGAAGATGCAGTTCTGTTCCGGACACAGCTGGACCTCTTGCACTTGGCGACATCCCTTGCATGAAATGAGCCTGGCAAAGTGCACTGAGCTCACAGCAACAAGGCATCTTATTGCGTAGGGTTGTTTACGTGGTTAAATTATGAATTGAACAAACCAAACCGATTTAGTATTGTAATAATGTGGCACACTCTGAAACAATACGGTCTCTGTCCGAGCACCACCGAATATTTTGAATATTTATAGGTTCGGCCTAATACAATGGAACCACTGAAGCCGAATGCTCCTTAAATCTTGACATTTCCACAATGCAGAGGAAAGAGCTAAATCAGTCAAACAGGTCTTTTATAGCTGCCTAATTGAAATTCATAAAGTGTTCTCTAGGGGGGATAGGTGGAAATGTGGAATCCAATTCCTGGGAAATTCAGAAAATACCAAAAGTCAATTAGGTGACCTTTGCCCCCGCGGCTCCCCCCCCCCCCTCTTTAGCTCCACCCGTGGATGTACCTGACATGCTCAGTGGTCTTTAACCTTAATAGAAAACAGCGATAAGGCGGAGATTTCTCTAAAGTCCACTTATCTCCCAAGAATTGATGGTTTAGTGGCGTGGCATGATTGGGTTGCAAACTCTTACCCTGTAATGCCTGTCAGAAAGAACGAACTTTTGTTGAAAAGTCAGGAACAGACTGACAATTCGAAAGAGCGGTTCGGAGGCTCCCCTGCTGCCTTGTTAAACATCTGCGAGCAAATTGCTGTACAGAACTGACAGATCCGTTTTAACAATGGACAACAGGCCCGGCCGGCCCACGCACACATATTACATCAAATGTATAGCTCAAAACTTAATCGTACTATTGAGATCGAACAACTACAAACAAACAAAAAAACGGGAGTCTTACCATGAGCGTCACGGTAGTATGCATGTGTAACACTCCGGAATCGCTCCTGACCAGCAGTGTCCCAAATCTACAAAAGAAAAGCATTAGGCTTACTATAATGTATGTAACTTCATTTATTTATTCATTTTTTAAATTTTATTTTTTTTATTTATTTCGAATTAATTTTTCCTTAAATATTTTATGTATTTATTTTTTTTCCTAGCGGTTGTAAAAGCAACATTTTAATTTTTAAGTTATGAAAGTTTTATTTACCCCCCCAAAAAATGAAAGCACCAAAGCAGTGGATTTATCTTTATTTAAAAGAAGATTGGAGTTTTTATCTCACCTGCAGTTTGACCTTGACGGCATCAATGCTCATCACCTTATTCTGTAACACACCCACGGAAAAATTTTGTACATCCAAATTTTCAGACACAAATAAAAGCAGCATAATATTGCAATTCACATTAAAATGCTCCTGAAAACAGATGCGCAGCAGAAAACACCCCTATCTGCATTTAGCAGGGGATGCATCCAAAGGCCCATTTTATAATCACTAAAACCTAAAACAAAGGCACACTCCTTTTGTTGTCTTTTTAATTACCTGACATAAAACATGCATTCATGTTGTTTGTTAATCTTCTCTGGCTAGTTAGAACAATTACCTGTGATTTGTTTCCTTTAATATATGAAGACATTTGTTTACAAATAATTACAGGTCAGTATGTACAGAAATAAAAAAAGTATTGTTAAAGATGTTCCTTAGACAGCTTTAATTTTTTCTGCTCGTGTATGAAAGCATATGAAAGAAAAAATAGGAATACTAAACTAAATTCCTCTGCATTGTTATTTTGTCTGCACACACAACGCGTGCTTTTGCATTGACAAACACAAAGCAAAGTGTGTTTGGGAAAACAATTTGCAGAGTGATGAAGTAGTTAAACAGAATGGATAGCTAGGCAGCACTGGCCTTGAAACAATAAAAGGGCTACCCTCATTCCTGTCCAATGAGGCTTAGTGATACCGGTGAATATGCATCGGGACTATTCAATGGGACACAGAGAGAATCTTTTACAACACAGTGTAATAATCTTGCTGGTTTAAAATTCACTTCCTAGAGTGAAGATTTAGGAAACTTCTTCTGGGGCACATTTTGCATTTTGATGTGCGAAGGAATGTTTATTGTATGCACGATTCTCTGTTCTGGAGTAGATTTTGGGATCTGACTGATTTGGGCTTGGGGGGTTTCTGCTGGTGATAACTTATGATGAAGTCCTTTGGGAGGTCTCTGACTGAAATTGTGCTTGTTGCTGTAGGTGCTGTTTTTTTATTTTTAAAAGGATCATGATAGAAATAGTTTGGAAGGAAAGGAAGCCGATGAGATAATGACCAGAGTTAGCAATAAACATTAAGGAGAATTGCTTTTTTGGGGGCGGGGCATTTTATGTACAGGTACAGCCTGAACGGTACGTTGTAAAATTGCACATAAAAAAAAAAGATTAGATTATAAATCAAAGTAAAAGGTATGAATTTTATATAATGGCTTTGAATTTTTAGACACCTGCGGCTATGGCAGGGTTTTTACTTTCTTATATTTTTTTTTTGGCACTTGTTAATTTTCAAACTTCAGACTGAATATTTATTAACGACAATGATTTTGTTTCATAATTTTCCCCCCACTAATTTTGTATTAATCCATGTATTCAAAACTGAAAAATATACAATACAATACAGACTGTTTGATAAAGACAGATGGCTCAGATAAAAATAAATAATAAAGGAAAGTCTTTTTTTTTGGCCTTGGGTTCAACTGACACTCGATAACATCACTACCCACTTAGTCTGGCTGTCTAACTACGAAGAGTGTGGCTCCTCCACAGGCTTAAAAGAAAATCGAATTCTGATCGCCCACGTTCATGCGCTGGGTCAGTGATTCTGATAAGGAGCAGAATCCTTTTTTATCTGGTCCCAAAACAAAAATCCATAATCGCAATGACCAAGTGCCCTTTTACCACTTAGCAACTTCCTGCGCTTCCCCGGTTGGCTGCGACCAGCTTTCATTGTGCTTCTTGCACTAATCCAACTCATCCTGGAATTGTCAGCCTTGCTCTCCTTTCTCCACCACCGCTTCCGTTTCTGTTCTATATTCGATTTATATGCAGACACTGAAGTATTTAACCTGAGCCTTTGTGAAATATTTCAGTAGACTGCCCCGCTTCTTTGTTTGCCTACATAAGAGGTCAAAACACTTATTCCCTCGTAGGTACGATATTGCTGCAGTTATGGTATCTGATGATAAACCTTCAGATTTTAATTAAAATCTCTAGAATTGCCTTTTATATTTAAAAGATTCAAACTTCATCATTTTGTTTTTTTTGAAATCAGTGTGTCAGCTCCTGTTTTGGTTAGCAACAGGATACATTTTATTAAAAGTAGCATAATATACTTTTCAATGTGGTAAAAGGAGGAATCTACCTACATTTGAGCAGAGGCTTTTTATGAATGATGCACCCGGCTGCGAACTGGGCCAAGGTATTTATTATTAGATTAGGAACAGCCACTATTTGAGAAGCAAAGTGTCACAACACCACCAAGAATGAAGCCGATCGTAAAAGACTAAATGACTTTCTAAACTAAGTGCCACTAAATCTGCTTGGAAAATAAAACACTTTGAGCTGTTGACAAATGAAGATTTATTTTAATGAACCGTGTGCCGGTGATGCGCGACGATCAAATCTGTCATAAATTTAATTGTACCAATATGGGTGTACAATAATAGCGACGCAAGACCCCTTTATTAATTAATTACTTAATTAATTAGATAAATATTTATTTATTAAAAAAGAAAATGCTGACCATAAAAAAAATAATTTAAAAATTCCCAAATCTACTTTTAGAAATAATATTATTATATATATATATTATAGTAGTATTAATCGTATACATAGAATGACTTGAGTTTGTTCGCAGGGTGTTTGTGTTATTAAGCATGCAATCCATAGTGCCCTTATAAGCCATTAATTATTTCTAGAGTTACGACAGGATTATCTGAAGAATACGGCTAACACGTTTCCCCATTGGCGTGATAAATCTTATTGGACTGTCGGGATGTCTGCCAAAGCTCTGGCAGTTCTCTTGCCGTTGTCCACCATGATGGGCAAGCTCGAGCAGTGCTTACTGCAGCACATTGCAGTATTTTGTTGATATTGTTTGGTAAATACAGCAGGACTGACACAGTTTGAGGCAAATAAGGTTTTAGGGTCATGTGACTGTTTTGGGAGGTTTCTTTGAAACTTTCTCATCAGGTTTTCACACAATGGGAGTTGGATTAAGAAAAAGCAAAAAGACAGAATGGAGGATTTATCCTGCCATGGGGTTGGTTTACTCCAGACAAACTGAGAGTGTTGAATATATTTTGCTGAAAAACTACTGAGGCGCATTCAATTCAATCTGTTGAGAAAATTCCATCTATCATCCAAATTCTCACCGTCACTTGTGTGTGTGGCAGATTATGCCACACTGTTATCATTAAATTGGAGCACTATTCTTTGAATTTCTTTTGCAGCACCACCCCCGCACAGATAACTATAAATATCGATAGCTTCATTTTCATTTTTTTTTGAAGAAATGACCGTAGTAGCTTGAATGTTGGTGGAAAGGTTTGTATTTAATTTATTTATTAGGATGATCAAATGTGTATACAAAATTCTATGTCAAACCCAAAATCCCATTATTTCCAAGAAGACCGAGATGATAACTCTTTGTTGGCGTGATACAAAGAAAAGACCTGAGTGCCACGACCTCACTGACTATTTTATGGTCGTCTGGATAAACATACAGTCCTTCGCATGATTGAATCTCAAGCAGTAAAACAATTTTCATATCTATGAAGGCCAGGTGAGCACAGCCCCATGTTTTATTTTATATCTACAGTAACAAGGGAAGAGCTAATAACGCCTGTATTTATATTTCAAGCTTCCATGGTGTATGCAAAATATTTTTCTGAACCCATCCACGTCAAGAGTACGGATCAGGATTTGAACTTTGTCGTGCGACAGCAGCTTGGCGTCCTTTGGCAACTGTGATTAAATTGGAATGATTCCAAAATTCAGAGCGCAATGAACTGAGAGAGTTTGTAAAGCAAAGCAGGTATTAGGCCGAGAATATTCGCAACAAACCAACCCGAGGTTGTCAACACGAGCTAATTTTAGTCACGGCTCGCTGACTGCTAGTGTCGTCACCAGTTTCTTTCTCGACTGATGACCTCTGTCCATGAAGCTTGATAAAAAAAAAAACCTGTGAGCCATCTGTCAGCCAAATTAGGCAGAATCTGCTGAATAATATAGCCACATATTCATCGCGTTGTCATGGTTACCTACTCAACAAAGGTGTCATTAAAGCTGTTAGAAAGGGAAACGAAGCGACGATTGTAGAGACCTTTGACCTCAAAGACAGTCAGCCAGTACATCACTGAATTTTTTAAGGGCTTGAAAAAAATATAATCCTGCGCACCTACAACTGAGAGAATCGAGCCACAGCATAGGAATTAGGTAGGCCATGCAAGACGGGGAGAAATAAGCTTCTGCACTGGTGATCTTGTCCCGTGGAATCTTATTAGCATGAGTGCGTTTCATCTTTTTTTTTTTTTTTTTTTTTGCCTGATCACATTTACTTGGTTTATTTTTGGAAGACGGCATAGGAGGGGAACAGATATGCAGACAATATGATTCTTATTGCAAATTTGTCATTTATATCCCAGCTGTCAGGTACGTGTGTTAAAATGTCCTCATCAGACCCAATCAATTTAATTCATTTTCAAATAACATTTTATCCTTCAGGGATGATGAATAGAAAAAGTAGAATTTCCACATTGATTTCCCATCTCTTTCATTACCTAAAAGGTAAAAAAAGGAGGGGGCGGAGCCAAACCAAAACAGCCCATTTTAGAATGAATTACTTAAAAGCTTTCACAGCATGTGAAGAGGCTTCAATGTTGTTTTTGGTAATCATGTAATTAATAAAACATACTACATTATGTATTTCCAACAATGTATTGTGGGTATTGTGTAGATGATAATACTTTTCTGTTAGCTGTCTATCTCTCGTCTCAGGTGGAATACAAATGGCAAGACTTGTTATTTATATGGCAGCACAATGGTTACATGCTATCAATGCTACTACATATACTGAAAAGTACACTTCAATTTCCACTTACCCTGAAGTCAATGCCCACAGTGGAGATGAAGCTACCAGCTAGAAAGGCTCCATCTTTGAAACGTACCAACAAACAGGTCTTTCCAACGCCTGAATCTCCCACGAGCATCACCTAAGAATATAAAAAAAACTATATATTTTTTTTTTTTGTACTCAGTATCACAAAGAGGTTAGACTGCAACATTGATTGAACGCAAATTTTTCCAGATAGTCCATGGAGCCTAATTTGAAATAAGCAAACCTAATGTTTCGTGGCAACACTTAGAGCAGTATTTGAGTGTGAAGTGAATACTGGTTCCCATGAGGAATTTGCATACACTCAAAACAAATTAAATTGGAAAAAATAAAATAAAAATAAACCCAAAAAAATCACCTTTGCTTTCAGCCTAAGCAGAAAATTCTGTTCTATGGCAAATTGTAAAGTGAAGTGTGTAGAGTCTCTGATCGAAGACGTTTGAACAGTACAGTGGGACAACTTAAAATGAACAATTATTAGGTCTAATTCAAACAGTGTACTCAATGCAACGCTATGCAAAAAAAAAAAAAAAAAAAACACACAAAAATAAACTATTTACTCTTTCAGCAACATCTATGTGACTAATGAGGGCAGCTAATTGGGGCATACATAATTCTGCAAAAAAATTAAATTTGAAGGATTTAACATTCAGGTGAGGCTTACCTTGAAGGCAATGTCGTAGAACTCGCCACTGCTGCTTATGGACGGTCTACTGGGGTAAACCAGTCCGGAGGTCGGCGAGGCACCTGCAGCCAGACCTTTTCCTGTCCTGCCCACACCTGGCGACCCTTTGGGACTCCTGGCGGTGCCTTTGCTCTTTAACGTCTTCTTCCTGGACATGGCTCTGGTAACAATCGGTGCTAACAGCATGTGGTAAGGGAGGGGGGGAAAAAAGAACTAAGTCAAAACCGAGGATGTAAATGTGTTCCTTCTGGTTCACTTGCAGCTTGGTGGAAGTGGAGCTCGTTGCGAGGAGGACGCTGAAGTTCACCCCCGCGTCCAAATCATTTCTGCTGACGCGCGTAGCAAAAAAAAAAAAAAAAAACACAGCCCAAAATATTTTAAATTATATGACGCAAACAAAACAACCAATAACCAATACTTGGCAGCGACTGTAACTGAAGGATGCACTTCAAAATGTAAACAGCCCTATCTCTCTCTCTTCCTTCTCGTGTTGCTGATTGGGGTGAAGAATGCTCGCTCTTGGGGGCTTAAAGGGAAGGTCCATAGGAAAAAAACTTACATTGCCCTCCCCTCTCAAGGCTTAAATATAGAATTTTAATAATAATAGCGGTATAGTTGCCTCACCACTCTCCACCCGCTTTTGTGAATAATTTTCATTTGTTGCACTACACACTCAATTTAATTAAATGTCATCAAAGGCGCAGCATGCTTTTGGGATTAATTTAATATTCGAAAGCGCATCATTACAAGTCGCAACACTACAAATCCAAGACTGCATCATTACAAGTCGCAACACTACAATCCATATCTGCCTCAATGTTGGTTACGCATTGTGCGCCGCTTCGGGAGACGAGCCAGGAAATTACACCGCTTCCCATAGGAGCGATTAATTTCAGCAATGTCGCGACAGTGAATGTTTAGCAGCACATTTGCTTAACAACACTGGCAGCAATGTATTGCACAGGTAATATGCCACAAACCTAACTGTTGGGACAATGTCTGTGAAATATTATGTTAGGACGCCTTCACGGATGAAAAGACAATGTTTGGACTAAACGACGAAGAACAAAATGTCAAAATATGATTCATTATAATGATTGTTTACTGCACATTTTGTGCCAGGCTTTAAACATACGTATAGCATTAAAGACATTGTACAGTGTTCAAATATTAATTGGCAAAAGAAACCTATGTTTTAGCACCATCTGCTGGTGTGTTATGGTTACTACAAGGTTGCCTCTGCCAGTGACCTGTATTTGTAAGGCTTTTAATTACCCTTAAAGAATGTGTTAATTCTTCTCATTCTTTACTGGCATTCCTCAACATGACATGCAAATTATTCTTGATGTAAAAAATTGCCATGAGATTTTTGGCACTGATTTTAGAATATTATCTGCACTTATTTTTACAATGCACATAGTAAAATGAAAACATTCTAACAGGTTGTCCATTTTTTGTAAATCAATAAGCCCAACTCCTTTGCACACAGTAATATTTGTACATGTACATACAACATTTATTTCTATTCTGTACAATATATTTTGCAGTTCATGACCGCTACTGTATGTTTCAATTGACTTATTTGCTCATTTCATTTTTTGGTCAAATGCAGCATATGTTTAAAAAAAAAACAAAAAAAAGACATAACAGGACGATGTTGATCCCAAATGTATTCAGGTACTCACACCTAACTTGTACAATATGATGAAGACCTTTTTTTTGACCTCCTCTGTGTGTCAAAGTCGGTGATGTCCTTAGTTTTTCCGTGTTGATATATGTGGGTGTGGCCAGTCCCTGGACTGGAAGTACCCCCTGAGTGCTGTAAGGTCCACAGCAGGGAAGTAGGCACCGATGCGCTTTCGTAGCCACCACTTACCCTCAGCTGCATTGGTACTGCCCGGTTGGCTGAATTTATATCTAAAATGTTCTCCTCGAACCCACCTGATATGTCGACAAATTAGGAGTTAATACTCGTCTTGTTTATGCTTGTTACAAACCTACAAGTATTGCATTGAACACAGATTATTGTTGTGTACGTAGACCTTTAAAGATAATTTTGCAACAAATCAACAGACTCCCACAATACCTGGGGATGCCTCTGTCTTGAAATGGGTTGTGGTCCAGCAGCGAAAGAACTGTGCTATCGTTAGCTAACAGGCGTCCTGCTATGTGAATGACCCACTCACTCTGCTCGTAGGTCTGTGTGGGAAACAGGAACGTGAAGTTTTTTTAAACTAATCAAACTGTCCTAAAAAAAAAAATACTGAATGTATAATTGTGAAATAAACCTGGAAGGCCGCAAACCACATGAGCCAGTCCAGGCGGTAATGATACGGGGAAATGAGGCACGGCCGTCTGTAAGGATCTCCTGGCTTACAAAGGAATTGGTATTCCTCCCAGATTGCCTTCGGGTCTTTTGGATCCTCACTCAGAGTGCCTTGGAAAATCACCTCAGTGCGCTCCTTGGTAATACTGGAGTGAAAACAGTCCAGGTCTGAAAGTTGATAAGTCAGGCACCCCAAAATATATATAAATTTTTTAAAATAATTACTGCTACAATGTACCTGCCAAAGGCCCCGTAGGTGTTGACGATGCGAAGTGGGTCAAAGGAGGTGTTCATCACCTGTCTGGGACTCAGTAGGTTCATGAGTACTGGAACACTCAGGCAGCCAATCAGAATGCCCAAAGACACATTGACCACCTGACGGATTCGCATCCCTGCATCCATTATCAAATAATATAAATGTTGTTTTCAGTTTTTAGTGAAATCTGAGTCCAATTTTCACACTGCACTCCCTCAGTGTAAATGACGACAGCAAAAATACCTTTAGTGGCTTCAGGTGTTTGTCCATTTTTATCCTCATCTTGAATCCTCAAAACGGCTTTCTTGGCCCCGCTTCTGGAGCGAAACAAAAAGTCCAAAGATGCGTCATCGAAACAGGCCAGACTGGGAACAATGGTCAACCAGTTGAGAAAACTGAGGTTGCCACTCACGATCAGAACGACCTAGACGTGGAACGATCAATAGTTTGTTTAAGGATGATGTGATTGACAGTTCCTGGAATAATCGATAGAATAATCGATTCTAAAAAGATTCGGCTTGAGACGTATTAGTGGTTGAAATAATTTTACCTGAAAAAGGATCTGGAGCACGCCATTGACGATACACATTCGTCTGCCCAGGAAAGTGAATAAGGGGACGATTAGTTCGATAAAGTGATTGGACATAGTCTCGAAGCGATGGAACCACCAAGGGGAACGATGCATGTAGTAAGACACGGGGTTTGGAATGGGTTGGGTCTGAAATGAAAATGGCGAGCAGAAGAGAAATATTTCTGAACAGAAATGTATGAGAGTGGCTAATCCAATTTTACTTATTTACATCACAGAGAAAAATCAATCAACCTCATAATGATAATCCATGCAGGTGAGGTCTCGCCAACATTTGTCCCCTCTGATTTTAATCAAGCCCTGTAATATAAAAAAAATATTTTTTATTGGAAACGGTTAAATTTGTGCAAGTATAGGGAAGAAAGTTTTACTTACAGCGCCAAGCATAACGCGGACAATTAGCCATCTGAAAGTCCAGATGCAGACGAAAGAAGGGGGGCAGCGCCGGGGGACTTGGGACAGAGTCCACACAGGACACAGGAAAATGGCCAAGAATCCCGTTTCCAACAACTGACTCTCCCAGCCTGGATAAAGAATAACAATCACTGTAAGTTCAGCTCGATGTGGATTGAGGATGGATTGATGGGGGAGGTTCTGGGACAGTATCATCAAGTAAACTTACCAAAGGAGTACCTGCAGAGGAATAAAAAAATATTTTTATACAACCAATAAAAAAGTCAATTAAAATTTGAGTGAGTCCAAAACTTACCACAGCTGACCGACATTGACCAAGGAGTGATACAGCACCCACAAGGAACCCATGATCACCATATTCGCCATTCCCGTCACCAGAACAAAACCAGAGAAGGTCATTCCCAACAAGGCAATGCCATCGAGGTTGGAGTCCATATTGCTCCAGTCCAAGAACCAGAGGATGGAGGGTGTGTAGGCCAGAGCAGCCATGCCTATCTTTCCTCCCACGTAACGTTTGACACTATTGAGGTAGCTCTTGCAAGGCATCAGACCGTTTTCCCCGATCAGCTGTTTATTCTGGTTGTAAGCAACGGTGAACGCCACAACTAAAGGAAAAAGGCATATTGGAGAATCATATTAAGATTTCTTTAAAATCAACAATGGGAAAGCCATGACAATATGTCCTTAAATAGTTGACATAAAATGTTAATTATGGATCTTATTTACTACTATTTAACATTTTCCATATTATATATAATATATTTATATTCTTTCTGAGACAACCCACGGAAACTAATGCTGGGGGGTTATCCATCCATCCATCCATCCATCCATCCATCTTCTTCCGCTTATCCGGGGTCGGGTCGCGGGGGCAGCAGCTTTAGGAGGGACTCCCAGACTTCCCTCTTCCCAGCCACTTCATCCAGCTCATCCCGGGGGATCCCAAGGCGTTCCCAGGCCAGCTGAGAGACATAGTCTCTCCAGCGCGTCCTGGGTCGTCCCCGGGGTCTCCTACCGGTGGGACATGCCCAGAACACCTCCCCAGGGAGGCGTCCAGGAGGCATCCTGATAAGATGCCCGAGCCACCTCATCTGGCTCCTCTCAACGTGGAGGAGTAGCGACTCTACTCCGAGTCTCTCCCGGATGACCGAGCTTCTCACCCTATCTCTAAGGGAGAGCCCGGATATCCTGCGGAGAAAACTCATTTCGGCCGCTTGTATCCGAGATCTCGTTCTTTCGGTCACGACCCATAGCTCGTGACCATAGGTGAGGGTAGGAGCGTAAATCGACCGGTAAATTGAGAGCTTTGCCTTTTGGCTCAGCTCTCTCTTCACCACAACGGACCGGTACAGGGTCCGCATTACTGCCGACGCTGCACCGATCCGCCTGTCGATCTCACGCTCCATCCTCCCCTCACTCGTGAACAAGACTCCAAGATACTTGAACTCCTACACTTTGGGCAGGATCTCATCCCCGATCCGGAGAGGGCATTCCACCCTTTTCCGATTGAGGACCATGGACTCGGATTTGGAGGTGCTGACCCTCATCCCGACCGCTTCACACTCGGCTGCGAATCGTTCCAGCGAGAGCTGGAGATCACGGCCTGAAGAAGCCAACAGCACCACGTCATCTGCAAAAAGCAGAGACGCGATGCTGAGGTCCCCAAACCGGACCCCCTCAACGCCTCGGCTGCGCCTAGAAATTCTGTCCATAAAAATTATGAACAGAATCGGTGACAAAGGGCAGCCTTGGCGGAGTCCAACCCTCACTGGGAACGAATCCGTCTTACTGCCGGAAATGCGGACCAGACTCTGGCATCGGTGATACAGGGACCGAACCGCCCTTATCAGTTGGCTCGGCACCCCGTACTCCCGAAGCACCCTCCACAGAACCTCCTGAGGGACACGGTCGAACGCCTTCTCCAAGTCCACAAAACACATGTGGACTGGTTGGGCGAACTCCCATGCACCCTCGAGGATCCTGCCGAGGGTGTAGAGCTGGTCCACTGTTCCACGGCCAGGACGAAAGCCACACTGCTCCTCCTGAATCCGAGGTTCGACCTCCCGACGGACCCTCCTCTCCAGCACCCCTGAATAGACCTTACCAGGGAGGCTGAGGAGTGTGATTCCCCTGTAATTGGAACACACCCTCCGGTCCCCCTTCTTAAAGAGGGGAACCACCACCCCAGTCTGCCAATCCAGAGGCACTGTCCCCGATGTCCACGCAACGTTGTAGAGGCGTGTCAGCCATGACAGCCCCACAACATCCAGAGCCTTTAAGAACTCCGGGCGGATCTCATCCACCCCCGGGGCCTTGCCACCGAGGAGTTTTTTGACTACCTCAGTGACTTCGACCCCAGAGATTGGAGAATCCGCCTCAGAGTCTCCAGGCCCTGCTTCCTCAATGGAAGGCGTGTAGGTGGAATTGAGGAGGTCTTCGAAGTATTCTCCCCACCGACTCACGACGTCCCGAGTCGAGGTCAGCAGCACGCCATCCCCACTGTAAACAGTGTTGACGTTGCACTGCTTCCCCCTCCTGAGACGCCGGATGGTGGACCAGAATTTCACTGGGGGGTTATGCCAAGAAATAAAGCAAATCCAAAAAGGAGAAAAAAAACTTGGATTCCATACTCACAGTAAATAAAGGAGACGGAGCGCAGCAGCACAATACGAGTGAGCCAGAAAGTCCCCGTTTGTAAAGGCTGGAGTTTTTCTTTCTTGGTCCCTTCAACTGTGTTCGCCGCATCTTTTTTGCTGCTGCTATCACTAAACTTTGCCTCAGTTGTTAAACCAACTCGCAGGCGTCTTTTCCTTATTGACGCGCCATCGTTCTCCCGGGAGGTCGCCATGTTGCTGGTACGTCACGTGGTCACGTGACAAAACAAAGGCAAAAGTCCATTTTTCTTATTTTTGAAAATTTCATTTGCATTGTTGTAATAAAAGGAACGCACTATTATCTGATATAATAATATAACTAATATTGTTTTTTTAATAAAATATATATTCAAATTCCAATTATTTTTACATAATTGTGCGTTAATAGAGTCAGGTGGTGTTATAGAAAATGTAATCGGTTCATATATAATATAAATAATTTCTACACCAAAAACGTAACATGTATCTGTGCCACTCCCATCATCTAAAGCAATTGAGAGGCGTATTATTTCAATTCCAATACAGTATTATCAAATGTGTCGGAAAAAAAAATCTAGAATAGAATATTTCAAAAATACCTGTGTGTACACAAACGACAAACACAATGGACGTTCATATGTTCATATGTGTAAGGTTTTATAGTAAAACAAACAATTACTGCAATTAAATGATCATCCTGGTCTTAAAAAATCTTAATAAATAAAACACTCATAATCACGGTCCCTTCACATTACAATCCTTCAAAGCAGCAGCAACAATTTCACAATGAACAACAAAGGCAACATCTGTTTGAAAAGAACTTTCCCACAGTTATGTTAAAAGCGACTGACTGGTCACTGAGAGTTTGTGTGTTTTTAATGCATATTTGTGGTCAACAGTACTTTGCAGATATATGTTGAACATGGTTTCAATGTCAGTGGTTCCAACTCACTTAAAACATACTCACGTAGAACCGCACACAGCCTACAGTCAATAAATTAACAATGCAATATTACTCAGTGTAAATATTACTTCATAACAGAGTTCAAAGTCGTTAAACCATTCACGAGACAGAATTCCAGGGGTGGGTCGACATGTCTCACACAGCTTGCTGCAAATCGTTCACTCTTTGTCCTCACATCAAGCTTTCGATAATATCAACCTGTCTTGTGTTAACTCATCACCTTTCCTCCATGGTCACACTCGTTCTGATCCAAGATCAGGCCAACTCCAGCTTCAGTCTTGCTTATTTTAAAGGCCTCAGGGTTTGTGTTTAAAATGAGCCTCCACTGCAAAAAAAAGATGATATTCAACAAAATACATATAATTCATCGTGTAATTCAAAGTTAACAACAAATTAGCTCATTACTAGCCGAGCTAAACTGTCTGAAACATTATCACGGGAGAGTCACTATCAAACTGAAGCACCCACACCCCCCAAAAGTGCCACACCCTGTTATCATGCTAAAAGGTAAGCAGAGTTGCATTGAGTTTTGGGGGGGGGTGCGGATTAGCATTGTGTTAGCTTCCGATGACCGCCACATATTCGATTGTTTACGTTTGTGTGCCACATAGTGTAAGTGGAGGCACTGCTAGAAAAAAAAAAAATCTGATACCTGCATATTCTTGCGGCCTCATGGGCCGATTGATGACTCTCTGAAAGGCTGCGATCCAATCTCGTTGCTCGGCCTCAGTCTCGCAAGCAAACAGAAACTTCCTGTCTGGTGTGACAATGGTGATGCCGTGATTCCAGTGATGGCCCTGAATTGTTGAGGGTAGGCCAGGCAAAACGGTGTAACTGTTCTCTTTACTGCCGATGAACACTTCGCCGCGGGCGTAGGCGTCCTGGGAGCACAGTTAAAATTGATTTACTGTACTTAGCAAATTCAAAATTACAGAGGTAGTGCATGTTGTATCATACCAAAGGGTCTTTAAAATACATCAGTCGCCTGTCATCCATAGTGAACCACCTCTTCTTGAAGCCTTCTGTGTGCTGCATCATCAAAAGTATACATAAAAAAAAAAGAATTGACATAAAAGCATAACAATCACTGACATACAAACCTTTGGACCTGTTTTCTCCATAAAGCCTTCCTTCATGAAGTTTCGGGTCAATTTTGGCACCAGCTGGAAAGCAACAAAACTAAAGTGAAAAAGAAGCATGAGTGAAACATTAAACATTAGTTTTGCTAGCATGCCCGCAATTTTCACTTAAAGAACATTTCGAGATTAATATGCATGTTCGGTGCTGAGGCTATATGAATGATTAAATTCCAGGACCTGCTCCATGTATCTTTAAGAGCAATACTGAAAATGTAAAACCTTGCAAAAAAAAAAAAAAAATCCATCCTCACCTCTTCATTACTTGCTCCAGGGAAGGCCACTTGCAGGTAGTGGAACCTGGCTGCTCTGATTGCATTGAACCAATCGACCATTTCCTGGTCAAAACAACAACCAAAGTAGCTGCTCTTAACAAAAAACTTGCTTTAAAATATTATTGTGCGCTTTGGCTATGAAGATGCTGCAGTGTGGGATCGATACCTCACAAGGAGGCTGAATGAACCCAATGACCCTGTGCCGCTACTTGGCCAGCAGAGGGCGCAGTGCTTTAAAACAAACCCATCATGCTCCCTTTCCCATAACTTCTTACTTTCTGGTTCTGCTTCCCCAAAAAAAATGTGCTGTGAAAGAAAATATGTCATAAAAGTAAATTGTGTTAACACACCTTAGCGTCGCTGTGGTAAACAAAGATGTTTCTTGTGCTGTTGTCTTTCAGGTAGGTGATCTGCAGTCCGCACGGGTTGCCAATTTTGGCCGGTTGGAAGGTGGCATTGAGGGTTTCGATTTTCATAATCGCCTTGGGATCTCGGGCCTTGCATTTAAGCAACGCAAACAAAACACTGTAAAACGTTTTGCACTTCTTTACGATCGAAAGTCAAATATTGCTTACATCCTGCTTGTTGAAGTATTTGAGGGCACCTTCCCTCTCCGACAGGATGAACTTTCGGCTGAGAAACTGACCGTTGTCTCGTCCTCGTTTCCATAGAAACCCCTCGCGGTATCCTGAGGTGAAAAATGTGTTTGAGTAAGGCAGGCTAGGAGAACATTTGTACCACCCGGCAGTGACATTGTGTACCCGAGAAAAAAAAGGCAGAATTTGGAAGGAAATGCAAGGCACATATTGTCTCTCAGCCAGATTAAATCCTTGTTATTAATATTCGGTTCTATTTTAAGCACAAATGCTTCATCTTTACTCTATTTTGGCCAAAGGCTCAGCCTCTATTTGTTGCTCTTCTATTTCTGTCAATGCTTTCTTATCCGTATCTATTTCTGTGTATTGAATTGGAGGACATCTCTGCAAAAAAAAAAAAAAAAAAGAAAGCATTCTTATTACAACTTCTGTAGTAGAGTTCATCGGATACTTAGACTGCACAGACAAAATAAGGCAAATTTCAAGCTTTTATGGGATTAAAATTCAGTGCACTCATTCATTTTTTTTTTTTTGTGGTGCAAGAGAAACATTTTTTTGTGATGCATTTTAATGAATCTAAAAAGTCTCATAATTAGTATTGTAATGGAGACATGAAAGGCTCATGTTCCCTCTGGTTTTATCACACTTTGGCGGTGTTAAAAAAAAAAAAAAAATTAAGGAACTCATTGCCATTAAGGGCAGTGAAACTGCTTTGATTACCCACAGTGGGTTTATCACTTCATACAAAGCCATTAGCATCCATTACCAGTTTTCTGCAAAGGTAATGAGACATCAGACGATGATTTGATCCCTTGTTGGGAATAAAATATAAAGTAGCGCGGCTTTAAATACATTCGGTTTTGGAATCAAAATCATGTACAATAAATGTCCGTATGGTAATATCTTCCGTTCTCCCGCCCCGCTGCTCTCATTTCCATTTTCCTTTTTTTTTTTTTCTCCCCAGCAATTGGCTGCTTTGCTTTTGTCTTCTTGTCCCAAGCACGGATTTAACTGCGTGTGTGTTACAGATGAGCCTTTGTGTCTGTGACTTTCTGACATGAAACATTCACCTCTGTTAGCATTGCTTCTTCAATCAATTCCCCTCATTGTCCCCACCCACGACTTCTTCCCGTTAAACTCTCGACCTCTACTTCCCTCCTATGCATTTACAATCAATGCCGACATTGGCCTAGCATCGAGGCCAGGTTACTGCCAATATCTTATCTCGATCGATCTTGAAACAAACACACACAAGGACAAAATGGAGAGATGCACTTTGGCGGAGATGAAGAAAGCTTGATAAAATGACTCGTATTACTCTGTCATGTATTTTGTGTGTGTGCGTGTTCTGTGTGTGTGCAAATGGCTTTCTACTGTAACAAAGGATGGGTGAGGTCACTACAGGCCAATAAGAAAGCAGCTCCTCATAAATACACACAAGTGCCCTTACACTATATTTTTACTCATCTTGAGCTAACGACACAGGCTAAACTAGACACATCCAAAAATGGTGCTGTGCATGCTAAATTACGTATTAGCACTCTGTCAGTGTCAATATGTCAGTAAGTTGATTCTACCTGCTGTGTAAGGTTCTTGCTTCTCTATGAACTCAAATTCATTCCTCTCATACTTGGCCCGGATCCATTGCTCTCTTAGCATCCTGGAAACACAATGACGTCATTCATTTAGAGAATTAATTGATCATGATGCAATGACTTGAATAAAATGGTACATAAAATTAAAAAAAATAAACACTGATTGGAATGACACTGAGCAATTGTAAACTCTGGTAAATTATACTCTGTGAAAAGCAAGGGTTCACTGTAATCATGTGACCTATATAATGGGAAGTTTCACATGTAGTCATCAAGCAAGACATAAAGTCAGATTCCTCATTTTAGTGAGCAAGTCACTGCTATTTTAAGACACACACACACAAAAAACCTGAATTCCTCATCCAGCCTAACTTTTAAAATGGACGTTTTGCTATTCCATCCTGCAGACCTTTTTGTTTCTTAACTTTAATTAACTTGAATAATGGAACAACCCCAAGCCTTGTGTTATGCCGAGAGTTGCCGGCACGTTAAAAAAAAAAAAAAAGTGCTCAGCACTCCAATGTGTTTTTGGGCTATAAAGTTTGGTGTAAAAAGCCAATTAAAATCCAATTTATTTAATCACAAAAAGGGGCTTCAAACCTGCTTTTATTAATTGAAATATGAGAGTACTTACTTGCAGTCAGTATGTGTTGGTCTGTAGTAGAACGCGGGAACATTCTGCTGATATTTAGCCTGAGCGACATTGTTTCCCAATTCTGCCATAATCTGAAAGACAGGGGAAAAATGATGTGATTAGTCAATAGATTGCATTAATAGATTGATGAATCCCTTTATCGCCTTCATTGGGAACATCCTGGACTGATTGCAAGTCACAATGACCCATAGGGAGTTTTTAAATGTGCAAATCCATCCAGAGATGTTCTCATCACTATGAGACAAACATGCTAATCACTAATCCGATGGACAAAAATAAATGTGCAAAAGGTAGACGAATATTGGCCGTGGAATATATGAGCCTATCATCCTACTAAATAATTCATAGAAATTACTTATTATTTTCCCTTTTTTTCCCTCAGTAGGTTTCTGTTATATGATTAGTCATCAGGGCTACATTCTTGAAAATCCAGATTGGAAGTCAAAATGAGCAAAGATTTGGGGAAAACAGGGTCACTTGAAGTCTATCACTCCAAAAGACGGTATCATATTTAATTGTATGTGGTTGGGTGCATGAATCATCAATTTATCTGGTTATGCACACAGTTGGTAAAAACGAATGTTTTTATTTATTTATTTATTTATTTTCACTCATTTATCTCATAGATTATGTATTTATTCTAGTGACTTTACATCCACATTTTGTTTTATTTCTAAAAAATTAACTGGCCCATTTGCCCATTTTAAAAAGTGGCCCTTGAGCACAATTATTTTTTTTTAAATGCAATCAATTATTTATATTGACTAAACTACTAATACTAATGTGCCCGTGTGGTAGGAATAAAATTTGCATCCAATTTCAGTCCAACTAACTCCCATTTATTGCCTTCTCACTTCCCACATCTCAACCTTCACTGAATGACTCACAATATTAGCACCCCCCCCCCAAGGTCTTTCCCGACAGCCTGTTTAACTACTGATGTGATGACTTCACATATCCAGCCTTGTATTTAAGACAACATTCAGTTTGCTGCCACATCGAAAATATGAGCTGCGATTGACTTTCATGGGAAATCATTCGTGGGGAAATGCATCATGTCTTCCTTAAATGTCATTGAATATTATATTGCAAGTACACACTCCACAGCTTGCTTTAAGAGCCTCACCTCCACTTCACTTGCTTCCCACGTGTCCCGAATGGACTTGACCCTGCTGATGTGCGGGATGCTGCGATGAAGGAGCGAGCAGGCCTGGCAAACAAACACACCCAGTGTCAGTGATGCCCAGTCTGGCTCTGCAGGCAGAAGACAAGAGAAGAGAAAGAGGAAAAAGGAGATGTGGCAGGAAGTAAACAAGCAGGGTGATTGAAGGCCGGTGAGTTTGGGGAGAAGAGGGGAAATGAAAATGAGAGGAGAGGAATACAGCAACAATAAGATTTCAGGGTACAGATGAGTTTGAAGCACAAATAGTTCATTGTGCATTTGTTTAAAAAGCACAGAAGCACGGCAAAATGTAATTTTCAGGAAATCCTGTTTAGCTTGCAAACAGGAAACAGATCTTCTGAAATTAGATCATCTAGATCTAGACTGCCACTTTCATCACCAGATCTCTGCTTCATCTGTTACATGCATAAAGATCAATCAATAATTGATCAATCGCATTTGAGTGTAATTTATCATTAATAATTGTGTGTAAGAGCCGATTAATTGCACACGAACTGATACGTGAAATGTGGAAATTATATTATCAACTACATCTTGCGCAACACCTGGTCACTCAGAACAGTAGTTACTGGGGTAACGCTCTGTTATACATTTTACGTCACTCATCTGTCTGCATGGGTTGAATAGAGTCTTCATTTAACTAACGAGATTTTTTTTGAGAGGGAGAGCGACAATAAGAAGCAACTACATTATCCGCTACATCTCACGCGCTTGACAGCTGCCATCTCTCACAGATGCTTAAGGAACACACAGACACGGAATATGTGACATTCAAAT
Organism: Syngnathus floridae; assembly: GCF_059516105.1. NCBI lineage: Eukaryota > Metazoa > Chordata > Actinopteri > Syngnathiformes > Syngnathidae > Syngnathus > Syngnathus floridae. Next base: position 3,533,898 of record NC_142430.1, on the reverse strand, counting down.
GAGAACTAAAGGAGAGTGAGTAAAAGGAGGAAGGTGATTTGTTTTATTATCCAGCTACCAAGCTACCCTAAAGATTTGCATCCAAAATCTGCAAGAGCAAGTCTGGCTCTAGAGTTGCTCTGCTGCAGCCAGTCCTCAGAGGAACCATACCAAGCATCTTGAGCGGGCTCGCCTCCAAGTGCCGGGCATTCAGCCCATCCTGGAACCTTTGTGGCCACTTTGGCTTCAGACCACTTCAGAGAGAACCGTGGTGGAGGTATATGAGACAACAAACAGTTGGTGGGGGAGATTTATTAAAAAGGTAAAAAGCTAGCTTGTGCATGTGGTAACATGGTACAAAAAGTGTGCTAACTTTTTTTTATTTGATATAATAACACCCTAGGAGTGATTTTAGTATAAATACACATTGGAATTACACATTATGATTAAATCATCATTGATTGGGCCATCTCTGTAGTTCAAAATGAATTGATTAGATTAGCAAGATCCAGTGTTGTTTGCAATAGTCTTGTACATTGAGAGGCCATCATCTCACAATGGACACACTCTCATTGCTGCAAGAACAAAGCAGGTTCATGAGAGGACAGTTTATGTCTGGTGTGCACACACTATGACAATGCACACACACACACACACACACACACACACACACACACACACACACACACACACACACACACACACACACACACACACACACACACACACACACACACACACACACACACAGACACACACACACACACAGACACACACACACACAGACACACACACACACACACACACTGTCCAGTCCTGATAGCGTCCCCCCCCAAAAAAATCTGACAGTGAGTCAAGATGGACTTTACATACCCGGATTTCCGCAGTCCGCGCACGTCTCGTTGTCTGGTCTGGTGAGTACGTCTTGCAGGACCCGGTTGGTCCCCTCCGGTTCCATAATGAACGTCTTCGTTCACAATACAAGCGCATTCGCCGACTGGAGGCAAATGCAAACAGAATGTGCAGACCATCACCTGTCTGTCATCCGGATCTCTCTCTCTCTCTCTCTCTCTCTCTCTCTCGCTCTCTCTCTCTCACTCTCTCTCGCTCTCTCTTGCTCTCTCTCATATGTTCACTGCGACACCCAGTGGTAATGATGCGTCATTACAATTATTATCATTAGTAGTAGAACTACTACTACTACTACAAATAATAATAATAATAATAATAATAATAATAATAATAATAATAATAATAATAATAATAATAATAATGAAATTACATGGACCCTGTAGGTGATTTGAAAATTTTGTATTGGATCCCAACATTATCATTACTTTTGTTGTAATATTAGTCAGCCAACGCGACAGAATATTTAAAACATCTCGTAGCATAGTGCAATGCATTTGTGCACTTTGTAGTGTATTTTATTATAATTCCTATTGTGACGAAGGTCATCGGTTTTGTAAGGATCGACTAAAATGTCTGCCTTTGTGTGTTGGCAGGTCATAACTACGCGCACTGACGTCACAATTGCGACTATCTCTCCCGTACCAAAACAAAACATGTCGACCGCAATGAATTTCGGGTCGAAGAGCTTTAAACCTCGACCACCTGACAAAGGGTCGTTCCCACTGGATCACTTTGGTAGGTTACACATCGTTTAACATGTTATTATCTTTCTTCATGCTTAGCTTTGCCACTCAGATCTAATCTGGATGCCATGACAGCCAGTGATGTGTTTAAATGTGGGTCATTACATTTACATGGACGAAATTTTGGATTAAAATTATGATCGGATGCTGTGTTTTCATGGGCACTGATAATATCGATCCGATTCCGCCATGTCTTTTGCACGCTCTGCTTCGACTGTATTCAGGTGTTGTGCTCGATTTGGTTCCCCCGTGAGATTTTGTTCCCCCTGCCGCGGGAGCGCGCACAGCTTGTTTGGAAAGCGAAAAACCGATGCCGTACGGCGTCGTACGGCGTCAGCACTATGTTGTTTTCAATAAAAACATGAAGAACTCACGTTTGCGTCAGTCAATTTTAATTTTTATAAGGGATTATTGTCATTTGATGTCTTTAAATTCATCCGCGTTCTGCCATTGAAGCGGGGTGCATTCAAAGACCAGTCGTAAAGACGGAACACTCACTCACTTCACCAAAAAGCAAGGATATAATTACGTGAGCTCTTTGCATAAACCTCGATGCAAAGAAACTCCTCCTTTTGGGTACCGTTACATGCTACAAGGAGTATATATTACAAAGGAGACTTTATTCTTAATTGTAATCATCATTCATCCATCCATTTTATTACTCAGGTATTTTCAAAGCAAATTAATATTGTTGCATTTATTAATTTGCTTTAAAATGACAGCGCAATATAATTAAAAGCTGACACTCTAGCAATGTCAAACGTGTTAGTTTAAGAAAAAGCCAAGATTGTGATCAAATCTTTCATAACGACAATGATTTGAGTGAATTGATTTGAATGAATAATTGAGAAGACATTTCAGTTCTGAAGGCTCCTTTTGTCCCAAGCAAAGTGAAAGTTGGTGGGATAAAAATTGTAACAGGAACGCTATAAAAAATGTCAAGCCGTGAATATTTGTGCCCCCCTCCCATTTTGAGAACGGTGAGTCCTGGACATCGACTGGCTTTTTTTCTGTCTTCCTGGGGGTCTGCTCAGGTAGTGTGGCAAATTTGAACAAGTTCCCTCATTCCTGGCCCAAGTTACAGGGGGGGAACAAATCCTCACGGGGCACCCGTGAGGATTTGTTCCCCCCCCTTATTTTGAGAACGGTGAGTCCTAGACTCCAGCTGTTTTTTTTCTGTCTTCCTGGGGGTCTGCTCAGGTAGTGTGGCAAATTTGAACAGGTTCCCTCATTCCTGGCCCAAGTTACAGGGGGGGGAACAAATCCTCACGGGTGCCCCGTGAGGATATGTTCCCCCCCCTTATTTTGAGAACGGTGAGTCCTAGACTCCAGCTGTTTTTTTTCTGTCTTCCTGGGGGTCTGCTCAGGTAGTGTGGCAAATTTGAACAGGTTCCCTCATTCCTGGCCCAAGTTACAGGGGGGGAACAAATCCTCACGGGTGCCCCGTGAGGATATGTTCCCCCCCCCTTATTTTGAGAACGGTGAGTCCTAGACTCCAGCTGATTTTTTTCTGTCTTCCTGGGGGTCTGCTCAGGTAGTGTGGCAAATCTGAACAGGTTCCCTCATTCCTGGCCCAAGTTACAGGGGGGGAACAAATCCTCACGGGTGCCCCGTGAGGATATGTTCCCCCCCCTTATTTTGAGAACGGTGAGTCCTAGACTCCAGCTGTTTTTTTTCTGTCTTCCTGGGGGTCTGCTCAGGTAGTGTGGCAAATTTGAACAGGTTCCCTCATTCCTAGCCCAAGTTACAGGGGGGGAACATATCCTCACGGGTGCCCGGTGAGGATATGTCCCCGCCCCCCCTCATTTTGAGAACGGTGAGTCCGAGACTCCAACTGTTTTTTTCTGATGATTTGTGCAGTGATACTGTTATTAATGCACTTTATCAATGTCTTTGGCCTTATTTTGGTCAAACAACTTTGTTTCGTTATCATATAACATACATAAAAAATAATGACTTTAAACTTTATTAAAAAACATTATCTATTTGTTTATTTATTTATTTAACATCCAATATTGTAAAGTTATCAGTGCACAAATGATTTATTTACATTTACACCGTTTTAAATGGGGGGGGGAACATATTCTCACAGGGCACCCGTGAGGATATGTTTCCCTCCCTGTAACTTGGGCTACAGACTCAAGGTCTGTCTGTATTAGTACTGTTTATTGAATTATATCTTGCAAAATTATCAATGAAGTTAAGACGTTGAATATCTTAATATTGTTGTCGGGCCAATTAGTGGCCCAACAACGTTATTAAGAGATTATAACTGGCATAACTCAATTGGCATTAATTTTGTTCTTTACACATTTTATTGAAATTATTGAAGTTGTCAAAGTTGTTTGACCCAAATAAGGCCAAAGACGTTGATAAAGTGCATTAATAACAGTATCACTGCACAAATCATTAGAAAAAAAACAGCTGAGGATATGTTCCCCCCCTGTAACTTGGGCTAGGAATGAGGGAACCTGTTCAGATTTGCCACACTACCTGAGCAGACCCCCAGGAAGACAGAAAAAAATCAGCTGGAGTCTAGGACTCACCGTTCTCAAAATAAGGGGGGGGAACATATCCTCACGGGGCACCCGTGAGGATTTGTTCCCCCCCTGTAACTTGGGCCAGGAATGAGGGAACCTGTTCAGATTTGCCACACTACCTGAGCAGACCCCCAGGAAGACAGAAAAAAATCAGCTGGAGTCTAGGACTCACCGTTCTCAAAATAAGGGGGGGGAACATATCCTCACGGGGCACCCGTGAGGATTTGTTCCCCCCCTGTAACTTGGGCCAGGAATGAGGGAACCTGTTCAGATTTGCCACACTACCTGAGCAGACCCCCAGGAAGACAGAAAAAAATCAGCTGGAGTCTAGGACTCACCGTTCTCAAAATAAGGGGGGGGGAACATATCCTCACGGGGCACCCGTGAGGATTTGTTCCCCCCCTGTAACTTGGGCCAGGAATGAGGGAACCTGTTCAAATTTGCCACACTTCCTGAGCAGACCCCCAGGAAGACAGAAAAAAAACAGCTGGAGTCTAGGACTCACCGTTCTCAAAATAAGGGGGGGGAACATATCCTCACGGGGCACCCGTGAGGATTTGTTCCCCCCCTGTAACTTGGGCCAGGAATGAGGGAACCTGTTCAAATTTGCCACACTACCTGAGCAGACCCCCAGGAAGGCAGAAAAAAAACAGCTGGAGTCTAGGACTCACCGTTCTCAAAATAAGGGGGGGGAACAAATCCTCACGGGTGCCCCGTGAGGATTTGTTCCCCCCCTGTAACTTGGGCCAGGAATGAGGGAACCTGTTCAAATTTGCCACACTACCTGAGCAGACCCCCAGGAAGACAGAAAAAAAACAGCTGGAGTCTAGGACTCACCGTTCTCAAAATAAGGGGGGGGAACATATCCTCACGGGGCACCCGTGAGGATTTGTTCCCCCCCTGTAACTTGGGCCAGGAATGAGGGAACCTGTTCAAATTTGCCACACTACCTGAGCAGACCCCCAGGAAGACAGAAAAAAAACAGCTGGAGTCTAGGACTCACCGTTCTCAAAATAAGGGGGGGGAACATATCCTCACGGGGCACCCGTGAGGATTTGTTCCCCCCCTGTAACTTGGGCCAGGAATGAGGGAACCTGTTCAAATTTGCCACACTACCTGAGCAGACCCCCAGGAAGACAGAAAAAAAACAGCTGGAGTCTAGGACTCACCGTTCTCAAAATAAGGGGGGGGAACAAATCCTCACGGGTGCCCCGTGAGGATTTGTTCCCCCCCTGTAACTTGGGCCAGGAATGAGGGAACTTGTTCAAATTTGCCACACTACCTGAGCAGACCCCCAGGAAGACAGAAAAAAAGCCAGTCGATGTCCAGGACTCACCGTTCTCAAAATGGGAGGGGGGCACAAATATTCACGGCTTGACATTTTTTATAGCGTTCCTGTTACAATTTTTATCCCACCACCTTTCACTTTGCTTGGGACAAAAGGAGCCTTCAGAACTGAAATGTCTTCTCAATTATTCATTCAAATCAATTCACTCAAATCATTGTCGTTATGAAAGATTTGATCACAATCTTGGCTTTTTCTTAAACTAACACGTTTGACATTGCTAGAGTGTCAGCTTTTAATTATATTGCGCTGTCATTTTAAAGCAAATTAATAAATGCAACAATATTAATTTGCTTTGAAAATACCTGAGTAATCAAATGGATGGATGAATGATGATTACAATTAAGAATAAAGTCTCCTTTGTAATATATACTCCTTGTAGCATGTAACGGTACCCAAAAGGAGGAGTTTCTTTGCATCGAGGTTTATGCAAAGTGCTCACGTAATTATATCCTTGCTTTTTGGTGAAGTGAGTGAGTGTTCCGTCTTTACGACTGGTCTTTGAATGCACCCCGCTTCAATGGCAGAACGCGGATGAATTTAAAGACATCAAATGACAATAATCCCTTATAAAAATTAAAATTGACTGACGCAAACGTGAGTTCTTCATGTTTTTATTGAAAACAACATAGTGCTGACGCCGTACGACGCCGTACGGCATCGGTTTTTCGCTTTCCAAACAAGCTGTGCGCGCTCCCGCGGCAGGGGGAACAAAATCTCACGGGGGAACCAAATCGAGCACAACACCTGTTTTAATCGACGTCATATACTGACGTCACAGACATGCGCAGTAACGACGGTTTGTTTTCATGCGCGCCGATCAGATTATCAATTGATTTAAACCAATCATCCATCCATCCATCCATTTTCTGAACCGCTTAGTCCCCACGGGGGTCGCGGGCGTGCTGGAGCCTATCCCAGCCGTCATCGGGCAGTAGGCGGGGGACATCCTGAACCGGTTGCCAGCCAATCGCAGGGCACACAGAGACAGACAATCATCCGCACCCACACTCACACCTAGGGACAATTTGGAGTCTTCAATCGGCCTACCAAGCATGTTTTTGGAATGTGGGAGGAAACCGGAGTGCCCGGAGAAAACCCACGCGTCCAATCATCTCGTTCGGAATAAAATCTTAATCGGAATGGGTTTGTCCTGGTACATGAAGCATTTTAATCAGGATCAGCATTTTAATCTGAATAAACGTGTCTATGTAAATGTGACTGAGAACAAACAATATATTAATGGTGGTGTTAGTGCTAATTATTATTTGTATTTTAGGAGAGTGCACAACCTTCAAGGAGACGTTCATGAAATGTTTACAAGACAGCAGCTTTGACAATTCTAAATGCCGACTTCAATCCAAAGCCTACCTGGAATGCCGCATGCAAAAGTGGGTTTCAATATTCATTTTACTTTACTGAAATGCTCAATTAATTAAAATATTCTGTGTACTTTCATCTTTTACTGCAGTCAACTCATGACAAAGGAACCACTGGAAAAACTTGGATTCAAAGACCTGGCTGATCCTCCTCCCAGCCAACACTGACAACGCCACAATGAAAATATGATTTGTGTTTGAAATGTGGAACAGAAGTGAGCAAGCGAGGTTGATAGAATGTTCCAGGATTGTATGTGAAATTTAATATGCCTTTCGACATATACTGTAAATAATTAAATCGTTTGTACTTTAACCAAGGTGTGTGTACAGCTTGAATATCTGTTTCATTGACTTCAGAACTTCACCGTTTCACACCCCCACCCAACGCACAGGACGAGTACACATTTCGGTATAAAATAAAATAAAAAAAAAACACTTAAATCATGCAAGGATGTCAGATATGTGTGATACAGTGCTACCTTATGAGTTTTATGAGATAGACTTCATCACTTGGCTGATATTTTGCTGCGTTTAACTGTGTGTTTGTGTTGTCAGGTAAAAGTTAGCTAACATTTCTTTCTACTTCGGAAACATTAGAGATATTATTTTAAATAAAATTATAATATTTTTAATCTACCTTAACAATAAAGGAATCAACCTCTACTGTTCAAAACAATAACAATGTATAGCGGTCACTCCAGTAATGACAATTAACCGTTGTGCTTATTTACATTTTTAACTGCTTATATATAATTTATTGACACTGCTGCATGGAATAAATGTCTGACAAGATTTGCTTACTATCATAATCTTTTCTGTGTTTCATCTTTGTTGTATTTGTTAAGTATTCCTGTTCTTTCTTGCATTATATTTTTAAAACATTTACCTTTTAACTTTGCAAAAATTGAACGTGTTAACAACCATGTGGTATCTTTCTAAGAAAACCATATGTGAATTTTGGCAATGGATTAGTAGGCGGAGGGGGGGGCTCCTGAAGATAACACCAGTGTGGTTTCTCGAGATAACATTCAAACATGAAAAGCCCAAACGTATCTGAATATTCTTAGTTAATTAGATAACTGATGCGTATAATTGATCTCTAAAAACATATATTAGAATAATCTGTTAAAATTATTATGGTAAAAAGATGATAAATATTGTCATTTGTTGCAGTCATTTAGAGAACAGAATAGATGATTTAATGTTTTTGTGGGGTTTTTTGTTTTCAACTGTTTCCATTGACATAACACTACATTTAAAGCTATCATTTGATTTTACATCAATGGAAAGTTGATAATCCTCATAAAATGTGGGTCCATATTTTTATCATAATCAAAAATAAAGACAGTGTCAAATTGATTAGTTCACCACATACACATATAAACAGACTTGGGAATTAGCATTATGATTTTATTTCTGTAATGTTTAATAAACCAGCCAATGAGATCTTTTGTGCAAAATTCCATTTTTAATGCTGGAATATTATGTTGTATTATCAGCATGTTATTATTTCTTCATTTAGATGTCATATTAAAGTTGTTTTATTTTTTTGCTTTCCTGAACAGAAACAAAATGTTTCAATTATGACGATGAATGTTATGCTTTAGTCATTTCTGATGACTAATTCATTCTTTTAAATTAAAAATGATCATATTTTTAGAGCCAGCAGAAATTAAAAGTGCACATTACTCCACTTGATGATACAGGGTGGGATCTGAAAAAATATGTGGTGATGTCATAAATTCATCCAAAAATCTGAACATAAACATTTCAATTTTTACAAAATAACTTTTACTTAGTTTCCATCTTATGGGTTTTGGATTGACTTACTTGGATTTAAACGTTTTTATACACAAAATATGAATATAAACGTCTGTGTGGAAATATCCAGAAAGTTCTAGAAAGAGTCTGTGGTCTATCTTTCCATCTCTAGCCTATCATAGTGGCTTCTCCTTCTGGGTGGGGAGACCTTGGAGACATTTAAAAAGACCACCTCGTCACTCTCCAACTCTATTCAGCTTTTTTCTCTTCAAGCTTGAACCAAAACAAACAAGCGACAACATGGTTGTGTGGACTGATCAAGAGCGTGCTACCATCAATAACATCATGGGTGGCCTGAACTACGAGGTTGATGGCCCCAAGGCTTTGTCCAGGTAAAACTGGGACTCAATTATATTTGCATATAAACAAAATTCCGTGCAAATCTTCACCTGACCACATTTTGTCCGTCTTACAGGTGTCTGATTGTCTACCCCTGGACCCAGAGATACTTTGGCGCCTTCGGCAACCTCTACAACGCCGAGGCCATCAAGAACAATCCCAGGATCGCAGAGCACGGCACCAAGATCCTGCACGGTCTGGACCGGGCTCTGAAGAACATGGACAACATCAAGGAGACCTACACTGAGTTGAGCACGCTGCACTCTGAGAAGCTACATGTGGATCCCGATAACTTCAAGGTAACGAATAGCATCTAAAAAAAAAATCATCACACTCATAAATCTCAATTTGATTGTTTTATTTGTGCCCTGTATAGTTGCTGGCTGACTGTTTGACCATCGTCATTGCCGCCAAAATGGGAACCAGCTTCGGCCCAGACGTCCAGGCCTCCTGGCAGAAGTTCTTGAGTGTGGTTGTGTCTGCTCTGGGAAGGCAGTACCACTAAACCCAGACACTGGAAATGGGGATTCGACATGTGTTTCCATATGTTTGTCTTCTCCCAAAAGAAATAAAAGCTCTCTAAAGCAAATTACTGCAATTGTTTATTTCTATGTTATGGCTATAGAAAATTTACACACTCTTTCCAGATCACCAATTTACTGTACCGTATTTTCCGCACTATAAGGCACCTAAAACCCTCCAATTTTCTCAAAAGCCGACAGTGCGCCTTATAATCCGCTGCGCCTTATATATGGACCAATATGGATTCGTGGATGAGGACTAATTTTTTAAAGTAAGCTTTACGTGTTTATTTTGTGTGTTGTGTGATATTAATGTTTGAGCAACGTTGAGTTATTGATATATTGTTATTGTTTTCACTATTTCGAGTGTTACTATATTGTGATTGCATTAACGTTTGAGCAACGTTGAGTTATTTATTCTATGCGCCTTATAATCTGGTGCGCCTTATATATGGACAAAGTTTTAAAATGGGCCATTTATTGAAGGTGCGCCTTATAATCCGGTGCGCCTTATAGTGTGGAAAATACGGTACATATCAAGAAAGGAATCTTGGATGGGGATTAGCTTGTGTCTCAAAATCTTTTATCCTCTGTGTTGTTTTCATTCCCAATTTGTCCATCGGAGTTCTCAGTCAATGAATCAATCGAGATCCACTCTTATTTATATACTATTACTATTATAAAAATGTGTATACATAAATACCAGCCATCTGATTTGAGAATAGAAAGTACACACATTGTGTTATTTTCGCATATTTTATTATAATAAATATATAAATACTGTAGATTAAATGGTCTGTATATTGTGCGTCTCATCTGTATTTCTCGGCTAGCACCGCTGCAAAAGCTGAGAGGTACTTGTCCATTGCGGCATGCAAAACCTCTGTAAAGTCTTCACCCATGTGAACGGCCAAGGCCACGAGCATACAGTGGGAAAAGTTCTGCAGGAGAAGATGAGAAAAAAAAAAAGAGTGAGGTAAAACAATGCGTGATAATCAAAAGTCATGAGGTCATGAGGTCACCTTGAAGTTGGACGGGTCTATCCGCAGCACGTAGGCGTGCAAAGTCTGAAGTGGTGCCAGAGTTTCTGTTAAACTGCTGATGTTTTGGGCCCCCTCAACAATGGCTTGGACAATTTTCTTCCCGTGGATGAAGAGGTGATCAGAGCCTGGACTGATGTCTAGGTGGGAAAAGTACGTTTTGCTGCCGGGAAAGGTCGTAAACATTCTGAAAATCACAAATCAATGTACAATCATAATTATAACCATACGAGATATGGAATGCTTTCAATATTTTTTAAACAAGCAAGATCAATTGTTTATTTGGCTCCAGCTGAACCCAACATTCTAGCTAGCTCAATTTGAAGCTGTCAAAATACATGTCATTCTTTCACTTTAAAATTTGATGACTTTTCCTAAATTGATGTGAAATACACAAAAATCAATTCATTCTTAATTAGACACAGACAATTACAATGAAGACATTCTCTCTAGCTTTTATGCTAGTGCTAGCATAACCTGACATAAAAATCTTACTAGCAATGTTTTTTTTAAAAATAAATGTATGCGAATAAACCTTTCCAGTGAGCTAAATGCCTTTATCAAGAATTTCAAAATAAATGCTGAAGCATATTTCCATAAAGCCATTCAGTATTTATCCAATGTATTTAACACTTTTAAGATCAAATTCCAGGAGGTCCTAAAATCCTGACATCAATATCACTGCCACACAATTTTTCCTTATGTTTTTGTATCACACAAATTTTCTTGACCTAGAATTTTGAACTTACCGAAGAAGCGCATCAGCTCCAATATATTCAGCCACAGGAGTCAGTTGCTCCCATTCATTTTCAAGTAGCTCTTTCTCCTTCTTAGACAGCATTGTGAGATACTGCACATGAGAGGAAAAGAAACACATAGATTTCATAAAGAGAATGAATTTTTTCCTTCTTTGCGAAGTAAACTAGAAGTAATAGTAAAGGGTGCAAAGTAGTGGGGGTGTTTTCCCTTGACTGTGTTATCGGAGAACAACATGTGGGTGGGGGCTGAATGCTATCTTCTGTATGATGTGCATTATTTGCATGTGGATTCCATTTTGTCAATGTGACACAATGTGGAAACTGGAGTTGATATTTAGATGGTTAAGTCATCTCCACTCTCCACAAATAAAAATTTGTGATTCGGTGGTTATTGTATTTAGATGAAAATTAATATCTGACCAAAATCAAGCTCATGTAACTTTTATTCGATTAGGTGACGATTCACTTTCACTTCTCCAAGAAGTCAAATATTACATGCAGAGCAAATATATAGTGCTCAGAAATTAGTTTTGCAGAGTAGGTTTTTGCAGATAACTGCTGCTATCTTGCAAAGCTGCACGGGGCAACCAATGGGCGTGAAACGCTCAGCCGGTTTCTGATAGTGCTTAAGGGTCTCATGACGTGACGTTAATGAGTGCACAGCTGCATGCCAATAACCTTATCATATATTCACATGGCATTTATACAATGAGTCAGGAGTTCTGGTGCCAGTGTTTCCTCAGCTCAGTAAAATGTTTATTTAAATGTCCAAGAGAAAAGAGCTGCACGATATTTTAATTAGTTTATTTTCTTTGAGGTTGCATGGGAAGAATGAATTGATGCATTAACTTTGCTGAAGAATATTTCACACACTTCTATACTGAAATATATATTTTTTATTGGAAAAATAAGTGCAAAGAAGTCAATATTTACTATGTTCATATACATCTTCAAAATTGCATTTGTTTGCTATTTTTGGATCAGAATGGTTCAAACTGTTGCTGACAAGTAAATGAAAACTGAAAAAAAAGTCTTATTCTGCAGCAGAATCTCTTCACGTCAAAATGCTGCAATGCAACCCGACGTGGGTCAAAGGAGTTTTGCGTTCAAGTCATATTTCTCGCAAAACTTGTCCGTGATTGGGATGCAGGTGAGGTACTCGCACCAGTCGCACTTCACGGGGTAAACATAGAAGAGGACAGCCAATGAGGAGAGCAAAGCTGCAAAAACCAGAAGGAACACACAAATCTGGACCCTCTTGCGGTACATGTCTGAGCGTCCGAAACTGAAACAGCAAAGAATGACATTTATGAATCTGTAGTTGGAATCTTTTCATCTATCAGTGCAACATCATCATTCACCTGATATACGGCAAGAAGGCAAAGGATAAGAAGAATCCTGAGACAAAACCACAGACATGGGCAAAGTTGTCGATCCAAGGTAGCAATCCGAAGGAGAAGAAGAATACAGAGATGGCAATCAGCTTTCCAAACGCCCGCCACGGCCTCTCCAGGATCTGCCAGCTCTGAAAGAGCTCCACAAAGAGACACGCCAGGATGCCAAACTGGCTGCCAGCAGGACCCACCTAATTGAAAGAAAGAGATGTGGGACAAAGACAAAAGTATTGGGAAATTCAGCCTACATAACACTTCTTGAAAAAGATTATTTCTGTACCTCCGCTCTGTAAGGCAGAAAAATAGCAGAAGCCAAGTTGCCTGTGATGCCACTGAGCATGTAGATGATGGAGATCCGCAGCCAGCCGGCTAGCTTTTCCAGATCTCGAAGAACTGTCATTTGGAACAACACTGAAACCAGGCAATGAAGAATCCTACAGAGGATAATGATAAAAATATTTTTGGGAATAATGCAGAGTTAGGCTTGTTTGAAGATTAACCAATGAGGGTGTAAGATCACCCAGCATGAAGGAAGAGGGACAGCCACAGTCGGGAAAACTGGTCTGGGACTTCGGGGTTGAGGAAAGGCAGGAGGCCACACACGTCATCCATGCACGCCACCTAGTGGAGAAAGAATGGTTGCGCTAATTTGAGGCTAACTTAAACTTCATGTTGCTGTTTTAAAAAACAATTTAAACAAATCTACTAGTGTATGTGTAGTCTACCTGTGAGCAGAGAGTGGCTTCTTCATGGAAGTAGCCGTGCATGAAGTAACAGTACTCTCTGGAAGTGATTTCACATCTATGAAATATAATATTTTAATCAGTATGCAAATAGGATTGCTTTAGTCAGGGTATTGTTAAATTTCGAATATTAATAATTAGAGTAAATAAACAACACCAATAAAAGACTTGGAACATGTCATACAAATAAATATTAAATACAGATTCACATTGGATCCTTACCGGCCTTTGGTTCCAATGCAGCAGGGCCGGCCCGTGATGGTGCAATCGATGTGGGGAAGATTGGTGTGGTTCACAAAGCTGTATCGCGTGCAAACCTGGGCGTCACATAGATTGGACTGTAGTTACTGTAGTGGTAAAGGAAAGAATCGCTATGTACAGCTCAGTTATATTAAACTTTAACAGTAAAATACAATTGTGTTTCATCTCTAGGTTTTATGTTGATCATGATGATTGTTTTTATTTGTATTTATTTATTTATTATTATTTATTTTTTATTTTCACCACTAGATTCTCCATACTCACTGGCCACGTGGTAATGTCTTCAGGCCATTCGTGAGGCGAGACAGAGGCAGGTTCCTGGCAAATCCTACAAAATAGATGTGGTGGAGGGGAGGTGAAACATTTTGTTTACTTCTTTCTAGGTAAAAACATGTGACGCATGTTAATAATAACATACACACCAATTTGATTTTACCTGGGATCCTGATGGCAAACTGCGCCATATTGACGTAATTTACCGTTCAAGTAAGGAGCACTGGGATGCTGAGGCCACTTTACCCATAATGCCAATGTGGTCTAGAAAACAGAAATAGTATTTATTGTCATTAAAGGTAAGGTGCTATCCAGAAAATGTCATAAGTGCACTAACCGAACACTCTTCTTGCAAAGTCTGCAAACATCCCGAGCGATCGTTCCTCACGCAGCAGCCCGACTCTCTTTCTTTGACTATCTTGTCTTGCACCAGTTTGTGGATCTCTTGATCCTGACGCATGCAAGGGGAAAATTTGGCTCCCAGATGGATCAGCGCTTCCTTCCAAAAAAATAGGAATATAAAATATAGCTTTAAAATAATCAGTGCAGTATAGGTTGAAAATCTTCCAAGTACTCACTGAGCTTGGACCAATCCAGAAATTCTGTTGTTGTACAAATTTCACATTTTCATATACACCCTTGTTCATTAACACCTGAAAAGTATTTTTTTTTTAAAGTAGCATTTACTTATTTTACACTGAATGCTTCCTAGGGTCAATTATATAAACATGTTACTGACCGAATCCACAGTCTCATGTTGTGAGAAACCCACAGGAGCGATGCCGTGGATAGTGACAGCCAGGATGGTTATCAGTAAATGGACAAAAGTGATCCAGTAGCTGAAGAACGGCCTGGTGAATATAATAAATAAATAAATAAATAAATAAATAAATAAATAAATAAATAAATAAATAAATAAATAAATAAATAATTTTTAAAAAAAGAGAAGTAGATTTTCTGGGTATTTTGTACCTGTGGTCGTCCATGTCTTCAATCTGTCTCTTGACAAAGCTATCAATGCGCTTTCGGTACGTTCGGTTGGTGAGACGGCCAACCATGCCGAGCCCGTAAGGCCTCTTCTCTCGGGCGAACAGCTTCTTGACAGGTACTGTGATCCTTCGCCCACGCTGCTGACTCATCACTTCTTGGTTTACTTGCACTTTGGGTTGGACAAGTGAGCCGTCTTTAACTTTGCGCCATCCTCGTTCTAACGGCCTGGTGATAAGAGCGCCATCCATTCATCTATTTTCTGTACTTTTTAGAACATCTACAGTGAACTCACAACATCAGGTGACTCCTCTCCAGTTCGTTCCTATCAAGCGCACTTCCAGTGAGATCGCCGTCATCAAGATGATGGCGTGCAGCCTCTGATGCTGTCTCAAAAACTTCATCTGCATAGCTGGAGAGCTCATCTGGCAGACCCTCCTGAAGTGCACGACAACGAAGTCAGGCAAGTCTCACTTTCTGACAGGGAGCATTTGTGTATGTGCTCACTCCAGTGAAAAAAGATGTGTCCAAATCATCAGGGAAGTCCACTGTGTCATCTTCAAAAAAACTGGGGTGCAGGAAACTCCGCCTGCCATATCGTCCTGTCACGCTTTGACCGACTGCACGCCCCTGTCCACGCAAACGGTTAAATATATTTGCCTGATGGACAACTGAAGAACCAAAATGTGTTTTGCAAAGCACCTTCATCAATGCCGAGGCAGCTTTGAGGCTCATGGCGGCAACTGACTCCCGTTTGCGTCGCCGTGGCAACCTGCTGATGGCCGAACGCGAGCTGGAAAATGAGCAAAGGGAGGCCGCGCAGGCGTTGGGGAGATTTGGCAGCACGCCGATGCCATCAATCTCTTCCACCGTGCGGAAAGCTCGACCGCGAGCCAGGGGGTCTACAACCTGTGCACACACAATACATTTACAATATCATGATCAACATTTAACCATTCACACAAAAAAATGTGACTCCATATTACTAATACTACACATAATACTTGAACTAACCAAATTTGCTTCCTACTTTGATGGCGTCAACTGAAGAGGTACTAAAAAAAAGCCTACCCTCCGCATGCCGTAGTGATGGTGATTAGGGTGGAGGGGTGGGAGACAGAGGGGAGGGGGAGTTTCAGTGCTGGTCAGGGAGAGGTAGTCCTGGCTGGGTAGCTCCATGTCCCTCATCACCTGAGCCTTTAGACCCCCATACAGATGGCCGCAGTGCTGCAGGCTCCTCCTCCTCCATCGCTGGCTGCTGTTGTTGTCCTTGCTCACACCAAACCAGTCCGCAGTACTCCTGAAAAGAAAATGAAAGAAACTTCCTGTGATGGGATTTTTTTGTGCATTTCGATTCTAGTCAGACCTAGTGGAAACTTTCAAACCACAAAAACAAGATTCCACTGTATATACAGTCAACCTATGTGTATCTATCAACTGTGACGCCATAGTGGTGAAATGTTTGGAGAGAAGCACACTCAGTAATAAACACACAGCCATCATCTGGTGAACGACCCCAGCTGGAGGAGCCTAGGAACAACTTAAAAATCTTATCCACACCATAATTAGTCCAAAATACTGAACGCGAATACATACCATGATGAACCATATTCAAAATAAACACAATTATTGTCATGAATGGAGGTTTTAGAATCTATTATGTGTTTGTGGGTGTTTAGATGAGCAACTATGCACACAAGCACCAACAGGCAAACGTTACATTCACTCGCACGTGATATATGTACAAAATCCTAATAAAATGTATCGCCCAGGAAAATGTAGAAATATATATGATGTCCCAAAGCCTACTTACCTGTTGATGGAGCCCCAGTAAGGTTCCTGGCTGCGGCTCATACCTGAGTGGGGCAGTGAGTATGGAGCTTTATCACCTCCATTACCAGCGTGGCTAACCCACTGTCCCCAAAAACGACTCCTTCAAGTCAGATCCAGTGAATCTAAACAAATCCAGATTTCCTGATATCCAGTGGGGATAATCACCGCATGTCCAGACTCTGTTTGACATCCACAGTTGGGCTCATTTAATCAAAGGTTTGAGAAAAGGAAGGAGATGAAGTAGTCCCGGACGCGCTCTCAAGGAATTGAAGGATCCTAAATGCTCTGACCTTGTGTCAGCAGCATAACAGAGCTTTGTGTCTCAGTGTGTGAGAAAGTGTGTGTGGAATTCAGCCAAAAAGGATTAAACTTCCTGACAAAACAAGATGAGAGTCTCTATTCCTCGTCAAAGTCAATGTGACTCCCTTTTTGGAGCCCCTGGTGTGAATGAGGTCTGTGTGTCGCTTTTGCCTTATTGTGTGTGTGTGAGTGTGTGTGTGTGTGTGTGTGTGTGTGTGTGTGTGTGTGTGTGTGTGTGTGTGTGTGTGTGTGTGTGTGTGTGTGTGTGTGTAAACATGAGTTATGCCGCTAACATACCAGAACTCCAGAACACAGCAAGATTAAAAGGAACGAGCGAGGAATCACACATAGCAGGGAGGAGAAGAAGAGGAGGGTGGGGACCAAGTCTTGCCTGGACATGACACGCAGAGACACACACTTTTGCACACAAACACACACACAATTCCGCTGACACCTACATATAGGATATATGTCACTTCTTTCAGAAAGTTTTGTTTTATGCTGGATGCTTGGAATCACCCAAGATACTTGTTGATATTTTAGTTTGTGAGGGAAAAAAAACAGATTTCTCTACCTGATAATCTGTTTGGGTATGGAGGAACGTCGGCGAGTCAGTATTTTGGGGCTGCACGACCGCCTTCGGACGGTGGAAACCCTCCTGGGGCACTGTTGGCCTTTGGGCGGAATTGTGTTGACACGCTCAAAGCGCACTATTTTTTCACTGCCTCGTTGCCAAAGGAAGAGAGAAGAAAAAGAGGGAGCAGTAGAAAGTGGTGCAATAGCAGCAAGACAATTTAGAAGAAGTTAAAACTTTTGCAGGATTTATTTATGAAAAGGAGTGAATAATAAGAGAGGAATTGGCAGCTGAGGAGGTTGTTCGGTTGCATGTGCGTGTGTGTCTAACCCCTTGGATGATGTGATGGAGGGCACTCTCTCCAGAGGAGGTCTGAGGTAGTTTTGGGATGTTTCTAAGGCAGCCAGGCAGGCCTGAGGGTTTTCTGCAGGCATGCTGACACTGCGTTGG
This sequence comes from Syngnathus floridae, assembly GCF_059516105.1. Lineage (NCBI taxonomy): Eukaryota > Metazoa > Chordata > Actinopteri > Syngnathiformes > Syngnathidae > Syngnathus > Syngnathus floridae. The sequence continues at coordinate 3,515,706 of NC_142430.1, read as the reverse complement.
CGTTTGAGTGGCTGCAACACACAATTTGCAAACTGGAGCTAATCAGGTCATATTATAGGACTGGGTTTAAAAAATCAATTAGAATTTATTTTCCTTTTCATAAGCCGATATCATTCAGAAAAACATAAATCCATCTATAAACCACATAAAACGTATGATTGGAAAACATGGGCCATTCAGAAGTAATACATTACTCTGCCACTAGTAGCGCATATCTTATTGTCAAGGAGACATTCTGGTAAGCAAGCATTCTCCCGTAAAAATCATGTAAAACAATAATTAATTCACTCATATCAATATCTAATGAGTTTCGTGTTTGTTAGGACAGTGAATTGTACGTGTATATTGACGTGAGGAGCTGAGCGCTCATTCTGTGGTCTGGTAAGTTGCTAAGAGGCAAAGCCTCAATGCTAATGTGTTATAACAACATGTTTTAGCTTAAATATGTCTTAATTTAGAATTTGGTTTGAAACAACTTGAGTCCTGGAAGTATTGAACACTACTTTTCATGTTGCATTGTAGTTTACTGAAAAAATGTGGGGCATGCGGCCTGCAGACCCCGGCTACTTTTCAGTGGGTTTTTTTTTCATTTGCCGTTCTCATTCCTGCACTACGCTAGCTTGTTAAGTGCTAATTGAAGGTAACTATGTTGGACTGCAATTTCTTTCTCTACTTGGGTTTTTATCTCGATATACAGCATGTACCGTCTTATCTTTACAATATTTGCATTTTAGCATCACATTTCTAATTCAATATTCTCTCAGTGGCGGGTTGCTAACAGTAATATTTTGGCGCCGTCTTGTGGCCAAACAACTACAGTGCTGTCTAAAGAGCAAGGGATATGTCAATTATTTGCTTACGAGCAAATAATATAAAGATGCTTCACACAGGTGACTATTATAGTTTATGGCCCAGTTATTTAAATCCAGTTAGAAACAAAGTTAAAAATGAATTTAATGGAACATTGTATTCTTTATTTCAAGGGAGAATTTGTGTTTGAAATGTGGATATCTGCATGAGTGGCTTCCTGCATACAGCTGCAACCACCTGCTCATCGTATCATCAGGTACATTGAATGTCTCCCTCACGTTTTGATTGATTGTGCATTAAAAAAAAAAAAACAAGATACAATTCCAAACAAACAAATTTCATTTCGGGCAATACACCAAACTCATTCATGCTATCTGAGGGGGGAGAGAAGTGAGGCTACATTCAAATCTTGCTAGCAGCTTCAAGACTTGTAAAATCTATACATTTAATTTGTTCTGTGACCACACTCATAACTGAAAACACAATAAATCTTTGTTTGCGTTTACCTCCTTTTGTGTAGACATGTCATCAGATGTCAGCTGAATGATTGGGATGTCCAGTTTGAGCCAAGGTGGTTTCTTCCCGGTGCCTGTCTCAGCCATGTTACTAGCTGGAAAACAAAGCATTCATGCTTCAAGAGTTACTACTTGCAAAAACAAACACCCTAGCTACAGAAATGAAAGCAAAAGCTGTAAAATGTTTCTTGAAGCGTTAAAGGGGTTTTCCTACTTAACCACTTCTATTTTTCAGTCTTGTAAAATCACTTTGAATGTATCATCAGCATTTACCTTCTAATTTTGAGTCACCAAAGCTTTAGTACCATTCATTTCTCAGAATGTCACATTCAATTTACTTCAACTACACAAATTTTCCCAAACTGACGATTAGCTTCTGCTTGTCACGCCTAAAAAAGCAAACGAAAACCAAAATGCAACCACATCCTTTTGCTTCCTGCACGACGATGCTCCTAAATGCACTAATCAAAACATAAGCATTCAAACACTCACTTAACACTTGTTGGTTTTGTCGTCTCAACTCTCCATCGAGCTGAAGATAGAATGCCTTGTTGTATTCCCAACATCCATTGATACATTTGTTATTCCATCATCTCTTTTCTTTTCTTTTTTTTAACATCTGGGGTTGGATTTTCATGACAGGCAGATTAGAGGATGTAATCCGCGTGGCCCACATGACATGCCTGCTGCATTGAGCTCAAACCTCTGATTGGACAGCGATGCTTTGGAGTGTGTTCAACAACACCCGGAAGAAAATGATATCTTGTCACTTGTAAGGTAAAAAAAAAAAAAAAAAAGTGATTGTGTTGTCCCTTCCAAATCACTCAAAAAATATGCAGGTTTTTTTTTTAATATAAAACAAAATGAGTGTCTTATGTTCATACCCACAAACAAAACCACCAGTCATATTCTATTAGTACAAGAAATTCTTACAGTATATAAAACACAAACTGCTCCAGATGAGGCTCGAACTCACAACCTCGGCATTGCTAAACTGGTCTTATATGTACCTTACGCTGACCAATTGCGCCACTGGAACACATAGTATATTAATAAGGTGAAGTTTTTCAAACAAATTCGCATTGCTATCAAATTGACAATTTAGATCAAATTACATCACACTTTTTCATCAGACATATAATTCAAACCGAAACACAAAAGAACGCTGTAAATCACACCCACGCCGATCTGATGACGTTATCTAAACAGGAAGACTCAAGGGCAGGAAGGCGTAAACTAAGATGTGGCTTGACCTTTGCTGGGCTGACTTTTTAAGCCCAAGACAGATGACAATCAATAACTTGAAAAGGTAAAGTTGATCTTCAAGTATTGCAAAAGCAATGTTTGGATTTATTATTGATTTTTCTGTTTTAGAGAGGTGATGAAATAGTTTTAAAAAATGCAGGTGAATTATAATGAAGTAAATAGGCTTTAATGGAATAGAATGGGATGTTTTTACATGAAAATACGTTCATCAAAGCACAATGTGGGATCATAGACTCCATCAACAAAGTCTTACTAAACAGTCCACTCTCAGTGATATCGCCTTTATGTAAACAAAAGTCGGAAATTGCTAATAAATATAAATGCTCCAGGTGAGGTTTGAACTCACAACCTCGGCATTTCTTCGCTGGCTACTGTCTTATAAGTACCGCGCGCTGACCGATTGCGCCACTGGAGCACAAGATGTTATTGGAATTGTAAAGGCCTGCAGTCATTCATCATCCTTTTGGTCCGTTAAGTGCAAGGAATCCCTGCAATATCGTGACTGTCCACTAGATAGCAACAAAAACCCAACTGAATCTTAATCCATGCATCATTCGCCACAACATGGCTGATTTAAATTATTCAAGCAAGAGGGTTCACTGGTGTGCTGAACTCTTATTGGTGCCCTCAGTGCTCCCTGTGTGTTATGCTGCTGGCTTTGTGTGTGCACATGCTATTATGGAGCACGCACACACGCGCCATTGCGCTTGCATTCATTAAATCTTGTCCGTAAATGAGTCTAAGTGTGTACTTGGGCCAGAGAGGTAGCACTGAGAGTCTGAGCAGCATCAACACAGAAAGCAGTGATTTGCATCACAAGCAACAGCGACATCATCATCTTGCTTAGGAAGGACGCCGATCTTCTCTTAAGGGATTCACTGCACTATCTGTCCATTTTTTCCCCCTTCCCTTGCCTGCACATAAAAAATAGAATGATTGAGACCTTTATTTCTGTCTAGCCACTGTTATTGATTGGCCCAACGTTTGACATTTCACTTCATGTTTGGGGAGTATATGAGTACAACCGCAAAGCCTCCCAATGGAGAGCAGGAGGAAACAGGACAGCAAGTGACATGGCTGAGCGCGGTGGGACGATCAGGAAAAAAAGAATATATAGTTGGCAGCTCTCAACTGCACACCAGGCGACTAAACCTCGACTAAACACAGATATTTGAAAAAAGCTATGTTATCGGGGGGGCACGATTTTGAATATCATAGGGCTGCAACTAACGATGATTTGGATAATCATTTTTTTTTCTGTTGATTATTTTGTTTGCTTCATTGATGAATTAGTAGTCCTCCTTCAATTTATTTCCAGCCCCCAGAGACATGAGAAATGATCTCCTCTACTTAGTCACGTCCCCTCCTCCTGTCCACTGCATGCCTTCTTACCTTCATCACTCAAACCTCATTTTGGATTTTCCAATGTGGCCCCAACCCAATCTTCTTCTCCACCCCCCAGCTGCAGACCCTCTAGATCTATTACAACCCCTATAGTGATGGTAATACCACATCAAGTGGGTGCTATCTTCAAGCCAGCATCAAACAAGACCCCACGAGACACTACCCTCTTCTCCTCTCTACCATTCAACTTCATGTTCATAGTAAAATATTGGGGGGAATCCATATGAGAGAAATTGAAAGTTGACTCTGAAACAAGACCCTGTCAGCTGGCTAACAGGTGGCCGCTGACAGACCCTCTCTCATCATTGTGCCTAGTCTAGCACAACACACACACACACACACACACATATATGCCTCTCGCTTTTGATTGGCCTCTTTAACCTGATGGCCTGAGTGCTGATTCTTGTGTGTGTGTGTGTGTGTGTGTGGGGGGGGGGGGGGGGGGGGGGGGCTAAGCAGGCCTGCTATGCACCTGTCCAAAGATCCCACCTATGCCCGCTTCGATGGAAAGTAATCTTATCGGCCCCCTGAAGCCACATGGTCTTGGACACCACCTGGAATGACAAATGAAAGTTCTGCCTGCTTTTTAACATGCATAGAAAATTCGCTGCAGGCCCAAGTGCCCAATTTCTTTTTAATGTCCTTGTCATTTATTTTACTGTCTATTTCCATGCACATTTCAAGTGGCTGTTTATGTTTTGTTGTTGTTTTGGCAGAAGCGGGCATGTATCGAATACATCACTTGTATTTCAACGACGTCAAACTCGCACGGAAGAGTACGATGTGGCTTTTCGAAGTTGGTAGAGACCAAGCCCTGCTGAAAAAAAAGCCAAGCAGAAACATTTGCCATAACTGCACTTTACATGCTTGAGCCATCATCTTAAAAACACATCAAGTCAAAATGTGTCATTTGTGCAATGCAAAATGACACCAAACAACAAGTGGTTTAATTATTTCACACGTTGCATTGTCCCATTGTTTCTAATGGAAAACTTTGATTCCACAGTTTAGTTTCGCTATGTTTCGGCTGGTCAACGGTGGGTCAACAGAGATGCTCAAAGGAAGAGGCCATTGTCTCCAGTGTAAGACAAGCGGGGCTAATCATTGTACGAGGCGAGTCTGGACCTGCCTGAGCTGTCAGAGGACTCGTGTGACACAAATTTAAAGACATACAAACAAGGTAATTGTTTTAGTTTGCTGTTGAAGTACCGGTTTGTGTACAGAACGGTGACTACCTTGACCTTATTTTTACATGGCTATAAAAGTCTACACACCAATATTCAAAGATAAATCATTTCAAACTGTTTCTAGCCTTAATGTGTCTTGTATCTTCAAGATAATGGCTCTAATAAAAGATGTATTGCTGATTTGAAATGAGTAAGTGATGTCTAGCCATTTTCTCCTCTGTCCTGTGTTGGGTGAAGCCGGTGGAAAATGCCGCACCAATAGATGACCCCCAGTTTATGTCAATACGTTTTTAAAGGGATTAAGGAAAAATCAACGGCAGCCTCTTTCCTTCTGGTTGCGTATCAGTGGATATCCACAAACATTGGGCTTGTCGTTCTAATAAGACGCAGTAGGAACACACACAGACTCTGAATCTTGTCGGCAGGTTTATCTTCAACTCTCCTTTACTGTTGGTCACCTGCGTCAATAATAGTTGGATGTAACTCTTCCTCCAGATAAGCTCCTCTTTGTTCTCTCATGTCTCTGTTTAACAGGGTGACAAATAAAAAAGCCAATAATTGTGGTGCGCTGGATCGGATATCGCGACGTTTGTGTGACCGTTGGGTGTATGTTTGTCCTTGTAGGATTTAGCTGCGAACATCCTCCTTCGCCCTGCCGTCATCTTTCATTTCTGACAGCCTTTGTGGCAAGTTTGGACTTGTACGAGCATCCCTCCCAAGGTCTGAGGTATGCGCACACACATAACGTTCGAGCACACAAACACTTCTCCAATCAAACCAAAATCTTACACAGGCCCCACGAAAAAATGACTGATTTTAAGGGAAAGCGGCTCTTGAGGCGAGGCCAATCATGTTGCTGCTAAAGAGGCTGCAGTCGCCCCGCTAACTTGTCTGATCTCCAGTCATTAACCAGGGGGGAGAGGGTGATGTTTTGTTGTAGTGTTCTGTGCCCTTTTGGGGCAATTATCTGTAGGACGCCACAAATTCAGAATGTGATTGCGATTCGTCAGTTTCATCCATCCATTTTCACCCACGCTTATCCTCTTCATGGTTTTTGTTGAACTGGAGCCTACTACACACTAAAAACATTTGGGTCAAAAATAGCCCAAATAGGCTCAAAAAAGGATGACCCAACTTTCTGGGATATTCATTTAACCACAAAAAGTTGGGTTACATGAATCACACAAAACAACATTTTCTTTTGTAAAGCTTTCGATCAATTTACTCACGTCAGTAAGTCATTCCCTGTGCTGCTTATAGTCACTACATTGTGTTTTGGGCTATTTATTGGTATGAAAAGAGCATTGTGGAGCTTGGAAGAGCAAGCGATTTTTCATGTTTGTGTTGAGTTCTGAACGTGGAAGGTAAACAGCAACATACTTGTCAGATCACGTGTGATCTTCAAACAATATGGTCACCCATCCTTTCCTTTCAAATAACACTCAAGAACAAGTTGTCATCAACACTTTTCCTGTCCTTTCAGACTGAAACGCCAACCTACTGGGTACATAAAACCCCTTCTTGTTCATCCCAGTACATAAACCCAACATCTGTACATCCACGGTAAGTCGCGCAGCCGACACAGACACAACAAGCGCGGTGCTGAGCCAACAGGCCTGCCGGGTCCTTTATTAGACAAGGTAGGTTGCGGCAGTGAATGGGCCCCTGCCAGTAGTCTGTGGTGGTCGGTGAGCGTCTCGGCAGGCAGCTATTGTTATGGTAAACTAAGATTTGAAAGGAAGAGGATGGGCAGGACATACACATAAAACAGAGGAAAACACGAGGCGGGGATAGAGGGCAGTACCCGACCACCTCAGAGATGGCACGTATGGAAGCAAGCACCTTTATTCACTTGTTTATGAGGACTCACCCATTATTCTGTAAAATATTATTCCGTAAAATATTTCATCAACACTCAAGTGAGTTCTAATGTTACCAATATAAATTGAACAAGTGAATCTCACAGCATCCTTAAAATGACAAGCTGGAGCGTTACATATTGCCTTATGATGCATTCAAACATCACGGCAACAAGCATCATAATGTGCAATTCCAAATTTGCTATATTAGCACTATTTACAAATATGTGTGTTGCAGTAATTTAGGGTCATGACTTCTTTGGAATCAGATATAAAAATATGAACCCAAACTCGGAGATTAATTTGTATTTCTTTGACCTTAACTGAAATAATACTTCAATTCAAAACTTTTAATTAAGCTTCAGTCAATTACATCATATAATAAGGATAAAAAAGAGTGATAATGATTAACTCAGATGATTTGTACAATGATTCTGTGTTTGATGCCATTGTTGTCATGAATGAAATCCAATATCATCCACTTAAGTCCGCGAGGCTCAGTATCTGTTTGCGTGTGCTAACTTGCCTAAATAAAAAATTAAATCTAGTGCTCCACTATTTAGACGCAATCTGAACAGATGTAACGCCTTTTTGTGCTGTTAGCATCTTTTTTTTTTTTTTTTTTTTGCTTTATGAGCTCATCTTAACACCTGCACATTTGTATGTTAAGGAGCAAGTGGTATAAATCTTATCCCGTGACAAGCAAGGGAATGAAATGCCCATTTCCCTCACTATAAATTATTCACCTAAATCCAGTTTGACATTCCGAATATAATTATTTTGTATACTGTACAGCAAAAAAAATTTTTAAAAAATTAAAAAAAATTATCCACCTAAATTCAGTTTGACATTCCGAATATAATTATTTTGTTTACTGTACAGCAGCAAGGCTTTGCAACTCTAAACAATCTTTGCAAAATATCAAAGCTGCAATTTCATGTGTTTATCGCCAGCAAAATGACAATTATGTCAGTTTATGGAGACACAAAGCATTCATTTGTCATCTGGCTGTCTTGAGCAGGGAGGCCAAACAAAGGGTTAAAAGCCTCTGTCTGCCTGATAATCCTCCACCGTTAAAAGCCCTTCAGAAAGACGTGACGTGTGTTAGGTAATCAGTAAAAGATTCAAGTGTGCAGGAGAGAGTGTGTACACCCACACACAATACACATCGGTGAATGGCCAAAAAAAAAGGGAGGGAAAAGACAGAGTAGAGGAGGGAAGAAGAGAATAAACACTCCTCGCCCCTTTCCTCCCCTTTTTCTCTCCCTCGCCTGTTTGCTTTCTTCCTGCTGCCTCAGTGCAGCGATAGTCATTCTCGCAGGTTTTAAAAGTTTTAAGCACGCGTCACTGATTGTGAATAAGCATTTCGCCTTTTGTTAGTTGTTGGATTCCTTCATCTTCTCGCGAGCGTTACCTGTTACTTTCTCACTGAAACACACCTGCTGGAGAATAACATGGCATTTCTGAGATGAAAAATCCAAATATCCAGCAATAGAATAAAATATCAGGATGAAATATAAGAAAAGAAACAACAGAAAAGCCATTTAATGTGACTTGGAACGCACGTCCTAAGAAATGTTTTTAATTGCCTTTTAAAAATGTCCACAGTGGGAGCAGCTTGTAAGGAAGTGCATTCCACTGTTTAGGAGCAACCGACGGAAAAGGTCACCTTTAGTTTTTAGATTAGTGTGAGGTATAACCGGTTGGCTATAACCTACTTCGATTTTGCAAATCATTTTTCACAATAAAAAAAAAAATCATCTGGTTTTCCCTAAAGTAACCATTTCCGTACTCTCCCTTTTAAGTCATCCATTTAATAATTCTTGAGATTGTGTTGAGCATTTTTGTGTCTACTTGATAAAAGTCATTATAATTTGTCACTAAATTGCAGTATGACTAAACTAAATATGTTAATGAAATAAAAAAAAATGCAATCTGCAATGTAAACTCTTGTAAGCGAAGGAGTGAAACTAACTTTAAGGTGGTAGCATTGCAACATACAGTAAGTGGGCGGCCCAACCCTTTGTCTCGGTGATGACGCTATTGAATTTCATCGAAAAAAGAAGAAAGCATGGGAAACCTCCAGTCCCACTTTTGGAAGCCAGTTCACACACACACACACACACACACACACACACACACACACACACACACACACACACACACACACACGGCTCTGTGTCAACTATAGTTTGTGGGTAGTTGGCCTCTTCGCCGCAGCCTCCCGGAGGAGAAGAAGAGATGTTAAATGGCATTGTTGGGGGGTTGAGCCGAGTGATGGTGTTTAATAGCTCATGATTACTCTGGAGAGGGGAGCCCATAATTACAACCACAAATGATTTCACCCCCCCCAATACATACACAAACACACACACCATGGGCTCTGATCCTAATCACAAGACAGCACAGAAGGGGTATAGCTGAGGAATTGGACCTCGGACAAAACAGATTCCTCCTTTGTTTGCTGACAGCAATTGGTAAACATGAAATGTAGCGTATTGCACCCCTTCCAAAAAAAAAATAATGCCGTAATATATATAGTTATATATACACACACATAATATCAAGTTGAAATCCCATTTCATAGTCATAATGACATCATTAATATCAGGATGGGGATTGCGTTGATACATTTTAAATCCGTTGTTAGTCCTCAATTGGATTCTTTCTTTGGATTTATTTTTGCTCAGCAACAGCATTTAGCAACACTCGCACATGCAATTTTTTAGAGGTGTAATCACAAGCAAAATTAAAATCACCATTCACCCAACATAACCTCTCGCAGCGGGACACACACTTCTGCCAGTATTCTCTAATAAAGCCGAGTGACGTCAATCTTTATTTGTCGTTCCTCCTTTTATGTTCACTTCTTTCAACAGTTAAATGTAGATTTCTGGCTTCCAAGAAGTGAGATTTCAATTTCTTTTGATTTTGGGCATGACGGCTCACAGTCGACGTCCAGCTTCACATGTATTATAAATGCCTTAACAATCAAAGTGAGTTAGCATTCTGCCCGCATGGCCCTTTTGCCCGCACAGCCCATGCCAGCCGGCCAGCTCGGCACACAAACACACAATGGCCAGACTACATGTCCTTAAAGGAGGAGCAGACAAACAGAGGAATGTTGGGAGAGGACGGCGCAAAAGCGTACGTCTGCCCACATAAGCCGGCACTCAATAGAGATTGGCCAGGAACGCGTAAACTGGCACCGCGGGAGTAAAATAGTAAAATGGCTCTTCTCTTCTTCACTTTTATTGTGACTCTTAAATCTGAAAGGGAAAATCCTGGGGCCTAAAACGATTTCTGACATTCTAGCCAAGAAGTGACTCACATTTGCATTTTACTGCTACAGCGAGCAATCGCTTCATTTCAAGATCATTTCGAAAACAGCGAACAATAGTGTAATCGAGACGTGGTTTGAATTTTCATTTCCAGACGTTAGCTATGTTTATCTCTTTATTTGTAGGTTTCAAATCAGCCACCAAAGCCATACATAGATGTTCACAACAACAAACAATAACGTACAGTATTTGCATAATTCCATACGAGCCGTTTCTTATCTACCGTTTTGTCTGGAGATGTTTAGACCTTTAAGGTCATACGCTCCGTTTTCTTTCTCTTTCTTTCTTGCGTTAAATTTCACCTTTTCCCGACGGAGACATTGAATCACATTGTTCTCAAGTGGCTCATTTGACTGTTCTCCCCGCCAGGCTTGCTTTGGGAGCCGCAAAGAGCGCATGTGTCGATGTGCGTGCGTGTGCGCAGCAGCTCTCCCCTGCTAGCTGCTGTTACACAACATAGCGCTCGTTTCAACATACAAAACACCTCGCATGCTCGATAAGGTCACTATGTGTCGCTTCCTACATGTGGCTCTCCGCCTGACAGACAGGCGGACAGGCATGAAGCTGAGGCCAAGCAGCGATTGGTTCCACAGGCAGCATCTAATCAGCCATCAAGCATGAGGCCCTGAAGTGGCTCTAACAAGCAGGGACACAGCACACTCGTAACGCGTAATGCATATGTATCCGCAAATTGCATGCAAATGTGAAGTCAAATGCAAAACGGGCCACGCGTTGGTGAATATGCATTAAAGCATCAGACATAAAAACTGATCGCTATCATTGCGTCCTAATGGGACCGCTTTGAACTCTGAGCAGCGGAGCAGAGGCCGCGCGCTATCGCAAGGTGATGCGCTAAGCACATACGGCACGGAGGCACGCACACATACACAGTGCTGATGCCTTACCTGTCAGAGGCAGGTGTGGTCTCAGAAGACCCAATCAGTTTTAATTAACCCCTTGTGGTGGAAGGTTGGATGTCGGGCAGGGGAGAGGAGGGGAGGGAGTGTGGGTGAGAACAAGAAAATCATGCAAGGAGAAATTTCTGGTTGTCATCAGAAGGAGGCGTGGGTGAGAAATGGGTATTCACAGTTGAACAAAGGAGGCAGGGCTTGTTTTTAAAAAAAAAAAAAGTAAATAATAAGTAATTGCCGTTACTGGGTAGCACATCTGCCATATTGTAGGTTTTGTGTGGAGTTTGCATTTTCTTCCAGTGTTAGTATTTTGGATGCCTCCCACATTGTGTGTCCATCAGGTGTCATTTTCACACACTAGACACAAACACATATTTATTATTGAAAGGTGCGTGGTTAGAGTGATCAAGACTTGGCGGATAGGGTGTCACGCCACTGTCATCCTTGCGTAATTAGAGGTGACTTCCTGATAGGATAGTGAGGTCATGGCTGTAAAGCAGCTGTGGTTGTGAGTCACTGCTCTATTAGATTAGCTTGCGCACCATTGTGTGCCCATCATGAAGTCTCGAGACACTATTGGAAGGAAGAGCTAGATTAAAATTCAGAAATGCATATCTGCATAAATCCGGTGTTAATGTCTTTTCTGAGTGTGGCTGAAGCCACCTGACTACATGTTTGTCAAAAGTGTATGTGCGGTGTATCGCTCCCTCAGTGAGCCAAATGCTTCAGCGCTTCACAAAGCAAATCGCGGCTAATCAAATAAGAGTCCTCAGGAGTATGCAGAAATTGGGAAAAGAATGGAAGAACAGTTTCCGTATTTGTGTTAAGGAGGGGGTGGCAATTAAGCAATTTTAAGAGGTCTTGGATGATGCACGGAGGTGGAAGGAGGTTTATCCAGTAGACCAGAGGTTTTCGTTCAACTCTCTAAAGATGATGTAAAGTTGCCACTGTAGACAGTTCTTTTTACTTTTAATATTAAAAGTGGCTCTTTCTATGGTAAATAAAAAATCTAAACCAACTAGAGCAAAACATTGAGTCACTTCAGGACAGAGATTTTACAAGCTCCAGGAACGTTATAGCTACAGTCTAAGTTTTTTTTCTTCCCTCTGTTGCCTGGCACCGACAGTAAGTGACCCTGTGTGAGTGGCAGAGCTCCAGACACACTCACCCTCCTGACACACTGCCCCGTGGCTCCATCCACTTGCTGTGGGTATGTGTGGTGTTGTCCTATCTCAAAAGGCAGCATGTAATTGTATCTGTGTTTGTGTGTGTACTTGAGGCAGCTGTGTGCCCCCCCCCCACCTCTTCCTTTCTGTCTGCCGGACAATCGGCCGCTCCCTGCGACCACAGAGACCAAAGACACGGGACAGGAATGTCTTTCAGTCACCGATTGTTGGATGCCAAAGCATGCCAAAATGAGCTATATATTGTGAAACGTACACATTGCTTTATAAACTGATGATTTGGAATATTATGGGAACCCTGGCTGCTAATACGGACAGTCGTACTTTTTATGCTCAAGTGATTCTTGCAGGCTGAAGCTAATTCAAGGCTTAATCTTAGACCAATTCTATCAAGCGTAAATGCCGGGAAGTAAATGAAGACAATCTCAGGGTGTTGTTTCCCCTAACTTCAATTGACTGGCAAAAGAGGTATTTTGCAGTAAAATAAGAACAGACAGCGGTACCTTGACTTGGTGAGGAGAAAAAAAAGGAGAGCCGGGAGTAACTCCAACACTCCAAGACCAATCAGTATTGTTCCTTACATTGCTTACTCGGCCACGCCCCTTAAACTTAGACATGCTCTCTAATTCATTTTTTTATTTAAATTGCTTTGTCAGTGGAACTCAGGTTGAAACGTTGCCGCCAACCATTTTCGAGAGCGCTAGTTCTCATTAGGGTGGAGTCTGTCCCTGCTGACTTAAAGTGAGAGACAACATATAACCTGGATTGTTTGTCAGCTATTGTGTAGATCATTTTTTGATTCATCTCCCGGCACTATTTATATACCGTATGATCAAATGTGTTTTAAAGCGAGGAGACGCTTGAGATGACAATGAGATACAATGACACGTAGAGATTTGATTGAATCCAAAACACAAGACAATAGAGTCACGATGAAAGTACAACACCGTATAAGAGCGATGATGACACACGACACCTGTCATCTTGCCAACACAATCTGGTAACAAGAGGCTGCCCCCACATGCACAAAACAATGGCGTGGGCGCCGTTCACAGTCAAATGAAGCCTAATTCCACAATGTGCATGGATTACAATCCATGCTCAGAAGGTTTTCCACTAGACTGACTCTGGAACTACCTTGAAGCATGGCAAGACTAATTGAAAAACACTTCATAGACAAATAAAAATATAAAATATCAGAAATTATACAATTTATTTTGCTCTCTGCTATTGAGTGTATGCAAACATACCACATCCAGGAAATTTAAATCACAGATCCCTCTGGTGTATTGCAACTACATAATGAGGCAACTACCAATGATAAAATCATTTGATAAACAACTGATAAATTCATTAGTGAGGTGAGCTCCTCATTAAACATCCACACATAGCATCGACTCATTTGAACAATAGGAGAAAACATTGAGTCCCTAAAATAGGCGAAAGATGAATTGAGCCTCTTTAGCCTTAAAGATCCCCCCCCCCCCCCCCACACACACACACACACACACACACACACACACTTGTCACTAATTGCCATCTGTTTGTGTGCAGTGTTGTTTTGTTGCTCATTTGCACACGTGCATTAGTGCGCTCGACGTGCAGCGAATGAATCAAATTAGCACATCAAAACTGGAACTAAATCTGGAAGGGTTTTGTTTGGGTTTATTGACAAAGTAGAAACCTAGACTTCATTAGCTGTTGCTAAATTCGGAGAAATGAACCCTCCCCCCCTTCACTCTTATGGCGCCCATACCCGATTTTCTGTCGAGAGAACCGCTTCAACAACTCAAACTGGTTAGATTTGTTTTCGACCAATGTAGAATTTCTATCCGAGTCCGTACTCTCATTAGCATTACATGCAAAAACAAAATCCTTGGAACAGACTTTGGAATAATTGTAAAGTCCCTCCTCATCTGCCAGAACGAGGGAAGGGCATTAATGGATGGCCCGACTGTTGAATGTCATTCCAGTCTTTTCCTTTATCAATATGTGATGAGAGCTTGGAAACCAGAGCTGGATGACAATTTCCCACTGGTTCAAAGAGGTTAAGGTTACCCCACAAGGTTTCTTTTAGTGATGAATGAAAAAGACAAGGGATTTTTATGAGTTCATGCGCCATTCAGGAAATTTCATTTATCTGCTATCTAACATGTAATCGCTGGTGCTCAAAGGATACGCTAAGGCTATAAAGCAGACTTTGGACATTTTCTCACCAGCACCCCTTGCTTTATGCCACACTAAGTGGTCTAATTAGTGAGGGACCCCCATCATGTGTCTTATCTGCTCCTCCCCTTGAATAGGTCTTTGGCTATCCCCAATAAATAGAGAATTGAAGCCTCTGTCAACATGTCACACTGAGAAGGGGCGCTTCTTTAGCAAAGCTGGCTGACCCTGTTTATGTGTGTCTCTAATCATGCTTGGTCCAGAGGGTGCCATGATGGCAATAAATGGCCACATATTCCATCTTTCTGCCTTTTTTCCCCCACCTCTGTGACCAACACATGGATTGGTTCACGGCCTCCCTTAGGGGCGCCAATGAGGAGGTTATAAGCCATTAAAAGCAAGCAGAGATGGCTCTCCGCTTGTTTCTCCTTCTTTGAGCAAAGTCCGCATGCTGGGCAGTCCCGGTCTCTCATCCGATTGCCTTGTGAATAGAACCGCGGGCCTCTGGCTCCACAGAGATAGTGTTATCTGGGCCACCACGGGGCACCCGCGGCCACCGAGTAAACAACACACTCGACGGGCAACACACACATCAGCAGGGGCGTGGACAATGAAACCTCTGGCACTACACAAATATTCCCCGTGCGTAATGAAACGGCACAGGGGCACCACGTGTGACACAGACAGTGGCAATTGGACTTTTTTTAGCCTATTATCCAGATTGTGACGTTGTTCTTCTGACTGTCACAGTATCAGCTTCTCCATCAGCTGGTCAGTGCACACTGCTCACGCTGAGGACTTGAATCTGACTGTAGTGGTCCCATGCTGTTTTAGGGAATCTGGGTTATTCCTGGAGATCTCCACACATGACCTGCCGCCACCGGTAAGCTTTGAGCCAGCCAACAATTTCAATTAAAAAGAGATTTGGGCTGGAAAGACGTATTTTCATATAACCCGGCATGGGCAGAGGCGGTCGGTTTGGAAGAGCTTTTCCAACAGGGCGCCCTGATCGACAAAAGAAGAAAATAAAGCAATTTGGCTTTCTTCGTCATTCTTAGCAGATTGCAAACGGATAATTACCATCATTACTGGCCATAATTTGACATGCTTAATAGCGCAGTCCGTCTCCCGAATAGTGAAGCACACTCCATAAAGTTTGAATCTACTTAAAGCCCAATATGTAATCATTAACCTTATAATGGTGCTTCACAAATCAGGTTGATGGCGTACGAGCTAATAATATATAGAATAGCATAGGTCAAGTCGTGGCAAAGTTGAATCACTTTTTTTTTTTTTTTTAAACAGTTTTAGAATTAAGGAGTTGCAGTTTTGATACAAAATAGATGGCAAGGACACTGTTGAATTCTCATTCTTTCTTTAATTGAGACCATGTATTGCATCGAAGCATGGTTGCATGTTCAAACAGCTCTTTAAAAAAAGTACAAAGGAAACAACATTGTAAGAATAAAGAAAAAACCAAATCACTTCATACCATACATCAATTCAAACTGGCCTTTTTCCAGTTGAGGTTCTATTAACTACGCTCAGTCCAACAGCATTATTATTCTCATACATGTTTAAAATTAGGTGATTAATTCCAAAGACAAACCCATTTATATTTAGAAAAAGATCAAAAGAAAGAAACAGTATCACCCAGTGACAAGATTTCTGAATCAACAAAGACCAATGACCTGCATATTTTTTTTATCAAAATAATTTGGCGAAATATAGTCAACGAATGCTAAGTATATGCAACTGTAGTTCAGATAACATTTATATACAACCAAAGAGAGTGTGTTATTTTTTTTAAGCCAGATACATTATTGCAATAGTCTTAGGGGCAATTAGGGCGTGATTTTACGACTGTGCATGCAAAATCAGATGAAACTTGATTGCACACACAAATTGATGTGGGAACTGACCAGGCACAACCTGGATTGCATCCGCCAAACGTGATAAATGGCTGCGCAGGATTAGGGCAAATTGGCGCATTTATCAGAGATATTTTTTTTTTTTACACCTGAGACAAATTGTGCTGACGTCAAATGCCAATAAAAATGATTTTAAAAAAATATCGTCTCTTCATAAATGCGATTTTGGAGCTTCCGGGTGATCATTTTAGTGTACTGTGATCATTAAACCTTACATCAACAGCGGGAAAAATAAACGCTGACATCGTGAATATTAGACATCTACTAGATCCTCTGCCTATCAAAGTGCATAATGTTTGACTGAGAAACAAGGCAATCCATTTTACACCTTCAACCCTTTTCAGTATAGAAGAGTGGCAAACGTTCCTGTTTTATGGTATATACTGCAGTGAATATGCAATATTATTAATATATAGAAATGACTTAATGCTAATTTCAGACTATACATTTTAAAGTTATCTGCAACTTTCATCACCACACAGCATACATTGGAGATGGCATTTTAGATGTTTTACACTGTACTGTTAGTCCCAAAGTAATAGCCAGTTGAATGCTAATGTAGCAAAATAGAATCCTGGTGTCTTCTCACTTCTATGACAGTGCTCAGTCGTTTTGATTGGATCCTGCCTTTTGTTCACGGGTAGTTCACCCAAAAAAATGGCTGCCGTCCATTTCCACTTTGTAGTCTTTCGTCCATCTTGTTGAAAGATTTCACTGTTTTAAACGTTCGCCCTGGTTCAACAGTTAGCAACGTTGAAATCAAAGCTGCTTCGTGTACCAAATATAGCGTAAGATAGCTGCTAAACGTTGATTAGTCTCTTCCCAACTTTAGGGGGAGCTGAGTAAAAGTCAACATGTGTGGTGTTATTGTGTTTGAATACAAAGCCAATAAAAGGTTGATCCTTGGACTGGAAGTCAGGCTTTCATCGGACATTAATGGAAGTGGGACTCAATGATCACAGATAGGCTTCGACCCGTTCCCATGGTTGCATCTCCATAAAGAAGCCCTCATACAGGCCAAAGCTCTGATCCAGAGTCAGTGGAATGGCCTGTGCCTCTTCCTTGAGCTCCTCCCAGGACACCACCTCCTCCGGCTGCTCCTGGAACAGGGAGGAAGCCTCTTCGAAATTCTGCAGCTGATTTTGACTCTGCAGGAGCTGATCTTGTCCGTCCAGCTGTTGCGGATGCTGCGGCGGCACGTGAAGCTCCGCCATGTTGACGGCCGAGGCGAGGCTCATGTCCAGATAAGCGTAGGGCGACTGGGAGGGATTCAGGTGCTGGCTCGGTCCCATGAGGTCTCCTGGGCCACACCAGTGCCCCAACCCGGCCGACTGCTGCCTCCCTTGCATGGTTACCTCCATCTCGCAACCCAGTGAATTCAGCGCCGTGTTGAGGTCCAAATCCTCAAAGGTGCTACAGTTCCCGCTCAGGACATCATCAAAAATGGACGTCAGGTCGAAATCCCCCCTCAGGATGTCTGTTTTTGGGGCCTCCGTTGCCAAAAGAGGGGACTCGGTCGCCCTTATGGCCTTGCTGTGGTTCTTCCGCTTGCTGCCTATATCCTTGCCACTTTGATAAGGGCAGCTGTTATGGGTACTGTGGCTACTCGAAACCAATTTGTTCTGTCTATGGACAGACCCGCTATTGTTGTAGCTGTTTGCAGACATCCTCCGGCGTTTGAAGATGCCGTTGACAAACATGTCGGCATACTGAGGATCGATCTGCCAGAAACCTCCTTTGCCAGGCTCGTCCTTCTGTCTGGGAACCTTCTTGAAACACTTGTTCAGGGACAGGTTGTGGCGGATCGAGTTCTATGAAATGAAGGAACATTTGAGCTACAGTGCATGCTTGTGTGGCTCTCATCACAGATAAATAGATCTGTAGGATAAAACGTTTATCGTTGTGGCAGTCAACAGACACACACAAAAGCTGCTGTTAGCCACTGATCACACTTCAGACACTCACATGCATAGACTCACTAACAGTACGTTAGAGCGACTTAACCAAATGAGGTGAACTTGGAGGAAAGGAGATGTGTACTTTTTGTTGTTGTTTGGAAGCAAATTCCCCTAATGAGGCTTTCAAGGAAGCTGTGTCGTGTACTTTGAAAACATAATCAGCTGTGTTTAGCTGATAGCTAGCTTAGCTATCTCTCAGGAGCCCTCATTAGCAAACACACTTAAGTGCTTGCTCCACCCCTCATTGGTAATAAAAATATAAATCATCATCAAATTGTGTATTTCACCATAGTTGTCCCCTCCAACACTCTCCTACAAGATTGGGGTGTGTGATGATGGTGACACAAGAGTCAATTACTCTTCCCTCGCTCACACACTCATTTATCTTAACCCTAACCCTAACCCTAACTCATCAATAATATAGAAGGAAGGCTCTGTTTTCAGTTACCTGCCAGCTGGGCTCCGCGTGTCTGTAGTAGCAGAAATTCTCTGTGATCCAGTTGTAGATGGTGGATAAAGTCACTTTGGGCTGCTTGCTGGCTTCCATGGCCATGCAGATGAGCGAGGCGTAGGAATACGGCGGTTTGACTTTTGGGTTTGTTTTGTAGTCAACCTCCGCTGGGGGGGAAGCTTGGATTGGGATGGACTGGAACGCACTGCCGAGATGCACGTAATTGGAGAAGCGCGGCACCAGAGTAGTGTCGCTCCCGGAGGTGACCGGGCTGCCGAGGTAAAGCGGCATCCCCGTGGCGGCCGTGTCCCCGGCAGGAGGGCTGGAGGGGGAGTCGGTGCCCCCTCTGGGAAAGCGTTTGAGAAAAAGATGCTGATGGGAGGAGGGAAAGGAGGAGGAGGAGGAGGAGCAGCCCTGCGCCGCGGCCCCACCGGGACGCTCAGGATCTGCGTTCACGATGGAGAAATTTTGGAGCCAGTGGAGGCTGGTGAGGCTGTCATCAAGGGGGGGCGAGTCGGATGCGATGATTTGATGATCCGGGTACGCCGTCAAGCATTTCTCCTTAAACTTATTAGCGTTGTCTGGGCTCGTCAGAACCGGCATCCTGGTTTTTCGTGACGAATAATTAACAGATTGGCATCTAAAGTTGCGTTTTTATTCTGAAAGCGACAAAACACAATTCTCCCATAAATATAACCACTGCGTAATGAGATTCAAACGTACATAAAGTTGTGTTACAACAAATTAAAATGCATTCAATGACTCTAAAGTTACCTTTCAGTTGTTTTTTTAGACGATGCTGCGCCTGCACCTGTTGCAGTGCGTCCTGCCTCTTCAAGGACTCAAGTGGCGCATCAGGTACGTGCGCAACAAGTGCATCAGAGGCAGGAGGAGGGCTCGGTTTGGTCTCTCCTGCGGCGTATGTAGAACCACAATGAAAAGAAGGGAAAAGGAAAAAAAACACCCACTTAGATCACTTCCATGTCGACTCTGGTGAGCTTTTGAGTCAACACTGTTTAACTGCTGTCGAGCCAATACGTGAGATGCCGAGGAGGAAGTACAATAAGATGAACGTAGAGCTCAGGAAAGACTGCCCACCATCACTTCAAGTGACTGGAGGGAGCTGTGATTGGCTGCTTGGCCTTGCCCTTTCTCTCCTTCCCTCTGCCTCTTTTCAAATAGTCTATTTCCATTTCACCTCCCAGCTTTTAAACACACTGAAATTTGACCTGTACACCTCTTCCGCGCCACACGTCCCGCGATGAGATACTTTAGCACGCCTAGGGATACAAAGAAAACCCTGACTGGCTATTACAAACTGCATTTCATCGTGTTCAGAGTAGTCAGGTGCCCTCGTGCAGATGACTACATGTAAATCACTTAATAATATTCTTTATTATTACATACGTACAGTAGGCTACACTCTAACTAGTAAAGTCATAAAGAGAAGAAAAAAACTGACTGACGTGTATAATTTTTTTAATTTTACTTTTATATAATATAGGCAACCATACAATAACCATTTTGATGAGTTAGCAAAATGACCGAAAAACATTTTGCTAACAGTTGTAAATAATGACATATTTTACTTGCATAGTTACAATTCAGATATATACACTAGTGCAGCTGTCTAAAGTAGCATTGAAAACCTTAACAATAAGACTTTGACAAATAAATCAAGATTGTCAATCAAGATTATATTTTTTTAATTAATTTACCATTATTATTTCTGAGCATTTGATCACTGCACTGCACAATATTTTATATTCTAGGATATAGGCCTGTCTATAATTCCATAGTAAGTCTGTTCTATTTCACTTACCCTTTTCTTAATATAGGTTATACGTCTAGTAAAAATGTTCATACATTTTTGTGTTCTAAGTTTTATTCATTTTTACATCCAAAACTGAAAACGCGCTTAAGCAAGTTTTATTCTTTTTTTATTCTAATATAACAGTTGTCGTCGAGCACGTCTTTCTTATTCTCAATGAAACACTGCCATCTAGTGGATTATGCCGCATTACAAATTCCAAATACCCATTAATTGCACCAGTGTGATCACAAATGCTTTTGTAGTTGTTTTGTTTTTCCTAATTAGCTAAACAGTTATATAGGGCATGTCATGAGATGATTTCTATTCTTCAAACCAACAAACACATCTAATGAAGATTTGGAGGGGCAGGCGCCCTGAGAATCACTCGCTGCCCATGCATTGACACTCAAAGAATGTGCATACATTTATGTCAAGCCAGCTGTCGCATCCCGTCAAGAGAGGCTGATTTTAGCAGTGTTTCTGGGTTTGTTCAGGTCCCCTCTTAACAAAGGCCTTGCTTGGTGAGACATGCAAATATTTGAACAGCTGCTCCTATTGTTTCCCAGTTTCCCACTGTCTTCCAGTACCAGGGACTGAGCAGTGAGCAGACATGAATACAGTACTGGCCACAGCACATCTACATGTAATGGTTTGGGAAAAGGCGTTTGATGAAGGCTTTTTACAACACCAGTCTTGTAAATGGCATCATTGACCTTTAGTCGGTGTTTAAAATACACGCAAGTGAACTACCACACATTCATAATGACATTCATGCATCAATGAATTACTTGATGTTAGCATAGGTGACGTACACGTAATTTGAAAAACCAAAATTGCAGTCAATTAAGATTGTATTAACAATATCGTGCATGCACGCAACTTTTTAATTGGATTTATTTGATTCTTTTTAATATTTAGTAACATTTACACGCATTAAAAATACCCCCTCATCCCGCATAAACAAAGTGGCAATTTATTTAGGATGGCAATTCCGATTTACGTATAAATTACGACGCTCGTGTTGGAACGGAACTTCGTCGCAAAACAAACCCTACACGTAATGTGTGTGCTGTACATTATGCGGTCAAGGCTGTTAAATCTTCATTTGTCCGCCAGAGGTCGTTTTTTCCAACTGTAACATTGTTGTGAAACTGCTTCCCACAAACCTGCCATTGATAAAAGAGCGTTTAAATGTTCAAAGGTGCAATCATCATTATGTGGGATTGATTTGCATCTCAGTTTGTACGAAAATTCCATATTTTAATCAGAACCTTGCATTTGTCTGACTATAATCTGCACATCTGCATTTTAACAAAGGAAGTAGTATTGCGGAAATTACGTAATCCTAATGCTGCTCTGTCACCGCATCCTGTTGTTAGTGTGCTTGATGTGTGTTAGTGTAATATTGAACAAGTCACGCGTGACTTATTTCCTGTGCCCATAATAACAACTTTTAATTTGATTTCCCTCCAATTGCTTACAGTATGTTATTCATCATTTAATTGAATTGTCTTGTATGTCATCCGGATGTTTTGTACCAGATTAGTTCAACATAAATGCACCACATTTGTACATGCTGCCGTTTTATTTGGCGACAATGTAGCAATTAGGAGTGCATGCAATAACGAATATAAATTCTGTAGGAACAGTGCGATACATTTTTGTCGCTTTATACACGCATGGCTATCGGTTGTCCCTAAATTAACTCGGAGCGATGTAATTGGCGTTGGTGGATTTGTTTACCATATTTGGCAAAAGAGCGGTGCTGCGAGCGGCAGAATTGGACGAGAGCGGCCGTCATTCACAAAAGTCAACCTTCTTGGAGCTTTACAAACAATGCGGGTGCTTGTGGGACTTGTAGTCCAAAATAAACTGTCGCCGAGAACACTTCTACGTCTTTTTAGAGCTACTGCGTTAATTTCATTGCATTTTCTAAGTTGCTGTTTGAAATCCATCTTTTTCATGTGATTTCTGGATTTGTATATCATTAGGAATTCGTACACGGCAGTCATACACGACTAAAAGCCACGCGTGAGAAGAGACCCTCCTGTTTTGGACTACAATTCCCTTGCACATTGTATTGACTCCATTGGCTAAATAGCGCTGCCAATCACACGAGGTCCCGGCCCCACCGCTCCTACAGTAAATATTTGTTTTCGGCCAGCCGGCTGTAATGGTGGACGACTGAAGGGGAGGAAGACGGAATACAACTCGAGTGAAGAAAAGAGGAAAACGGTCGAAAGTCTGCTTTTGACTTAGGACACGGGTTTCGTCGAAAATGGATGAACTTAAACATCAAGTCATGATTAACCAGTTCGTCCTGACGGCGGGTTGTGCAGCAGACCAAGCGAAGCAGCTCCTGCAGGCGGCACATTGGCAGTTTGAGGTGAGGGGAAAAGAAAATGAAGTCTGCACGCGGCGACTGTTTATGTTTGCGACGATCGACTAGCTAGCGCCTGTGTGCCTCGCCAAACATTCCTACCTCGTTGTAGTCCAACAAACGCGCTTTTCAAACATTTCACTGTAATTGGAAGTTAAATATTAATTTTGCACACAATATAAAGCTGTAGCAGGGTTGCGAAACGCACTCCCTAAACATATCCAATTAGACTTCACTCGAGATTAAATTCTATAATCCGACCTACGGTAGCGTTGTTCATGTGTGTGCAATTCCGCAATAAATGGCCACCGTTTTGTCTTGCAAACCCGGACATGCAATTGTTTCGCCATATGCCTGTTCTATTGCGAAACAAGTCACGATCGACCGTAGCGTTGGCTTCTCTGTTGATAATAAAACACACAAAATGTAATCTAACTTCTGTTTTGTTTCGATTTTTTTTTTAGACTGCCCTCAGTGCCTTTTTTCAAGAAACAAATATCCCATATGGCCATCATCATCAAATGGTGAGTTTGGGGTGAAAATAAATCTTTAATCTTAAAATGTTGATTTCTTTATGTACTTAAACAATCGACATAAGCATTAAACTGTCCTAGGTTGTACGAAGGGCGATACCGACCCTCACAGGCTGGGAGGGTTGGTGTGTTACTAACAATAACAAAGCACATGTCGGCCATGTTGTGAGCTTCCAGAAATACTGTAAACACACACAGGCATCAGCCACGCTGACACAGAACCTCCAAGGGGGAAAAAAGAAGGAACTACTAATGCTTTTTAGTTTAAAAGAAAAGAAAAAAAAGATTTTTTTTTTTTTTTTTTTTAGGACATTCGTTTTAGTTGAGAGCGGAAAATACAGTGTTTCCTGGAAGAGGGGCAGGCAGTGCCTTTCTCAATAGTCTCACTGTGCTTGTATTCATTTCATTTGCTTGTTGCTACTCCCCCTCTCTCATGACACATCAGCAACCTTGGGAGGGAGGGCAGACACAATTGTAGGGTAAAGTAGAAGGTGTCGGGGCTATATAAACACACACACACACACACACTTTAACCTTTTGAAATCTCAAGCACCGCAGTGATTCTTGACTACCTAGTTTATCATTTTATAATCAAAGAAGCGTACCCTTAAATACAGTGTAAACACATAGCATTGCTGTTTTGACGTATGTCTTTAAAGGGCGTGGCGTAGTGTGTGACTTCAGGAGGCCATTTACTATGTTTCATACAGTCTTGAGTGTCTTCTCCTTGCGAGGAAGGAATTGAAGTATGAATATAAGAAGTTATGTCTTCTATCCCGCAAGGGTCCCTCGTGAAATAAATTGGTGTGATATTTGTACGCGGTAGGTAGCAGATTCTGTTGTCAGTATCAAATTTCAAATAACACCTCATGCCTAAACTGTCACTTTCCTTTCATGTGCATTTCTTATTTTAACTGAAAGTCATTCATTAAATCAAACTCCATTTTAGGAAAGACATTACGATGAGTAAGTAAATCACAACGCTACTTTGTCATCCAATTGCGGGTTTGTTTACTTGTAAGTTACGGGGCAGTGCGTTTTGCCTTATTTAGATTTTTAAAGCCGCTTTAATTATTTTTTCATAACAATGTGGCTCCTGCTCATCGTCCTGTCCCAATAAAAGTATCTTCAATTTAATACATTCCAATCTTTAGCAGACATTGGAGCGCCTCCCGAATATGTGTGGTGTTGTGTTTAGAGGTGTGTTCTTGCGTAATCACAAATTCTTCTCCTCTTTTTGGCTTATGCCAACATGTACGCCTTTCTCCTCCCGTGTGCTTTATCATGTATTTTGAGGTTGCTCATTGTGTGTGTGCATGTGTGACTCACAACACTAGTACAGTAGGGTGGCATGGCCAGCTTGCATGCCACATTGTTCATTGCAGTAGAGATTAAATTCAGTCTGCTTCAGTGTTCTCACTCTTAATGATTATTATCATGTCAAATGGCAATACTAACAAAAAATGTTATTAGTAAGCCATTTTGTTGAAACTACAATTATGCAAAAGAGCTAAGGCAACCTATTTTTTTTAATTAATTGATGAGAATAAAACAATCTGTCTCTGAATGTTCTGAACACTTGCTTTCATTCCAGGGTTGGAGTTGGGGTTAAATTGGCTCATGTTATTCATTTAAAAGAAAAAAAAAAAGCTAAATATTTGGTACTGAGTTGACAATGCAAGTACTGCACTGCCCTTTGCCTCGATTGCATAAAAGACCAAAATCAACTCCAGGCCATTGCCAGAATTCTCAACCGTCAGTGAACCGACTAATTAGTTCCTCTGCCCATCTCTACTCGCTAGTCAGTAGAAAATGTCTTTTTGGCTGACCAGGTTGACAGTGCAGGCGAGGTGTCTCTATAATGATAGTTTTTCCGTCCTAGTTAAATCACAAACTAGTACCTTGAGAGTGAGATGAGAAAAATCTATCCAGCTCCATTTTTGACATCAATGGAGGTTCTCTTTCAAATATATTTTTATTTTAACCATGGCAACGGAGCATTTCTGGTGTGGGCTGTTCCTAAAGGTAGACAAGCCTTCACATTCCGCTTCACCAGTGTGCCTTTTATTGACAAAAAGTCTCTTAATGTTACTTGGCACACACACACACACACACCAGAACAAGAAGAACCATGGGAGGATTTAGCTTGCTAAATCTCTTGTCGTCATTTAGGTTTTTTTTCTTGACTGCGTGTGCTTGGGCACGCCATGTGAACGTGCTGCCCTTAATCGCACATACTTCCGGTCAAGAGTGTTTGTTTTTCCTTACATGTGTGCAGTGTGTCACTCACAGTGCCCTACATAAACCCACACGTGGGACAGTTGTTCAACGGTTATCTCTTATTTTGAATTGTAGGATTCATCAGGGCGTGTTGACGTTCTTCTACTCGGGTTTGAAACGGCAGTTAGGGGGGAAAAAATGCAGTTTTGTGTAATCTTTGATTGATCCTATCTGCGTGTCATGACGTGTTCTCTAAGATCTTAGAGGGAAAAACAATTGTTCTTCCCAGAGCTCTGTGTTTCCATGATGATACATTCTCCTCATACAGCTTCTATAAACATGAGCAGTGAATCCTCATGTGACCAGAAATAAGGAAGTGGCCCAGCTGGATGACTTCCACAGCTGTCCGGGAACATGTGACCCCCCCCCCCCCCCCCCCCTATCATCATGTGACTCAGCCGAGAGGCTAACACAGTGACAAAGCCTGCTTTAATCCTGCCACAGTTATGGCAGTTAAAGAAAATGCAGGAAGGGACCCATGTGGTTTCCCGGGAACAAAGTCGGGACTGGGTTGTAATGGTACAAAGACAAAAAAAAAAACTAGAGCACCCTAAAATGCTGTCATAAAAAAAATAAAAAAAAAATCTATCTTTTTAGATAGCACTTATGTATGAGTACCCCCATACTGTGTGATAAAATGTCAGGAACAAACAAAGTTCGTTGTGTCGTAATTGCTGGTTATCACTACCATCAATGTGAATTCAGCGCATTTTATTAAGGTCAATGTGCAGTTTCTGTAGAGCAACCAAGCCTTTCTTTCACTTCCTGTGGGTTTGTAGTTTTTATCTCCGAGATTAGACTTGGACGTGATTCCATGTCCATGCTTACAGATGCAGAATTTGCCATTCATAAATCATGACAGGACCGCATCGACTGTCTGCTCTCATTTCTATGTGTCTGGACCACCATGTGTCGTCACGTTGACGTTTTAGAGATGATGGGTGAATAAAGGAGACTGTTTGCACCGACGCGTCTAGCTAAGTGGAGTATGCTAATGCCAGGTATTTGGCCAGGCTTACTAAGGCCTGCTTTGTATGTCAGCCACAATAGACAGACAATAGCATAGACAATATTTAATGCATTTCACCCAATGTCTGTGCTTTTTGTCATGCACAGGAGCAATCCCATTACCGTGCACTAGTGGTGAGGCTGCTATGCCAGGCAGTTGGCCACATCTGAAGTGGCTAGCTCGGGCAGTGCTCTTTCGTGTTCCAGCATGTTGCCCTGCACGTTTCCTGGAGCACAGCTTTCCCAGAAGCCTAACCACTCGCACAAAGGCTTTTCAATACACACAGCTTAGTGAAAAGATTTCTGCTTCCAATTCACTTCTCTCATCCCTATGCTGCGGTCAGGCCAGGAAAACTACTTGAAACTTTGAAGCCGCTTTTCTTCTGCAGCTAAACATTGCTGTCACATTGGCCCGTTTGGCAGTCTGGCTCGGGGTCAGCTGACATTTGAACACAGACTAGCTAAGATCTAATCTTACTATTCCTGTGCTCTCACCTTCACAAGCTTAGTTCATCATTTTTCCTGCTTGCCTGGATCTCGTTTGTAAGCCGTTTTCTCATCCTCCTATTTGTTCCGAGCAGTGTACGATCCCAAGTTTGCCGAGTGAAGCAAAGTGATGGCACTAGACTCGTTCAGATAGTGACAAATAGTGTTTCTCTAGGCAATCTGAACCCCGAGTGCTTTCCTTGCTCCTGCTCTCACTCGTGATGACCTTCGGCCCAGTTTTCGTAGCCGGTCTTTTACCAAGCCAAACTATTTTCCTACACATGAGTGAACTACGGCATCAATTGTTAGCATGCTTGGCATTGTCGCGCGTACTACAGAGTGCAACAAATGTTCCATTTAGTCTCCCACTTGTATCATTTTCATGTCGCAGGCCTCCTAATGTCTTTCCGTCTTCCTCGTGTTGTTTCACTGTACATTTGACATAAGCATACAAAAACACAAGGTGGACTGGCTAATGATCAACTGTGTGCATAGAAGGGATTTCAGCTGCTTGAAGCTGAGTGGGAAGGAGTTGAAAGGTCAGGGTTGGTCTTAACTTCCATGCCGGCAAGAAGTCGATTCATTGGACACGTTGGGCGAATGTTTTCACTTTGCGCAGTGATTAACTCATCCACTTTGCCAGTGGAAAAACAGGAAAGTAATCTATTATTATGCGTTTCAAGTTAGCCCAAGTTGTACACAAGTGCCATGTTGTTGCTCCTCTGATAAGACTTTTGACTTAACTTTCCCCTCATAAACATTCCATCCAAAATAACACCAATGTTACAAGGCAATCTTTATTTTATCAACAGTCTGCTTGGTGCAAAACATTTCTTCATTTGCAAATGCACTTATGCAACTGTTGTATTTATCTCAAGGAAACTTGTAGTCTGCTTTCATTTCAAAACACGTATGTGAGTTTTTTATAGTCTGTGTAAACTTCTGGTTTCGACTATGTGTCTCTACTTGCCGGAGCAATAGGAAATGAGTAGATTGCTATTCATATATTGTAAAAATTAAAAGCCTGGGGAGTTTGTCCTGTGATGTAGCATCACTGAAGATAACATAACGTAATATGTAAAATGAGAGAACCCCCACTTGGTCCTTTAAGCCTGGCACACACTCGAAGTATTTCTCAGGAATGCGTTTGGTGAGGTTTGAAATACCTCCCATGTCATCTGTTTGCACATACACAAACACGCACCAACGTTCAGCTCACAAACGGTGGAGTTTTTCGGTGAGTTGAAGCTCGCCATTGCCTATTTCTGGTACGGCATCGAGTATGGCTTGCCAGGCGATGACCACAGAGCCTCAAAGATCTGCGCTCTTTCCTTACAACAGTCGTCCCTATGGTAACGCCACACTTGTTGGCTGCGTTTTGAACACAAACTCCCAACTCTTTCTAATCGCCGTGTTTTTTTTTCTCCAAATGGCTAGATTACTCTTGAATTTAAATCACTCTTTGATTCGATCACTTAACATTACTCGGATTATACCCGGCAGCGTTTCCACTTGGAGCAGTGGCTTCTGTCATTAGAAAGAAAATCAATCATCCTAATCAGTTTTTGATTAACTTTACATTCGTTGCTCAGCACGTAGTAAACATAAAGTTAAGCCTTAACTGTTTTGTTACATTCACTTGAGTTTTTTTTTTGGGATAATCTACTTATCGTGCCCATTTCCTTGCTCTGAACAGCTTCTTTGTAAATGTGCATCCTTTATTTGTTTACAGTACACAGTCTGGTGCTGAAGTGACCTTTACGGTACAAATGGAGCATTGTTCTTTTTAGACCGTGCATGGAAAATATTTTTTACACAATCTCAGTCCCCCCGAGCAATGTGGTTCTATAGTCAGATGTTGCTAGCATTTCAAAGTAATTCGGATTTATTTTGACCGTTTTGAAATGTTAGAATTCCTCACTAAATTCGATTAATCTTTTACGGCAGATTCCAAAGAGGCATTTTGTTGTTTTCATTCCATGATTAATTTTTCGCTAATTTAATGTGACATCGTTGACAAATATTACATTCAGGCAGTTTGTTCCTAATGATCCCACTGTGGCGACAGATGCTTTTACATTCCTTTCCGATTCTTCTGTTGAGTCTCAAACAAAAACTAAACATGGCCTAGGCATGTGTTAGCAAAACAATGCAACTGCGTATGTTTATGGATGAGTCAGCGGTCTTGGCAGACAACCTGAGAGGACAGGTGTCAGGTTTTTGCCTTCATTTTCTATTCAAGGACATTGAAGGCCTCATCCACAGTGACCCATCCAGAAGATAAACAAATCCAGACACTAGCCGCCACCGTAGTGCGCTCACAAAAAGCCGTACTGTAGAGGTCACGGGTACTTTCTAGGGTGTCGTTTTACCGCAGGAAACGGCCTCAAAGACATGAGCCAGCACTTCCTGACAGGAGTGCACCATGCTCACCTTACATAACGGCGTGCCAAAGGGAGAACCTATGGTCCAGTCCAACCTAGTTAAGCGTAACCCTGTGAAATATTAAGCAGCAGCACTTTTAGGGGGCACGCTGGTTCATTTTCAGCCACCCCCTTGTTCGAGAGGAATGCTATTCTCCTGTTGTTTTTCGGACCACCGCTCTGACTCCGAGGTCAAGCGCGTGGCAATCTCCATGGCATTACAGGATACAGTGGCTCAGACTGAGGTCGGTGCCATGAAGCTTCAGTGTTTTCCAGCCTATCCTGTTTTTCAAGATTTTAAATTACGTAGTAGTACTAGTTCACCAAAGCTGGTTTTTAGAGCCTGGCCAATTGATCGGTGGGCTGATTATATTAATGAGCCTGCAGTGACCTCTTTTTTTAATTTATTTTTTTATATATAAAGTCTGTGACTTGGGTGTGTGTCCTGTTTACCATTTATTTTTAAGTGGTAAGCCTCCTGGATGAAGGCGGCTCCACCTTTGCCTCCCGCTGGAATACAGCAGGTTGTTGTTTTCCTTGTGACAAATGTCTTGGACGAAGCTGGGCATGGAGTTGTGTGCAGGAAGTGGGTGAAAGGCACAAAACATTGGCCCTGCAAGCTTCAAGGCACTTGGTTGCTGTTTTTGGTACAGTCATGAGTTTGGTGTGTGTGTGTACTTTGGGTGTGTTGCCTGGAAGCACACAATAAGATTATTTTGGTGTCTATTCATAGTGAGAAAAAAAGAGACAACCTGGCCTCTCAGTGAATCATGAATTGATTTGTACTCCCGAGGGTGTCGCTTGACCCAACCTTGGAGAAACCGGATGAAAAGGGGCGGCAGAGGGATGTTTGAGCTTCTGAGCACCATCAGCGCATGGTCAAAATGTCTACTTCCTGTTTTGAAAAAGCACTAATCCACAGGTGTCAAACTCAAGGCCCGGGGGCCAGATACGGCCCGCCACATCATTCTATGTGGCCCGCAAAGACAAATTGTGCATCAAATTTGTGTCATTAATAGAATTGAAAATTGTCTTCACTTTTAATATCTTTTTTAAAAATATTTGACCAGTTTTTACTCGTCTGATTTGAAAACGAGTTATTTGTCAGTTTGTTTTGCATCTTTTACTGTATATAATATGAGGTGCTCATACATTTATTTGGGTTAACAGTCATAATGGCCCTCCGAAAGAAGCTATGACTACAATGCGGCCCGCGAAAGAAATGAGTTTGACACCCCTGCACTAATCCGTGGTTTTCCTTTCCTACCCTCAGATGTGCACGCCAGCCAACACACCAGCGACACCACCCAACTTCCCGGATGCCCTGACCATGTTCTCCCGGCTCAAGGCGTCCGAGAGCTTCAACAGCGGCAGTCCGATGTCGGCGTCGGCCGCCACTTCGCCCCCGCCGCCGCAAGTCGGCGGCTGGGGGGTGTCACCCAACGTGCCCAGTGTGCCGCCACCCCCGCAGGGACTCTGGACTCAGGGGCAGCCCCCCACACAGCCCTGCCCCGCCTGGCCCACGGGCGTCAACCCCCACGCGGGCGCCGAGCAAAAGGCGAGCGTAGCGATGGAAGCGGAGAGATGAATTGCCACGCCCCCACCAACCCCCGCCCAACCCCGGAGAGGCGGGCGATTTTGTCTTTCCCCCCCAAAAAAAATAAAAAATAAAATGGATGTGGCAAGAATGGACGGACAGATATGGAAAGACGCAAACCAAGAAAAACTTTGGGTGAACAATTTCAAGAGGAGAAAACCAATGCAAATATGAAAAGTAAAAAAAAAAAAATAGAAGATACGCACACACATAGTAATAAGAGTGTATGTGAAATCTTAGTTTTTTTCTTACATAAATGACAAGAGAAATATTTGAATTTGGAAAAAAAAATAGTCACGCCCAAGGATTCTATGTGATGTTCAAGGACGTTCAAGGCAGCAAATTTTGTAGGTTTTTTTTCAGCCCCTCTCCCCAACCTCCCCCCCCACTGGTCTTGTTGTGTTTCCACAACTGTCTGTGCTGCATGACGACAGAGGAACTTGCAATGCAGTGTTTTAAAGTGACTGAAGCATCATGCACCAGTGTGTACGTCTGGTTGGAACCCGTACGTGGAAAATCTATATAAATGTCTATGTAAACACAAATACACATGCGTTTGAGGAAACGCCTCCATATTCTCATCCCCATCGTCAAGGCGGGGCTTCTTCTTACCTCACCTGGTGGTCACCTGACTTCTTTTAGCCAATCAGGGATTCTTCTTAAACCAACCGTTGGCGCTGACGACACAGGACATATTCTTAACAATTTTGGGGCGTTTTTTTTTTCCCCCCAATCTTAAATGCAGATGCCTCTTTTGGTTCATGCTAGCTTATCCGCAAATACAACGGCTTATTTTTCAACCGATGTCTACAGCTGTATACTTTTGAGATGATGGGTTGTACAAGGAAAAAAACAAAACATCACTAGTGGTTTAATATAACATTGTTTGTAACGATGATAGTTTTATTATCTGGGAGCCGAGGCGGTTCTGCGAAAGCAGCTAAACTGGCTCTAGGTGGGGGGAGGGGGAGACGTGACTACTCCATTTTTTGACTCTTTGTAAACATTTTGCATGACTTGTCAATAATATCTTTTATAGCAAAATTACACATGCTTTCCAAAGCTAATAATGACAGCTAATTTGAGTTGGATCATCTCACGATAAAAGAGAAATACCCCTGACAGGTTGCTTGAGATGAAGACATATTAGGGCCATACAAAAAAAAAGAAAAAATGATTCTAGAGAAAAGTTGTAGGATTGCGAAAACTACTTTTGGGTGATAGAAAAGGCTACAAAGCATAGTCAAGAAAAGGGAAGTTGTAATATTTAAAGAAAACAATGGTTTATTGAGACAATTGAAGGATTTCAAGTACGATACCAAAAAAGTAAATATTGTAAGATTTTATTTGTTTATTTTTGCTATAGTGGGTCTTTTTTTTTCTAAAGATTTTTTCTCCTACAATATGAATGTGGCTATTTGTGTTTTGAATCAAAAACTGAATCAGTTGCCGGTCCTCCAATTTGTTAAGGAGGGCAAAGGGCAACTCAGTGGGGGTGACCCTGATTTATGGCAATATATTATTACATGCAGGGTCCACCCCTGGATTTGTGTTATTTTCATTATTTTATTTTTGGAGATAAATAATATTTTATCTTCCTGGTGGATGTTTTTTTTTTTTTTTAAGTCAAACCATTAGGGCAATTTTGAATCTAATGAAAAAAAAAAAAAGTCCCTTGGTTTTATTTTGATCAAACTTGTTTATCAATTCATCTTTCCCTTGCTTCCTACTTTATTTGGTTAAATCTGAGTGTTTTTCTGGGTTGGCCTGTTCATAAATGGTTTCTCATGTACGTCCACTTCCCCCACTTTGTATGACTGTATGAGACCATTCCCACAATATTTGTGGACTACCTGATAATTAACTTATCATTTTTGTGAACCTAAATAAATATTGTTTGTCAACCGATTGAAAAAAAACATTGCTTTTAATGTGTTAATGAAGATCTTATGATATATTGAGGAATTGTTAACTAACCTCTTTATTCTTTACCCCAATAAGGTATTTTGGTAACACCTCACCCCGAAAGAGTGCCACAGATGAAAAGCAAAATGAAGGATAGAATAGAAGGAGACGAGTTCAGCTGCAAAGCAAGCAACCGGTATGTCTCCTTGAATCGTTGACTCCTCAGATGTAAACACAAAACACCAGCTGTCCACAAGCTTCCAACACATTAGCACAACCACAGTAAATCCAAGACTCCATGTTCTAAACTGACTTTCACACCACTTGCTCTTCTATGAGAACTGATCATGAGAGCATGTGCCAATTTGTCAATGTTCTAGTTGCTGAGGATTTGAAATGTATGTCGACAATTGCAACACAAAGAAGAACACTAATGAACACAAGTTGACCCAGAGTTGTAATGTAGGCTGTGAAAATCAGTACAAATAACTGTAATTGCCACCTAATTTGATAATTGATTAGTTATGAATTAATTGTTGCTTCTCTGCAAAAGATGCCTTATTAAGATGCAAGTTGCTGAAAAATTGAACTCACCAGCTAGCAGAACAGGAACGGACAGTGTTGGCGCCTCACACTCCTCGTCAATCTCGATTGCAGACACGTGACCCTTCACCCGCTATTGACCTCTGAGGGTGAGCTGAGGAGCAAAATTGTAATATTTGTCACAACCATCTGCCAAACACTGAAATAACAATCTAATTTTTGTCCATTTGATTTTACCCCCTTTAGAAGCACAAAATAGATTTTTTTTTTTTTTTTTTTACGATGTGCTGTAGTTACAGTATTCAAACTAAAAGCTTTTAAATTACGACAAACATTCCGTGTTTTGTTGCAATCAGCCAAGTGCCTCGTCACATTTCATAATTTTAATCTGACAAATCTTGACACAGCTTGTCTGCGTTTATAGCTGCCAAAGATTACAGCAATGTGTGTGAGACCGCAATGAACCCGCGACAATGGCTGTGTGCCATTCCGGCCACTCTTGTGTCCGAGATCCTGAGTGGAACACAAAGGAACACATAACTCTTTCTGCTCTCGCTGTTGTATCAGTGCTGCCTGATTGCATGCATTAGCACCAGCCTCAACAAACACACACACACTGGGGGAAGTGACATTCCCATTTCCTGTAAGGCATCTGAATGGCATGAGTAAAATGATGTACTGTAGCAGTATTCCAATACAGTAGGACCAAACCAAACTCATTTAAATGCAATGTGAGCAAAAGAAAAACAGCAAGCCTGTAAACTGTAGATTAGTGCGCACGTTGCCATAGCAGCAGTTTTATCAGAACTGCTTTCAAAGAGCCACTCTTAGGCTTTTTGTGGATACAAAGAACAAAAAAAAAGCTTGGTAATAATTGATGAATGAAAACGTTACTCAGAGGTTTACTTAATAACTCGTTATATGACTGTCCAAATGCGTTTACTGTGTACTAAATGCTGTCACTCAGCTTGACATTTTTTTGTGTCCCCAATAAAAAAAAAAAAAAAAAAGGCTTTTATTCAATGTGCAGTCACAGAAAAGGAGCCAGCCGGCCGGGCCTGTCCATAGTAACTCCACCTCCCTTCTGACAAGAGGAGATTGGAATGCTTCAAATTAGATTTTCCAAAGTGAAGCCAGACAAAAGTGTCCCATAAAAAACATTTTACAGGTGAACGAGCAGCTTGTTACCCTGCAGGCTATCGCCACCACAAACATTCTCACACACATGAAGGCAGCTGTTCTTTTGTACCCGAGTGGAACGGTGGCCCATTTCCAAAATATGACTTACTGTATATGTGACTCAGTGTGCACTTCTAGCTTAGTCTGCTTTTTATCAAACTCGTCTGTGAGGCAGATCTATGCTCGCAGCCATTATGAAACATTCATGATTACCACAGGGGGAATTTGAGAGCAAGCAGAGACCCTGCCAATTGGTTGTACAGAACATAAACTGAACACTTAACATGAATTTGACCATTAAACACATACTGTATATAAACAGTAATGGGATTATTAAATTCACAACATTGACTTGCAATATCTTGTTTGTATTGCCTTTTGGCTTGCACCCTTGATTGTAATTGACAGACTCCATTTTTAGTTTCATCATTTTTACCCAATGTCTATTTCTGATCATTTCCAAACCATCTACAATTGGAATGTGGACAGTTGTGTAAGTCCAACTTGTGCTCCAGTAAGATAACGTGCACATGTGAGCTGAATGTGATTCACATGTGGCCTTTCATAGTGTTGATCCCGCATGTTGGCACAGTGCCTGACATTCTCTCGCTCGTCCTGTTTTTACCCCCGACCCCCCTTTCTCCCTCACTAGAGTGGCGCAATGATCGCAGATGTCCAAGAAAGACAAAAGAAACTTGTCTCTATTTGATGACATCATTGCTTCAATAAGCATGCTCGCGATCATGGATCAGATTCCAATTCTTGCCAAATTCAGCTGCTGTCCAGGAAATGGGCACCACAATGTCCTGCCAAACACACATACATCATATGATGCCATATTTCACTCAGTGACATCACTAACTAGATGTGATGTCTCAAAGCAGTCGTGGCACAGGATGATGTCATCATTTGAAGATAGGACACACAAAGCTCAGGCAATGACGCAACGGCCAGTCTGAGCCACAACCGAATGGCGTCACCATGGACAGCAAATAATCCTCAGCTACTCGTCTACTGTACGGTCGGCTAATCACAGATTGACCTAGATCGAGCGCAATCATGATAGCGTGACGCTCAAAGAGCTGCTTTCTTTCCTAGGCCTTTGGTTAGCTGTTATGTAACTGCTTCTCGTGACGTCTATAACATCCAAATGTGCAATTTTATTTTTTTAGGAGTTTGTAAAAAAAAAAAGTTTGTAAAAAAAAAAAAAAAAATGCACTAAATAAACTATTGCACCTTACTAATGAGCCTTTACCATAAGAACATCATATTGGAATCTCTGTATGATGTTTAACTTTCCTATGTTATAAAAGCAAACCAAAACATGAAACAAGCCTCTCATTATGACATCAGGAAGATAATTTCCAATTCATTCCTTTTTAGCATTGCATCTCATAGGATTGTGGAAATGTACCTACAACTGTTGTTTGTAACAAAATGCTATTGCAGCAAATGTTCACTTTCATGGAACACAAGCCGAGAGGCAACATTTGCTGCTGAATAATGAAAGTCATTAGGCACGCCGAGGCTCCCCTGTGTGACTAATACCCCGACAGGTGGCACACACGCATGTTTTATTGTTATTTGATATCTCACACCTAACTGAGAAGAAACCGCCGAAACATGTCAGGTAATGAACCTAAAACAATTAGTTTGATATAAAAGAAACCAGTGAAGTGATTAAAAAAAAGGAAAAACAAGATGAACTTAGTACAATTATAACTGAGAAACTAGTTCGCACTGCAAAAACTAACCGCATAGAGGAAGTGAACTGCTAATATCTAGCCATCCATGTTCGGGCCCTTTTTACTGTTGAAACCAGTCAATCACAAAGCCATTTACATTCACATCAACTGTCACTGAGTGGGAACCCAAAGATGGCAAAAGCATGAAAGTCAGGCGAGTGAACTGTTATATCATCAGTGGCTTGGAACTAAGTTGAGATGAATACATACATGCACAAGCAAATAGATGATGGATGGATTGGTGTTGTTCCCCTGCAGGATTGGTGATGTCATCCATGTAAGCTGAGGACACTGAAAGCCTCATCTCCTGCATGTTAGTGTGCCATGATGACATCTAGTGGTCACAAAACACACCCACGTTGGCTTTTTCATCTGGGGAGTGAAATATAAGTGCAATTTCAATCTAAAGCAGGAAGAATCCTGCAGTTTCTTTTGTTGCTGACATCACCATGATGACAGTGACCCGACAACCCGCAAGCACCATAGGAACAAGGCAACACAAAGCTTTAAGGATGTCACCACAAAGCATTGCACGGTGTTAAAAGACAAAGGTGTCCCAATGAGGTCACAAGATAAGGCTTCATGAGGTAGGATCATGGCGTTAACGCTGACATACTATTGACATTTCACAGAATTTCACCTTTAAAGTCATTCTTTCACCCCGAAATCTAATGGACACCTTTATTGATGTTTCAATATTGTGAGCTTCCTATAAATTATTGGTGGAGTCCTCAAAACATAGTCCTCCTGTTTAGAACTAATGTTTTCTCATACATTTAGCAGTACAGGGATTTGTGATTTTGATAAGTTTGTTTTGTTATTTTTCAATACCACTGCAATTCCTTGAATTTGATTCAGTACTAAAGAAGACATCAAAAACTGACGTTTTAATTGTTTGGCTCTTGGGTGCCTATTTAAATATCCTTTGCAAATTATTTTGTATTTAGAAAGGAACAAAATGAGGACAATTTATTGACCCGCCTATTATTGCAGAAATATTGTACATCGTCCGCAGGCACCACGCTGTCGCCATCTCCTGGTCAGTTATGAAATGCTGTCGACAACTGCCGGGAGTTGATTTTAATTTGGAGTGGCGGGCCCAACATATTTTGTGACCATTTTAGTGGAGGTCTATTTGCTAATATTTCCCAAACTTAAACGGATTGAAAGGTGTCAAGCTAAATATTTTCATATCGTGCAGTAATCGCCGCTGTTAGTGCAAGTCGCCAAAGACGCGCTTTTGTGTGATTTGAATCGCGCTTTCTCGGCTACTGTACACTTCCGCTTCAGCGAGCTGCTACCTCTTCAGGTTGTTACCATTTGGGGTTTCGAGTGAGTAATGTCAACTCTTTCCAAGCTCTCTATTTCCTGTATGTATGTAATGCATACATGTAAACAATGATGTCAGGTTTTTACTCAGCAAAAGGATCAGCAGACAAAAAACAGTGAGGCAGAATATTGAGTCTTTTCTCGCGAGGAGTGCATCCAGACTTACAGCAATCCAAAATACACTAAAGGTTTTTTGCACCCCCCGCTCTTTTTATTTAGGAATGCCCTACCCACAGTGTGAGACTAGCCCCTGAGGTGGGGGGAAAGCTTGGGCTTTGTCTCATGAGGGAAGGAAAGAGATTCTATGTGAAAAAAGAAGTTACAGATGAGAACCAAAAAGGGTGCAAGGACAGGAGTCTATGTGAAATAAGAAGTCACAGACAAAACACCATGAGAAAAGAGTGAAAAGACAAAATGCTATGTGAAATAAGAAGTCACAGACATAAACAAAACAGTTTGAGCTATCAACAGCCTTCTTGGAGTCCCCGAGGCGTAGAAGGTCAGGAAGCTCCAGACAGCAACGTATGACTGGTGGACATCTGCAAAACGAAACAGCAAGCATACTGTGCAATAATTTTATTAATAAGTACTCATTAGGGAACGCATGATAACATATATATACAATTTACCTATCAATTCCCCCCTGTTTATCATAAGTTCCCGGAGACCAACCCATCACCCATATGGCCACTTCCAAAAGATTTTCAGCCCAGGGATCACATTTCGCAGGAACTAATTTACACCCGGGAGGAAACTGAGTTGTAATAGGCAAAATCAGGGTCAGAAAACAAACCGGACAGGTCTACCACAATAGATTCGCTGACCGGGTCGTCACTAGAGAAAGAATCCCCGTCGACCGAAAGGTCATCCCCTTGGAGCAACGGGAAAGTCTCAGCTGGTGGAGAGATAGCAGTCGCAATTAGCCTGCTAATTAGGGACCGGAGACAAGGGATGCAACAACATCCACACAAGGTCAAAATGGCAGAGAAAACGGCAACGGAGACCAGGGCAGAGGAAACCAGGGTGCGGTACTTTCCGAACACGTTCAGCCAGTCGGTCCAAACCTCTGTGTTCACCCCACTGTGCTCCTTCATCTTCCCGTTCAAGGTCCGCAGGCCCTCAAGGGCCTGGGACAGGCTTCCGCCGGCTGCAGTATTATTTGGAATAAACGTGCAACATTGCTCACCGAACATGGCGCAGACACCGCCCTCCTTTGAGAGTAGCATGTCAAGGGCCATTCGATTCTGGAAAGCCATGAGGGAAGTAGCGGCCAGTTGGGAGTGGACCGCCTTGAAACCTGCCTCGGTCCAGTTTCCGAGCCTCTGCACGTTGTAATGGATGTAGTTAATCCTGTCAACATTTTTGTTAAGAGTACACCACCAACACAGGGCGGATTCGAAACCAGCTGCTATCCCCAGTAGTGGGGTGACCATTATGAAAACCTCTCAAACTTTTCATAGGTAAAATAATAGAAGAACATGTATTAGGAGCCACAGTAAACATTAATGAGTTATTGTACGTCCAAGACAAAAGCCATGGTACGCAAGTTGGAACGCGAACGGTTTCTGGGCTACAAACAACATGATCAAAAGGGGACTTAGTGTTGCGCCTATGTCTAACAATTCTTCCCCATGAGCCATACTGATTAGAATTAGCGTTGGCAGTTGCCTGAGAGAAGAATGTTCGAGGCTCATGGTGCTCTATCCATACAAATAAAATAACCCCCGAAGAAAACATAATGGTAACACAAACCAGCAAAAGCAACCAAAAGCACATGGTAGACTTTGCGCAGGCTACAGCCCGATTAAAGCACTCACCAAATGACTCTCTAATGCTCATGTTTTGGATCTCCTCAGAGTCAACACCCTGAGCTTCGGGTTGGTGTCTTGGAAATTGGCTTCTGCTAGCTTTCGTGTCAACCCTGGATCTTGGCACCAGGATCAGGCACTATTACCAGACTTCGCTCACCTTCCGTACTTAGGTTGGGTCTGCGGAGATCACCTTTTTACAATGAGATAAATGAATCCACGTGTTGCGTTCGGCTATTTTTAAAGCATTAGGTGTCGTGAGTAGTACCAAAAAGGGACCTTCCCACTTGGGTGAATGCCAATTCTTCCTCTTGATACTCTTGATCAAAACCCAGTCTCCCTGTTAGGTTCAGATTCAGCAAAAGGATCAGCAGACAAAACCAGTGAGACAGAATGTTGAGTCTTTTCTCGCGAGGAGTGCAAACAGACTTACATCAATCCAAAATACACTAAAGGTCTTGTTTACACTCCTCTCTTTTTATTTAGGAATGCCCTACCTACAATGTGAGACTAGCCCCTGATAGGTGGGGGGGAAAGCGTGGGCTTTGTCTCAGGAGTGAAGAAACGAGATTCTATGTGAAACTAGAAGTCGCGGACAGGATCCCACGAGAAACGAAAAGTGAATGTTATGGGAAACAAAGTAGTCATGTGAAAAGAGTGCATAGACAAAATGACATGTGCAGACATCAACAACTTTCTTGGATTCCCAGATGTGTAGAAGGTCAGGAAACTCCAGACAGCATCGTTTGACTTGTTGTGGACTGGGTGATGTCTGCAAGAAAAAACAGCAAGCATTCTGCGCAATAACTTTATTAATAAGTACGCATTAGGGAACGCATGATAACATATATATACAATTTATCTAACAATTCCCCCCTGTTTTATCATAAGTTCCCGGAGAACAACACATCACCCACATGGCCACTTCAAAAAGATTTCCAGCCGAGGGATCACATTTCGCAAGAACTAACTTACACACAGGAGGAAACTGAGTCATAATCGGCAAAGCTAGGGTCAAGAAACAAACCGGACAGGTTTACCACAAAAGAGTCGCCGACCGGGTCGTCACTAGAGAAGGAACCCGCGTCGATCGAAAGGTCATCCCTTTGGAGCAACGGGAAAGTCTCAGCTGGTGGAGAGATAGCAGTTGTAATTAGTCTGTTAATTAGGGATCGGAGACAAGGGATGCAACAACATCCACACAAGGTCAAAATGGCAGAGAAAACGGCTATGGAGACCAGGGCAGAGGAAACCAGGGTGCGGTACTTTCCGAACACGTTCAACCAGTCGGTCCAAACGTCTGTGTTCACCCCACTGTGCTCCTTCATCTCCCCGTTCAAGGTCCGCAGGCCCTCAAGGGCCTGGGACAGGCTTCCGCCGGCTGCAGTATTATTCGGAATAAACGTGCAACATTGCTCACCGAACATGGCGCAGACACCGCCCTCCTTTGAGAGTAGCATGTCAAGGGCCATTCGATTCTGGAAAGCCATGAGGGAAGTAGCGGCCAGTTGGGAGTGGACCGCCCTGAAACCCGCCTCGGACCAGTTTCCAAGCCCCCGTACTCGGCGCTTCGTTTCGTTCTCTGCCAGAAAACGGGAACCACGGACTTAGCAAAAGATGTTAGATCATAAGAGGACATCGGTAACAAATGAACAGGTAGCAATAGGGTCACCAAAGCGCAAATTCCGGAGCTGTCGAAAGGCAACCTATCATAAAGTTTGTTACTATTACACCAAAACCAAACATCACTACGAGCAATGGGCAAAAAAGGGGCAGTGACATTGGTCATGGACCCACACCATAGAGGAGGTAGGGCGCCGAGCCTCTCACCGGTACCAGGTAATCTAATACATGTAAAATTACCCTTAGCTACATCGGACGAAAAAAGGTGTTTATATTTTGTCATAGAGGCAACAGGGTAAACCTCATCCCATTTAAAACAATCATGAGTGGGTGAAACGGACAGGCTTAACATTAAAGTAACAGCACACTTAGGACCTATATTCGCAGGTATGATTTTCAAAAGAGGTCTTGGACCCATGCATGCAACGCAACTGGCGCCAGCCATCTTTGCGGCCTGCTCAGCCATAAGAAGCCAGTTGTTAGTATGACCGCTTATCCCTGTGGAGGCCACAAAATAGCTGTCTACATCAGTGAGGAGCGTACTTGTGATTTTCGCTCCTGCTGACAGGGTGTATTTATTTGTAACGGGACGGTCTGCGACCGACATTGTTCTATTAAGGCAAATAGCAATAGGAAAGCGAGGATCGATTCCAGAGGACCAAGCCCACAGTTGAAAACCCCAACAAGAAGTGTTAAACAAGGTGGCATTGGGAGGACGAATATGACCATCAGGGAGTGTAAGAGTCAAAAGGAGGCTTGTGCCCCGATTTATCAAAGTCACCCGTTTAGCAAAGAACACAGCCTCGTCACTGGAACCAGAGGGCCAATACCCTCGCATTTGCGTGGTGACAAGGGTGCCCCAGCCGGTGTTAACCGGGTGGCCAGTTAAATACCACCAATACCCGAGCCATCTATCTCCA
Organism: Syngnathus floridae; assembly: GCF_059516105.1. Classification (NCBI taxonomy): domain Eukaryota; kingdom Metazoa; phylum Chordata; class Actinopteri; order Syngnathiformes; family Syngnathidae; genus Syngnathus; species Syngnathus floridae. The sequence goes on along the minus strand of NC_142430.1, from coordinate 3,473,151 downwards.
GTAGTGGGGCGACCATTACGAAACCCTTTCAAACTTTTCAAAGGTAAAATAATAGAAGAAGATGTGTTAGGAGCCACAGTAAACATTAATGAGTTATTATAAGCCCAAGACAAAAGCCATGGTACACAGGTTGGAACACGGACGGCTCCTGGAACACAAACAACATGATCAAAAGGGGATTTAGTGTCGCGCTTATGTCTAGCAAGTTCTCCCCATGAGCCACATCGACTAGAATTAGCGTTAGCAGTCGCCTGAGAGAATAATGTTCGAGGCTCATGGTACTCTATCCCTCCAAATAAAATAACCCCCGAAAAAAACACAATGGTAACACAAACCAGCAAAAGCAACCAAAAACACATGGCAGACTTAGCGCAGGCCACAGCCTGATTAAAGCACTCACCAAATGACCCTCTAATGCTCATGTGTTTGGATCTCCTCAGAGTCAACACCCTGAGCTTCGGGTTGGTGTCTTGGAAATTGGCTTCTGCTAGCTTTCGTGTCAACCCTGGATCTTGGCACCAGGATCAGGCACTATTACCAGACTTTGCTCACCTTCCGTACTTAGGTTGGGTCTGCAGAGATCACCTTTTTACAATAAGATAAATGCAGAAAACAAATAAATGCAGAAAAAACAATATTCTTTCCCTTCACATTTATGTAATTGGATATAAACCATATGTATTGCCTGAAACGGATACAATAGAGTCGGGAACTTTCCTCTCTGAGGTCTTAAATTGCCTCGTGAAAAAGCTGCAAAACCGTATGTCGTATAAATAGCTTCAACTTGTTTCACCATACCCCCTGTCGAGACATGGGTGACCCCATGACTCGAAATAGCAGCCCATTTGAACAAGTTACGAGGCAAGACAGGCTTGCCCAAAGGTCACACAAAATGACCAACAGCGTTTTTAGTTGCACCCCGTCTTTCCCAAGAGAGCCGTTCCTGGGAGGGGCTCCGAGACTGCATGTCAAGCAACACATCAGGGGGGATGTGCGACATCGAATCATGAGCCGCGAGAGACGAGAGGACATGGAGCAGGCCCTCTGCAGCGGCCTTCGCGGATTCGTCAGCAAAAGCATTACCGAGAGAAACAGGATCAGAGCACGCAGTGTGAGCAGCACATTTGCAAACTGCTATCTTTAAAGGCAGCTGGACAGCGTCCAAAAGTTGAGTCAGTAATGCGGAATGGGTGACGGGCTTCCCTGCAGAAGTTATCATGCCACGGTTGCTCCACTGCTGAGCAAACACGTGTACTGTAGCAAAAGCATACTGACTATCAGTCCAGATAGTGACGGATTTGTTTGCAAACAATTTGCAGGCCCCAGTCAAAGCAATGAGCTCAGCGGCCTGTGCAGACATATTGGATGGCAGTTTAGCAGCCTCCAAAACCATGTCGGCAGTAACAATGGCATACCCAGTAAGGGTCACACCCGATTCATTTTCCTTAGAAGACAAAACCACATGACCATCTGGCAGAGGCGTATCTTCCAAAACAGGCCGAGCCTTAGCAACTTGTTGGGCGGCATCGACACAATCATGGAATTCGCCGTCGCCAGGAAGGGGAATGAGAGTGGCAGGATTGAGTGTCGCGCATCTTTCAACGGTCAGATGTGGCTGAGACAGCAACGTAGCCATGCAAGAAAGATGACGCGCAGGCGACAGGAAGGTCATATTAGTCTGCAGCAGAAGAGCTGAGACAGCATGAGGAACTTTCAGCGTCAAAGGATGAAACAACACAACACCAGCACTGCTCTCCACAGCCATGGAGGCCGCCACCACGGCCCTCACGCAAGGAGGGAGAGCACATGCAACACTGTCCAGTTTAGAGGAATAAAAAGCAATAGGCCGCAACCTTGAGCCATGCGATTGGAGCAAAACGGAGGTCATGTAATGACCTTTGCAGTCAACAGTTTGGACAAACACCTTTTCATAGTTGGGCAAGGCTAGAGTGGAGCTGGAGACCAAAGTCCGTTTGATCAAAACAAAAGCACCCTCAGCTTCAGGAGTCCATTTTAAGTGAGTAGACATCGAGATGTCCTCCACATACATCAATTTGGACAGAGGAGCAACAATTTGGGCATAATCCAGTATCCAGCTTCTACAATAACCCGTGAGACCCAAAAAAGACATCATTTGCTTCTTTGTTAGCGGCTTAGGAGCTTGTAAAATAGAGGCCTTTCTGCTCTCAATTATGGAGCGACCTTGGGAACTCAGATTGTGGCCTAGATACTTAATTTCAGCGGACCACAGTTGCAGCTTGTTCTTGCTGACCTTGTGGCCTTCACCTGCCAAGTGATGCAGCACAGCAAGCGTGTCTTTCTGGCAAGAGGCCAAATCAGGAGACGCTATCAAAATGTCATCAACATAGAGCAAGATTTGACTCCCCATCGGCGGGACAAATTTAGCCATGCTGGCTGCCATCACCTGTGAGTAAATTGTCGGGCTTTCACAATACCCCTGTGGCAACCTCGTAAAGGTGTACCTGGAGCCAGCATATGTAAACGCAAACCAAAACTGACTGTCTTCCGCAATAGGGACAGAGAAAAAAGCATTGCTAATGTCAATCACTGTGAAGAATTTTGCATCAGGCGTCAATGAATTCAATAAGGTATGCGGGTCAGGGACACAAGGTGCCCTCTGAATAACCGCATTGTTTACAGCTTGCAAGTCTTGCACCAGTCTCCACCCAACAGAAGGGAGTGCCTTCTTCACAGGGAAAATTGGAGTATTGCAAGGAGAATCCGGGCAAGGAACAATGACACCTGCTTTTAATAAATCAGAAATAACAGGTGCGATCCCCTGTAAGGCATCAGATTTTAAAGGATATTGCCTCACACAAGGGCGGTATTCAGTTTTAGGTCTTATGACAACAGGAAGCGCACCTTTCACTAAACCAACGTCAGAAGGACCCGCAGACCAAAGATGACTCGGGACCTCAGCGAGGACGTGCTCGTCATCTGACGTCAGCACAAAATCTCAAAATGAAGGTGTTTGCTCAACACCAGGATCAGCATGGATTCCACTAATGAATGACAAGTCTCGAGCCATATTTTGTTTGAAAAGCTTGGTGGAAGGACTATAAAAGGAGTCAGGATTAACCTGAGTCCAGTCAGAAGCTGCCAAGGCATCACCAGCCATAAATCCCAAACATTGCCACGCTGCGGTGTGAGGCCTGTAGAGAGATATAAGGAACGGAGTGGGAGACATGTGCAATCTTCGAATAGCAGGGGGAGCCGTTTGTACAACCACACAAGCACGGCTTTCACCATCATGCAAAAGGAAAGATGCCGTCAAAGTGGCAGGTGTAGCAGCCTCAAGCATGTTCTCGTAGTTGTGATCAGGACCAGGTGTGTCTTTATGCCACATAGTTAGGTGCAGTTTATCGGCCTCCATTGCCTGTTCAGGGCAACGCAAAAGAGTGGCCACACGGGCCAAAAGAGGGGAACCAAATGCCATCACTTCCGTATCAGCCAAATCCAATGAATAAAAATAGTAGCAGTGAAATTGACCATAAATCTGTAACTGGTGTCGCCTTTTGACAACAATTTGACCGTCAAGAGACACAAGGGAAAGCCCAAGGGCAGTGAGAGCATCTCTACCTAGCAAATTAATAGGGCAACTGGGCATCAGCAAAATGGGAATGCAACAACTTCCCCCTTCCAGGTCCCGTATCCAAACTGGTCGAGACTGGGGAACTGGGGTTGCCAGCCCATTTGCTGCTCTCACCCAAAAGGAGTTACCGTTTGGTTGCACACCTTCAGGTATGTCACGACATGTGGTCACACATGCCCCTGAGTCACACAAAAAGGTTATTGGAGTCCCGTTTACCATTAGAGTTATCACTGGCTTCTCAATATTGTTCATCAACAAATCTTGAATGTTCAAATCGACATCAACAGGGGGAGCTGTTGACGAGACAGTTGATCCAACTGTATTTTGATTGGTGCCTAGTCATAAGGGAGGTCTACTCCCGCCCTTGTAATTACCCGGGCAGTTTCTTGCTATATGGCCTTTCTTCCCACACGACCAGCAAATAGGTTCAGAATTGTACCGCTTTGACTGACCTGAAGCGGGCTGGTCATTTGTTCCATAGTTGGGAGAATCACGACTGTACCCCCCGCTACCTCTGCCACGGAATTTGTTACGACCACGCCCCTCTAGGCGTGGTTCGAAGGTCTTATTTTGATAGAACACTTCAGACTGCCCTCCTTCAACAAAAAACACGGTGTCTTTTTTCCCCTTATCTTTTGCTCTTTTTGAATTGACAACTTTTTCGGCGTGTATTGCATGATCAATGAACTGTGGCAAGGTAGATGTCGGGAAAGTGATCATATGTTTAGTGATCCAGGTTTGGATTGCTGGATGCGAATTTGCATGTAGAGCATTTTTGAGTTGTTGGTCATAAACATCAGTTCCATGCTCCAAGCCACTATTGGCTTTGAACACTCTTTCGAGCCTGTGTCTAAAGTCTTCAAACAACTCATCTTCTTTTTGTTTGGTTCGGCCAATGTCTGTGTAATTTGCTCTACGTTCGAATTTCATTTTTATCCTGCCCAATAGGCGGTCAATTTCTGTCTGCAATGGCACCCCGTGACATTCCAATGGACGGCCCCGGGAATCAAAAGGATCCCAGGTGCCTTTAACGCTTGCCCAATGTTTGGTTAAGGATGCCATGAAAACCTGCTGTACTTCATCGCCTCTCAAATTATACGAAGCAATGAGTTGTTTCACGTCAGTACAGTATTGATCAACATCTTCAGTGGGCAACGCTATACCCTCAATTGCCGATTTTATATCAGCACTGGTCCATGTTCTGTACACTAAAATTGTGGGTCCTCCATCATCATGAGGATTTGCCACTTCAATCATCGGGTATGCGTCAGCCGAAGGATCCAACTTAGCACGGCTCCGCGTCAACATACCACGAGCATGGCTCCGCGCCAACATACCACGAGCAGAAGCACTATACTCAGGAGGATGATCTGTGTTTGGTAATTTGGGGTATAAAGACGGAAAAGTTGGTTCGCCTTGGCGTGCCGCAATCTCCGCCTTGACAATTTGATCATTGTTTTCATCCTCATTCATCGCATTGTCAGCCTCGGCCTTCAAGCGGGTCCGAGCTGACACTGTCTCATCATCCTCCTGCCTGTGCAACAGCAAGTTCTTTTTTATCTTTTCTTCGTCTTCCTTATCTCTCAATTTTTCTCTTATCTGCCCACATTTTCTCTTTTCCGCTTCTAATTCCCATTGTACTATCAGATGATACCCGTCTCTATTCCTCTTTACACCACATTTAGCATCAATTGCTTGCTTTAGGTTATTCAACGAATTCGTTTTCAGCTGACCATCAAATTTGTAATCAGTTATCCATTTATCAAGATACCTTACACTTTCGGGGTCGCCTTCTTCCATCAATTTCCAATCTTTGCATTTTAATTCATGTCGGGGTAGCGGTTTTTGTTTGCTATTCGCTGTCCCCATGGTTTATTTTCTAAATCTCAGTTTTGACTTTATTCACAGGACAGTGTTTAAATGTTCGATGTGTGGTGAGTCTCCGGAGGAAACGGAGAATCCCTGCCCTCGTCCACACAAAGCCACGGTTTACAGCCCCGTGTATGTTACACAAAGGAGAGCTCAAAGGAGATCACTCTCAGTCAAATCACACACACACACACGCACACACACACACACACACAATGCGCACTCTTATCTTCCCACAGGCAAGCAGGGGAGTCCGCCCTCCCGTGGAACTTAACAAAATCTAAACTCTTCAACCTTCCTATTGTGTAAGAAACCCTATTTTTGCTTTTTCCCCAAAGCCAATATAAAACCGATCTTTTCACGGATAAAGAAGCCAAACCAGCTAAACCAGAGTCAAGAAAACACCACAGATGGCAGCAGAAAGCTAACACTAACACATTAGGAAGGATAATTAGGAGGCCCACGACACCTCAGCGGAATTTAACTGCTCCAAATTACCTGTACTTCTCTAGAAAACAGATGGGTCCGCTTTCCCATGGAATTTAACTGACTTATCAGTGAGGGGACTCCAACATCCCAGCGGAATTTACTGTTTCTAATTGCACTTGATAGGGTCTAGAATTGTCAAGGTTTTAAGTGACCTCTCGTCACTGCACTTTCATTACTTCAACAGAATCAATATTCATACTCACAGTCTGCTGGGCCTTTCCCCGGATGTTCTCGTCAACCACTCCAGCGTCCAGCCAACTGATCGAGTCAGCCCCGTGAAAAGGGTTTCCTCAATATGCCTTGGCCAAGGACTTGTCCTGCGTCGAAAAGTCGGCCGGAGCCAGAAATAGTCCTATTGAGATTCCGGAACGAGCCCCCAAAAATCTGTTAGGTTCAGATTCAGCAAAAGGATCAGCAGACAAAACCAGTGAGACAGAATGTTGAGTCTTTTCTCGCGAGGAGTGCAAACAGACTTACATCAATCCAAAATACACTAAAGGTCTTGTTTACACTCCTCTCTTTTTATTTAGGAATGCCCTACCTACAATGTGAGACTAGCCCCTGATAGGTGGGGGGGAAAGCGTGGGCTTTGTCTCAGGAGTGAAGAAACGAGATTCTATGTGAAACTAGAAGTCGCGGACAGGATCCCACGAGAAACGAAAAGTGAATGTTATGGGAAACAAAGTAGTCATGTGAAAAGAGTGCATAGACAAAATGACATGTGCAGACATCAACAACTTTCTTGGATTCCCAGATGTGTAGAAGGTCAGGAAACTCCAGACAGCATCGTTTGACTTGTTGTGGACTGGGTGATGTCTGCAAGAAAAAACAGCAAGCATTCTGCGCAATAACTTTATTAATAAGTACGCATTAGGGAACGCATGATAACATATATATACAATTTATCTAACACTCCCGGTACCACTTTGGGGTCTTCCTGCGGAGAAATGGGTTCATCATCAGTGTTATTGGTTAGATTCTTTTGACGTTCCAACATTTTTCTCATGTAATCAGCTAACGTGGCTTCCTCGGGGATCTCCCATGTGTTTCTGAACTGAGGAAGCCTGTAAGGTCTTCCAAACATAGTTTCATAGGGACTTGTACTTGTAATATTTATGTACATTTTGACCAGGTCTAAACACTGAGTCCACGGTCGTTTCGTTTCTTCCATACATTTCTTTAATCTGTTTTTTATAGACTGGTTCGCTCTCTCAACCAGGCCAGCGGACTGCGGTCTGTATGAACAATGGTTCTTTAGATTTATGTGGAACATTCTCCCAATGTTATGCACTATTTGATTTACAAAATGCGGACCATTGTCGCTGTAAATTGTTTCTGGAATACCGTATCTTGGAATGATGTCTTTTCATAAGGCCTTTGCCACTGTGAGTGCATCTGCATGTTTGGTAGGAAATATTTCTACCCATTTAGAAAATGCGTCTATTATGACCAATCAATATTCTTTCCCTTCACATTCATGCAATTGGATATAATCCATATGTATTGTCTGAAACGGGTACAATGGAGTCGGGAATTTCCCTCTCTGAGGTCTTAAATTGCCTTGTGGGTTATGTTTAGCACAGATCAAACACGCTCTGCAAAATCGTTGCGAAAAAGCGGCAAAGCCGTATGTTGTATAAATAGCCTCGACTTGTTTCACCATACCTCCCGCCGAGACATGGGTGACCCCATGACTCGAAATAGCAGCCCACTTGAACAAGTTACGAGGCAAGACAGGCTTGCCCAAAGGTCACACAAAAAGACCATCGGTGTTTTTAGTTGCACCCCGCCTTTCCCAAGAGAGTCGTTCCTGGGAGGGGCACTGAGACTGCATGTCAAGCAACACATCAGGGGAGATGTGTGACATCGAATCATGAGCCGCGAGAGACGAGAGGACATGAAGCAGGCCTTCCGCAGCGGCCTTAGCGGATCTGTCAGCAAAAGCATTACCGAGAGAAACAGGATCAGAGCTCACAGTGTGAGCAGCACACTTGCAAACCGCTACCTTTAAAGGCAGCCGGACAGCATCCAAAAGTTGAGTTAGTATCGCGGAATGGGAGACGGGCTTCCCTGTAGACGTTATCATGCCACGGTTGCTCCACTGCTGAGCAAACACATGCACTGTAGCAAAGGCATACTGACCATCAGTCCAGATAGTGACGGACTTGTTTGCAAACAATTTGCAGGCCCCAGTCAAAGCAATGAGCTCAGCGGCCTGTGCCGACATATTGGATGGCAGTTGGACAGCCTCCAAAACCTTGTCGGCAGTAACAATGGCATACCAAGTAAGGGTCACACCAGATTCATTCTTCTTAGAAGACCCATCAACAAAAACCACATGACCATCTGGCAGAGGCGTATCTTCCAAATCAGGCCGAGCCTTTGCGATCTGTTGGGCAGCATCGACACAATCATGGAATTCGCCATCGTCAGGGAGGGGAATAAGAGTGGCAGGATTGAGTGTCGTGCATCTTTCAACGGTCAGATGTGGCTGAGACAGCAACGTAGCCATGCAAGAAAGATGACGCGCAGGCGACAGAAAAGTCATATTAGTCTGTAGCAGAAGAGCCGAGACAGCATGACGAACCTTCAGTGTTAAAGGATGAAACAACACAACACCAGCACTGCTCTCCACAGCCATGGAGGCTGCCACCACGGCCCTCACGCATGGTGGGAGAGCACATGCAACACTGTCCAGTTTAGAGGAATAGAAAGCAATAGGACGCAATTTTGAGCCATGTGATTGTAGCAAAACAGAGGTCATGTAATGACCTTTGCAGTCAACAGTTTGGACAAATACCTTATCATAGTTGGGTAAGGCTAGAGTGGAGCTGGAGACCAAAGCCTGTTTGATCAAAACAAAAGCATCCTCAGCTTCAGGAGTCCATTTTAAGTGAGTGGACATTGAGATGTCTTCCACATACATCAATTTGGACAGAGGAGCAACAATTTGGGCATAATCAAGTATCCAGCATCTACAATAACCTGTGAGACCCAAAAGAGACATCATTTGCTTCTTTGTTAGTGGCTTAGGAGCTTGTAAAATAGAGGCTTTTCTGCTTTCAATTATGGATCGACCTTGGGAACTTAGATTGTGGCCTAGATACTTAATTTCAGTGGACCACAGTTGAAGCTTGTTCTTGCTGACCTTGTGGCCTTCACTTGCCAAGTGATGCAGCACTGCAAGCGTGTCTTTCTGGCAAGAGGCAAAATCAGGAGATGCTATCAAAATGTCATCAACATAAAGCAAGATCTGACTTCCCATTGGCGGGACAAATTTAGCCATGCTGGCTGCCATCACCTGTGAGTAAATTGTCGGGCTTTCACAGTACCCTTGTGGTAACCTTGTAAAGATGTACCTTGAGCCAGCATATGTAAACGCAAACCAAAACTGTCTCTCTTTTGCAATAGGGACAGAGAAAAAAGCATTGCTAATGTCAATCACTGTGAAGATTTTCGCATCAGGTGTCAATGAATTCAACAAGGTATGTGGGTCAGGGACACAAGGTGCTCTCTGAATAATAGCATTGTTTACAGCTTGCAAGTCTTGCACCATTCTCCACCCCACAGAAGGGGGTGCCTTCTTTACAGGGAAAATTGGGGTATTGCAAGGAGAATCCGGGCAAGGAACAATGACACCTGCTTTTAATAGATCAGAAATAACAGGTGCTATACCCTGTAAGGCATCAGGTTTTAAAGGATACTGCCTCACACAAGGGCGGTATTCAGTTTTAGGTCTTATGACAACAGGAAGCGCACCTTTCACTAAACCAACGTCAGAAGGACCCGCAGACCAAAGATGACTTGGGACCTCAGCGAGGATGTGCACAACACATAATCTCAAAATGAGGGTGTTTGCTCAACACCAGGATCAGCGTGGATTCCACTAATGAATGACAAGTCTTGAGTCATATTTTGTTTGAAGAGCTTGGTGGAAGGACTGTAAGTCCAGTCAGAAGCTGCCAAGGCATCACCAGCCATAAATCCTAAACTTTGCCATGTTGCGGTGTGAGGCCTGTAGAGAGAGATGTGGAGCGGAGTGGGAGACACGTGTAACTTCTGCACAGCAGGGGGAGCCGCTTGTATGACTACACAAGCACGGCTCTCACCATCATGCAGAAGGAAAGATGCCGTCAAGGTGGCAGGTGTAGCAGCCTCAAGCATGTTCTCGTAGTTGTGATCAGGACCAGGTGTGTCTTTATGCCACATAGTTATGTGTAGTTCATTGGCTTCCATTGCCTGTTCAGGGCAGCGCAAAAGAGTGGCCACACGGGCCAAAAGAGGGGAACCAAATTCCATCACTTCTGCATCAGCCAAATCCAATGAATAAAAATAGTAGCAGTGAAATTGACCATTAATCTGTAACTGGTGTCGCCTTTTGACAACAATTTGACCGTTAAGAGACACAAGGGAAAGCCCAAGGGCAGTGAGAGCATCTCTACCTAGCAAATTAATAGGGCAACTGGGCATCAGCAAAATGGGAATGCAACAACTCCCCCCTTCTGGGTCCCGTATCCAAACTGGTCGAGACTGGGGACCTGGGGTTGCCAGCCCATTTGCTGCTCTCACCCAAAAGGATTTACCGTTACTTTGCACATCTGCAGGTATGTCACGACATGTGGTCACACATGCCCCTGAGTCACACAAAAAGGTTATTGGAGTCCCGTTTACGAAAAGAGTTATCACTGGCTTCTCAATATTGTTCATGAACAAATCTTGAATGTTCAAATCTACATCAACAGGGGGAGCTGTTGGCAAGACAGTTGTTTCAACTGTATTTTGATCGGCTAGTCATAAGGGAGGTCTACTCCCACCCCTGTGATTATCTGGGCAGTTTCTTGCTATATGGCCTGTTTTCCCACATGACCAGCAAATAGGAGGTCCAGCATTGTACCGTCTTGACTGACCTGAGGCGGGCTGGTCAATTGTTCCATAATTGGGAGGATCACGACTGTACCCCCCTCTACCCTTGCCACGGAATTTGTTACGACCACGCCCCTCTAGGCGTGGTTCGAAGGCCTTATTTTGATAGAACACCTCAGACTGCTCTCCTTTAACAAAAAACACGGTGCCTGTTTTCCCCTTCTCTTTTGCCCGTTTTGCATTGACAACTCTTTCGGCGTGTATAGCATGATCAATGAACTGTGGCAAGGTAGATGTCGGGAAAGTGATCATATGTTTAGTGATCCAGCTTTGGATTGCTGGTCGCGAATTTGCATGTAGAGCATTTTTGAGTTGTTGGTCATAAACATCAGTTCCATGCTCCAAGCCACTATTGGCCTTGAACACTCTTTCGAGTCTGTGTCTGAAATCTTCAAACAACTCATCTTCTTTTTGTTTGGTTCGGCCAATGTCTGTGTAATTTGCTCTACGTTCAAATTTTATTTTGATCCTGCCCAATAGTTGGTCAATTTCTCTTTGTAATGGCACCCCGTTACATTCCAATGGACGGCCCTGGGAATCAAAGGGATCCCAGGTGCCTTTAACGCTTGCCCAATGTTTGGTTAAAGATGCCATAAAAACCTGTTGTACTTCATCGCCTCTCAAATTGTACGAAGCAATGAGTTGTCTCATGTCGGTACAGTATTGATCAACATCTTCAGTGGGCAACGCTATGCCCTCAATTGCTGATTTTATATCAGCGTGGGTCCATGTTCTGTATACTAAAATTGTGGGTCCACCCTCATCATGAGGATTTGCCACTTCAATCATCGGGTATGCGTCGGCATCAGCCGAAGGAACCGACTTAGCACGGCCCCGCGCCAACACACCACGAGCACGGCTCCGCGTCAACATACCACGAGCAGAAGCACCATACTCAGGAGGATGATCTGTGCTTGGTAATTTGGGGTACAAAGACGGAAAATTTGGGTCGCTTTGGCATGATGCAAGCTCCGTCTTTGTAATTTGATCATTTTTTTCATCCTCATTCATCGCTTTGTCAGCTTCGGCCTTCGAGCGAGCCCGCGCTGACACTGTCTCATCATCCTCCTGCCTGTGCAACAGCAAGTTCTTTTTTATCTTTTCTTCGTCTTCCCTATCTCTCAATTTTTCTCTTATCTGCCCACATTTTCTCTTTTCAGCTTCCAATTCCCATTGCACTATTAAATAATACCCGTCTTTATTTCTCTTTACACCGCATTTAGCATGAATTGATTGCTTTAGGTTATTCAACGAATTCGTTTTCAGCTGACCATCAAATTTGTAATCGGTTATCCATTTGTCAAGATATTTTACATTTTCGGGGTCAACTTCTTCCATCAATTTCCAATCTTTGCATTTTAATTCATGTCGGGGCAGCGGCTTTTGCTTGCTATTTGCTGTCCCCATGGTTTATTTGTTTAGTTTACGGAGTTGGCAATTTGAATGGCACCTACAGTGTTCTAAAGCCAATCTTATTCACAGAACAGTGGTTAAATGTCTCCTTTCCTCTACTCTCACAAAACCACTGTTTACATAAAGGAGAGCTCAAATGAGATCACTCTCAGTCAAACCATACACACACTCACACAATGCGCATTCTTATCGTCTCACAGGCAAGCAGGGGAGCCCGCCCTCCCGTGGATTTTAATAAACTCTTTAACCTTCCTATTGTGCAAGGAAAACTTATCTTTACCTTTTTCTCAAAGTAATATAAAACCTATCTTTTCATGGAGAAAGAAGCCAAACCAGCTAAACAAGGGTTAAGGAAAACCCACCACAGATGGCAGCAGAAAACTAACACATTAGGAAGGTTAGTGAGGAGGCCCCACGACACCTCAACGGGATTTAACTGCTCCAACTACCTGTACGTCTTTACTGCTTTAGAAAACAGAGGAGTCTGCCCTCCTATGGAATTTAACTGACGTTTACGTCAGGGGACTCCAGCATCCCATACAGAATTTAACTGTTTCTAAATGCACTTGATAGGGTCTAGAATTGTCAAGGTTTCAAGTGACCTCTTGCCACTACACTTTCATTCCTTTCAACAGAATCAATATCCATACTCACAGTATGCTGGGCCTTTCCCCGGATGTTCTCGTCAACCACTCCAGCGTCCAACCGACTGATCGAGTCAGCCCCGTGAAAAGGGTTTTGTTTTCTATCTATATGCCTTGGCCAAGGACTTATCCTGCGTCGAAAAGTCAGCTGGAGCCAGAAATAGTCCTATTGAGATCCCGGACGAGCCCCCAAAAATCTGTCAGGTTTTTACTCAGCAAAAGGATCAGCAGACAAAAACCAGTGAGGCAGAATATTGAGTCTTTTCTCACGAGGAGTGCATCCAGACTTACAGCAATCCAAAATACACTAAAGGTCTTTTGCACCCCCCGCTCTTTTTATTTAGGAATGCCCTACCCACAGTGTGAGACTAGCCCCTGAGGTGGGGGGAAAGCTTGGGCTTTGTCTCATGAGGGAAGGAAAGAGATTCTATGTGAAAAAAGAAGTTACAGATGAGAACCAAAAAGGGTGCAAGGACAGGAGTCTATGTGAAACAAGAAGTCACAGACAAAACACCATGAGAAAAGAGTGAAAAGACAAAATGCTATGTGAAATAAGAAGTCACAGACATAAACAAAACAGTTTGAGCTATCAACAGCCTTCTTGGAGTCCCCGAGGCGAAGAAGGTCAGGAAGCTCCAGACAGCAACGTATGACTGGTGGACATCTGCAAAACGAAACAGCAAGCATACTGTGCAATAATTTTATTAATAAGTACTCATTAGGGAACGCATGATAACATATATATACAATTTACCTATCAATTGACATGAAAGGAGAATATTTGTTAGTCGTTAGGTCAGTGGAAGTCGCTAGCTCTCGTGAAACAAGAGGTGGAGCGTTAGCTAGCATGCCCACCCACCCACAAGTAACACTCACTCGGCTGTCAATTAATGGATAATCAACGAAAGCGTTTGACTTGAACGTTGTTTTTTCCATGTCCAACTTGAAGACTGGAGGCTCCACGTTGGCTGCTGGTCGTCTATCTGCATATCTCGAAAGGTACCTCCCCATTTTCCATCTGGCATTAAGCCTCTGGCGACTAGTAAGGTGGACCTTAACGTTTGCTTCCTAATCTTAAATATAGAAGGTCGTGTTATATATTGCTTCAAATATTTGGCGTCCAAAATGTTATCAATGGACATTTTAATTAGTCATTTTCCAAATGAATAATGTCCTATTGATTATTTGGGCATCAGTCAAAAGAAACAAAATAATTGCTCTACGATGGTTAAAGTTACAGTGCCTTGCGAAAGTATTCGGCCCCCTGAACCTTTCAACATTTCGCCACATTTCAGGCTTCAAACAAAGATATAAAATTTAAATTTTTTGTCAAGAATCAACAACAAGTGGGACACAATCGTGAAGTGGAACGAAATTTATTGGCTAATTTAAACTTTTTTAACAAATAAAAAACCGAAAAGTCGGGCATGCAATATTATTCGGCCCCCTTGCGCTAATACTTTGTAGCGCCACCTTTTGCTGCAATTATAGCTGCAAGTCGCTTGGGGTATGTATCAGTTTTGCACATCGAGAGACTGGAATTCTTGCCCATTCTTCCTTGCAAAACAGCTCGAGCTCAGTGAGGTTGGATGGAGAGCATTTGTGAACAGCAGTCTTCAGCTCTTTCCACAGATTCTCGATTGGATTCAGGTCTGAACTCTGACTTGGCCATTCTAACACCTGGATATGTCTATTTGTGAACAATTCCATTGTAGATTTGGCTTTATGATTTGGATCATTGTCATGTTTGAAGATAAATCTCCGTCCCAGTCTCAGGTCTTTTGCAGACGCCAACAGGTTTTCTTCCAGAATGGTCCTGTATTTGGCTCCATCCATCTTCCCATCAATTTTAGCCATCTTCCCTGTCCCTGCTGAAGAAAAGCAGGTCCAAACCACGATGCTGCCACCACCAAGTTTGACAGTGGGGATGGTGTGTTCAGGGTGATGAGCTGTGTTGCTTTTACGCCAAACATATCGTTTTGCATTGTGGCCAAAAAGTTTGATTTTGGATTCTTCTGACCAGAGCACCTTCTTCCTCATGTTTGGTGCGTCTCCCAGGTGGCTTGTGGCAAACTTTAAATGAGACTTTTTATGGATATCTTTGAGAAATGGCTTTCTTCTTGCCATTCTTCCATAAAGGCCAGATTTGTGCAGTGCACGACAGATTGTTCTCCTATGGACAGACTCTCCCACCTCAGCTGTAGTTATCTGCAGTTCATCCAGAGTGATCATGGGCCTCTTGGCTGCATCACTGATCAGTCTTCTCCTTGTTTGAGATGAACGTTTGGAGGGACGGCTGGGTCTTGGTAGATTTGCAGTGGTCTGATACTCCTTCCATTTCAATATAATTGCTTGCACAGTGCTCCTTGAGATGTTTAAAGCTTGGGAAATCTTTTTGTATCCAAATCCGGCTTTAAACTTGTCCACAACAGTATCTCGGACCTGCCTGGTGTGTTCCTTTGTCTTCATGGTTCTCTCTGCGCTTTAAACAGAACCCTGAGACTATCAAAGAGCAGGTGCATTTATACGGAGACTTGATTACACACAGGTGCATTCTATTTATCATCATCAGTCATTTAGGACAACATTGGATCATTCAAAGATCCTCACTGAACTTCTGGAGTGAGTTTGCTGCACTGAAAGTAAAGGGGCCGAATAATATTGCACACCCCACTTTTCAGTTTTTTATTTGTTAAAAAAGTTTAAATTATCCAATAAATTTCATTCCACTTCATGATTGTTGTTGATTCTTGACAAAAAATTAAAATTGTATATCTTTATGTTTGAAGCCTGAAATGTGGTGAAATGTTGAAAGGTTCAAGGGGGCCGAATACTTTCGCAAGGCAGTGTACATGTCAATGTAAGAAGTATAGTTTTGAAAAATGTACTTGCATTTTAACTTAAAAAGTATATTTTTTATCATAGTTGGCACACATGAAAAGTGAAAGTGTACCACCTTATTCTTCAAATAATGACTTGAATTTAAAAATATATACGTATAAATCTAAAAAAAAAAATGCTTATAAGGTATGTTAGTTGGTAGTGTTATGTGCTTGAGGAGCTGAAGTGCGATGTCAAATTGTCATGGCACACCAGGGAGAAGGTGAGCACATGCAATCTCTCACAAAACGCAAGTGCCAGTACTGCTCAATATCATCATCATCATCATCACACTCGTCTGGATATGTTTTTTGATGACATTGATGCAGACCAAGTTAGTGAGAAACGTATATTTAACTAACTTGCTTTGCGTCAGTGTCATGGATAAACTTGTCCAAAAGTGTGTGGTGGTGGTACTGTGGAGTACCTGGCTCTTAGGTTTTGTCCCAGTGAGAGACGTTTGCACTGTTTGCATGTGCTCACCTTCCTCCTAGTGACTGCCACGAGAAGTAAGTGACATCATACCTGAGGTCATCAAGCACTTAAGCTGCTTCCATGGAGGCAGGGCCTTTTCAAACTGCTTTTTTATTCAATAAATTGTTCAAGTGGAATGCGAGTCTTTGTGATTTGAAGTCTTTCATGATTGGTGGTCACTGCATTGGCAAAGTACTGTTTGAAGTCTTGAGTTGGCCATTTCCAAAAACCTAAGTGTCCACTACTATGGACACAGGTTTTCAGCCTTGAGGTGAGCATCACTGTAACAAACCCAAGTCTTTGACTGCTGCTCTCTGTCTCCACATGACCAGTCACTTTGAGTCATGTGGAGACAGAAGCAGCAGTCAAAGACTTGGCTCTGTTCAGTGGCTGAAGGCAAACACTGAACTCAAAGCTGAAAAGAGCCTTCCAAAACCCAAGTGCCACTTTGCATGCCTCCTACCGCTGCCCAAATTCAGCCTGGCCAATCACGTCTCGGTGCAAAATTTGTTGCATAACCACGCCCACTTTCCGGCAGCCAATCAGTGCACCATATGCACATCTGACCAGATTGCTTCAGTCTAAAAAAAAACACGCCCACTCAAAATCTGACCGATCACAGAGCATCTCATTTGCATACCCCGCCCTTTAGAGCTCTCAGCCAATCATGAAGCAGGATTCCAGTCATGATTCCGCCCCATTTCTCAAAAAAAATCACCAGAAAAAAATGTTAAAGGTAAAATAATCCAGAAAATATTTGGGTGGGGGAAAAAATAAAAAAATAAAAATAAAATATTTTATTGGAAAGAAAAATATTTTTAATTTTGTTTTAAAGTTTAAGTTGTTATGTTTGAAAACGAAGAGTTGAAAGTTTGTGTTTGTAATAAAGCTTTATTTCTTTTGCAGAGTAAACATTCAATCACCACAAAGTAACAAGTTGGATGGCAGTCTGTTGCCAAGTGGTGGTCGAGTGACGAGTGGTGAAGTGGTCAGCCAGAGAGACAAGTGATCGGTCAGTGGGACGAGTGTTACTCGTCCATGCCTGGACCTGAGACAAAAAGATTGGTAAAAAGTTGTCATCTTTTTGTGCAGATTATGTTTTTGCATGAAACATACTAGTGCACAAGTAGAGTTGTTCATGGCACCAAGTATTGCCAATTTTGTTCCTTGCTGCACGACCCAGGAAGTTGATTTTGTTCCTTGCTGCCTGTAAGAAAATAGGAGAAAAAGATTATTGGAATAAAGATAAGATTGTGCAATGAGCAGCGTTGAAAGTGCCTCACTTCTCAAGTTGCCTTAGAGTTGAGGCAGTAACAAGGAAACCAAAGTGCTGCGGCTTCACTCTGGTCCTCAGCTTCCGCTACGAGCAGTTTCTTGATGGTGCGCCACACTGGACACAAAAAAAAAAAGTCATTCAAGTTTTGAAACATGTTGGCTAAAATGTAAATTAATTTCCTTCTCTTACCAGCAGAGGGCTTTTCACGCAACACAGACCCAGGTGAACGAGCTCACAGAGTATCTGGCTGAAGACAAACCGGCAGGCTTTGCACTTTCTGGACCAGTATTTGCCACCTCTGCCTGTAAAGAAAAAGAAACATTGACACAACAACTCCATTTAAGTTGACTGGTTTTATTTTTAACTGTTGACTGGAACCTCCTGCTGAAGCAGCTTTTGCCTTATGTTCGAGAGAACCGAGTTCGAGTCTTACACTGTTCCAATTTTAGCTCAAAGACTGCTTTGTGTGGGTCTCGAATCATAGTCTCCCGATCGCTGGGCAAAGTTAAAAAAACATTCTGCCATTTTGCCAGGGAAATTCGGCGGTTTTGTTTTGGTAAGCACAATTTTCAACTTGCTAAGAAGGAAAATTGCAAAATTACCAAGGACTTCAGAGTTCTCACTGGTGAGGTGGATAAGACTTTCCACTTATGTTCGGCAGAACCGAGTCCGAGTCTCACACTATTCCAACTGTAGCTCAAATGCTGCTTTGTGTGGGGCTTGAACCATGGTCTCCCGAACACCGAGTAAAGTCATAAACCATTCTCGCCGGAGAATTTCAGCCTTTTTTATTAGATAGTGTATCGTTGAGTGACAACATTCCGGACTCTGCGGTGCATCTGGAGCGGCTAGCGTGCTATCGGGCGGACCGTGCCATTGTACGAGAGGGAAAGTCGCGAGGAGGTGGAATATGCGTCTACATATGAACTGGGCCTCAGTACCTCCCTCTGCAACTGGATACTGGACTTCCTCTGTCAGAGGCCTCAGGTGGTGCGTGTTGGCGACAAAATCTCCGCCAGCATCACGCTGAGCACGGGGGCCCCCCAGGGCTGCGTGCTCAGTCCATTGCTCTTCACCCTGCTGACGCATGACTGCACTGCGACCTACAGCGACAACCGCATAGTGAAGTTTGCTGACGACACGACTCTGGTGGGTCTCATCACGAAGGGCGACGAGACTCGGTACAGGTCGGAAGTTGACCTTCTGACCACGTGGTGCAGGGACAACAACCTCCTGCTGAACGTCGGTAAGACCAAGGAAATCATTGTTGACTTCCGGAAGGGTCACAAAACACACCTGCCGCTGATCATCGACGGTGCTGTGGTGGAGAGGGTGAGCTGCACCAAGTTCCTGGGGGTGCACATCAGTGAGGACCTCTCCTGGTCCGCGAACACCTCGTCACTGGCAAAGAAAGCTCAGCGCCGCCTGTACTTCCTGCGGAAGCTCAGGCGTACATGTGCTCCTCAGGCAGTCCTGTCTACATTCTACCGTGGCACCATTGAGAGCGTCCTCACCAGTTGCATCGCTGTCTGGGGTGGTAACTGCACTGAACAGAACTTGAAGGCCCTGCAGCGCATAGTGAATACGGCTGGTAAGATTATTGGTGCTTCGCTTCCCTCCCTGAAGGACATTTACACCTCCCATCTCACCCGCAAGGCAACCTCGATTGCCAGAGATGTGAGTCACCCGGCTCACTCTTTGTTTGACCTTCTGCCCTCTGGGAAGAGGTACAGGAGCCTGCGCTCCCGCACCACCAGACTCGCCGACAGCTTCTTTCCCCAGGCTGTTAGGGCCCTGAACTCGCTACCCCCTTCTGCGTAGCGTGCGGCACTGTTGCGCTATTTTCGGGAATGTCTGCTGTACGCGCACTTGCTCTTTTTTGTTTTTTTCTTTTTGTGCTCCTCTTAATTATTTATTTATTTATTTATTGTTGTGTTATTTATTCATTATTTATTCAGCACGCTTTTGTTATACTTGTTTACTGTTTGTCTGTTGTGAGCCATGTCTTGTCACCGTGGGATAGGGGGGAACGAAATTTCGGTTTCTTTGTGTGTCTTTGGCATGTGGAGAAATTGACAATAAAGCTGACTTTGACTTTGACTTTGACTTTGACATGGACCATATGTTCATGTAATGACGCCAAGCTACTGCAAGATGGCAGTGCTGTTGGATGGTAGGTCACTTGTATGTAACCCAGTGTAAAATGAACATGTCCATTTCCTTATTTTTCCATCTTTTTTTTTCATCTATATTTACATTAAAGAAAGAGCAATGATGAAATGGAAATGGACATGCTCATTTTAAGCTCGGTTACATACAAGTGAGTGGGCACTGCCGTCCTGCGGTAGCTTGGCGTCATTACATGAACCGTTTCATTGTAGTCAAAAGCCCATGTTTAATAATATATTAAGTAAATTATATATGTATGATATTATTTACATATACACATATATATAATTATATATACTATATATAATTATATATATATATATATATATATATATATATATATATATACAAATATATAATTTATATATAGTTTTTATTATAATTATAGTTATAATATATTATTATTATATATTATTATTGTTATTATTATTAAATATTATATTGTAATTTTAGATCATTTGATTAATATAATATATATACAATTTAATTGATATATTATCAAACATATGGGTTTTTGACTATCGTCGGTTCATGTAATGACGCTAATCTACCACAAGACAGCAGTGCCTCCATTCACTTGTATGTAACCCAGTGTAAAATGAACGTGTCCATTTCCTTTTCATCGTTGCTCTTCCTTTAATGTAACTATCATTTCACTTCAGTTACAATGTGGTTATTAGACCTTAAACATATGAGTAGTTTACTGTACATCTGTTTAGTTTAAAATATCATTGCATAAACAGGATTAAATAAGTACGTACGCCGTACAATATCAAACATACAGGTTTTCACTATGAAATTGTTCATGTAATGACGCCTAACTACCGCAAGATGGCAGTGCCCCCATTCACTTGTATGTAACCCGGTGTAAAATGAACATGTCCATTTCCTTTTTTTTCATCATTGCTGTTTCTTTAATGTAAATGTAATTTCAATTCAGTTACAATATGGTTTTTAGAACTTAAACATATGAGTACTTTACTGTACATCTGTTTAGTTTAAAATATCATCACATAAGCAGAATTAAATAAATACGTACGTCGTACGATATTAAACATATAGGCTTTTGACTCGATAGTTTATGAAGCGAACAAGCGAATGGGGGCACTGTCGTTTTGTGGTAGATTAGCGTCATTACATGAACCGCTTTATTGACGATAGTTAAAAGCCCATATGTTTGATAATATAGTAATTAAATTATATATATATTGTATTAATTAAATTATCAAAAATTATAATATAATTATATTTAATAAACATAATGGAAAATAAGTAGGATTTAAAGCTTGGGTTACGGTTCATACTAGAGTTAGGGTGTCAAACTAGGGTTTAACGCTAGGATTAGAGTTTCAAGGTAGTTTGAAACCCTGACCCTAGAGAACTCGTGCTAAATTTTTCATTGTAATCCTCATAGATTAAAAGTGTTCTGCTCAGTATTTACGTCATATTGAACTCTTGTCATAGAAGTGTCGTTTTCTGCTTCTTTGTTACAAGCTCATTTAGGGTGAAAGGACAGCAGTGATTGAAAGACTTGGAAATCAATGTCTACTCAAATTCACACCACCCACCACCACAAAGTTCAAAGATTTATTGTGAAAATACATTTGGTACACAAAAAGAGCAATAAGAGGACACATTAGGTCAAAAGAAGCCAGTGCATGTACACAACATTTCTGGGGGAGCATTACTATCATTAGGGAGTTAAAAATCATAAACTGGCATGGATGAAGTTTAGACATAAAAAATCTCTAATAAAGTTTCATTTTAAAATGTGCTTGTTTCTCAAAACATGAATTCAAATGTTAACCATACACTCACTAAAATAAATTCTGAATCATTCCTAATAGTGTCCGGAGTTGGATTTCTGTACATGGTTTAAAACTAAGTGTTTTTTAAAAGTAACCACGAGTATTTGGAAAGGAAACAGAAAAGTCACAGACTAAAAAAATAAGTATTGTGTCGGGTTTGGTTGGCAGGAGCCACAGTAACAGTGCACGATTGTCTAGAGAAAACGCTTCACCTAAACATTAGCTACATTCAAACAGACACCAGCAGCCTGTCCCGCCCACTAGCCCGACCTTTGACCTCTTCATACTTACATTCATGCTATTACGTGACCGAAGGTCACTGGGTCAGGTCGGGGGGTGAGCGCTCGCCATTTGATTCTGTACGTCACATGAGTGTGTTTCCAGAGGAGGATGAGGCTGCTGAAGACAAATAGCGACCATTACAGAAAGTTAAAATGTAAGATATGACTCTTGATAATGGCAATACGATATTTTGCCTCGCCCGTAGTTACATCACATTGAAGACAATCACATGACGTGAAAAGTACACTCACTGAAAGGTTTACGCTTGATAAAGTGGCCCTGCAGTTTCTTCAATTGGTTCTGCAAATTCAAAACAAAGTAGAAAAAAAAGTGTCATGTAAAGGTTCACGGTACATGCTCATGTTTACCAGCATTTGCTAACAAGTGACATTTGCATGACTTTTATTCTTTACGGTCACTCAAATAACGTTAGCTGTCACAATGTTGCTGATATAGACACATGGACCAAGATACAAAATAATCCAGTCCAGGCTAAAAGTAAAAAAAGGATAATCATGATGCCTTATGGCTCAGTGGTCTGATGTAATCATAATAAAACCAAACAAATAATCATATACCTCGTAGAGGCAGTTTGTGTGACTTGCGGCGATGCACCATGACGCCGATGAGGAGCGCGGCGCCCACCAGGATCACGGCCAGCACCGAAAAGCTACTGATGGCCGCCAGCTTCCATACGTCTGACGTTTCCTCCACCAATTTGCCTACGGTTGACAAATCACAACTTTTATTTGGGTTCAGTTGAGGCCTTACTTGAAATAATATTTAACTTTGATGGTTACGCGCGCTCTCTCCCAAGTGGTAAGCACACTAAGTTCAGTTCAGTCGCAGTTCATATAATGTCTCACATGTGTTGCACGACGGTGTCTTGGGGTACTGCTTGCAATACGCACACGGTACGCACGAGTCCAGATCAGAATTCCAGAATTCCGAGAGTCCACATTTACCTACGCACATGAAAACTTGTTAAAAGAGCAAGAGTAATTGCATTGCACATTGCACCTACAAATTGTCCCCCTCTAAACTTATAAATGTAATCATCTGACAGTATACATTACGAAAAAAAGCCAAAAGATGCCCATAAGTTACTGAGGCAGTCAATTTAGTGTTAAACACGACCGTGTGCTGTCATCATGTGGCTAAAAGTGGACGTACACCCAAAATAAACTTAATGGCGTTACAGTGTACTGAACAAAAAAAAACTGTGCTTCCTTGGGCTTGTTAGTGTTTCTTCCACGGGACGTCACCCAGATGAAAACAAGATGGTGTTTAAGGGGGAAAGGCTTCCTTTCCGCCCGCCCGCTGTGGACACAATGGAAGTCTTCATTTGTTTGCATGACAGCCAGACAGATGAACGCTTCAATGTGTGCCCCTATTTTTTTCCGTCTTTTTTAAAAAAATGATAATTACAAGATATCAGAACTGAACGTTGCACGCAATATCCAGTTGAGTAATTTCACTGTATTTTAAAGACCAAAACATACATGTTAGACAGAAAACCATGAAAAAATATACAAAAATGAAATACTGCCCAGTGCCGACTATTATATTAACACCCAATGTGAAACGCCATAAACGGAATGAGTACTTATTCTCACCATTTTTTGACATTGTAAAACTCTTGAACGCTTTACAAGTTGTACAAGTCGTGTGTCGTCACAGTTGTCTGCTGCAGAACCAAGGTCCGTTAGCCCCCACCCGATTTTTTTTCTTTTTTTTTTTTTTTTAACTTTAGTATGCTAGTGCAGCACAGTGTGGTCGGAATGCGTAGTCGTAGAGCAAATGTGGCACCAGCAGAGGAAGAACTCCGGGAATGCCCAAGGTCAGGAGGAAGGAGCGAGCGTAGGCGTGACCGTCAACTGACCCCCGTCTGACAAAGCGCGTCTGCACCGCAACGTGTTGCAACGCAGCAAACTTTCGCGTCACGCGTGTCCGCGCTCACTCTGGGAGTTTTCTCGCCCCTTCGAGGCTGCGTGTGCAATCTGGCGCTGGCTTTCGCATTCCTGACGTTGGGGAGTCTCGTCTTTTTGGGTGTGGGGATGTTGCGTTTAGTCATAAAACAGACGGGGGCGGGCCAAGCAGCAGCTGATATCCAGATGTGGGAGACTCAGTGTTTGGAGTGGCGGAGGACACACGCACGCACGCACGCGTACGCACGCCGACACGCATACAAGAGAGACGCTTGAAAGCATCAGGAAACAATCTGAGGGCGAGCAGTGTTTTGCTATGAACTCAGTCAGCCTGCTGTCCTCCATCGGGATTCAATGCAAAGCCTTAGCAAAACAGCCGAACTAAACTCTTTGTGTAGGATCAATCTTGTTAGTTGGATTGTTTATATCGACTTATGATACAGGCCAAGATAAAAGTCAATCATAGTTTGTGTATTATTATATAAAAGTCAATCAGCTTGTATTATTGACAATATTTTAAGTGATATTTCATATTGTATGGTTATTTTATTTTTCTGTTAAAAGCGCTTTGGCAAAGCTACTAAATAAACCGAGATGTATTGTATGTTGATTGATGACCACGGGAAAGCCGTGGTTTTCACAATCCCTGAAGGCAACACCTTAGATTGTGGTGCCTTCGGAGTCGGTCGGAGCTGCTTCAGACTGTCCTTGAAGGCATCACCTGACATACACCTAATTACAGTAGCTGTACTGTATATTAAGTGCAGTGTTGCCTTTAAGGTCAGCCTGAAATCAGAGTAAAATCCACCTACAGAGGAAAGGTCACGTGTTTATTATCGTTAATGATGTATTTTCTTTGTTTCGTACCCGAGTCGTGAGGAGCTACTTCGGGTAGGACCGAAAGTTGAAGGACAGTGCATGAGGCGGATGATGGCTTTCTGAAATCAGGCCATTGGAATGCGGAACCGGTCAACTATGTAAGCCGGTAAAGGAAACGCTGCACATGCACACGCACACGCACAAAAGACACACAGAAAAAGAAGCTTAAATCGAACAACCAAAACTTACTTTTTTGTGCCCACGTGCCGTGGAACGCGCTCAACAACGCCACAAAAAATCCGCAAATTGTGCATAAAGCGTGGGAATCCATCGTGCGAGTGTGCGCGCGCTCAAAACACACCAATTAAAAATAATTTAAAATATGTTCACGCTTAGAGCGAGGAGCGCGCGGTGGTCGTCAGCATGGGAAAGTGAACATCACGGAGTGACTCACCGGGACCACTGTGCTCCGTGTTTTTTAACACTGGAGAACACACCCACGCTCACTCACACACATGCGCGCGCGCGCGCGCCATGAGTCATTTCCTATCCACTTTACACTGCTCCACTTCACTCGGAAACTCCACCAGAGGACCTTTTCTTCCTTTTCCCACATCCAATACATGCACACGACAAACTATTGGACACACACGCGCAAAAATGATTCAACTTTTAAACGTGCTATTTGATTCTCACAGTAACACACGGGGGCGAGCGAGGGTGCGAGACCTTGTAGTCTGGATTCAATCGTGTTCTCATTGTTATTACCACGCCTGACGACGTCATCCCCGCTGGCTGCCAACACACACACGCACACAGTGCAGAGGCGCGCATAGAAAAAAAGACCTTAATGACATCCAATGGCGCAACGTGCTTTGTTTTCGGGAAAACTTCAATAATAAGCTAACGGGACCATCCTGCCATAACAGGACACACCGCAAGGGGTGGAAAAGTGGGTGTAGTGATTTGCATGTCCGCCTCAGGCTGTCAGGTTCAGAGTTTGAATCTGGGATGCCGGGTTTGTTAAATTATCCATACATAGGAATCTAAGTCTAAATTCCTGATTTTTTTTTTTTTTTAAATATTTGATGTTGCACTTTCCACCCCGAATAACACGCCTACCGCAAGGGGTGGAAAAGTGGGTGTAGTGATTTGCATGTCCGCCTCAGGCTGTCAGGTTCAGAGTTTGAATCTGGGATGCCGGGTTTGTTAAATTATCCATACATAGGAATCTAAGTCTAAATTCCTGATTTTTTTTTTTTTTTTTTTTTAATATTTGATGTTGCACTTTCCACCCCGAATAACACGCCTGGTAAGAGCGCTGTGCAAAATTAAAATAATATTAATTCACACTTTGGAAGATGTGAGTGTCCCTGACGCAGAGTGGTGTTGTTATTAGCGTCTGGGGGTAGGGTGTAGCCTCCCGCAGTCGTGCAAATGCACAATAACAAGGCAGTCGACTCATGGCCACTCCGCACCGAACATCTGGAGGTGTGCGACACCACCAAAGTTTTTTGTGCCTGTCGGGACAATCAGGGCCAACAAGCTACCTCAAGTCAAACTATTGCTCCATGAAATATGCATGGGACTATTTTTGTTTTGTTACGTCCAATATGATTTCTGCTTCTACATGTTGCTGTGACAATTTCATCTGCCCAGTGTATTAGAAATGGGACAGTTTGAGCCAAGTCAGCCTTCATGATCAAAAGTTGTGATTCTGGAGATGAAATGATTCGGACAGACAAGAACAGTATTAGTATTGACTGTTTTCCAGTTTTGCTGGTTTCTAGTTGTGACATGGTAATTGAAAGTGGATCATATCTCAGGTACCAAACACACTTTAAGCTTAACCAGTTATATCGCAGACTTTTTTTTTTGTTTAGCTGACATTATAACAAAGTCTTCTGGAACGTTGATCTAACTGTTCGCAAATGCTGAATTAACTCTCCCCCCCTCCTCTGTGGAGTCTGGAAGCGTTCCTGCGCAACATGGTGTGAACTGCCTTTCCCACAAGTTCTAACGTCAAACAGACGTGAGCCAACCTCGCAGCGATCGTTCACATCGGCCGATGAGCGGCGGGAGGAGGAAAAAGGAGGCTCATCGCATTCATGACGCTCAAAGAATGTCCTCGCGCAGATGTTTTTCTACTCGACCTTTAGGACGACCTGGAGCTGCGCAACGGCCGCCCATATGTGCCGAGACTTTCCACTGCTGTGATTTCATACGGTAATGAGCCACTATAAGCTGCAGATGTTGTGTCAAACTCAGCGAGGGGCTCCATGGCAACAGGCGAACACACATACACACACACAAAAGGAGCAAATGCCTGACACACACAACAGACAACACACACACCAAAAAGCAAGTCATGAAACAAACACTAAAAGCAGACACAAAAAAATCTAACACAAAATTGGCATGGACTCAAACATAAAACCCACTGTCGGGACAAAAACAAAACAGACATGAAACGCACACGCAAACCACAGGCGGAAAACAATAAAAACAACACAGTCATGAAACGCACACACAAAACAGACATTGAAACAAACAGGCAGACAAAACAAAAGCACACAACAAAATAGACACTTGACACACAAAAACACAACACATGAAACCTGCAGACACACACAGACACACAAACCAAATCCTGATGCAACCCGCCCACACGCCGAGCTGAGCCAAGGTGATGTAAAGAGTGTCGTATACGCTGATGGCGTGCCAAATTGGCTCGGGTCTCTGCGGGCTTCTCAACCCCTCTAGAACTCGGCGATGATGTCACACATAGCGTCGCGCTCTATAAATTACAAACACGCTCGAGCAAGTAAGTAAGACCTTAAATCCATCAGTTTTCATTTCCGGAATGCAAAGAAAGGCTTCAAGAAGAAAAGACGACGGGCGTGAGAAGAAAGCGGCGGAGAGCAGCACACCAAGTTGACTGACAGCTGTTTATTCCACAAAGACAACACGCGGTCGCTAGCCGTCCGTCCGTCCGTCCGTTTACGTTTGTCCCCAGGTGGCAACCACGCCTTGAAGCGGACATCCAAAGGGAAAGACAAGCTTGTCCGTTTGGATGTCCGTTTTTTTTTTTAGGTGATGTAGATGCGGTGAAAGTCATTGGCCCCGAATGCGCAGTTGCACTTGGGGCACTTGCGCTGGCGTGTGTCGTAGCGCATTTTCAGACATTCGTAGCAGAAGACGTGGAAACACTTGGTGAGCACCGTGTCTTTGTCCCTCGTGTTGCAGCACGGGCAGCGCAACTTTGCCTGCACACACAAACAAACCAATTCAAGCATGTCACTGAAAAGCTTTCACTACGCCCCCCCCCCCCCACCCAAAAAAAGGTAAAGCGATACGAGGAGGGAAAACGACACGCTTGTATTTTACGGTTACGTTTTCTTCCCCACAGGAAGAGCGGACTGCGGATGTTGCAACAGGCCCACCTCACCATCGCGCTCAAATTTCTCGCACCTTGTACTGGTTGATTTCCTCCTGCAGGATCTCATCGGCGTCGGAGTACACCTCCACCTTCTTCTGTTTCTCCAGCTTCCGCCTCAGCCTTGAGAGATCCTCCTGGGAAGCAAGATTTATACATTTCATTTTGGCACACCTGCAAGTTGGTTTTTTTGTTTGTTTTTTTTTTAAATTAAAATAAAAAAATTGTGGGCTGTACGGTGTGTTAGTGGGTAGCATGTCTGCCTCGCAGTTTTGAGGTTTGACGCTTACAAATAGTCAGGCAACAAGCACAAAAACTTTACAAAATTACCTTCCTGTTCTTTATTGAAATAATTCATTTTTAAGTCCACTTGAATGAAATTGAAGACCTTCCAGTGAGTAAATATGACCACTCGGAGTTGCTGATACTTTCAAGTGCATTATTTTCCAAAGTGAGGTGAGACGTTTTCCAAACAAGAAAACATAGGGAGTTGATGTGACGCTACCTGCGCTCGCTTGAGGTTGCTGCTCTCTCTTTCGCGGGCCGTGCGGTTCTCGGCGACGGCAACCTGGATCTCCTTCAGCTTGGCCTGCGTGTGCTCCAGCTGCACCTTCTGGTCCTCTGCCAGCTGTGCGGCCTCCACCGCCTGGAGCAGGAGAAAACCAAACAAAGAAAAAAAAAAAACCCAACAATGTCACTCTGTAACAGCTTTTTACAAACATATGCCGAAAGGTTTTCAAACAGTCTGGGTCCGGGAAGAATTTTTTTTTTTTTCTTCCCAAGGGCGCCCTCAAATGTGTCGTAAAGGCTATAGTTTAGATTAATTATGGAAAAACTGATTTGAAAAGCCTGGCATTTGAGCAGGGGTGTGTAGACTTTTTCTCTCTCCGCTGTAAGCCTAATGACGCAACCTTTATTACACACTGACGACTTTGAATAAACATGGGAACGTTTAGTGATGAGCGAGCGGGCGCAAACAATTATTCGCGTTGCTCCATCTGTGCGCAGTCAAAGCGTGCCGACGGATCATTAGTGAGTCACAAGGCCTTTCTCACCTTCCTCTTGTTGAGTTCCAGCGCTTGAGTCCTGAGCGACAGCTCTTTTTCCAGGGTGGCCAGCGTGCTTTGAAGAACTCCCTCTTTTTCCTCCAATTTCTGCACCACCAGCAACTGAGCATCCACCTGGTAACAAGAAGGGTGGGTGGGGGGTGGGGGGTGGGGGGTGGGTCATTATCAGCCAGTAACATTTAGGGCTGGGTGAGTATTCTCTTAAGCAACAACAGTGATTTGTGTATTTATGGTTAGGCAAATTGACTTGTTGGTAGATTTTTGTTTTTTTAAATCCTCAATTATTGGGGTAAAACTCACATTGACTGGTTTTGTACAATTAGTTTTGGCTCTATCTGGTGGTATCTTGGTGCAAAGGAACTACGTTAAAATGTGTTCAAGAGCTTTGCGGCCTTGTTGTGACAACCCATTCAGGGTTTTGGGCTCCCACCTGCGTCTTGAAGGTGAGGACCTGGTCGGCCAGCTCTTCTTTTTCCTCCTTGAGCAGCTTGTAGATCTGGTTGGATTTGATGCGCTCGCTCATCAGCTTGAAGTTGGCGTCGTCCTTCTCGCGCAGTTGCTGCAAGAGCCGGCTGTTCTGCTCCTGCATATCCTCGAAGGCCTGGCCCGTCACGTCCATCTCACTCAGCAGCGCTTCCTCCTCCTCCAGAGAAACAAATAACTCAGCTCGACACCTGCCGTTACGACCAGAGCTATGAAACTTGACGTAAGCAACTGGACCAAATTTCTACAATACTGCAGTTGCTTCCCTTGCTTTTATGGTCAGCCTGTAAAGAGAACACCATATCCGATCTTTATGCCTTGAACGGCCGGATTTTGGGCAGGAAGGAATCACGCTGAACAAATGTAAAACAACTGCTTCACACGGGGCCTGAGGCGCTGGCTAAATCAGTATCAGTCTGGACTGTGTTAGGTGGGCGGGACCTCCCAAGCCGAAGGTGCCTCAGGCTCTCCGAGCACCAACGTCTCTCGAGCTTATCAAGTCTCCATTGTACCATTTCAACAAGCTTCAACATTTTAGCCACTGAGAGACGTTTTACCGAGGACGCAACTAAATGCAACTACCCCCCAACAGAAGAGACAGAAACATAACCACATTCAATTGCATAATAAGTTGACATGCAGGTTTTTCCCCCTCCAAAACTACAATTTATAGCAGTTTGACAAGCGCCGTGTTCAACAATATGCCATTTTAAGGAGCTACTTAAGAAAAGAAAAACACTAAAAAAAAAAAAAAAAAAAGAACCTAAGGCCCACAAGAACAATAATTGGAACGGCCAAGCAATTCTAAAAACACAGAAAACCTCAGAGGAAGCATTACAACCCCTCTTCCAAAAAATAGTTAACTTACAAATGCGCTTGCCTTCATTCAATTTTTGCGTCATTTTTTTTCATGAATTTAGTATGAATGGCTCTTGGAGGACTTTAGCCCTCCAGAGCTACATTAAAAATCGAAGACTTGTCAAGTCAAAGGTAACAAGCGTTTTAAAACACGAGCCAACGTGGGTGTGTCCCATGTCCTCGTGGCACAGGTTGAGCAATTACAACATTGCTGAGGCGACACTCCACCTCTGAGAGATCTCACGGCAGCCTTCCACATGTGTCGCGTCATTCTGTGACCTGAGTGACTTGGACAAAGCTACACCAGAGAGGCACACCCAAAAAGATCCCCCCCTCCATTTCGAGACATAGAGGTCATTCTGCAACTCCTCCCTTGACTCTTACACCATGTTCAACTCCATCTTGAATTAAACCTCGGCACATGTGTGTGGTGAATACCTGTTTGGTGGCGGCCAGTTTCTTCTGCAGATGCTCGATGGTGTCTTCCGCCACTCGGATCTTCCTGAGGGCGTCTTCGTCGGCCAGTTTCTTGCTCTCCTTCTTCTCGCGCTCCTCCAGCTCACGCACACGGATCCGCAACTCGTCCACCTACACGTGGACGTGGGGAAGATTATACCCTGCACAACTTATAAATTGAAATAATCTAATCTTCAATCTTCTCAGCTGGATGCGGTCATGTTCAAAATTAATCAATCACATTTAAAATCACCTTAAATGGGACTTAGCACGCACCAGCTACCAATGTCTCCAGTGGCTCTGTTTAAGCTCCAAATTAACTTCAGATGTTCTAGTACGCTTTTGTTGCCATTGTTTTTCTTTCTAGCAGAAGCAAAACATGATGCTGCCACCAAAACGCAAGGTAAAAGACAATCACAAAGATGGGGGGCAGACCTCTGCTTTGGACTTGCGTTCAGCTGCCATGAGCTGCACTTTGTCTCTCTGCTCCTT
The DNA here is from genome assembly GCF_059516105.1 of Syngnathus floridae. Taxonomy (NCBI): domain Eukaryota; kingdom Metazoa; phylum Chordata; class Actinopteri; order Syngnathiformes; family Syngnathidae; genus Syngnathus; species Syngnathus floridae. The sequence goes on along the minus strand of NC_142430.1, from coordinate 3,441,772 downwards.
TGGAGCCGATTTATGCATGTCCAACAGGAGCTTCATCTCCTTTTGTGACTCCTGAGCTTTCCTGGAGGGCGGCAAAGCCACAAGATGTTACACAAGGCCAGGGTCAGAAATTGGGACTCTAAACAGGGTCAGGTCAGGGGGGTGCGTACTTGAGCTCGACTCTGAGCATCTTCAAGGTGTCCGAGTCTTTCCGCTTTAACTCGTCGCTGCGCTGCCTCTCGCGCTCGCGTTCCCGCTCCCGTTCGCGCTCGGCCTCCCGCTCCCTCTCACGGGCCCGCTGCCTCTCAAGCTCCTTCCTCCTCTCCTCCTCCTCCTCTTGGTCGTCATCTTCCTCCTTCTTCACGTCCGTGGCGTCGCTGCTCGACTCCTCCAGGGCCAGAACGCCGGCATCGCTGCTCAGGCAGCGTAGCTTTGGGCAAAAACAAGTCGTTTGAGAACCTTTGCTGTCATCGATAGCGTCGTGAACTTCAAAAATCGCAAGTAAGCAACATTTGAAAGCGGGCAGCGTAAACGTGAATCGTCTACCTTGTTGATTTCGATCTGGGTTTCGCGTAGCTTCCTCTTAAAGCGCTGCACGTCCCCTTTCAGCTGCAGGTTGTGGTTCTGAAGGCTGCTGATTAAGTGTCGCATCTCCCTGTTGATTGGTCCTGGGGTAGATAACAGGAAACATTTGAGTTTTTTTGCATCATGACATCATGCTTTACTAGGCGCTGTTGCAGTTTGTCGCTGAGGCTTATATGGTACCTGCTTGCTCATTGGCGGCAAGATTTTGCTCAAACTCGATGCGCAACATCTCGTATTCTTTGCGCACTTGGGCCAGTGTGTCCTCCAGCTGGATGACTTCGGTGCGTAGCTTCTTCTGGAGGGACAGCTCGTCACTCTGAAGGGAACAATGCGCACAGCGGGATCACTCAATAGGGCACGTCACAGGCGTTGTCTCAACAATCGTCAATTGCGCAGAAAAGAGAAATAATTTGGTGGGGGGAGACAATGAGGTGTACCTCCATGTGCTCAATCTGTCTGAGGTGGGCGTTCTTGGCTGTAAGCAGGAGGGCCCGAGCCTCGTCCAGCTGGGTTTTCACTCCCAGGGACTCATTGTAGAGCAGCGAGAACTGGGACTGCAGACACTTGTACTCCACCGTCTCCTTCACAACTTCCTCCGGAATATTACGCAAATCCATCTGGAATAAGGAAGAAGTGGCAAAAGTTTAGGCGCAGTCTGCGTTTGCAATCATTCACTCCTTCCTGATCACTATATACAGTGGATATATAAACATAAAAAAATACGACACACCTCTGCTCAATTGCCATATTTTTGTGAGACAAAAAATTTAAGCATCCGCTTTCTTCACACCTGCTTTGTTTAGTTAAATGAACTCTAACTTGCGCTGCGCTTTGTCTGGCTGCTCGTCAACACAGCCGTCCCGATTGGGAGGAACAAAACAAACAATGAGAACTTGCTGAAAAGCTGGGAGTTGCTCCAGTTGATGTCATGCACGCTACATTCCAGCGGGGCTTAATTGCCACCCTCACGGGTATTATGTGAACATAAAAACTGTAGCAGCTCCTTAGTTAGACGACCTCAACGGCCCCGCGTGCACCCACGCAACAAAAAGGTTCAAGTAGTCACTAAAGGTCACTGTCACCTTGAGCTTCTCACTCTCCCTCACGGCCTCTTGAAGCTCCACCTGCAGCTTCTCCAACTCTGCCATGCGGCTATTGGCTAACTCCTGGATGTGCTCCAGCTCCGTGTTAAGACTCTCAAACTGCAAAGTAAAAACAATTGTGAATAAAACATTTGCAAATGGGGGGTTGTTTTAACAAGCACTCACCTTTTGAATGGTTAATGTTATTTGGCCTCCGGCAAGTCCGGCTGAGCTGCCGGTGCTACTGTGGCCAGACTTCAGCTGCAGACCACAAAAAAAAAAAAAAAATAGACCAGAGAGGTTATTAATCACTTATGATTTATTAAGAGTAAAAGGCACCCTGCCTATGAAAAAGCAGTAAATTAACCTTGTTGAGCAAGTGGGCTTAAGTTGTGTTTATTTAGATGTATTTGCTTTCTGTCTCTGGTATTTTTGAAAAATTATAGCAATTAATTTTTCCACTGATGCGTCCATAATATTTGGGTGAGAAAAACGTCCGCTTTAAATCACGCTTGCCGTCATTCGGGTCACGAGTGAGCTGGAGCTTGCCCCAGATGATAAACATCGCAATGTCCAAAGTGGCAAAAAACAGACAAAATAAGGAAATTGCACCTGCTCCATGGCTTCCGCCAAGTGCTTGTTGAGCTTTTGTTCCCTGTTTCTGAGTTTCTCAATGTCCCACTGCAGGTCCTCCACAGTGGTCTCCATTTCCGACACCTTGGTTTCTGCACTGGTCATCTTATCCACCAATTCGTTGTACTGTCAGGAGAAGAGGGGGTGGGGAAGGGATGCTTATATGTTTAGGACACACGCACGCAGCCGCAATCTCAAGCGTGTCTAATGGCATCTCACCTCCATGGATGTTTTGTGATGTCGGCCTTGCAACAGGGTGGCTTGATCTCGCAGTCTACGGTTCTCGTCCAGCAGGGTACGGTTCATGGCGCCCACGCTGGCCAGGCTCTCGTCCTCGCACGCTGCAGGCAGGTTGAAAAAAATAAAAAATATTAAACTCGATATTTCCCATTAAATTTGAAACTTGCCAGAATCTTGCAACCATCATCTTACCCGCAGCTTGGATCTGCTTGCACATGTCATCAATGCAGCTGTGCAGCCTGTCAAAGACGCACACGAGGCAAGCGATGGCGTCCTTGCTGAACAGCATGCGATCCTGGAGATGCAGCATGACCTCTTCTTCGTTGCTGTACTCCAGCGTGGCTAAGAACCCTTTGGCACAGTCGCTCAGGGGGGGAGGTGGTGGCGGCAATGCTTCTGTGCACGAGAATCGACAATTTTTCAAAAGGGGTCACAAATATTAAGTGGCCAATATAGCATCTAACCTGTGGCTGCCTGCTGTTGGGGCTCGGTGGGGTTTAATTGGTCCGATCCATCAGGTGGTGGAGGCTGCTGAGGAGCCTCCGAATGCCTCTCTTTTGTTACTTCATCTTGCGGCTGATACTCTGGTGGTTTTCTGTCATTCTGTGCCTCAGGAAGTGGAGGTGGCGGCACACCAGAGGTTGGTGAGGCGATACTGACAGCGTCTGTCTCCATGGGCACAGGATCGGGAAGTGGAGCAGGTGGGGGAACTGGTGTTGATGGGACTGGGGCCTCTGGTTCAATACATTTGCGCAGAATATGGACCCTTTCTTCCAGCTGTAATCAAGATTTTTATCCCTAAGCACGGATCTTTAAAATGTCAAAGTCAAACAATTGTTTTGTGTAGTAGTACCTCAGACCAGTAACGATTTACAATCAACAGGGTGGTGTCATCAGTCGCTTGCCTCTTTTCAAGCTTCTCTATTTTCTCTCGTAACTCATCCTCCATCGCTTGTCGCTGCTCCAAGCGCTCACTCAGCTTTTTATTCTTAAATTGGATCACTTTCATGTCCATTTCCTCCTGCACATCAAATAAGAAAGGCGTGGGCATGCTGAATTCAAGTGCAGGCAGATTTGCCATGGAAATGGGCTCACCGTAGACGAGACTCCTGCTATGCGAATGGGCTCAATGAGAGTGGTGGTTGTCTTCTCCTCTTTTTTGCTTTTCTTCTCAGGTGGGCCAGGGGGACTGTCCCCCCCGGAGGAACGTTTTCCTCCTCCGGCACCTGACATTTTGACTCCCCCTTGTGTGTAAGCCAACATTTAGACTTGTTATAAATAACAAGATGATGCACAGACCATACTCATTGATTCGTATTGACAGCTATCAACGACTTTATCCACGTTTAAACAATTCCAGTTACAATAGTGAAAATGAATTAACGTAGACTTGAATTATTAATTCGGGTAATATGTGGCAAACCAAACCGACAAATACATCTTTTACTTAGCTTCAATTAGCTTATATTAGCTCTATAGGCTAAGGTAAGGTAGGCTAATGCTAATACCAAAGCAGCCTTAGCACGTTAAATTCCTTGTCGACTGGAATACTATTTCACACGCACAAACAGCATAGCATAGTTTTGTAATAAAGTTCGCGAGTGAAAAAGTTTCTAGTTTCTATTTACGATACAAACCTTCTCCGGAGTGAATTGATGGACACTTCACGACATCGGAGCAGCTAGCGGAAGTGCGATTTGTACTTCCGCTAATTATGGTCGCTGGTTTGCAAAATACCGAAGGATAATTTTTCTGTTTACTAGTTTTTAAAACAATTTTGTTTAATTTCTGATGCTTTTGGTGTAGTTTATTATCATATTATAAAGGGTGGGGAAAAAACAACAATAAAAAACAAAACACTACAACGGACTCCGGCCACGTGAGGGCGATACTGACAGCTCCAAAATATTTCCCAAACCTTTTCGAGCAGTAATCCGGTCAAAATGTCATCATTTTCTAAATTTTGTTTTATTCTGGGCTGAATCGCTTCGGATACTGTTGCCACTGACGCACGTACGGTGATGGCTTCACAATAGCTTTGTCGCATCACACTGCAGCCTTTTGAACGCTCCCTCGGCGGTTGTTGTTTGCGTTTCTCTGTCATACATGGTAAGTACCGAATAGCTTTGCACGGTCAGTGAACGGACAGCCAATACTGGGACTTGAGTATCACTGATATCATATTTTACAAACAACATGAGGAAGACGTGGAAAGACACATTTCAACTATGTCCGCCTTGCGTGTGTGGAATAAGATCAAGCAGAAAACACGTACATACCTGCATGCAACACACACACACACTTCCCTGTATCTAGTGCAGTTCCTGTTATTGTGTCGCTTTGAATTCTGACAACCTTTTTGTTTTTGTGTTTGTTTGAAGAGTCCCATCCCGTCAGCATGACAAAAGACATAGTGCTTGGAGATGATTTACCTGATTGGGTGGGTGCAAAGGAGTTTTACCAGAAGTATGACCCCAAAGAGGTGATTGGTCGGTGAGTCCATTGAGGAACAAAAATAGGAGATCACTATAGAACAGGCAGAGTATAAATTTGTTGACGTGTGGAGAGGAGCTAGTCCTACCTTGACTATTGTGTACAATCTCAAGCAAGCAGTCCAAGCGTTTTTTTGTTTTGTTTTTTTTCTTCCCAGGGGCGTGAGCAGTGTGGTGCGCCGGTGCGTGCACAGACACACAGGGCAGGAGCTGGCCGTCAAGATCATCGAGATCACCTCCGAGAAGATGACCATTCAGCAGCTGGAGGAGGTGAGGACCTCCACGCTCAAGGAGATCCAAGTCCTCAACATGGTCAAGGGCCACTCGTCAATCAGTAGGTCCAAAATGCACTCATGACCTGCTTGGGAACACAAACCTGTGTGATAACAGCCTTTTATTCTTTCGCCTAAGTTACTCTCGTTGATTCCTACGAGTCCACAACCTTCATTTTCCTGGTGTTTGACCTGTAAGTAGAATAGCACGTATGGGTAATTGCTGTGAAATTTTTAAATCTAATACGGCTCTCTGCTGAATTGCTTACATTTGTATCCAATATTGTGACGTTCGATAACAAAAATGACAGGATGAGGCGGGGGGAGCTGTTTGACTACCTCACAGAAAAAGTTACACTGAGTGAGAAAGAAACAAGGTGAGTATGTGCCATCTATATTTTCCCCAAAGTGTTTCAAAGAAACCATTCCCACCTCTTCACACCGACGCAGGAGCATAATGCGAGCTCTGCTGGAAGCGGTGCGCTACCTCCACTCCCGCCATATCATCCACCGAGATCTGAAACCTGAGAATATTCTGCTGGATGACCAGGGACAAATCAAACTGTCCGACTTTGGCTTTTCGGTACAGCTGCAGCCCGGGGAGAAGCTGAGAGGTACACGAGGGAGGCTCAAAGTGTTCAGTGAGTTCCTGCTATACGCGACACTTGTTTAAAAATTGTTGCACTTTGTTGTTGTCATTAGAGCTTTGTGGAACACCCGGCTATTTGGCTCCCGAAATCCTAAAATGCTCCATGGATGAAATGCACCCAGGCTATGGAAAGGAAGTTGATCTGTAAGTCCAGACCAGATGGAGCCCATTTATTGCATCTGTCAAGGAAGTGTGGGTTTAAATTTTGGAAGCAGAATATCAGGAAAGGTCTTATTAGAACATAAGAAATTTGGAAGAGAGTGTGCACACTTGTGCAATTTTTTTTTTGTGACTCCCACTAGATGTATCACTCCAACATATTTCCTTGACACCAATTACTATTTCGTGAGCCTTTGTAACTTGCCATTCTGCATATAATCATTCAGGCAAAATAGTACTTTGCTGCTACCTTGTGGCATAATGGGGAATTACTTATTTTTGTTATTTGCAATATATGCAATTTAACATGGTGTGTTACCACAGCTGGGCATGCGGCGTGATCCTCTTTACCTTACTGGCCGGCTCGCCGCCCTTCTGGCACCGCAAACAGATGCTGATGCTCAGGTTGATCATGGAGGGCCGCTACAAGTTCGGCTCACCCGAGTGGGACGACCGCTCGGACACTGTCAAGGATCTGGTGAGCTGGATTGACTTGAAGGTTTCCGCTTGTACTGTGAAAAGATCGGCGCTTACCCCGCCACTTGCGTTTAGATCTCCAGGTTGCTGGTGGTGGACGCAGCCGTGCGTCTGACGGCCGAGCAGGCCTTAGCGCATCCTTTCTTCAGTCAGTACCAGAAGGAAGGCGTGCGGATCTTCAGCCCCAGGAAGTCATTCAGGGTGAGCGCGTTCACAATATACAGTTCCAATTTCTTAACCTTTAAACCACGACATGATCTGATGCGGGTTCCCCTCCCGCTCAGGTGTTGATCGTGACGGTGCTGGCGTGTATCCGCATGTACAGCCGCTACCGCCGGGCCCGCCCGCTGACCCGCGAGGTTCTGGCCCGGGATCCTTACTCTCTGCGAGGTGTGCGCAAGCTCATCGACGGCTGTGCCTTCCGCATCTACGGGCACTGGGTGAAAAAAGGTGAGCAGCAGAACCGGGCCGCCCTCTTCCAGAACACGGCCAAGGTCATGCTGCTGGAGCTGGAGGACTTTGAACCATAAACCTCATTTCTTTTTTTCTTTTTTTTTTAATGCTATGGCGCTGTTGTGTGTCAAGTTTCTGTCTAATTTTAAAAGGAGGGATCAAGGAAATGATGCCTTACTGCATGCTGTCCCAAGCCCAGCAGAAAAAAAAATTTTTGGTTGTTGGGTTGTTTTAAACTCAAGTCACATAATTTTGTTGTCCGCTTTGCATTAAAGGGTATTTGTACGTGTTTATTTGGGACGCTAACACTTCAAGAAAACACTGTGACTACCTAATGAACTACTTACAACATTGTGTGAGTAACATATTAGCATACAAAGAGATTGTATTCACTCATATTTACATGTCCGAGGACTAAAGACAAACGTGAAATATTTGCAACGTGTACTGTACTTGCATGTTTATGGTTAAAAAAATATATATATCTCCATCTTTCTTCATCAAGAAAGCAACCGTTTCTTACTGAGATCTCGTTCCATTGCATCATGACGAAATAAATACTATTTAATATTCACTCCAATGTCCTCCATCTAATTATTTTGTCTTCCCATTGTGCGACGTATTTTATAAATAATAGATTTCATTTTTAGAAATAAAACCCGCGCTGGGTGTAAAAAGTTTGAGAAGCACTAAAGTGTATTAAACACGTTGCTTCCACTTAAATATAATAACCATCTTTCGACATCGCGGCAGCATGTCTATAACCACGGCAACCGGATAGCCCGCTTCCACACAACTATTAAGTCGAGGGGTGTGTTTTGTGCATCTCGGCAACCCGCTATAGCCACTTGATGCCGCCTGATTTTAAAACACAATCTGCTTCTTGCCGGGAGAGCTTTTTCTTCATTTGGAGCAATTTGCGGAGAGGTATGTATAAATAATGATGTTTTGAAAGAGTAAACACATCTTTGGGGCCTGGTCCTTTCTGCGTTCCTTGTCCATGTTGGCTGAGCCGTAGCGCTGTTTAAGAACATTATCCCCTTTTAATCCACTTTGCCTTCTGCTTCACGCAGGTGAGCAGACAGTCAGATGGAGCCAGGCGCCGCCATCGCATGCCCGCGTCCTCTTTTAATTGCTATAAGTGCTTTCTTTGTACCCTGCTTTTTGCACTTTGGGTTCAGTTTTGAAGCGTTTTGACGCTCAGCAATATGGAGGATCCGGATATACGGCAGCAGAAATTGGACAATCAGGTAAAAACAAATATTCTGTGTAAAAGAAAGCCGAATAATAAATTTCCTTTGTAAAAAAAAAAAAAAAAAGAAATCATTGATATAGTATATTTTTCAAGTTTACGTAGAAGCATTTTTGTGTGTCAGAATCACCTGCTAATATTGCTGATTAAAATTCTAATTGTCTACTTGTGTCCCAGCGATCTATTTTGCTAAAGAAGCAACAAAAGAAGCGTGCCGATTGTCAAATGGTGGTCGCTAACGGGGACGCCCGCCAGAAGAACGGCAGACAAAAAGGCCGTTCAGACGAGACGGCGCTGCTGATCAGCCGGTCCCTGAGCAACATCTCCCTGAGCGGTTAGTTCCCCGCGTCAAACCCGAATACGCCGCCGTCTTGACAAGCTTTTAAGAAATCATTCCTATGCAAGACCAAGTGGAGCATGCGCATGACAACCCGATGGATGTCATCACGCTGGCGGAGGGCGAGGATGACGACGCCGAGGCCGCCGCCGTGTCAGGCGAGGTGGTTGCAGAGAGGCCGTTGGCTCCCAAAAAGCTCAACTTGGACACGGAGCAAGACGGAAACAAAACGGAGGACAACGATGTTGGCGCCGAAGGCCAGAAGACCAAGAACAGAGAGAAAGACAAATGTGAGAAACAAGCAGAACACTCCGGCGACGGGTTCAGTGTACTAATTAAGAATGTGTCGTTCCCAGCCGAGGAGGACAATGACGGCCGGGAGAAAAAAACAAAACGGAAAGACAAAGCCAAAGAGCGCGACGATGGACAGAAGAGCAGCAAGATGACAAAACAGGAGCGCAAAAGTAAGCGTGATGTTCTCTCTTCAGCTCCAAGAACATTTTGGTTTCACGTTGGCTTTTTGTGCAGAGAAGCACTCGCACGACACGTCGGCTTCAAAGTCGAAGAGTCCCAAGAAAAACAGACGCCACGAAAGCGCTGACGAAGAGGAAGACGAGTGCCCGACACCATCCCGTGACACTTCTCGGAGGAAACATCTGGACACGTGTACGTCCTCGTGCGAGCGCCATCCACGTGACTATCTGGTATGATGCCGCCTGAATGTACCCCACAGCCAGGTGCCAAATAAGCGACGACAGCAAGGACGAAGACATTCAAGCGGAAGCCAAAGAACGAAAAAAGAAGAGGGGAGAAAAAAACACGCTGAGCTTAGCCTCTCTCAACTCCAACTACAAGGAGAGCTCATCTTCGGGCGGCAGCAGCGGCCAATCCACTAACAGAGTGAGCAAATTGACCTAACTCACTTTTACTTATTTGAAAGAAAGTCCAAGTGCATTTTTGTCGCTGCAGACGGTCTCTCCTGTATCGCTGGAGGACCTCGAGGCCTTCGCCTTGCGGCCCGCCCCTAGAGACGTAACCATCCAGTGTCGGGTCACCAGAGACAGGAGAGGCATGGAGAAGGGCATGTACCCCACTTACTACCTACACATGGAGAAAGAGGACGGAAAGAGGGTCGGTTCTCATCAATTCCAGAATGGAAGTCACCACTGTCGTGTTAGTTGACTCTTCGTCCTCTCTGTTGCCGTTAAGATGTTCCTAATGGCGGGCCGTAAAAGGAAGAGAAGCAAAACATCCAACTATCTCATCTCAACAGATCCTACCAATCTGTCCCGAGACACTAGCTGCTACATCGGAAAGCTAAGGTTGATTTCTATATGGAAAAAACAGTCCGTCATCTCGTCGGTGTAACCGATTTTTTTTTTACGTTCCAGGTCCAACGTTCTGGGAACAAAGTTCATCGTATACAACGGGGGAGAAAACCCGGAGAAAAAGCCTTTCATTAAAGAATGCGAATCTGTGAGACAAGAGCTGGGCGCCATTTTTTACGTGAGTCGAATGAATCAATGTCGGCTGTCGGTCCGCTAACTTAAGAACTTTGTCGATTTCTATGATAGGAAACTAACGTTCTGGGATTCCGGGGTCCTCGTAAAATGACGGTGATTATCCCGGGAATGCTGGAGAATGACGAGAGGGTGGCCATTCAGCCCAAAAATGTCGGTTTACAATCGGGGTCGCCGTATGGTGTCACAATGTGAGGGGGGTAAATGTCTAACGAGAATCCCGGCGTCAATTACAGGAACAGGAAACCCTGCTAGCGCGCCACGCTAGCAACAACACGGACAAGCTAGTGACCCTGGTCAACAAATGTCCCAGCTGGAACGAGCAGACGCAGTCGTACGTGCTCAACTTCCACGGCCGCGTCACGCAAGCCTCCGTGAAAAACTTCCAAATCATCCACCCGGAGAACGGTGAATTTATTTTTCCGCAACTGCCAAAACCAAGAGGTCTGCCTAACGCGCCGGATGTGTCTTCCAGGCGACTACATCGTGATGCAGTTCGGTCGCGTTTCCGAGGATGTCTTCTCGATGGATTACAGCTTCCCCATGTGCGCCCTTCAGGCCTTCGCCGTCACGCTCTCGTCTTTTGACGGCAAACTGGCCTGCGAGTGACCCTCAAGTGCTCTGCTGCATCTTGGATCTGAACTGCACACTTAATAAAAAACAACAAGCTACCTAGCTTACCCTTGCACTGCATTAAAAAGTGTACCTAATATTATGGGCAGCAAGTTTATTTCTTTTTTATTTATTTTTTTAAATTCAAAGCTATTAAGAAGCAGAATAATCAACTTGGTCTACTCAGCATAAAATTTGAAGGCCTCTTATCTGCAAATAAGGAAACATATTTACTCGAGTGGTGCAAAGAAATCATAAAACTTATCACCATGATCATATTTCCATTTCACAAGCGTGTGACTGAAAAGCAGACAGGAAGGGCAGGTAAATCTGCATTGCATAAGAGCTCTCACAACAACTTAAATATATGAAATTACTCCAAACTGAAATGCTTCCATACAGATTTCGATCTGGACGATAGAGTGACTAGCCGTACCTAATCTAGCGTCCGACAGCGGTCACTCAACGTCTGGCTAATTCTCATCCTTTGACATGAGAAGAGCAGTGCGATGAAATTGCATTTCAGCTCACTTGCGGTCGCTTGCCTCTCCTGCTCGCCAGATGAGAAAGGACGATACGTCCCCCTTCCGCCGTCTGTCACTCAAATAGAGCGTTACGGCAAAACGAGCCTGAGAGCGAGACGAGGCGATGGAGCAGCTCAAGATGCTGCTGCTGCTTTTACACGCCGGACTTTGGCTCACAGGTATTTTATTTTACTCCACTTATATATCCTTGAATGATTTTTTTTCCAAATTTCTTTACTTTTATTTTGCAGACACGAGTGAGAATTTTCAGTGCGACAATGATTTCACGCTTACAATCAGTTGCTCCGTCAACCTCACGTCAGCCCGCGATGGCCTCCACTGGCTGAATTTTGACAAAATGTATAGCGAGTAAGCGCCCTCCCTTGCCTGCCTCTTGGTAATAAATATACAAAATATATTTAAATAATGGTTTCTCTGCAGCGAGACGTACAAATGCAATTTGTCAAATACCGGTGGAGGCCGCGGCTCGTGTTCCATCGCCATGGAGAGGTCTTGCAATTTTGTGGATTTCGACACGTACAAGATCACGCTGTGCGGGAACACGAGCGACGGGGCGAAGACGTGCCACATGCTGGACGACAGATATTTGCCCAAGGAACACAGTAGGGAGTCTTCTTGACACTTAATGGGTAGATTGTGTGCTCGAGATGCAAATGACAAAAATCACTGCCCAGTTAAGCCCAACACGCCGTGCTGCCTGGCAGTCAGCCACAACGCCAGCCGACATCACTTCATGTGGAAAAACACCTACGAAAAATGTCGCTTCACCATCCTGAAGGACAACCTCGAGTATCAGCTCTGTTTCTACGATGGGCGAGACAAAGGCGGAGTAAGGGAGGGTATTACGGAAGGGGTCAAAGGTCACTCACTGGGCTAATCAACATCTCCTCCACCCTACCAGCTGAGGTTTCACTACACGGACAATACAGACTATTCTGTGGATGACTGCGACCTTGAGAGGAAGACGGAATACACCACCAGGGTCAGGTCCAAGCCCAGCGAGACACACTTTAAGGGGCAATGGAGTGATTGGTCACAAGAGGTCCGCTGGAGGACTGACTCGGTCACCGGTGAGGCTCATAAACAAGTTTGAGTGAATGACAAGAACGTCAATTCCCCTTGTTGCTTTTCTTAAGATTGCCCAGCTGATGGCTTCCTTTCCAAACATGGCAAAAAAATCTTCCTGGCTTTAGGTGTGACAGCCACACTGGCCCTGATTTTGGGCTGCGCTTTGCTAAAAAAGTAAGTCATTGCCGCAAATCCCATACTTGGCAAAATATGCATCTGATTGGTTGTACAGGCGGAGGCGAGATGAATTCGTTCCCACGCCAGAACCATACTTCCAGAGCCTGTACGCTAATTGTCACGGTGACTTTAAGGTAAGTGTGGCCACTCTGGCGCTGTGACCAACATTTAATTTTCTGACAACTGATGACAGAGCTGGGTGGACACAAAAGGAAACACGACTATGACGCTCAAGCCGGAGGACACGCTTCAAGTAGACAGCCATGTGGAGGAGACTCCAGCACGGCATGACGAGATGACGTACAAAAACGTCCCAAACCAACCAGCACGTTTGGCGGCACGCGGGCCTGGCAGCGTTCTGCCCTGCTACTGCCCTGAATACTGCACAATGAGCGACTTGAAGAAGTCCGCACAAGTTTCCGGAAATTAATTTGCAAAGGGTTAAGAAATTTCCAATAATGTAAAAAAACATGTCAGCATAGTGGACCATTCATGCAAAATACATTTGAAAAATCATGACATTTCAACAAATTAAATATTTTCAGGCAAGAAAATGCAACTTTACTTTATACAAAGTACATTTCAAGGCATTTCCAAACAAGAGTTGAAAAACATTTGAAAGAAACGAAACAAAAGTCGCTTGCTAAAATTTACCCACGTGCAGGGGAAGAACATGACAATTATAATATATTTTTGACTGACTAATGCATTGGTTTTCATTTCCTAAAAATTGCTGTCCCATTTCTCTAAAAAGTAAAGATTAAGTATAGTTGTTGCACATTTTGTTCTAAACCAGCATACCGAGATCATCTTACATAAAATACACTTGTAGATTTTTTTATTTTTTTTTGCTATTTATGTTGACATCCGATTGACTGATTTTGAAGTGCAAATAAGCATGAAAGCAGAGTCCTAAACGTGATTGAACAGAAAGATAACAGAAAGAGCACACTGAAAATGAAATGAACACACCACTTGATGGAACAAATATTAGAATTTGGGCTACGACGCCCCGACCAGGAGTTTTTGTAGAAACCTTTATTTACGTCAACACATACATGAACAAAGCACCGTTTACCCTTAAAGTCCGATACAATGGTATGCCTACCCGCCTCGGTCACGGCCGCCTTTTTATTCATCCAGACAACAAAAGACTCGGAATGAACAAAAAGAAAGCCGAGGTGGCGGATTCTATCGTATGTTACAGCATGCTGAATAGAAAAACCCAGGAAGGAATTAGACAGAAGCATCTAGAGACACTAAGTGAAATACGACAGTATAAAAGTGCCATTCATTATACAGCAGTTCAAATACTGACAATGAAAGAAGCGGACATTTACATGTGGAAAAGAAGAGAAACAAAAACACTTTCTTCCTTCAACGTGGATGGCGGCCAGCTCGCGTGGACTCTGTGAAACTGGATCGAAGTCGCGTCCCCCCCTCCCCCTCGCGCCAAATAAGACAGTTTAAAAAAGAAACGAGCAGGGTGCTGCAGCGCCGATCCCTTCTCAACGTTACGCGTCGACCGGCCATTAAGAGCAAAAACGACGGCGCCAAAACAAAAGACAGGTCAAAGTGGATGGCACAGAATGTGGAGAGTTTAAATACAAGTCTTTCAGCGAGTCCCGATGTGAGGGGAGCACATTCATTGTGACTGAGCGGGGAGGCGATTCCTTCTGCCCGTCCTTGCCCTTACGAGGGGGAGAACTTTTTGGCTTGTGATCGGACTCTTTTCTCGTAATCTACTCTGTTTTGGCTGCAAATGAAAGGGAATAAGCGTCAGGTCGTTGAAATGCCATTTCGCGACAAACACACTCAGGAGAAAAAAAAGAAAAAAAATGCATTCATTTGTTTTTCCAATATCTCACCAGTAGATTGTGTAAGCCTCCGCTTGGGCCGGATCCTGGATGTTAGGCTCGTTTAAGAGTTCCTGAATACCTAATAGGATCTGTGGGAGAAATTACAAAGTCAGACAAAATGAAAAGGATTTTTTTTTTCTACCCTGCGTTTTCATGACAAGAAGCAGAACTAACTAGCGCCACATACCTGCTTTATTGTGATGGCTGGTCTCCAGTCCTTGTCCTCCTCCAGAATAGAAAGGCATACGGTGCCTGATGGATACACATTTGGGTGAAAGAGAGGAGGCTCAAATTTACCTGAAGTAAAAAAAAAAGCCTTAGTTACAAATCAAGTACAACACAACAAAAGAGCAAACAGGAGATTTTACATACAGCTAGCTGATATTTTGACCATTACAATGGAACAACAAAACAGAGACTTTGTAAAACCGGAGGAACACATTTCAATCTATTTTAGGAAGACGACAATATGCCTCGGATTCAAGAGCACGGCTTCCGAGGAATTCCGACCACTGACTAAGGCTGCTGCTTGTATCAAAATCAACAGATTAGGAAAGGGCAACTCACATTTAGGAGGTGATGAAGGATAGTCGTCCTTGAACAACATGCGCAGTTTGAAAAGGCCTCCTTCCCACGGAGTCTGGTGACACGCAATTAAATGATCAGCTTCGCAAATACGCAACGTCCCTCGCACGGCTCGCCCGATCACGTTTCGTTTTGGCATCAAAGCAAAGGTTAAAAAATACACGCAACGCAGTACACATGCTCATGTGATATAGGAGACAATCCATAACCTCTTTGAAACGCATTTGAAATGAGTTGTTTAAACAGAATGATTATGCAACATTACCCCCTTCTTGCCAGGGATGGCGCACTCCCAGTTCATAAGGTTCATGGTTCCATCCGGGTTTTTGGTTGGTACTGCAACAAATCCCTGAAGAGACAGAACAGACATTCAAGAAAACCGAACTTTACTGTACGGGGATTCATCACAAACTTTAAATTTATCGCTGTATACTTACAAAAGGATGATCTTTCCGCCACGCTTTGCGCTCCTGGGCAAGCCGGCTCAATGCAATGCCAGACATATTTGTGGACTCCTGTATTGAAGAGGAAAACGTTTATTAAAACAAACGAGTCAACCAGGTGAGTCAAACTCATTTGTCACATGCCACGTTGTAGTTTGGTTTACCCTTGGCGGGCCAATATGACAAGTGCATGAATGCTTCAATATTACAGTACAAATTGATGGATGACTTTTTTTTTAACAAAAAGCCAGTATGTGAACATAATGTAGGAACTTTTATAAGCCATAGTTTTTACTCCAATTAACCTGTATGTTTGATCACCTTTCTATACAGGCGGTGTATAGTGACAGCTACCGAAATAAATAAAATGCTTTTTCATGACATGGCGTTTGTTGCTTCAAACTGAAGTAAAGGTTGCATTTCGAACAAATGCTTTCAGAACTAATACGGGCGAACCAAAGCGCAAACATAGCAACTGTGCCACTCTCTATTTAGCGTCTTCATCCGTTGGTTAATTGAAGTGAACGCTGACTTTTTATGCTTGAAAGTGACCGTTTGGACCGTTTTGTCTTTAGCGCTCGGTCGCAAACAGAATTAGCAGTAGCACCCCACTCCGTGGTTAGCATGTACATAACTTCCAAGCTTTAAGTTAAGTAATGCGCTTCCGCTCCTTGCATTCTACGTAAAAGTAATCTCATTATTGTTTGTAACTGTGTTACCTCGACATTCTTTACGTCAGACAGAGTAGTCTTGAAACCCATTGATTAGCAAGCTAGCGGGTTAGCTCACGAAGCTAACTCGCGTGCGCCAGAACCAACAGGCGCAGTTAGCGACTGTCATGGCCTGATGCAGCACAAAAAATGGCGCAAATGCACTTAATTTGAACATATTCCGCCAACGAGATGCGGAACCACGGAATAACTCTTCGATAGTCTCCCTGTGACGGATTCAATATTCCACTCAACAAAAACAAGACGTCTAGGGTTAGGACAAAGAACATCAGCGCCGGGAAGCACATTATATTCGTGCATTATCAAACTAGCGAAAATGGCGCAAAACGAAGCGGGTAAAAGCGCTTTGTACACGACTTAACAGTCACGTTCCGTCACGGAGATGCTCTCATACCTTTTAATGTGGTTGCTTTGGCTCAGGGGGGGGACAAGCGTTGGGTATTAAACGGGTTCAAATCGCGTAAAACCTTGTAAAGTTTCCCTCCTGAAGAAAAAAAAAACACCCGCTCCGACTCAAGCCAGACTTGTAGCGAGAGGGTGGAGCAAAATTTCATCTGTCGCTTACTTCCGCCTTCGCTTAAATACAACCTTATAATTTCAACGTCATTTCTGGATATATAAGTTTCAGTCTTTTGTTTTTAATGCCAAGCATTCTCGCATTTATGATCTTTGAATTTTAGATTTTTTTTTTTTTATTTAGGTTGACAGCTTCTGCTGATAAACCGTGAAGATTTCAGTCGTTTATTTTTAACGTCAACAGGTGCTACTTCCCTATTGACTGCAAACAACCGTGGTAATACCTGGCAAATATACGTGGGTGCTTTTTATTGAACTAAAACATGCTTATTTGACCATTGCAAATCCATCCCTGTTTCCCGAACGAGTGTATACGCTGGCCGATTTCTATCTTATTATGGTTAAATATCTTTGAGTAATATGGGCGTATTATACGCCCGATACATTTTAAAACATTGCTCATTTGTACAAGGCAGAAAATGTATAAAATATAACATCTTAAGTGTTGTATTAAAGCATTTTGTGGTTGAATAAAATATATAGACATGTAAATGAACTAGCTTTGTGTATTTCTAAACTGGCGATATCTAGGGCAGCTATGCTACGGGAGCAGCGGTTGAGTATAACACAGAAGAGGTCGCTATTCATCATAAAACAATTCCAAGTGTTTCCAACGTTGAGGGGGACAGTGAACAATTATTCAAAAAAGGGTTTAAAATGCACTCGGTCATATAATGCAAAACGCAATTGCAGGCCGACTGTTATAAGAGTAATGGAGCGTCGTACTCTTGTTATTTGTTATACTGCCCTCTTGTGGCCAAATCTGAATTACCATCGGGAGAAACAAATTTAAACGTGGTTTACAATTTTGATATTGTGTTTTTTTTCAAATCAAAACACTTTCCAAAAGACACGACTCTAGTGGCAATTAATTTCACATAAAATAAATCCACCCATAGATATGAATGACATTTTTTATTGGGTTTACCTTGCGCAAGACCAGAATAATCTCCTTAACCTTATTCATAGTTTATACACATTGCATAAGATCATATAGAAGTGATGTACTTAGTGATATGAGAACATTAATCATTAATGTAACTGTCAGATCCAAAAGGGAAAACAATGACGATCCATTCTTTTACAAACAAGACGTTATCTTGATTCATGCATCACGGTGGTCTGTGGCTTATGATTTGAGATGCAAAAACAAACAGGGCACTTAAGAGTAGTAGGCTACAGCTCTGATAAGATTTTATGTCACACAAAAATATTACACATGCCACATGAACAACTGCATGACCGCAAAGGGCCGCAAGGGTCATCTTGAGGCGTCGGAAGGCCTTGCCCGAACATCTCCACTGAGATGACGGAACCACAAACGGCAAAATAAGAAAAATATCATTGCAAAGGTACACGCCCGCTTTTTAAAAGATAAAAAAAGGACAACCATTCTGGAGGTAAGTTTTATAATTGCCAAGAGGAGGGCTGAAAAGAAGATTGTCTGCAACGCTCGAGGGGGCTGATAGCAGGGATGGCACAACACCGGCATTTCAGGGGTGCTATAGCGTAATGGCCCCATTGCCAAACGGCCCAGTTAAGCCCCTCCAGCATTTTACTTGATATTCTAAAACATACTTATAAATTATTTGTAATATTATAGCTCCAGGAAAAAAATAATCTCGCAGCAGTGCCTAGCAAATGGAGTGTCATAAAATCAGTCAGCGCGTGTGTCGTCCCTCCTCGCGGAGTGCGTATTAGCACAGGTGGGCTCACACACCTTTGATGTGTATTCGGGAGTGCAACTCAGAACACGCGGCGGAAGGCTTCAGAATACTCGCGCAAATGTAAACAGCACTTGCAGAACATCCAGTTGACTCCGGTTGAACCTTTTTGCTAACCCCCCCCAAAAAAAAAAAAAAAAAAAAAAAAAAAATTGTTTTTTTTACTTAAAGAGCCCTTGTGTGAGGGGAAATGTGAATCTATATAAAAAAAAACATGCATCCATACTTAGAAAAAGATTTTAGTCAAGTGTATGCGTGAATAAATGTAAATGTTAACGAGTTTATATGTACAAAGTGTGCCGGCAATAAGAAAAAAACGTTTTGCTCTTCCCTGACACTAAAGATGTGTGCAATACACGTAAGACATTGGATTTTGGTCATTAGGGGAGGGGGGGAAACAAGGCAAGACCAAATGATGAATTGTGAATTTCAACCTATGCACATCAAAGCCCAAAATAACTGTTTTAAAAAGAAATTGCAGAATTTGCAGTAACATTACAGGCTGTTAGCAATGTGCACAGTATGTCTCCCCCCCCCCCCCGTAGTGCTTGTAATGCTGTGTATGAACTACACATTTCCAAAATGTCTACTCGAATCTAGCACACGGCAGGAGAAAAGAAAAATATCATGTAACAGTCAACTTCAAAGCCAAGTATGGCTTTGTGTTAATAAAACATGTCGAGGCATGTTCATAGTGAAAAGACACCTTGTTCAATCTCACTCGGAAATTTCTTAACTCCTGTACAAATGCAAAACAGAGGGTCATCGTTTTATCTCGTTTGTTGCTGTTGTTGAAAAAGATCCAGTAGAACAACTTCAAATTTGAAGTTGTGGTTTTCTATACAGTGTACAAAACGTGCACCCCCCAAAACATTAAATATTAATAGTTTTTTTTTGATTATTTACACCAAAACTAGGTTCTCTGGATATGAACGGAGATTTGTTCACTGTCCTCAAAAAGTAAAACAAAAAAATTCCAGTCCGCAATCCTCCTACGCCCCAAAATAGTTCTTCTACCCCCGAAAACTGATATAAAATGAGATGCTCCCTCGAACAAAAACAATAGACTCAATAAGTCAGTCTGGGGGGAAAAAAAAAGTTCCGAACATGACTGCCAAACTGAACTACATCATATTAAGCAGTTCACGTCCGATGTATCTCTAATTCAATTATATACAAGCGAGTTTTCTTTTCTTTTTCTTTTCAATGAGCTGCAGCAATTTTGAGTTTGAAATGTCCTACTTAAGTGCAGAGAAAAGCTTGACTACTATTACCACAAGCATCTGCGGCGTCGGGGCCTTGTTGGAAGACAGTGCATGGCGCTACAAGATGATACAGTAGGTACCACGGCCGCAAACCTCGCTGAAGCTGCTAAAAAAAAAAAAAAGTGGTTGACTTCAGGTTGTTATCTTGAAATAAATGCAAATTCCCTTCTTGCCATCCCCAAACAATGTGACGCTTTTGAATTACAAGAAAGCGCCCGGATCCCTTGCCAGATCAAGTTGGAGGATATCATTAAGTCAATAGATAGATGACCCTGAGAGAATCATTGGCCACTATGACGACGGCCATATTTTTTTTCAATTAGCTTAAAAAAAAAAAAAAGGAGGCGGGGGGAGTTCCAGTTCAAATGTACAGGCACCAATTGTCAGTAAGCAGTCATATTTACATCAAACAAAAATGGAGGGAAACATAAAATACATGCACAGCACCCGCCCCGCCCGCTTGAATCTCCTCTCTTGTGCCAAATAGTTTTCCATGAGAATGATATGTTTGCATCATAACACCTGGAGCTTCTAATACTTGTCGTCCTCACATACGGGAACCCCTTTCCTGAAGAATCTGTTGGGTGGCAAAGAAAAAAATAAATTACGCTGGAGTCACTGTCATGTTATCGGTACGTTTGCTGCAGAGGTGAAGCGTGAACTACGGAAGCGTCCTGGAGAATTTTGGGGCACACCCCTGTTTGTGTTACTTGATGTGCACGTTTGTGCAACTTCATGATCTTTAGTTTTGCTTCCGCTTTCGAAAAAGTTCATTTCCAGCTCGGGAGGCTTCTGAAAGCACGTCAGAAACCTCTCAGGATGGGAGGAACGCATCAGCAAGGAGAGAAGGGAAAAGGCCAAAGACTAGGCAGGGAACTGTTGGAGAGGCGGCGGACTACAGCCAGTTGAGCGCTCACCGGTGAGTCGTAAATGCTCAACTCTAATCAGAATCGTTCATTTCATAATCCGTGTCTTCATCGTCGCTCTGAGCAACATGCAGCATGCGGACGGGCACACAAAAGAGACACTTTTTTTTTTTTTTTTAGAAACAACGGAATTGAATGTGAGTTGGGCATGTGGGGGGGAAAAATCACAAGGGCCAAACATAAAATTGTGCTATACATACTTGGCTTGACACACACTCATACCTTTGCCTTCTCGCTGGGCTCACTGTTTGTTCCGTAGGATTGATTGTGCAGCTCCTTGGAGACAACGCACAGGAACTCAGCCTGGTCTTCGTTGCCGTAGTTGTAAGACGAGCCGATGCTGACCAGCTAGAGACACACCACAGCAAAGGTGAGCAATTTTGGAATTCAATTGGGAATGTTTACGGGTTTTCTGGGAGGAACTAAATCAGTTACCCTTTTCTGAAACTTTATTTTTATTATTTCAAATGACAATAAAACAAGTAGAGCAGTAGCTTTATTTGCTAAGTGCGCAACGGTTAATAAAAAAACTAATCAATTACTAACAGATTAAACGATAATTATTTTTGATAATTGGTCCTTTAGAAACATTGCTCAAGTTTAAAATTGATATTTGAGGCCATCAAACAGGTGCACAAAAACACAGACAAGACTAGAAAGGAAAGATGCGGGTCGAGATAAAAAAGGTTTCACACAAAAAAACAACACAATCACCTGCAGACGGTAACGCAAAGACATCAAATGTGATGTGGCGAGGAGGATTTATCACATGAGGTAAACGTGCCACTTCACAAGTCAGTGTGGACCGTGAACGAGTCAGCGTGAGCTTGTTGTGGTGAAAAACTTAAACAAGAGTGGGGGTGGGTCTATTTTAGCAGCCCAGAAAGACAAGCCTGAATCTATGACAATAAAACAACTAGTCAATGCAACTCCAAATCCCATTTGGACTACAAAAAAAAAAAAAAAAAAAAAAATCACTCAGCATCATAATTGAAACTTTACTGTAAATAAAAAAAAAAAAGTCAAAAGGACACAAAAGGACAGACAAAAACAATGAGCACTGGATGAAGCAACTTAGTGTACACCTTGTGGAAAAAAAAATAAAAGTAAAGAAAAAGGATAAACTGTTCCAGCTCGTCGCAAACATTTTGTCCCTTGTGTGCAT
This sequence comes from Syngnathus floridae, assembly GCF_059516105.1. Classification (NCBI taxonomy): domain Eukaryota; kingdom Metazoa; phylum Chordata; class Actinopteri; order Syngnathiformes; family Syngnathidae; genus Syngnathus; species Syngnathus floridae. The sequence continues at coordinate 3,419,966 of NC_142430.1, read as the reverse complement.
GTTCCAACAGGCTGGACTGGAGTCATGTTCCTGGTCTCAGCAAAAAAAAAAAAAAAAAAAAAAAAATTCCAGACAAACTCAACAGGCATGAAAACCTCAACTTCCACATTTCACTTTACAAATTTCCCAAAAGAAAACACGTGCCAGGTGTTCTTGTGGGTCTAACCGATGATTCGAGGAGGTTCAACTCAAAGACGGGGGACCAACGTCCGACCACCGACGTGTACGGGCAACAAGGGGACCATGCAGTGACCGGCCCGTGGACGGAAACATGTGGGACACACCTCTGCTTTGTTGCTTGGCAAAGCCGACTCCTCGCCTTTCACCTCCCTTGACACAATGAGTAGAAACTCAGACCGGTGGGCCCGCCCGTAACCTATACTGACAAGCTGCAACGACCAATCAGAGCACAGAAGGGATGCTCGCGTCACGTACAGTAGCGGAACATTCACGCAGCAGACGTTTGCCGCTTTTGGCTCGCTGTCGAATTCCGATGTTGAGCTTGGGACTCGGTGAGCAGAAGCGGGGTGGGTGAAGCACATGAAAACACGACTGCAGATGTCCCGACCCGTCCCGACCACCTCAGCATCGACTCCTGTTACCTGTTCAAACTTCCAGCCGTCCGACATGGTTGACACCATCTGCGTCAGCTCCTCTTCCTGGCACTGAAGCACCCGGTATACATGCTTCACCGGCACCTGAGACAAAAGAAATGCTTAAAGGCCCTGCAGAGAGAATTTAGACCTTTTTTTTTGTAGAAATACAAAAAATGGCCGCTTAAGTGCCTGCCTTCTTTTTTTTTTTGCATTTACCTGTGATGTCTTGCAGTCCCTTTCCCTGATCTTGTCCTTGATGAGTTTTATTAATGATGTGATGTTGTAAAATTCGGCTTCTTCCAGGACACCTGAAACAACATTTTGTTTTGTAGGCATGCATATTTATTGCATTGTAATTGTGAAATGGGTGTTAAAAAAAACCAAAAAAAACCCAGGTATCCATCATTCATCTTGGTTACCTTCTTCTGCCAAGTCCCTGTTGAGCACCAACTTGCCGTGCCTCAAGTAGTTGAGCACCGGCCCAAAGTAAGTTGGGTCTCTGTCAATGAGATACGCACCGGTTTCGTCCTGAAAAGAAGAGCAGGAAGATCAGCGCCTGTAATTTGGAGCATTTGCCTAACTTTGACCACAGTGATTGCATCATTATCATCATGTGGCTATAACAAAACGGGATTGGATGAGGTCAGCTCCCACGTTGCTAAGCTTCGGGATATCACTTTACTTTTTTGACCCCACTGGGTATTCCCCTATTTATGCAAGTGCTGTGATTAGGCCTGCTTTGTCTCATGAGGGATGGGTTCAAACAATTAGAGCGGAAAAGGATTGCGAAGAACAGGCCCAATGCGCCAAGGGAGCCGGCCAGGAGAGAGCGCCTTGGTTTACGAGCGCCTTGGTTTACGAGCGCCTATGAGCCAAGTGGCCTGTTCTGACATGCAACTTCAAAGTTAATCTGCAAGAGAAATCGAAAATGTACCCTTTCAGTTTGTGCATTCACGGTGTGGGCGGGCACTGAGTTAATTTTGTCTGTCCAATTATGTGGAAAAGGTCCCAGTACATGTTCTTTCTTTTCTGATGAATATCTGTACCCTGACGGCACGTTGACCTTCTTTCCATAGCCAAAAATATCCCATTAGAGCCCAACGGACTTCTGTTCTTGCTCCGTGCCAACTTGTGCTTCATTTAGTTTGCTGGTACAAGGAGCTCAAAATCCCTGAGCAGGCAAGGAAAAAAAAAGCCAGTGACGGGGCAGATTACAGGAAAACATGTCAACACCCTACAGGGAGAATTGGGTCAGTTGAGTGTGTGGGTCAGCCACGTTACGGCGTATTTTGCAGCCGGGCGTGGAAAAGACGGTGAGACCGCAGCCCCCACCCCCCCGCACATACGTGCCGCGTTGCACACGTGTCAAAGCGCGTGATGTCGGTAAGAGCCATCTGGAGACGGCGCGGGAGTCGAGCCTCAATTCAAGGCAAGACTGTCAAAAGGAAGTCAAACTGTGGCCTGGGAAGTCACAGAAAGCACGGCGACCGCTCACTGTGGGAGAAAGAGAAGGCACACAGACGACGGTGCGGCAAGTCACGTGACCGCAGCTACTTAGCCAAGTGGAAGTCTGATCCTTGTCGCGTAGGAGCCAGAATCCCCCTGGAGTAGAAGCGCTAATGGCATAGTCAAATAGGCCTTCATCTTTTAAATAATACAGGCTTGGCATCCAGACAGCCTTGGAGGGAGTGCTCTCATATTTTGCAAAATATTCAAACAATGCTCTCAAAACAAGGAAAGTTGACAATTTGGGGGTATGTGCCAGTTAAATAGTCAAGTCGCTCCGCACAAGGGACGTAGGTATCACAATCTAGCAAAAGGCGCAGAAGAGCGCGACTGGTAAATGAAGACGAGGAGAGAAACGCAAATCTTTTGTGATGGGATGCCTAAAAAATTCATGCGGTTCTCAGGCCGGCCGGGCCTTTGCTTGAGTAGTCTGAAAGGAGTCGGCTAAAAATGATCTCTGACGTGCACCCATCTTGTTTTGTTGGGCTGAAAACAAAAAACATTTCTGGTTGGGTTCTTGTCACATCAAAGACATGAAGACAGGAACAAATGTGACAGCAGCCAATTGATGACTCGGAATTAAAAAAAGAGCAAAGAAATGACGGGCCTATTAATTATGACCTGGCACGTGATAGCACTTTCTCCCTCAGTCCTAGCCCACGTGCAAAACAGACTCCAGTAAACAACATGAATAATGCAGTTTTAAGAAGAGCACGGAAGCGCGTCAGCATGCATGACTGAGAAATGAAGCTCTCATCGCTTTAGACGAAACACAAACGCAATGCTGCGTTTACTTGAGAGGGGGGGGGGGCATCGTCTGCACTCCTTTGCAAAAATGCACGCTGTCAAATCCAAATTGTCAATTTGACACCCCACCAAGAAGTGTGTTTTTAGCCAACTATCAAATATCACTATCTTATGTATTTTGACAAGCTATTTTTAGTATTATTTTCTACACTTCCCTACATTTTTGACAGATGCAGCATCTTCTGCATACCGAGCACTCTCCGAAATCACACAGCACTCACGAGAGCGCCGCGGTAATGGCTCTGGGTTCCCCTGTCACGCACTTATGACACGGGATGGACATAAGCCGAAGCTTGTTGAAGGATGAACTGACCCAAAGGCAAGCTGATGATTGGGAGGCTAAAATATCAGCATTAAAAAAAGCAAGAAGAGCTGCGGCCCCTATTGGGCAAAAAGTAGGGCAGATTATAAAAGCAGATGAAAACAAACGCAGCAGAGGTGTTAAACCGGCAGCAACGTATACAAAAGTGTGTCATGCGGCGTACGCAGACACTAAGTTATTGTGTTTGACGGTTGCTTGGTGGGCTTGAGAGCCCGCAGGCGGTTTGCTGTTCAAACCGACAGATTCACAAACAGACAAGCTCCTTCCTTCCTCCTGCTTGCCGAGCATGTGGAAGCCATTCAGGGGGAAAGGAGCGACTCCATCCATCCCCGGCAGCACCTCACCACACTTGGCAACGACTCCTTACTCATGCGGGGCGCCATGCCAGCGCCACTGGCATCCTGGCCGCTTGCCGTTGGACCAATGGGGCACCCCATGTATAGTCGAGCTCAAGTACGGCCCGGCCCGCATGACACACAAGGGCCGCTCTGTTCCTTAATCCATCACAACATAAGCGTTCAACTCTTTACTTAATGCTAAGAAAGATGGCAAAACAACATAGGCTGGCGAAATATATATTAAAAAAAATATATTTTAACCAACTCATATTTGACTACAATCGATAGCAACACAAACACATTAACAATGCGAACAGGTATACATTCTGAAAATGTCTGTTGTTATCTTAATAAACTGTCGTTATTGTCGTTTTCGTAAGGCCTGTGGGTCTAAAAAAGTTTCATGTCATAAAAGCTTTCATTTCCAAACTACACACATTTTCCATCAAAGTAATGGAGTCGAGCCCTATTTGCCAGATTTCTAATATTCATTCATGCACTACTTGAAGGATTCTTCCAGGATAATGTCCCAGGCTATCTTGATGTCATTGATGTCTTTGAAAAAGGTTCCCTTGACGACGCCATTGAGCTTGGAAAAATAATTAAAAAATAAAATAAAAAAAAGATTGAGTTAAGGAGCTTATTCTAGCTTGGCTATATTCTTCTTGGCCAGGAACTGTTAAATGCTCAAACTCACAGGTTTGACATATCTCTTCTGATACATTTGGAAAGTTGAAACAGAAAATAATATTAAAACAAATGTGAATAAACACTGAGCAAAATCAGATGACACACTCAAGACAAACTATATGAATGAGACCACGATGGTAGCAAGAATCTTTTTAACAATTTCCTTTCTTGATGAGAAAAAAAAAGTTCCAATAAGTCGACGAGTGCAACGCAATGCAACGGCCTCGACGAGAGAAAGTTTCCAATTTGTCACACAACACAAATGGAACGAAAAAGTGGTTCAAACGCCACACGTTTGACTTAATCTAAAACGACACCTATAACCTACACGTATAAGAGATTACGTTAAAAAAAACTCAAAAGATAGCAATAGAACATCATGTGGTGACTGTAGGAATCTAGCCTATGAGCTAATGGTAGCTAGCTAGCTTGGGGGGGAGATCGAGTTTACGTTTCGCTCGTTGTTTGAAATACACTCAATAAACAGTTAAATTGGCTACGGCAATAACATCCGACTGTTCAACAATGACGTGGATAAAAAAACAAAAAATAAAAAACACAGAATAGTGCGGAACCAAGGGCTAACTAGCTTTTAGCATTTACCTTGTCGGAATCGAGCTCCGGGTCAGCTTGGCTCAGCCTATACAGAAACGATTTGGGATCTCGACACAATGTCTGTCGAGTTGTTAAAAAATAGGTCCCGCCGACGTTTAAACGAATCCACTTGGACGAGCCCGTACTGGGCGTGGGGCTTCTCTCCGCCGAAGAATGGCTCAAACACCGGCGGTGAACGGAGCCGCTACTTTCCGAGTTGTTCTCCGCCATCCCTCGCCTTCGCCTCGGCTGTTTCGCTGAGGGGCTGACGGGAAATCTCACAAGCTGACCGCAACCGCTCAGCTTGCTCCACTCACGCAAAGCCCAAGCCACGCCCACTCGTGTCTTGCTGCACCCCGCACTCACGCACACTTGCGCGCATGCGTATTTCTACGCGAGACATTTGCGATGACGTCACAAGAACTGTCAAGTATTTTCTTTTCCCGTTTCTTCAAGATCACACGTGTTTTAAGGAAAATTATTCAATTATATCTTGACAATATCAGGGCTACACAACATTTTGAAAAATTTAATCATGGCGATCGTGGCAGCTTTTGACTGACCAATCAGATGTAACCTTAGATGCGCACCGCCAATCCTAGAGCAGTATTTAGTGGCATTACTAACACTAAATAACTTCAGTGATTGTAATTAATTAGCTAAGAAATCATTGTGTCATAGAAATGTAATTTATTTACGTACAATGTCGATATTGTAATATTCAACACCAATTTCACAAATGCATTATTTTCCAATATTCTGCACTGCAGCCAGTTAAGAGTCATGAACCAATGACCTATCACTAGTAAAATATCCAAATAAATGTTCAAACATGTCATTGGTGTGCAGAATTATGAATGATTCCTTTACCTACACAAAGGTAATTGTACAGGTACGCTCTTTTGTCTTCATCTCAATAGTTGGACATCAAAATTACCTACTCGATTACACTATTGCTCAACTCCAATGGAAGCAAATGAAATTGTCTTTCATTTAATTTGTTGAAACAAAAATCACAAATTCAGCCCAGGCACTGGTACTCAGTAGCACAATTGCATTTCCAACTCACGCAGTTTTGGTAACATGAAGTTGTCCTTCCCACAAGGGAGGACATTGTGTACTGGTCCATGGAACTTAGGCTGGATATTGAATTAAAGCTCAAACGAGCCGCCACAGTGTCACACACAATCGCATTAAACCGAGAGTAGCCCGTAGTAATTTGCACAAGACAGAAAACACAGATGGTGGGCTGATACTTTATTTACATGCTGCAGGATGTGAGAAGCCATTGCCAGTGAAGCGCCGCATCTTTTCCCACGTCATGACTTGCGGACCTAACAGAAAATCAGACACGCGGCTTTCTTCAGTTGCCTAAATTCCCTACATGCTTTAATTACTGGACTACCAAGCGTTAAGTGGAAAAGTTGTCATTCAACATCTACTGACCTAGCGCACACATAATCAGCGAGAGAATGAACAGAGTCATTAAATTAGCATCGGAATATGATTAAATCACTGAGCAAATAGAAAATGCATGATATAGTAAGAAAAAAAACTGTAAAATATTATAGTTTACAATAATTATTCACATTCAAAGGCTTTACATCTCAAAACATACACAACATGGCCCCTGAACATGACTTCAATCCAAATATGATTCATATATTAGAATTTAAATAACACAGAATGAACTAGAGGCTAAACAATAGCCCTCTAATAACCTTATACAAGAATAAAAATACAAAAACTGGATCCTAATGTCATTGCATTACTCGCTTCGGATTTTAATAATACATGATCTGTACATCACAGTTCTCGTCAGTTACAAGCCAGGTAGAGCGTTTTTTTTTTTCCACGCACAATGTAACCGACCGCCCTCTATTAGATTCCGACAAATTCTCCGCGCGGAGGAGGCCAACACTAGTGTAGTGCTTCCTCAATTTCTTTATAGACCGATACAGCAATTTTATCTCTTATTTGGATCAGATAAAGATATCCTTGCACGCACGCATGCACGCCTAAATTCCAGTCACACACTGCACACAGACTCAGCCAAAAGGAGGAGGGGCCTTTGGGAGGGGGGGGTAAAAAAAAAAAAAAAAAAAAGACCTGAAAATACTCTGTCAAAATTAAAAGGATAATGATAACAAAAAAAACCCAAAAACATTTCAGGTAACTCGGGTGAAGTTCTACCAGAGCTGAATGTGCGAATGTGGAGGCAAAAGAAAATGGTTGTGGCAGCCATCTGGAGAAACCTGTGATTGCTTCAAAGAGCGATAGGATGACGTATTTTAAATCTCTGCTGGGAGACGATTTTCTGGTCAGCACGTAGGATTTTTTTTTTTTTTTTTTTTTTAATATTTCAACATGATGCACTAAAGGTGTGCATAACGATCCCATCGAAAACAAGTGAAAATAAAATTCACATCACAAAGAAATAGCAAAGTGAACAGAACAGCCAAATCATCCAGTAACATTTGCTATGGTTGCCAATACAGTCCAAAAAAATATATATTAAAAATAAAATACCCACCTTTTTAAAAACTTGAATAAACTACCGGTAGTGTAATATCACCAGTGCCCGAAGGAGAGAGAGGAGCAAGGCTGCGCTACACGACTGGCCATGCAGGAAAAAGGTAAGCGACTTTACGGTTCCGAAGTACAAGCTAGTGGCACGTTTCCCTGCCTCCTGTGTCGCTTACAGCTGTGGAAGAAGGCTGGCGCTAAAGTTAGCCCTGCTGGGAATTGGATTGGACCGCCAGAAGCGAGTACCGCGCAGTTCAAGAGAGCAACTCAAATACTGTGGAAATACGCGGACGCTTACAAAAATACATTTGAGTTTGGTAATTGCGCCCGAGTGAATCAAGCACGCGCTAGGCGGGGAAGCTATGGGACGCTATGCGCTCGACGCAAAAAAATTGTGGGGGTGGTTCTACAGCTTGCACATAGAACACAGGTTTAGGATACGGTTGAATTAGATTCTGGGATTCTCACCAATTATGATTTTTGCGTGACGGTATATCAGGAAAAACAGTCCTTGGATTTTAGATAGAGAGATAGGGATAGGTAGAGATAGAGAGAGAGGCCCCGCGTTTCCCCCAAGCTTGCCTTTCACCTTCCGCCGAGAATGTACAGAAAAAAAAAAGCAGATGTGCTTAGCGGGACTGGATGGCAACAGAAGCCTCATACGGAGCACAAAGAACAAGCAAAGCAACCCTGAATCCAAAGTTGTAGCCCCCCCATGATTCTACTCAGTAAAACAAACAAGGTCTAGATGCCAGCGTCTGTAAAGAGTTTGTTTACACTGCGGTGATGAAGAGCACTAAAGAGGGTGTTACTCTGCTCACAGATTGGCCTCCGAGCCAAAGTGGATGTAGGAGCGCTCCTATAGGCCGGGATTTTGGTGTCTTTGATAGATCTTTCGCCACACTTCCTGGATCTTCTTGCACCATCTGTCAGCATTTCCGCTAGGGTCCATCAAATAGTACGTTCGGTTAGGCTGCAATGACAGCGACCAACAGAAAATTGTTATTCTCAAAAAATTGTTACACCGATGATATTTGTGAGTAACATTTGATTAAAAATAGAATATGGGAGTACTTAACCCGGCGCAGCTGTGACTCGACAAGCTCAAAAAAACCCACACAAAAAAAAAAACAACCTTTAGAAGTAGTCGTGTGTACCGTGTGAACAAAGAAGGTTTTGAAGTTCTTGGCCTCGGGGCGTAATTCTAGTGACCAAGGGATTTCTCCTTTCAGGACCTTGTTGACAGGATCCACATAGTACAGGTGTGGTCCTTCGGTGAGCAGCAGCTGTCTCCGTCGGGCAAACAGACCCTGCGACGGAAACCGGTTTCAGTCGAGCGCCACTCGAAAAAAAAAAAAAAAGTCATACTCACCTTTCGTTTGTCTACTGGACCCATTTTTAAAATCAGGTTGTTTTCCACAAACTGGTGCCTGTACAAATTAGAATTAAAAAAAAGATCATTCATCCCTTGTTCGTCGTAGAGTGACTGACCGTATTCGAGACGAAACACGGCCACACGACTTACCATGGATTTCCCGAGGTTTGTTTGTCCAGCAACAAGAGCTTCTCGTCGTCTGTGAACTGGAGGTCCAACTCAAAGGAATTGTTGTCCAGGTCGTGGATGTATTGCTCGATGTTGCTGCTGGAGCGCTGCGGGGGCGTCGACTCGTGCGGTGACAGCGAGTGCGACGAGCTGGACTGAGCCACCTGCATGTTGCTGAACTGGCTCAGGAGGTCGTCGTACTGCAAAAGACATTGCCGTTTATTTTTTCATTAAACTTGCTGTGTATAGTAAAGCCAATTTCTGTTACGAGGGGAAAAATGATGGTACATTTCCGTAACAGTCCTCATCGTCCTCCGACATGGCCGGCAGGTATGGCGTGAGCTTGGGCGGCGTCTGCAGGTGCAAGTCACTCCAGGAGATGGTGTCAAAGAAGGGGTGTTGCTTCAAAGGGTCATAGCCGCCCATCTCCTCACAGCCGAGCCGATTTGAGGGGTCCAGTGACTGAAAACAAAAAAGAATGTTGATATTTGCCTGCTCCTACAATTAAAAATACAAGTGACATATAATGAATTACCAAAAGCTGTTTGACAAGATCCTTGGCTCTGGGGAAGAATTTCTCAGGGAATTCATACTCCAGCTTTATGATCTTTTGGAATATTAAGTACTCGTTTCTATGGAGCGGTCAAAGAAAACAAGATTGATTTTGCCTGTTTGGTTTATTATTTTGTCATGAAACGAAACACGCAGTTACTTACCCAGCTCTGAACGGTGGTAGACCAGCCACCAATTGATAGATAATACATCCCAATGCCCAGAGGTCAGAGCTAAAAAAAAAAAAAAAATTTTTTATTATTATTATTATTTTTTTTTAAAAAAAGGAGTGGTCAAAAAATGTAACTCATCGCATGTAACTCGAAAAAAAAAAAAGTTACCTTTTGCAGGCTGATTTCTCTGTTAGCAGCTCTGGTGAAACATACTGTGCTGTTCCCACAAAGGAGTTTGCTCTCGCTGCAAAATTCGAACAGCAACGTTTAATTCCACGGAGATGTCCAGACAAAAGAGTACAAGTACCTTGCTTGGTGTCTGATGACAACTGTTTTGCTGTCCCAAAATCTGTTATCTGGATGTGCATCTCTTCGCTCAAAAGAATATTCTCTGGTTTCAAATCTCTGCAAAGGAGTACATCGGGTCTCAGTTTAGCGGAAAGGGATGGAAAGAAATTAAAAAAAAGATCCGATACGTTACCTATGGATAATCCCCACACTGTGCAAGTATTCTAGAGCACAAACGATTTCCGCTGAATAGAATCGGGTGCAGGTCTCATCGAATGAACCGATTTTACGAATGTATTTTAGGAGTTCACCGTTCTTTGCGTAGCTGAGACCAAAATCTAAGAAATCTCAGTTAAGAAGGACGACTACAATAGAAAGCCAAAAGCAAAATGCAGTTATTGGGGAAAAAGAAAAAAAGTTTTCTGTGCAAAAAATGTGCAGTATCAGCCCCACAAAAGGATACACAACTTGTCGTCGTCTTGAAATGTGAAGAAGAGCTTAACGAAGAACGGGTGGTCGAGATTTGACATCAAATCCCGTTCTCTTTTTACATACTGGGCTTTGTTCTGCTTCATGATGTGCCGCTTCTCCAATATCTTAACTGAAACACAGACGGAGCACGAGTATGAACACGTGCGTCTGTTTCGAGTCCTTTGCGAGATTTTAATACTCACTTGCATATTCTTTGCCGGTTGCCTGCTCTCTTGCTAGGACAACCTTGAAAAGGGGAGGGGAAAAAAAGAAAAAAGGATGAGTCATCCGAGAACATTAATCAGAGGAATGCTAGCATGTAGCAACAGCTACCCAGGTCTAATTAAAAAGTGAAGAGGAATGTGTGATCTATATGTAGATGTATACCGTGGAGAATGAGCCCTCTCCCAGTATCTTGCCAAACTTGAAGTCCTCCGGTTTCTTCTTGCGAGGCTGAGGGGCCTGAGCCACCTTCTGCGCACGGAGGCCGGAGCCCTGGCCGCTCGCAGACGCTCCGGCGGCACGGGCCTCCGAGGGCGAGCCCTCCATGCCGGGACAGTGGCTGCTGCTTAAGTCGGGGTGGTTCCTTACCATCGATGGATGTGAGTGGGTACAAATGACAACGCTGGGCTGAATAGGCATGACATCGTACTGCAAGAAGAGAGAAAGCGCTGGTCAGCAGCGTGATGGAGTGGATTCAAAACAACATATGATAGTACCTTGACTTAATACAAGCAAATAAATCATGAATTCTTATCAAAGACAGTTTTATCTACTCCAGATAAACTTGTTAGCCTACTAAAGAACTTTGACCTCAAGTCTTTGAAGAGTTTCCTACAACTTCACAAAAATTCGACCAAGCAAGTGTGGTGTGAACATAAGTCATGTATTAGATCACATCAACAACGGAACAAATCTATGGATCGAGCACTTTCATTTGGACTAGAGTCGCTATAAATGAAGCATATGCAGTTCACAGGCATGCTTTGATTATCTCAAACCTTTTGTTTGTGCTTGAAAGCATTTTTGGACATTTAAACAGCGGGTGACAATGTTGTCAAAACTATCCTTGTTTACACATTAGAGAACCTTTCTGCTTGCATGAAACCAAGCCATCATTGCCATCATCATCGCTGAGACAACAAACAGTGCGAGGTTGTAAATTCCAGGGCGCCTTTTGGTGCTTTTCGAGCCAACAATAACACACAAGACAACACGTTTACAAATCCCTTTAAGTTTGTTGCTTAGTTGACTCGGTCTCGCTTTTATCTCATTCACAACCAAGGTGTGGCCATTTATCCGCTTTTTATCCGCTCACCCGGCCCGCACTGAGAAGCTATGTCCTGACTCATTCTCCGCAGCTCCACCATAAAACGTTTCCTAGTTAGAGCCTGATCGCAATAACACATCTACGGGTTGATTCCGGCTGTATCAGGGCCTGTGTGAACTTTCTCGGGTTACCTTGTCAAGCCGTACTGGTTGGCTGACAGTGAGTTACAAACTTACGCTAGTAGCCTGCAAATTAGCTCCACGTCAGGTTGCGTGGAGGCAACTTCAAAACGTCGGCCCCTCGCTATTCCATATTTTCATTGAGCTGCTTGTCAGCCCGATTGTTGTCGTTTATTTGTGCACCACATTGACAGCCAGAGTTAACATTGAAAGCGCGAACCTGCTTAGCTTAGCATTAGCTTGATACAAACCAACACAAAGTGTACAACAATTAACAAGCGTGTCGGTTGTAAATTAACACAAAACCCACTCGAGCATAGCACACACGCAGGTCAAAACGGAATCTCCACAAAGCCGAATAATTTGGGCGAATTTAGCCGCAGTTCCCCTGAATTAGCCCGGCTAGCCTTGCTAGGTGGTCTTAACATTCGAACGAGCTCTGCGGCTAGGCTACCGCTCTTCCAACGAAGGCCCGTCCGAACTATTTGTTGTCAAACAGCCGCCACACGCCACGTTTGGGCCGCCGGCTTCGTAGTGTCCTCCGTGTCGATGCGGCGAGACTCACCAGCTGACTTGTAGCTCTTGCCATGAGAGTTTTCCGCGAGTATTTATTTGGAATAAAATAATTAGAGAAGCTCCGGTAATGGCTGCCTCTGCGCCTTCATTTTCAAGCTGTGACGTCGTTCCACAACAATGTTACCGCAGGACAGCAGACTCCCGCGTGTCCGCCCCCCTCGCCACATTTACAGTACAACACTCAACTTCAGTGTACTGGAAAGGCCCCGTCAGACGCCAGAAAACTATAAACACATAAATATCTCTCTATATAATTTTTTGAACAAAATAAATTTACGCAGAGCGTATTTACTCCGGTCTATTTAATGACGCCGCCAGGTAGCGCAAGCAAGATGCTGCGTTTACTGACCTCGGTTTCCATTACAACACTCAGGTGAGGCGGTGGGAAAACGTGGTATTCCCCCACGTAGAAAATATAAAAAAAGAACAAAAAATATTTTGCTAACTGGGTGCAAATAAAATCAATGTTTGTAACTACTATGTTGGCCCTTGCTATTGGTGAACCCAAAATTCAGTGCAGGCCACACAATATTGTTGAAACTTTTGGCTTTGTTCTACCATGGGTCACCAGATTTTAATCAATCAATATCTTAACCAAAATGGACTTCACATGTCTATTTACATTATTTTGACTGTCATCCTCTAGAAAAAAGTAACAAGTCTGTTTTGATGAGAAAGTACATCTATCTTGTTACAAATGTAGGGAGTAAAAGGAAAACACATTTTCGAAAAATAAATACTGAAGTACAGATACTTTAAACATTTATTTATCTGCAGCAGTGTTTGTATTTTACTTTCCTGGACTGAAAAACAGGAAAGATGCTCTAAACAAGGTTTAAAAAATAAAAAAAATAGCCCAAATATAGTACCTTTTGGAAAGTATTTGAGGCTTTATATTGGGCTGCCAGTTCTTACAAGCATCAAATTCAAATACATTTTACTGTGATGATTTAGCCGTTGCTACTTCCTCTTCTTGCGAGACAATTTCTGAGTCATCGTTGTTTTTTCCACCTTCCTCTTCATCAACATCATCGTCATCATCCTGTGACGTGTCAGTGCCCTCACTAGAATCCTCCTCCTCAGCTTCCCTGAATTTAAATGATACAAAATACAATTGGAATAGAGCATAAAATGCTGACTGTATATATTTTCACATGCAATCATTTTAAAATTGGATTTGGACTCTAATGACAGCATTCATCAATACAAATATAATTAAAATATGTCCTCCAATGAAATAGAAGACGCTAACCAGTGACGTCTGTTGAGATTCATACATTCTACTCCCGAGTTGACATCAAATGGATCTGCGAACAAAAAGTTGTATCTCAGAACCATGCTCCAACAATAACTAATGGCATCAAAAGAAGCTTTGTTGATAAATATGTCATTTTTATTGAGTTTAAAGTACTTTCACATAAATAAAGCCCCCCTCCCTTTTTACCAATTTCATCCTCCTCCGGTTTAGTGGTGAGAAAGTCCTTTTCTACAGCGAGCAGCTCTTGCTCTGTCTGGCAGGCGGCATAGCGCTTCAGCAGAACTTTATTGAGCTCCAGGAACACAGTGCCCCACTTGAATTTCTTCAACAAGAGCACAGCCAGTTCCTCAAAACCTGGCAACATTAAACACAGGACGTGCACATTTTGAGTCACTCCGAAGATGCATCAGAACAGCTGTATGCGGCAAGCCTTACCCACGATACAAAAAGTGGCAGCAAAAGCCTCAACACAAGACAATTTGCAAGGCTTCCCGTAGTTGACCGGATTTGCCGCTACCAGGTAAGGTAGCAAGCGAGGATGACTTCCGACCATCTTATTAAATGGCGTCTCTTCCAGTTTGGCCCAAGAGCAATCAATCACTGCCAGTCCACTCTGGGCCACGATCTCCCTGTCAAATAAAAATTGACATTCGATTCAGTTTACATTTCAAAGCAAAAATGATTGCAAAGCAAACCTTAGTACATACCTGTCAGCTGGTGTCACATACTTTGTACCGACGGGACTCAAAATGAGTCCGTTGAACCTTTGATTGAGGCGCAGGTTGCGTACAAAGCCCTTGCGGACCAACTTTCGGCCTGTGCAACGTTTGGGGTCGCAATGGCCCAGCTCCCACATGGCAAGAGGACAAGGTAGCTTCACTTGGGGGCTTTCTGCTCCCTCCTCATCCCTGATTAGACTTGCTGTCAGAAAGAGATTAGTTCTACTGTTAAATATGCATCAACAGCAACCGATAAAACGTAAAAACAAGTTTGAAACAAAACAATGCAATAACAACTTTGTAAATGGTTTGTAATTTTACCTTCAACTGCACAGTGCATTTCTTCTGTAAAAGCCTCTAATGTTTTGCCCTTCATTTTGTGTCGTTTGTCTTTTCCCTTATTATCAGGGCGCACAAACTTGCCCTGTTTCTTACGTCCCATTTTGCACACCAAACGTATATTGTAACCTCGTCTAATATACTGTAAGCAGCTGTTATTTATCTTTAAAAGTTAAGTCTGAAGAGCCTACACATGCTTCCTGTTAGCCAGAAACCATTAGCATTAGCATGTATGTAAACATTCGTAGCACGTAAACTTCAAGCCCCAAATGTCCGGTTTTTCCACGTAATCAGAGCGTGTCAGTCTCAATGAAAACCTGATCTGCGCTGCCCTTTAAAATACCAAAAACTGTAAAATATTATATATAAATTGCGACGTGCGTCGAATGTTAACAGCGCGTGCGCAAACCTGTTATTGTCACGTGACAGCCTAACCCGGAAGCCCAACTGGATTTCCACTGACGTGACAAAGATATCAAAAAAATATTTTAATCACTAATTAAAAACGTACTGCGTGTTTAGTATGACCTATCACTTAATATTCGCCTTCGCTGTGTGTCTGTGTTTTTTCGGTGAGTAACTGGCATGTGATTAATCGACAGATGAGCAGAGAATAACGTTTGTTTGACGTTTTTTCAATAGCAACCCATGCAATCGGTGGAAAAATGAAGATTGTCGAGGCTCCGAATACATTTGGGTTTGTCAAATAAATAATTCCATTTTGTTTTTCCACTGCTCCGCATTCCATCATTTACCGGTGCTCTGAGAACAACCTCTACGTCATTCTAGTCCCCATAAAAACACATTTTCCCCAGCTGCTAACAAATATTCTTGGTTTATATCTTGTCTATTTCTCCTAAGGTTGAACAACAACATTCTGGCTCAGGGAAGCAGACTTCAAGCTAAAGCGCTTCCATCTCCAGTGTCCGGTAACGTTAATGTAATTTTATGACAACATTCATTCCATCTTGGATATTAATAAAAGAAAGTCTCATAGTTTTATTGCTGTTCAACATCTTCCCTCCATTAGGACCTTCACATCTTTTTCATTTGGCTGGAAGGTGTTTCAGTCTTACACAATCAGTGTAAGTTTTATTCCGAATCTAAACCACAAACATTTTGCCGGATTATTTTTAAAGTGGATTACTTTTTTTTAAATCCTACTTTTAGATATCGATACGAGTTCTGTCCATTTCACAACATCACCCAACATGAACAGTCATTCCGATGGAACGCTTACAATGGGATCCTGGGGTAAGACTTCTCCAGCTATTGGCATGGCTTTTCAGCGGTGACCCAAAATGAGTTATGTTCTTCTTACAGGATCTGGCATGAGTGGGAGGTAAGCAACAACACTTTTACAGGCATGTGGATGAGAGACGGAGACACTTGTGGCACCAAAAACCGGGAAGCAAAGGCGGGTGGACTCCCAAAGTACTCTAAAAAAATTGTGATTGTTTGTATCAAACGTAGCTTGTGTCCTTTTCTGCAGGTGCTTCTTGCCTGCAGCAGCCAAACCAAGCTCACTCAAGTGTCAGAGCCAAGCACTTGCGTGTACTCGCTAACCTTTGAGACGCCACTTGTTTGCCACCCGCATTCTCTTTTAGGTAAGACCAGAAGTTATGTCAATAAACTTGACTAGTTCTCTATAACTTATTATTTTGCATGCTGTTTTCAAGTGTACCCAACTCTGAATGAGGAGCTGCAAAAGGAATGGGATGAAGCGGAGCAGGCTCGCTATGAAGGTCTTGTCACAGAGCAAGTAAGTTAAAAAAAATAATAACTAATTGCACAGCACCGAGCTGAATGCCATCTCTTGCAGGGTTACAACAATCTGATAAGGGATGTGTTTGAAGTTGCCGGCCTCCTGAGGGGTCAAAAAGTGAACCAGAAGCTGCCCGAGGTTGCAGCTCAAGAAGAAGCACACAACTCTTTACAGAAATGTAATGAGGTATGGAGATGTACTTTGTTCAATATTGTTCAACGTGTTTAACAAGAGCGGCCTTGGCAGGACTTCCAAAAACAGCGAGAAGAGATTACAAGACTGCGAGCCCTGCTCACTCATCACAATATCGCTTGGAATGCAAAACCAGGTTCAACTCTCACTCGCTGAAAAATGACCTTTTTGTTGGCTAAATGGATATTTCATTTTTCATTTTGTTGCAGAAGAGACAAAAGGTGCGGAGGCGGAGCATTTACGTGGAGATGTCGGCCTTTATGCGGTTGCTGATGAGGACGCGGCCTAAGAAAGTGGATTTTTGTGCCTACTATCCGCATAAGAGAGATTACAATTTCCGAGGAGATGACGCTGAACTGACCTGGGAGACTGAAAAAAGTTTAAATGGGAGCTGTGAAAGATATTTCCCAACATGTCATGAATTTTTTAAATTAGTATGAAGTTGGAGAGGTTTGAATTGATGAAGAAATATTGTCCAAAATATGTTTGGAATAACAAATATTTAATATTTGTAAAATTGATTTTTGTAAATAAAATTTTGAAACAAAACACATGTTTTGCTAAAGTTATTATTTCACCCACAAAGGAGAAAAAATATTTTTGTTCCCATGGATAACTTGGATTAACGAGTACGAACAAGGTAGCCAACGATGATGTCTGATGTTCAAGCCTGGAACGCTCAGGAAAGCATCTGGATAACTTCTCTGGCCCTGTGCGCCCTCTTCTGGACATTTACATCCTCGGGCGCCTCCCCCGATTCCTGGACCAGGACCAGAGCCTTCTGAACCGTGGTGTCTCTCGACCCCCCGCGGAGCCCCTCGATGTACTGAAGCAGGAATGAGAACTTCTCATCTTCAATCTGGCGGCAAATTGTCACAATATCAAGAGAAAATATCTTCCGCTAACAACCCAGGCTAAATCTAGCTCACCTGTTCAGAATCAAACATGTTTTGCAGTAACCATGTCTGGCGTTTCTTCTGAAACCTCCAAGCTTCACGATTGTGAGCCCAGCTGAAAAGACCGTTGTTACTCAAGACCAACATTAAGCTAGTAGCACAGCAGTTTGAACTTCAGGTGATTTACCTGGTGAGGTAATCCAAAGCCTGCTGGGACGCGGTGGGCCCTGACTCTTCGCTTTTGACTGGGATGATCCCCTCTGCTTTCAACTTCTTCTTCATGATCTTTTTCATCTTTCTCTCCAGAATCCGCCGCTCCTCCGGGCTCAAGTCCTCCTCCTTGGCTGGATCTGAAATCTATCGCACCAAAACAAAAGGAGAGCAAATTTGGTGTAGTTATATTGACTATTTTTCATTTTAGGTTTTGTGTCATTGTGTCAAACCACACAGATGCGAAAAACAACAAAAAAAGGCTTCTTGTTGCATTGCAGGTTTAAAAAGTGCAGCAGTGAATACTCAGAAAAAAAAAAAAAAACACCACAGCCATTTCCAAAAACAAAATTCAACTTTCAGGGGAGGCGGAACAAGGGAGCCAGTATGCTCTACCATTTAACGGTTCTCAGTCTGCAAGGTGAAGCAGGAGAAAAAAAAAAAGGGGCGGAAAATGTTCTGATCACATGGCCACGAAGTCACTCTGAAAGTATGCTGGCGGGATGTCGCCCGTGTAACAATCTTTCTGTCTCAAGGAGCATCGTCGTCGTTTTTGGCTACGACTCAAGCGGCAGCCGACCGAGCCCGGAGATACGAACGGGAGCAGGAGACGAGGGAGTGACGACAACAACCAACCACTCAAAAAAAAAAAAAAAAAAAAAAAATGGTAAGTGGAAACATATGTTGCATCTGAGCAGAGGTTTCCTCCGCAGACGGCAAACGTTCTCACATGGCTATACTCGGGCCTAAGCGTAAAAAGACGAGAGATCTAAGTTCACCTCCTTCGAGAGATTCTATCCGATTGTTTCGAAACAAAAAAAAAGCAGAGCTTTAATTAAACGTCATTGTCCTGTGTAGTTTTTCCAAAATATGTCTTGTTGTAAAATATGTGATGGATGCACTTTTTTTCCAGTCAAGCGAGAGCAGCACCCAAACACTCGACAACAGCTCGGCATCGCTTGTCAATGCCTCGACGCCCACCGACGTGTTGGAGCTGATCGCGGCTGCCGACCTCGTGTCCTCGGCAAACCACGCATACTCCTTGCTGGCTGCCGCCGCCTTGCTCGCCGGCTGCTTCTTACTCTACGTCTTGGTGCACATCTATAGGGCGCGGCGCCGCCGGGCCGAGCTTCTGTGGGCCTTCTGCGGCCTTCAACTGCTGCTCCTTCTATTGTCCTTCTACAACGTAGCGCACCGACCTCATAGCCTGAGGATGGCGGCGATAGGCTGCGCCGCGCTTTCTTTCGCCGTCCATGTCGTGTCGCTCAGCGGCCTGCTGGTCTTGGTGCTGATGGCTTATATCCTGGCCCTTGACCCTCCGTCCAACTCCATTACAAAGAGGCCTGGCATCTGCGTGGCGCTGGTGCTCGTGATAGCGACTTTGGTTTCTCTTCTTCTGGCAGGCATCCGAGGTCTGAGGGACGGTCTTCTCCAGGAGACAGAGTGTTTTATAGATCCGATGGACGCCGGAGTTTCGTACGCTGTGGCAAAGCTGTGCCTGGCTTTTCTGATCCCTTATGTTCTCCAACTGGCACTTGTGATATGCGGCTGCGTGCTGCAACGCAAATCACACCGGAGGTTTCTCTTGGGTTCCGACGAGGGTCCAGCGTTCCTGGCGGTGAGCGCCACGCTGCTGTTCTGTCACCTCCTGTACATGACGGCGCTGGTGAGGGCAGTGCATCTACAGGACGAGGTGAGCCCCCGGGAGAGGGCATTGCTGAGCGTGGCCGAGCTGGTCTTCTTTGCGGGGAGCGGCGCCAGCCTGGTGCTCGTGCCACTCACACACCGGCCCGGTCGAGAGAGGCTTCGCGCAATGTTCAGGCGGATGGCCGACTGCTGCCCGCGTGCGGCGCGGACTCATCCAAACAGGAACATCATCACGCCGCATGTCGAGATCACAGACACCCTGCAGGACATTGAGTCATAGCGCTCCCAAACGCAATGACTCAAGTTTTTCAAAAGCACAAAATGTATATAAGAGACTGCTCTCTATTTTTCCCTCAAATGCCTCTTTGGATTGGTCAATCTTATACAATGGAGTCAAAACAAATATGATGATCACACAGCCAAATAAATATATACGTATATATATAAAATATATACATATATTAAACGTGTCAAACCTGAATTTGCACTGTCGTTTGCTCTGTTATTTGCTTCTTCTTTTGCTTCTTTTTGTGTTTCTTTTTGTTCTTGGTCTTTGGTTCTTCCTCCACCGGAAGGTTGGTGTCTGGAGTTTGAACCGGAGCCTCCTGGATAAGAACAAAAACAGCCTGTAGGTGCTTTCAAAGAAGAATGGATGTAATTATTGTTCCACTAACCTCAAATTTCACCCTCTTCTTGCATTCTTTGGTTTGCTCCACACAAACCTCATCAACACTTGAAGGCAACTTTTTCCTCTTTGAGGCCTTTTGTTCTGATTTGTTTTTAGTCATGATGACACAATTTAAGTCCTGCAGCAAACACAACCGGTACTTGTCAACAATACTAAGGAAAACATTATGTTTGGTGTCTCTTCTGATTTTATGCTTACTGACAACAATTTAATGTTAAGTTTCTGAGTCGTGATTGAACACCTTAAAGGACAATGCATTACGGTGGAATAAAGGAAATATCTGTTGATTCATTCAGATAAAATGTTATGTACTTACGCAGCTGAGAAAAGCACACGCTGGCGAGGATCAGCATGCGGCACAACCAGGATGTGACGTCAACATGCAGAAACATGAATGAATAAAATTACAGTCCCGTCATTGGTCGGCATCTGTGAGGCGTTCAAATGCTGCAGAACGCTGTGTGAATCCCAAACTCTACCTGGGCTTGTGTATTAAACAATAGGGTGTTTCAAAATACTAATTGTGAAATAAACTACTTAAATAATACGAAATAAATATAAAAACGCGCAATTATGACCATGAAGACGTATTAGACCAAACAACCACATTTACAACAAATCAACAAATATTACGGTCTCTTGCTTGGGGGTGGAACTATTGTGAGGAACTGCATTGTGTTGCGTCGGAATGTATTCTCGGTAGTACAACTGCGTTACATGACCTGAGTCGTAAGGATACATAATTTACCTGTGTGTCCTATAATGACAATTTGCACAAAACGTAGGCTACAATGTTTCACGTTTTCACTCGTCGGACAAGCAAAACGTTCAGTCATGGGACGTTGATTCGTCACACCAATGCGTGCAGGTTAGTGATGAAATCTTTTAGACCACTGGATGCTATCATGTAACCTCCCACTGCAGTTCTGTTATTCTATTATTGCGTTCAGATATTGTCAGTTTAATGAATTACATTGCTCATGGCTGCAAGGGAGATTGTAACAGCAGTTCTATTGTATTAAAGGCCCTTTGGTTAGGGGGGTTTCAGTGTGAACATGTTTTAAATGCGTTTTTCGTCAACAGAGTGCGGCCGCTTTCTGTGAGCCATCATCGGCTAGCCAAGTCAGAACAACCTGAAGACGTCCAGGAGGTGAATAACGGGCCAATCCGCTTCTCCACCAGCAAGGCAAGTCACAAGACTTGGAAAGTGGAGCGCTCCATGGGGAGCCAGTACCAACGCCCTTGGTGGAAAGTGCTCCCTATCAGTGTGATCGGGGTAGGCTTCTTGCTGTGGTGCGCCATGAGAGAAGAGTCGGACATTGACACACAGTTGGAGAAGGAACTTTACCAGCATTTACCCGGATTGCTTGCTGATCCAGAAAATGAGAAAAAATAAAGGACATCTGGGATGTGTGTATATAACACAATGTTTTATTTGAATTGATTAAAAAGGCTTGTTTAGTCTTATTACCAAACAAGCACTGCCAAATCTTCTTTTTGTGGTCACATTGAAGGCAACTTTCAGTCTATTCACAGCTAAAGAACAAACCCAAAAGACTCCAATTGAGGTAGTGGAAAGTTTATTTACAGGAAGAAATCCCATGACATGCACACATAGGATGACAAAAATGTCACAAGCTAATTGCCCTGAGAAAGGCTGAGAGAAATGAGTTTCGAGTTGAACACAAAGGGCGATTATTGTGAATGTAAAAAGATACAAATGTGACACAAAGCTGCACATTACAATAATGGTTCATAATTTACAAAACCAATATAACTGCCCCCCCCCTAATTATATAGAAAAAGTTAAGCACGTTCTCCCCTAATTCGCCTTGCCAGTTGGATGTCCTTGGGCATGATAGTCACCCGCTTGGCATGGATGGCACACAGGTTGGTGTCCTCAAATAGACCAACCAAGTAAGCCTCACTGGCCTCCTGAAATCAGAAACAAAAAAACTCAACAGAACTAACCACCACTACACCTTGGAAGAAATTTTAACCAACTGACCTGCAGGGCTCCAATTGCTGCGCTCTGGAATCGCAGGTCCGTCTTGAAATCTTGCGCAATTTCCCTGACCAGACGCTGGAACGGAAGCTTCCTGATAAGCAGCTCGGTGGACTTCTGGTACCGACGGATCTCACGCAGGGCAACAGTGCCGGGCCTAGGAATCAAAGACAAAAATTAATCAACATACCTATTTTTGTCAAACTTATTTTAATTCCAAAAGAGATGTCCTTTGGTTTTATTTTACGAAAAGTAGGGTGCTTAGTACCTGTATCTATGAGGCTTTTTGACTCCACCGGTGGATGGCGCGCTTTTCCTGGCGGCCTTAGTGGCCAGCTGCTTCCTGGGAGCCTTTCCTCCGGTGGATTTACGAGCGGTCTGCTTGGTACGAGCCATTTGTCACTAGTTTGACTATATCTAAAAATAAAAACCAAGAGTGAAATCTAGCAATCAATTATGGATGAAAAATGGCACAATTTAGACATCATTTCCCTAAAATAATAACGAAAACACGTTTCATGAAACCCAACAACAGTCCCTAACACGAAGACAATTAAAAGTAAATGTGGGTCAGGTATCATAAATGCTGTCACGCACGTAGGCTTTGACAACGTTTCGCTTTCAAGTGAGCAAAATGGCGCCATGTAGCGTAACTGAGGTTACTTTTTATTAAAAAATAACAATATAAAGACACTGCCTGGCCATATGTAATTTCAAGTTGCAAAAAAACCTTAATCTTCAAGTAAAATATTATCAGTGTAGGATACTTTAAATTGCATTTTTGCAGCATTAGCTTCTTTGCTAGTTGCTATGGCGCGCACCGTATTGTTGACAATAAGCAGACGACTGATTTGTTCAAGAACCAACTTGTAATACGTCACTAAATCATCGAGGCTTACATTAAATCGCATTAAAATGATTAACGCAACATTAAAAATGCATGAACTTACGTTTGCCTTCCTTTCGTGGAGCTGTACGGTATCTTCACCGTAGACGACGTCAGTGTTTGTAATAGAAGGTCAGCACTCGGACAACATATATAGCGTCATAGTGCCCGCCTTTGAACCTCAGTGATTGGCTCAAAGGCAAGAGTAGTCGAAATATAATTGGCTAAAAGAAAGACGAGTCCACCCTCTTTCAAATGTTTCCTTTCCTTTCATTTGGTTTTATTATATTTTCTTAAAACGACACTATTCACGCATAAAGTTCACAATTATTATAAATTCCCTGTAACTCATAAAAACAATCCCCCATTTTGTTCATCCACGTCCCAGCCATGATCCAGAAGGAACACTTTTACGTTCCAGAAATGTTCCTTTACGGATGTTGTTGGGCGTAACACCCGTGGTAAGTTTCATATGGCGTGAATCAAAAATGTGAATCTTTTGAAATAACACTTTTGTGTATTTTAGTCAAGATTAGTCAAGATAAACACATTTGTGAATAGACCTTATTGGCGAGCAAATGATGCTAGGTAAATACATTTTCCTGAAATCATTGTGTGGTAGTTTTTAGTCTTGTAATCTGTAGTGCATGTTATTGTGTACTGGATTATATGTGAGGATTTTTTTTAGAAGAGTGGAACAAATCTCAACCTTGACATATGTGTAGACATCATGGCAGCGGCGACTAAAGGAGTTGATCGCTGCATCCAAGATGACAGTTCTTCCACTGTATCGGAGGTCAGCTCGCCACATGAACAGTCTTCCCAAGCTAAAGCAAAGAAAAAGAAGAAATCTGGAAAGAAAAAAACAACTGGTCCCTCTGATGCACCCCAAGAGACAAGTGCAAATGAAGGGAATCAAGCAGGCGAGAATACAGAGCTGGTGAGTGTTTGATAAAAGTTGCCACATACCTCTAAGTCAACACCAAGCACTTTATTGTGCCAACTTGATGTGACTGTGTCTTTCAGAGCTCAGAAGAGCAGTTTAAAAGGCAATTGGACTGGTGTATTGAACAGCTGGAGCTGGGAATGAAGTCACAGAAGGCCACTTCCAAGCAGAGTTAGTATTGGATACAATGGGAAAGATGATTATTTAGCACATTAAATCTACAATTGAATATGCTTTTGTGGTGGTAACACTTTGTTTTCCCTGCAGAAGAGGACGCGTCTCATGCACTCAAAACACTGCGCAGCTCCAAAGCTCCTCTGGTCAAGAAGAGGCAGGTGATGAGGGCCATGGCAGGAGACTACAGGAAAAAAATGGAAGAAGAGAAGCGCAAGCAGTTCAAACTCATGCAGAATGGTGGGCTATATATAATGAGATCTTTGTGTGACAATACATGACAACAGTTTCATTATTTCCCACCCTCTTATTGCTTTCTTTCCAGAACGGACATCTGCTCAGGTCAAGGTAAAGTCAGAGTCACCCAAAAAATCATTTTTCTATCGACGAGCTGAAACCAAAGACACGTGCGCTGCATCAAAAAAGGAGTTTCGCTTCAACTTTTTGTAATTTTGTAGGAATGTTGAATATTAATAGTTTAAATGTTGTGAACTGCTTAAAAAAGAAGTGAGTGGAGCTAATAACTGAAAAACAAAAACACACTTGTATGTATTAACGTTTTTAATAAACACATCATTGTTGTTAATGCTCTTACATGCTGGTATGACAAATGTGTTTTCCCCAAGATCGCTATCAGTTTAAATGACTAAAAATTTAGAAATATAAGTATAAGATAGCCTAGTGATTATTGTCAACATAGCAACATTTTAAATATTCACAGTACAGATATAAAAAAAAATTCAAGTCACAAATGTGTTATTGCGTTACTTCCGGTAAACACGAGGAAGTACCGGAAAAGGCGGGGTTTTGATAATACAAACACAACTTTAAACTGAGAAACATGCTAACCGCGAGAAAAAAAATCAAACAACATATATTTTGTCATTACTTCTGGGTACATGACATACGTTTGTAAAAAGTTGGACCACTTAAGTGCTAATTCGTTACTGGGTCGGTGGCAAACTGTCTGCTTTAAAAGAAAATTAAAAAAAACTAAGCTAGCCCTAGTAGCTAACAACCCGCAGTGAAACTTTGGCTTGATTTTTGAAACACTGACAAAGAACAATGTTGGAGCTAAGCGACGAGGCGAGTGAGTCCGAGCAGCTCGGAGTGAGTCTGTCCCTGTGGCTGGGGGAGTCCCTGGTGACCGCCAAGGACCTGAACGTCCCTCTGGACCTGCACACCGCCTGCTCCATCGGACAGTACGACGTGGTGGCAGAATGCATCAAAAGGTGCGAACGACCACCTTGGCTGCTTTTTTATTTTCTAACCTAGGACATGTTAAACTCCCATTTCAACATAAATATGGCATGGGAATTAATAAGTGTGTTTCTTCAGGCGAGAAGTGGACCTGAACGGAAAGAACGTGGGAGGATGGACGCCCCTGATGTACGCTTCATACATTGGCCACGACAACATCGCCAACCAACTGCTGGAGGCCGGCGTGAGCGTCAATGCCACCACTGCCAAAGGACAGACACCCCTGATGCTTGCCGCCAGCTGCGGGAATGAAAGCATCTCCTATTTTCTGCTCCAAGTACAGAAATGACATTCAATAGAGTGTTTTCACTCCCTTTCAGTCACGTCTAAGTCAAAATGTTTTCTATTTGGCTCCAAAAGCAAGGTGCTGAGTTGGAGGTAAAAGACTGTCGGGGTTGGACGGCTTTGTTCCATTGTACCAGCGCAGGTCACCAACAGATGGTGAAGTTTCTGCTCGATAATAACGCCAATGCTAACGTAAGGTAAAAATAAATATTTGGGGATACCTTCCATCATTGTCATAAAGCTGGCTATGACATGGTTTTTGGTTTTGGCCCCCGCAGGGAGCCTGGCTCTGGATTTACGCCCCTGATGGAGGCTGCCGCTTCCGGACACGAAATCATCGTTCAGTACCTGCTCGATCACGTGAGGACCTTGTGTGATTTGAAAATGACATATAGCAACATTCCAATGTCAATTTGAGTTTGAATACCAGAAGGTGAAAGCAGACGAGCGCAATGCCAAAGGCGAGACGGCCCGAGCCCTCGCCATGTTGTACGGCTACACCAAAATAGCCAGCCTCATCGACTCGCGCTCTCCCAGGAACAAATCAGGTAATTTTTTTTGTTTGTTCTGGGAGGTGATAACGGCATTTTCATATATCTCAATGAGGGACTTTAATCTCAGAACACTTTGGAGACCTCAGCTCCTCCGAGGATTCGGATGGCACCCCGCCGAGGCCGCGAGCCAGCCGCAGCCGAGCCAAAGGCGTCAGCATCCACGACGGGCCCCAGGCCATCGCCAAGTTCCGAGTCGGAGGCGCTGGCCGGACTGGCGGACCGAGCGGTAAATGCCGCACTGTAGACATTTAGGCTTTGTGTGCACGTGGCCATTTTGTTTTTTTAACAACAGAGCCTCGCGTGGCCGGCCAAGGCGACGCGACGTTCGGGAATCTTGGCGAGCGGAGTGACGGCATGCGCTACCGCGACGTGACCTCGCCCATCAACGACCTGGACGGGCAGAGCAACAGCAGCAGAGGTAAATGGCCCGTCGCTATTTCCACGCTATTTGAGTCGCTGAGTCCCAAAAAACGTGCAGACGAGAGCCCGTTTTTTGACAACGACATGCCAACCATGAGGAGCAGCAGTAGCAGCAGCGAATGTTTGCCTCACGTGATCGGCTGGGATGGTTCCGTGGAGAGCAACGAGGTACGTCGAGCACCGCCAACGAAGCCACGCGTAACCGACTCACTAACGGTCTCCCCGGCAGGACTCCGACCCGGGCAAAAAGAGCAGCTCGCGGCGAGTAACAAAAGCTCATTACTCCAAAGGAAAAACCCGCCATGGTGGCAACGATGCCGCTCACGGTGGAGCTTCAGGCACATGCTCGCATGTTGCTGCGTCCTACAGTGGGCCAAAGGCATGTCTGCGTTCTTTTCACTTGAGAGTTGTTACACAACATTGTAAACATCTGACCTTTTTTTTTTTAACCTGTAGGATCTGGCAGAATTCTTGGAACAACTCGGCTTCTCCAAGTACCTGCCTTTACTTGAAGAGCAAGACATCGATCTACGCATTTTTCTCACCCTGACGGAGAATGACCTGAAGGAAATTGGCATCACGTAAGGCCTCTGCTTATTTTGAAACGACACTGGGGCATAAAACTCTTTTTAAATACTTTTGGGACTTTCCAGGTTGTTTGGGCCGAAGCGCAAAATGACCTCAGCTATCGCGAGATGGCACAGCAGCGCCCGACCTCCTAGCGATGCACTGGAGCAGTCTTACGCTGACCAGCTGGAGGCCGAGATGCAGGAGATGGCCATCCAGCTGCACAAAGTAACGCTAAAAAGAAACAGCTTCCCCAACCAGGCACATAACTGACCATTGGGAAAAAAAACCCCACCAAACATAAATGACAAACTTCTGCCTCACCTTGTGGTCCACATTAAGCGCTGCGAGGAAGTGGAGGTCCTGCAGAGTCAGGTGGCGCAAGAAAAGGAGCTGCGCGCCGTGATGGAGGGATGCCTGATGGAGGACAAGATGGCCTGGAGGAGGGTGCACGGCGAGCTGGTGGAGAACCACCGGCTGACCCAGGACATGAGCGCCACCTTGACCAAGGTCCGAGCGTGTCGCTCGGAACTGCTCGCCTTGTTGAACGGTGCCAAAGGTGACCCGGGTGAGCGGTTGTTTCGCTGAAAAATACATTTTTATATCGCCATGGGTTATTATAATTTTTTTACATTATCTAGTGGCCATTCATTTAGTTTTTCCCCCTAAAATTGGTTAAATAAAGTTTATATAATTTTATTCATTTATCTCATTAAATAATTATTTGATTTATTGTAAACAATAAAAATACTAATTTTACAGTACATGTCTTACTGATTTTATTTCGTAGTTGCCGGGTTTCCGACACACTCTGGTGCATCCGAGCTGGTGAAGAATCTCAACGTGTACGAAGAGGAACTAGGTAAGACGGTCGCCACATCTGAAGTCACATCGGACTCCCCTGGTACCATTTTTCTTTTTCCATCCCAACAGCCGACACCTTGCAAACCGTGCTTCAGAGTCTGCGGCGACTGAGCGCTCCTGAAAAAGTATCTGAAAGTTGGGAAAGGTCGTAATCTTTCCAGGTAAATTAAAAGCACCATCCTCATGTTGAAATGTAGTACCTGTTGTGTTGCAGCGTTCCATCTATCTGATTTTTGTCACAGTGGCTTTGTGCAGCAACGACGGAGGGTGAGATGACCACCCTAAATGATGTCAAGGGAGACCACGCCAGACACGGATGGGCCGGAGCTCTCCAGACGTGGCCGATGCCCGAGGGGCTCCATGACAAGCAGGCAAGAGGGGAGGGGTGAGGGGACCCGTGACCCTCACACGCTTGTGCTCGTGCGTGGTTCTCAACCGTGGAGGACATGCGGCAACGCTGTCGAGCGATACCAAGCGAGGGATATTGCCCTCAGCTCCACACAGCTTTACCCTTTAATCTACCCAACAAGGAGTAAGTGCAATTTTATTTTATTTTTTTACTAAGCTTGGATAATTCATCTCTATTTTTTTCCCATTTAATAATGACCTGATTGTATATGTAAAAAATAAACCAAAATGAGTAAATTAATCAATTTTATTAAATAAACACCTCAACAAAAACTAGAGATATTAGTAAAATAACTGAATTCCCATCTGTATATTTTAAAAGTCAATGTGGTTTTGTAAATGTCCTGCTGAATGTTTTCTTTGATAAAAATCAAATTGTTTCATCATTGTGATTGCAGTGTTAAAAATGTATTTCAAATTATCGCCTCCTCCTTTTACTGAGATTAGGTTTTCCTAGTGCATTTACCGTAATTTCCGGACTATAAGCCGCGACTTTTTTCCAAAATTTTGGACCCTGCGGCTTATAGTCAGGTGCGGCTTATATAAGATTTTTTTCGAGATTTTTGTGATGACGATCACTTTTACTCTTAACACTATTATATACAGTAAAAGCTACAAAACAAACTGACAAATAACTCGTTTTCAAATCAGACGGGTAAAAACTGGTCAAATATTAAAAAAAAAAGCTATTATTAAAAGTGAAGACAATTTGCAATTCTAGTAACGACACACGAATTTGATGCACAATTTGTCTTCGCGGGCCACATAGAATGAAGTGGCGGGCCGTATCTGGCCCCCGGGCCTTGTGCTCTAAACCCTTTCTCTTACTCTGCTATATCACTCAGAGATTACACAAAGCAGTGGCGCTGTTTGGACAATCTGCATTGTAATTGTACTAAGTTCATCTTGTTTTTCCTTTTTTTAATCACTTCACTGGTTTCTTTTAAATCAAACAAGTTGTTTGATAATAACTTGTTTGATATAAAAGAAACCAGTGAAGTAATCTGCATTGTATTAAAACCCAATCGATCAGCATTTAAATTCAATTCTTCTGACATTTTGCTCACCAAAAACAAGTTGTAATGAATGTGAACTTTTAATGCGTTTTATTCAGAAGGTTACTTTGAACCTTAAACGGCGGCGTGGCGTCCTTATGGATTTTTACGGCCTCCGGCCTCCAGGGGGCGCTCTAGCAGGAAGCAAGAGCGAGACAGGCGAAGAAGAGATAATGCGCCGAAGAAGACGTGCTAGTTTGTGTTTACATTTCGCGCATCACGCGATCAAGACGGACATTACTGAAAGGAAGCCTTTATACACAAACCGTCATCATGGGGGACAAAAGAAATGCATATGATGCCGCTTTTAAGCCAAAGGCAGTCGATGTTGATGACATTATCTTGTGTCTACTCTGGAGCGTACTTATGGATTTTTACAGCCTCCGGTCTCCAGGGGACGCTCTAGCAGGAAGTAAGAGCGAGACAGACGAAGAAGAGATAATGCGCCGAAGAAGACGTGATCGTCTCGCGCATCACGCACACACCCGCATTCACACAAAGACAGGAAGCTTTTATACACAAACCGTCATTATGGGGGATAAAAGAAATGCATATGATGCAGCTTTTAAGCAATACGTGTCGCTCGCTAGTTTAATATAATTTAGCGCTTTGTGCATGAATAAGATTAGCATGAACAGAACCTCTTCACACTCGAAGAAATGCATAAAACCGACGACGAAAGAGAGACTGAGAAAGTGTGAGGCGAAGGATATCTAACGCTATTCCAATCGGACACTAAGGAGGAAGACTTCGATAGTAGAAGACGGCTCTTTTTTTACTTTTACTGGTATGTTTTTTTTAACCAGCCCTGTTCGTGCTGTGCTACCGTGTTGCTGCTGTGTTGCTGCTGTGTTATCGCCGCGTTACCGCCGCGTCTCAGTGACTTTGCTGTGTTACTTCCGTGTTGCTGCGGTATTACTGCCGCGTCACAGGCAGTGTTTGGAAAGAAATGTTAAGGTATGTTATTAAAGCTTTAAAAAAACTAATAACTCGCGTGCACACTTCCGCGTTGCTGCGGTACTACTGCTGCGTCACAGGCAATGTTTAGAAAGACATGTTCAAGTATGTTATTAAAACATTAAAAAGGCTTTCTATGTACTGTCTTTCTTTGTAAAAAACTCGTGTGCACGTGCGTCTTATAGTCCGGTACGGCTTATGTAAGAAAAAAATAGGAAGTATCCCTAAACTTTAGCTGGTGCGGTTTATAATCCGGTGCGGTTTATAGTCCGGCAATTACGGTAAATGCTCCTGGACAGTATTCAAAGTGTTTCACCTTAACCACACAAAAAAACTCCAAAAGTAAAGAATTTGAATCAAAAGTTGACAAATTTTAGTTTTCCATTCAGACAAATATTGACTTTGCTCTTCTTACAAAAGGATTTGCAAAACACAATGTCAAATGTACAGCTGTCTGAGAAAAATATTTTTCAATATCATCTGTTTAAATACACAATGAACATGATTCCGCTTCAGCCTTTCGACCCGCAAGTAACAGAAGGAAGGAAAGATGGATGATTGATCACCGTTTGGCCTGAGCTTAGGTGTACTCACACAGATGTCCGCATCCGGCGGGACAGTGCGGACTGCTTCTGAGCCAGTTGATGATGTGCTCCAGGTGGCCGCCGTGACTGCAGCCCTGACACCACACAAAGAGTCCCTTGACCACGTGGTGGCACACGGCACACACGCTAGCACACTGGTGGCACCTACACAACACCCAAAAATGGATTATTGACCGCAAACAATGGCGGAATGTACCATCGCTCGGTACCTGTCGCAAATCCAGCCCCTGTTGTTCATGGGCCGTTTGCAGTTGCTGCAGTTGATGTGCAGCGTAGTGGAGGTCTGATTCAGGCAGGTGATGGCGCTGCACGTACTCAACTTGATCACCTCGTTTGACACGTTCCACAACTCGAAGCGCTGCAGCAGGTCGATGTAGGACGTGTACCAGTGCTCCTGAAAGACAAAACTGTTTAAACTGAGGTTCTGGTTATGTTGTAAGGATTCTTGGATTCCAAGATGAGGGGCTTTGAGGTGGAAGTAATCAACAGAGCAATCCGAAAAAATAAGGTCATAAATCAAAAATGGAAAAAAGACACGGACTCGAGATAGATCCCTGAGGGATACCTCCAGATTTACAGTCTGAGATTACCTGTGTCAGATCATCAATTTCTTTCCGGATGCGCTCTCCTAAAACAATGAGCACGGACACCGCCATCTGCACGTCGCCCTTCTCGGCGTAGTAGCTGAGCATCTCGCGCACGATGGGGCAGAAGAAGCTAGCGGGCAAGTCGGGCGTAAAGAGCGGCTGCGAGATGGAGATGAGCGAGAAGGACTCGATGGGCGTCAGGCACGTGACTTCGGCCTCGTTGCCGCTGACGTGCGGCGAGTCGGCCTTGTCCTGCTGAAGGTGCTCGGGGGCCGACGGATTGTCCAGGATGTCATGGCGCAGTTGGAAGGCTTCCTGGGGCAGCATGCACTCCTGTTCCTCAGCTAGCGTTGAGTAGACACAACTATCTAAGAATGACTTAGCTCATGTGTCCATTTTCCAGATAAAGAGCTAAAAATGTCACAATTTGACCGACCTGTCGGGTTGTCCTGCTCCATTGAATAAAGATCGTCGTCATCCAGTTCGGCATCGCCAAACATGTACTCGGCTTGGCCCTCGCTGCCCTCTGTCTCCTCGTTTTCTGAAGGGAAACAATTTGGTCATCCATTTTATTTTTGATTCCTGTTATTCCAATGTCTCACCTTCATTATTATTGCTGATGTTTTCAGGTTCCAAGTGGATATTATCTTGTCTGGCATCACCTTTGCTGCGCTCCAGCCTGCTTTCATTGCCCATTCCAGTTCCGATTTCCTTCATGCTGAAGCTGAAGGCATCAGAGTACAGTTTGTGGCCTCAATTAGTCCCGCTCAGCAACAGCGCAGGGAGTTGTGTCGCTACCTGTTCATTAACGGTAAGGTGCCAAGTTTACTGAGGTGGGGACCAGGAGTGGTGATGTTTGCTGGGTCAGAGAACATGATCCTCAGCATGGTCCACGTTGTGGAAACCTGTCATAAGACCTGGTGAGTGACGTAACCAGCTGAAATATTTTTCAGACCTTCTCGTGTGTCGTACCTGAGGTCTTTTGAGCTCGCGGGCCACCTTGGCGTTGTGATCGCACAGCTCGGCGAACGGCTTGCCGCCGAGGAGGTAGAGTTGTGCCGTCTTGACGAACCAGTCCATACGATTGCTGTCCAAGTCCGTCTCAAAGACGCTGAGAGCGCTGGACACGTGCGCAAACTGTTCCGTCGGGTCGGGTTTCTTGAAGATGAAGATGGGGTAGCGCCGGTCGCCGCCAGGGTAAGGCTTCCTGTTCGCGTCGCCGCTGATCAGACTTTCCTTGGCGGCGAAGGCCAGGTCGCCGAACAAGCCAAAACACAGACCCTCGGGGTTGGCCTTGTCCACGGGCCGCGTGGCGTCCTTGAACATGTGCTGGTAAAGTGTGCTGTCCTTAGAGCCCGAGAGTAGGAAGTGAGGGTCGTGCTGGTGGCGCCACACGATGCCCGTGGTCACGTCCTTGTGCTCCTCAAAGGTGGCGAAGGGGATAAACGGTCGCCGCACGTCCCACACGTAAATATTGTGATCCACCATCATGGAGCAGGTAGCCAGGTGGAACTTGCGCTCCGGGCGCCACTTGACCCGAGCCACCGAGGCGATGGTTTGGACGCAGTAGATCTCTTTGGCCCGGTTTGTGGTCATGTCCCACACCTTCACCATTTTATCCCTGCCGCCCGTGGCCAACCAGCCCCTGGAAGAGAACCCAAGCAACATTTGATATATTTTTCTCCTCGAGCTCTTCCCGTCCATTTTTAACAAGCACCTGTCGTCAGGATGCCAGTCGCAGCAGAACACCGGGCCAGTGTGGGCGGTGAACATTCGCTCGTAGCGGTCTGGCCGTCGGATGTCCCACAGCTGGACGTTCCCGTTCTCGAAAGAAGCGGCGAAAGTAAAATAGTCCTTCATGCTGAACTGGACGTCTCGCACGCTTTCTGACTGACCTGTAATCCAAATGGGTAATTGTGCAAATCACGTTGTGTATGAAAGGTGCTGGCCGCTTGTTACCTGAGAAAGTGCTGACGGACTCCTTCTTGCGCAAGTCGAAGCACTTCATGAAGCCGTCCTGCGAGCCGCTCAGCAGCATGTACACCTCGGTGGGGTGGAAGCACACCTTGTTGACCGTACGCTTGTGCTCTGTGAACAGTTGGTCCTGCTTGTTGCGAGACGGTTTGCCCAGGTTCCACGTCACCACGGCGCCGTTGGTGGCGGCGGTGGCTAGCAGGTTCTCCTCCATCTGGTGCCACATGACGTCGGCGCAGCTGAGGTTGAGCGACGGCTTGCGGCCCACGCGCAGATTCAGCTTCTCCATAAACTGCTCCTCCTCCAGCACGTAGATCTTGAAGATGTTGCGCCCAGCTACCACCACCTGCGTGGCATCACGGCACACGCTGATGGCGTTGGCGGGGGCGTCCAAGTGGCAGAACATGGTTCGGCCGCTGATGGCGCTGCTGCCCAGGGCTGTGGTGATCCGTGACATCTTCTCCATCTTCCTACAGAAATCACAGGGTTTTACGCATCACATCGTTTCAGTTGTTCAAAAAGTCCATGCAATATAAATATGAATATTAATAAAAACTTCTTCTCAGCGCTCACTTTCTTAAGAGTCATGCTGTGGGGCAAAAATACACAAACACATAACACACTGGATGTGAATTGATGGTGGGCGGCTATTTTCAATTATGATGTCACCCCCTATTAATAATTCAATGTAATAAAATATAACTAACCATAAACAGTGTGTGTGTGTGTGTGTGTGTGTGTGTGTGTGTGTGTGTGTGTGTGTGTGTGTGTGTATATATATATATATATATGTATATATACGTATATATATATATATATGTATATATACGTATATATATATATATATATGTATATATACGTATATATATATATATATATATATATATATATATATACACATTTTTAGTTATATCATATTTTATTACATTAATTTGGGACTTTAACTTTAATATTTATTTGTTATTTTGTTTTATTATACTATTGTATTAAATTATAACAGTTGAAGCATGTGCTATTAATATATATATTATAATGTAGATAATATAAATATATATTAGTAAACATTTTTGCAGTTTGCACATTCGCCAATAGTTGCTGAAAACGAATCTTGTGTTTTAAGTGCAAAACCACTAAAAGTGTGTATTTGGCGCTACCTGGTGGAATCGCCAATATTTATTTATATGCAATTAGGAAAAATGGCAATATAATATAACAAATATAGTAAAATATATGTATATATTAAATATAATATAGTAAAAATATAATACAACGAATAATAATTATTATAAAAATTACTATTCATTACATATCTAGTAATGATTATAATAATAATAATCATTTATTTTACTGTATTATATTTTAACATATAGATAAATAAAATATACGACCAGAGAAATAATGTAAAAATATATTTTAAGAGTAAACTGCCATTTTTCCTTTGTGCATATAAATAGCGGCGATGCCACTAGATGGCGCCAAATACACACTTTTAGCGCTTTTGGGCTTAAGGGCAAGGGACATCCCTTTTTTTTTCAATTAGAACGGAATTTGATAGAATGTATAAAGTGAACACATTTGCCGCATTGGAAATTAAAAATGAACACCGATTACTAAGAATAAAGCTGAAATGAAATGCCAGTTTATCGATCGGGTCCCGCACGAAGCCAAACTGGCGGCGCCATTACTGTGACGTCACAAGTTGTACATCTGGATGTCAACAAACCCAAACAACATGGCAGATGATAGCGACAGCTCCGTTTCTAGCGGCAATATTAGCATCATTTTATCCGACTCAGAAACCTCTTTTGACACAGAATATGATGAATCTAGCAGTTCACTTGGGCTGAGCTGAGCACATTATCTGAATTGTGCCCCTCCCGTCACTCTGGTTAGGTTGGCATAGTAAAAAGTGCTCTTGGGGGCTTTAGAGTGCCGAGTTGATCTCGGCACATGAAGACATGACCACCTGCAACGTTTGGTTTAGGTTTTATAAGCATTTCTAATTTTATTGCTTAAATCGCATTTTCTCGACGAGCTGAGCACGTTTTCTGAATTGTGCCTCTCCCGTCACTGTGGTTAGGTTGGCATAGTAAAAAGAGTAGAGTGCCGAGTTGACCACTGCGCATGGAGAAATGAACATCTGCAGCGTTTGGTTTAGGTTTTAGGCGCATTTTTAATTTTATTTCTTAAATCGCATTTTTTCGACGAGCTGAGCACGTTTTCTGAATTGTGCCCCTCCCGTCACGCTTCGACATACTTTTCAAAGTCAAAGTCTCAAAGTCTCCTTTATTGTCAATTCCTCCGCATGTCAAGACACACAAAGAGATCGAAATTACGTTTCTCACTATCCCAGGGTGACAAGACAGAGTTCACAACGCACATACAAGTAAACAACACAGGAAAATTAAAACAAGAAGATGAACAATAAGAGTGATAGCACGCTAGCCGCTCCCGATGCACAGCAGAGTCCGGAAAGATGACAGTCAACCAGGCCACTGTGAACACGAGCACACAGCAGGCACGCACTGTCCGGTTCGTGGATCCTATCAGACGAACTCAACCCATCTTGTCGTCCCGCGAACGAACGTACGCCAGGATAATGGAAGGCACGGCTAGGCGAGCTGGGTTGGCCGCAAACCTGGCCCGACGTCTCCGCGCTGGCCCCTCTTCTCTTTTTGTTTACATTCACTGAAGCTAAACGCGTACAACTTGAGACGTCATGAGACGTCACTTCCGGCTGGCGGCTCGGTGCAGTCAAACTCGTCTGTGCGGCAAATTTAAATTATATTTTTCAGAGCAACAGCTTCCTTTTCGTTGTTTCGAGCGTCAATTTATATTTATAAGCTCATAACCTAACTAAAACCGATTTATACATATACCGGTGTCTCTAGCCCTTTAAAACACATTCGTTTTCAACAAATACATATTGGCGAATAAGCAACTGCAAAAATGTTTACTAATATATGTTTATATTATATACATTATAATCTATATATCAATAATATGTATGTTTTTTACATTATTTCTCTGGTTGTTGATGAAACATCATTCTTATGGGAAAACAAAAAACGTAGTTTGCGGGTTATAATGACAAATGGAGCAAACTAAGGCCAAACTGAAATTGTATTCTTATGAGAAATCTGAGACTGCTTTTTACAGCCATATCGTCAGCCCCATGAAGACCTCGTAGTGAAAAATTATGTGCGTCAAAATCTCTCCTGAAACACAGTAAATAAAAATATGCATACCAATTTGCTGAAGAGCTTCTGACCCCCTTCAACTTTTGCAGCACCTCAGAATGCACTTCACGCTCTCCCAGGAGATGCAATTTGCTGGAGGCACTGTTGCACCAAATACAACGAAACAAAGTTCTGAATAGCACAAACGTGTTACTTAGATGCAGTACACATTTCCTTTAGCAACGTCCAGAATGATTAATTCCGTGATCCCAGACCTACCTTCATCATGTTTGGAGGTTGAGGTCCCGTGTCTGGAAATAGCTCAACTCTCCGCATTTTCATGAAGATTGCTGCAGCGGGGTGCTAATGCAAGCTGGCTAGACCAAGCAAAGTCACGCAACACTAACGCGATCCTACGAACATTGCAGATAATATATGATCTGTGAAATTTTCAGTTATTTGAGGTGCATGAAAGCAAATAACGACAAATGCACTAACCATAGTAAATGTGCTCACCGATGTTTGCTTGCATTGCCGGAAATAATAGAACAATACTCTCGCGAGAGTTCACCGAGAGTCAGGCGGAAACGTCACGA
This sequence comes from Syngnathus floridae, assembly GCF_059516105.1. NCBI lineage: Eukaryota > Metazoa > Chordata > Actinopteri > Syngnathiformes > Syngnathidae > Syngnathus > Syngnathus floridae. Next base: position 3,382,499 of record NC_142430.1, on the reverse strand, counting down.
TCATTTTCAACTAGGTTTGCGTGAGTTTTTCTGACCATTTATGGTTTATATTTCGCAAAGGAACTTAATTAACCATGCTCTTTGTATCCTTGCAGGCGATTTTGTGAGCTGCTGTGCGGCCATGAGTGGACTTTTTGAGTGCGAGCATCCTGCAACATGGAGGAGAGTTGAAGGTAAATATTGGGACGTGGTGGAGGCCAAGAGCAAGAATAAGAAACCTGGGAAACTTCTCCAGCTTGATAAGTGGTAAGAAATGAGCCCTGCAGCATCTAGTGTGCAATGTAATTTAAATTTTAAATTTTTATATTAACACGAGCTGTAAATGACCCAAGGTTTGTGTGCAGGTACCAAGAGGAGCTGCCCGTTATCATCTCAAGTCGGTGTGAGAAATATGTCACATTGGCAGAAGTGGTCAAGTTGATGGAGTGGAAGCTCACTGTAAGTCGCTCCTCCACACACGCAGAATATCGCAGCGCCTCACCTGCGTTCTCGTCGGCAGAGGGGGAAGTTCAGGCCCCGTCTGCAGCAGCTGGTGTCGTCCAACAGCGAGGACGCCGTGGATAAATGTTCCCGAAAGGCCTTCAGCCTCCTGCCCGACGTAGCGGCGGCCATCACCGAGCTCAGCTCGCTGAAAGGAGTCGGCCCGGCCACCGCCTCAGGTCAGCGAGGCCAAATCGGAGCTCCTCTGACTTTCAATAGGTTTTCACCAGTTTTTTTTTTTTTTTGCAGCTGTGTTGGCTGTAGCAGCGCCCGATCAAGCGGCGTTCATGTCGGACGAGGCCCTGGAAAGCGTGCCAGGGCTCAAACCCATTCAGTACACAGCCAAACACTACTCACTCTACCAAAACAAGATGGTGGCGATGACCAACAGACTTAACAAAGGTTCAATCTATGACTTCCAACTTTTTACATTCGCCACAGCCTTTCATCTTCTGACGCCAGTTTCTGCTTATTTTTTATTTTTTTCAGTGGACCCCCGGCCCGATTGGACGCCCCAAAGGCTGGAGCGCTGTTTGTGGGCGCTCAGCGTTGCTAAGCAACAGCAGCTCCCGTTTCTTGACGATCTTGATGTAAAGGGTGGCGGGGTGGTGGAAGAGCACGTGGATGCTGATCACAGAGCAAGCAAAAAACTTAAAATGAGATGAAAGAAACGTGAATCGCTTTGGTACTTGAGCAATAAAGATTTTTTCAGAGAATTGCCATCAAACGTTTTCACCCCCTAAGCAATCTTAACTTGAAACGAGCCGAGACCTTTTTAAGACTTTTGTCTCTGGATCCAAAGGAGAGAAAATGGAATAAGATCTGACAGTAGCACAACAAATTACAACCTCAGCTGACGAAATTTGACAGCAACAGTAATGTCTCGACACGTTCAAAGAGAATTCCCTTGTTAAATTTTTAGAGATGTCAAACGCCGGAACAAAATATATATGAATTTGTCCATTTAAAAAAATAAAAAATGTGACCAAGTTTGTGCTGAAATAGACAAACGGGGTACAAAAACCTTTTGGATTTTCGCCACAGTATTATTCTTTAATTATATTGTTTCCAAATAAAAGCAAAATACAATGACCAGTACAAAATAAAACAAAATATATTCATATATATACAATATAAAATGGTTCCGTTTCAGAACATTTAAAAAGTACATAGAATAGAGAATGAAATCATTCATGAGGACTTTGATACAAATTTCCCACATGTGAATTTAGTCGTGCTTCCCCATGACGAAGAGAAAAATAGCTTCTTATTTTTTTTCTTCATCTTGTAAACTCTGTGTTGGCGCAACCTCGCGTCTGCTTGTTGGCGAGATTGAACCTTATAAGTTTGGCACCGTTTTATGGACGCGTTTGGCTACAACTTAAAAAGTGGCATGACTTGATTTTGGGGGGGGGGGGCAAAGCTACCACAAATCTCGAATATTTGACTTCCCATTCAGCGCGGCACTCGTTTACATTTATTTCCCTGCTACGCATTCATCGTTTCCCTCCTCTATTTAAAAAGACAAAAAAAAAAAAAAAAAAAAAAAAAAACGTCGTATGGCGTTAATAATTAAGCAGCTCATGTGCACTATTTGGATTTTTCATGAGCACCCGCTCCATCCGATGAGAAACCATTTCTCCTTCAGTGTTCAATGACAAGGCATCGGGCATGACAGCACAATAAACAATATGGCACGCGAGATTATGAAATGCTGCATTCTGTTCCGGAAAACAAAACATGAGCGTACTTGGCTCCTGTCATTCAGATATTTCCTCCTTTTTTTGCACAGTATCCATTTTTAAATTGCCTTGGTCTCATTTGTTTTGTGTGCGGACGAGCGCGTTTGATAAAAATCCAAAGCACTTACGAGCCCTTTTTACAAGTTGCTATGAATCTTAAAGTTAAAGAGGCACATTAACCTCCGCTCAAACATCCTCTTTTTCTTCATTATAGGCTAGCGGGGTACGTATGCATTATTCATCACTCCTGTGTATCTTCGCCTAGCCCAGCAATAACATTTCAAACTGACCGCTGACCACAAGGGGCTTCCATCACTTATCCATTACACCACCGTCATTCCCCCCCCCCCCTCCCCCCCCCCCCTCCCCCCCTAGTTTTCCAAATAGTCTGGCCGAGTGGCGATACCCAAACGACGGTTTCATCCTGCGGAGGAATGGAATTTATGAACCCATCGGCAAAAGCATAAAATGTTAAAGCCAAGTGACGTTCAAATGAGTTATTGATCGGACGAGTGAAAATTGGACCGCTGAAGGAGTAAATGCAATCCTCGGTTTGAGTCGTGCAACGGAAATCCATATCATTTATAATCCCCCCCCCCCCCCCCCCCCCCCCCCCCACACACACACACTGCAGGCGAGGACTTTGCGCAAAACAAACCGTCAACTATAAACAACTTGTACAAGCGGCGGGAAAAAAAAAAATTAAGAAAAAAGTCTGCTACTGGAGAAAGTTTCACAGGCGTGTACTTGCACAGTTTTGTCTTCTTTGACTTGGAATATTCACAAAGTAGAAAATTAATTTTACGCACGATGGAGGCGACCCCTTTGTGGAGACAGTCAAAAACGCATGATGCAAAAAAAGTCATCAGGACTTTCGCTCCGATATTTTGGATTTTATTTATTGATTTGAATTAAACTTACATGCTTGCACTTTCGACTGTCCCCACTTGTGTCCTCTCTTTTAAAAGTGTCTCCAATGAGTTCTCTCTATGGCTTGTTTTGTAAAGTTTATATAAAGTCAAGTAAGGGACAACAATCGTAGCCTTCTTTTTTTTTTTTGCACCCTTTGAAATCTGTAAATAGACAATATACACATCCACTATAAAATGAGGAAAAAAAAAAAGAGCGACAATTTCCCACCTCACTCGACTTACATTCCTCTACAAAAAAAGTGGAGGCTGAGGTATTGACTGAGCGACGCCCACTGGAGTTGAGCGTGTCTGCGTTTTTTTGTTGGTGGAGCTAAGGGGGGGGGGGGGGGGGGGTGTTGGCACATGATCATTAACCTCTCACCGGTTGGAAAATCAATTGATAAAAGATGATAAAAGCTAAAAATTAAAACAGATGTTTGAATAAGGATTTTTTTTCCCTTTTTTGTGTGTGGCATCGCTCCTTTGTTTGTTTCACCAGAGGCACGAAATGAATCGACACGGCCACTCAGTGCGAGTCCAAAAAGACAAAATAAGCTCCTCAAAACAGATGCGAGGAACATGTTCTGCTGCTACGCTCTTTGATAAAAGAGACACTTCTTCATTTTGCAAAGGTGTCCGTCGAGTCGCCAATGTCAACAGAAAGGGAGATGATTTTAAATCAATACCTGTTCTGAAGTCAGATGCGCCGGGCCGGGCCTTCGTCAGGGGGCGGGCGGGATCTGCACGCCCAGTAGCTCGTACGCGAAGATGTTCCAAAAGATGGCGAAGAGCAGGAAGGTGATGAAGGAGAAGACAATGACCCACCAGGAGCACTGCTTCTGCAGGCTCTCTTCGTAGCTGCGCAAGATGAGCAGGCCCATGCTGATGCCCACCACCGCGCCTGACAGGTGGGCCATGAAGCTGGGCTGCGGCCCGGACGAGGGCAGCGGCGGCGAGAAGCGCAGCCACACCGCCCGACCCACCTCCGAGCTCACTGGACCAGGAAACAAGGTCACAATCATAACACTAATTTATTTAAGAAACACACGGATGGGAAACTTACTGCAGACGAGCGCCAGGATCATGCGGAGCAGCTTGTATGGACACCTCATCCCGGCCCAGTTCTGCAACGAGCGCAAACGGATGGCTTCATTAGCAGCTTTGCCCCAAAACATTCTATTTGCTCTTTTTGAACAAAATTAACCCAGAGAGAGAGAGAGGGAAGCAGTTTTACTGCAACGGCAGGCACCTGGCCGCCGTTCTGCATGCTCCAAGCCAGGGGCATTCTGTTAATTAGAGCTCCACTAATTAAACAGACAAGGGGGCAATAAAGCACACTCATGATCCTACTAGGAGGAAAGAACGGCAACATCCTGACGTTGGCCTTAAATCCCCCTCGGATGAATAACGGAGCCAATCCCGTGGATCCTTAAGTGACTTGGACTGAGAGCAATTGTGGGGGAAAGGACCCAGGGCCACTTTTTCAGCCTGCTCCCGAGCGGGCGCATGAATGCAAGATTAAAAACACGGGATAAAAATAGACGGCGATAAAGCCTCGTCGCTAGAAGAGGCCTTCAAAGTCACAATATTACAAGAGATAAATGATGCATATATCATGAGGGAAAGAGGGCACCGCAGTGGGAGGCCAGCGAGAAGATGGAAATGAGATCTTTATCAAACACGCTGACAGGCCCAACTTTGTATTTGCTGATTGTTTTTTTTTTTTTTCATGCTACAAAAGAAATTCCCTCCAAAAGTGTGAGTGATTAGAGAAGTTGAAACATAAGAGAGGAATGATTATCGGAATTTAACATCGTTTGCGCAGTGATTCTGAAAGTGTGATATGGCTCTCTCTAGTGGTACGTAAATGAATAGGATTGAGTATTTGGCAATTTGAGGGGGTGTGGGATTTTTTTTGACACACAATAGCCGTATAGCGGTGAGTACGATGACGACGGTTACCATGACAACGTTGGCCAGATGTGCCGAGCAGAGAGCGTAGACCCCGCCGGAGCCCCCCACCACCGGAGCACGCATGTCAGTGATGGACACCGTCAGTGAACCTATGAGGGCGGAGACATTAGACCAAGTTAGAAAACAAGCGGCAAGCAGAGCATCCGATTTTTTTTTTTTGGTACCCGAAAGAATCATTGTAAGAATCGGCTGTCCTGCTCAGAGAGCGTGAAGGGTTTGTAGAGTAAGAGGGGGAAACAAAAGGGGGTAAGATTGCTCATCATGCTGTCTCGCACCAGTCACCTTCCTTTGGGCCATTCTCAAAATAGTACCAAAAAAAATCACCAGTGGTTGGTTAGGTCCAATATGTGTAGCTGAAAGGTTTATCATCCTGCGACGCTTGCTTTTTGATAGCCAGTGTATCACATTATGTGTTAGCATGAAACTAGCTGACATGAAGGCAAGGAAGTGGTAACAAAAAGCTTGAAGAATTGTTGCTTGCAAATGCAAGCAAAAAAAAAAAAATCACTGTAGTAAACTGACTATTAGTATGCTAAAATGGCAAACAGAGGATGACAACGGAGCATCTGCTGATGCAGCAGCCATCTCGGAGCCGGTCAGAATTCCGAGCAGGCGAAATCGCAATGCCGGCATCAGCCGACTGTTAATTATGCAAATGAGCTGATAAAGGAAGCGCAAAGAGGGCTGATAAAACAAAACAAGTCTTCTTTTTTAATTACAGTCGGAGGGCCGAGATGTCAAATCTGTACGGCGCGCAATTTCAGTGTGTGGGCACAAAAGAGTAAACATTGTCTCCGAAGAAGACTTTGCAAGCCCGAGGCGGGACGATGGCGCAAAGACGGATGGTAATCAGTGCGGCGCTACGCAGCCATTCATCTCTGCTCGCCGCTGCACCTGCAGGTGCTGCTTTTGTGAAGATTTATGGGCGCAGATGAAGGCTGATACTACACATCGGAGGAGACACGGGCCTGTTTTGGCCGCTCGCTTGGACAAAATTACAATTTCACAGCGGAGTGCGACACCATCGTATGTGCACCACCGGGAATCGAATTGGGCCTTTGAGACCTACAAGCAAAACAATAGAAATTCATCAAAATACAGCAAATACTCGAAAAAAAGAAATGCTCTTCTTTGGTGAGACCTTCCACATTTTATGTATGAATATTAAAAAGAGCCGTCATGTGGCTTCTCCCGCTTAGCGAGGATTTAAGATTTAGGCGTCTCACACTCCTGCAGGAGACGAGCTGGGAGGTGTGCGATTAATTCCAACGCGCAGCTGACGCGTCAAATCATGTGCACACATTATTTAGTGCCGCCATCATCGTTGCCGAGGACCACAAATCTCCCGACGAGCCCGTGACATCCGTTTGAAGACAGTAAAACACGTCACTGGGTGGGTGCGGAGCAGGTGGGGGTCAAGGGGTCAATGACAGGACTCGAGTACCTCAGTCTAATCCTCGAGGCTGAGCCGGAAAACTAAACGGCGAGAGCAAACGTTGACTCTCCTCAAGGTTTTACGCGGCGTTTTCTCCGAGATGAAGGCGCTAAAGTGAGCTGAGGCCAAACTCTGACAGAGCCTGAGGCGTCGCCCATCGGTTGCAGTGGTTCCATGATTTAAAAAATAAAATAGCAAGATTACCATAGCGGGATCCCTCCGGCCAAATCAAGCATGGAAGTACTTTGCAATCATTATGGCGCTATTAACAGCATCTTTAAACTCTTCATCCAGTTGTCATTGTTATAGCCCGCATCATTTTGCACAAGACTGCACAAGAGAGCGTCTGGGCTCCCGAGCCGGACGCAGGATTACGTTATGTTCTCCTGAGCCGTTTATCGCTTACGTTGGGGCGGCCACAAAGAGATGTGGCCCAGTCAGCACTAATACTGCGGCCAAAGTGATGCCTCTGACGGCAAATAAAACTCCGGGAATGCCGGATCCGATTTATTTACCCGCAAGGAGAGGAGGCCGACGGAGAGAGCTGCGTGGGTGGCCGCAACCTGTGCAACCTCGTTAGATACATTACAAAAAAAAAAAAAATTCAATGGGTTTATAATGGGTGTGGATTCTATGCGCATTTTTATCCATGCAAATACGCCAGTGGAGCGGGATGATGAGATTTGGAAAAGAGAAAGATGGAAATCCCTGCAGTCTGCCTGCGACACGGAGATGTTCAACAGTAGCCAAAATGAAAACATTCCACTCTTCGTCTTTCCGAGGAGGCCCCTTCATCTGGCGTCGGCGCAGCAGAGCCGTGAAGGATTACAGCGCGGCTACGACGGGGATCAAGGACGAGGACGGAGGTCCGTGCATGCGCAAAGAAGAATGACAAAATTGTTCCCGTTTCCAGCACGCGCGCAACCGAGGACAAACTATACAGTGCCACACGTTATTTTTGGGACGGCGTAATTTGGGGTTTGAAAGGAGGAAGGTGTCATGCGGTCGCGTTTATTTTTTCGTTTTTTTGTCTCGTCAATTGTCGTAACTTTACTTCCGGTTTTATTTTGTCATCCTTTCCGTTTCAGTTCGTGTTTCCTTCCTCGGTGTTTGGTTGTCTTGTCTTCCCTGATCCCGATTGTGTGCACCTGCGTAATCGACACTAATTGTCATCACCTGTGCCCCCGCCCTTTTGTGTGTATTTAGTCCGTGTCTTCCCCTTGTCTTGTGCCAGTGTGTCTTGCCTTGCCCCGACCACCAGCGATCCCTTGATGTCCGAACTCTCTGTAAGAACCCTCCTTTTTGTCTCGCCACCGAGCGACGCTTTTGTTTGTGCCTTGGTCTCCATCGCCCTTTTGTCTCGCCCCAGTGCGACTCCTTTAGTTGGTACTTTTTGCTACGTGTTTTCCCTCGTAAGAGGCGTTTTGATTTGTACTTTTAGCCTTTTGACTCGCCTCAGTGCGACACCTTTTGTTTGTACTTTTTGCCACGTGTTTTCCCTCGCAAGAGGCGATTTGATTTGTACTTTTGCTCAGTGTGCTTGCTGGAATAAAACCCAGAAAGAAACGACTCTGCATCCGAGTCCTCCGTCTTGTCCCCGGCCTGACAGTACACACTGGCCAGTCATGGACTCGGCAGAGTCGGAGCACCTGTGCGCCGCAGTGCGTTCCCATGCCTCACAGCTCGCCCAGCACCAGAAGCAAGTGGGCGACTTGGGGAAAGAAATCCGAGGAATCGCTAAGTGCCAAGAAGAATTCAGAGGAGCGGTCGCCACCCAAGTAGCACAGCTGGGTCAGCAAATGCAGGACGTGCTCTCGCTTTTGAACGCGGGACCAGCAGCGACTTCCAGTACACCCGCTGCTTCCTCAGTTACTCCCCTTGCCATAGCTCCCATGACCGACGGTGCCAGACTGGCTCCTCCAGAGCGCTACTCCGGTGAACCCGGCCTTAGCCGGGCATTTATTACAGAATGCGGGATGCATTTTGAGAGGGCCCCAGCAGATTTCCCCACCGAGCGCTCCAAGGTGGCCTACATGGTTTCATACCTGACGGGAAGGGCCCGCACGTGGGCCACCGCGGAATGGGCCAGGGATTCCGTCTCCTGTCACTCTCTCCCCGCTTTCATCAAGGCCCTGCGAACGGTGTTCGATCCAATCTCCGCTGACCGAGAAAAGGCTCGCCAACTCTGTCAGATAGTCCAGGGACAAGACACCGTCGAGGACTACGCCATCCGGTTCCGCACGCTGGCCGCGGAGTGCGGTTGGAACGCGACGGCACTATATGACGTCTTCCTCCGGGGCCTCTCTGGGTCCATACAGGATCAGCTAATCCCCTTAGACCTTCCCACCGACCTCGACGCCCTCATCGCTCTGGCTATCCGCACTGGCAACCGGCTGCAAGAGTGGAGGAAGCACCGAAGCAGGACCACCCCCGCCTTCGTCCCAGTAGCCGGCCCTGACGTTCACCACTCCAGGCTGGACGGGGATCGGCAGCGCCAGGAGCCAGAACCGAGGCAGTTGGGCAGAGCTAAGTTGACCGAGGAGGAGAAGTTACGGCGACGCCGAGAGGGAAGATGCTACTACTGCGGTGAGCTCGGACACCTCCTTCTCTCCTGTCCAGTAAGGAGGCCCCTGAAGGTGAGCGCCTTCTCTGCGGCTCCGTCCCCGGAGCGCGTGCTTCCCAGGGGCAGGATTACACACATGGGAAGAGAAATAGAACTCGAAGTACTAATCGACTCAGGAGCAGATGAAAGCCTGATAGACTGGGCATTTGCTCGCCGGTGGGGGGTAAAGACTGAGCTGATAAACACCCCCGTGAAAGCTAAGGCACTCAATGGACAGGCACTTTTTGAAATAACTCACATAACAGAACCAGTCTCGTTGTCAATAGGTCCCCACCAGGAGAATATAAGGCTACATGTCGTGACCTCTCCAATGAACCCTCTCGTTCTCGGGTATCCATGGCTTCAACGCCACAACCCCGTCATAGACTGGGGATCAGGGGAAATAACGGGATGGGGTCCCGACTGTCATGATTCCTGTGTCAGGTCTAACCCGCGCGCTGTGCCTCCTGCTCGAGACGCGCAAACCCCCGACTTAACCGGGGTCCCTGCATGTTACCACCCATGGGCCGAGGTATTCAGCAAGGCCAAGGCAACCTCCCTACCTCCCCACCGTCCGTATGATTGCGCCATTGAACTCCTGCCGGGTGCAACTATACCTAAGGGGAGGCTTTATTCTCTTTCGGGCCCTGAAAAGCAAGCCATGAACGAATATATAGACTCCTCCCTGCAAGCAGGACTGATTCGACCATCATCGTCGCCTGCGGGGGCGGGGTTCTTTTTCGTGGACAAAAAGGACGGCACCCTACGCCCCTGTATTGATTATAGTCCTCTCAATCAAATCACAATCAAGAACCGGTATCCACTCCCACTGATGTCGACCGTATTCGACCAACTACAGCAAGCCCGGGTGTTTACAAAGTTAGATTTGCGCAACGCATACCATCTAGTGCGCATCCGGGAAGGGGACGAATGGAAGACCGGGTTCAACACCCATCGAGGACACTTCGAATACTTGGTCATGCCATTTGGTCTCACCAATGCGCCCGCTGTGTTTCAGGCCATGATCAATGATGTTTTGAGAGACTGTTTGGACCGTTTTGTATATGTATATTTGGACGATATTTTGATTTATTCCCCAGATCTGAGGACCCATCAGATTCACGTCGAGACGGTGCTGCGACGTCTTCTTGCACACAAACTATACGTAAAGGCTGAGAAAAGTGAATTCCACAAGGACACCGTATCTTTTCTCGGCTTCATCGTGGCCCCGGGCAAGGTTGAGATGGACCCGACGAAAGTCAGCGCGGTTAAGGAATGGCGTACCCCCGACTCACGCAGAAAGGTGCAGCAATTCCTGGGCTTTGCCAATTTCTATCGGCGGTTCATCAAGGGCTTCAGTGCCACGGCGGCTCCCTTGCACGCACTCACGTCCCCTAAGGTCCCCTTCCGCTGGTCTGCAGAGGCGGAGGCGGCCTTCCAGGAGCTAAAGAATCGTTTCAGCACCGCTCCCATCCTCACGCTTCCTGATCCGTCGCTACAGTTTGTGGTGGAGGTGGACGCCTCCAATCAAGGAGTCGGGGCCATCCTATCACAGAGAGCCAAGAGCGACAACAAACTACACCCGTGCGCGTTCCTGTCTCGACGGCTGACACCCGCCGAACAAAACTATGATGTGGGGGATCGCGAACTGTTGGCAGTTAAACTAGCACTGGAAGAATGGAGACATTGGCTGGAGGGTGCTCAGCAGCCCTTTTTGGTTTGGACAGACCATAAAAATCTTGAATACATCAAGTCAGCGAAAAGATTGAGTTCCCGCCAAGCCCGCTGGTCACTTTTTTTCAATCGCTTTAACTTTTCTCTATCTTACAGACCGGGATCCAAAAACACCAAGCCTGACGCCGTCTCCCGTGTTTACAACTCAGATCCAGAACTCAAGAAACCCGAATCCATCCTGCCTCCTCATTGCCTGGTGAGAGCCGTGACCTGGCCAATCGAAGGCCGGGTACAGCGGGCCAATGGAAACAAGCCACCCCCTAGTGGCTGCCCGGAAAACAGACTTTTTGTCCCAGATCAATTCCGATCCCAAGTCATCCATTGGGCTCACACCTCCAGACTCTCTTGTCATCCAGGTATACGCAGAACCCTGTTTGTCATTCAGCAGCGATTCTGGTGGCCCTCCATGAGGGCTGACATCAAGGAATACGTGGCAGCCTGTCCCGTCTGCGCCCGGAACAAGAACTCCCACGGCGCCCGTATGGGGTTGTTGCATCCCCTACCCATTCCTTCGCGTCCATGGGCGGAGATATCCATGGATTTCGTCACCGGACTTCCGGTCTCGCATGGGCGGACCACCATACTCACCGTAGTAGACAGATTCTCAAAGATGGCTCACTTTATCGCCTTGCCCAAGCTCCCGTCCGCTAGACGAACAGCCGTAGTAATGATGGACCACATATTCCGGGTTCATGGGTTCCCGAAAGACATTGTCTCCGATAGGGGGCCCCAATTCGTATCCAGGTTTTGGAAGGAGTTTTGCAGGCTCATAGGGGCCACCGTGAGCCTCACGTCGGGTTATCATCCGGAGGCGAACGGGCAGACGGAACGGGTCAACCAGCAGTTGGAGACAAGCCTCCGCTGCCTGGTCTCCCAGAACCCCGCCTCATGGAGCAAGAACCTCTCCTGGGTGGAGTATGCCCACAACTCCCTGCCCACCACGGCCACAGGTATGTCCCCGTTCAAATGTGTGTACGGCTACCAGCCCCCAGTCTTCCCTGACAGTGAGCCGGAGGTGACGGTGACTTCGGCCCACGCCTTGGTGCGCCGCTGTCATCGCGTCTGGGCGGCGGCTCGGGCCACGCTGGTCCGACAGGGGGACCGGGTCAAGCGGATGGCGGACCGGAGGAGACGTCCGGCGCCCGTGTACCAGCGAGGGCAACGTGTCTGGCTGTCCGCCAAGGATCTTCCCCACCGGGGGGACTCCAGGAAACTGGCGCCTCGCTTCGTGGGTCCGTTCCCCATGAACGGTGACACCGTGAAACAACTATTGGATGTGCGCAGAAGAGGCCGGGGCTGGCAGTACCTGGTGGACTGGGAGGGTTATGGGCCGGAGGAGCGGCAATGGGTGCCGCCTAGTTATATTTTGGACCCAGGACTGTTTGATGACTTTTATACGGCTCACCCTGGGGCTCCTGGGCCGTCTGGGATCCGGCCCTAGGGGGGGGGTTCTGTCATGCGGTCGCGTTTATTTTTTCGGTTTTTTGTCTCGTCAATTGTCGTAACTTTACTTCCGGTTTTATTTTGTCATCCCTTCCGTTTCAGTTCGTGTTTCCTTCCTCGGTGTTTGGTTGTCTTGTCTTCCCTGATCCCGATTGTGTGCACCTGCGTAATCGACACTAATTGTCATCACCTGTGCCCCCGCCCTTTTGTGTGTATTTAGTCCGTGTCTTCCCCTTGTCTTGTGCCAGTGTGTCTTGCCTTGCCCCGACCACCAGCGATCCCTTGATGTCCGAACTCTCTGTAAGAACCCTCCTTTTTGTCTCGCCACCGAGCGACGCTTTTGTTTGTGCCTTGGTCTCCATCGCCCTTTTGTCTCGCCCCAGTGCGACTCCTTTAGTTGGTACTTTTTGCTACGTGTTTTCCCTCGTAAGAGGCGTTTTGATTTGTACTTTTAGCCTTTTGACTCGCCTCAGTGCGACACCTTTTGTTTGTACTTTTTGCCACGTGTTTTCCCTCGCAAGAGGCGATTTGATTTGTACTTTTGCTCAGTGTGCTTGCTGGAATAAAACCCAGAAAGAAACGACTCTGCATCCGAGTCCTCCGTCTTATCCCCGGCCTGACAGAAGGAACACTTTGAAAGGAGGCCCGCGGTGCGGAGGAGGTTCTTGCGGTGTGTTCAGGGCACACATTTAGTTGCGCTGAATTTGCAACATGTTGATTTTTTTGTGCACATGACAAAAGGAAAATAATCACTTATTTTTACTTTCCCAATTTCATCACAAAAACATTTGAACAGGGGTGTGTAGACTTTTTATATCCACAGTAAAACGTGTCGCATGTGCCGAATTGAAAGTGAATAAGAGGAGCCGCTTCCATTAGCCAGGTCGGCTGTGTTCATTCCCACAACGGTGCAAACGTCCGACGGAAAAAATGAAACGAAAGGAAACTCCACCCACGTGCACAGAAACTCACGCTCTGAATTCCCCATCCCGACTTGCGATGCCTCCGCAACACATCACAGTCCGTTTCGTCTCCTCACCGCCTCTTCCTATTCCGTCTCGTTTGTCGGAAGAAACGGCGACAACAACAAATGTGTCAAAGTCATCCGATTGTTATTCCAAGACGTTGATCGTGATTTAACACGGGGTCCCGCAAATTGCATTTGTCGTATTGACTGATCAGATGAAAGGCATTTGACTCGTCAAGGCATCCGCTTTACAACAGTAATCAAATGATGCTGTGCGCGAGATTTCCAAATGCCCCAAATTGTTGGTGCTGGAATAGGAGAAGGGCAAGGGATTTGCGTAGCAGACTTGATGCGCATTAGTGAGAGACGTGCATTGAGAAGAGCCAGCCACTGATCAGCGGCCACATGAAAAGTCCACAAATCTCCACAGTGGCTCACCGCAGGATGAACGCTAATGAGGTTCTCTTCAGTGGCAGCGCCGCGACCTCTGCGCGGGAACGCGCCGGCGTTCGAGGACGACGGCTCGCCAACCGACAAAGTCCAAATTGGACTTGGCCCGCAAGTTTATGCAAAAATTAGCTTGTGGGCTTCATTGTAATTGGAGACCTTTAACTTGATAAATGACAGCGAAGTGGGGAAAGTAAATTCTAAGCATTTTTTTTTTAGGAGGGGCGGGACTCTGCAAACAAAGGACAAAAGCAAACTTGGTCAGCGTCGATCAATTGCTGACTTGCAAAAACTACAAAAAGAAAGTAGACTTAATGTTGGAGCACGGTTTGTTTGAAATGGACTTGTTGACATAGTGGGCCTCTTGACCCGTAAAGTGAAAATAAAAGTCTTCTAAATTTGACTCACCGCAGAGTAGAGTGTTGTGAGCAAGCCTGCTAAATATATCAAATGAGCCTTGAAAATCAGGAGTCACTCACCCGCCAGCACTCCCGCGATATAAAGCAGACTTATCCGTAAGACACCGTGGACCATCTCCAGGGGGACCCCGATCATCAGCTGCAGCAACGCGTTGAAGCCCAGCTGCTCCAAGCTGAGGAGGAAGCAGACAAGGCAAGTGATGGCCGCGGTTTCAAAGTCGCCGTGTGGCTTGCGTGGCTTGCGTGGCTTGCGCGGCTTGCGCGGCTTGCGCGGCTTGCGCGGCTTGCGCGGCTTGCGCGGCTTGCGCGGCTTGCGCGGCCTGCGCGGCCTGCGCGGCCTGCGCGGCCTGCGCGGCCTGCGCGGCCTGCGCGGCCTGCGCGGCCTGCGCGGCCTGCGCGGCCTGCGCGGCTTGCGCGCCTTGCGCGCCTTGCGCGCCTTGCGCGCCTTGCGCGGCTTGCGCGGCTTGCGCGGCTTGCGCGGCTTGCGCGGCTTGCGCGGCTTGCGCGGCTTGCGCGGCTTGCGCGGCTTGCGCGGCTTGCGCGGCTTGCGCTTACGTACCCGACGTGCATGAACATGTAGCTGAAGAAGCGCCACACTTGAGCGCGGTGGCCCGGGTGGTACACCAGGGGGCTCTTCATGAAGTCGGGCTGGTAGGTCTGCAGGACCCACTTGTTGAGCATGATGCCGTAGCACATGAACACGATAATCTGCCATCGGAGATGAAAAAATGGCAATTAAGTGAGTTGATTCTTTTAACACTAGAGAGCCTTTGAAAATCAAAGCCGGCATTTCTTTCTTTTCACCTGAACGATGGTGATGACGGCAATGAAGACCGGCGGTGGGCACAGGCGGTTCTGGTGGAAGTACCAGCGTCGGTCCGTCTCGCACGGAAGGATCTCGTAGGCCACGTAGCGGACAAAGCGTTTGTAGAGACCCAGGCCCGTCTCATCCAGCAGGATCTCCCTCTGCAGCGTGCGGCGGCCGTTGGCGATGGCCCGTCGGAAACTGCTGGAGCGCTTGCTGCTCATCTTAAAATAAAATAAATAAATATAATAAATAAATAAATGGATGGATGGATAAATATATAATAAATAAATTAAATAAAAAGGTTATTAACACAAGGCGAATTAATCTCAATATGCTCAACACCCTTTTAAAGCCATTACTTGCTACAATGATGCAGCTATAAATTGAAATACTCGGAGGAAGAAAACAAAACATGACATCATCTTGGCAATGAACACATGAACCAAACAAGGGCCGCCTTTTGATGCACTTGATGTCACAAATTAACTATAAACTGGTTGAATTTTTTTTTCTTGTACATGGTCCCTGTGATAAATAACCTAAGGAGGGAAAAAAAATCAACATTTAAAATGGTTTAATCTTGAAAAGTCCCTTTGGAAGGGATGCTGAGGCTTGGAGCACCAAGATAGTAACAGCCTTAAGGAACAGCTGAATGGGCTAAATGGCAAGCAGCGAGTGTGTGCGCATGTGTGTGTGTGTGTGTGTGTGTGTGCACATGTGTGTGTGCATGAGGAGGAGACCCCGCCCCCACATGGTAGCTGCATGTTGTCTATCGCACATGCTGCTATCAGCCGTGGTCGATTGTCCTTGATGGATTAATTAGCCACGGCGCATAATCAATACCTCCCGGCTCAATACTAATTAGTAATAACCATAACACACAAAAAAATTGTTCAAAGTCCACGGAGGCCTACCTTTTCATTGGTAGCGACAATTAAAAAAAAACAATAAAAGCAACATGGTTTTGGTCATGTGACCTTCGGAAGGAGAGGAGAAGTACGAGACAAAATGGCCGATTTTTGGAGTCATGTTTTGAATTTGTGGTCACGAACCACAAGAGTAAAAATAAAAACAGACTCACGCCAAGAGTTGAAAGCAACCCAGCCAAGTGGTGGCTGATTCCAACCTGACCCAGATACTCACGCTCTTTTTTGCCCAAATCTTTTAAAAATGAAAGCCCACCTTTACCCCCCCAAACCTCGTGATCACAGTCGCTTTTCATTCTAAAGTGCTTCATTTGTAGCTGGCAGCCAAGTGGCGATTGCTATCAAAAAGTGTCGAGAATGGTCCGACACCATACTGGCCAGTGTGCTAAATATGCCTCAAAACAAATCAGAAAATGAACTGCTGCTGCTGCTTTTGATTGCTTTTCTGTTTGAATGCTTCTGGGAATGTGACAAAAGCATGGCTGGCTTGAAAGCACATACGAGTGCTTATTATTTAAGTGCTCCTCTGATTGGATCTCCTGACGGGAGAAAATAAATGCACCATTTAGAAACAAAAATTACATAAGTTGAAATGAAAGCCTGGCTTTTGCTTTATAGATTCAAATTCAAATACGACAATGGCAGCACGCATGGACTCGAAACGATCCCTCAATAAAGAGAGCGCCTCCAATAAAAGAGCATCATTTGTCACAAATTAGGGAGTGGTACTTGTAAAAGTGTCGGAAAAGTGACTGATGGAGGCTGCGAAGAGGCACGCGGCATGAATTCACAGAAGAAGGAAGGACAGACGGTGGGCAGAAGGCCAAAGAGAGGGACGGACTCTGTTAGTTGTTTGCTGATTACCTGCTTGAAAATGTCACGCCAGAGCAGCGGCAGCATTTCAATGTGCATGATACAAGATGCAACTTCACACAAATGCTATTCTGCAACTCAAAATAATGCTAAAAGCTCATAACCCAAATTAGGTGGATCCAAAATGTTCACCCACCAGCTCAATGAGCTCCTGGTAACACACTTGGCCGTCCTCATTGCTTTGGACCAGCGCTAACAGCATGTCCAGTTTAGATGGGTCCAGCTGCAGCTCATGGTGCTCCACCAGGCTGGTGAAGTTCTCCACTGCGATGAAACCGGTGTTGTCTGGATCCAGCTGGAGGAAAAAACAATTGAAATATTTATCAGTGAGAATCCAGCTGAGATTTGCTAGCATGATGCTAATGTATAATGTAAAAGGCTATAGACAGGCTAACAAAACTAGCATCGTAACGTGAATGTTTTTATCATGTGCTCACTTGATGGACGTTCCGTTTGACAGTCTGTCCTTCCAGTCACATTTGCAGCTTCCCGTCAGTCAGTCCAGTTTCTATAATCAGCACTCACTGAGCCCCGCAGGTTATTACTCCTAAAGCCAGTGCGCCCTTGGAGTAATTGATTTTAGTGGGCGAGGGCCATAAAAGTGGCTGGTCTAAAATAGAGTCGCACAAAGTAAGGTGTGTGGAGTTTTGTTTTTTCTTTTGGAGGCACGACTCCAAGATTTGTCTTCTCTTGAATGGAGCGTTAATTTGTAAGATGTTCCAAAACAGGCCCGAGGACAAATTATGGGAAATGTCTCATTTTCCAATCTCTAGATAGGAGGGGGGGAGCGTCTCATTAAGGTTTGGCGTTGCAAAGCAACAGCCTCTTGTTGGCCTGAGGACGAGCGGGCTTTCAGACGTTGCATCAGGGTGAAGTCAGTGGAGGTGCGCCGCTGTTCACGTTATGACCAAAGCGTTTCTGCATGAGGTCATTTTGAGCAAATTGTTGCTCGAGACACGGCGCATTTTAATGAGGGCACACATTTGATATAACACAGGCATATATTCTTTATCCTCAGCGAAAAATAACTAATATTATTACAGTTCATTTATTTATAAAAAATTAAAATATCGTGTGTTAGGCTGATTGTAATGCAGATTTATTTCAAATCACTACCATACATAGTTCTAACCTTTAACATCATAGCTAATAAAGCCAAAGGAGAAATTAGCATTCAGTTTGTTCAAGCGTTGTTACGCTCGCACAAAAACACAAAATCTGTTGCCTGGCAACCCCTTATACTAATTCTTTTTTACAATACACAGGCAGTCTTCATCATGTATAATTTTTTTTCCAGGGAGTGTTTATTCACCAGAGAGCCGTACTAGTGGCAGCAAGTAATGGACCAGTCTAAAAGGCTGCTAGTGTTAATAAATTGATTTGTATTCATAACACTGAACACACAAAGAAAGTAATTCAGAAGCAGACAATAAACACACACACACACAGACAGACAGACACACACACACACACACACGTAGGCCCTGCTCTCCCCAGGGCAGTGATTATTTACTCCCAATGTCATGCACGCATGTTTTTGTGAAAATTGTGAGCACAAGGAGGACAGCATCCATACGCCGCTATCGGCCTCTCAACACTTCACCGTGATTGGCTGCAAACTAAAATGCAACTTGACATAACAAGAAAGAAAGAAACAGATAAAACAAAAGAAGCGAGGAATGAAAACTGAGGCTAATCCCTTCAAAGTGTGGCTTCTATGCACATTTGTTGGAACATGGTTTCCTCCAGGCAACATAGTCGGTCCTGCTGATGTTTCGGGCACCCACGTGGCAAAAAAAAAATATTTATATGAACAACCAAGATTCAGCTCCTGAATCTTCTTTTTTTTTTTTTAAATTGCTGCCTTCTGGCTTTTTTTTTTTAAGACACATGCCATGGTGAAAAACAATAAAACAAATGCTTCTAAGCACCGTTCTACCTCACAGGAAGTGTCACCAAAACTTAAAGGCTGCTAAAATGTCAGCATATTTCTGCAGCTCCCACACACACACACACACACACACACACACACACACACACACACACACACACACACACACACACACACACACACACACACACACACACACACACACGGGCAGAGACTGATGCGGAGGATGCGAAGGAGAGCCAGAGAGTCTGAGAGGAGGCAGACATGGAAACATTGAAAAGCCCAATGCCTCACCACTGTCTGTTAGTCTGGCAGCGTTCACATTTTGTGCTTTTTTTTTTATTTTTATAAAGCCACAAGATACCACAAGATGGCGTCAAAGCCATTTCTAAATAGGAAAGTAGTCAAATTGTTCCTTCTGTTGTGCACACCTAAGCCACCAGGAGGCATTATAATGTATAGTCAAGAACGCAATCACAACTGCAAATCAGTAAATATTGTTTTCGCCATAACCTGTGAGTATTGTTTGTCTATATGTGTTGCTATGCACTTTGTGTTCATCAATGCCATCTTCTACTTGCAGCAGGATTTGGTCCCTACATGCTTCCCATCATGGATGTGTTGGTGTGACCTTGCACGGGAAGAAGAGCACACAAGGAAGCGCCCGCTGAGTATAGAAGGGGGTGGAGGATGGTGCTCAATTAGTAAAATGAGATACACGGACACAAATTAGCAAGCAGGCCCAAGCAGTTGACGAATGAGAAACAAGATGAACGCGGCAGGGATTGGAGGAGGAGGGGGGGGGGGGCAATATTGAGGGAGCTAACCAACAGCGGTGACGACGACATTTTGACAAATACCGCAAGTTGCCATGGTTACCAGTTGCTAGTGTATTGTCCCCCATTCCGCCCCTCGCTACCCTCCATCTCGAAATATTGGCGTTTGAAAAGCAAATGAATGACACAAAGAGAGGAGAGAGAAGATATGATGCGAAGAATACAGAATGGAAAGACACCCTTAACGGCATCACTCTCATAATCAATAACTGGAATAAACATCCTTGAATTGTACTGCCGGGTCCCCATTCACAACGTAAAGGTAATTTTCGAAAAGGGAAGGAGTCTATATTTGCACTCCTATTTTTATGACTAATTTAAAAGCTATAAACTGAACTGGAAAATTATTCAGACAAGACTTTCAAAATCCATCACTGTATTCCCACAATAATACAGGTTCCACTTTATCTATCGCTACAACGTATTTTGTTGGCACGTTTATGGTGTTTTGCATTTTATGTTGGCATTAAGCTAATTTTGTGAGACAAAACGCTCATTAATCCTCTGCTGTATGCAAATTCTGCTGGGAGTATCAATAAAGAGCTTGACGCCTCTTTTTTTTTAACTGATTACTCAGTGTCGGAGACACAAAGCACATTTGCAAGGTGGCAGGTAAATTACATTTGCACGGCCCGTGCTCCCCAAGAACAATAACTCCGCCACTCTCACACAGACCGTCACTATATCCGCCACTCTTGCTTCTTCTCCTCCCCTTCCGGAAGGGAGACCCGAGGAATTGTCTTTGATGCAAAACAATCCAACTCCATTTCCTGGCACGTAAACGCCACGCAAACAGCCGGCGGCGGCGCTCCAATGCAGCTCGATGCAAATTAGCGTCAGAGAATGATGAAAGAGGACAGCGTGTAAGAGCCTCATTCTTTCTGCCTGACATAAATGTGTCAAAATAGTATTCATAGTGCTCACGCCAGATAGTATAAATAACCTTCATAAAATAAACAGATGACGGGTGGAGGTGATACCCAGCGCACGCTCTCACTTTGCGAAGCTGGCCGGGCAACTTATCAGCTGCTGCGCAATGGAGACAATCAGAAGGTGTGACATACGCCGCCACGCTCATACCGGAGGCATTTGTCAGCGGCGGCCGGGAATAGCCTGAGCTCAGCATTGCCTTGCAACCTCCTGGAGACAAAGACTAATAAAGTCACTCATGTTGCCACTGTTTGCTTCCAATTCCAAATTTCCCTCTTTGTCTTTTCTCTCTCTTTCTCTCTCTCTCTCTCTGCACCATTTTCACAGGGTTCAATGTGACAAGGCTGCAATATCTTTTACACCTGCAGTTCCCCCCCCCCCCCCTTGTGAAAAACAGCCCATATTGATTTATAGAAATTCAAGTCATCAAACCTTACATGCTATTCATTAGCCCGTCTATGGCTTTTCTCTGTCTGTGTTAGCATTAAGCTAGTAGTCTTGCCTAAGGCAAAGTATTATATATTAATGTGACACGTCACAATCTTATCAGAGGTTTAAATTAGCTCAAAGCTAAGGAAAGGGAGGCTTTGGTTAGTTGATTTTATTGCCCGCTTTTGCCCATATGTAGATTTGTGCTGTTTTAAATCAAACAGCATCATCAACTGCAAATTATTTTGCCCACGCCCAAGCTACGCCTCAAAGACTCCGTTTCCCGGACTACTTTCATAAATTTGAGTGACGACATTTTATCATGAATGCCGATGAGGGAGGTGCTACCAAAGTGTGAGGGGATCAGAAATCACTGCTTCGATATGGAGTCAAACGTGGTTTAAATTTCATTTCCGAATTAAACGCCGAAGGTGGAAAAACTCGTCATCAGCCAATTTTTGATCGATTCTGTCTCGACATGAGTATAATGAGACTGCGGTGTGTTCAAGTGTGGCTTTGCTCACGGTACAGTCAGGATACGGACAAGAGTCACATAAACGCGCCGATCAGTAGCATTGATGTCAAGCCTGAAGACCTGCATCAAGTCACTCATTGATGAGTCAGCATTGATGGGAAGCTCGCTAAAGGGACAAATTCATGGGACTGTTCCAACGTTAGCAATCGCTGACACTTCCAGCCTTCGGTCTGCGTTGCGTTTCGATATATTTCATCTCTCGCAATATCTGGCCTAGTCCAAAAGATAAAATTTTTACAGAAGCAGAAAGTAATGTGAAATGTCTCAAGATGTTGCTCAATAAAAAATGAAGCAAGTGATAAAAGAGGTGTGACCAAAGACCACATGGACTTTTCATCATAGCAGTCACCAGCCATTACTCAAGTGCTTCTCCCGTAGATGACTCACAAGTGGGCAGACACACCCCCTCCCAAAGCTTCTCGTTCCTGTTGATGCGCCAATCAACTTTGACCCCCGCAACCCTGCAGCAGTAAATCGATTTCTCCATTTTGAAAGGAACGGCCGCACGATTCATCATCATCATCATCATCATCGGTTTAAAGTCCGTTTTCCAGGCACCGCTGGGTTGGACTGGGTTCTTGATATGGCTTTCTTCCACCGGGAACGGTCCATGGCCATCTCGTGGTTGATGCCGAGTGCCTTCATGTCGGCTGACACGGTCGTCTGCCAGGTCTTTTTAGGTCGACCACTGGGTCTTGTTCCCTCTATGTTATACGACATAACTTTCTTCACCCAGTCGTTCTCGTTCTTCCTCACTACATGTCCGTACCATCGCAGTCTGCCTCTCCTCACCACATCCACTATGGCCTCCACTCCCATCTTCTTTCTCAGTTCTGCACTGTTCTTTTTCTCCCTCATTGACACACCACACATCCATCTGATCATCCTCATTTCCATCTGTCAATCAAGCCGGAGTCTAATTTGAACGCGGCGCTTCAATCCACACCAGCTTTGAAAACGGAAACCCCACCAACGAATCGGCAATATTGGGTTCGGATAAAGCTAAATTACAAAAGGCAGTCCGATTTTTTTTCTTCTCCGCCCTCCAAGGAGAAGTCATTCAACCATTCCAAATAACAATCCCATGCATCAACATGCTCGCCATTTTCTTCCTTTTCTTAACCTCACACACTTTCCCTGCATCCATTCCTCATGCTGTCATGTTATTCACCCCCCCCATCTCCTTTCCCCAACACCACCTTCACGCTCTGACCTCACAACGTCGAGACCCACATGGCTCCATGATGCGGCGTGTAGTCCGACACCTATTCACCCCCGCCTCCCCCTTTCAATCGGTTCTCAATTCTAACATCAGCCGTGGTGATTGATCAACGCCGTGCGTCTCCCTCACTGGATAGACGAGTGAGGTGTCAGCCTCTGGCAGCCCGTAACCATGGAAACCGGCGCCGCCGTTGCCGCTTCTTGCTTACCTGCTCTTGTATGAGCTGAAAAAAGGAGCTTCTATCCATATACTGGCCAGGGTGGTGAGAGGAGCCGCTGAGGACAAGGGCATAAGGAGGAAGCAGCGGCAAGAGGCGGCGGCGGTGCTGAGAACGGACGGGGGAAAGGATGGAGGGAGATTTTCGTGCAGACTGGCTGGAAATTGTAATTCCCGCGTTAGCTTGTCTGGCTCCGTGTTGGAAACGTTGGCGTGGAGGCTTAACCCAGCTTCAGCATGCACCCCGACACAGCTCTCATTCACTCTCTTCCGCCTCTATCCCATCGCACTGACTGCTGCTGCCTGTCTCTTGCCTCCCCTAACACACATGAACACACGCACACACACACGGCATCATCACATGCATACCAATGAGCCAGGGAAAGGAGGTGGCCTCGCTCTTCCAATGGGAAAAGGCGAAGGAGTGGCGATCGAGTTAGGCGTCTCAGGGAGGGAGAAGGGGATGGGCCCCATTGCGGCTCACTACTGACAGACGACACACACACACACACACACACACACACACACACACACACACACACACACACACACACACACACACACACACACACGCACGCACACACACACGCTTGCTGTGTCCACAGACATACGCATACTGGGGCCGCAATTTTTGGCTCGCGGATGGATGCTTCCGTGAGCATCAAACTGAAAATATGACACTACCCAAGGGTGATGCGGGGAGGGGTTAGACCAGGACGTAAATCCCAAATTGTAAAACAAGCAACGCCCCGAGACAAAAAAAAACGTCGGGGTTGAGACACCATCGTGACATTGGCGGAGATTGCAATGATTAACTGTTTTGCGTCTTGTTGTTTGGTTCTGATAAAAACAACACTG
The DNA here is from genome assembly GCF_059516105.1 of Syngnathus floridae. NCBI lineage: Eukaryota > Metazoa > Chordata > Actinopteri > Syngnathiformes > Syngnathidae > Syngnathus > Syngnathus floridae. Next base: position 3,358,821 of record NC_142430.1, on the reverse strand, counting down.
CTAATATCAGTGCTCAAAAGTAGTGATTCGACACATTGTGAGGGTGGGAAAGGCTAATGAGACGTTACAGCACAAAGTTTTTGGTCACCGCGAAACTACTGTTAAAGCGGTGCCAAAATAATGAGCCTCTGTCATTAGAGCACCATTTGTGCCATCACTGAAATGAGCTTTCTAGCAAATTGAAAGCCAACAACCAGTGTAAAGCATCCAAAGCTGTGTGCTCTGCCTTCAATCCTCAGATCAAACAAAAGAGCAGTTTAGCTCGTGTGTGGGAGACAGACGAGGCGGGCGACGCCTTCCAGGGAGATGAAGCGGCGGGACGCATTAATTAGACCGCCAGCGTTCACGTTTGTGTGGACGGGGGCTTTCTCACTTTACAAGGAACTAAGCGACTTAACTGAACTGTGATTTTTGGTGCATGAATACAGAGTGATCAAACATTGATGTGCTTTTTAACTGGCCCCCTGAGGGCGAGCATCACTCACCTCGCTATGACCCAAGTTTGGCATCTCCGCCTTGTATTAAAGCTGAAGGCCGCCGCACCTCTGGGCCTATATCCGAGGGTTGAGCCACACTTGCTTCCCCGAAGATGCCCCGGTGAGGGAGAGAAAAGGGGAGGGAGGCAGCGGTTTTGTGCATTTGGAAAACCATCGGGCCATCTATCAAGCCGACAGCCACTGCGAAGGTTTGCGCCATTAAAAATATATTAAGTGACCAGAGGGAGGCGAGAAGAGAGCTGAAATAAGAGGAAAGAAATTGAAAGCGAGAAGATTTGATGATATGGGAACAAGAGGTCCACAAACACAAACAATCCAGCATGTTGTCTTGAGGCCCCGTTGCACATTGGGCATAATAACCTTTCTTGTGTGATTTGGGGAAATACTCGCACAAATAAAAAGGCAGACGTATGAATGAGGTCAGTGACTGACATAGTTTCAGTCCGCAAAGCAAACCAATTGGGGGGATGCAAAGCGGAAGAGGCAAGAAAAGGGGAAGGAGGTTGACTCCAAAGTAAAAAGGTAAGATCAATAGGTTGTTTATTCCATTCTCTGATGTGAGAATCAATTCTAATGACTGTTTGTTGGCAAGACAAGTGCCACTTTGCTGCTCAGTCGCTCGGAGAATTTTCTTGGCCTTTCAACGGGCGGTAATATTCAAGTCAAGAGCGCCCTCTCGTGTCAGGTTTGTTTTTTGCAGTCAAGGCTTTCGCTTCTGGTCTATGTTTTATTACATATAATTGCATTATTTACGACCAACAGTCTATTATGTTCATTTTATATAACAGTTGTAGCTCATGTGGATGCTATATTTTTTTCGTCCAATCAGATTTGAGCCCCTTTGTGTTGCCATATCAATCAAAACCTAGGGCATTTATCATCAACTAGTTTAGCAACAAAACTGATCCAAATAGATGTTAATTTTTTTTCCCTTGCAAGGACCACACTGATGTTCGATGATGTCATAATTTTTCCAGTTTTTGTAGTGGCTGTCATTAGATTATGCAGTTGTACCTAATGCTGCGTCACCCTGCCACAAGGGTCAAAACCCTTACGTTCTAGGGCTGACTAAATCCTTCTGTATTAAATGGGCAAAGGTTAACGTTGGGATTAGAGCTAAATGTAGCATTGGGTTCCTTTACATTGTGCGGGTGAACCTAATAAACTGGCCCATGAGCGTACTGAATTAATACCTCAATAAATGAGCACTGTATGCGTTACTCACATTTACTTTTAAGAGGTTGGAAGACTTTTCTAGAAAAGTATTGACTTACTTAATGGGCTCACACTTTTTTTTCCTCTTTCAATTTTCCTTATCTGACGTGTCGAGGGTAAATAAATGACAAGACTTTAGACAAAGTCTGATATAATCATGTGCTCAAAGTACAAAGGCCTTCGGCGCAGTAGTGGTGGGTGACGTTTACCACAATGCTTTGAGCCAGCTGAAGGACTTAATGCGGCTAAAATGACATTATGCTACAGTAACTAAGGAGTAGATGTCACGACCATAAATATAGTCAACCAATATCATAGTGATCTTTTTGTGAATTGTTTCCCGCCATTTCGCAAAGAAAATGTAAATTAATTTCTCAGTATATAATTCAAATATATATGTAGTTAGAATGTCACAACTGAATATGAAACAAATGCATTTCATTAAAATCTAGCCGAATGTTAAATGAATAAACAAATAAATAAAAGGTCAACAGCAGGGTGGCCGGGGAGAAGAGACTGCATTTTTGTCCAACAGCAACTCTTTACTGGCCAGAACCGAGTTCATCAAGCTGAGGCAAAAAATTCAATCGAGGCTTAAATGCAAAATATTAGGATAGCAATCGCTCTGTGACGTGGTCAAGACATGCTGCTATTGTTATGCAACTGCAGCCACAGTGAGCTAGTGTGGATAAACAGGGCATCATCATCATCATCATCACTATCCCCTCCTCCTAATGATGGTGCACTTGTGCACAACTCCCAAAGAATACAACCAACCACTAAAATTCCAACCATCCATCATATCTGCACGTTTGTATTTACAAGAAACACAGCAAGTAGACACCTTTCGCCAAAAGCATACAGGTGATTGCGTTCTGTTCCCTCCAACCATTGGAGTTACTAATTCAAAGTGATGATCGACACAAGTGTGTCAAATGACGCACGAACGAGTCACGTCTCGGGAGGGAAAGATGCACAACAGGAGCTGGGACAAAATGGCGCTACGAGGAGTAGCTAAAAAAAAAAAGACAATACAAATCTGAGATGTGACTACATCTACGGATATGAATGCTGATCGCTCTGCCAAAAGATAGCAGATTGTTTGAAATGTTGGAGAAAAGCGGCACGTCCAAAGTGTTACTGACTGATGCGCCAGTTCCGAAACAAAAGAAGCGCAGCACCTCATACTCAAAGACTTCACTTTGGGGCTGCAGCTTCGCTTTGCAGCTGGCTTCACATCTGCACAACCAAGTAGCCCCCCTCACATTGCAACTTTGAAAAAAAACGAATATTTGTTGCACCCACGACGGAAGCATGTCACGTCGGGATGTGTTGGCAACTTTCCTGACAATGGACAAGGAGCGCCGACTGCCATAGTGACACATGTAAACAATTTGCTGCAAAAACAGCGACCCGGGCTGATAAAATCATCGTGACGTGACATAAACAAACCCTCGCTATCCCCACGAGAGTCACCTGTGACTCGGACACGGTGACATTACATTTATACGAGGTTTAACAGTAAATAATCTGGACCACGTCACTTGAAGTCAGTGGCCGGAGTGTGTTAGTTGGGAAAATGTAAGCATGTATTAAAAGCGAAAACGTAACTGTGGACCGAACCGATTACGTGCAATCGATAGAGCATAGATTCAATTTTCATTTGCATGACAAGATTTTGCCGAAGGTTTTGTCTGTTCGGGTCAATTTAGGACGAATTGTGCAAAATTGTTGGCGACGCGTATTACTTCCAGAGGGTTTTCGCGGAATAAAAGTTGTTCTTTGGGAATGCCGACGCGCAGCGAAGGTGTGCCGGGGAAGCCCAATGCCTCTGCTACCGGCCTGTTGTGTTGCGTGGGTCGGAATCGACGCGCAGTTGTTATATTTGAGGCGAATTGGAGGATGAAAAAACACAAACGGGACAGTGCGGGATCCATGGAGTCCGCTAGATCAGCTGCTGGCAGTTGCTGTTCTCAATCACGTCCGCAGAAAGGTTTCATAGCACCGTCGGAGCGCTTGTGGAATTAGACACTTAAGATATCATCCGTACAGGTTTGTCTGTCTCCGCTGACACGTCAGATATTAGTTTTGTCAAGGAAAAGTGACGCATTTGGGTCTTTTCCTTTTTTTTTTCCTAAGGCGAAGCTTTTTTGTCTGCTTGTTTTAGTGCGTGTCGTTTTATTGCTGAGCCGTGGACGAGTTTTAGTGCGTCTGAGCTTGAACTTGTCAAATCAAAAAAAAATAAAAAATACTACAAATAAAAGGACCATGGCAGAGACATCGGCATCTCCAGCGAAAGCCAAGAAAACGCCTAAGCCCAAGAAGCCCGCTTCTCATCCCAAATACTCAGACATGATCCAAGCGGCCATCGTGCACGACGCCAGCCGAAACGGAGCGTCCCGTCAGTCCATCCAGAAGTTCGTGCGCAAGAACTACAAAGTGGGCGACAATGCCGACGTCCAGATCAAGATGGCCCTCAAGCGGCTGGTGAACTCCGGGATGCTGCGCCACACCAAAGGCATCGGCGCGTCCGGATCCTTCCGACTCACCAAGCCGGACGACGCCAAAAAGTCCATCAAGAAACCGGCCGCGGCCAAGAGCAAGAAGGCCACCAAAGCACCAGCTAAGCCTGCCAAGAAGGTGTCCAAGCCCAAGAATGTGAGCAAGGCACCGGAGAAGCCCAAGAAAGCGGTCGCCAAGAAGATAAAACCGGCCGCGGTCAAGAGGGGCAGGCTGAGAAAAGTGAAGAAAGCGGCGACGCCGAAGAAGACCCTGGCGGGTAAGGTGAGCAAGCCCAAGCCCAAACCCAAAGTGGTCAAGAGGGCAGTCAAGCCCAAACCCAAGTCCGCAAAGAAGGCCGCTAAAGGGGGCAAAAGGAAGTGAAGGGACACTATGCCACCGGACTGTGTAAATATTCTTGAAAGGATACCTTTTGGTATACTATGTATTATTTTTGTAAGATTCCATGCAAACTTCTGCTAACTCTCACCTGCACCAACACCAACTCGACAAATACACTGCAAGCATTGCGACAAGTGTAATAAATGATCACAGCCTTTACTTTACTGACTCCATCTTGTGCGATTGTGACATTTTGTGGTCCCTATGTAGTGACGTCGTGGAGGTTTTAGTGCTTAACTGTAGCGGATCCGTGCATTCCATCCATCTCATTGAAGAAAACCCGTAGCCTTTAACATTACTTTATAACGACATTCAATAAAACTGAAGAAAATGTGTCTGAAAAGTTTTTTTTATGTCCATAAATGACAGCGAATGCTGCAAAAGTACCAATTAACGGGACTATAAACATCACGCACTAGCAGCCACTTCATTAGGTACACCTACACTATATTTCTTAAGCGGTCACATCAAGTGTGTTTGTATGGGCAACGCATGATGAATCATGGAAACACATTTTGCAGCCTGCAGCCACTTTATTAGGAACAGACTTGGACAGCTCTGGGGGGGGAAAAAAAACATGGCCAAGCAACCAACTTACCTGCTTCTTGCAATTAAGTCACATTTCAAACACAAACATTGTAATTCAGAGCATTTTTTTTGCCAAGATTATACAAACAAAAGTCAAAATATCAAAACATGCTTTTGTTCTCCAGAACTGTATTTATTTTTTTAATGAGACACTGCGACGGGAGCCCATGCTCAATACAGTGGTTATGTGCAGATATTGTTGCTGGGACAATTTAATTGCCCACACAGGATGAATAAAGTAAAAGAACTATCTACGGTGTATAATAACGTTTTAGGGAAAATTATGATAAAAATTACTATATGGAAATACCTTATCACTTAGTACACCTACCTTATTTTTAGTCTGACTTCAAGTTGAAGATGCGTCCAAAAGCAAAGACCACCGGCCTCTCAAACATCCGACACTGCCCTCTTATGGCGGTTTGGAGCAACTGTCACTAACAGCTGACAGGATAAAACCTGGAAAATTCAAATTAGTCTAAAAAAAATATCAATAATAATAATCATATTACTTTGAAGGACGTTTTACCCTTACGGAAAAATGGCAAGGAGAGATGCCAGCTTCTGTAAATGTAAGCACGACACTCCAATGCATTCCTGCAGTCAGATGGTGTGTTGTGTTCATTTATTGAGCATGTTAAGAACGAATTACTCTTTATGAAAAACCTAGTATTACAAAAATACAGAAGGGCATCCAGGTCATTTGAATATATCCTCAGGGGAAAAGGGGTATGAATGTTTAGGTGCATTTAACATGCTATCACTAGTTGCAGCTTAATAGCGAGGCAAACATAAGGCGTAACCATCCTGTGGTCAAAATTAAATTCTGGGGCTCCAGATAGCTGCTGGAAATGCGGCCCGGTAATTTTGGCATTGCCATTGAATTCTGCTTAGGTAACACTGCATGTAAATACATTTCAATCTCATTTGCAGCCAATTGATAAAACTGTCGTCTGTGGAATCAATGCGTCAAACAGGTAAAGGTAAGGCAGAAAAAAGATGCTTATGGCAAAAGAAGGAATTTAAAGGTTCTCAGCACTGTTTTGACATGAGGACAGTGCCAAAACACACTCCTCAATTGGGAGACTTAATGTGTATGGCCGGAGCAACAATCAATCAAATGCAAAACTCAGCTGGGTCTCGGGCTCATTTCAGTCTGACAGCCACTCTGAAAATAGTGAAACCCACAACGGCAAGCACAGCTGAGCCCAACGCCACTCTCAGCCAGAAGGACGTGTTCCTCATGCCTGAGCCGTTCAGGTGTCTGTGGGGGAGAAACACAATACAGGTCAGACTTGACAACAAAAACGTGGCACCATAATTAAAGCAAAAGACTCCACAACTGGCTTCCGCCGGGCTTCTTTATTGTCATAGAAAACATAAGCGGGCAGCGGCGGGTTGTGACGTGTGACATACGGGTACACAGCGGCCCAGGCAAGTCTAGTGAAGATGTTCTCGGTGGTGGATTTGAGAAATGTGTGGGAGAAAGGCAACGGCGGAGGCAGCTTGTGCTTGAAGCAGAACTCGGCTGGCGTAACTCCGTGGAATTGCTTGACTTCGGGGAGGTCTTGCTTAGAGGCCACCAACACACATGGGATGTCGCTCTCCATGTAGTGTTGCTGAATCAAAACAAATTACAATCCGTTGACAGTGAAGAGTCACACAAGGTCCCCAATTCATCTTAGATAACCAGGTGATAAGGAATTACCTTGTATATGCTGGCGCAGTAGTCGAAGGAATGCGGGTCGCTGGTGTCGTACATGAGACAGGCGACGTCACAGCGGGAGTCTGACTCCTTCAAGAAGTCCGCCTCTACGTCCACCTCATGGAGCTGCACCGTGTAATGAGCACGGTCAACTAATGGTGCCACAAAGGTGAGGGCGGGGCAACTTACAATCAGGGACTTCTCTTGATTGCTAATTTGGACCGTGTTGATGGCGAAGGGGGAAAAGGCACCGCCGTCGCCGCTACCGGGGTTGTTCTAGTCAAGTAAAGAGATGCAACAGTCAGACACCAGAGTGACACGCAGCTTTGCCGTTCATGATCCCGGATGGCGTCATACCACGGCGCTGCAGCCAAGGAAGGCCTGTAGAAAGGTAGTTTTGCCGGTCCCTCGCTGTCCGATCACCTTGCACAGAAAGACCGAGCGCTGCGTTTGGCTCTTTGCCAGGTCGTCGCTTCTCTCTCTTGTTACTGCACGTTTCAACAACAGCAAAGACTAAATGTTGACATAACATCATAACGTGGGCTACCACTGCAATGAAAATGTATTCAATTAATCCCACTGGTCGTTTTTGAATTCATTCTGTTCAATATGTGACTCAATAACGGTTGGGAAACATTCTTGGAACTATTGTGTCAACATTTATATCTCAATCGGCGCACCCGTGACCGCAGCAGTCTGCAATTCCTGCTCTGTGACGATCGGATAGCCCAGGTACCCGAGGTGCTCCAGGCAACGGTGGATGTCCAGGTAAGCAGAAAGCCTGGAGGTGAAGGGAAAAAAAGAAAGTGTGTGAAAAAGCTCAAATGATCGACGCCGATGCTGAAAATAGTCCCACAAAGTCAGCACGTACTTCCACTGACAGTGATAGCCGTGATTGGAGATGTAACCTTTGGCGGTAGTCGGGACAGTCGCGTAGACCTCGGCGCCCCACGGCATGTAAGGACAAGCGCAGAACATATTTTTCAGCTCTGCTGGGGACAGCGCAGAGTCTTTATCCTGAAAGGGGAAATACATATTAAACAAAAAATAATAATTTGCAAAACATGTGCTTTGGTTCCATAAAAAGTAGGGCAGCAAACTAACTACAATGAAGGCAAGACTGTTTCAGTTGCACTAGTGAGCAATAAAAATTAGATAAAGGGATTTACGATGGCCATTTTTAGACCTTGAAGAACTATCAACGAAGATCATGACTCACTTCATCATACTTCTCAAACAGCCGCTGCAGGAACTGCTGACCCAAATGACTGAGTTCTGTGGTACAGCCCGCAGGAACCCGGAAGCTGCCGTGATTAAAAACAAGCGTAAGAAATGACGCGAAGCGAGTGAGCACAAACACAAAACAGAAAAAGACGAGAGGAATGTCATCTGACGTACGCGGGGTAAAGGTAGTCGTCGGTCAGTTCGAGGTTGTCATCGTAACCAAACTTCCTGAGGATCGTCCATGTGGTTTCATGTCGGCCTCGCTGGATAAATAATGTATTAAGGAACAAGAAACCTGAGGGGGAGAGAAAAGAACAGTGTTACATTTCATACACCCAATGAAGACTATTTAGTAGTGCTCAACCAATAAGAATTTTTCAAAACTCTGACAAATTCATTTAAAAAATCTCCAATGAATAAAATAACTTGTTGGTATCCTTACAATTAAAAAGACGTGAAATACAGGCAGAACCAATATACAATATTTGGTTGTTTAGTATTTAACTTTATAACACAGCGTAAAAAATAAAAAAAATAAACTATTTACCATTTAAGGTCAGGCCATTGTCCTGCACACCATCACTAGTGTTTTTCCACACAACTGTCTTCACATCTTCTAGGGCTTGCACCGCCAGCGGATTTCCAAAACAAGATTTCTAATGGATGTAAAAAAAGAAAACAGACATTCAGTGAATTAGCTTCGCTTCAAACTGGATCATGAAAGCGTGAGATGAGCACCTGAAAAGTGTTGAGCTCAGCGTCGCTGAGGATACGATCGTTGTCCTGGTCGGAGATGTAAAAGATTCGACTGAGCGCTCTGACGCACGGAGGTTTGAGCTGCGGTGCAGGAAAGAATTAAGTTGCTAAACACCAATTAATGATTGAGGTATTTCTAAAAAAAAATTAAAAAAATTAAAAAAAATAAATTAAAAAAAGAGCCGACCTGTTTATCCTCAGGGTCATACAGAGGGGCGGTGGGGTGAAGGACTGCCTTCTGTGCGTAGTAGAACAGCTCTGATATGTTTTTGAGATTGCGAGCTGAGCACTTGAGGGGAAACAAAGTAAACAGTGCAGTGCGCGCACAGCTTGGGCACGGGTAAATATTTGAATGAAAGTTGCAGAAGGTAAACTCACCTCCACGCACGTTTCAATCTCAGAGAACTGGTTCATGATGGGGACAATGGTTTCCATGGAGCTGCCCAAGCGCAGATCCGACTTGTTCCCCACGAGGATGATTGGAACTCTGTGATTAATAAAATGAAATTACACAACACCTCTCACTGACATCCCCCAAATTTGCTGCATACTTGTTTCCTTTTTCTGCATCGCCGTTGACTAAAGGTATCCATTTTGTCTTGATCTGGGGGAAAAAAAAACATGGAACATAATTGGAATTTTGTGATGAATATGAAAAGAATTTAAAGTGCTTCAGTGTCAAAAATACCTTCTCTATCGAGTCCTCATTGGTGACATCATAGACTACACATATCACATTGGCCTGTGGGATGACATTTTTAAATTAAAAAAAAAAAGTGTTCCTTGGGTGTTCTCTTTTAGCATTCATACAATTACCCGTGTACTCACCTTGAGAATTTCTTCCCGAAGGGTCTCATCACTCTGCTCTTTTTCTGCCAAGGATATTGGATGATAATAGGAAGCAAATTCCAAATAAACATACAATTATTATTATAAAGTTACCCGAGTAGTCCACGATGTGTGTGGGCACTTTCTCTGGAGTGACGTCAGCCGGAATGGTAATTTCTTCAGCTCGAGACGGAACCTGAGAGTCATCATTGATCAGTGCATATAGATATTATCGAGCTATGACAAACAGAATGCGTGCCAAAGTCCCAACACACTACACTCTGGAAGAGAGAGGCTGAATTGTGCTGACACTGACCTCCTCGGGGAACTCCTCTCCAACCAAGGACATGATGAGGGAAGTCTTCCCCACCATGGCTGACCAGGAAGGTCGGAGGGGAGGTAGAAATGAGTCAAATAAATTTGATATTGATTCTACAGCTATACCACCCACGTTCAATTCAACTTAAAACAGTGTCTGAGCGAATGTGTTCACCAAGCAGAGCTATCTGGGAAAAAAAACTACCAAAAAGGAATAAATTGAACCAATTAGGGCAACTCAGCCTTAGGTCAATCATTTTTGAAATCCAACCAACTCTAGCGTTAAACTGCCAAGCTATTCACTTCTACACAAAAACATCTCATACATTCCCTTGTTTTAGCTCGAAAACCACAAGGCTAATATATGCTAATCGGCTAACAGTTTGTCAGCTGTCATAGAGCGCCATTCGGTACTCACGTTCCCCCAGCAAAAGTATCCTCACGTCCTGCTTCATGTTGACTTCCCGTTCGAAGACCAGCCAGACACGCCGCTGTGCTACGGGGACATTTGTTTTTCATTGGAATGATAAAACTTCGGCGAAAGCTTCACTACTGTTCGCCTCTACTTCGTTTTTTAGGCAAGGTGAACTCGTACATTTCCGGTTCAAAAGGAAGAGAAGTGCGCAAAACACGCCGTCCGCTGGACACAATTAGAACTACACACGGTTACATTGTACACAACCGGCCTTAACTTTAAAATGTAATTAATGAATCTCATGCACTTGGCGCTTTGTTTACAGACAACATTCTGGATTCACCTTTGATGAAAAAGACCTGCGTGAAGTTGGCCCCCCCCAACCTCGCAAAATTTAAGGAAAATAGTCCGATTCGTTTGTGCTTCGTTTGTGCCGGTTTGTGCAGCAAAAATCATCGTTTGTGCTGCTATGGTTTTTTAGTTATGAACGATTATTTTATAGGTCATCCAGAGTTCACCCAGCCCCCCCTTTCCCCCCAAATGGACCCAAAATGGTACCGTCCGTTTGTGCTTCGTTTGTGCTGGTTTGTGCAGCAAAAATCTTCGTTTGTGCTGCTTTCGTTTCGGAGATATTACACATTTATTTTTTAGCGATGACGTCATCGAGCCCCCCCTTGTTCTCCAAATGGACCCAAAATGGTACCGTTCGTTTGTGCTTCGTTTGTGCTGGTTTGTGCAGCAAAAACTTTCGTTTGTGCTGCTTCCGTTTCGGAGATATTAGGCATTTAATTTCTAGCGATGACGTCACCGTGAACTTGCCCCCCCCCCCCCTTTTTCTCCAAATGGACCCAAATTGGTACCGTTCGTTTGTGCTTCGTTTGTGCTGGTTTGTGCAGCAAAAAGTTTCGTTTGTGCTGCTTCCGTTTCGGAGATATTACACATTTATTTAATAGCGATGACATCACGTAGCTCCGCCCCCGTATTTACTTCCAAATGGACCCAAAATAAAATAGTGCCGTTCGTTTGGGCTTCGTTTGTGCTGGTTTGTGCTGCAAAAAGTTTCGTTTGTACTGCCAAGGTTTTGCAGATATTACACATTTAATTTATAGTGATGACATCACCGTATTTCGTCGCGAATTTCAAGCTCCTGGACTGGAATGCTCCTGATGTAGGACGAATACAAGGTAAATATGTTCTTCGTCTTTTTTTCTTCTTTTTATCTTGCAGAAAACTTTCACTGCGGGAAATGGCTTTTGGTACGAGGATATTTCTGTTCTTATTTTTTTATTGTGCTTATTGATTAATTCCCTTGTTATCATTACGCCTATATGATCATTATTTTCAATTAAATCTGACGTGTAAAAGGTTCACTGCAACCTAAATACCTGGTGAGTCTGTTTGTTCCAAAACATTGATTAATGCAACAATTAATACATGTATGTGAAGTTGATGACAGCCAGAAAAAGAAACTTGAAAACGTGAAAAAATAACTTTCTTTGTCAAAGGGAACATCATCAACATTTTTTTACAACAATTCAAACAATGTATCAATGCAATGTGTAGAGCACAGCATGCGGGAAGATTTTAGTGTTTACTGATGCTGCTTTCACTCCACTTCCCAGGTCATTATAGATCTCCCAGGCATATGCAGTCCTCCTGCCGTATGCCACATAATGGCCAAGAGAATCCTGGGTCAGTCCTGGTTCAAAGCCAATGACAGCTCTTAAAGTAAATGTCTTCTCTTTTAGTTCCAGACTGGAGGGAAATTCAAGCAAGGCAACTTCCTTGCAACTGCTACCAAGGTCAGTGTCAATCCACACAAACTCTCCCAGATTGTAGCTGTGAGTGACATTACCTGAACACAGAGCCTTGCCTGTACTGTCGTCCTGTGTTTCGAATGAAGACGGACACTGGGAAGGGTTTTCTATTGGCCTGAGGCAGAGAGAGTCAGGAAGACTGAGTCCCTCTTCAGCAGCAGTCTGAAGAGAAGCCATGCCACAGGTCTGCAGGACAGCAATGTTTACACAAACAAATGAAACTTGCCTCGTTACTTGTTGGCTTAAATTGTAGTACTGTGAGGAGCATTGTTTTATCAAATGAACACTTGGGATATTCCTCATTGCGCTCTCAATTACAGTGGAGATGTGGCATTGTGCATCAATTTGGAGAGCACCAGAGGTCAGGAGGACAGGTTTGAATATTTGCCCCAGCAGTTCTACACAGTATTCTGTGAGTATACCTGTTGGTTCACACCCTGTGTTGTGATGGTTTTCACCAGGTGGAGGAATTGGTTCCCATGTTCATAGTTCAGAACAGTCTTTTCAAATGAAAAACTTTCACAGAAAGAACAGCATAAGCATTGCAAGACAGAATCAAATGCACAGGTATTGAGCACAAACACTTTTGATGTGCGAAGTTTAACAGGCTGTTGATGATTCCCGTTTTTCAACAATGGTATCTTGACTTTTTTCCAGCCCACTCGTGTATCAATATGCAGCCATTCAGGACAAGGAGAAAGATATGACGTGATCTTTCTTTTCTTCGGTGGGACCGCTAAACCTCTCCAGTTTTCAACTGCACTGTCAGTAGATGCATCTGGCTCCACTTCAGGATGAGATTTTTTTTCCCTTTTGTTTACTACTTCAGTTTGAGAAGTACTGCAGACGTTGTCAGGCTCTTTGACAGTCGTGGCATCACACTCATCCTTTTCACTTTTTTGTTTTGCAAAGCAAATCCGCAAAAATGACGAGCAACAAACCGGTCCACACGAATGGGTAGGCTTTCATGCTTGAAAAGGCCTTTTTTTATGTTTTTGAACTCTGCTTCAACAGCTGCGGAACTTGCAGTGATGCTGGTGCTTTTGAAGAGAGGGACCATTATTGCTGTCCAGAGTGGCAAGTAACTTCCAAGTCCTGTTATTTGGGGAATAATCTCAGGGAGGGAGTGGATGTTGTCTCTATCCCCATCAGCCATGGCAAGTGACCTGCTCTCCTCACATATTTCTGTCACCCACTGTCGGACATTAGTCTGGATGTGTTGGTTTAATGCATCACCTGGTTCTTGTCCCTCATCTTCCTCATCTGAAATGGGGACAAATTCCTCCGCAATTTGCGCTCTCAAGTATTTCTTGCACTTTTCTGATGGAATAGGGGCTCCAGAACTGTCATTACCCTCTGTCTCACTCAGTGCCACAATGGTGATAGCACGGAGAAGTTCTTTTGCATGTTGCAAACATTGTGACTTAAGAAGCTGTGCAATTGACCTGACAAAGAAATCCTTAACACGAGGTCTTTTGTTTTTCAGGCAGTCCCATCGGCAGATCATCTTAATACAGTGTGCTACATCTACCCTGACAAAACATCGAGGTAGATGTCCAGGCTGATTCCCATGTGAAATGTTAAAGCACTCATTGATGTAGCTCTTCAAATCAGGATGAGGGGTAAAAGCTTTGACTAGAGCTCCAAGAATCGCCAGCGAAAAGTCACTTACTGCTTCTTTAGGAACAGATGCACCTGCATGGATCCATTCCTTCAGCCACTGTGTGATAGCATTAATATCATGCTTCTCTGACAACATCTGCACGACTGGGACACTGGAGCTGGTATGCCCTGTCATAACACCCTGATACAGGAAGATATGGCCAGACATGCCATTCGGCCTCATCAGTTTTTTAACTATTGAGCCCGTTGCATCAACACATAATATTGGGTGAGATTTCTTTAAGCTCTTGTACATATGCATTTGTGTTTGACTCCAATAGTGACAGAAAAACTTGTCAAGTCCAATGTCTGATGCTGTCACTGTGAGGTGCACTGTATTTCAACATCTGCAATGATAAAATTGGATTTTTGTCACCTAATGGCAAATCATTTTTCTCTTGCTTTGCCTTGCGCAGGGTGGCTAAATTTGGCAGGTGGCTTGGCTCAGGGTCTCCGAAGGTCATCAGTTTATTTGCCTGTGATGCTCGCCATACATGTGGTTCCAACCTGCCCTCACAAAGTTCCTTGGCTACCTGGACACGCAACTGTCCAGATAGAAACCGTTTTGAGCTACCAGTGTGTAGAGAGTCATCACTGTTCTTAATGAAACAGTTCAATATTATTGGACTGTTCATTTCTGGCTCTTCGCCACAGTTAATGTTGAGAAGGCCATGACACTCCTTGCAGTATCCTCTGATTTCGATATAATTATTTGAGACCAATGGATAGACCATTTTGGGTCCATTTGGAGAAAAAGGGGGGGCCAAGTTCACGGTGACGTCATCGCTAGAAATTAAATGCCTAATATCTCCGAAACGGAAGCAGCACAAACGAAACTTTTTGCTGCATAAACCAGCACAAACGTAGCACAAACGAACGGTACCATTTTGGGTCCATTTGGAGAAAAAGGGGGGGCCAAGTTCACGGTGACGTCATCGCTAGAAATTAAATGCCTAATATCTCCGAAACGGAAGCAGCACAAACAAAACTTTTTGCTGCACAAACCAGCACAAACGTAGCACAAACGAACGGTACCATTTTGGGTCCATTTGGAGAAAAAGGGGGGGGCCAAGTTCACGGTGACGTCATCGCTAGAAATTAAATGCCTAATATCTCCGAAACGGAAGCAGCACAAACGAAACTTTTTGCTGCACAAACCAGCACAAACGTAGCACAAACGAACGGTACCATTTTGGGTCCATTTGGAGAAAAAGGGGGGGCCAAGTTCACGGTGACGTCATCGCTAGAAATTAAATGCCTAATATCTCCGAAACGGAAGCAGCACAAACGAAACTTTTTGCTGCACAAACCAGCACAAACGTAGCACAAACGAACGGTACCATTTTGGGTCCATTTGGAGAAAAAGGGGGGGCCAAGTTCACGGTGACGTC
Organism: Syngnathus floridae; assembly: GCF_059516105.1. Classification (NCBI taxonomy): domain Eukaryota; kingdom Metazoa; phylum Chordata; class Actinopteri; order Syngnathiformes; family Syngnathidae; genus Syngnathus; species Syngnathus floridae. Next base: position 3,343,504 of record NC_142430.1, on the reverse strand, counting down.
ATCGCTAGAAATTAAATGCCTAATATCTCCGAAACGGAAGCAGCACAAACGAAACTTTTTGCTGCACAAACGAGCACAAACGAAGCACAAACGAACGGTACCAATTTGGGTCCATTTGAAGAAAAAGGGGGGGCTCGATGACGTCATCGCTAAAAAATAAATGTGTAATATCTCCGAAACGAAAGCAGCACAAACGAAAATTTTTGCTGCACAAACCAGCACAAACGAAGCACAAACGGACGGTACCATTTTGGGTCCATTTGGGGGGAAAGGGGGGGCTGGGTGAACTCTGGATGACCTATAAAATAATCGTTCATAACTAAAAAACCATAGCAGCACAAACGATGATTTTTGCTGCACAAACCGGCACAAACGAAGCACAAACGAATCGGACTATTTTCCTTAAATTTTGCGAGGTTGGGGGGGCCAACTTCACGCAGGTATAAAATAATCGTTCATAACTAAAAAATTGTTAGATAAATTGTATATATATGTTATCATGCGTTCCCTAATGAGTACTTATTAATAAAGTTATTGCGCAGAATGCTTGCTGTTTCTTCTTGCAGACATCACCCAGTCCACAACAAGTCAAACGATGCTGTCTGGAGCTTCCTGACCTTCTACACATCTGGGAATCCAAGAAAGTTGTTGATGTCTGCACATGTCATTTTGTCTATGCACTCTTTTTATTTAACTACTTTGTTTCCCATAACATTCACTTTTCGTTTCTCGTGGGATCCTGTCCGCGACTTCTAGTTTCACATAGAATCTCGTTTCTTCACTCCTGAGACAAAGCCCACGCTTTCCCCCCCACCTATCAGGGGCTAGTCTCACATTGTAGGTAGGGCATTCCTAAATAAAAAGAGAGGAGTGTAAACAAGACCTTTAGTGTATTTTGGATTGATGTAAGTCTGTTTGCACTCCTCGCGAGAAAAGACTCAACATTCTGTCTCACTGGTTTTGTCTGCTGATCCTTTTGCTGAATCTGAATCTAACAGATTTCTGGGGGCTCGTCCGGGATCTCAATAGGACTATTTCTGGTTCCGGCCGACTTTTCGACGCAGGCCAAGTCCTTGGCCAAGGCATATAGATAGAGAAACCCTTTTCACGGGGCTGTCTCGATCAGTCGGTTGGACACCGGAGTGGTTGACGAGATCATCCGAGGAGAAGGCCCAGCAGACTGTGAGTACGAATCTTGATTCTGTTGAAAGGAATGGAAGTGTAGTGGCAAGAGGTCACTTGAAACCTTGACAATTCTAGACCCTATCAAGTGCATTTAGAAACAGTTAAATTCTGTATGGGATGCTGGAGTCCCCTGACGTAAACGTCAGTTAAATTCCACAGGAGGGCAGACTCCTCTGTTTTCTAAAGAAGTAAAGAAGTACAGGTAGTTGGAGCAGTTAAATCCCGCTGAGGTGTCGTGGGGCCTCCTCACTAACCTTCCTACTGTGTTAGTTTTCTGCTGCCATTTGTGGTGGGTTTTCCTTATCCCTTGTTTAGCTGGTTTGGCTTCTTTCTCCATGAAAAGATAGGTTTTATATTTACTTTGAGAAAAAGGTAAAGATAAGTTTTCCTTACACAATAGGAAGGTTAAAGAGTTTGTTAAAATCCACGGGAGGGCGGGCTCCCCTGCTTGCCTGTGAGACGATAAGAATGCGCATTGTGTGAGTGTGTGTATGGTTTGACTGAGAGTGATCTCATTTGAGCTCTCCTTTATGTAAACAGTGGTTTTGTGAGAGTAGAGGAAAGGAGACATTTAACCACTGTTCTGTGAATTAAATTGGCTTTAGGACACTGTAGGTGCCATTCAAATTGCCAACTCCGAAATTTAGAGAAATAAACCATGGGAAAATCAAATAGCAAACAAAAGCCGCTACCCCGACATGAATTAAAATGCAAGGGGTCGACACCGAAAATATAAAATATCTTGGCAATTGCATATTTTGGACAGAGGTGGTTGCATTATGCGACGTGGCGGTGGCGAGGCTCTCCGCACTTCAGTTGCTCCCCCCACCCTTGTTATCAGCTGGGAAGATTGTCATGTCTATGTTGTGGGCCCGTGTGTTTGTTTCTGTGTATGTTTGTCTTTGTGTATCAGTTCGTTATAAGGGTTGGAATTGCGTTAAATTGGTGCACGAAAACGGTGTGCTAGACAATGGTTTATCAGATTTGCATTTTTAAATGTAAAAATTAGAAATTATAGAATAATATGAGAGTTGTGGGCAGAAACTCGTCCGACGAGGAGAGTGCCCAACCCTCATAAAAATGTGGGAGTAAGAGAAAACACATTGTAGAACTGGATAAAATTAGGTTAAAGCTTAGAAATCAATGGTGTTATCATTATTCTCTTATCCCCTGCATTGCAAATGTCTTCTTGATGCAGATAGGTTAACAGACTAGGACTTTAGTGAGGACATAATTCCTCACTTGATGGGGGTTAGTAATTGTCCCAATTCTAGTCACATGTTTTGTGGGACCACAGCAACAACATTATATTTAATTTGCAGGCCATTATTTAGTATGATATGACAGTGTCTAGCTAAGTAGACTGTTCTATCAAAAAATGTGAGAGTGAAGGAGGAGGTTTGATTTGTAATCTGACATTTGGGTCCCATTTTGAAGAGTCTCTGCAGGAGCATAGATTGTTTTTGTTTGTTTTTAAAGATATGTTTTACAGTTTATCTCGGTGCAGTAAGGATATAGCAATTTTGCAAGACGCAAAAAAGCAAATTACATTCTCATTTTCCCAGATGAGAGGAAAATTGAAAGATAAGGAAGACGAAGAAAAGATAAAAAAGAACTTGCTGTTGCACTGACAGGAAGATGATGACACAGTGTCAGCGCGAGCTCGCTTAAGAATCGCAGCTAAGAATGTGATGAATGAAGATGGGACAAATGATGAAATTACAAAGACGGATGTTGTGGTATGGCAAAGCGAACCGTCCTCTCCGTCTTTGTACCCCGAATTAAACGACTCATTGCTTCCTATAATTTGAGAGGTGATGAAGTACAACAGGTTGTCATGGCATCCTTAACCAAACATTCGGCAAGCGTTAAAGGCACCTGGTGTCCTTTTGATCTCCAGGGCCGTCCATTGGAATATAACGGGGTACCATTACAAATACAAATTGACCAACTATTGGGCAGGATAAAAATAAAATCCCAACGTAGAGCAAATTACACAGACATTGGCCGAACTAAACAAAAACAAGATAAGACAAGTCTTTAGACACAGACCGGAAAGAGTGTTCAACTGATGTCTATGATCAACAACTTAAAAATGCTCTACATGCAAATTTGCGACCAGTATTTTGTCGACAACGAATTCGACAAATTTTTTCCCTATAAAATGGTGCCGTTTGGGTTTGAAGTACATGATCGCTTCGAAGGAGGATAAGCATGATTTAAGATACGCGATTGATTAATGAGAAGGCTATCCCTTGTGCCAGGGGTGTCAAACTAATTTGTTCGCGGGCCGCGGTGTAGTCATGGCTTCTTTTGGAGGGCTGGTATGACTGGTATACCCGAGTAGGTGTGTGAGCGCCTCATATTGTGGGAGTTGCAAAACGAGCTGACGAGTAACTCGCTTTCAAATCAGACAAATACGAACTGGTCTAATATTTAAACTTACAACATTATTAAGAGGGAAGATAATTTGCAATTCGAGTAATGACATGAATATGAAGCACATTTTGACACCTGTGCCTTATACAAAGGTGAATTAGGATTAGGAATTGCTTGCAATATAATTACAAATTAGTTAACACCTGTGTGATTGATTGATTGATTGGATGATTGATTAATTGATTGTCAGAGTGAGTGAGTGAGTGAGTGAGTGAGTGAGTGAGTGAGTGAGTGAGTGAGTGAGTGAGTGAGTGAGTGAGTGAGTGAGTGAGTGAGTGAGTGACTTTTCTGTCGCCTGCACGTCATCTTTCTTGCATGGCTACGTTGCTGTCTCAGCTGCATCTGACCGTTGAAAGATGCACAACACTCAATCCTGCCACTCTCATTCCCCTTCCTGACGACGGCGGATTCCATGGTTGTGTCGGTGCTGCCTAACAGATTGCATAGGCTCGGCCTGATTTGGAAGATACGCCTCTGCCAGATGGTCATGTGGTTTTTGTTGATGGGTCTTCTAAGAAAAATGAATCTGGTGTGACCCTTACTGGGTATGCCATTGTTACTGCCGACATGGTTTTGGAGGCTGCTAAACTGCCATCCAATATGTCTGCACAGGCCGCTGAGCTCATTGCTTTGACTGGGGCCTGCAATTTGTTTGCAAACGAGTCCGTCACTATCTGGACTGATAGTCAGTATGCTTTTGCTTCAGTGCACGTTTTTGCTCGGCAGTGGAGCAACCGTGGCATGATAACTTCTGCAGGGAAGCCCGTCAACCCATTCCACATTACTGACTCGACTTTTGGGCGCTGTCCAGCTGCCTTTAACGATGGCGGTTTGCAAGTGTGCTGCTCACACTGCGTGCTCTGATCCTGTTTCTCTCGGTAATGCTTTTGCTGACAATTCCGCTAAGGCCGCTGCGGAGGGCCTGCTCCATGTCTTGCCTCGTAACTTGTTCAAATGGGCTGCTATTTCGAGTCATGGGGTCACCCATGTCTCGACGGGGGGTATGGTGAAACAAGTTGAAGCTATTTATACAACATACGGCTTTGCAGCTTTTTCAAAACAATTTTGCAGAGCGTGTTTGATCTGTGCTAAACATAACCCACAAGGCAATTTAAGACCTCAGAGAGGGAAATTCCCGACTCCATTGTATCCGTTTCAGATAATACATATGGATTATATCCAATTACATAAATGTGAAGGGAAAGAATATTGTTTAGTCATAATAGACGCATTTTCTAAATGGGTAGAAACATTTCCTACCAAACATGCTGATGCACTCACAGTGGCAAAGGCCTTATGCAAAGACATCATTCCAAGATACGGCATTCCGGAAACAATTTACAGCGACAATGGTCCACATTTTGTAAATCAAATAGTGCATAATATTGGGAGAATGTTCCACATAAATCTAAAGAACCGTTGTTCCTGTCGTCCGCAATCAGTTGTTGAGAGATCTAACGCGACTATAAAAAACAGATTAAAGAGATGTATGGAAGAAACCAAACGACCATGGACTCAGTGCTTAGACCTGGTCAAAATGTACATAAATATTACAAGTACAACAGGGCTAACTCCCTATGAAACTATGTTTGGAAGACCTTACAGGCTTCCTCAGTTCAAGAACACATGGGAGATCCCCGAGGAAGCCACGTTAGCTGATTACATGAGAAAAATGTTGGAACGTCAAAAGAATCTAACCAATAACACTGATGGTGAACCCATTTCTCCGCAGGAAGACCCCAAAGTGGTACCGGGAGACTGGGTTTTGATCAAGAGTATCGAGAGGAAGAATTGGCATTCACCTAAGTGGGAAGGTCCCTTTTTGGTACTACTCACGACACCTAATGCTTTGAAAATAGCCGAACGCAACACGTGGATTCATTTATCTCATTGTAAAAAGGTGATCTCTGCAGACCCAACCTAAGTACGGAAGGTGAGCAAAGTCTGGTAATAGTGCCTGATCCTGGTGCCAAGATCCAGGATTGACACGAAAGCTAGCAGAAGCCAATTTCCAAGACACCAACCCGAAGCTCAGGGTGTTGACTCTGAGGAGATCCAAAAACATGAGCATTGGAGAGTCATTTGGTGAGTACTTTAATCGGGCTGTGGCCTGCGCAAAGTCCCCTTTTGATCATGTTGTTTGTACACCAGACCGCGTTCCAACTTGCGTACCATGGCTTTTGTCTTGGACTTACAATAACTCATTAATGTTTACTGTGGCTCCTAATACACCTTCTTCTATTATTCTACCTATGAAAAGTTTGAAAGGTTTCGGAATGGTCACCCCGCTCTCTGGTTCCAGTGAAGAGGCTGTGTTCTTTGCTAAACGAGTGACTTTGAAGAATCAGGGCACAAGCCTCCTTTTGACTCTTACACTCCCTGATGGTCAAATTCGTCCTCCAAATGCCACCTTGTTTAACACTTCTTGTTGGGGTTTTCAACTGTGGGCTTGGTCCTCACTTTCCTATTGCTATTTGCATTAACAAAACATTGTAGATCGCAGACTGTCCCGTTACAAATAATTACACCCTGTCAGCAGGAGCAAAAATCACAAGTATGCTCCTTACTGATGTAGACGGCTATTTTGTGGCCTCCACAGGGATAAGCGGTCATACTAACAACTGGCTTCTTATGGCTGGGCAGGCCGCAAAGATGGCTGGCGCCAGTTGCGTTGCATGCATGGGTCCAAGACCTCTTTTGAAAATCATACCTGCGAATATAGGTCCTAAGTGTGCTGTTACTTTAATGTTAAGCCTGTCCATTTCACCCACTCATGATTGTTTTAAATGGGATAAGGTTTACCCTGTTGCCTCTATGACAAAATATAAACCCCTTTTTTCGTCCGATGTAGCTAAGGGTAATTTTACATGAATTAGATTACCTGGTACCGGTGAGAGGCTCGGCGCCCTACCTCCTCTATGGTGTGGGTCCATGACCAATGTCACTGCCCCTTTTTTGCCCATTGCTCGTAGTGATGTTTGGTTTTGGTGTAATAGTAACAAACTTTATGATAGGTTGCCTTTCGACAGCTCCGGAATTTGCGCTTTGGTAACCCTATTGCTACCTGTTCATTTGTTACCGATGTCCTCTTATGATCTAACATCTTTTGCTAAGTCCGTGGTTCCCGTTTTCTGGCCGAGAACGAAACGAAGCGCCGAGTGGCGGGGCGCGGCTAATCCAACTTACATTGACGCCATTGGTGTTCCTGGAGGAGTACCGGATGAGTATAAGCTGGTGAATCAGATAGCAGCTGGTTTTGAATCCGCCCTGTGTTGGTGGTGTACTATTAACAAAAATGTTGACAGGATTAACTACGTCCATTACAACGTGCAGAGGCTTGGAAACTGGTCCGAGGCGGGTTTCAGGGCGGTCCACTCCCAACTGGCCGCTACTTCCCTCATGGCTTTCCAGAATCGAATGGCCCTTGACATGCTACTCTCAAAGGAGGGCGGTGTCTGCGCCATGTTCGGTGAGCAATGTTGCACGTTTATTCCGAATAATACTGCAGCCGGCGGAAGCCTGTCCCAGGCCCTTGAGGGCCTGCGGACCTTGAACGGGAAGATGAAGGAGCACAGTGGGGTGAACACAGACGTTTGGACCGACTGGTTGACCGTGTTCGGAAAGTACCGCACCCTGGTTTCCTCTGCCCTGGTCTCCATAGCCGTTTTCTCTGCCATTTTGACCTTGTGTGGATGTTGTTGCATCCCTTGTCTCCGATCCCTAATTAACAGACTAATTACAGCTGCTATCTCTCCACCAGCTGAGACTTTCCCGTTGCTCCAAAGTGATGACCTTTCGATCGACGCGGGTTCCTTCTCTAGTGACGACCCGGTCGGCGACTCTATTGTGGTAAACCTGTCCGGTTTGTTTCTTGACCCTAGCTTTGCCGATTGTGACTCAGTTTCCTCCTGTGTGTAAGTTAGTTCTTGCGAAATGTGATCCCTCGGCTGAAAATCTTTTTGAAGTGGCCATATGGGTGATGAGTTGTTCTCCGGGAACTTATGATAAAACAGGGGGGAATTGTTAGATAAATTGTATATATATGTTATCATGCGTTCCCTAATGAGTACTTATTAATAAAGTTATTGCGCAGAATGCTTGCTGTTTCTTCTTGCAGACATCACCCAGTCCACAACAAGTCAAACGATGCTGTCTGGAGCTTCCTGACCTTCTACACATCTGGGAATCCAAGAAAGTTGTTGATGTCTGCACATGTCATTTTGTCTATGCACTCTTTTTATTTAACTACTTTGTTTCCCATAACATTCACTTTTCGTTTCTCGTGGGATCCTGTCCGCGACTTCTAGTTTCACATAGAATCTCGTTTCTTCACTCATGAGACAAAGCCCACGCTTTCCCCCCCACCTATCAGGGGCTAGTCTCACATTGTAGGTAGGGCATTCCTAAATAAAAAGAGAGGAGTGTAAACAAGACCTTTAGTGTATTTTGGATTGATGTAAGTCTGTTTGCACTCCTCGCGAGAAAAGACTCAACATTCTGTCTCACTGGTTTTGTCTGCTGATCCTTTTGCTGAATCTGAACCTAACAAAAACCATAGCAGCACAAACGATGATTTTTGCTGCACAAACCGGCACAAACGAAGCACAAACGAATCGGACTATTTCCCTTAAATTTTGCGAGGTTGGGGGGGGGCAACTTCACGCAGGTTGAAACATGAGATATTTCTCACTTTTATATTCAAATTCTGAGGAGCAACAAAAAGAAGAATTGCCTATTGGGTAATACATTCAAGAGTAAAATGAAAATGTCTAATCTGTATTTTCAAATAATACATTTGCCGCAAAGTGGCAAAATCTTTTAACTATCTTTACTCAAAATTCATCCTACAAACATAAAAGATGAGACGGCATTAAGACGTCGAAGAACATAAACCTACAAGGTTTAAACTTTGGAAGAAAAAAAAAACAACAGCAGCGCCTTCTCAGAGGCCATTCACCTCCCACAGCAGAATCTCATTATGAGCCACAGAAAAGAGGAGTGTCCCTGAAGGCGAGAAACAACAAGTCTGCAGCGAGTCGCTGTGTTCTAAGAAGTCCTGGAACTTGCCGCTGGTCCAATCGATCAGCTTCAATATCCGCTCTGGGAGGACGAGGAGAGGTCAGGTGCTGGTGTCAAACACTCAAGAAGCGCGTATGACGACCGGGCAGCATGTTACCTTTCGACCCCAACGCTATGAGTTGACTCTTGGAAGAGAGGCTGAAGCATGTGACCCAGTGAGGCAAAGCGATCTTTTTGATGATCTTATTCAAAGACATATTAAAATATATATACAAAGTCAGCCAGGCTCAGCTACAAAATACACAATAGACAGCAGATACCGTTTTTTTGTAGAGGCTGTAGAAAATGAGCTCTTTCTCAATTCCGTAACCCGTGTAGATGAGCAGGCCGGGGTCTGTTGGGCAGAAGGCCGCCAGGCTCGGTGGTGGGCTGTCATCCTGCAATACAATACGAGGATGGAAATTCATTCATCTGTGACATTCCATTGTGTATATTATTATAAAACAATAATACATCCAATCTGGAGACTGGAATGACTCATTTTGCATGACTCACTTGGAGCACTTGACATTCTGCGTGGCATTTTCTGCTCTTTTTGTTGTTGTACCGTGAGCGTACCTGGCAATATGGCGGAGCGGGAAGTGTGAGCCAGTCGAGTAAAGCGCATTTGCACTTGATCCAATCAGCCGCCCAGACGCTGACGCGTCTGTCAACGCTGGCAGCCAACCACAGCTCGTTCCCCACTAATCCAAAGTCCTTACACTGGAAAGAGGAACAACTTGCTAGGGGGTACAAATTTTACAAAATGCCAGGAGAAGAATTCCAGCAAACTTTTTTTTTCTTCTGTTAAACAAGTTCAAAATGTGTTACAAACCATCCCTAGCCTTGCATAATTTGGGTGAAAGCTGAGCAAAGGAAATGCCAGCCTGTTTTGTTTTTTGTCCTCCCAAAGAGAAGCTGACAAAAACCCTTGATAACAGCACTCTTGCGGGAGAATGAAGTGGTGCTTCACAAGAACAACCCATTTTTAACAACTATTAATTAGAGTTGAAGAGGTCATACTTGTATGCGGCAGAAAAAAAAAATTCTCCATCATACTTGACTCCATTAATCTCAAAGCATCCTCTTAATCTTTCTCACTATTCTTATTTGATTGCAGAGTGTGATTATCAAAGTCAAAGTCAAAGTCAGCTTTATTGTCAATTTCTCCACATGCCAAAGACACACAAAGAAACTGAAATTTCGTTCCCCCCTATCCTACGGTGACAAGTGATGTATGACAAGTATGTGATGTGCACATGCACTTCAGCATTTGAATCCAACAAGGTGCCTCATGAGATGTTTCCTACATTGTGCATAGCCATCTGGCTAGAACCTGACCTGTTCATGAACACACTGGATGGTGGCGATGGCCGCTCCTTTGTGATCCCTGAAAACACGGATGGTTGATCCATCCAGGGCGCGGCTGACAGCTATGAGACCATTCTTGCCGCCAGACAGGATCACATCACCTGGGTTAAAACAATTAAATCACCCAAATATTTCATGGACCAAATGAGAGACTATCAGGACGGAAAATAACGTGAGAGGTACTCACCATTGGCGGAGTACTGGATGGCGGTGACTGCGACGCGGTGGGGATGCAACTTGCGCTCCATTTCTGCGGAGGCGAGGTGAAAGACTCGCAGGGTGCCGTCACTGTAGCCCGCCGCCACGCGCACATGCTGTACGCCCGGAGACGAACTCCAGCACACACACGTACACGACTGAAATAGCAAGCAGCAAATGAACTGAAATTCAATTCTGCATATTAAATTGCAGTGTTAAAGAAGAAAAATATTTTCTTTCCGGTTCTCACCTGATTGAGCACCTGGAACTGCACCACCAGTTCATTGGTGGGGCTCGTCCAAACCCTCAGACTGCCATCTTGGCTGCAAGTGGCAAAGTGGGTCTCATCTGCCTGAAAGGCCAAATCGTTCACCTGCACCGCAGAACAGCTTTCGATTACACATTGAGTTTTCACGTTCAATAAGAAAAGCAATTGTGTTAATAATTGAGGAACGACTAACTACCGGCCAGTTGATTTTCAGTCGAGTGCTCTACTCGAAGCGGGTGTTAATGACAGAATCGAATTTAATGACAGCCTTTCGCCGTGTGGTGTTTCTCAGCCGTTTAAATGTGTGATTGGCGCGCTCTTCGTCATTTTGAGCTCTGCACTCAGCCCGAGTAAGGGGAGGCTTATGTGTGTCTGAGTAACGATTGCGACGTTGTTACCTTATCGTTGTGGCCGCTGACTAGGCGAATGCTGCTGTTGTCCGACCAGTCGACGTACCACAATGTTCCCATGGTGGTTCCAACGATGCCCATGTCCATCGTGTTGTCAAAGGCGGCGCTGACTGCGGTACCGTCCAGCATGATCTCCTGCTTTAGCACCGCTGACGTCCTGTTTTGGTCAAAAAAAGTACACGGCGCAGCCTTGGTCAATTAATGGGGTGGCAGGGGACAATACAAAATTCTCATAAATGATGTAAACTTTCTAAATGAATAATCAATGTCATTTAATTCAATTTGAGGAATCACAAGCACTCTTTTTTCTTGGCCAGAAGCTTCATACGCCGCGGCACAGCTTCGACCTCCCACAGTCGCAGCCAGTGGGTGTTGCTGCCTGTCAATAGGCTGTTTGCTCGACACAGCAACACACCTTTGGAAAGACAAAAAACAAAACACATCAAAGTGTTGTACCTATTTTTCCATTTCCTGACACAACGCCAAACTATACTTACCAATTTCGCCCTCGTCGGCCTCCCATGTCATAAAGCAGCTTTGTGTCTTGATGTCCCAAGCACAGATGTGTCCTCTGTTGGTCGCAGTGAACAGCAAGGTGTCTGAATGGTAGGACAGAGACGTCAGCTCCACGTCGCCCACCTCTACTGGTGCCCTTGCTCTCTGGAGCTGAATGCATGGCCACGTATGAAGTTTTAATACAGAAGAAAATAAACGGTGGATCATCAGTTACTTACTCTGAGGTCACCATCTTGGCCGCTATTGGTGAAGAGGCCGAAGTAAACCCCTTGGCTGCCTACGCAGGCTAGCTGGCCGGTCGCCGAAGGGCTCAAGGCTGCGTCGTGGATTGGCCCCAACACACCCTCACAGGAGAGCATCCGGAAGGTGGCGCCGCACCACACGGCCACTGATGGATCTGAGAAGTCTCCTAACATGGTAGCGAATGGAAGCGGATTTCGTCGTAAAATATCATTTGGACTATACAGTGAAGCCCCGATCAATGTTTTCGGTCCTTTTCCCCCCCAACTTACCTACGGAGAGGAAAAAGCGATCATCTTTGGAGAAAGTGAGACTCTGCACTGCCCCTCTGTGGTAGGAAACGGTATTGACACAAGCGCCACTCTGGAGGGCCCAAATGCGAATGAGGCTCTCGCTGGCACTTTTGCTTGCGGCAGAGGCCAAAATCTGGACAAATTATAACATGGACAAAAAAGAAATCATTTACCTCTTGGAACAATTATCATTGACAAAATGTGTGCATTTCTGTTTTTTAATCAAACTGAACATCTTTGAATGTTAATATACTGTATGCTATGCTCAATGGCAGTATAAAAGATCCAGACAAAATAAGTTACTGTACAGCAATTCACCAGCCCCCATCCCGCTCTCTCAGGGTGGAATTGAGTTAAAAATAGAAGCCCTTCTGCCCCTTGAGGCTTTTTTTTCTATCCAGATAATTGGAGACATAATGTGTTCTGGGAGGCACCTAGCGCACCACTCAGTGATTAGGCTGCAAGGCTTGAAAATCCAAAGAAGCCAGAAAATACGAGCGAGAGCCCTGCTGAGAAAATTGGCAGGCGGCCCTCTGGTTCACTTGCTCTTCTATGGTGATACTTTCATGCGGAGCCATTTAATCCGTCGTGTAGCTTTGGGCACACGGACGAGCGTTTGAATAGAAGCCCCGGTTTTCTGTCGGCTATCATTGTCCAACGACATACTCCAAGTATGGTGAGATTTTGGCAGTGTCTTCCTACCTGAGCGTCGTTTGAGATGGCAAGACAAGAGATCTCTTCCCCGTGGCCCTGCAAATGTCTCTGATGCCCCGAGTTGACATTCTCCACCACCACCACACCCCCGCATGAGTATGCAAATAAACCTGTGACCAAAAAAAGAGTTGCCGGAAAGCAGAAAAAAGGTTCCCTGTGAGAAGAGGAGCTGCACTACACTTTGCATTTCTTCTCATTAATCTTGAGCAACCTTGGTCAGGGCTCCAAACCAGGTTGCCACGCCCGTTGCCATTGTAACCGATTACTGACTTCAGTGTCATGCTCGCTTTGCCTGGATGAGGAGTCACAGCCGTCTGAATGCAAGATAATATTTCAAATCGTCAAAAAAAATATTACACCGGACATTTTTGTATGTATGGGTGACGTTTGACCTCATCACGAGTGGAAGTTTTAAATCGCGGTATGAAGTGTCGATAACAATCTGGATGCACCGCTTTCTTCCCAGTGAAATCTACAAAATGGCAAAGATCATGCTCGTCATTGATTATTTTATTCTTAACGTAGTTGTGAAGGTGGAGACCTACCATGGCTTGGAAGTTTGCAACTCAGTCTCAAGCTATTGGCGAGTTCCGTGATTTTCAAGAAGGGCGTGGTGGTGGGATCGAAATGAGAGCTCGGCTCTGAATCGGTGGCTGTGACTACTAGTGGAGTTGACAGTCCATCGCTCAAGTCTCAAAGATGGAGAACAAAGACACAAAATTCAGTACACTCGCGTTTTGAGCCACGGGGCTAAGATAAGCCATCCATTCATGCATTTTCTGAATCGCTTCATCCTTACAAGGTTCACAGGTGTGCTGATTCAATTCAAATCCAGACAATGGCTACTATACATCTGTTGCTAAGCAACAAGCGGCCTCAAGCTTGGCAATGCTCTCAGGGCACCACTGTTATCATTTATGGTGCTCTCAACGGTTCGATTCATTGACGCTTTTAGTTTAATAGTTATAAAATATGTCTGCAGGTATAATGAGTAGGGTAAATTCATTTTTGCGGCTCGTGCTAATGCACGACTGCATCACATTACCGTCGTCCAGCTCGACCTCGGTGGAGTCTGTGACGCTGGCATCCAGTGGCGGCGGAGGAGACGCGGGTAGCGGTGCCCTTTCTCGAGGCATCTCATCCACTGCTTATCAATTGAAACGACCAATCAGATCATGCGCGGCGGCATTTGACTCCTGAGGTTTGTATTGAACACGTTTAGCGTACCTGAGGCTGACGGAAATCCCGGCGATAATCTGCGGGTAGAGACAAAGCATCACAAAAATGTGCATTTCCATTTTATAGACAAGAATTGAACATGATGGCGATTAGTACCGGAAGGTATGCGGAAAGTCCGCTGTGTGTGCCAGGAAGTCCCAAAGGAAAATGGCGTCCCCCACTGAGACCACGCCTTGTTGTCCAGGGGTAAAGCTCACCTGGTTGATGGGCTGACTATGACCTATAAACGTCTGGGGGAACAAAACACGTTTGAGTACTCTTCACCTGAAATGTCAAAGCACCACTTAACAATATGGCAGTACAGGACAAAAAATGGTGCGTTTTATTTTTGTACCTGCGAGTTCATACTAAGATACATGTTATAATCCCACACTTTAATTGCATTATGTCCCGCCGTGACCAAATATCTTCTGTCATTGCTCACAGCCAGAGAGGAACACCAGTGCTTGTGCACCTTGGACACCTGTCACACACACGCACGAGAATTTTTTTTTATAATAATCAGACCATTTATGGAACAAAACATTGAAGTCAATAATTAAATCAACTACCTGACGGAGCAGGCTGCCCGTCTTGGTGTTGACCCAGAGGATTTTGTTAGCAGACGTCGCTACCAACAAATGCTCGGGGGAGGCTGAGGAGAAGCAGACCTTCATGGCCGAGTCCAGAAAGGTGCTCTCCGAATCCAAAATACTCAGATCCAGACGGAGCGACTGAAGGAGGAAACAGGAGGCAACAACACGTCCGTTAACATTGCACGGTTCGGGTTCAATCAAAACATTTTGGTCTGTGAGACGGGTGCTACCTCTTCTAATGACAGTGCGTCGGCAATGGTGATGGTGTACTCTGAGGGCCCAACGAAAGCCAGACAGCGGCTGTCGCAGCTCACCGTGAGAGCATCCGGAGCGCGCCCGCTGCCTCGGGCCACCACACCACCTGAACCGTCAGGGAGTCAACGTATGAAAATCATCTTGGTCGCATTGGTGGGCGAGCACGTATACGCACAGACGACTCGGATGGCGTGGCTGTCATTGTCGCAGGAGTTGTAGAGCGCCAGGGAGCCCTCGGAGTCAGCGCTGTACATGCAGTCGCCGTCGGGGGAGAAGGCGAGGCCCACCACTTCGCCTCTGTGGTGGCTGCCATGTGTGGACGGGCAAATACGATCAGCATCATTGTTGGAAATGGATGCTTCAATTCAAATATGTGTTCACGCATACTCGTGCTCGGCCAAGAGCTTGCCACAGGAGATATCAAAGACTCGGACGGCGCCCGAGCTGAAGCCACAGGAGAAGATCTGCTCGCTTGGGTGAAAAGCCACTGAACATGGTTTATCCTCTGACACAAAGTCAAACATCTGCGAACAACACGGGAAGACCTTGAGTCATTTGTCATAACATATTGAAAACAAAGACAGATCGCTTTCAAACGTCAAAGCTCGACCTGCTGCAAGGAGTCCATGGACCAAATGCGCACGGAGCCGTCGGCCGAGGCAGTGGTGAGATGCTGGCGAATGGCGTCCACGCTGAAGCCGAGCACGGCGCCCGTGTGCGACCTCATCAGCGTGTTGTAACCCCGACTGCTCACATCAAGGAACCCCAGGTTAGCAGTAAAGGTGGCGGTCAGGACGCGCGTGCTGTCTGATGACACAGATACCAGGCTCACGGGACCCTCGTGCTCTAGAAAGCAAATGGTTTGGAAAGTCAGTGATCGTCTCGCTTGAAATGAGAAAAGAGAATCGGTGAGAACTTGTTTAGCATCTGGGTCATGGTGATGAAAGCATTTTGACTTCCAGCTCATTGGATGTTGACAGCTGCGCGAGCCGTTTTCACTCTGCTGGGCATTCACGCCATTATGATGGCCTGATTTCCTCAAGTCAAAGCTTATGCCACATCGTTTGCCACCTACCAGCTTCCAAGACGACAGCGGAAAAATCCAGAGGCCAAAGCCGCAGGAAGCCATCTTCGGAGCCAGTGGCACAGAAGGTTGAGCACACACTGAGGCTGTTGATGGCGATTCCAGGAGCTGATCAAGCATACACATGTACTCAATTTTATTTAAAAAAAAAATCCTTCAAACTGGGGATCGTTGATTTTTTTTCAAATATATTTTTTCATGAACATTTCATTTTAAGGTGCAAATGATATTTTCTCTTAGCTTACAAAAAACCACGAGGGTCGCAGGCTTCCAAGGTGTTAATTATATCCACTTTTCGCAGTATAAACGAGCACAATGTGCCACCTACAGCTATGTTTAGCACCAATGACTTCATGATTGCCTTCTACCAAGTGAGTACCTTTCAATGTGAAAATTATTCTACCCTTGCTGTCAGTTTCCTAGCAGGGATTTAACATAGTTTTTTTTGGCTACTTTAGACATGTTGTCCTTTTGTTATAATAAAATAAAAAAAAAAAAACCACCTCCTCTCTGTTGGCCGGTTGTTAGGGCAAGCATTGCACCTCAGGAAAGGCCAAACCTACCTTTATTGAGAGGCCACTTCTCCTGCTGCTGCACAGGGAACAACCATCTGACATTTCTAATGACAACTCGGGCGTAGTCAATTTCAAAAATATGGCCGCTCCTGCAGCTGGCAAACCTGCCGGGGGAAAACAACTTTGAAGCCTTACGAAACTGACACATTTTGCAGATGGCTCACTGACAGCAGCCTATTATCAAGATGCTGTTGGGGCGATTCTCCCTCCTCAAAGGCCACGTCGGTGAAGTCCAGCGGGCCGTATTCACCGAGGTTGACCGGGCAGGAGCGCAGTGTGCCTTTGCGTACCCGCCACAGACGAATGCTGTCGTGACCGCACGACACCAGCCTGAAAACCAGATCGCATTTACAACTTCAACAATTGATGAGGGTTGTGAGAGGATGGGAGGGAGACTACCTTGTCTCATCAAAGTTGGCAATTTTCATGGCTTTAATGTCCACATCCATTTTGGTCTTGGCAAAGATGCTCACTTCGCCGCCGTTGCCAACGTTAGCCGTGTTCCATATGACCACCAACTACAAAACATGATGGAAAAAAAAAAAAAAAAAAAAAAAAAAAGCAATCACGCAATTTATTTGGAAATTACAACCAGCAAAGAGTGCCATACTTTTGAAAATCTTTCCGTATCTAAGTATAAGCTGGTTCATTATGCTTGACAGCTACTTGCCGTTTTGCCGCGGCTGTCTTTTCCGGCACCGCAAAGAATGCTGCCGCTGTATGAGAAGCTTTGAAAAGAAAAGCAGGCAATTACTGTCAACAGACTGCTTGCCTCCGTTGCATATATGCGAGATCCCCATATAGCCTCTGATTACCTTAGTGACGTGACTGAATGAGATTGCATCCTGAGCATAGCCATGCAATTTCCTTTGAGGTAATTCCATATCCGAACCACGCAGTAATGTCCACTTTGCGCGGAGGCCAACAATGTAGTGTTGCCATTAAAAGCCAGAGCAGAAACCTGACACACAGACAAAGTTAGAATTTTATATCTTGACTACAAAGTCAAAGTCACGGCCGAGTTGGATACCAAAGTGTTGCCGTTTCACCTTATCGGTGTGGCCAATGAAGAATCTCTGCTCGTTGGAGTCGATTTTCATGGAGACCACAATGGCGTGACATGGATAGACCACCGAATCGCCCGACATGGTCCATAAGGCCTAAAACAAAAAACATAAAATATGATAATAGGCCCAATAACAACAATGCCAAATATCAAGCCTACACATTTGGTGGTGGCTCCTCCAAAACCGATGATTCTCTTGAGCCGGAGAATCGGATCAGGCAACAGCTTCTGTGAGAAGAAAAGAAACGCTAAATGCAAAGTGCTTCGCTTCTGCTACATTTACTGTCGAGCATCTCGTCGTACCTGATTTTCCTTTGGGCTTTCAGCAACCTGACAAGATAAAACTGATAAGTACAGGCCATTTACAGCAATGATATATATATATTTTTTTACTTTTCACCTCCTCTTCGAGTTGGCTGAATTCGTCCTCCTCAGTCACAATCGGCGGCGGAGTAGAGTGTCGACTGGACGGCGTCGATTCCTGCTCGGGCCGCGGCTCATTCCTGACGGCAGTGACGACTTCAGGTAGTTGCGGTATGATCACCTGACGGGAAAGCAACATTTGAAAACGATTTGCACAAGTAGCGGGCTATTGATAATCAGTCTTACTAATTCTGGGTTTTGGGATTGGCGTTCATCTTCCATGAGACTTGCTAAAAATATATCACAGCATCATGTGACACTGCAAAAGAAACATTTAGACATCTGTAAAATTTTTCCCTACTCACGGGTCTCCATCTTGGAAGGACCTTTTCGTATGATACCACAGTTCAGATCTCCTTCTAATGGGAACCTGAAGGGACAATGATGCACTTTTGTTCATCGCCCTCTTCCACCATGACATGAGGTAAACTTGTTAGGTTCCAAAAATCTTTTTTGATCCACAATTTGAGGAAAAACAGGTTTCTGGATGAATTCACACCTGATATGATTGTAGAAATTTTGCCAGGTGGAACCCTTGGGCACAGGAAACATCATTTCTCTGGGCATAGGTCCAGCGCCATCAGAAGCGGGCAGGCCCATCAGCTTTGCATCACGGTAGGAAACCTCTGTTGGACGAGGAGATCTGAGAGGGTCGTCCTAATATCATTCATTGTTTCATTTATGTGATGACGATGCTGGCAGTCTCACCGGGATTCAGCAGCAGGTCGCTGGTAAAAGCGTTTTTAACAGACATGTAGGCACAGAGCTTGACGCTTTTAAGGTGACAGTAAGAGAGATGGTTGAGGTAGGTGGCGAGTGTACGCTGCAGATCCATCGTCAGGCAGGTCCAGAGGACCTTGGGGGCTTCTGGAGGTCTGTAACCTAACCAAGCCAACAACAAGTTTCAAAGCACAGATGTGCAATTGGGAATAATGCAATGTCGTATGTTACGTTGCTGTGGAAACTTGGCCATTTCGGTGATCCAATCAAATTCAGATCCGCACTGGAACGGGAACAGAAGCGACGTGGAGGTAAACTTGAACTCTTTGAACATGTTGGAGATGGAGATGCGAATCACGCGGCCATCCTTTGTGTCACGCCACATAAAGAGCGAGACTGGGTATGAATTGAGGTACCAGCTTCTGAGTTAAACAGCTGTTAGAGTACCTCTGCTGTGACATCCAGGACGATCAAAAATGTTTTTCCAGGATTGGGCTTGAAGAGGACGTAGAAATATCGTCCTGTTAGACCCAGAGACTGGTGCGTGTTTTTAGGAATCCGTATGCAACTGTTGTCAGGTACAGCACCCCTGATTCGAATCGCTGTACTGTTGAGGGTCTTGTCCTAAAGTGGTAAACAAATGGGGAAAATAGACGGATAGTAGTTAGAAAATGGGACAACTTAACTGTTCAGGGATGATATAGTATACACCTGCGCTCACTTTGTCATTCATATCATTATTCATATTATCACTCACAAAAGTTACCTTGTATAGTGTTACATCTCCTTCTTTGGATGCCTTTTGCCACTCCAAAAGCCGAAAATGCTTGAATATGTTGACAAAAGGATGCTGCCAATCATCTAGAAGCACAAATTGGCGAATTAGACATCAAGGCAGTACTTCAGAAATGAAAATTATTCCATTGTGTAATATCCAAGGCAGTCTTTTTGTTCTATTGTGTAAGTAAAATTATAAAGAATCAGATATCGTTAAGCTAAGTTCATTCACAAATTTCGTACCCTTGGCAGCCATTGGCAGGGATCAATTCCAGGGCACCCGTCGACTGAATTATACGGAATCGGAATCAGAATCTCATCCAAAGTAAGGACAACTCGCCCAATAGCTTTCATGTACATTTACGCACATTAGCATATTAGCAAACATGAACATACAGTAGTGCTAAACACACAAGAAACTCTGTGAACACGTGTTTTTTTTTCCTTTAAACTATATAAACTTCAAAGTACTTATCAAGAAGTAGTCCATGTTTTTAAGAGTATCAAACGAATTCCAAAAAAAGAATTGACAACTATCGAAGCATCTTGTCCTTCCCGCTCCGTTTTCCGCCGTTGCCAGCGAACGAGCTGACGTCATGACGTACAAACGTTAAAGTGGCTCGAACGCTTATGGGTAATGTAGTTCACAGAAAAAAGTTACTCCCGTTGGATTCCAACTAAAACAACTCGTTGAATGAACACATAGGAAAAAACAAAAGAGAAACAATCTGTAGCTCACACAAAATTGTATAAACCCTCTTCACGAGCACACATTAAATTATAATCAATTTTTAGTTTCACTGAGACAACAATTAAGAGCTTGCTAAATACATTATCACAAGAATTTATAACCAGTGACAAGACAAGTTAAATAACAATGACGATTTTACCCCTTCCAAAAAAAAAAAAAAAAATCACAGTATTTTCAAATGAACCATAATTACAGTGTTTAGTCTGACTCTAAATCAGCAACATGTGGAAGTGACTCCACAGGGTCCTGAAGATGGATTTGGAACGACACCTGCATGCCTGTTGATATTACCAGCACGGCGTCATGGCCATCTGCACGCCACGGGGCGGCATCACCCGTTATAGCTGTGGGACATTGTAGCAGTGAGGCCTCGTGACACTGGTCAGCCCTCTGAAGGTGTCGTTGGAAAAGGGAACTGTCGGCGGTGGGCGATGGCCGACTCGTTGTGCTATCGGAGGATCTGTTACTTTCCGGCACTGTGGCGATAGAAAAAGTGTTCACGTGTGTTTTGACGCCGGCTAGTCACTGTCCACAGCACACGAGCCGTGTTTCTGTTGTCCAGATGCGCACTTTCCTCTTCAACTCTTCCCTCACCTGTACACAACAAAAATGATGGGAGTGATTTAGCGTCAGCGTTTGATTATAAAAATGTGAGAATTCTGTCCTAGTTCTCCACACGGGTTGAAAAAAAAAAAAACAACCTCTTTATTTGCATAGCAGTAAAGAACCGCCACGAGAAAGCCCTGCAAAAATGAAAGAATTCAGTTTGACTATGACATTGTGAAGTACATTAAGCAGCCGTGGTGATCTACCTGAAACGAATTGAGAAAAAGTGAGAAGAAGACTTTAAAGTAGCGCAGAACTCCTGCCGTTTGTTCATCCGTGACAAAGATGAAGATGACCTCATGAATGCCAAACAAGGGAATCAAGGTCAGCGTCGCCTTGGCGAGCCTAGTCGGGTGAAATAAACAGCAGCGCGGTTTCAAAGTTAAATTCAGCATTATAATTATGAGCTACATCTTCTTCACGACTTGCCGGCGTTTGTAACTGTAATAGTCACTCTGGTTGTTGGCTCGTAGCTTGGATAGAATAACCTTCAGAATCTTCACAAATATCAGGAAATTGATCTGTAGTTAATGCGTAAAAAAAACACGGTTTTGAGTTTGGCATGGCAAGGGGAGGAGCGAGCGTTCCGAGTTTCGTACTTACGAGCGAAGCAAAAAGAATGGGCGAACGAATGATCCACCAGTAGTTCATGTTCTCGTTGACAGCCCAACATCTAGGAACAAACAACCATGAGTCAATTCCGCTTTAAACGGCCGTGTACGCTCGCTCACTTACTCTTTGTTTTCTTTCAGAATCTTCATCACCACCCAGGGAACCACAAAGAGAAGCGGAGTTCCTACATCATAAAAATCTGTTGTTTGACTTGCTCCTCCATAGTAATCACCATCGACGATGCATACCCCAGCCGAGACAGATGTAAGGCAAATATTTGTTACTGTCGATGAGAACCGAGGCAATCAGCACCGAGTACAAATAAATGGCTTCTCCAAAGAACCAGTAGTGGTTGGCCAGCACGCAGTATTGCATCAGCGCCTGAGCTATCCTACAACCGATAGCAGCCTGAGGAAACGGAAAAAAAGCGAAATGTCAGTTCATATTTGACCGATGGGGAGAAACCATGCCCACCTGATGACTGAGCATCTCGCTCACGTCGCCGGGTTTCACGATCTCACGTCCCCAGTGTCGTTCCAGCATGGTGTCCTTCACAATGACGGACACGGCTCGCAAGATGAAGGACAGGAAGAGGTTGACGTGGATGTAGTTCCGCGTGCAACGCAGTTTCCTTTTTGAGAATCGAATAAATGCTCAAATGGCTTTCTGGAGAACAATAGCAGGACTGAAAATTGTTTGGTGGTTTACCTGAAGCTCAGTAGAATAACAAGAGCAGTAACGAGAGTGAGGAGAGAAAGGGAGTAGCCCACCGTGTACAACGTCCTGAAGCTCAACATCATTTTTTTTAGCCACATCTGGAAAAACATTCCAACAAATCTTAGTCAGCAGAACAGGTTGTGTCATATCCAATATAAAAGTTGTTTTTTGTAAAGTGAATAACTCTGCAACAAATGTTGCCACCTTGTGGTGTAATTCCACAGTTAACCACTAGATGGCGGCATATTAGTTTGAAATGGTGTCAATTACAAAAAGAGCTACAAATCTGTTCAGGAATGCCATTCACTGGTTGACAGAAGACAATTTTCTCAACTTTTGTACCTCCTGGGATGCCACCTCTTTTTCCTCTTCACACAGGGACTTATCCCTCCAAATGTGGCCCTTCTCATCACGCTCCCAAAAACCGTCGGTGCCGCAGCGGCGCAGCACCACGCCGTGCGACACTGAAACGAAAAGAAAAAAAAAGACAAAATGATTTTGCTTACTAACAATTCAAATTGCAATTCTCTACAACTGTATACCTTGATAATACCAGGGCAGGTAGAAAGGACAGGAGATGTTAACAATAGATCCAGCAGGAGCATCTGGCCAGCAGGCGTATCTGTCAAAGGTCCTGTTGCAAAACAAGCCATCTCCAAAAGGCAAGACAAAGACAAGGTAAATTTCCATTTGACATTTACATGCCTCATTGCAATTTGCAAGATACGCCAAACATCTCCATACCTTCAGGTAGAGGCTCATTTTCAATCATTTTGATACAGTCGTCCTTATACTGTAACCACTTGTGGTAGGTTTCTTCTAACACTTTTCCGCCAGCCATGTCAATCTGTAATTATATGCCCCCGAGAGAAAAGACTCATTGTATCTTGATTGCAGCGTTTCATTTTTGATTCATCCATTCATGCCATGATTACAAAGGTCTGGGCGTGATGTTGACCTTTTGATCGTGAGGTTACGCATAGGCCCGGGTCACACTTTTTTCTTTGGTCAATCTTTTGGATTTTGGGCTTAACAGCATTTTAATTCATTTCAAAAGGAAAAGTTGACTTGAAGTTTCAAGGTTATTGGTAGACACGGACTTTCTGCCATTGCTTACAAACATTCTGCAAAGGTCTGTCCTTCATGCTTATAAGACTTTCTACATAAAAAGGTCCAAAACAAAACTAACCATGGGCAGTTTGACAAGCGTCAGACAAATCACGGCCATGATGTCTCCCACTGCAGCCATTGTGATTAATTTGTTCTTGCACACTGAAGGCGAAAACACAAATATGAAGCATTTGCTGTCAAGCACGCACACCGTATTCAGTAAATTATGAAAAGACACTTGGGGTGCCAATAATTTTGAGACATTATTTATTGACTGGGCTCAAATGCGCTCAATCGTCATGCCGGGCTAAATAAAGGTTGAATAAAATAAAAAAATAATCGTTTCAGTAAAGTGTTTAGATAAGATAGCGCGATAGCGAGATGAATAGGTGGAGCAAGAGAGCGAGGTCGGTCGGTCGATCGATCGATCGATAGATAGATAGATACGTTTGGCTTTCAAAATGCTCCAACAAAAGACGTGACGGCATAATTGCCGTTCTCAATGGTACTAGCTGCATCTTGAGCCGCAAATTGAACATAAATGGAGTCCTATTTATCAGTTAGCGACTGTCTCGAGACAGATAAATGAAGATGTGTCCTTTCAAAACAATTTTCAAGGAGGTAATAATATACTGTCAAGAAAATACTTAAGAAGCTTCTTCAAGTGCTCTCAGGCTGTCTACCTGCGAATTAGATTTTTGGAATAAGACGGGCATGTCCTTCAATCTTTGCCCGAGGAGTAGGAATTGCGTGAGTATATCTCTTCTCACAATTCACAAATAATTCACAATAAAGGTAAATCACTCACTGCAATTTTACAAGTTGCACAAAAGAAGAAAACAAAGATCAGACTTACAGTAGCTGCAGAAGAACGGAGCGTGGAAACTTTCCGTGCCGTGCTCGTCACGCCGAACCTGCACGCGGAGCTGATGCTCTCTCTACATTCTTTTCTCATGCGGCTGCGATATTGCACACGCCACCGCGTGAAGAGAGGGGGGCAAACCAAACCACCTGTGCGCGTGCTCAATGCAGTTCCTGCTTTGAAATGTCAACTTTTTAAAATTTCCTGCAAATTTCAATCACGTCATCCTTTAATGCTGTCTTCCAGACACACTATTTATAGCACGCCATTAAACCAAAACCTCATGCGACCTAACATATACTGATGAGACACACATGGAAATCCAAACGAGTCATTTTTAGACTAATTAAATGTAATTGGATTATTTCCTGCTGCCCACCTGACGATGTCCCACTGGTTGGCAAGTCCTGCTTCAAGATGGCACTGCTGTCACCTGCTGGTAACAAATTGCTCACTGACGCCACTCAAAGCAAACCGTTCATTTATTCATGCAAGTGAAACATGTCTAATTACTCACAGTGGACACAATCAGTGGCATTTTGCCCAGAGGACGGCTAAATACTTTGCAATTGACAAATTCACCTACTGGAGTTGCTTGTGCTTTTTATTTGGATGCCACAAGATAGCACCATCACCTTGTTTAAGTAGGACAGTTGTCATTGGTGTCAAGGAAATATGTTGGAGTGGCACCTCCCAACTGAGAGACAAGCTTTATATTTTGGGAAGAAACTAAGTTTAGCCTGGGTTGCTAAAGGCGTCAATTAATGATTAATTTTCACTATTTTCTATTTGCATTACAAGTAGTACCTTTCTAATGAACACTTGGGCCTACTAGACTACTGTGCTTTAATGTTGCTCATTATGGAGAATAAAAAGCACTCAAGTAAAGTCAAGATGAGGCTTCTGCGGTTCGATGCTGCCGATGTCGAGCGATCACGGCGAGAGTCGCTGATAAGCCCAGCAACCTTCTCCACGCCGCTGATGCTCGCCTAGCTCGGCATCTGCAGCCACTTTTGTGAAGACGATGCGGTCGTGGAGCCTGTTTGTTTGACCTTGCCAGAACTCTATCAGCTGGGGTTTCACCACATAGCCTCCCCTAGTGGACGGAAGGAAAATGCATGGTAAACAACAGAACAGCACCCTCTGAATGTCAAATATAATCTGGGCAATGAAATGCTACTCACCAGTAGTCTGGCATCGGCACTTGTGTGTCCTTATACTTTTCCTCTAGCTCTGCGTTTTTCTCCCTCAGGAACTAAAACGACATGATGAGCTTACAGTGAAAAATGAATGTTTGAGGAGCGTCTTGCTTTTGGTTCTTCTTACGTCTCTGTTGGGAACCGGCGTGCTCTGCCTGCTCACCACCGCCCCGATCTGGCTGCTTTTTGGCCGTGAGTGGAAATAATCGCAAGAGCTCTGGTAGGGGATTCGCTCCACCTCGCCCTCAATGCGGATCTGCCGGGGACAAAAGTCGGAAAAAGGTTAACACAAAGAGAGAGAGGAGATTTCGTCTCACCTGTCTGTTCAAAGGCTCCCAGTAGAAGACGAGACAGGCGTGAGGGTTGCCCTCCTGTGGATGAACGGCAGCACGATTAAGGTGAGTTTGGAGGATGCAAAAGGTCAACGGTCACAGCTACTAACCAGCTCCCTTCCCTTGCGGCTCTCGTAGTTGGTGAAGAATCGGAATCCATTGTCGCTGTAACCTTTAAGTAGAACCATGCGGGCTGACGGGCGTCCGTCTCTGATACAGGCGAAAAAATCTATACTTGAGTATTTATTTTTAAAGTTGCAACTTACTTTGACTGAAAAAAAAGGTTTCACCATAGTTGTGAACATGCATGCAAGGGGTTGCTCACTTGGTTGCCGTAGCGATGCACATGGCGTTGGCCTCTCCAATCTCAGGACACTGGGTGGCCTCACCGAACCAGCTCCCAAACTGCTTGATTGGGTCCAGAGAAGATAGCTGGTTCTCCTCAAAACACTGAAGTGAACACAATTCTACTGTCAGTGACATTCATTTGTTCTTACAGACCCTCAACGCCTCATTAGTGTAGCAGAGCGTGCATGTGCATTAATAGAGACATAACGCAATTTTTGGGATTTCAATAAGGTATCCATAAGAGCGACTTGCAATGCTCACCTCCTCGTCTCCTTTGTATTTCTTCCTCATGTCACTGAGATCCATGGTGGAGCTATCACGCGTCGACTGTCGGCAAAAAAAATGTGCAAAGACGCTTGGTTTGCACGCAGTCGGAGGCGAAAGGAAAGCGGGATTTGCCCGAATAAATAATACAATCGGTCCCAATGACAGTATGCGCCTCATGGCTGTCGCCTATGTGACGTAACGAGTTAGCGTTACGCAAAAATATTGCGTAAGTTTTGTTACTGACGTTAATGTATAACTTCAGCATTTGGTGGGCAGAAAAATAATACTGATACGTAATGGCATAACCAAACCAATGGATTATCGTCTCGATGACTTTCAAAAAGGATAACGACTGCGGACATGTAGAAATGCATTAGGATTCATAAAAAGAAATGTGGAAGTCTTTAGTTGTGGTGTATAATACTACTACATAAATAACATCACCGCTGTTGTGAGCGTGGCATTACGTCACTTCCGCAATACACTTCCTGTCAAATATGGCGGCGACCTTGTGTGCAAAATTACTACCTAAAATAGGTAATGCAATATCATCTTTATTTATAAAGTGCATTCACTGCAGCTTTCATCGTAACAGAGTAGCGATAATGCGAGCTTTTATAATATAAAAATATCTATGTTGATAGTTTTTTCCCCCGGCGATCGCTAAATTACTGCTGAATTGCAGCTAACTGATGAGCGTTTAGCTCATAGCATGTTGTAGTATTACTACTGTTACTGCAGGCGGTAGCACTACGGTAGTTTTCGGAATAATTCACTCATTGCTGACCTTTTTAATCAGTAGTTGTCTATATACACATATGTACTGTACTTATCGATGAAAGTACTACTCCGTCGCCCCTTTAATACGTCATTGCTGTCACCACAGATGAAGAAGACACTATCCGGCGGTCATGTAAATGTTTATTTATCTTCCAGGATGGCTCCCCCTGACTCAGACCATTCGGCATGGCTCCAAGGCTGTCACCCGCCACAGAAAACCGATGCACTTCCTTAAACAGAAGCTTATGGCTGTGACAGAGTACATTCCCCCAAAGCCACCGGCTCCCCCGGGCGCATACCCACCTGAAACAGTCGTGGTCCAGGAGCAGGTAACAATCCTTTTTGAGTAAACATGATGTCACCATTACGCAGCTCAAGAGGACGTATCACTAAAAGTTCTTTGTGTCCAGGAGAGTCACTTGATAAAGTTGCTGAAGCAAGACCTGGAGGAGGTCTTCCGTGACTGCAAGATGGTGGCTGTGGCACAGAATAATGGCTCCACCTCTGATGACATGATGATGCTCAAGAACAGGTTCCACAAGCATGGCATTAAGGTCAAGTTCTTCCCCAACCAGGTAAACAAATACAACAACCAGGATGTAAAAACTCAGCTCTAGGCTCTACATTTTTGGCGAGAATTGTTATTAGATTATGTTGCTTTAATCCACAGTGTCTGCCTTTGCTCAAAAACTGTCACGTAATTTCCTTCCGTGCTCGTGTGCAGGTGATGCGTTCCTTCCTCAGCGAGGGCATTTACAGCAACTTGGCGCCTCTGTTCATCGGACCCACCGTGCTGTTTGTCAGCAAAGAGCCTAAAGTGAAAGAAATGTTGTCCACGCTGCGGGTCAGCCCACAAATGATTCTACTAGGTACCTTTCAGTTTTTGAGTCAAAGTCTCTGGACTGTTTTATCGTACCAGCATTTGATTATTTAAAATGTTTCAAGAATTCTGGCGGTCTTTTTGAAAATTTAAATTGTCTCTTACAGGAGCGTGTGTGGAGAACACGCTGCTGAGTGCGCAGGGCGTGGCGAGCTACGCCAAGCTGCCGTCAGTCAGCGTGGTCCAGGGCGAGCTGGTGAACGGCTTGAGCGTGATGGTTTCGCAAACCAGCACCCTGATGCAGCAGCACCCCACCCACCTGACGGCGCTGTTGCAGCAGTACGTAGCGCAGCAGGCTGAAGCCCAGGAAACCACGTGAGATGACGTCGAAGGTCTCAATTGTCATTATTTACATTAAAGTTTTTTTACGACTGTGAGTTGAATTTTTCATCTTTTCTTTGTACTAAGTAGACATGTTATGATCACATTTGAGACTTCCATATTTATACTTCAAGTGGCATTAAACAATTTCAAGTTCAAGTTCAAGTTTACTTTATTGTCAAAGATCCTATGTAACAGGGTTACCACAGAAGTTTGAAATTGCGTTTGACCAGTCTCCAATGTGCAGTTTAACTAAAAACATTTAAATAAGACATTGACATAAATCTCTTTCTTTCTCACACACACATACACACACAGCTAACTTACTCATACTGAATTTACAATTCTTTCTCTGACATATTCATTCACAACATAAACACAGACAATGCACACTTACACATTGCAGTCATTCAAACACTAACATGCTGATAAAACATGTGCAATACTATACAATAAAATACTCTCTCACATTCACACACACGCACACACACACACACGGTGTGTAATAAGAGTATTGACATAATACAGACATAACACACAACCCCCCCCCACACACACACATACATACACAGCAGCAGAAGTACAATCAGTGGTCATAGAAGTAAAGTGAAAACGTGTAAATCTGTATATAAGGTGCAAGAGTAAAGTGCCAAGTGGCATGGTGACTTTGGAATGTTCAAGTGGTTTTCCTCAGTGTGTTCATGAGAATTTGAAGCCTCTGTTGCTTTTTTTAACTGAGTTGAGTGATGACCAAAATAATAATAATAATATATTATACATTAATATCCAGTTTGATTGAAAACATGAGAATTTACACCCAAAAACGTGCTGCATAGAAACTGCAAAATTGACTTGTGATGATACCATGTGGCCTGTAGGTGGTGTGGTCTAACAAGGGCACAAGCAACGGCAGCTCCTAGGCCGCTAATTTGAGGATTAGCGGTTTAGGAGCTGCCGATAATCTGAGGTGCACAAGCATGAAGAAGGTGGTGTAACACACACACACAGACACACACACTGGCATCCACCCCCTCCCCACCTGCTCCTCTGCGGGCCGCCTGCTGTAATTCCCACTAATACGGATCACGACCAGGACGTCCTGGTGCACGTGTCCTCGTTGACGCGCATCCTATTCGGCAAAGTGAGTGACGTGTGTGTGGAAGTGGCCAACAACCGCCCCGGACGGACCTGATGATTCTGGTTCTCTTATAGCAGACCCCCCCCACTCCAGAGTCTTGTGATGGATGGACCATGATTCACACAGCTGAAATCCAGGTAGGAGTCATAAATCAGAATCAAAAGGAAAAAGTGTTTAGATGATGAATATCATATGGTAGAATTATTATTATGGGTGAATAGTGCGAGATGACATCACTGCTTGTAGGTATTAGGAGCACAAGCGATCACAAATTTTCATGTGCTCGAGTCACTTGACGGGGTGTTTGCGGTTGAGGGGGTGCGGTGTCATCTTAAAGGCTTTAGATGAAATCCTCTCCACTGACATCATCACACCAGTCAGCCCGAGTGCTCAAGAGTGGACGTTATCGCCCAAATATTTTGTGGGGTGTACCAGCGAGATGGTGCTAAGATATCTTCTTATCTCAACCGACCGCAAGCTGACAAGACAGTGCTGACATCTTCAGAAAGGTCAAAGCGGCTGTATTTGGCCAGGGTGACGGGAAACGATTGGGCCGCCGTGTTTACTTGCGATGAGGAACTTTTTCTCGTTGAGGGGGCTTAGGAAATGAAAATTTATTTTTGTCACCAATCACCAAAAAAAGTTTCATTTCAGATTTTAATCTTTTCTTATTTTAACGGGGAGTTATAGAAAAATGAATCAAGCCAGGCCTTGTTGAAGTTGAAAAAATTATTGTGGAGAGTTGTGTGTTAGCGAGCTCACTACCAAATCCTCTCATCCCGTTTATGTAACACAGGACCTGAAGGGAGCATGTGCACCTCTTGGGGGATGATTTGGGAGGTCAAAGGTCAACGGGACTTGCTATGTAGTCCATAGCAAAAAATTAACTTCAAACTAGTCCATCCTCTGATTGATTTATGGATTGTGTTGGAAGAGCTGTGTCTCACTATTTTTGTCTCCACAAAACATATTTTTTCAATATCAGGGATTCCCAACCACCCTCAAAAATGTGTCTGCTGCGTGGTGAGAATTTTCTATTTGCATTGGAGTGTGCAGCTACTCGTGTTACTAAAAAGGGTCTGCTTGAAAAACCAATTAGGACAAAGTTAATAATCCTCCTGGCAGTCAGCCGGGGAAACGCCGGGACATGCTAATTGCGGCACGTGTAGTGTCGTCTTTGGTGCTTCTCTCAGCTGAAGACAAAATGTCTTGACTCAGAAAATTAAACGTAACACTATTGTGGTCCCTGCAGGTAGTTGGCGGGGTGCGTCCCATCAGATCGATTTCCAAATGACTTCCTCGGCCCTCAATCGCAGCCAGTCACTAGTGAGCGGCCTGGAGAAGTCGCCGCCCACATGGAACAAAGCTCCGCCCTCCCGTAGCAGCAGCACTCTGTCGTCTCGACACTCACGACAGGTGACGGTCAGATAAACGTGTCAAAATAGGGCAACCAACTGGTTTCTTTCTTCCAGCTGATTAAAGACTGGGAAGTGGTCGACGACTTCCAAGTGGAAGCAAACACCGCAGGGGAGCATCCTCAAGAGATGAGCACTCCAGGCGTCTGTGAAGGTTATCTTCTCAAGAGGAGGAAGTGGCCGCTTAAAGGCTGGCACAAGGTGACCAAATAGATAACTGGCCCTTCAAAAATTTCTCTTTAAATATTTCTTTTCAGTGTAATTTTATATTTTTTTTATTCGTGCAGCGCTACTTTGTACTGGAGGGAGGGATCTTGAGATATTGTAAAAATCAACAAGATGTAAGTGCATATGATGAAAAGACATCAACGCTTCCTAGGATGTATGCTAATGAAAAATGCTAACAGGTGTCCATAGGAAGAGTGCAGGGCTCTCTGGACATCAGCAGCGCTGTCATGTCCATCAACAAGAAGTCCAACCGGATCGATTTGGACACAGGAGACATTTTGTATCACATGAAGGTGATTGTTTTGTTTCATAAGTTCATTCAGTGTTTGATGCTAAAGAAGGTTTCTCGTGCAATTGAAGGCAAAGAGCCACGAGCTCTTCTACATTTGGGTGACCAAGCTACAGGCGCATCGCTCGTACAAGAAAAACGAGGCAGCGGCAGGACACGGCGGTGCCCACAACGGACTCACGCTGGACGCCGCCTTCCTTGGCGGTCGGCCAAAGAGTTGCCCTCCGAGCTCCGCCAAGGATGCTGTCGACAGCAAAGTCTCTGCGTGGCTGCAGCAGAGTTCGCCTCCTGATGTCTGCGCTCAAGGTCTATTTCAAACGTTTTGTTGAGAGCCGCATGCTGCTTCACTAAACTAATCCTCCTTCCAGAACTGAACCGTTGCAATTTAGACCTTTCCGAACTGAACCGCCTTGTCCAAAGGCTGCAGCTGCTGGAGGCGGGCCAGACGTTCACCAACGGGGAACTGCAGCGGATCATCAGCTCACAGGTGCCTGCCCATGTACCCCTTTTCTCTTTTAATTTATGACTCCTGATCGTATATTTTGGTTCATTTGAATCCAGAATATTTCCCTGGAGAAGCCAAAGAAGCAAAAGCCAGGAAAAGTGTGGGGTCACTCTCGCACCCTATCCAGAGTGGAAGCACTGGGAATGGTGAGCAGTCTTCTATGGACACAAGTATTGGGACACAACTTTTCAATTAGAAGGAACTGAATGTCGTATACTGTATATATGAGTTTTGGGGAAGGGGTGGGGTTATATATACACAGGTCAAAAATACTTGTCATCTTTCCATTCTAAAAGCCTGTTCGTAGGATGACAAAATCGGTGAGTTCCTAGTGGGCAGATCCTGATTGTGACCGTTCTGTGTCCTCCAATCAACACCGGGCACTGTCTAGCTCTGCCCCTTTTAGTCACCCAAGCCTGGTCAAACAAGTGCTTATTTTGTTACCATTTTGAAAATGGAAACAGGGTACTAAACTGTGAGACTATTTTGGTGGAGTTGACGAATTGAACGCTGTGTTTTTTTTTTCTCCAGCTGTCCTCCGGCCCTCTGAGCAGCTCCTCCAACTTGGGAGCCTCCGTTCCATCCATCCCGGACGACGTCTACTCGCAGCTGACCCCCCTTAACGCCGCCTCATCTGCAGAGGGCAAGAAGATTCAGCAGGACATCTGCACCGTTTCACGGCGAGGTATTGCGCACACAATAGTTGAAGCTCAATGAAACAGTTTGAGTTGAGTCACAAAGGTTCTTCTCATCTTCAGTCTTGGCCACGCTCCAAACGGTCCACCACTCATTGTGCCAAGAGCGGCAGAAGCTGCGGGGAGTCTGGGAAAACAACGACATCGACAACTCCCACACGGATGAGGTGAAACCTTTCAAGGTCCCCCCCACCAAATGTGCGCTAGCCCGATCTGCTTCGCTTCGTCCTGTAGGTGGCAGCGGGGAGGCGATCATCCCGCAGGCCTCCCTCAGTGGCCGAGTCGACGGCCGAGTATTTCGACGCCAGCGATGACTTCCTGTTTGGGAGTTCCTCTGACGTGTCGGATGAGTCGGGACTCAGCGACGGTAGCACGTCCAACTCCGAGCCGGAGGAAGGACATCGTGAGTCATTTGCAAATTGACTACATTCCGTCGTAAGTGGAATGTAACCTCACTTGGGTCGGCCTTTCCCGCAGTATCCGCCACCCGAAAGTACCGCGCCAGCATTACCAGATCTCCTCACAACGTGGCTCCGAAGAGCAGCGGCCAGCGAACAACGCTTCCTGCGCCGTGTCCTGACAACAGTCACGTGGGCCTCATGGCCATCCTCTACAACAACATCGGTACGTCATGGCACATTCCAGCTCACACCGCCTGGCAAAAAATGACAAATGAGCGTGGACGTTGCGGCACAGGCAAGGACCTGGCTCGCGTGTCCATGCCGGCCGCTCTCAACGAGCCCGTCAACCTGCTGCAGCGACTGTGCGAGGAGCTGGAGTACAGCCAGCTGCTCGACACCGCCGCCGCCACCGCCGACCCCTACCAGAGGATGGTACGTCATGGGAAAAACATAGGAGTCAGCAAAAGGCAAAAAATATTCTCTCTCCGTCAGGTCTACATTGCCGCCTTCGCCATTTCGGGCTACTCCACCGCCACCTTCCGAAACCGCTACAAGCCCTTCAACCCGGTTCTGGGGGAGACCTATGAGTGCGTGCGGGAAGACCGCGCTTTTCGTTTCATCAGCGAGCAGGTCAAACAATAATCTGTCTATGCAATCTTTCACACTTTAGGACACACTTTAATTTTGATGTCTCATTATGAATCAGGTGTGCCACCACCCGCCCATCTCCGCTTGCCATGCAGAATCCGAGAACTACTCCTTCTGGCAAGGTGACACTTACCGATCGTAGAAGTGAAAGCAGCGCCAGGTCTTCAGCTCATCTTTGCTCCTCTTGATCTCTCAAAACAGACCAGAGGTGGAAGAACAAATTTTGGGGCAAGTCGCTGGAGATCGTGCCAACCGGGATGGTGAACGTCACCGTTCCCAGGTAAGCCAAGCCACGTGATGTCTGGAGAACCTCGGCAGAGGTTTGCTTGCTTGACGAGCTCGTCGCTGCGGCGTCAGGTACGGAGATCACTACGAGTGGAACAAAGTGGTGACGTGCATCCACAACGTGCTGAGTCAGCAGCGCTACCTGGAACATTACGGGGAAGTCACCATCCGCAACCTGAAGAGCAACGCGTGTACCTGCAAAATCACTTTTGTCAAGGTGGGCGGCTGACCATTAAAAGTCCCCCCCCCCCCCCCCCCCCGTTTGTTTGTGCTTTATCGTCCCCCTCCTTTGCAGTCTCGCTACTGGGGCTCGGACGCCAACAAGAACGAGGTCCAGGGCACCGTACTGGACCAGAGTGGCAGCGTCATCCACCGCTTTGGAGGTCTCTGGCATGAGGGGATCTTCTGTGACACGCTGCCCACCCCCAAATGCATCTGGAAGCCAAGTGAGTTTTTTTTTTTTTTTTTTTTTTAAAGCATCTTCCACTGTGTCCTCTCTTCACTTCCTCCCATCTCGGCTTGTCCCGCCTCCTCAGATCCTCAACCCAAAGACCACCTGATCTACTACGGCTTCTCTACCTTTGCCATGGAGCTCAACCAGCTCACGGCAGACCTCAAACCTCTGCTGCCCCCTACTGACAGCCGCCTGCGCCCCGACCAGAGGTCAGAGGAGTCGCAAACACAAACTGGGAGCGGTTTGCGGGAAGTAGCCACGTTGCTGACGCGCTGCCGCTCGTTGTCTCGTGAGCAGGATGCTGGAGGAAGGCCTAGTGGAGGAGACGGACCGAAAGAAAGATGAGATCGAGGAGCTGCAGAGGGAGAGGAGGAAGGAACTCGGCAAGAAAGGAGAGGAGCACGTCCCGGCGTTCTTCACGTCAGTTCACCCATCCTTCAGATATGATGAAAAATCGAAACCAATTGTTTGTGTTGTCGTTCCAGAAAAGCCAAAGACACTTGTGGACGCGACGTGTGGTTGACAAACGAGACTTACTGGAAACTCCGAGAGGATCCCGGCTTTGCAAAGCTCCCGTGTATCACGCTGTGGTGACATTGGCGCACAAAAACAAACAGAAGCCGCTCGTGGTCGGCTGAGAATGGCCGTGATCGGATCACTGTTATTTCAACTTGTGTGTGTGTGTGTGTGTGTGTGTGTGTGTGTGTGTGTGTGTGTGTGTGTGTGTGTGTATGGGGCGAAAAAATGCATACTATGTTTCCTTTAAGCTTTTATTTGAATAGAAAATAAGAAGCAACAGTACAACATTACTCAATTGTGCCACCTTGAATAAATAACACTTTTAGAAATCTCACTTTTTGGCAGGATGGTTATTGCTTGTTTTGTCTTTCAAATATGCACAGCAGCCCCGTTTTATTTGATTCATTTATTTTTCGCTGTGACCTCAGCGTGAGACATCAGTCACGATGAAGATGCTCTGTTTCGACTCAGACCTCTACCATTGGAACTGCTTCTGTCATTTGCGGTTGTGACTCGGTGGCTCTCTCGCAGACAGACATTGCCCCCCCCCCCCCCCCCTGTACCCTGCCGCCCTGGGGGGGGGTCTGTGTGGTCACTTTCCACTTCCTGCTTACAGTGGTGACAAGTGTCTGTTTGGCTCCAGGTGTGTGAGTGACCCACTTTTGGGGGACCACAGAAGAAGAAGGGACCGCAGCCTGCAATACTCTTCTTTACCACTGGCCTCAAACGCACCATTGGAGATTACGGTAACTGTCGCCAACCATTGATTCACCTCTGTAGTCTGTCACCGCCTCCAAATGTTCGGATTTATTTTTGACCTCAGGGTGGGGGACGTAATTTAATTTTTCACACTTTGAATGTAACGAGACTATGGTCACCCGGAATTGACTCCTCCCTCCCTACCTGAGTGTGAGGCCAATTAAAAATCTCTGATATGATTGTCGTGTATAAATATGACATCACTGCAGGAATCAAGGAAAACAAAAGGTGCAATGATAAAGGAAAAAAAGTCACATTTTTCTGAAACAATTTTTTTTTTTTTTTATAATACAAATCTTTCTTTTTTCTTAGAATAAAGACGTCTTCTCCGAAATGAAATACGAGAATAGAGTGTTGTTGAAAAATGACTTTTCTTCACTTTTTTTTCCAACTAGTCATGGCCGCTTGGCATCCTGACATACTGAAAGTCAGCACAAAAAAAAGTTCCCGCCTTCTTTTTTCGAACCCTTGTTCTACCAGTGCGCCAGAGTAATTCTACGAGGACAAAGCGTACCCCAGTACATGGCATTGCTTAGCGAAGCGGTGTCTGGTGGCGGTGGTGGTGGGGAGGTGTGGCTCAGTGAGCATAATAGCCAAAGTAATCTGCGTCTTTGTCACACATCTGCGCCCCACAACTGGGCGGTGGCGAGTTCTCAGTGCTGGACGTGTAAGGCGACACCCTCCTCTTCTTGACGTCGCTCGCGCCGCCCTCAAACGGGGCAGAGTCCAGCGAGTTGGGCGACTTCACCGAGGGCGGCTCCAGCCAATGTTGCTCGGCCCCCGCCCCGTCTTTGACCTTGTCGGCAAGGGAGAGGGGCTCCAACGGGCCTGGGTGGAGGGGGGCGACGTGCAGCCTGGAGTTACCGGGCGCCGTGGGCGACGAGGACATGGGACGGAACCAAGCCAGGCTGGGTGCCGGCTTACTGGCCAGGTACTGAGGCGGGGCCCGAGTGGTGCTCCACCCCACCGTGGTGGACACGCTGCTGGAGGCAAACGGGTGCTCGGGGTAGTAGCTGAGGGTCGGCAACGGAGGCGTCTGCAGAGGGAAGGGCTTGTAGAGGGTGTTCCCGGAGAAGTCGCCCTCGAAGGATGAAGCAAAGTCCAGCCGGTTGGGGGTGACGGCCTGCTGGGACGGCAAGTACCAGTGCGGCCCCGGGCTGGAGGGGGCGTCCTTGTGCTGCTGGCCGCCCAGCGCTGCTTCCCGGCCATAGAAACGGCTCTGGGGCAGGGGGCCGATGTAGGGGTCCGGAAGGTACCCCGAAGGGTAGCAACCTCCAGGCAGGAGTGGCTGGCTCTCCGTGGGGGAGGGGGTGAGGCGCTCTGGGTCGGGCGGTGCGTACAAACTAGGCGGGCGACAGGGGGGGGGGGAGGAGGAGGAAGGGGAAGGGGGGGGGGGAGGTTAGCGAACTTGTGACTTCCTGCCTCAAAACCTCAAACATCTATCAACTATCTCCACAAAGGGCACGACTATTTACTTGGAAAAAATAGACTTTGTTTCTGTAATTTACTTAAAAAGAAATGTTTGTCGTGTTATCTTGTTCCATCACGTGTTGTCTGTTTGACCGCAATGAAAACAAGAATCTTATCTTCGATTTAATCTTGTCCTTCTTTTTTTGTGTTTAGTCTGTTTAAGCAGATGCATCGGTTTTAACACATGATCGCAAAGCACATTTAAACGTGCATCGTTATGAATAATGATACAGTATGGTAATGCATATAAAAAGTCTACACACCCCTGAAAAATGTCTCCAAAAAAATGGAATTTGGATTGGGGTGTGTAGACTTTTAAAATCCACGCGAAAGAAATTTTACTGCACTCACGTGTCGTAACTGTCACGGAAACCTTTGGCGAAGGGGTTATGGTCGATTTTCAACTGTGTTATCTACAAGGAAGAAAATCAATAAGAGAAAATTGGACATTTTCCAGACGGTGAAATTTCATGCTTTGAAACTTTCACCCACGTCGGCGTTCTGGTAGGCGGTGACGGCGATGAACTGCGTCTCGGGAAAGACAAAGGTTTGCGCTTTGGACGCGTGGAAGGCGTCCTCGCTGCCGTCCTCCTTTACCTCCACCACGTGCAGACGCGGCTGGTACTTGTGCAGGGATTGCAGAACGATCATCTGTGCACAAGAACATCAAAAAAAGATCAAAACTAAATCTAAAACTAAAAAATGCAGGGTTGGGTTCTTACCTGTGCCATATTGTTACTCCCGCCCTTGTTGTTGGTGAGTTTGAGTTTACTGAAGGACACTTCCTGCCTCATCCAATGGGCGCCAGTGTTGGGCGAGTCCGGGTGCACGTACATCCGGTTCCCTGCACCGATCACAACATCACTCAAAAGTCCAAAAACATCACGTGGAAGCCCAGCGAATGAGAGTACCTGGCATGTTGCCCTCGGCTTTACCGCACTGTACCCATTTGCCGCCCTGGTAGCGCCAGTGGTGCTGATCGGCCAGAACCACGTCCACGTACACGTTGTAGTGGGCCGACGGGTCCAGCGAACTGATGTTGAAGCTGAGAAACGGGAACATCCTCCTGAAAAAAAAAACACGGTATTTAAGGTTCAGGTCTTTAGCCCCTCCCCTTTCCCTCTGCTGCCAGCCAATCAAATTCATTCTCAGCCCACCTGGGCCTGTTGATTACTTAACTACCCAGTTTGTTTCAAGTCTGGTTGCTTCCACGTCCTAGTGACGAGTCGAATCTTTGGATTATCTGGATGTTTTCGTTTTCACCTGCCACTTTGTTTGGATTAAAGGAAGGTCTTTTGGTGTCCTCCTGCTGCTTCACTCCAGTAAGTCCAGCAAAACATTTCTTTGACTTCTCATCCAGATGGTTTTTTGCTTCAAATACACAGTGTGTGGCTCTCCTGCATGTTGACAATGCTGTTTAGCTTAATGTGAAATGCGCTTATGCAAATGAATATAATTGTTCCCTCAGGCGCTTTGGCAGCATCAAAATAAGTGAGGTGTGTAAAGGCAGGAAAGCGTTTGTCGGGTGTCAGCCGGGCACCTGAGGGGCGGCCATTTTAGAGTCGTGTTGTTTTAGCGTTGCTCTGTCAGACGCTTGGCCAGTTTTTTGGGGTTTGGTTTGTATTGGGTGTAATTTCACTGTTAACCACTAGATGTTACTATAGTGCTGTATGTTCATTTTTTTAATATATATTTTTAAATCACAAATGTAACTGCAATCCACTCTGGAGAGTCTTGGAAGGTGATTCTTCGATAATCAAATCTGGAAACCTTCCACTGTACTGATGCTAACAGCAAACGGCAGTTCATCCGTCAACGCAGATGCTAGCGAGTCCTGGGAGGAAGTCCGGTACTGGCATTTTGGCTGGTACAGCATAGGGCCGAATGTACGGGAGAGGAAGCGGACGACGGGTCGAGGGGTGGGGGGGCGACTCTTGCGCACCGGTGCACCTGCTGATGCATGTGGACAGGAGCTCAGGTCGGCTTCTTGTCAGCGCGTACACTCGCCTGATCGTCTGTGACCGCGACGTGGCAGTCTGCAGCTGCCGCCAACACGGAATGCTATATTTAGTCCGAGGGCTTCGCAAACCTGTTGGGTCCAGGGACCCCTTAAAGGTGAGACTTCTTTCCAACAAAAATAGTGCTTTGGTGCCACCTTGTGGCCTCTATGTGGTTATGATGAAGTTAGGGGAGGAATTTTTTGTCGAGGACAAATTTAGTGCTTTGGCACCACCATAGACGCTAATAGAATTTTTGTGCCAGTCCTAGCGTGTAGATTTTAAAACATGATACGACAGTTTGCAGATGATCTTTTTTGACCTCTTATTGTAAAATTAACGAATCAGTTTGGGCGTCTGCGAGACTTGTTGACTCGAGAAAGCGCCTGCTTTGATGTCCGACGAGGCGCTTGCTCGCACACTCGAGCGCCATTTCTGCAAAGATGAAGCGTGAACAGGAAATGACTGTCACAACTCGACATGGTCGCACTTCTGCTTTCTTTTTTTCGATGATTTCCTAATATTCAAATGAAATATTTTCAAATCATGATGACTGACATGTTGCTTATCATCAGTGAGGACTTGAAATAGAAAAGAAACCCACTTGAGTTTCCCCACTTTGAATATGAAACTCTTGTGGGAAGACACCTAAAAAAGAATTGTATCTTTTTTTTCCCCCTTCATATTTTAGAGTTTGATCTTGAACTTTTCTCTGAGAAGGGTCAAACTTCAAGTATTTCATCATGGGCCACATCAAAGTATTTATTGGTTTGCTTCGACAGGCTTTAAAAAAATCATATTAATGGTTCGTCGCCTCATTGTATTATTTTGTAAATATTGCAATACATATTTATAAATTATACAAATATTTTCCCCATGACACAAGCTATAAATGTCATTTTTCCAATTGCAATTTGAAAATGGCATTCCAACACATTACATTGTCAATTTGAATTCAATGAATTATTTAGCCTTGGTAAAAAGTGGAGAAAAATGTGTAATTTTAGTTTTATTTTGACACTTAGCGAGGTAGAAAAGAGTTGTCGTCCTTCCCTGAAGATACGATGGAATGCAGAAGTGCGAAGGAGGTGCTGGTTCTTCTGCAACCGCTTGTGATGGACTCACAAATGATTTTTCTTTTTTGGGACTTATTGAAAATGTGCACTGGCCGAGGAGCTGCAAAGGCTCAAAGCGGCTTCAAAGGTGCTTCACCTTGTGAACTTTCACCAGCTCTGGAGATTTGTTCAACTTCTCTCCTCCGTATTTGAATCAGTACCTGACTGAAGCGAGTCAAAGGCAAAAAAATGAAAATTTGCCTTTTTTGTTCCTCCAAAGTCCTGCAGTTGTCCTAGAAATATTTTCTTTTTTTTTTCATTGTCACAGGTGGGGAAATAATGTTTGACTACGTGTTGATATTAAATGAGAGGCTTTGAAAATATGTAGAACTTAATTAAAAAAAGAAACAATTTGAAACTCAATGAAAAAGTGCCATCTCCATGAAATTAAATGGTGCCAGCATCAAAACATTACTTTTTTCCAATTTGTGAAGTTGAATGAATAATTTGACGGAACTGTGCAAAATGAATATCAATATTTTTATTGGGACGTAAATTGAATTTCCGAGTCAAGTTGAAATCTTCAAACACCAAAGAGATCAAATATTTTTTATGTCACTGCGTGTCAAACAAGTGTCTAAATATGATCATCATGATTATATGATTTAGATTGTATAATTTTTGAACAGCGTCTGTTTTCCTTACAGCTTTTTAATGCAGAATATTAAATATTTCTGTGGCACCTTTTGAACTACAGTCTTCTATTAATTATAATTATATTTTTAAACAGGAAATTAACTCAATGTCACTAAACTTTTTTTTTCCAAATTGGATCATGTCTGTGACAAATTTAACAATGCAAAGCACTGCGAGCCAACTGCAAATTAGAATGTAATTTAAATGTCTCAATATCAGTTTAATGTTTAGCAATAAACACTGGGGCTGTTATTTTAAATATTATGATTATGATCAAATATTTCTGTCAAACAAGCCGACATATGCCTCAACCACATCAATGGTGCAATAATTAGGATTTAAAACAATTCTGAAATAAAAACTATATAATTTTGTTTCATAAATTATACTTTTAGTAAACAGTGGAGTAACTTATTTTAGTCACTTTGTGAATAATTATGAAGAATATTAAATGATTGGTCAAATTCGTGTGCATGTCCCTCAATATAAAATTCCATCATTTCATACATGCAGATAACACGTTGAATATTACAAATATGTTTGAGAATATCTGAAATTTTTGCGCAATTTGGAACATATAGAAGCGTCTCAAAAACATACTTACAATCAAAAAACATACAATCATCATTCATTATAATGAAGTACGTAGAAGTCAACTTTCAGAAATGTTAATTGTAAACAAAGTTGGATCAAGTGTGTTTGTGACGTGGAATTGCTCACCTGCCGTGCTTGGTGATGATCATCTCGGTGTGGAACTTGTGGAACTTGGCCCACAGCGGGTAGTTGTTGAGCAGCGCCTGTGTCTTGCCGCACAGCTGCAAGCCGGGCAGCGGGTAGAGCGCGGTGGCCCGCTGGTAGCCCGCCGCCGCCGCCCCCCCGAAGCTGTCCGGTGACGGCGGATACGCGTCTTTGCCCACCGCCGGGAACCCGTCCCCGTAGCCCGGCCGGGCGACGCTCCTCTGCGGGGAGCCCGCGCCAGCGTAGTTGCAGCCACCCAGCGTCTGCGCGTAAAAGCGTGCCGGCTGCGCAGCGGGTCCGAAGCCGCCGAGCGCCTGCTCCGGGTGGTACTGCAGCGCCAGGGCGTCCTGGCCACCCGCGAGAGAGTCCTGGTAGTAGAAGCGCGCGTCCTGGATGCCCATCTTGAGCTCGGCCGGGTCCTTGGCCCCGCCGCGGTGCAGGTGTCCGTTCACCTCGGGGCTCTTTGCCAGGCTGTGCGCCTCGGTGGCGCCGGTCAACATGCTGAGGTAGAGGTTGCCACCCGTGCCACCCATTTGCAGCCCCCACTAAAGTCATAAGGCTCGCGTGCGCATCCAAACGCGGGAGCGAGCGTCTGCTCCCGAGTTTCCACCTCGGATCCTTGCAACACCGACTGCACAACTCCCTCGATGACTTTGTCACTGACTTTGCGACCGACCGACCGACTGACTGGCAGGCAGCACTCTCTCTGTGCAAACTCATGTGTGGGATGTGTAGCGCGCGCGCGCCCTTATTGCGGAGGTGTGTCCCCCTGTGCAGCGCATGCACGCGCATGACAAGAAGTCATCAATTGTGTCAACAGATGTCTTCATCCAATTCTCAGCTAAGTCAAACAAAGATCTCTTCAATATATTCAGTGCCCTCAAGACATGAATATATCTCAAAACCCTGATGTGCTAGAAAAAAAGGATTTGAAATTGGTGCCAAAATTCACCACCGTTGCTGCTGACCAGTCAGTGTTATTAAAGATGATTTCAATGAATCCAATTTTAAAAATGTTTTGCATATTAATAATCTTCCACATTCACCACGACCACCAATTTTCCATGGCAAGAAAAACTCTTTCCTTTAGTCATTCATGACTGTTTCTCCCCCTCATATCATCTTCCTCACTCATGTTTTAAGTCAGCTGTGCCTTTCCATTGCACAAAAACTCCTCTGCCACCTCCTGTGCCATAAATATCCACATCGTGCCTTTATGGCACGCCTGACAAAAAGTCCTTAAATCAACATCAATGTGCTGGCGTTGCGTTGGTTTGCATGCTATGCTAAGTTTGGTGCAGCTTCATCCAGCTGAGTGACTTTTAACAACTTTGTGGTATCTGCATGGTGTTTGGGCCTCCTCCTGTGATGTAGCTGCTAATCAGTCGTCATGTAATTTCTCTCGTTAGAAGTATCCGGTATGCCTGTGTCAGCTTGGCACGGGTTTGTCGTTAACGCGGCATATGTTCCTCGCGATCTGCAGGCTGGGTGTGAAGAAGGCTTGGGGGTGGTTGGGTGGGTGGGGGGACTCCATCTATGTTAAGAAATGAAGAAGAAAAAAAAACCAGAACACTTCGCAGGGTTCACACACGGTGCGCCTTGGCAAAGTGCAAATGTATTCTTCAGCAAGCAACAAGCTGCCACTTCCTGTGGGTATTATTAGCGGCTAATCAATGCTACATCCAGTGCAGTGGGTCACTCTGGACCTCCACCTC
Source organism: Syngnathus floridae (assembly GCF_059516105.1). Lineage (NCBI taxonomy): Eukaryota > Metazoa > Chordata > Actinopteri > Syngnathiformes > Syngnathidae > Syngnathus > Syngnathus floridae. The sequence goes on along the minus strand of NC_142430.1, from coordinate 3,300,306 downwards.
ACCTCACATTATAAATCGTGCAGTCGAGCTTTCCACCATGATGTCACTCATGTGACTCTGAACACTGACACTTTACCTAAAGAACCTTTTTGGATCAAAAGCTATTTATTATGTCATGAAATGCTCGGTATGCTCACAACGGTTAGCGTTCTATCGTGTTCATTGACATTTGAGATCGTGAAAATGACACTCAATGACAGTGCCAGAGTTTCAAATGCTGGTTCCGTTCAAATGATCGCTAAGCGAGCGGTGTGTGGTCCAAATCCGTTGAGGCGGGCCGGCCCCTCAGAGCACCACTCCGGTTGCCAACAAGTTGCCAACCGGAGGTCTTGCCGATCAGCGGCCTTCCGAATCACGCAGCTATCAGTCGAGCGCGATCTGAATCAATCAAGAGAAATGAATTATTTTTAGCGGGATGCAGCCTCTCGCCTTGCTCGCCGCCCTCTGGCCCCCGCGTACGAGCCCCCTCACTAATGAGTGTCAACACGGAGGGCCGTGGCACTTTGACTGTGGACACCTCGCCTGACAAACGCAGGGCTCCAGTCAACACCCGTCACGTCGACGGATGCCAGCCAAAGTGACAACGTGCTCGCTTGCCTCGTTTGCTCCGCAGCTTTTTCCTTCTGCAATTTTCTTCATCAAAGATAAAAAAAAGTAAAAGTATTGATATGGTGTCTTGAAAGAGCCTCTGATTTTCCCGCATATGTTTTCTAGTAAGCGTAGTGACGTCACTGTTCTATTCAGAACGCTGGTCCCGACAGCCGGCTGGCAAACGGCGGCAGGCCATGCGACAGAATGCAGGAATGTCGAGCTTGGCGGAGGAAATCGAGATGGCGGCTCTCCTGTTTCAGTGAGAGTGGCGGGATGAGTTACACGGTCAGGGCGGGGGTCCGAGGCATTTTGGTTTGGTCCCAGTGGAGCTGGCTCGCTGGTGGATGACATTCCAGGAGATCAACGCTGCGTTTTTTTTTCTTTCGCCTCCAACTAAAAACTTTATCGGAGCAGCAAAACAATTATCAGCATTGCGACCTCTGTTTTGCTTCCTATGAATCACGGGAGTCCCGTCACGTATCATTCATTCCGTCGCCGAACTCACAACTCGCGTGGCTGGACCCAAAAACTTTGAGAACCTCTGGCGTAAATGTCGTTATCATGGTCACAGCGACGGCTATTTCCGCGACTTTCTGCGTGTGCAAGCGCGTGCACGTCCACGTCCACGCCGCCCGTCTGTCAGCTCGGGTTAACCTGACGCCGAGAGGCCGCACCTCCGGGGGCCACTCGGGTCCCCCGGGCGGCCTCTTTCTCATCAGCGGCATTAGGCCGGCTGCGCGTGATGGCTTCCGACCGGCGGCACCGCAGCGGCCACCGCCGCCGCTGCCGTGATGCCAGGTCCAACTCCCCGCCAGAAGCGGCGCTCACTCTCCTGCTGTGAAATAGTAAGTGGCGCTGGCAAAGATAGCGCTAATTTGCGCCGGGCCTCATCAAAGGACAGGCCGCTAAAACGCCCCGCCACTCTGAGTCATCCGCCAGCCACCTGATGGACACCCGCAAAACAGCAATGGCAAAAGTATTCGACTTTTTCAGACCCACCACGCACGGCGACAAAAATTTTCTGGTTATGACATTTAGTAGATACATAAATCCTAAACTCAGTTCTTTTGGGGAAGGTGTGTGTGTGTGTGTATGGGGGGGGTGTACCCCATGAACAACAATGGAAAAGGCTCGAAAATGTGAAGTGACAAAGGCTGCCCTTTGTGCAGCAATTGACATGGCAGCGGGTTGACACGGCGCCCCCTCTAGGGGCTGATCTTCCAGTTGGGATCAAATGCCCAAACTAGGTCAGGGGGGCGGAGTCACGGCGGAGGTGGAGGTGGCTTGAAAGGGTGGGCTGGGGAAAATTAAGACAAATGTGTCACACTCTTGTTTATTTTTGACGTCAACCACATTTTTGGAGCTTTGACTTTCAGCGCCATCACTTAACTCCTGCCTTTCATTTTGCTTTTGGGACCACAGGAAGAAAGTTCTGTCTGGTCCAAATCACCCCCTCCACCCTTCCCCCTCCTCTGGTCCTTGTTCTTAACAAGCTGACCCTTCCATTTAATTAATTAAAATTAGCATCTGTCCCCGTGGCATTGACTTGTTACGTCAGATGGAATCAGCCTTGGTGCCCTCAGACGCCAAGGGCGGCGGCTCCAATGATGCCCGAGATCCTAATTAGACGATGAGAGGAGGAGGAGGTGATCGGAGGAGGCCTGTATGAAGGATCTGGACAAGGAGCACAAAGAGGGGGGGGGTCGGACTCTTGCTGGTTTGAATTGAGCCCCCGGGGTCAGGGGTTGTATTTATACATGCGTGACGGAGGGGCTGATGATCTTTGTGTTGTTGAGCCTCCAACTTTATCATCCTCTCATCCATGTAAACAGCATTTTTTTCAACTGAGAACGCAGTTAAAAAATGAATAATAATAGACGTAACAAAAAAGCCGGTAAGCCTTGTGGGTGGAGCCAGCAATATGAAGTCACGTTCGGCTTGTCCTCATTTGTGTCTCGTCCCGGGTTTGCCGGTCCTAACGTGCTTCCTGTCCGGGCGAGGTGGAGACGGGAGTCGGCCCATGACGAGCGACCAGTCGATGCGAGCGGACAGGATGTGGGCAGAGACTCGCTTGCGTGGATGTCACGGCAACTACAGGGGTCACAGGGACGTGTGTGTGGGGGGGGGGGGGTATTGTGTGAGATGTTGAAGCTTTGTGAAAAGTCCTGCGAGGAGCAGAAGAGCGTGTTAGAGCCTGAAACGCACTCAACGTGTTAAAGCTTGACACACCCATCCATATTAGGGCCTGCCAGGGACATTACCTCTCAACCATTCCTGAAAAAAAAAAAAAAAGTTGCTTATGTAGATTTTGTCTTCCAAGATAAAAGTGAGCAGTGAGCATTCTTTCAAGTGCATATGTGTTTGTGCGAATGTGTAGCTTCATGCATGTGTGTGTGTGTTCTCACATGTGTCTGTTAGCTGTGAGGAAGTCCTTGAGCCAGTGTTTGTCAGCTGGTGAACGTTCTCAATATAAGCACTCTAATTGTTCAGAAAATTACAAGTAACGTTGATTGCCCCTGACACCATCTGACATGATGGCGGCGTGGCCCCAGCTACAAATCCCCCCCGCCGCGCCCCACCTCAGCCCTGCCCTGCCCTCTTTCCATACCATCAACACCATCACCCCCTCCTCACCATCCTCGCCTCCCCTCTCATCCTCCTCGGGATGTTGTTGCAGCCCCCGTTGACCGCCGCCTTGCCCCCCAGTGACCGCCGCGTGCCCTCCGCTGCTCAGAGTGACGTCAATCTGCTCGGGCATCTCTTTCTGACACCTTTCATCCGTCGCCGGGACCAAAATGTGCCCGCTTGTTGCGCTTGTACAAGACGGAAAATGTCTTTTTTAATGCCAAGAGATAGACCAGCACTGCTCTTCTTAGGCGGAGTGGCCCAGGGCTCAATTTTGGAGCCTCTTGTCTTCTCCTTGTGCGTGTCTTTTTTATAGTTAATTTTTTTTTTAATCTTTCTATTTGAATTTTACTGCTGTGTCCAGCACAATATTAGTTATCTGAAAAATCTACTGCAATACAGTAGCAAGGTTACTTTGTTTCTTTGCGCTACTGGTTGTTTCTAATAATACTAACGGTGCAGGTGTGAGTCGGATTTGGCGTGTGACGGCACGTGGACGTTTGCGGCGTATAGTCAGGGCCCCCGAAGGCCGGTATGTGTCACTTCTCGCTCCCGTCAGTGTTAATACGCGCATGGTTACTCGGCCGTGGAGCTGCGACAGATCACATGAAGTCGTGCCCCCTCAACCCTTGCCCGCCTCCTCTCGCCCTGTTTCATCCCTGCGTTGACCTCGCTTGCTTGCACAGTGACTACATATCCGTTAATGTCCAGGCGTCACCTCTGGCGTGAAGACTTTTTGTTTAATTTCAGGTCAGAACCTGCCCGCCGTCCGCCGCGGTGCCGCCATGTGCCCGGCGGGCAGCGTTGCAGCCATGGCACAGAGGATCAGCGGTGACGGCTGACGAGCGCCCAGAGCCACGGTGTCACTGTGGCTCCGGGCTCGGACCTTTGGACTTTTCAGACAGCAGGGCATGAACATGACCTTTTGTGCCTGGCGCAAGCTTTGTGGCATTTGTGGCGACATGTTGGAATCCAAAGCTATTTGATATATTCTATGAAATGTTTTTAAGATGTGTTGGCTGACAAACAGGACGTCTTGGCTTATCCTTGGTTAGCTAGCTAGCATATGTCATCCAACTTGACCTCTGCCCTCACTTCCTGTTGGTCAAATCCCAAATGATTTGGCTTCCCTGGCATCCATGTATAAATTTCGCACCGTGGAGGCCGCCCCTCGGGCCGTCGCTGGTGACAGAAAGGCGGGTGGGGAGGCGTGATGTGTTGTGACAGCGGCGGCCGGGGCTGGCGGGCGGTCACCATGCGGCACCATATTGCCGGGCTCCCCGGGGACCGGGGATCAGCGTGCCAGCCTGGCCAAGACGTGCTAATAGGCGCAACACGTCTTGCTTTCACACATTAAGGCGGGCGCCGGGTGACAGATCGGAGCTGTGATACCGCCGCCTGCGAGGAAAAAACGAGAAGGCCCCGGCGCCCGCTGCCAGGCGGCTAATGATGACGGCCGTGGAGCTCTTTGTGTGGAGACTGACAGCCGTCGCCGTATTGGCTCAGCCCATATCAAGCCCAGCAAGAATTTTTCCGCTGCCCTTCCTTGCTCACAAAACCTTTGTGCGTGTTCCTTGCAACCTCAGGGCGCCAACGCTCCATTTGACAGATTGAGTACCTGCCGCGCTAGCTTTGCATCAAAGGTGTGGGCGTGACGCCCCGCCGCCACTTTTTATTGACTGTCTTTGCAGTCAAATCCACCTTTCATACATCTACTTCTTACTTCTCCACTATTATACTGTAAAAACATACAGCGATGACATTATTTTAAAAACAATTAATCGTTGCTTAGTCGATTAATCGGTTTAACCCCACTGGGTATAATGTAGTTTAGCTGGCTAACCCAAAGACTAAACGTCGTCGTCTCCTCTTGGGCGGCCACCCCTCCCTCCCACGTGGTGCGCCCCTCCATCCCCGCAGGCCATGTGATGCCTGCTGCAGCGAGCAAACATGCTGCCAGTCATCAATATGGGTTCCTTACGTAGGTCACGGGTTCAAATACAGTTCACCGCCTCTGCCTGACGCCATTGAACCAACCCCCCCCCCCCCCCCCACCCCCCCCGCACCACCACCACATGATGTCAGAACATGTGCATGTGTGTAGTATGATGGCACCATTAAGACTATTGTTGTTTTTATTTGCGTTGCGTGTTTCCTTGACATGGCCTCCTCTGATTGGCCCTTCGATCGAGCATCTGGGCCTTGTGCCAGCTGACATAATGAACACGTTGCCACCGCTACATCGCCTCACCGCTCATGTATCAACGGAAAATGTCACGTTCGGTTCACTTCCGATGTTTGATCGCTGACCACGTTTGCTTCTCAGCTCTGAGGTTAAGGGTTCGAATCTATGCTCTTATCTTCTTTTCTGGTCTGTAAATGAAATTGGCCTGTTAATGTTCACTGATTTTTAAAAAATATACATAAGCTTTATTAAAATGTATTCGTTTTCTTCATGTAATTCATGTAATATTTGTTTTACCCTGATTCTCAAAATGGCTATTTTTTTTTTGTAAGTATCTTGACAGCACAGCACTTGTGTGCGGTTGATGTGGTTTATGTGGCCACCTAGTGGGCGGAGGAACACTTTTAACATGCAAACATGCTCGCTCTTCTGTCTTCAAAATCAAATGTGACCTTTGACCCGTACGCGTGTAGTGTGTCGTGGGTGTAGTGTTCAGCTGATGGAACGTTTCCATGCTTGCAGGTCGACATTCTCCCGTGTGGTTTTGTGGTGCAGTAATCTTGATCATTTTTTACTCTTACTGAGGTTAGCGGCCCGCCTTTTTAAAATGTATAAACCAAATTTAGTGCGAAAAAAATGCATCCAGAGTTGTGTGTGTGGTTGTTGAGCACTTGACGGAAATATGCACCAAAAAGCAACAATCCCACTCTAGATTTGCGAGCCTCTGGCGTTTGGACAGGGATGTGTAGACTTTTTATATTCACTTATTCGCAAAGACATCAATTGTGTGAAAATGTGAAGTAGAAACTTGTGAAGTTTTTTCCAATTGAAATTAAATTAAGACAAGGAAGCGAGTTTCAGTGCAAGTTTATTTGGTTGGACTATTTACAGATACAGGAAAAAAAAAAGGTGACATCGAGATGTCTCGTTACATCTCCACTGGCAGCATTGTGTCGTGTTGCAAAACATCACAATCAGTAAAAGCCTTTTTGTCTCCTGAGTGGGGCAAACATGGTGGACAAGCATGAATTGTTCCTCTGCTTGGCATTCTTTTCATAATTCTCCTGAGTCAACGTGAGAAAAAAAAAAAAGATTTTGGGTGGAAGATGCTTATTTGTTTTATATCAGTGTTTTTTTTTTCAAATTATTAAATCATGAATAACAATTTTAATGTTTTTACGCCAGTATGACAACATCGGGACTCAAATCTTCTGCTCATATCATCAGTTGTGATGTCATCAGTCTGCGACGTGCATGGCAGCAAAGTAGCCCTTTCAAAAATAAAATCTTTTCAAACAGCAGAAAGTGCAGGAATGTCAATTGGTTACTTTGGGATCTTCACGCCAGTACGCGTTACTAAACCTCTGTAATCATTTTTTGCTGACACGGCGTTGTGACGAAAACACACACACACAAAAAAAGGCCGGACGTGCTCATGTGAGCGATAAAACCTCAGATGAGCTGACATCAGTGTGAACGTTTGTCTTATCAAAGTTCGCCAGCAGATCAAGAAGGAGTTCCTCCTCAGACATTTTTTTCCTGGTTATTTATTTATTTTTTGCTGTTTGTTGTTGAAACGGGCAGTCTGGCCGACATCGTGTTGTTTTATTTCTTTATTATTTCAGGCAGACACCCAGTGCACCTCGTCGGTGTTTTTCTGTACAGTGTGAGTTTCCACCAGGCTCAAATGTGATGCAAAAATATAAATTATGTTTGTTTTCTGCCTCGACTGATTTACAATATAAATTATATTATAATGTATATTAGGGGCCTGGAGACCGACACACGGCAGAGGCTAAAAGCTAGCATAAAGTGCTAAGATACTTTAAAAAATAAATAAATAGGCCGCAAGCGTAAAAGGTATAACATGAGTACAAATGTTCATATTTCATGCTGTCTTTAAAGCTCGGACTGTGACGGTGACACCAACATGCAGAGCCACTTGGACCTCCAGCAAAAAAGCCCAAGAAAAAGCACGGGATGGGACTCACAAATCCAAAAGATGGAGCCGTGCACCAGGAAAAAAAAAAAAAAAAAAAGAACAGAAGCGGCCATTTTGCTTGATTGTAGGATTGGAAACTTCCCATGGAAATTAATGGAAATTCATAGGAATAAATTTACCAAATTTACGGCTGACTCTCAGCTGAAAAAAAACTAATCTCCACGAGGGGGCGCAAAATCCTAAAAATAAAATTTCATAAAACTACACAAAATTTCCAGTTTATTCCCATAGAAAGTTTCCACTTTGGAAAATTTCAAGAATCAGTTTAAATTTCCATGGAAATTTACTGTCTGAAAAATTTCCAACACCACTTCATTATTTAGAATAAATGAATAAAAAGAAAAGAAAATCCCTGCTACCCTCTCACATTGGTCCTCCGGTCGCCATGGCGATCAGATCTTGCTGTTCTCTAGGTGGGAGTCAATGTGCTTGATGAGGGCGTCATCAGGGTAACCGACGGGGAACATCAGCTGGCATAGCGGGCAGCTTCGCACCTCGCTCTCCTCCGTCTCCATCCAGAGCTGCCAAGTGACACAGGTGGCCGGTTAGACGCCCGTCGCGGTGGCCAGTCGTCTTTACGCATCTCATTCGCTCTCGTAAGAGTCGCCGCGACCGCTCGGGTTCGTGTGAAATAGATCCAACGAGTCGATAATGTCGACTTACTCATGCTCTATATGAGCCCACGTTAAGCAAAACGCCAGAGGTAACGTTAGCGTCAACCGAGGTGTCTATAAAACCTCTTTTGTATGTCTTTCATGTCATCTCAATTAGCAACACGCTAACAAGGCTCAACACTCACATTGATGGAGGGCCACGACTGAGCGTGCTCGGCCGATATGTAGCCAGGCTGGGGGTGGCAGCCCGGGGCGTTGGGGCACCGAGGGGCGGGGAAGGCCGAGCAGGGCGCCGAACCCCTCATAGGGCCCCCGGGCACGGCAGCGGGGAGCACACCCAGCGTCCTGGGCGGGCTGATGGGATGCGGGCAGGTCCACTCCTCCTCATCTTCGGAGGACTGCGGTGGTGGGGGCGGCGGTGCAGCCTGCGTGGACGGCGGTGGCGGCGGCTCAAAGCGCAGGGGAAAGGGCATCTCCCTGGGGTGGTCTCCTCCGCCGCCACCCTGGTGGGGCGACGATGCCCCTCTGTGCTGCGAGTGCTGGGACGTCTGCTTGGAGTAGGCCTCCATGAAGGGGCGGGGCTTAGGCAGTGTGGACACGGGGTCCAGGGAGAAGCGCGGTGGGCACTGGTAGGCCGACGGGTCAGTCACTTCCGAGTAGCTGCGGCGGCCCTGGAAGCTGGCGCGGAGATGCTGGCTGGCCGGGCGGCACGAGTACGAGGCCGGGCCCGCCTCGCCCACGTCCAGCAGGGGCGAGCGGCGGTGCGTGTCGGGCGAGAGGCGCTGCAGCACGGGTGAGCGCCGCTGCTGGATGGGCGAGTGTTGCGCGGGCGGCTGCGGCGCCACCGGCGAGTGGCGCTGAGAGATGGGCGAGTGGCGCTGCGAACCGGGCGAGTGGCGCTGGTGGTGGATGGGAGAGTGCAGCTGGACTGCAAGCACACCGTTAACACAAATTGCATCAGTTTTTCAAACGCGGTTGAGAATTTCGATATCTGACAAGTTTCCTGTCTTGTAAAAGAAAACAAGTTGTGTGGCATCAGAAAGGCGGAGGTGTCAAAATGGATGCATCCTGTCGTGTCTCTGCAGACGACTCACCCGGACTGTGTTGCTCTTGCGAGGCTTTCCTCAGGATCTCCGTCTGCTCGGAGCTCAGCGCTCGCAGGCGGCTCAGCTCCTCCGTCAGCTCCGTGTAGGCCAGCGCCAGGTTGACCCTGGAAACGGAGACGCACGTATGGGCCTCTTCTCGTTCATGACCTCATTTGCCTTAAAGATGATTTTGCAAGATGCATCGGTAGTGTACATGCACGCAGGGTGAAGACGCTCCTTAATATCCGTTTCGAATCCAGGCTAAACTTAACTCCTCTGATTTTGGCGCCATCTTGTGGCATCTTAAAACATGTTCAAGAACTGCCATTAGGTGATTGTTTTTGTTGTCTGGAAATATTACTGGAATGCAAAGGAAATGCAACAAAAGTATTGAGACACCTGAAAAAAAAAAAAGTCAGTTTTGGACATAAATTCAGGGGCACCTGCAGGAAGTGAAAAATGGTGTTAAAAATTATATTTACAAGATAAAAATGTTTAAAATTGCTTATAAAAGTCTGATGTACGAGTTCTGTTTCCACAGCAAAATGTCCAATATATTACTTTTTCTCCCCAATTCCCATTTGCTCGTAAAAATGCTGAAATATCTTCTCAGTGAAGAGTTGTGCCGTTTACACTAAATGCTCCAAATTACAAGAAGGCTTCGAGGGGGGCTCTCAGTGGGAGGATGTGAAAGCAGTGAGTAAAACCAAGTCACAGCGGAAAGACGAGCGGCACACACACACACACACACACACACACACACACACACACACACACACACACACACACACACGCTCACCCTTTACTTTTATTCTTCTCCCCTTTGTTGGCTTTTCCCACCTCAAGTGGGCTGCGGTCGATTCTGTCTCTTGTTTCTCTTTCAATTTCATCTTTGTTTCGATTTTCCAGCCAATCGTGAAATGACTGCGACACGTATGACTTTTTGTCTCGGGCCATCTTTGCACCCCCTTCCAGCCCCTCCCTCCCTGACTTACTGCTCATCTCCCACCTTCTTGATCCACTCCACGTCACACTGCTTGCACGGCGACGACAGCTCCTGCCAAAGTAGAGTGTGAAATCAGCCGCACGAAAGCGTGAGGAATCTATTTCTATGAATGGATTGATTCTGTGAAGCATACGAAATATGACGCTCCAACTGGTGTGACCATCTCACCCACCTGGGGGCAGTATAAAACCGTCCATCCTCTCTTGGTTCATCAGTACAGCACTCATATTAGTTGCTCTATTTTTAGCATGTTCCTGAAGCTAGCTAAAAATGTGCTGTCCCTCACCCTGTCCCGTTGGCCGCCCTGAAGCTGCCTCACGTCCTCCTTGAGGCGCTGACACTGTGCCTTGAGCTCCTCCTCTCGCTGGCATGCTCCCTGCACCTCGTGCCGCGCCCCCTCCAGCTCGGCCTCCAGCCGCTGCACCTTCAGGTTGGACAGCGTGTCCAGGCTGCGTGAGCTCTGCAGCGTCATGGCTGGGCAGTCCAGCACTGCACCGACATTCGCAAAAACGAGATGAACAAAAGTATGTGTGTGTGTCGGCGAGCGCTCACACTCACTGTGCGCGTCGGGCCCCGCATGCAGCTGCAGGTACTGCATGTCTTTGCTGTGCAGCTGCAAGTTGAGCTTATGCACAGAATTGTCTCGTTGCCGGAGCGCCGCCTCCAGGCCCAGGATGCGCTCCACGTGCTTCTCCACCAAACCCGTCTGCAAGCACAAAGGTCACATGATCACTGCCGACAACGCTGCTATGCTGCAGACACAAGCGGGCCAAGACCATCTTGTCCAGGTCCCTCTGGAGGTTGCTCTTCTCCATGTGGATCTTCTCATAGGCTTGGATCACATCCTCCAGCTGCTCCTCACGCTCCTTCCTCTTCTGCAACTGCGAGGGCAAAGACGAGACGGAACAGCACACTTTTACTCCACTTTGTCCAACTTCTCCACCAAGAAGAAAAGGGGGGGGGGGGCTAAAACAGGCCAACAATGCAGCGAGGGAAATGTTACGCAAGAGTCCTTTTAGGAAATGCAGGCAGCAGCTCCAACATGTTCATCAGATTCAAGACTTAAAGGCGTCCCAGGACGCTTTGCCTTGTTTGCAGCGCGCCCTCATTAGGAGACTTGAAACTACAACAGACTTGTGGGACTACTTTATCAGGCCGTAGCTTTGTTTAATATTTTTTTAAGTACTTTAACGGCATCTTTTGGCACTTATAGGCAATTACAATTTTCTCTACGTATATAACAAACTGACCCTTGCCTGGCTCATTCATGGTTCTTTTTTTATTCCAATTTCAAACTTGCATTCCCACCTCATGCGTGAGGATATTGACCCTCTGCTGCAGATTGTCGTTCTCCGAGTGCAGCAACGCCGTCTCTTTGCTCTCAAAGGAGCAGTACGAATTGGCGTCTTCGGCAAACTCGCTGATCATCGGGAACTGAAAACACACAGCAGGAAATGTGTTAGGACGCGCTGAATCCAAAACGGATGGCTGATTTATTTGGATGTACTTTATTTATATCAAGTGTGACTTCACACGCTGTGACTGCGAGCTCCATTGACGGAGCTCGGGGGTGGAAAAAAAAAAAACACGTCTTACACGTTTTGCAACTGCAAAATTTTCTTTAGGGAGTATAAAAATATTACTGAGGATAACTACGACTTTTTTTTACCTCCTATTTATAAGATTTGTTTATCCATTCAAATCATTTCAACTTTAAACTGAGCAGCTCATTCCTATGCTGAATATTTTCAGATGAATCCAGTGTGCCAAAAAAAAAAGAACGAAAGTATGCATGTTGAGTTAATGGATGAATTCTGTTTGCAACATGAGTGCATCCGGAGAGTTAAAGTGGGGGCTCGTTGCCGACATGAGCGACGTGTTATGTAAGCAACATAAACGAGTGCATTTGCATTTAGAATGCCTTCCGTCAGCTTTGGGCGTTTTTTTAAAAAAAATTATTTCCTTTCTGCTACGGCTGCACGAGGACTGAGTTTAACTACCTTTTTCCATTTAGCCAAACTGTCTTTGCTCAGTTAAACAGCAAAAGGCACCGAGGGCCTCCAGGGAGCAACACTAGCAAAACGCTCAACTCTGAGAAAAAGAAAGTACAGCTTGAGCTCGAAATGTTCTCATTTACGGGGGGGGGGGGCTTTAGGTAGACTCCAAGTGTCATCCCACCCCCCTAAATGCGCATCAGTCTCTGTGGGGTTTGAGCACACTTGGTGGCGCTCTTGTCGAGGGAGTAAATAAAAAAAAATAAAAATCCCCTTTCTCCCAGTAGGTGGATCTGAGTCTTGAGGAAAACTGACTGAAAACCCACTCATTGTTTTTTTGGGTTTTTTTCTAGTAGTATTTCTTTAGAACCTGACTTTGAGCCGGAGGCGGCGTACCCCCCCTGGACTGACTGTGAGTCAATGGCAGTTTTTGCTTGCGGCTTGGCGTGCAGCAATTCCGGAGGGGGGGAGCGAGCATAATGGAATAGCGTAGGAGGGAGCAAAGAAAGCTGGCAGAACGCTAAAAGTAAACAGGGAGGCCCGTTTTCGATTCGGAGTGTGGAAATGAACAAAGGTGTTTTTCTAAGAAGTCCTCCACGAAGATGCCATTTTTGTTTACGAGGGCATCTTAGGCTACATTGACCACGACGTCGTGCGAGCGGTGATAGATTGAGACGGCGTTGCTATGGCAACCGCCCACATACACGGGGCTTATCACACTTAGTGAAAGCGAAACCCCCGGTGAAGCCGCGGCGCTGTCCGGTGCTGAAGTTGCAATATTTCAATTGAATTCAGTTGCATTGAAATGGAGCCAATAAGCTGCAGACTAAAAATGTAGTCAGCGTCTGGTGGGTGGGATACCATTTGCTCATCAACACTATTTCTTTCTTATCAAAAGGCCCATAGTTTGTTCCCGGCCAAATATGTTTTCGGAGGGTGTGAAGACAAGTTGTGATGAGTCACAAAGTTGAGCGTCTCCCATCTGCTCTGAGTCATGTGTCGACCTCGTGACTCGTTTTCACTTGTAATGTTTTTTTTCCGCCTACAAGTGGAGAGAGTGTGATGGGTCATTCGGCTAAAATCCAGAGATTTACTCCATCAGGATGCAAACGAGGTGACAAAAATGCTTTTTTTCTTGAGATACAACTCATAATTTGAGATATGAGTCAGACCCCCAGCCACTAGAGGGCAGCAGCAGATTGGGCCACCGTCAATCTACATAGGTTTCCTTGGAAATCTATTGACCTTTCCGTGGAAGGTCAATTTAAAAATAATTGACCTAATAAGTGTAAACAATAATTTTTTGCTTGCCAACACACAGCCAAACAGGAAGTAGTGCATTTACCTTAATCTCGTAGAGCTTCAGCTTCCTCTTGATGCTGCTGTTCTCGCGCTCTAGGCCGCCTAGCCGGCTCTTGATGTCCTGGTAGGCGGCGAACAGGGCAAAGTGAGAGGGGGAGTAGACGTCGGAGCTGAGGGGTGGCGAGCGCCATCCCACACCGCCGCAGCCATCTTCCTTCAGGCCAGCGCCGCCGCTGTTGCCGGCCCCGCCCAGCAGGCCCAGCTCGCCGCCGCCGAACAAAGACTGCATGTCCTCAACCTGAACACACACACACACACTCTCATTAAATATGAACCAATTTGCTTTCAAAGGAGACGCAAGCACATCTCGGCCTACTAAATTTGGCAGGACGGACTCGGTAGACTCTTGACCAAGTCAAGTATTTGTGGGGAACAGGCCGATTGCGAAATCAGTTTTGTAAGTAGACAGACAGAACTGCTGCTAATATGTAAATGAGATAAAAGAGGATTGGTCCGATGAGCAGAAACACCTGCTGCGGCCACTTCGCGCCGTGAGTCAGCCGTCGCCCCCGGAGCTATTTTCATCTGCTGCGTCCTCCACGCCGGTGCGGACCCCCCTCGGGCCCGCCTAGCAGCGAACTCATGGCGGCCGATGTGGCATAACTCAGAAACGTCGTATTTACTGGATGCGACCTAGCCGAATGACCCTTGACGACTATTCATTCTTCATCAGAATCGTTGTTTGTATAATGAGATGAATCGCTCAAGACGTTCTTTGTTTGCCAAATATTTGACCGGGTGTGTCTATTTGGAACACGGAGGCTCCAGTATCGATGTGCTAATCCAATCCAGCAGATCCATACACAGCGCCTCTCTGACCTTATTAAGTGAATCCGTCAAATGTTGTTTCATGGCTTGCAGGCACACAAATGGAATCCCTTCCATGATCTGTTCGTTTTAGACGACACTCGTGCCCTGTCCCGGCAAGCCAGGCTGCACCCTGGATTGGTTGCCAGCCAATCGCAAAAGCAAGCGGCTGACGTGTGCTTGCGGGAAAGTTCTCCTCAGAAGCAAATTCACACTGACTGCACTCTTGTGTTCCGTCTGACACGTTTTTGCACGTAAGCAAGCGCCTCCGCACACGCCCCCGCACACACGCTTTATGTATGTATGTATGTCGTTCATGCATTAGGCATGGATGTGAGCAGATGCCGCTGATGTTCAACTTGGAGGAAGTCACAGCTTTGAATGCAGATTGCTCTCGTGTGTGTTTTGAGGTTGTACGTGTGCCTTTGCGGGCGTCCTTGTCCAAGGGCGCTTTCCTTGTGCCTCTACGCTGCACAGAGAGGTGGATGGGGGGGGTTGATCACAGAAGGTGGTCCCTAGGGGGAGGAGGGGAATCTGACCTGTGAGTGTATTGACTCGAAAAAAATGCAGAAGTAAAAATGGATTTTGGACTGTCGATTGTTCTCGGTGTCACTTGCTATTATCGTGGTAACCACGGCAACCCGGGTGTCTTTTTTTTTCCCCCTGAGCCCACTGTGTCTTTATCACGAGATGGCGTGAACAGTCAAAGCGCTAATGACGTGACAGGGTAATGCTTGAATGAGCGGCGACATCGGCTGGATGGTGATGTCCGCTTGATTTCATTCCAGATATTAGACGGTGTCATCACGATTCTCTTGCAACTTACTGAACTTTATCCAGATGTTAGACTGGACTATCAGCACACTCTGTTTCTACTTCCCGCATTTTCATTCCAGCCAACCACAATAACGTAACGAAACGTTGCTGGGACCGACTGGGAAGCGCGAGTAGATATTTTTAGGCGCTCCGTTGGGGAATGCGGGCAGCCTGGCAAGCGGCGACAGGCAAGTGGGTTACCTGCATATTTTTTTGCAAAGCAGAAGAAAAGAAAAAGACTGAGCAGATCCCTGCTGAGCATGGGCAGATTATATGGAAGTAGACTACCAATAGTAGAAAGCAAAACGGGAGCACCACAGGGGGAAGATATTTTTGTTGGTTCCAGCGTCCAAAGTCATATCCAACATAACACTTTACACATTTGGTAGTCATGTGTCGCGTCCGTCTTAGTCATTGCATTCCAACGTCTCGTTCGGCCTTCGGGAGTTTCTTTGCTGCCTGAGCAATGGCCTTGCCTCCTCTGGCTTTCCTTTGTCTCGCCACCTCCTTCCTCCTGCCTGCTCAATTGCCTAGTTTGTCCTCTTTCCGGGTCGCCATGGTGATGGGAGGTTGTGCCGCCCGAGCGCCTCGGCTCGGTCGTAACTAATAGGGTGTCAGCGGAGGCTTTCAGACGGCCCGCCGGCATCCTCTCTCCTGGAAACTCGCTCTCGGAAAATCGGATGAGACTCGGTGGAGATCAGATTAGAGCTCGTCATGCATTGATCGAACATCTGGACAAATAATGGCATGGTAGACATGCTAACCGTTTCGCGACGGCTCTGCCCTTGTGAAAAGGCGGTGGCGGCAAATCCAAGTTATGCACGTGAGCGTCTTCCCACTCGAGCTACCAACGGCGGAGGTGTTGTTTCCACAAATCATCAAAGAGTCGCTTTTGGACGCCTGTGTCAGCACTGTCTTTGCACAACACAAGCCGCCTGACTGCCACTGTCTGGGCTGGGTGTCACATAAAAACCAACGACACCGAAAATAATTATTTGGGCCTTTAAGTGTGAAATTAAACAACCAACCTGACTTCCTCTGCGCATGCGTGTGTGCTGTACGTGTGGGAGCGAGCGTGTGTCGTGTGCCCAGAGGTGATGATGCAGCAGAGTGAGATAAATGATCTCATATGTTGTGTCAAAGCTCAGCCCCGCAGCTCCGCCGAGCGCTGGAGTCGCTCCCAAAAAATGTCTTTGCAAAAGTCTTGCTTGAGCGTTGCTACGTTTTTAGTGTTGTTAGCGCTTGCTATCGTAGTAACATTCAGAGTAGCATGGCCCCTGCCCGGCAGGGCTGCATAAAAAAAAAAAAAAACTGGAAATGCACCTGAGGAACAAGAACAAGGCCTGCTAGTTGACAGCTGGGGTATGATTTAGCTTCATTCCACAGAGTCGACACATCTGCTGCTTAGATAGCCATTTTCTCACCCTGATTGCGTCAACACCGTACAGACCCGCACACGTAAATGTTCAGATGGCATTAAGAGGCTCAAAATAAAAGCTGTCAAATCCTCTGCGATGACAACACGGATTAAAAAAAAACCCAAACGATTGCTCAGATGGCCTTGCTATTCTTCTCCTAACCACTAGAGGGCGTCCTTGACCACTATTCGGGGTTTTCTATGATTTGTTCAGATGCTCAATTGAGTTTTGTTTGTTTTATCTTTTGTCAGCTTTCATGCTTGCAAAGTTCGTATTTGTACTCAACTTTGTGACGTTCAAGACTGTTTTGAGCGCCTTTTGCAACTACTCCAGTCCCTAACGTGGGCTGTACTTTTGCAGGGTGCTCCTCTCCATCCTCCTCCTCATATCATCCTGCCTGCTTGTGCTTCTCATATTGTAACCATGTTCCAAAAGCACGTAGAAAAAAATACACACTGGAACGTTTTGTACCGGGACATGACGCTGTCTGCGCGCGTGCGTGTGTGCACGAGTGTATATATTGCAACAGCAAGCCAACATGGCTGCGCGTCCACGAGCAAAGATACGGGATGCAATTTGAACTCACGCTCTGATGTCGCGGACCGATCCGCCGTGAGGGCCATGGCCGGGTGCGGCGTGCGCCAAGCGGGCACGTAAGCGCGAGAAAAGGCGCTCTTTCCTCCTCCTCCTCTTTCTCCTCTTCGCTCTCCGGAGTGGCAGAATGGAAGCGACCGTAGAGCTAAGCACAACCACGCCGCCTGTAGTCGCTCGTGTGCGGTGCGGCTCAGCCTCACATCGTGCTCTGTGGATGAGGATGAGGAGGAGGATGAGGAGGAGGAGGATGCTGATGATGCTGATGATGTCGCCCGAATAGCAGCGTCAGTCTCTCTCGCTGGTGATGACGCCACATTCATTAAGACGACGAATGACCTATTTCATTATAATATTATTATGCAGTCTGCACAAAAGTAATGATGTCAACTCAGATGGGGCATAGATTGTCGGGACTTTTTTGTGATTGTCATCCCGACCACGTTTCATGTTGTATAGTAAAATTGACTTTAAGGGTTGAATTCTCAAAACAAGGGAAATGACCACAATGACCCTAAAATGGCAGCATCGAACCAAAATGGCAGACTGAGTGTTCTGTCAGCTACTCCTTTTGGACTTGTTGGTTTTATTTTGGGGGGAAAGCGAGCAGGGAAGCCAGCCAGTCAGGCAGCCTGTATAATAAATAACACGCTGGTGGGTGTTTCTTATGTAAGCGCCGCTATATAACCTGCTGCCTTGTGATGTTTCGCATCCCCTTATCCTCACTGATTCATCCCGGGCGTCGTTGTCAAGAAAAGATCACAGATTTACACCCCTGCTCAGATGTCAGAATGCGCTCAGTCAAAAATTAGCATCAGTAAAGAAAGCGCACCAGAAGGGGCATTCTTGCATTCTACTTTTATTCCACTGGATGGCAGTGCTCCTTGCAAAATGTCCAAATTACCTTAAATCGCCCATATTAAAACAATAGACTTTCTGTGTGTAAAGAAAAACGCGCGGAATGTCGCTCCAATTTGAGGCGTGTGTGAGTGTATATAAATATAAATATAGCCAATGAAGTACCGTAAACTAGTACGCCCATATCGCACACGTCGTTCTTCTCAGCGCTCACTTTCTTAAGAGACATGCTGCAGGGCAAAAATATATTTACACGTAAGGCCATGAACTGCAAAACCATGTATATTGATGGTGGATTGATGTTTTGAATTGATTTGTTTCCCTCTCGTGGTTACAGTCTGAAGCACATGCTTAAACAATTTTAAAATAAATTCTAATATAATAAAATAAAGTCTAATATAATATAATATAATATAATATAATATAATATAATATAATATAATATAATATAATATAATATAATATAATATAATATAATATAATATAATATAATATAATATAATATAATATATATAATATAATATATTTATTAGAATTTATATAAATATAAATATGAATTGGGCTCACTTTCTCATGAGCCATGCTGCGGGGCAGGAATACATGTCCACGTAAGGCACTGGACTGCGCAACCATGTGAATTGATAGTGAGCGGATGTTTTGTAAAGTACGCCCTCAGAGAATAGAGGTCCTCTGACATATCAATTGGCACCAGCACCGGGACCGGGACCGGCATCTGCATCGCTTTAGCCTCCCTCCCCGGGGTCCTGAGACCTTTGGGCTCTGGGCGCTGCCCCCACTGACCCGGTCCATAATACGGCCCAGCTCGTAGTAGGAATGCCAGCTGATGGAAAACTACTAGTGTGGGGAGGGGGGGGCGTGGAGTAATATAACCCCTCCTCAACACATTCTGCCCAGTGGAGAATTTTTGGTTGTACAGTTGAAAAAGTGGCCCACGGCACAGAAAAAAACGGTTAGGGCACTTGACTTGACTCCAAAACGTTACATGACAACGATTATATGTGCTTGCGTGTGCGCGCTCACTCATGTTTCGATGAACAACAACAAGGCGACGGCTTTGTGAAGACAATCCCGACTCAGCATCAGTTTACATAACACGAATGTGTGATGTCGAACGAAACACATTGTTCCCTGAGAGAAGCGTTTCGGTTCAAAACCAACTCTGGCAATTTTCCACAGAATCTTCTCCCGCCTATTCAGCCCATGAAGTCCATGCATGGCTGGGTTTCACTACCAGACAAAATGTTTCTGAGTATTTTGTCTCTTTTTGTTGACTTTTCAAAACATTAAGTAAATATTGAACAGAGCAGACGTGCTGCAAGCAACGTGAACTTGGGTTTAACTGAGGACATCACTTTGCCTTTGCGTGTTTATTACCACGTACACTTCCCACCACTTATGAGAGTTCCACCCTATTTTCATTATAACTGCACTATACAATAACAATAAAAACTCTTCTGTTCTGTTCTAGATATCCAAATGTTAAACGAGAATATACGGGTGCACGACTTTGTCAACGTTTCTGAACACCAAAGTAGGTCAAAGGTGACGCTGACCAGTTCCATGCAGACACTTAACAAACCATGCCACGCAGCTCCTATTGGCTCACCCGGAAAATAAATAGACAACGTAACCCCGCCTTTCACAGTTTCTATTGGTCCAACAGGGTGTAAATAAAGACAATCTCACCGCCTATTGGCTACTCGCCACTGCACTCCGCAGCTTCTATTGGCTCTTTTGGTCAATAAATTAAAAGCCCGGCCGCCGGTTGGCTATTCGCCGTTATCGCTTCAGCGATAGACAAGCAGCGATTCTGCTGCAGCCAGAACCAGCACTTCGGCAGCCGCGACCAGCTGGTACAGAATCAAACATGAAGTTCGTTCGCTATATTATGAAAAACGCCGCGCTGGCCAGTGTTCCGAAACACATCGAGCATTTCTCCAAATTCTCCCCTTCACCGCTCTCCATGAAGCAGTTTCTCGACTTCGGTGAGTGTCGGTCAGATTGAGATGCATGCAAACGACTAAAACTGGTATTTTCATCGCATTGCAAGGCATTGCAGATTGTGTTGCATGTGCGAAAAAATATAAATGCCATTTAATTCAATGTGCCGCAGTTGGATTGCCTCGCATGCTGGTCACTTGGTTTCATTATTGCGTCAGATATGGAAAGAGGCGGAGGTCTCAGGAATTTCTCTCGGACAACTTAGACGCCTACATATTATGTGTATGACTTGTGTGACGTCACGGCCACCACAGAATTGTTTGTAAAAGTACTCTCATGTATGATGTCATTTAAGGGCGTTGTAAAGAAAAAACAAAGAATTAATCTCCCAATGGTAACAAAAAATGTGGTGACCTGACATGCCAATAACCATTGCTTGGATGACATTCCAACTAAAATAAATATTTTCCACTCCCTGACACTTACAGTGATGCCATTTTGTATGTCCACGCAGGATCCATCAACGCCTGCGAGAAAACCTCCTTTGCCTTCTTGAGGCAGGAGCTGCCAGTGCGGTTGTCCAACATCATGAAGGAGATTAACCTGCTGCCCGACAAGCTGCTCACCACGCCCTCCGTACAAACCGTGCAAAGCTGGTCAGTGTTTGTGTGTCTTGTTTGAACAAGATACTTAATTATTCTGTAGACTAGACGCCGTTAGCAGCTTTAAATAATAGAAAAAGAAAGAAGACACTCAATGGATTCACCTCGCAAGCACTGGAGTCGATTTCCAACACACCGTCCACTTACGTCACACACTTGGTCGGAATAACAACGGCAGCCTTTGACCAAGTTGTGCTCTCTCCAGCTGGAGCAGCAACTGCAAACTTGGGGGAGGGGGAGAGAAAAGGGTGGGGGTTCCTCCTCGGCTGTGAACTTCAGCCCACTTTCTCCTTATGTGACCGCGTTTTCCTGCCATGCATGCGTTGATAGGTACGTTCAAAGTTTGATGGAGATCCTCGAATTCCTCCACAAGAACCCGGATGACCGCAAAGTTCTCGGCGAGTAAGTCCCATTTCGTCTGGTCGTCTGATCGATTTTGCAAATGTATTTATTTATTCAACGTGTTACTCGTCCTCCAGGTTCGTGGACGCCCTGGTGACCATTCGGAACCGGCACAACGATGTGGTGCCCACCATGGCTCAGGGTGTCATGGAATACAAGGAAGTCTTCCCGCAGGATGCCGTCACCAATCAGAACATCCAGTACTTCCTGGACCGCTTCTACATGAGCCGCATCTCCATCCGGATGCTCATCAACCAGCACAGTGCGTAACCGTGATGACGGATCCTGCCACCCTGTGAGTCCGGATGTATTGAAAGCTCTTCTTTGTCTCTCGCCAGCTCTCATTTTTGACGGCACCACCAACCCGGTACACCCCAACACCATCGGCAGCATCGACCCACACTGCCAGGTGGGCGACGTGGTGCAGGGTAAATGTTAGCCTTGTTTTGAGTTTGTGAAAAATTGATGCCAGCGGTTCGCTGTCTTTGTCGTCCTCTTGTGGCAACTAAGGGTACTTTACCCTGGAAACAAATGCAAAGACTTGAATTTGTGTATGGTAAAGCACAAATAAGACGACGGTGTTATTATTTGGCTTTCACTAAATGTATGTGTTAAAAAAAATCTCTGTTTTGTTTTTCAGATGCCTTCCATAGCGCCAAGATGCTGTGTGAAGAATACTATCTACACTCGCCTCCACTTCTTCTACAAGAGATCAACAGTGAGTGCTGTCGTCTGTCCATTTCCTCGATAACAAACTTCAGCTCGAGTTTGATCATCTTCACTTGCTTGATTGAAATTACGTGACCACGTTTGGTCTGGCGTCAAGGATCCTTTTTGGAGCATTGTTTGTTTTGTTTCTTTGAACGGATTCAAGGAATACAAGGAATTGAACACAAGAATAAACAGGGCAAGCTTTGCTTGTGTACACACTCGACGCAAAGTGCTCGGGCCAGATGGACCCCCCCTCCCTCCCCCTTCATGGAGGGCCTGCCGCTAAATTTAGCAGCACTCGAGCAAAAGTAATGGCCGAGCGGGCCGGACAAATATTGACGGAGATAATCAGCCTGCTGTGGTTGATGACATTTAAATGGCGATTTTTTTTTTTTTTTGTCCCCTGCTCAGTCAAGAAGACACGGCAGCCTATCAGCATCGTGTATGTGCCGTCGCATTTGTATCACATGCTGTTCGAGCTCTTCAAGGTAAATAAATCCTTCTTCCTCATGATACTGACCAATAGCATCGATTAACGATTGTCGTCATCAGAACGCCATGAGGGCGACCATCGAGACCCACGAGAACAGAGAGCTGCCGGCCATCCGGGTTTTGGTGTCTCTCGGAGGAGAGGACATGTCTATTAAGGTGCGTCGCCGTGGTTACTAGGAACGTAAACAAAAGAGAAGCTGACTCCAAAGTCAAAGCAAGTTGCTTTTCCTTCTTGGCAGGTGAGCGACAAGGGCGGCGGCGTTCCCTTCCGCCGCATCGAAAATCTCTTCAGCTACATGTACTCCACCGCCCCCACGCCGCAGATGGGAGAACACGCCCGACCGCCGCTGGTGCGTCCAACACATTACGTGACAACGGCCTTTCCCAACAGGAAAGTTTTTTTATTTTTTATTTTTTTATTTAAAGACGTTCTTCCTTGCACACAGGCCGGTTTCGGCTACGGGCTTCCCATCTCACGTCTCTACGCCAAATACTTCCAGGGCGACCTGCAGCTTTACTCCATGGAGGGTCACGGAACCGACGCCGTCATCTACTTGAAGGTCAGCTTCAAGAGATTTTTTTTTTTTTTGGGGTGGAATATTGGAATGTGTCAAACTGGTTTCCAGGCGCTGTCGACGGACTCCATTGAGAGGCTGCCGGTGTACAACAAGACGGCGCTGAGGAACTATAAAGTCAGTCAGGAGGCGGACGACTGGTGCATCCCCAGCAGAGAACCGCTGGACCTGAGCAACCACAAGGTGGGAAAGTGAAGCCAAGTCCTGGCCATCTGAAGCACTCCCTCCCGCCCCATCCCGAAAAAGCCATCCTGAACGTCTTTTAGCCCCGCCCCTCCCGCCATCATGGACCAATCAGACAAGTGCCTGCTCTCACTTGTCTTAGCAGTAGCGTGTCATTTTTGCCACGGATGGTCAGGGGAGGTTCGGGAGTCCGGCGAATGGAGTTGTCGGGTCAGAACAAGGAAGGTGCTGAGACAGAAGAAAAAAAAAAAAACATCTGTGAAGGACCCCAAAGCCCTTTTCTCGTGCACGCCTTTGAACAAACAGTCATGTGATGCTATCAGCAGCCATTGTGTTATCAATTTTATTCTTTTTAGCAGACTTCTTTGATGTGTCAAAGTCAAACTCTCCTTTATTGTCAATTCCTCCGCATGTCAAGACACACAAAGAGATCGAAATTACGTTTCTCACTATCCCAGGGCGACAAGACAGAGTTCACAACGCACATACAAGTAAACAACACAGGAAAAATAAAACAAGAAGTCAACATCAATGAACAATAAGAGTGATAGCATGCTAGCCGCTCCCGATGTACAGCAGAGTCCGGAAAGATGATAGTCAACCAGGCGACTGTGAACACGAGCACACAGCAGGCACGCACTGTCCGGTTTGTGGAACCTATCAGGCGAACACAACCCATCTTGTCGTCCCGCGAACGAACGTACGCCAGGAGAATGGAAGGCACGGCTGGGCGAGCTGGGTTGGCCGCAAGCCTGGCCCGACGTCTCCGCGCTCGCCCCTCTTCCGCTTCCGACGCATCCCAACAATGCTCCAGGACGGAGCAGTCCGAGCTCACGACGCAGTCCAACCAATTTGTCCAGTCCAAATCTTATTTTTATAACTGCACTCTTAGCTTGATGTGTTTGTAAATACTGTAAATATGACATAGAAGTTAATATTTAAAAAAAAAAGTGGAATACAACTAAATTGAGTCAAAGCAGTATTTTTGAGGCTCACTTGACAGTTTGCTAACCAGCGGGTGCCAGCTTCCATCCAAATGTGGCGACGGGCATCCAGTTGGTTGTGTCACCCAATGACTGTTGAAGAGCAAGTGTAACAGTTCAGGAGAAGAGTGTGAATGTGACACGGGGAGCCAGTGATTGCTACTGATGAATGACACACTCAACAGTGAGTAAGTGTGAAGCCGCGAAAATGTAATCTCAAGCATGACTGCACATGGTCATGGACGCCTCCTCCTCCTGGTTGTTATTTTTTTGCGTGAGACCAAGCAAAGCTCCTCCACTCGCCATACTTCCCAAAGGTATGCATTTCTGATCATCACTAAAAGAACACCATTACCACTGATTGCAGTTCTGAGAGGGTGTGCACACTTGTGCAATGCAAAAGAACAGTGAATTAATTTAGGAAGGAAGCTTGCAGCTATGCACGTAGCAGTTTATTTTATTTATATACACTTTGTGTAACATGAAGTACGAGAGCGCAGCTTGTTTACTTGGAGGATTTTCCTCAGTTGTCCACAAAACGGCGCAATTGCACCAGTATTGACTCGGCGCCACAAGTTTTTTGCTGATCCAGTCGTTTATTTTTTTTTTTTTTTTAACTTCTCGCCCATACAGTAAATGACCGCTTTAAGTCAGAGGGAAAATCCCACTTTTTTTCCTTTTATGGTGACGGGCAAACGTAGTTGCAGGCGCTCCCCCCCCCCCCCCACACAAAATTCCTCCTCCCACATCTGCGTGGTCTACTTCTCAGTCATCTCCAAAGTATGAAGCGTAGACTGGGAACGGTGCTTTGTAAAAGAGAATGTCGCTGACAAAAAATAACAACAACAAAAAAAACGTCCTCTTTCATGTTAGGGGCGTGGTTTGAGGTGAGCAAGCTGTGCTCCTATTGGCTGCGACAGTCTCTCCGACGTCCACGAGGAGGATCAGCCCGTCCGCCTTGAGCTTGTGTGCCAGTGACCAGGACACAAGGATGCAATTGTAAACTTGACATGGTCGCTTCTGTGGACACATTAACAAAACTTTTGCACAATTTGCTCATTCGAAAATGAGCGAGAGGAAAGTTGGCGTCGAGCAGTGAGGAGGAGTAGGGACGGCTCACCTGGGGACGCACGTTGGAGGTTCGCAGGAAACTCAAAGAGAGACGATGGCCGAACACGAGAGCCTCGAGTTCGGCATGGCTGACTTTGTTCTTCTGGACAACGTGACCATGGAGGACTTTATGGCAAACCTCAAGCTCAGGTGAGCGACATTTTAGCTTTTTTTTTTTTTTTTTTTGCAACAGGTGCTTCAGGCCAACAACCTCCCGGAAGTTCCATTTTGGGAGAGTCCAGTTAGTAGTGTGACGTCACAGAGGGGAGACCCTCTTAAGTTTGACGTCAGGAAAGTATAATTTGGTTGACACTTGACCTGCTGGCTTTGATGTACCTGAGTTTAATGCTAATGCATTAACAGGATAGTCACCATGATTATTTTAATCAGTTACAAAAAATGCAAAACGTTTGTTATTGTTTTTGCAGTCTCTTTAAAGTCTTAAAGCAGTCTTTAAAGTGTCCTTAAAGTAAAGCTGTTTACATGGTGACACAGCATTTGGCTGTTATGCTGCACACAAGTAATTCTGTATTTCGTTTTAAATGTTTTTAATTATCGTGTTTGTAAATACTTGTAAATATTGCCATCGTTGAACTCCTGAAAGAAAACAAAAATGCTGTTCACTTATTTTAGCTTATAAAACAATCACATCATGTATCACATTGCAGCTCAGTGCAATGAGAGATGAATCAAATTGATGTATTGCGACGATCCAAAAGATTATCATTTGATACCCCGACAATGAATGAACGTCTTGTGGGAAACATTTCAAGAGCGCTTGTTGATGTATTAAGCAGAGCTCGACAGTACGCACAGTAGCCAGACATCTAGCAAGCCAACGCCGGGCCTCATTTTCCCGCCTCTTGCCAGGTTCTGTCTGCTTGTTTTCCGCCCCGGCGGTGGCGTGTGCGGCTTGTTATTTGCTGAGGGCGTCACCAAGCGGGAGCGCTTTTTTTTTTTCTTCTTCTCCCCGTATTGCCAGCATGTGTGTGAGGGACCCGGTGGGCACGGCTGTGGAGTTAAGCGGTTCTGGTCTGGTGACAATCAAGATGGGAAATGGGCCCGGAGTGCACACCCATGCCTCAGTTTGAGCGAGTCCAACCTCGGAATAGCTTTTCTGGCCAGGTTTCCCGTCACTCCACGCCCGCCATGTTGCTTTGGAAAAAGACGGTTTGTGAGAGTGCAACGCTGCCCGCCCCTTTGGGACAGATGGCCTGCGGGATAAGTGGTTCTCCTTCCTGATTGGATGCTGCTCTCCAATGTCTTTGTAAGGCAGCGGCCCGCAAAGCAAATAATTACAGGATCGTCTGTTTGTTTTAGTCTCGCAGGAAGTCCTGGGAAGGGGGCGGGGCCAGCGCCGTCTGGCACGAGTAAACCTCACCAAGCAGCCGCTGCGAGGTTTCGACAACATTCTCTCACTTGCTCTTCCAGTGGAATGGCATTTCTGGAATGAATCACTTGCAGACGTGTGTGCCCGTGGCCTTGTGAGAGCCTGGAGTGATTTGACCTTTGAACTTTAGAGAGTTTAAAGGAGGACAGGAAGGAAAGTCGGCGTTTCCATCCCACTGTTGCTCCCCTGTGGCTTTTTTTAAGGATCACCTTCCTCCTTTCATCCACACAACGTCATTAAAGTAATCACGTGACCCGGGCGGGCCTTTTCCTTTTGTACCCGTCTTATCAGCTAAAGCGGCTCTGTTTACTTTCTCCCGTGGGCCTCCTTAGCAACAAAAGCGCCCCCGATAGCTCGCACGGGCCGCCTCTCAGACAACCTCCCCGATATAGTCGGGATTTGGCAACGGATGGCGCTTTGCGACTCCGTCTGGGCCCGCCTGCAGATTTCCTGCCTCTCCTCGACAACAGACGGATTCTTGCCCGGCGGGCCTGCCACGGTCCGGTCTCGCCGCAAGAATTTCCATACGAGCCTGAGTAATCGGAACCACATTACCGTTCTTATGTAAACACTAGCTGTGCTCGTGTTGTGTTATTCCCCCCCCCCCCCCTCACCAACACCACCAAAAAACCCACAGCTGGAGATGACAACTTTTGTTTTTTAACTGACGGGCATCACGTCATCCTGCCCGTCATCCATGCCGGATGGGCAGAGATCAGCTTAAGCCCCCTCGGACTCCAAACGGGAGCGACTGTGATTAAGTAGAACGCACGCAGATTATCTCCTGGCTCTTTATAATGCCTGATGTGACCCTGAAGTTGAAACCACACGTGTGTGATGATAGCGCGCCAACAAGGACCAACAACCTTGTCAGTGTGAACATTTTTTTTTTTTTTTTTGGAATGGCGAGTCCAAAGATAGAAAGTCAAAACCACACGCAGTAGTTTGGCCTGGGCGTATCTTTTTTAATGGTTGACTACTTCTTTTGACTTTTTCCTCATCACCCTCCTTCCTCCTCCTCCCTCTTCCTTCCATCACCAAGTCAAATGTTAAACTGTTTTCTGCCTCCGATTGAGGCCATAACAATGGAGTGGGCACACGGCAGCCGCCCAGCGGTGGCGGCAAGCCAAGCCACAATGGAGCTTTGAGTGGGGAAGCGTGTTAGCGTAGCCCAACAATGCTCCTGTTCTGCTCCGGCTGCTATGGAGGCGTTGTAGAGCGCTGATCATGTTAGCTAACCTAGCATCATCACTTCAGTGACAAGACTCTGAAAAGACATCACCAGCAGCCCTCAGCCTGGCTCGTTTGTCAAAGGGAGAGCGGTGAAGAAAGAGTCCATTCTTCTTCTGCGTCCACAATCTGGGATCCGATTGCTTTTTTGGAAGAGGAAGGAAACGGAAGGAGGTCAAGTAGCGGCCTGGAGGAGAGCGAGGAAAGACCACAGAGAGCTTCTTAAATGATGACGATGCAGCAGACCTTTTCTTAATTTTTTTTTTTTTTTTTTAAACCTGGTGACTACCCCAGCTGACTTTGTGAGACGTGAGGTTACACAATAAACTGAACTTTGTGGTCCACATCCTCTTGGACTAACCTGAAAGACTTCCATTGTTTCTTTGTTATATATTAACAGTATATCCTACACAAGTGAAGTTATTGCTTGCTTGCGTGATAATGGGGTCAAAAAATACTCCGGAAGTTTAAATGCACGATGCCTTAGAAAAGGATGCAGATAAATATATTTAGCAATTTTACATTTAATGGCTGTTCTTAAACGTTGCTTTTGGTCTTCAGGTTTGAGAAAGGACGAATCTACAGTTACATTGGCGAGGTGGTGGTGTCGGTCAACCCGTATCGCTCCATGGACATCTACGGCCGCGACGTGGTGGAGCAGTACAAAGGTCGTGAGCTCTACGAGAGGCCGCCGCACCTCTTTGCCATCGCCGACGCGGCCTACAAAGCTATGAAGAGACGCAACAAAGACACATGTATTGTCATCTCAGGTACACCATGAGGTGCAACGTGGCATTCAATGTTCTCTCACTACCAATGAAAAAGCACACGTTCAAAATACTTTAATTTGACCACCAAGGTGATTAAGTGACACCTTGTGGTCAGAAGTAGAACTACACTGCACTTCTCGAGGTCTGCCATATGAACTAAGATAAATGTGTAGTATATTTTTAAAGACACTTTAGGGTCTATAGTGCTGAGTCATTAAATATATATTTAAAATCGTGTGTCCCATTACTTTTGTTGCAGGGGAAAGCGGCGCCGGCAAGACAGAAGCGAGCAAGTACATCATGCAGTACATTGCCGCTATCACCAACCCCAACCAGCGGGCTGAGGTCGAGAGGTCAGTGAGATATAACGCCAGCTGGCGAGCCGCAAGCGGGCTAACCGACTCACCCCCCCCCCCTCCCTCCCTCCCTCCCTCCCTCCTTGCAGGGTGAAGAACATGCTCCTCAAGTCCAACTGTGTCCTGGAGGCTTTCGGCAATGCCAAGACCAACCGCAACGACAACTCCAGCCGATTTGGCAAGTACATGGACATCAACTTTGACTTCAAGGGAGACCCCATCGGCGGCCACATCAACAATTACCTGCTGGAGAAGGTCGGCCCACTCGACGTGGAAACTCATTAGCGTCTGTCTTACTGACGCCGTTTGTTTTTCCTCGCCAGTCAAGAGTGATTTTTCAGCAAGAAGGAGAAAGGAGCTTTCACTCCTTCTATCAGGTCGGTTTGTTTACTTATTCAAAAAAAAAAAAAAAAGATCTTTGTGACGTGTTTTTTTTGGTCAAGCTTCTGAAAGGAGCACCCGATGCTCTCCTGCGTACGCTGCACATCCAAAGGGACCCCAAACGCTACAACTACATCAAAGTGGGCGGCCAGATGAAGGTAATCGGGCGCAAGCGTGACATCATCAAGAACACGCCATCATCTCGCGCTTGGCCATCTGCAGTCGTGCATCAACGACAGCGCCGATTTCAAAGCCGTGGCCGACGCCATGAAAGTGATCGGCTTCACCGGGGACGAGGTCCTGACGGTCTACAAGATCCTGGCCACCATCTTGCACCTGGTAACGCCCCGCCCCCTTTTTTTTCCACTTCTGAGCTTGTTTGATGAATGAAACTCTCTCTCTCAGGGGAACTTGACGTTCGTCGTGGACGGCGACGTGACGTTGATCGAGAGCACCACGCTGGTGGCGGTGATGTCTGAGCTGCTTTCCACCCAGCAGGAAAACGTGGAGAAGGCTCTGCTCTTCCGCACCGTGGCCACGGGCCGCGACGTCATCGAGAAGCAGCACACGGCGCAGGAGGCCAACTACGGACGCGACGCCCTCGCCAAGGTGAGCTTTTTTTTAAATTATTTTTATTTCTGCTCACCCGTTGATCGTCCCTGAATTAGGCCATGTATGAGCGGCTCTTCTGTTGGATCGTGGGATGCATCAATGACATCATCGAGGTGAAGAACTACAACGCCAGGGTCCACGGGAAGGACACGGTCATCGGGGTGCTGGACATTTACGGCTTTGAGATCTTTCCGAACAACAGGTTTGAGATGTCCCCCAGCAACACTTTTGACAAGGCGGCGGCAAAGCACTATTTTTTCTTTCTTTGCCGGCGTCAGCTTCGAGCAGTTCTGCATCAACTATTGCAACGAGAAACTGCAGCAGCTCTTCATCCAGCTGGTGCTGAAGCAGGAGCAGGAGGAGTACCAGCGAGAAGGCATCCCGTGGAAACACGTATGGCTCCACTTTCACTTTGGCGCAGATCCCAGAAACAATTTTTGCCTATCACATCACGCTGCCCCCTGTTTAGATCGACTACTTCAACAATCAGATCATTGTGGACCTGGTGGAGCAGCAGCACAAGGGCATCATCTCCGTGCTGGACGAAGCTTGCATGAATGTGGGCAAAGTCACCGACGAGCTCTTCCTTCAGGGACTCAACGTCTTGCTGGCCAAGCACGCCCACTACACCAGCCGCAAGGTACGCAAAATCACAGCTGCAGACTTCCTGTTAGAACACTAGAGGGCGCCAGCTGTCAGGAAGAGAAATGTGAGAGCAATGGATGATGTCATGTGGGATGGGGGGCAGTGCAGATGTAAGTGCTTGGTAAACATATGCTTGTCAGGAAGGTCACCTACAAAGGTGGAATTCAACATTAAATAAAATCATGCTAGCTTGAGCTTGTGTAATTAATTCCACTTCCTTGATCACAAATAACAAAATAAATCGGATATTTTGTGGTCTACAGTTTAAAAAAAAAAAATCACTCGGTGCAATTAAGATGTCAACTTTATTATGCGCCTTGCGATGATGTCATTGAAGTGTCCTCTGCTCAACGGCGATGCCCCTCCCTTCCCTACTTTGTGTGCTCGTTATCCTGACCTTGTTTTATCACTTTCCGCCTACACACACACACACGCGTGCCATCACATTTAGTGAACCGGTGCCAAGTGCGTGTTAGCCTTCTGGGTTTTCACACCAGTTGAGAGCTGACGGGACTCGGGCCAACCGTGTTTCATGCTAACCGCTAGCACAGTGGTTGTTTAAGTAATCGCTAACCGATTAATTGTTTCCAGATCTCGTTTAAGGTCAAATTGTGCGACGTGTCGGTTGGCCGTTGGTAATTCCCGTCAGGCTTCCTCGCCGACATCACACCTCCGCTTACACATTGGGTTTAATTTCTCTCTGCACTGTCTCTTTCCCTTGCCATCACTCCGGCATCCAGCTCACTCCATCGTGATCTCCCGTGGCCTCGTTTGAAAGGCTTCGCCTCTCCTCGCCAGTCTTCACCCGCCACTGCCGCCACTTTCCGCTCCACTAAAGCAGTGTTGGCGTTTTTGCAATTTGCTCTTCTGCGACAACTTGAACACTCGGGTGAACACGGAGAGAATGACATCATCATCTTTTATCTACTTTCAGTGTCGAATGGCCAAAATGTATTCAAGTGTGCAAATAGATGACCTCTCAAGCAATTTTCAAAACACGGTGTCATCATCCAATCATAATAAACAAACTCGCATCATCTGTTGTCTTTGTCCAGCTCTCACCGACTGACAAGAGTTTGGAGTTTGACCGAGACTTTCGTATCCGACACTATGCCGGCGATGTGAGGTGAGTACGCGCACAAGTGTTTCAATGACATCATCAACTCGATGACAACCAAATGAAGAAATCACACGTGCTAAGCCTTCTTAACGCGCTCGCCTCCAGCTCATTTGTGCCGTTCAAGAGCCTCCCAGGAGAGGGAGGGGGGAGTGGTGGTCTCGATTGATCCCTAAGCAGCTACTTAGCGACGCCAGAGTAGGCCTGCTATTGCGCAACCGAACTCACTTAATAGGATTAACTTGTAGCAATAATGTGTTTGTGCTTCTTAACACCCCCCCCCCCCCCCCCCCCCCCCCCCCCCCCCCCCCCCCCCCCCCCCCCGCGCAGCTACTCTGTGGTGGGTTTCATCGACAAGAACAAAGACACTTTGTTTCAGGACTTCAAGAGGCTGCTCTACAACAGGTATCACACCTACTTCAAGTCAGAAGAAAAATAACCACATTCTATAACCTGGGTTTATTTTGGGCGTCCAGTTCCAACCGTGTGCTGAAGGCCATGTGGCCCGAGGGCAAGCTGAGCATCACGGAGGTCACCAAGCGGCCGCTCACCGCCGCCACACTCTTCAAAAACTCCATGATCTCCTTGGTGGAGAACCTGGCCAGCAAGGTGATGATTTTAACACCCCGCAAGGCCCCGCCTCTTTTGCTCATTCGCCGCCCATCTGCAGGAGCCCTACTATGTCCGCTGCATCAAGCCCAACGATGTCAAGTCGCCGCTGATCTTCGAGCGCGATCGTTGCCGCCACCAGGTGGAGTACCTGGGCCTGCTAGAGAACGTTCGCGTGCGCCGCGCCGGCTTTGCCTACAGACAGACCTACCCCAGATTCCTGCATAGGTAAAAAAAAATATATATATGAAGCAACTCTGTGAAAAATGCAAGCGCACTTGTTGTCTCGGCTTCTCCATCTGTTACGCTCACCCACTGGCCGGGCAGCATGAGGTCACCTCGATTACATCACAGCTTCGGGCCCTGACTCAGCCTGCTAAATGTCGAGGAAAGGATGCGTCAGATGTTTTCAAGGCGCCGGCGCCGCCTGCTTTGTTCGCGGTGTCAAGTGATGTCATGGTTGAGCCGCCGTGGACTCGAAACAGTTGTGAATCACACGTCTCATTACGGGAAGCGGCCAATGAGGCGCTATCATTCACATCAGGCACTAAGTGAGACGACTAAGGCTGACTTTGCCTATTACACCCAGACTTATTATCCCCATTTTCATACAGCTCCCAGGTGTCTTAATAAAATACCTAATATATAAGAATTTGTGACCATAACAAGCAAAAGCGTTGTGCCAATTTGATTGAGTGTGCCTAATCCTGCGTCCCACCCTCACAGGTACAAGATGATCTCCAAGTTCACGTGGCCCAACCACGACCTTCCCTCAGACAAGGAAGCGGTCAAGAAGCTCCTGCAGGGCTGCCGCTTTGACGACGACGTGGCCTACGGCAAGACCAAAGTATTTGTGCGCACGCCGCGCACGCTCTTCAACTTGGAGGAACAGCGCGCCGAGGTGCTCCTGAGGATCATCCTCTTCCTGCAGAAGGTGAGAGAGTCCACTTAGAAAGAAAGGCCTACTGATGTGCCTCCCCCATGTGACCAAAATGAATATTTAATAAATTCCAGTGCATCAGAGCACATCCCATAAAGTGTGTGCCTGTCAAAGCAGTGTGTCCCATAGATTCTCCTCAGGAATGCCTTTTCTCCCTCTTCTCCGCTCTTGGGGCATTCGCTGTCAGCGTGTCCAAGACTTTTTTTCTATTAAATTCCCTGTCGCCTTCTTCTTCGCAAACGGTCTTCATTCAGTAGATTGGGAAGTCAAATCCAGTTTAAGGAGACTTGACATCCAGACCGATCATTTTGTTACTGTTAGGCGGGAACCTTTGCCTTAGCTTGGGTGCCGAAGGAACCGGTCAATTCCTTTTCTTGCCATTGTAAATCCTGACAAGAGCGCAGTTAAAGCTCTCCCTTTTATGGGTAAATATGGAGGGCTGTGTCATCTGGGGGGGTCTTCAACGGGGCCTGATTAGACTCACCTTCGGTCCCCAGGGTGCTGTCTCGCCGCCATGTTGGAGCGCACGAGAGCGTGAGAACCCTCCCCTTCCTCCAACCCCACCTTAATGAGAACATTTCAACAGTAATGTGATTTACCGTCACTTGATGCTCTATGATTTGATTGCCCCTCCCCTCCAATTGACCTCCATGGCGCCCGCCCCTGCCCCACCACCACTTCCCACAGCGTTCAGCTTTAATTAGTGATCTGCTTGTATAAACGCAGGGCAGAGCAAAGCATTTTTTTTAAATAAAATATCACGATGAGTGCCGCAGACATCTCAGATTTATTTTAAAAATGCTTTATGTCTCCTTTTTGTCATATACGCGTGACAATGAGAACAAAATCTCCTAGGCAGGACGATTAAAATCAGAAAAATGAATTCCCGCCTGTCAGTGTGGCAGTACCTCATCTCATCGAGATAATTAGCAGTGTCGGGAATGAGACAGATTAGCCGTTGGCAACGTGACTCCTCATCCTCTTCTCCAATTATGACAGCGAGCTCACCAGGTGAAGACCACCTCCTGTGCCTTTTTAATATTCATGCGCTGGAAATGCGCTTCCTCCTTGCCGCCAGTCACCCACGCAATGAAATATTCATGATCTCTATCATGAGTGTTAATTTCATTTGCTACTTATGTGTTGGCATCGCCAGATCTGGAGGGGCACCATCGCCCGCATCCGGTACCGACGTATGCGGGCGGCACTGGTCATCCTTCAGGCCTACCGCCACTACAAGGTCAAGTCGTACATCCGCGAACTGAACCGCCGCTTCCACAGCGTGCGTTCCATGAGGGACCTCGGCCGTCACGTCAAGTGGCCCATGCCGCCCAAAGTGCTGCGCAAGTTCGAGGAGGCGCTGAGGAACATCTACAACAGGTACATGCGAGGGGGGGGTTTATCGCAAAGAAAACAAAATGCAGCTTCTCGGTTGGTGTTTTTTCAAAGCTGGCGGCGGCGGTGGGGTTGACCCCTAAACCGCTGGAGACTGACAAGGCCTCAGGTTTGTTTTCTCCTCCAGATGCGGCCCTTCGAAGCAGGTTTCTTTGTGCTCACAATGGGAATGGATTTTTTTTTCTCTTTCATTCCCTTCAGCGAGGACTTTGCGGTCAATTTTCCACTACTTTAATAAGATGTTTTGTTGTCTTCCTCTCTTTCTGCAGGTGGTGGGCTTGGACGATGATCAAGGGCCTCAGTGCAGAGGAGACCCTGCAGGTGAGGGCGAAGGTGGCCTGCCTGGAGGCCCTCAAAGGCCACAGGGTGGATTTGGGACTGCAGCGAGCCTGGGAAGGAAACTACCTGGTGAGTCGCCACACTGCTATCCATGCAGAGAAGTCAGATCTCAAACCTTTGTCTTTTTTTCTAGAAGCGAGACAGCCCCAATAGCACGGCGTCTTTCACGTTGGTCTCCAGCGAGCTGCAGCGCAAAGACAAATTCATGCGGGTTCTGTTTGCCTGCAACGTACGCAAGGTGGCTGGCAAACACGCAACGGCGACCTCGGCACCCCCAAGCCGGAATGACAAATCTGGTTTTTCGCAGATCAACCACTTCCACAAGGCGGAGGACCGAGCCGTGCTTATCACTGACCGCCACCTGTACAAGATGGACCCCCTCAAGCAGTACAAACCCATGAAGAGCATCCCCCTTTACAACGTACAACACTTTCATTTCGCTTCCACGTGCTGAAAATATTGGCGCTAAGTGCTAAGCTAACACCTGTGCAAAAACAACATGGGTGCCGTCTCAGTTCCTTTCCCGCCGTTGTCATGCCAACATCCCAGGAGACGGTGTCGCCATGGCGACCGAGCGGATCAGCTGATGTCTGGCGGCGAACGGCGCTCTTCCTCCTTCAGTTTCCCGGAGAGATTCGTTCATCTCCTTTTTCTGCCTTTTACCTTTTTTCTTTCCTGCTGTGCGGCCACTTTTGTTCAAAAGTATTTGGACTCACAGAATCTTGTCTTCTGTCACATTATGAGCTCCAAAACTACCAAAGAAAGACTAAACCTAAAAAAAATAAGTTTCTATTAAACAACAAAATGTATTGTAATGCGTGGGCAAGGAAATTCGCAGTGGCTTTTGCACGCAAATTTGACACGACAACATTCTACCTTGACAGGTGACGGGCATGAGCGTCTCGCCGGGCAAAGACCAGCTAGTGGTTTTCCATACCAAGGACAGCCGGGACCTGGTGGTGTGCCTGCAGGGCCTGGTGCCTGCCAACGAGAGCCGCATCGGAGAACTAGTGGGTGCACTGCTCAGCCACTTCAAGAGGTAACGTGTCTCCTCCTAGCATGACATTAGCATTGTTGTTAGCCAGCTAGCAGCAGAGTGAGAGGAATTTTATTCTCTCAATGAAAAAGTAGCGTCTGTCTAGATTCTCAACTGGTCACACACAAATGCCAAATGAAAACACTGGCAAGGAGCTGCTGTAGGCCACAGCTTCCGCCGAGACGCTCACACTGAAGTAAGCAGCATCTCACAAGTAGCTACATTTGTTTTTCTTTCATGTGCCCCCCCTCCCCTCATCCAATCCCAGCCCCACCTCAGCCTCACTTAACTCCATTCATTTCTGTGGAGGATATGAAATATTTAAAGATCTGCTACTGCAGCTGACTATTTTTAGAGCACACGCAGCCTCCCCCGTTCTCTCGCTTTTATTTTATGTGTATTGGAAAAGAACAGTGTGGACTGAAGTGACGGGACGTAGCTCTGTAAGCAATCGTCAATAGGGTTAGGGTTAGAGTCCAAATCTCGTTGGGGGGGGGGGCGTAGCGCTTGTCCTCGTTAGGGTTACGGCAAAGATGGAGCCCATCATATTTGAAAAACCATTCACACTTCGTAAACACTTTATTAGGTACACCTAAACGAGAAGCGGTTCAACCATCTGCTTTATTATTATTATCGATCAGCAAACCTTCATTGATTAAGGTGCCTTCAAGTACCGTGGGATTCTCCCGGCACGCCATACAATCAAAGTCTGTTCCACATTGCACCTAAAAGGTGAAGATTGAAACAGGGGGCATGTCAGCACTTTTGGAAGTTCATTTTAGCCTGCACCCGAATGGGCGAGCCACATAGACGCACAGAAGGAGAGAGAGAGTTGATTCGCTGTTCCTCACCAAGGTCACAGTGCTTTCTGCTGAATCGAGACTTTCTTTACTGATGCAAGCGATGCACTCCTCTTTCCACCATCCCCCTTGGCCTCGCCTTTCATCCTTACTTTCTTGGAGCACTGTCAGTCCCGCCCCTCTGCTCTCGCCCTCCATCTTGCATTCTCTCCTTTTGTCTATTTCCATCCTTGCCTTTTTTCCTATCAGCCTTTCTCTCCACTCGTCCCTCCTTTTACCCGTTCCCCCATCCGCCCTGCTCTCTCGCTTCCTAATCCACTTTGCCTCTCCTCCTCACCCATCCCCCTTTTCTTTCTTCCCCCTCCATGTTCCCTTTCTTCCCTCAAGCCACCAGCTGCGCCCCTTCTCCTCTTTTGTTTTTCACCTGACATTCTTTCCCATTCGTCTTTTGTCCCCCCCCCTTTTACTCTCGTTTCCTTTCCGGGTGCGCTGCGGATGCAGTTGCCATGACGACAGCTGCTTCCATGTCTGATCAGTAAGCAAGCCGTCTTATTTATTCCGAGTTTTCCCATGTAGGGGATGTGTTCACTTTTGTGACCAAACATTTCAAGGTCAGCACAGTGACATCATTCAATCGCTATGACCCGCACCTTACTCACACTTTACGAACGTCCATCTTTAATGGCCGCCATCTTCCTCTGTGTGACCTCCACGGGTGCGCACCTTCCGCCCAGCAACAGTGGTTCTACCTTCCCCCCCACGCCCAAGTACGATTAGCTCCATCGTCCGTCACCTCTCCAGTGTCGCTCTTTGCGTGTCACGCTCGCCTGATGACCTCATTTCCTCAGCGCCATCCATCAGGTCAGACACCTTTGCCATGCTATAGCGCCGCCGCCTCCTTGGCGAGCCTCACGTGTGTCATTTTCTTTCTCGGTCGTCTGACGACCTTCAGCGTAGAGACTTCGTTTGGTCCGCCAGCTTCCTTCTACATTACAAAAGTACATACTATAATGTGTTTTTTTTTTTAAATAGGGAAAATGACATGACTGTCATTGCTAATTGTTAGCCACCTAATGGCGATTTTCATCATATGCTAGCATTAAGCTAGTAGGGGCATCCTTAATTTGTTTTTCATAAGCAAGGTGTCATTCTTTATTTTTTTCAGTAGATGTGATTTTCCTGATCAATGAGTAACAGTAACAGCGGCAACACATTGGCACAAAAGCTCGTTTGACACCCCCCGCTGCTGCCGCCATCTGCCAAGTGTGATCGTCCCCCTCCAGAGACAGATGCCGGCGCTTTTTATGCATTTCCGGTTCTGCCTCACCTCCCACTCATCCGCTGAGGCGGCCCATTTGTTTAAGCGCAGCCCGTGCGGATTCCCGGCAACAACTGTTCATTGGCACGTGGTGTTAACCCGCTGGAAGACAGCCACTCGATTTCCACATGTCGCAAGCTCCCGCGGGGTCACATCACGTCGGCCCTTTTGTTTTTGCCCTCTTTGTTGTTTAAATGCGACCAAGTCACGACAGGTTAAGAAGGCAACACGTGAGCAGCTTCCACCATGCATGAATAAAATAAGAAGCCAATGACGCTCATCAAAAAACATCTTCTGCTGTTTGCAAGTGTAACTGCCCAAGGTGACAAAAACATGCTGTGGAGTCAAACAAAAAAAAAGATTTGAATCCATTAAAAAAAAACAACAACAACTCCCTTTTCCCTGAATTTAGCCAATATGAAACACAAAATGTCTCCCTGGGAGATTTGAATTTACCAACTTGCTCTATTTTTTGCTCAGTCAACACAAACACATGAATAACAAGCAGGATGAATTTCTAATTAGCATTTCCGTCCTTCATGTGCCCTTTGTCAGACTCGCGCCGTATACAGTAGAAACACGCATGCTAATTAGCTGTGCATAAATCAAACTAATGCGGAATAATCCACAATCTGCGCTCTTAATCCTTCACGGGAATTATAACCTTTTGATTGGCATTGAATCTTTGTAATTGTAGTTACGAGAGCGGAGGGGGAGAGACTGTTGGTCCCCGTCCAAAGTTGTGAAACGTGAGCTCATGCTGCAAAGTCAAACAACAGTGATGGGATGTTTGGTGGTTAAAATGCGATTGGGGGGAAGGAAAGAATTGATTTTCTAGTTTGAGAGCCCAGTCAAGTGAAAGTCTGCCTTGGGGGAGGTCACAGCAGCTCAGGCAGGAGACAAAGATCATCC
Source organism: Syngnathus floridae (assembly GCF_059516105.1). Lineage (NCBI taxonomy): Eukaryota > Metazoa > Chordata > Actinopteri > Syngnathiformes > Syngnathidae > Syngnathus > Syngnathus floridae. The sequence goes on along the minus strand of NC_142430.1, from coordinate 3,261,422 downwards.
CGTGTGACCTTAAAAAGAAGCTTTTTGTTCTAAATTCTGTTTATCGACACGTTGCGATTTCATTGTGTGATTTATTTCGAGACCAGTGTGTGTGTGTGTGTGTGTTTGTGTGTGTGTGTGTAATCCACACAGTGTTTGCCCTTCACGCCAAACACAGCATCCCTCTGGCATTTCACTAACACACACACACACACTCACACACACACACACACACACACACACACACACACACGCACGCACGCACACACGCAAAGTACCTTTGGCTGGCAGCCATGACAGATGGAGGAGTTGGGCTGGTGGAGGTTGCCATGGTAACCAGCAGCGAGTTTTCCCCTACGCTCCGACTGAAGCTAGATGCAGCGGCTCTGTGGAGGCGTGCCGTGTGGGAGGCGTGTTTGTGTTCATGATTTTGTGTGTGTCAGAGACTTGTTGTGGTTGCGTAACAAGTCGCTGTCATCAGGTTATGTGTTTGTGTTTTTCTGTGCGACAGCGAGCGCAGGAAGCTGCAGGTGAACGTCAACAGTCCCATCCACTGCAGCATGAACGGCCGCAAGTGCACAGTGGTGGTGGAGCCCAAAATCAACCAATCGCAGCCAGACTTCACCAAGAGCCGCTCCGGCTACGTGCTAGCCGTCCCCGCCAACTAACCGGCGGCCGGCGACGACGAAGCCCCCGAGCAACCCGGGAAGGTGATTGACTCGTTTGTTCTGGGCGCGGTTTACTGAATCGTCCAATCACAGCGTTGAAATGTTCCCACTGCTGGATCCATCCACTCGAGACATGTTCTTTTCTCTTTTTGTTTTTGTTTGCCGGGTGCAATATTGACTTTGTTCCGTTGTCAATCTGAGAATAAGTTGGGTATAAATTAACGAAGGGTTTAAAAGTGTTCATTTGAAATGATTGTCCTTGCCAAAGGTGTTTGTTGATGTTTTTCTTTTTTGTTGGGCTGTGTTGAGCACGTCCGAAATTTAAGAAAATTAAAAGTTAAACGTATTTAAAATATCCACGCTAAAAGAATCCCGATGTGCTAAAATCCAAAGCCCTCGATGTGTGACAGTCGTAAAGGGAGCCAAAGGTCGTCGACCTGCCCGTTGGCCTTTTTTAAAAATTTTTTTTTTTTTATCAGCCTTGGAAGCGACTCGCCGTCATGCCAAGTCTTTTCTCCTTCCTCCCTCCCCAAAATCCCAAGTTGGAAAGCATCCATGTCACATGACCCCCCTCCCTCTCTCCCTCCCGTGTTGCATGTGTGCCAACTGCGCGTCTTCCCTCGCCATCGCTCACGCGTGCGCCAAATTGCTCGCCGTTGGTTATTTATGGTCTCACGTGCCTCATTTGATAGCCTCTCTGCTTACATTTGTCATATTCTCATAGCAATAAACAGTAACATGCAGTACTTTTGCAGTCTCGTGTACAAATGTTTTCCCCGATGACTCGAGTGATATCGGATCTCACTCGTTATCGCCATGACAACGTCGCGTCCCGCCGGGCGAGCCCTTTAGTTGGCTGACGCTGCTGACTGGTTAGTACTGTTAGAGCTAATTGATTACCTAGCGCTTTTACGGAAAGCAAAAAAGCCACCCACGAGTGTCTGGAAGAATTTTATTTGGATTTTATCTTCATCACAGTACAAAGATAAATTAAAATAAGCCGAACTGAGACGTGATATCAGGAACAACAACTGTTTTTTTCCACCCCGTTTTTTGTTGTTGAAAAATGTAAGATTTTAATAAGCCCCTCCTCCCACAATGGTCTGTACACACACTTTCGCACCGCCGCTATTTACAAGTTACGCAACAACAGACACAAAATCATCAGTTTTGTCCAAGTTTTTTTTTTCCTTCAAGCTTGACTCGATGATGTGAGTGGATGAAAAAGATGCTTTTTATTTTGTTGATCTTGAAATGTGCTTTTTGCTTTTGTTTATCTCTTTTGGCACATTTCCGCTAAACAGGACAGTTGAAGTAGAAGAGGAAGATAAAAAAATATATATTTTCGGCGGGGGGGGTGAATCTTTCAAACACGGTAGACTCCAGTGATGTATTATTTTTCAATGATACGCATAAAAGCCTCCGTCGTAATCTTCAAATGTGACCTCCACTTTTAAGCACACTTGCAAGCCTTCCCTCTGTCGATTGACTTTATCAAATACTCATCAAATTTGATGCTGGCAATAAAATACAGGGGAGAAATGTGACCTCTTAAATATAAAAACTCAAACTGTTCGGGTAATAAAAACAAAAGGCACACAAAATTGACCCTGTGCGTGTCTAAGCAGCTGAGTAGGACAGATTTAAAAAAAAAAAAAACAGTATCACCAATGAAGCACTTTTTTGACTTTTCACTCCGCTTTATTCCTGTTTTTTTGACATCGTGGCGGTGGTGCTTGTCAGATTATTCCTGTGTGTCACCCGTGATAAATCCCTGACACTCAACCAGAAGCAATCTTCATTCCCCACCAAAGATGATAAACTCAAGCTAAAATGTTCATTGATGTGTAATGAGCCGCTAAAAGTCATTTGAGTGAGTAGATATCAGTGGAAGGGAGAGCGTGATGGAGGATATGGCACTCTTAACTGTCCATGATGAGCACGCTAAGGAGCAAAAAAGAAAATCAGCTTAGCAGGCAGAGCTAAAAACCAACACGAACGCAGATCATCAAGTCCAAAGAAGACGACGTTGCGCTAAAGTCGCTGGCACGCGTGCAAAAAACAATCATTCTAACCATCATCATCAAGTATTACAAAGAAAATGAGCTTTTTCCAGAAGATCCGTAAAGAAAAAGCAATAAATAAGCTCCACACAGGTGTGAAAACATCCACTAAATTGTCATAATAGGGGAAAAAAAAGACAGTCACTGTCTTCTGGTTGAGAAAAAGTCAGACAATGTAACAAATCTGTCCCAGCGTTCACTGCTTTGTCTGCCCCGAGAGAACGCTGGCCCCCCTCCTTAAAAAAAGAAAAAAAAATCCCCAAGCCTTAACGCCGCAGCTGACGTTCCGTCCCGGGCTCATCAAAGTCCACGCGAGTCCGCATAGACCGGGAGAGAGGATTTCATGGCCGTGGCATGACGACGAACGCCAGTCAGGCGATGGCCCTCCTGCAGGAACAAAACTCAGACTCAGAATACTCGATGGGGTTTAAGTCAAAAGCCATTTTCAAAGACTAGATTGCATGCACCCTAACCCCCCCCTCCTCACCGGTCCAGGCCGATAAGCAGGCGGCTGCGCTCCTCCTCCTTCTGGCTCTGGTTCTTGAGGTCGGCAAAGACCTGCGTGAAGTAGTGTGGGTCCGAGTTGATCTGCAGCATCTTGGTGCTCATTAAGTCGATGATGGACAGGCAGCGGTCCCAGAAGGCTTCCTTGGAGCTCTCCACCAGGAAGGGCTTGAGCGGGTAGGAGATCTCGTTGCCCATGTAGGAGTAGGACAGGTAGAGGCAGGTGAGCAACACGGCTTGCAGCTCGTGCTCGCCGGCCACCTCGGAGGAGACGACGTCGCGGCACAGCATGTAGACGAAGACCACGTTGGCAGGCGTGATGAAGCCCTGGTCCTGCCACCCCTGCAGCAGCAGGGAGCGGTCCACGCTGCGGAGCCACAGAACCGGCTCGGTGGGTGACAGGTGCTTGAGGCGGTAGCAGCGCCGGCAAAGGAAGTCGCCCAGGCAGCGCAGAAGCTCACTGGTGGACGCCTGCACGATCACCCGCTTGGGGGTCCCGGGGGTGGCGGCGACCACGGCCGGGGCCGGGGCCTTCTTGACCGAGGAGTTGTCGTTGGAGGCCTTGTTGCTTGGAGTGCTCTGGTCCTGCGCGAAGGACGACAGGTTGGCGCACGACTGCGACTTCTTCAGGTTCTCATTGTTCAGGTGGCTGACGTTGTTCTGGTAAGTCCCGTTGGGCTGCACCTTCTTGGAGCCCTTCTTCTTAGCCGACACAGCCACGATGCGCTTCCACGGCAGCACGTTGATGAGCGAGTGGCGCTTCAGGCCTTTGTCCTTGGCGTTCTTGCTGTTCTTTACCGCCGTGTAGTGGCCCACGGTGGCCGGCCCATCCTCAAACAGGGCCGCCTTGCGGTAGCTGGGCGACAGGGAGAGCACGGTTCCCATGGCAACGGCGGCGAGGAGACGACGCAAGATCTCGGGAGGGGACGGCGAGCGCCCTGTCTTGTCGCTCGGTTTTTCACTCTGCGGATGGCAACTGCCGGAGGCCAATCAGATCAATAATGAGACCAATCAAGGCGACCATACATTGCTTATACAGAAACGAAGCCCTGTTAGTTCGGGACCAAGCAGCTAGCCGTTAACTGCTAATTGGCTTTGAACTTCCTAACCTTTCTCTGTATCATCTTGAGATGTTTACTACCCTAGTTTACCAACTAGAATCTTCCATCACATTGCTGTTCCCGTTAATTCAGCTAGCTAAAACGAATTGAGAATTGGCTTTATACATATATATTTTCTTTCACTCCTATTTTTTTTTTTTTGTCCCTGAGGGTTATTAGCAGCACTGACTGGACTCTGCAGCAGCGCTGGAGTGATTCATGTAGAAACACACACACACACACACACACACACACACACACACACACACACACACACACACACACACACACACGCGCGCGCGTGAATCTTGCCGTAGAGATAATGGAAGATAATCACACTCAATAATATACCATATGTTTTTCCTGACTGAGCCACAATGTAAAAATAACAGAAATAAAACACACCCTATTACGGTAAATTCATATTTCAAAAGCACAACTGCATAATTAATGGCCAGTGGTTGAATAGTGCACTATCACTAAAACGGACGCCTGGAATGTAAACAGCGCCCATAAGGTCTAGTTGGGTATTATTAGTATTAGATATGGGATATCATTTTCATGAAACGAGGAGGTGAGTGTCTGTCGCTAATCGTTCTCACTGCAGTATACCAACCAAGCCGAACCTTTAGTCCACCATTGTGCATCATTTCAGCACCGTGATCCGTGATAAAATGTACAATTTAAACACCCAAAACCTAGTATAAAGCTTATTTTGACGAATTTTCAATGCTAATTCCGGCTCGCGGATGCTGTCCGTGGTCCTGAAGCTGGGCTCGCGCGTGGAAACGAGGCTATTTATAGCCACCACCGTGCAATTACACCCATACGAGTGAAAAGAGACATTCTTGCATCCTCACGTCAAAAAAAGAATGGATAAAATCCAGATTAAAATCCAAGCAAAAAGATGAATATGATGAAAATAAAGCTTACCAGCTTTCCGAATGACTGCGCAACGACGAAAACAAGCGTCTTCCCCCTCATGAACGGCGACTCACGAGCATCTCCGTTCGTTTAAAAGCCGCTGTGAGAACGAATAATCCTAAATGGTAAAATATTTGAAAAAAAAAAAAATCGACGGCAAATCACGCAGTGGATGCGCAGCGAGGATGTCGGATGAGGATCCTGCTGCTGCTTCTGGCCGTGATGATGCTGCGAGCTGGCTGATGTGCAGTGTAGTGTCGTGTCTTGTTGTGTTGTGCAGTGATGGTGCAAAGGCGGTGGTCCTCCTGAAGAGTGTCCACGCCACGCAGCCACTCGAAGAACGAGTGCATGCACGGAGCCCCGCAGGCGAGGTATAGAGTGCAACGTGCACCTGAACGCACCACCAAGCGTCCGGTGATTGGAGGACGTTGCCGTTTGACCCAATTTGAGGCACACTACCCGCCCCGAGGGCAAAATCAAGAGGAAATGTGCTCATTTGGTGTTTTGACACACGTCTTACCTCAATGGCAAATATTGATTGTCAAGATACGGTCATAAAACATATTGCACTTGATCAACCATAAAGATAAAAAAATGTTTTGCTTTTGGTTTCTTTCTTGTAAGAATCTAAAATTTAGACTTAAACAAAACAAGTTATCACTGCCACGGGGTTGTATTATTTTAATAACATGAGACATTACATAGCGTCATTTTCACTTCTGAATGCAATGAAATGCATATTGTATCTATAACTAAAATGGCGTATTATTCAACATCGTTCGTTTTTATTGTTACTGCAGGGGTGCCTTGAGTTAGTTAATTCAATCAGGCTCGTGAATTGCAAATCATCTTTCTCCATAGAAATAAAGAGGGGAAAATCTGTTCCAGCCACCACAAAAAAAAAAAAACACATTTCTCGCCGAGATGTAAACAAGGCATGGGAGAAAGGAAGGGCTTTGCCTAAAATGGAAGAAGGTGTGCCAAACTTGGCCACCTGGGGCAGTACAATAAAGGCATACAGATACAGTAAACATTGAAGCGAACTTCATTTCCCGACATGCACCCATCCCCATGACGTCACATCCTGCACGTACTTCTCATTCAGGCTACACTTTGAATAAGGAAGATGGCGGCTGCAGCAGTGGTCGAGTTTCAGAGAGCTCAGTCTCTCATTAGCACGGACCGCGACGCCTCCATCAACATTCTGCACTCGATAGGTACGAGTCATGCTTTTATTTGGAGGCTGGGAGTGCCGCTTTGCCACATGGGGGGCGTTTTCTTGCTGCTTTGTCGCCCGCGAACGGGGGCTAGTCGGGTAGCAGCGAGCCGGTTGTGCGGTGCTGACTCACTGTTGAGTGGGTGCTGGACGGACGTTAGCTCGTTAGCCCCTCTGCTAACAGGCCTGACGTCTCACGCAAGTCACGTTTTGACTCTTTATAAACATGTTTATTTACTCATACCAACCTGCTCGTATACATATTTGTATATGTGCCATTCGATTATCGGTGTTGCTAAATTGCTTGCAACGCTAGCCTGTCGTCACCGCGACAGTGATTGGTGAGGATGTGACATGTTTTGTTGTTGTTTTTATAGGTACAAAATGTTCTTCGCAATGACACGACAGCGCTTCACCAACGTTTATTTCGGATAGTTTGGTGTGTGCGTGTTTATAAAGCGTGTCCTCAGTCTCATGTATGTCATGTGTAAACAACGGCGAGGTTGCCCTCAAATTGCCTTGTCACAGCAGCGGACTTCAGCTGTCATCGAGCTCACCTCGTGTTTCTACTCACATGCTGTACGCTAGTACAGATGCTTGTCAAAAATAAGACGCAGGTCAAAGGGCAACAGTTATTGCCTGGAAATCTGATGATGATATTTGTAAAAAATAACCAGGGTGTGTTTGTAACGGTTTGGCGTTGGCAGTGAGGCGAGACGTCCAGGAGAACGATGAAGAAGCGGTCAGGGTCAAAGAGCAGAGCATCCTGGAGCTGGGAACGCTGCTGGCCAAGACGGGACAGGCGGCAGGTGAACTTGGAAACTCCAGCAACGTGTCATCTAATGCCTGTTTAACGATGCGCCCTGCCCTCCCCAGAACTCGGCGGCTTGCTGAAATTCGTGCGGCCGTTCCTGATCTCCATCAGCAAGGCCAAAGCGGCACGGCTGGTGCGCTCGCTGCTGGATTTGTTCCTGGACATGGAGGCAGCCACAGGTCAAGAGGTGGACCTGTGTCTGGAATGTATTGAATGGGCCAAGACGGAGAAGAGGACCTTCTTGCGACAAGCCCTTGAAGTAAAGACAAAAAAAAAAAGAATTGTGACTGTGCCTGAAAAAACACTGTATCTCAGCTTCATTTTTGCTGCTATTGATGTGATTCATGCTTTCTTCTCGTGCCTTCAGGCTCGACTGATCTCCCTCTATTTTGACACCAAGCGGTACCAGGAGGCCCTGGCGCTAGGTGGGTGCTCGCCTATTATCCGCCTTTTTTCCATCATTCTGGTCGTTCTCAACGGACGCTGGCACTTTCCTCAGGCTCTCAGCTGCTGCTGGAGCTGAAGAAGATGGATGACAAGGCCCTGCTGGTGGAGGTGCAGTTGCTGGAGAGCAAGACGTACCACGCCCTCAGTAACCTGCCCAAGGCCCGCGCCGCGCTCACCTCGGCACGCACCACCGCCAACGCCATCTACTGTCCTCCCAAGCTGCAGGCGGCGCTGGACATGCAGTCAGGTGGGAACCCCTCTTTATTTATAAATCGCCCATCCTTGCGTTCTACGTAGAACGTTTGTTGTGACGCGCCCAGGGATCATCCACGCGGCCGAGGAGAAGGACTGGAAGACGGCCTACTCTTACTTCTTCGAGGCCTTTGAGGGCTACGACTCCATCGACAGCCCGCGAGCCATCACCGCCCTCAAATACATGCTCCTCTGCAAGATTGTCCTCAGCTCGTACGCAGATGCTCAAACGTATCGGCGTCTCTCTTGTCCGGCTTTTAAATTTTCTTTTTTTTTTTTTCTTCATTGCAGACCAGAGGAGGTACAATCTCTGATCAGCGGGAAACTGGGCCTACGATACACCGGGCGCCAGGTAGGCTTCTTCCGCTCATCCAGACTCATTTTGTGTTGTTGGTTTGTACGCGTCAGTTGTTGCTTTCCCTCCTTGCAGACAGACGCATTGAAATGTGTGGCCCAGGCCAGCAAGAACAGATCATTAGCAGATTTTGAAAAGGTATCAAAAGCCTTGGGTCGCTCCACTCGTGTCCCGCGTGAGGTGTTGCTGTGATTTACGCCCCATCCCCTCCTGCAGGCCCTCACAGAGTACAGAGCAGAGCTGAGGGACGACCCCATCATCAACACGCACCTGGCCAAGCTGTACGACAACCTGCTGGAACAGAACCTCATCCGAGTTATCGAGCCCTTCTCCAGAGTTCAGGTGAGCCGCCACGTAGAATCGTGTGGAGGATTATTTTTTCAAGCAGTTTTATTATATCTTTTCCTCTTTTTTTTTCCCTTCCAGATAGAACATGTATCATCTCTTATCAAACTCTCAAAGGTAAGGTGACTTAAATCTATCAGCAACAGTTAAATTCTTGACTGATTCATTATCCATCTTTTTTATAGGGGGATGTAGAGCGCAAGCTGTCACAGATGATTCTGGATAAAAAGTTTCACGGTAAGGTCACAGTTATTAGGTTTGGTTAATGAATTGACACGAGCTACAAAATTCAATCAAAATGTTTTCCATCAGGCTACAACACTCACCAAGTGGATTATGTGCAATTGTTGACTGTTTTGTTTGTGTGGACCGGGCGGCCTCAGGAATCCTGGACCAGGGCGAAGGAGTGCTGATCATCTTTGAGGAGCCGCCCGTGGACAAAACGTACGAAGCCGCCTTGGAAACCATTCAGAACATGAGCAAAGTGGTCGATTCACTTTACAACAAAGCCAAGAAGCTGACATAGGTGAGCCATGTGTTTAAAAGCAACATTTTACATATGTCAAGTAGATGCTGAGTGTCTTTTCCCATCTCTGTCCACAGAGCAGGCTTGCGGCCGTGACCTGGAGGGAAGCGTGCGTGTGTTTTTGAGCAGCTTATGTAACATTTGAAGATGGGGACAAGGGAGAAGATGACTCAAGTGCGGCAAACAGGACCCCCCCCCACCACCACCACCACCACCACCATCCATCAGACACACCTCACCTCTCTCCCTCAATGGACAGTATCACATTTGTGTGGGTTTTTTTTTTTCCCCCTGGCCCTATTTTATTTTGATATTTCGTTTAAACTCAGCGGCCAAGCCAGGCCATCAGGGAATCTTATTGTACAACCACAATAAAAAGATTTAAAAGAAGAACAGTGCATAACATTTGAACCTCTTCAAGCTCTTTTCTAAAGAGCAGAAATGACAGTTTTTTGGTTTTTTTTTCCCTCCCCATTCCTGATTGTTCATGTTCTCTGTGGCTTTCAGAAGCACACTTGACTTTTTGGGGAAGGTTGGAATACTCAATTTTTGTTTTACCCCCCTCATTCATATCATTGCCAACAGTTTCAATCCCCGCTGTATTTCAGAAGTGTATTAAACTCACTATATTTGCTTTTGGTTTTGTGTTTTTGTAAAAAAACAAAAAAAAATAATAATTGTTGCCACATGCCTGCCCCCAACCGTGAATGCTCATGTATGTTTATAGAAGAGGCAAGAGGAAATTTCACCATGAGTGCCATGTCCCCTGGCGCTTGTCTGCCTCTTGTTGGGTTGCACCGTATAGAGTACCATCAGGCCAAAACATTTTTTTTTTTTTTGCCTCTCAGCATCCCTGACTTTGCTCTTCTCCATTGTTAGTTTCTAGCATTACCGTGATATGCTAGTAACCAAACAATTTGTATGTTTTTTTGTTGTTTTGTTTTTCTCTTACAAAGACATTTTCGAAATAAATATTTTGTATTTTAAAGGTATTTCTCCTGCCTCTTTAAATTTCATGGAATATCTTGGCAACTCTTGTCTTTAACAAAAAAATCTAAACGTCATTGTTAAATATTTATGAGTTTATGAAACAATAAAATGCATTCGGGGAAACAGTATAAGTGCATGTGGATATTTAAAAGGATAAAAACTGCCATGAAAGAATAATTTGTTATTTACTGTTTGCCGTGACGTCAGGAGTACTTGTTAGACACGTGACCACAAAGATCTCGGCTCATCTCGCGATATGTAGCCGCTGTCGCTTGCTTTGTAAGCGGAAGACAAATTTTACTTGCACTTAATCGTCGTAAACAAAATCTCAACATAAAGATGACGACGCGGGTAAGCATATCGCGAATAAACAGTTTCCGAATCAGCGCACCAATGTTACAAACGGGGGAGGTTAAAAGTGTTAACAAAAAGATGACTGAAAATGCTGTGGTGGCAAGAAGCACTTGTCATTCAAAAGTCGAATGTGGCAATTATCGTTTTGTCTGCCTCAAAAGAAGCTTGCGAGAAGGTTTAACTGCTTTTAATCTTTATTTTGAGCCGTGACTGTTTACGTCAGCAAACATTTTCAATTTCTGCTGCTACGTATGGACCTTGTGTTTCAATTTAGTATACTTTGGTTGTGAAACCATCATTCTTTGTGTTGAGTCTCAACATTAAACATCTAATATTCTTTCTGATTATTACGTGACGTTTGTCGAGTTTGGTTGGTATATTGAATCGCCAGCAAGGATTAATTTCCGGTTTGATTGGAGCAACTCATGACGTCACTACTAAGCATCATTAACTCAACTTTAGTAGTCAACGAAAGTTTTTAATGTTTTTTACAAATCTTTTGTCAGCTGATGCAAGCGGCGAGATGCCCGACGGATGAATTGTCCCTTACCAACTGTGCTGTAATCAACGAGAAGGAGCCACAGTTGGAGCAGTGAGTTCTTATTGCTAGACATAAGTCCGATTCTTTAACCAAACTGTTTTGACAATTGATAACATTTTCTTTCTGTTGCCTTCCTCTCAGACACGTGACTGTGCGCAACCTCACCCACAAGTACGTGTTCACCTTGAAGACGCACCCCAGCGTCAACTTGGGCAGCATCGCCTTCAGTCTCCCACAGGTACGGTCCAATCAAACTATGTGTGCTGACTCTTACTCATAACAAAGTGCTTTCTCTTCCTTCTAACGTGGCCTCCTCTTGGGCTGTCTCTAACCCTGGCCGCTGCTTCTTCACCAGCCCACAGGTACTCTCTAACTCTCTCTTCCTTCTATTCTTCTTCTGTTGGACTTGAAATCTGCTTCCCAAGCCGTTCACACGTCAGTATTGTGATAGCAATGAAAGTCTATCTTGTTCTCTGTTTTTCCTCATCATACAGAGAAAATGGGCCGGTCTGTCTATCGGACAAGAAGTAGAAGGTGAGTGAAAAAGACATGCGCATCTTGGCCACCTAGGGGCAGTATAACACAGTCATACAATGCAAAAAAAGAAAATCAAGTTTTCCTGCTGAATGGTTTGCTTTCCTTAATAATCCCGAATAACAAACTTCCAATAAGCAAAATTGTATATATCACGCAGTCTCCAACTACACGTTTGACAAGTCCAAGCAATGTATCGACTCCATGACGGTGGAAATCGACTTCCTGCAGAAGAAGAACGCCGACAGCAATCCCTACGACTCGGATGTGATGGCCAACGACGTTCTTCAGCAGTTTAACCAGCAGGCCTTCACCGCGGGACAGCAGGTAGCAGACGTTTGTCCGTGACACTCACTGAAATATATCGATCATTTTGTGTGACTGCTTTGTTTTTTTTTTCTTTTCTTAAAAAGTTTGTGTTTAAATTTGGCGATAAGCCATTTGATGTGCTGGTGAAAGATATGGAAGGTATGGACCCCAGCATCCTCAAGGGTGACCAGACCTCGCTTAAAAAACCAAAGGTGTCCTTTTTTTTTTTTTATTTCCCCCCACCCTTAATGTCTTGATACCTTCACAATGTTCCCGGCATCACGTTATCAATAATCACAATGCATCTTTCCCTCAGATTTCGATTGGCTTGTTGCTGCCAAACAGTCAGGTGATCTTTGAGAAAGCCGAGAGTTCGTCCATGACGCTGATTGGTGGGCTATCACTTTTGCCATTTGTACACTCAGCTACAAATTAATTAATTATGTCATACAATAATGAGGGAGGAAGGAATAAGTGGAAGGAATGACAATTCCCTACAATGCCACAAGGGAGCGCCAAATTCACATGTAGACTTTTCCCAGAACAAACACCACAAATATCTCACCTGTGGTAATAATAAATGTTTGTGCAACCGCCACACAGGGAAATCCAAGACCAGAGGGTCTCACCAATCCATCATCAGTCCTGACTGGAACTTTGAGAAGATGGGCATCGGAGGCCTCGATAAGGAGTTTTCGGTCATCTTCCGACGAGCTTTCGCCTCGCGCGTTTTCCCTCCAGATATCGTGGAACAGATGGGTGAGTTTCTTTTTTTTAGCGCCACCTGTTGCTCGGGCATGTACATGACAGGTAATATAATAGTGCATGTGTGGGCAGACTTGAACAAATAGTTTATTTAAATTATTTGAGCTAGAGTAACTTCTGTCAGCACCTGATTATGATGTCAAATCCATTCATGGGGTGTATAAATCCTTAAATCCAAATGAGGGGCGAAGACACCTTTGAAGGCGGATGTGTCATAATGTCGTAATTGGCGAGTTGCACGCAGGCTCGCGTCTGGTGGCTGCTGTCACATGATTCACAACTTTTTTATTTTTTTTGACTCATCTGCCTCTCTTCCTGACACATCAGTCCCGATCCTCAGGCTTGTCAGGACCCGTTCTAAGGAGAATTTTTTTCAGTGAACCCTTGCCGATTTGCTAATTGGCTTTCGTTTTAACTTTTTTTGTGGTGGGTCTTGGTCCCTTTCCGCCGAGTGTGCGCACACACACACGCGCATGCATACACACACACCGCTGCTGCTGACCTTTAGCCAAGCGCCAGTGCGCAGGAGTCTGCCTTTGGCTGTGTCCAGCTGGCCGCTGCGATGAGATGTTAGACCCTGATAGTGTGTCCCGCTAAAGGTAAAGATCTAATTGGCCTGCATGAGGAGGACAGGTGCTGACAGGCGAAGGAAGGCCTGGCGAGGGGCATCTGCAGCATTTTGGGCGTGAATATGAGGGAGTTTGACTCCCGCCGAGGTCACCCGGGCTTTGGCGCCGAAGACCACCTTCCACCTGGCCACTCCTTGCCTCCCTCCCTCTGCGGGTGCAAATGGCAGCTCAGATGTTTATCAGCTGGCCTCTCAATTAGCCCAAATGCCACCGCGCAGGTGCAAATGGCCGACCATGAAAGCCACACTGTCCGCCGAGGCCGACGTCACACTGCCACAACACACGAGTGTGTTGTGAAATGAACCTATCTTGAAATTTGGCTTATGGTTTAGATATGGACTCTCCCTTCTCGTGGGTGCAGGTTGCAAGCACGTGAAGGGCATCCTGCTCTACGGCCCGCCGGGGTGCGGCAAGACGCTGATGGCGCGGCAGATTGGCAAGATGCTCAACGCTCGCGAGCCCAAGATTGTTAACGGCCCCGAGATCCTCAACAAGTACGTGGGCGAGTCAGAGGCCAATGTGCGCAAGCTGTTTGCCGACCCCGAGGAGGAGCAGAAGAGGGTGAGATCTCTATCTACTTTTTCCTCTGCTTTTCACACATGCATTGACGTCAGTTCCCTCCAAACACGTAAGAAGTCATTTCGCTCGGAGTGGACAGATCTGCCCTTTCAGCGGAGCGTGATGATGATCACTCCTCAGTGTGGCGTGCAAGTGGAGGGGTCGGGCAGGCGGTGGTCCGTTTGGATAGTGGGACACTCGCCTGGAAACTCAGTCTTCACCACCTAATGAGGTGCTTCGCCCTCACGCACGCATTCGCAGCTGCTTTAAATGCTGCTCTGACAGGTGTGCGGACGGCGAAGGGGGGGAAAGCCCCTCGGCTTGTTGACTCTCTCCAGTAATGACGAAGGATGATAGAAGCGTGACATTTGACGTTTTCAGAATTTTCTTGTCGACTTTACGAAAGTAGTCGCAGCCCCGAAACTCGAAGTGATGCCTACAAAATGTTTACAAAATGTTATGTTGATCATGTCAAACTTTGCATTTAAATGTTTTTTTTTTGTTAGCTGGGCGCCAACAGCGGCCTGCACATCATCATCTTGGATGAGATCGACGCCATCTGCAAGCAGCGAGGGAGCATGGCGGGCAGCACGGGCGTGCACGACACAGTGGTCAACCAGCTGCTCTCCAAGATGGACGGCGTGGAGCAGCTCAACAACATCCTGGTCATTGGTAACACATCAACACTTCATGTAAAAGTTTTGCTTTAGCGTCATCTTGTGGTGTGGTGGGTTAGGCTTTTTATTATTATTATTTATCACAAGCTGTACTGCATCTGACTGGTCCATGGCCTCCCCAGGTATGACCAACAGGCCAGACCTGATCGATGAGGCTTTGCTGCGACCTGGAAGGCTGGAAGTCAAGATGGAGATCGGTAAGAGCGCGGAGGGATGACGCTCGGCTGGGCTTGGCATGATAGCGTCCACTTCCCTCTTTCAGGCTTGCCCGATGAGAAGGGTCGCCTTCAGATCCTCAACATCCACACGGCAAAGATGCGGCAGTTCAAGCTGATGGCCGGCGACGTGGACGTCAAGGAGTTGGCGGCGGAGACCAAAAACTACAGCGGGGCTGAGCTGGAGGGCCTGGTCAGGGCGGCGCAGTCCACTGCCATGAACAGACACATCAAGGTCAGACATTGAGGCTCGAACGAGCTGTTCTAGTTTCATTTAAAGACAAAACAAGACGTACAAGAGCAATTTAAGATAAAAAAATAATATATATATCTATATATAGAATTATTTGTAGGTTAACAGGTGGAATGTATGAATTATTGTGTGCTGTGTGTGTGTTATCCTGAGAAATTGTCTCCCAATCATTATAAAGTTCATGTCTACACAGCTGACAAAACACTTGCACACACACATCGCAGCAGATATTAGCGGGTGTTGACGTACGACGGACGAGACTTCTGGTGCCCCCGTGTGAGCTCATCGCCTGCGTCTTCTCCGGCTGACCTTTGCGCTCTGTTTGTGTAGTTGTCTGCTGGTAATGTGCACATCTCACTAGTGTGTGCGCGTGTGTGTGTGCTTGCTAGGCTAGCAACACGGTGGAGGTCAACATTGATACGGCGGAGAAGCTGCAAGTCAGCAGGATGGACTTCATGGCCTCGCTCAACAACGACATCAAACCTGTAAGTTGGAGGTTTCAAATCAAGTCCGGTTCAAGTCTCTAAGTTGACAACAGTGGTACAAATACTTGACTGCTTAGTTTGAATCTTCTAAAGACATCTAAAAGCATAGTCAAGAAATCCAAAAGTGTGCCGACTCGTCCGCAGGCATTCGGCACCAACCAGGAGGACTACGGCAGCTATATCATGAACGGCATCGTCCGCTGGGGTGACCCGGTGTCGGCTGTGCTGGAGGACGGCAAGCTGCTGGTGCAGCAGACAAACAACAGCGAACACACGCCGCTGGTGTCCGTGCTGCTGGAGGGTAAGGCACACGCTTGCGCTCAGCTCGGACCTGTGACAGACGTCTGTTGGGATTTGATCACTCAGGTCCGCCAAACAGCGGGAAGACGGCGTTGGCGGCTAAGATCGCCGAAGACTCGCAGTTCCCTTTCATCAAGATCTGCTCGCCTGACAAGATGATCGGACATTCGGAGATCGCCAAATGCCAGGCCATTAAAAAGGTCACTTCATTTGCATTCATTTCCCGGTGCAAATGTCTCTTATGTATTCTGAATTCTCTGCCGTTGCCAGATATTCGACGACGCCTACAAGTCTCAACTGAGCTGCGTGGTGGTGGACGACATCGAGCGCTTGCTGGGTATGCGGACGGCCATCGAGGCCTTTCGTGACATCCCACTTTTTTTTTTTCACGCCATCCCTCTTCTCCCGAGTTCAGACTACGTGCCCATCGGCCCTCGCTTCTCCAACCTGGTGCTGCAGGCTCTGCTGGTCCTCCTCAAGAAGCCTCCTCCCAAGGTAACTTCCGTCGGCGGCAGAGAGAGGGCAGCAGATTGCGCTTGCGGCAGCGGCCCGGCTGCGAGTGGCATGAGGGCCGCGGTTGTGGTAGGGGACGCTTGTTAGTGTTTGTTGTGCTTGGAGTGAATGGCGCGGCCGAGAGCCGTCCCTCGCTCTGGCTGCGCCCGCGGCCGCTTGCAGGCTTTGCCAATGAGCGAACGGCGCTCTGTATAGCCGCATGTGCATGAGAAGCGCTGGGCCCAGCGGGGCGCCGGGGGCCGGGGCGACACGGAGGAGAATGGCCTCTGTGAGAGATCCGGGACCTGGCAGCGCCGCCGCCTGTGTGGCACCTCATCTGCATGCAGCGTGGCAACCCCCCACGCCGCGGGGGTGCGGCCGGCGGCCATAATCCCCCTGTCTGCTCGCCACTCTCCTGCCGCTCCTTCTGCTGGTCCTCCTCCAGCTCGCCGGCTTAGCGCAGCGACAATTATTTTCTTTCTTCTCGCCTCATGTTTGTCTGTCGTCCTCGCGTCGTTCGCCCTCGCTTGCCCGTCTCCTCCGCTCTGCTTCACACGTCCGTCACGGCGACGTTTTGCTCTGCGGCGCCAATGCTTCAAATATCACCTTCAATCTTCTTCCAATTTACCAATTCAAATGACTTTTAACTGTCAGACCACCAAAAATCATCCACACGTTTTTGCTTTCAATAAAGAAAAATAGCCCCGTATTGTATGAAGCAAAATGAGTAAAAATTGACAATGCAACAACTTGAAAAATATTCAATTGTCTTTTCAGGGCCGTAAATTGCTGATCATAGGCACCAGCAGTCGCAAAGACGTCCTCCAGGAAATGGAGATGCTCAACGCTTTCAGCACCACCGTCCATGTTCCCAACATCTCCACCGGCGAGCAGCTGGTCGAAGCCCTGGAGGTAACACACACACGCACACATACACGAATATATTAAAACTCGTGGCTGAGATGTTTGTTCTTCTCAAGCTGCTGGGAAGCTTCCAGGAGAAGGAGAGGGCGGCCATCGCCAACGCCGTCAAGGACCAGTGCCTTTGGATCGGCATCAAGAAGTTAATCATCCTCATTGAGATGGCCACACAGGTATGAGAGCGAACGCGAGCGTGAACGAGATTTGATTCAACTCCCCAAAAGATTTTTTAGTTGCAGTTTTCACGATATAGCTATTACTGGTGGAGAAAGTGTTGAATTGATTTGTCCTGGTCTCATTTTTTATCACACAAAAATCTGGCATTTGTAAAGGGGTGTGTAGACTTTTTATATTAACTGTGCATACACGTTTGGCTCTTGAGCGGTATTGAATTATAGTCGATAAAAGATGATTGCAATAAAGTCAGTCGCGGCAAGTCGCACGCCAAGGACTTGGGCGTCCCACCCTCTGCGCTCGAAAGCGCTCGCCGTCGTGTTCTCCGGGCGTTCGTCCTCCACATCTGGTCGCCAGAGCGTCGTCCTCGCCGCACCGCTGCTCACAAACCGCCATGTGTTGAGTCCAATGAAAAATGTGCGCGGCTTTGCCTAATGATTTGTTGCGAACTCTTCTCGGTCACCACTTCCAGTACGCTCAACGTCCAAGTGGCGCTCACGTGTCCTGACTCACGGGGACATTTTGCCAAAAGTCCCCTAGTCTCCCGCGGCGTCTTCGAGCGAGGCAGGTTGAACCAACATATGACTTTAATTCACGGGGACGCAGCCCCCTCCCAGAGGTTTGTCATATGGCCCGCAGGGGCTCGCGGTTTGGCCTTCTTTGATACGTTTTTTTGTTCTTTCTTGAGAATTTTGGTTTGACTCCAAGCATTTGCAATGCTCTAAAAGTGTAGACCCCAAAAAGTTTGAGAACTCAGGTGTGCCAGGACTCGCCGAGAATTTATTTTTCGTCGCCACGGCAACAATGACTTCCTCGTGCGATTTTGGGATGGACAAACGACTCCGCGTTGTTGAGGATCGATGGCGACGGTAAGTTGCTTACTTTTTTCCTCTTTTGTGTGCTTTGTAGATGGACGCCCACTACAGAGTTAGCAAGTTCTTGAGTCTGCTGCGAGATGAGGGACTGTAAGTGTTTGGGCTCGGGGCGAGCTCAGGGGCGCGAAGCACTAAAGCAGGCAACGTTCAGTCTGACTCTGCTTGTAAAATTCCTGGAAGATGGATTCTTTGAGTAGAGGGAATAAACCAAAAAAATGGGAGGGGGGGAGCAGTGAGACAGAAATGCAGAATGATTCGCTTTGACACATTTTCAGAAATAGGCAGCTAACTTAGAGATTTTCCTTTAATTCCTTTGGGATTGAATTAATTTGACGTCGACTGTACAAAACTTGCTTTGTGATCTCGGCCCTTGAATTCAAACATCGTAATTGTTTCGAACACTCACATGACCGCCATGTTGTCCTCATTTCTTTCTCTAGACTGGGTTCCTTTGTGCCAATGTAGAGAAGCCACAAAAACAACAGGTAAGAAGCCCAAAAACGTTTCAATTTTGCACTGAATGATTTGTAGTCTTGTTGTTACTGACACAATGATGGTGACTCAGATAAAGTCTACTTGTTTTTGCCTTTAGATAAAGACCAACGTCCTCCTGTCTTGACGCGTCTCTCACACACCACAAAAATTTTTTGTGGAAGAGCGATATGAACTGGATCTGTGTATATTGTAATTGTTGATGATCAGTGAGCTTTTTTTATGGAAAAACAAGACATTTGTGCTCCAGATCATTCCGCACGCCTCAATGTCTTATGCTGTTGACTTACCTTTTTGTTTTATGAATAAATTAATCATCAGACTAAAACAGTGTTTGTCTTTCGAAAGTATGAGAGAGTCACTGAGATGCAAAAAAACCCCCTCCAAAACAACGTTGTCGTTCAAATATATAATCTTGGTTCAGTCATACACATATATATATATACATTGTATAATAAATAATATTTATAAAAACATAACATTTACGATTATAAAATCAAGAGGGAATTATTCACTTTTACAACATTTGTACAAAACTTTGGATATAGCGGGTGGTAAAGGAAGCCTGTGTGTGGGAAGATGCTAAGCTAAGCTAGCGCACGTGTCAGCTACATTTGCGCCACTATGTTGAATACATGTCTGCAAATCTTGCAGGTTTGCAGCCACTCCCCCTCCCCTTTTTGCAAAAAAACACCATCATTCTTGTGCTTTTGCCTCTTTGCGGCCAGATTGCGGCAGGATCTCCGATCGCTTGCGTCACAACCAGTTTAGTAGAAAAAAAACAAAAGAGAAATCCTTGTTGCGATTCTGCAGAGTGGAGTTTGGCTGTAATGTGGAATGAGCTTGCCTGTTCGCACACATGCTCCCTCCTACATACCTGTAGTCCCGGCCCAATGCTAATATGTCAGCAATGCAGGGGCCGCGTTAGTGTCTCTCATCCGCTCAGTAGTTTTGAACACCCGCAGTCCCGTTTCAGTAGTTAACGCGCTGAGGCCCGGGCCGGCCTGGCCTGGCTCGGCCCGGCCTGGCCCGCTTCCCCAGGCCACCCTGCTCAAGTCACCTTTTTTTGTTTTTAAGAGGTTGATTTAGTTTTAAAAGCAGTCCAATGCTGCAAAAAAAGAATTTAGCTTTGGGGTGAATTTTCATGATGAACCAAGTTGCATTCAAGAGATTGAAGTGCATTTTAGGTTCAGCCTGAAATTTCACAAATTTCTTAAACTTCCAAAGCAAATAGTCTTGTGTTGTTTGTTTTTGACTGCATCTGTGTGTTACTGTACATGTGATTGGCACAGAGGGGAAATAAATAAAGACAATGGGGGAGGTGAAGCTAGGGGAAGGTCAGAAGCGTCCACCGGGTCAGGGACCGGATGTTGGCTACAAAATAGGCGGGATGCCGTGCAGGAACCCCGAAAGGTTCGTAGTCCAGTCCACCCGCGCCCGTTGGTTCATTTGCACGTGTGTACGTCGTAAACGCGCAGGCACTCCTGGCAGCTGACGTAGCAACACCAGTGGAAGATGCAGTGGCACTTCTCCTTGCGCTTCTCAGTCCGGGTGTTATGCCCGCGACCGCAGCACAGCAGGTCGCAGCCCTCGATGCCGTGCGACGACACGTTGCAGGCACGGTCCCGTGTCCCGAAGGAGCCCGTCTCCTGGTTGGGCTCGCAGAAGTTAGGCGAGCCCTCGTAGTAGACCAGGTCGCGCTCGGTGGGGTGCTTGAAGAAGGCGTACTTGACGCGTAGGGTCTCCACCCAGCCGCGGGACTCGCGGTGCTTCTCCACCACCATCTCGGAGGCGCTGTCGTACTTGTCCTTCAGGTAGTCGCCCAGGATGCGGAAGTCGGGCTGGGCCCACCAGCACGTCTTCACCTCACAGCTCCCGGACAGGCCGTGACACTTGCAACGTAGATGCACGTGGTCCAGGATGGTCTGGGCGACACACAACACGACATTGTTTGAGTGTCAATGCGATGATACTACTCTGGAACAGAGATGGAATCTGAGCTAGAAACATTCCAAGGCCTGCGGTCATGCATACTTGACACTTACAGACAAAAGTTTCATCAGCGGATTTGATCGTGGTGAGAAGTCACCACGTAGGAATCCATTTTTGTGCATGCAGAAGTTTGATCAAAGTTTGACAGTCTCTTCTACCATTTTGATGTTCTTAACAGGGAAGAGATTTGTGATTTTTGTTTTTTTACCGTGCGTCCCGCTTCGTTGTTGTGCCGATTCATGGCCGAACGGGCGTCTGGTCGGTTCTCCCGGGCGTCCGCGAACTCCCGGGAGACCAGCACGCCAAACTCGGCGTCCTCGCTGCAGCCACCCCACTTCCAGCCCTCTCCGGGCGGTCCCTTGTGGTGGGAGTCGCAGCCGCACATGGTGGACGTACCCTCGGCGCAGGATCGCGTCACGGCGAAGGCCACGCCGGCCGAAGCGATGGCGTGGACAAATGCTGACTCTCTGGTTGCTGCGGGAGACGGAGGCCGGGCAGCAAACAGGCGCGGGCGGGGAGGGGAGAGAGAGAGAAGGGATAGAGTGTGTCAATCGTGTTAAACATGGTCAAGAGCAAATGTGAGCTCTGCCAGAATCCAGACGCTGCTATTCAAAGTACTTTCCTTCGACCCAACTCTGATCACGACAAAGAGGATGCTCACTTGAGGATTTTCATTGCCCCCACTAGATCGTAACCTCAAAGATATCTGAGAGTCTAGATGGTTAACGAGAATCCCCATGATGAGCTCTTCTCTCCACATCTCACTGGACAATAAAGGACTGTAAACACTTTGTTTACCTCGGGATGAGTGAGGACTCCTGAAAAAAGCCGAGTCCCTGCAGTGACATTAGCCCTTTGTGGCGGTGTCAGGGGGGCCTTAGCGCTCAGTGGGATCTCATGACCTCCTGTCATCCCTGAGGTGTGCTGCTTTGCATCTGGATAGTGTTTCAGGAATGTTGTCACCCCTTCCCCTCTACCCCAGTGCCCAAGGCTTTCAGGTGAAACCTAGCAGCACGTCAGCCCATTTTCTTTGCCGACGACCCCTTTGAAGGCAGCGGCTCATTATGTAAGGCGACACCATTGTTTCATAATCGCGGCACACTTGTTGTCTGTGGCTCTGCCATGACACACTGGATGATAACCTGTAGTGGTGCTGGGGGTCAGGTAGAGCCAGAAATTCCAAGAGCATGAGTTTGCCACCCACTCCGTTGGATCCCAACCGGGTCGTGCTCATGGGTAAGGCTGGCGCTGGTGCTCATCAATTCCCCATTGTGTCACACTGTGTTATCCACACAAAGAACCCAGTGACTGGTGGCCCCACCTCCCCACTCTGGCGTTCCCTAAACTCCCTTAACGTTGTAAGGCTCCAACCTCGGTATGTTCGCCGAGACCACATCCAGGCCAGGTTGGGAGAGATTTAGCCTGTTCATGACAGAGTCAAAAGGGCGTGTGAATGGGGCGTCCGTGGGAGCCGGACTGTGTGAGGCGCGCACCGGCCTTCATGCACAGTAGGGGTTGAGCGGAGCCCCCCGGCCCTTTTCTATTGCCTGTAATCTCATTTGGGTCCCCGCTCTCCTTTTGAGTTGACGGAGGAGCTTGGACTGCTTGCGCTGCCCACATTCATTTGCTTGTGACACACACACACACAATCTGATTCTTTCCCAATCGGCGGCAACACAAGCATCCTTCCCAACCAACGACTCCAAGGCCTCATCCCACTGTCGCCCTATCCCGGACGCTTAATATTCCGTATGTGAGCCACCTGATGAATGTGTGCAGTGTTTCACTGATGCTTGACTGGGAACCTCTTTAATAATTAATACAGTGAAGCTGTAAACGGGCAAAAGGTGGAGAGGACAAATCTGGATGTGAGCAGAATGTGTCGGTGCTTGTGTCTGCATTGGCTGCAGCTTGGAAAGGTGTCTATTATTGTAATTGCCCCAGTTAGTGTTTTGGCAGCAGAAGTACAGTTCGCAGCCCTGTGCCTCAGGCTGCAAATTGTTCTCTGTTACATGTGGAGGTTTTGTAACGGCTTGCAATAGCCTTTCTGAACCCGTCGCCACGCATGAGTCAACCCCCCTCCCACCCCACCGTGACACAAACACACAAGGCCGGTCGGCGTACCTTTATCCAGCACTGGTCCGAAGATGGCCAGGTTGTCTTTAATGGTAGTGCAGTTCCAGCGGCGCCCGCGGAACTGGTGTTGACACTCCTGGATGCCCAGTTTGACTCCCTCGGCCACACTGGGCATGATCTCGATGTAGTTGCGGCAGAAGCGCAGCTGCTTGGGCACCAGGCCCGGGATGGAGCCGCACAGGATGGGTTGGGAGCCCAAAGATGAGTACTGCTGCCCCAGGGCCAGCGACCTGGGTTGGGGGGGGGTACAGCGACAATGTCAGCCGCTACCAACAAATCAAGGCAATCAGGTATTTGATTATGCTCATTTTTTAAAATTGTGTCTGTAAGCCCAATTGCTTCATTTTGTGTCCTCCATGAACTTCCTGCATTCCCAATAATGGTGAGAGGGTGGGGTGTGATGGAAACCTGCCGCACCACAACAGCAGACTCCTTCAATTCTGACAGCGCAAACATTCATGGTGAGTCACCAATACTGACAGCTCCTGTTTATTTATTGGAAGACCAAGGCTATGCTTCTCAGTCAGTCAGGGGTTGGATGGGAGTCTTTGACATGTCGGGGATCTTAAGACATCATTTCATCCAGACATGCAAGAACAATTGAATGCTTCCAAAGAGCTGATGTCATAGTTACAAATTCAGATCACAAAGTCAAGTGTGAAGACCCACCGCCCCCCTGAGCTAGAACTTTGAGCAGCTGTCTTGTTTTCCCTCCCCCAACAGATTCTGATGTGATTTCGGACCTTGTGTCAGGACGGATGAGGAATGAGTCTCAGCCCTAAGGGGCCACGAGCGGAGTCAAGATAGCATGGCTTTTGTCCCTCCCACCTGAGCTTTGCTTCCTGCTGCTCCTGGCTTCTCGTAAGCCGTGAGCAACATGTCCCGACCGGGGCGGAGAACGACAGACCTCCTTAGAGGCAGCCAGCCATCCGGGGGAATCTGCTGCAGGCGTTGGGACAAACGGCAAAAAGTGGTGGCGGCAGCGGCGGCAGCCAACTGCAGGCTTTGGCAGGTGCGTGCCCCGGCAAGTCCCGCATGGGGCCTCTTCTGGCCCCAGGGGGCTTCACAACCTGGTTGGGGATTTTCTCTGTAGCCATCGAAGTGGGCCCATGTGAAAGTACAGTAACACCTTGGCTAATTGAGTCCAGTAACTTACAGAATCATGACTTGAAATTCTCTTCCTACCCCATCCCCAAAACAAAACACACATTTTATTTGTTAATAAAGAAGAAACATTTCCAAGTAGCTACTTCCCCGAAACAGGAACATGTTGTTTTGGTTGCATCTTTTGGCGAAGGTGACCTTCTGATTGGAATGACTGCAAGGAAATCAATGAAAGACTCACAGACCAACTTGTCTCGTGAATAAGTCAAGCTAGCATATGCTACATTTAGCCTGGAGTCTCCCATCCCGGATGACTTTGGGGACGTTATTTACGTTCAACTCACGTTTACCTCGCAACGCGGACGCATAAGCGGGTGTTTGTCATATTCGCCCGCAGGCGCTCGCATCACTAAGTGAAAACTCGGCAGTTGCGCTGCTGTCGCAGTGTTGTTGCCGAATCCCTCAAGAAGGTCCGCGGAGAGACTCTAAGTGGGCCACGAATGGTTGGCGGCTTTTCTCGTGTTGACGACTTCTTCTCCGGCACACTTTTGATTTGTAGTCCAACAGCTTCCGGCTGATCAGATAAAAAAAAAAATAAAAAAAAAAAATGACAGGACCATTGAAAGTTGTTCCAACCTGTCGGGAACTCATGCCGCCGCTGCCGGAGTGCAGCGTTGGGACGAGGACGCCCTGCAGTCACGAGAGGGAAGATGAACGCGATGTAAACTTGTGAACCCTCCGCCGAGACCATCGGAGGCATTAGGCCTGATTTATGCTTATGCGGTCCTCCATAATAAAAAAATATATATATAACACGGCAACAAACACCAATTTGGAATGCAGGCCCTTTTCGGTGAGGATAGAACGGAAAACTCCAAGTGGAACAACTTCAGAGAGTTTCAGTTTAGTCAGCTGCATGTTCCATGCCGCGGGGCCATCAAAGCTGAAAGCTCTTTTTGCCAGCTCACGCCTTCGCCGAGGTGCGGATAAAACAAGCGTGGTGCAGGAGCCCAAGGCGTAGCAACCACTTGTTTTTTTGCAGCAACTCAAAATAGCAGGTCTGCAGTGCTTTTAGCGTTAGTGCTAATGCTAACTTGTCGGCTCCATACTCCAAAACGTCAACACTAATCAGGCAAATCAAAACTCACACAAGAGCTTGTGGAATCTTCAGGTGTGATTATGGAATTTGTTTGTGCAGATGAGGACATGACGTCTTATGGGTGCGGGGGTGCTGCACGGGCGTGATCGGCACACCTTTGGCCATGTGACCTCATGTGCTCATCACCAAGGTGCTAACAGGTGAGATGGGCCAGCTAATGAAGACTTTAAATGTTGCATGTGCGCCTCTGGGCCTCCGAGGCTTTCCTTTGAGGAACCGGTCCGGCCTATGTTTTAGTGCCACTAATAGCCATGCGTGCTGGAGGGAGGTGGGGGGGGGGTCTGAGTCGGGGTCTACTTTGTCATTTCCTACGTGAGCGCTGTGCATCTGCTTTGATGACGGGCCAGATTACGCTTGCTTTGAAATGTGCTTGTGAAGGGCTCACCTTCATGTTGCAGTCGCCTCCAAAAAGCCACATGAAGGCGGCTTGTCTTGTCTATCACAAGTAGACCCACAAAAAAAATATTGCACTTTTTGTTCTTGCATGCAGTGTGAAGTCCGAGTCGAAATTGCACCTGTCTGCAGGCTAGTGAACTTTAACCTCGGCCTCCGAGGAACGTTCCCGCCCACTTTGCTTCTACGCTCAGCGCACGTCTGCCAATAACAGCGACATTCTCAGTCCTTTCACGCCGAGCGTTCGCTCTGGGAATCGTTTAAAGCGATCCCTCCAAGTTTTTGGGGAGGGGAGGGGTGAGGGGAGGATGTCAGATAATGACATTCCTGAGGCCCGGAGATGGACTCTTCAGCTCCATTTAAGATGCTTTGGGTCACACTGTGTGTATTCACGGATGCGTGACCCTTCTCCAGATCATGACTCCTCAAATCCGATTTTGATGATGGAAAAACCTGCTCGCAAGGCCCGCGAGCTTCTTGAGATGTTTTGCTGTCGTCTCAATCCCCGCAGCAATTCCTGATTGGGGATTTACGAGGCCAGTTGAGCGCTCGTATGTGCATCTTCATTGCTCCCTCACAATTTACGGCCCCTCCGTCAGGCGCTGCCCGTCGGGCGACTTACTGAAACCCAACTCAAGGTAGGGGGGTGTATGCGACAACACCTGTGCTGTCACCTGGAACCACGGCGCTAAAAATATGTTCCCCCCAATCAAAGGCAACCCCACGCTTTGTTCGGGAACGCGACACCGTCGTGACGTAAGCACATCGAAGCACATCGAAGCCCCTCCGGGAAAAAACCTTGCCGGTCAGAAAGCCAAGCCCCTTTGTGACTGTTGCGCGGTGGTCCTCGCCGCAGCCAGCAGTGGGCGTCGAGCAGGCCTCGCAAAGCCAGCGCCAAGCGCTAAATGGAAGCAGAAGAGCGCGCTGGCGTTGCGCGACGGTCGCCACATGCTCGCTGCGCTACCGAACGCGTAGTAGCGTTGACAAGTTGGACAGACGCTGCCAGATCACCTCTGTCACACACACACATATCATTCTTCCAAAACTTCCCAAAGTTCAACAGAATTGTCATTAGAGGTGAAAAGCTGTATTCATAGCAAAGAATTCAACGGCCAAATTGGCGTGTTGTGTCCTGAAGAAAACCCTTTTTTGATTTTGTTCTTGTAAGTTTGAGTTGTTCTCAGAATTTTTTTTTTTTTTACTAGTAACCGGACAACTTTTTTATTCTTGAAAATAGTGACGATAAAAAATTCTTGTAAGGTACACACTTTTCAAAAATAATTTTTTGTCACATGACTTTTTTTGCTCAATAATACAATTGCATGTTCCTAAAATTTCATGAAAATTCAACATATTTTATGAAATTCTGACTTTTTGAGTTGAATTGCTTTTTTTTGGGTGAAATTCAGTTTGTGCTTTTCTGGAATTTCTCTTGCAATTGAGTTTAATTGTCTTTTTGAAATTTAATTTAGATTTTGCATCTTGCCAAATTAACTTTTTTTTGGCCCCTATGTTTTGTCATGCGGCGTCACGTTTTTTTTCTTCTTCCCAGAACGCCACACACGTTGTCGGGGCTTGCCGGCGGCGCGTCGTACTCACCACCAGATGGGATAGCCTCCGAGCACCCGCGAGCCGCACTGCCACATGCACAGCAAATATCCAATTAGGTACAAATCCATGAGGCCAGCCTGGTTGCGAGCTTCAACGCATGGAAGCTCCACTTTCCCTCAAAATTTTTTTGGGGGAAATTTTCAGGAGCGACACACAAAGGAGGATTCAATTGAAAATGTCGAAAAGACGAAGCAGCGTTGTTCGTGTCAAGCCGGGAAAGTGTGCGAGGCTCCTGGCGGCTGCCAGAAAGAAAAATGAGTGACGCTCCTCTCCTCTCCTTCCTTCCCTCCCTCTCTTCTTCTCCTTCTTCTTTCCCAAAGGTAGATGTCTTCCTCTCGCTGGACTTTTTTTTTCTCCCTCAGGATGCCTCATCCACAGGCCCAATATCAAATAGGAGGGAGGGGAGGAGGAGGGAGGTGAAGTGGGGGGGGGGGATTGGAGATGTCAGCTGGCAAGCCAATCGCAGGAGATGGCCCTAGGTTACGAAAAAAAAATTATTATTCCTTTCCATCTGTCAATCACCCCCCCCATACCCATCCTCCAGTCATGTGCAGAGTGGGCGGGGAGTATGGGGAAGGTAACTTGTTTCCACCCCCCCGAAAAAAATGTCGAGAAGATTGCGGCCTGACTAATTGATCTGGATACCGGCAGGCGAGCGCATGTCGCCGCACACCGCCGAACAAGGGTGGGGGGGGGGGTAAGGTGAAATTGTTGCCTGCCCCAACGAGGGGGGGTGGGCATGAAAGGGGCCACAATAAAGCCATAAAGTGCGACGGCGACCAGACATGCTGCAGCTTAAAGGCGACACTTTTTTTTTTTTTTTACATCAACACCATTGTCATTCTGATAGGTGGAGGGAGGGGGAGGCGGGAGAGTGAAGGAAGGGTGGGTGGCTTGTGATGGATGGCCTGGAGTCATCCGATTCACATACGAGGAAACTGATCAGCCTGAATAGCAACAAGATAGCCAGCATCAAAGGAGAGGCGCACCACGCCAGACGACTAGACGTCCCGTCCTGTCCCGTAGCGCCACGCAGCTGACAAGACTTGCTTGGCGCTTCCTCCTGGCAGATTATTTTTTCGCCTGTTATGGAAATGTACAAGTCCTGTCATTAGACCAGTGGTTCTTAACCTTGTTGGAGGTACCGAACCCAACTAGCCTTCACCGAACCTCTCGTTCGTGATTTTTTTTTTTTTTTTAAATTCAAGACATAGATGTTTTTTTACTAATGCACAAAATGAGCTGTGCATGAAAATCACCTTGTTCAAAGAACAAAACCAACACAATGCATGAACTCGCAACAAATTACATACTGGCAAATCAGAAGCTACACGATAAAACAGGTTTGTTCGGACCTCCTCAGTGGGGGCTCTGTCGAACCCCTGAGACCGACTCACCTAACCCCTTGGGTTCGATCGAACCCAGGTTAAGAACCACTGCATTAGACATTGCGCTGCTCCGACTGATATAGGCGCCTTGGCCACCAGGAGGCAGTGTAATGCAGACTTATTGTGGCGCTGGTCCTCAGGAAGGCGCAGTAATATTAGTTGTTCTTTGCTGATGATAAAGAATATATATATGCCTGCAGTTGTTGTTATATATATGAAAAGAGGATGAAGAAAAGGAGAATGTTGTTCTTGAGATCCCCATCCAAGTGGCAGAGGTCGTGATGCGTTCAGGACTTTTTAACGCTTAGACATGTCTTCAAATGATGAGCGATTCAAAGTGCCTCACAGGAATGTTTATGTGTCACAAAAAAACAAGGCCTTGCCCTCGCGTAGCTTCTTCTGCCCCACCTGCAGGCGGAGCGCGTGTTTTGGTTCTTGAAAGAAGACGCCGTTTTGATTGGCGGCCCGGCAACCGCCAGATGGTGACCGGAGCGCCGACGGCTCCCGTTCCCGAAGGTCTCATTCCCACTCGGACCATGTCATCCCAGTTGACGAGCGCATTATCATAAAAGATGGGTCAATGCTTCTGGTTCTGTTTAGTGGTTCTGGTTGTTCATTGTGACAGGTTCAATTCGCAGAGGTGGGGGGCGGGGTCTACTTTCGATTAGGTTCTGGTTCTTTGTGGAAAATTCTGAGTTGAGTTGTTGTTTGATGGCACACCCAGTGAGCAGAGTGTGTGGAGGTCAGCGGTAAAGTTCCCCCCTTGGAGACTCCTAACTCACACAGAGTGCCCTTTATGTGACAACAAAGAGGAAGAAGAACCACTGGACCTGCCACTGGAGGTACAGAACGGGGTGGCGGGGGTCCCATCCAGGATGTCCATGTGTAACGCCAGCAGCCCACAGATCTGTTTTCCATCACCGGCGTTGTCGCGTTATTACGACAGCGTCAGAAATGTGCCGAGCTCAGCGTTGGGATTTTTTTGGATGACGAGCTGGTTACGAGGGGAATGTGACACGACACGGTTTTGATTGACGAGCGCGGGGCCCAGGCCACGCGGTCTGTGGTCGGACGCTCGACAACACTGGAAGCGTGTTTCCTCGCTCCGGGCCAACGTGGCTGGAAGCGGCCCCGGCGGTTAAGGTCAACAACGTCGCAGCCAACCTATGTCTTTTGCTCACACACACGCTGCTAGCCCGTGGCCCGGCGTACATTCGAGAAGGGGCTGACACGGAGGGGGGTTGGGGGTGGTGAAGGGGGGTGTCAATGAGGTCCCCCACTGGGCTGGTTTCTACGGTGACCTGAGAAAGGCCGTAAGTAGGTCCGGCCCTTTCTCAGGCCTAATCATCGTATTAGCACAAAAGAGGACATGTGTTGACCCCCCCCACACACACACACCCTGCCGCCCCTCCCCATCCCCACCGCTCCGTCCAACAGTGTGGCTGGACACAGACAGCCAATAAAACTCGGATTAGGAGGCTATCAACACACACTGAGCTATAGCTACAAACTTTGTGAACACGCCTCGACCCCCCTTCCGCTGCCATCTTTCCGCTTTATTCGTTGCCTTTTTTTGAGACCCCTTCGCCTCCTTTCAGCTCCGTAAGCTCCTCGCACAATAGATTCCAAGAAATGACTCATTTTGTCGGCAAACTCGGAACCGGGATCACAATCGTTTTTTTATGGCCAAGAATGTCAAGGAAATTGTCACTGATGGTTGGAGTCACAAAGACACCATAACAAAATATGCAATTAGGGCATACAGTGTATACATATATGTATGTATGTATATTATGTTTATAAATATGTATAAAATCGGTTCCCGCCAAGCTCCATGAGGCCTTCGTGTTGCAAGGTTCTCGGCATCTTCCCAAAAGGAGTTTTTATGTCGCTCGTAAATCACATGACTCGAATGAGTCATGTGATAGCAGTAATGGCGCTCGCCAACATGACTGTGATAGCACTTTGACTCAGAAGGTAATCAGAATATGTCACGTCACCAAATTTGATTAAAATATTAAATGTGAATTTAACCATAAATATCCATAAAGCTATTTTTGACATAATGAAGTGTCCAGCAAGCAGGTCACTCTGTTAATCTCAATAATGTCCTTTTTTTATAGTGTTCCTGTACGACACATCCTGGAAGTGTTTGGTTGGATTATATCTCTGCCTTTTGTTGGAATTCTCTTTAAGATGAGAGACAAAGAGAGACAAGAACTCTTGGTGCTAAAGAAATCCTTTTCATGAGAGCAGCAAACACTCCATCCAATGTTTGGGGGGGGGGGGCTCATGGTGGTAGGCCACTTTTGAGCCGGACACTGAGGCGTCCTAATTAAAGGCCACTTATGCCCCACAAAGTGCTGCGTTGCAGGTTGGTGTCATTGAAGGAGGAGGCGGGGGGGGGGGGGGGGGGGGGGGGTCGGGGATTTATGGCACTCGTAAACATGGAGAACCCAGGACAGCGGGGATGGAAAGGACTTTGTTCACACAAGATGAAGAGTCAACAGCCCCCCCCTCCCGCCTAGAAAAAAAAAATTCCACCCCCGTCATCAGCCATCTCCTCTAATAAGCAGCACCTACACAGGAGCAGCGACTACAATGCCGGCAGCTCACTCGCTCCCCTCCTCTTGCTCTCAATCACTGCTGGGACAATAAGGGGGAACCCCCTAATGCCCCCACCTCCACCACACCGCCCCCCCTTGAAACAGACACTTCTTTTATTGAAATTCTTTGCTGTTCTAATCCTCCGCTTCCTCCAAGCCCAATAATGGACTCCCTGCATCATCAGCCTTTTCCAGCCCAAGCCGCTGCCACGCCACAACCCGGTCCAGGTCACAAGTCCACCCTCTCGCCCGCCCTCCTCGTACCGCTGACAGGTGTATCTGCAATGATATGGCAAATTTGTTTCCTGTAAACCCAAAGGTAAAAATAGCAAAAATAAAAAAATACAAATAATGAAATATAGAAATATTTATGCATCATATATCTTGGCATGTTGAAATTGTGTTGTATATTTTTTTTTATTTTATTTTATTCATTTATGGCCGATTAACTAAATAAATGTGTGTCTACTAATTCTGGTTAAAGTTAAAGTCCCAAAGATTGTCACACACACAACTGGTTGCGGTGAAATTTGGCTCTGCATTTAACCCATCCCCGAAGGGAGCAGTGGGTAGCAGCGGTGCCGCGGCTCGGGAATCATTTGGTGATCTAACCCCCCAATTCCAACCCTTAATGCTGAGTGCCAAGCAGGGAGGCAATGGGCCCCATTTTTATAGTCTTTGGTATGACCCGGCCGGGGTTTGAACCCACAAACCTTCCAGTCTCCAGGCGGACACTCTACAACTAGGCCACTGAGCTGGTATATTACATGCCTGGTCTTTATTTTGACATTTTAGTCCTTACGTATTGAAATTTTGAATTTTTGGTAACTGCTGCTTTAGCATCATCCTCGGGCTAAACACTGCACTGCATGTCAATTTGCCTTTTAATTATTCGATGTTTTTTAGTTAAGCAATAAAATAAGTATACATCTGAAATCTACACGACAAACCAAGTAATTTAAAAACCGGTTAAGTATTTGAGAGTGTTGAGAATCTACAGTTATTTAAAAGTTCGTGCTCCATTGACTGTTAGTGTTGTATAGGGCTGACGAATCGACGACAATCAGTTTTGGGCATTTTGCCCCAAAAACGTTGCTTTGGTGCCACCCTCGGGTTAAATACTGCACTGCATGTGAATTTGTCTTTTAATTTCAATTTGATGGTTTTAATTATGCAAAAATCGTAATTGTCGATTTATATTGCGCTTTTCTATAGAGGTCTATACTCAATGGGGTCATATAATTCGGCAGCTTTGTTTATTATTATTATTATTATTATTATTATTATTATTATTGTTATTATTATTATTATTGTTTTTATTATCATTATTAGTGTCAATCAAGACTACATTATTAGTGTCAATCAAGACTACATTAATTGACGTTAATAACTTAAACAAGACAACCGCCTCTTTACAAATGATCAAAATTGCCTTGATTTTCAGTAAAGTATTGTAATTCCCATTTCTCTTGAAAGCGACAGCCCTCAATGTCAACTTTCCTCGTTTTATTTGCAGAAATGAGCGGAGAGGGGTGGTGCTGCTACCCTTTGGTAATAGGAGGAATTACAGTTTCAAGTTTCATGATTTTTTAATTCAATTTAACAGTCCAGGCGGGCCATAAATAATACATTATAAGACCAAAGCTGCGGGCCGTATGAAATCTGACCGGGGGCCGGATTTGGCCCGCGGGCCGGACTTTGGACATTTTAGAGGCATACGTTCACTTTTTTTTTTTGGTCAAATTGAGTTAACATTACTGCAACTGCCTGCCCGAGTCAGTTGTGAAATTATTTGTTCGCATCATACTGCTCCCAAGTGGCCAAAACGAACATAGCAGAAGGTGCCGCTCAATTGAGGGCAAATCTTTCAACGCCATTCAAGTGTGGCACCAAATAAAGAAGACATCCTGTTGAGTTATTTGTGCTCTCATTATATTATTATTATTATTATATATGTCATTGTGTCATTTGTTCGGTGTCTTATGCCGTATTTTGTGTTTACTGCAGTGACGAGACGTTTTCTTTTTTGTGCACTATGGACACTTTACGTTGGTTTTTACCTTGTTTGGGGCAACGGGAAGTCGGAAGTAAATATAAGGAAGCGCGCCAAGAAGCGCAGGTGAAAACAAATGAGTGTGCAAGGAACAATAAAGAAGTTGCAGGAAATGGGGTCAAAATACAAAAAGTCCTGCCTAGCTACAAAAACAGATATGCTCAAACCTCATTGAATAAAGTACATAAGCAGACAAGTATATTCACATATTAAATAAATAAAAGAAACATTTTAAGCATATAATTATACCTACACACCAAATCAATAAAGAAGACATAACTAGACATTTTTGATAAGTGGTGAGGAGAAAGGTTTTTATAACTTTATGATCTGATATATATTTCTGAGCACTTTGAAATAACAAATGACTTTTGATATATTGCCTAAATAGCTTAATGACCCTTGAGGAACTGTGTAATGCATGCCTGATGTTTTTTCTCTGAATCATGGACACGGCCAGAGTCGTCTTGACCGTTCAGTACTTGATTGTATCTTATGTTTTGATTAATGCTAGACGCCAGTTTTTGATTACTACTGAACGCTCTGCACAGAGGGAAATAGTTTGCCTAACAAAGAAAAGATACGGTTGGAAGCATGATTAAACTAAGAATAAGCAAAGACATGATGTATCAAAAGAACAGCAATAGATTAATGATGTCACAGCCAAAAGCTAACATAATTTCGTACAAAATGACAAAATTAAAAGAATGAGGTACGACAGTGTATGTCCAAGATTGGAGAAGAATGTTCACAGGAAGGTCGCGTGGAGATAAAACCAGCAGGTGCCAGAAGGAGCCACCCAAAGACTCGGCCAAAGATGATCGCCAAGGCCGAAAGACGGGATGGAAGACAACAGCCCCCCTCCACACACACACACCAACAGCCCCCCACCTACACACTGAATCGCCCATAACCAGCACCACTCCCATGGAAGCAGACTCTCCTTCGAACTTGCCCCACCCCGAAGACTCATCACCCATCAATCTGGGCCCACAATGTGCTACTGAATATAAAACTGATCTAACAACCTTGGACTTTGCCTTTTCTGAATGGAGACTTTCCGCTCTTGAAGGGCCCAGCGCTGTATTGTACTTTCCTGAAAACAGAGCTTTTTTTTAACAAGAATTGTGATTGAACTCAACCAATCTGTGTAAGTCTAATTTCTGCTTCAGTGTCTTTGCATTTTCCTAAATCTGAAGAAATCAAACGAGCACTCAGTGAGTAAATTGGATAACAGGTGATTGGCAAAGGCTTTTGCCGTGAGGCGCAGATAACGCGCTCCCTAAATTGTGGACAGAATCCAGCAAATGGTGACCATCTGATGTGATTTCTTCAGAAGGGAAAGTGCATGCTCCACAAAGGATTCTTCCTTCTCCGCTCTTGCTCAACAATATTGCAGTCCAATCGGCACAAAAGGTAAGGGGGAACCTTTTTTCTCTCTCCCAGTGCAGCAATGTTGTGGAGTGAAAGCGGAATACAAAAATTAATAATTTCAGCTCTGTGTTCAGGAATGGTGGTTGTATAGAAGTGTGTGTTTGTGTGGAACTTGGTAAAAGTGATTTGTGGAAAAAAATAAAAAATACAAAAACAGGTGAAGGCGTCGCTGATATAGCAGGACGGATGCCGAGCGACTCCAATAGTGTGACCTTAGAACATTATAGGGCTGTCTAAGGCGAGGGACATCTGAGATGTCCGAGTCGTGGTGAATTAAGAGAAAGGTGGTGAGGACTTTGTCTGATCAGCAAAGGGCGCTCACACCGCTGGAACTTGTGGGATGCCAGTGACTAGCATATGGGCACCTGAGTGGCCTCAATAGTAGACACTTAGGAACTTATATTGTTGCCTAAGGTCGGGGTCGATTGGATCGGCCAGGCCACCAATACGAGTCGGGGACTCGTGAAAAGAAAAAAAAAAAAGAAAAAAAAATGGTGAAGGCATCGCTGATATAGCAGGACAGATGCCTGGCGACCTCAATAGTGCGACCTTAGAGACTTATATTGTTGTCTAGGGCGAAGGGTAACTGGGTTAACCAGGTCGCTACATAATTGTTGAAGTGTGTCTATGATGATATTGTGTGGAAAGCAGGCTTGGCTGTCAGATGGGACAGTGGCGCAGCTGAAGAAGTGAGTGATCAGTTGTGTAAGGCAGTGTTTCCCACCCGCTGTGCCGCGGCACACAAGTGTGCCGTGACGAATCATCAGGTGTGCCGCCCAGTTTCGTCTAATTGGTTCAAAGTGAGAAGCATGTAGTGATAGACAGGGCAATTAAATGCTCTTCCAATAGAGGGCAGTGTATCAGCGCGATATGTCTACTCTAGCAGTAGGAAGTTCATAGTTATCCTCGAGTGAGACAGTGCAGGTAATAGCAATGGATGAATATTTGAAAAGAAAAAGTACTCAATCTGACCTGGGTCCTGAAGAAAATTCTGACCCAGATGAAGGCCCTAGCATGAGCACTGGTCAGAAGAAAGCAAAAAAGGTGAGCTTAAGACAATATAATGAAGGCTATCTTGCCTTTGGATTTACTTTTACCGGAGAAAAAAGTGCGGCAACTCCGCTATGCCTGGTGTGCGGGGAAAAGTTGTCCAACAGTGCCATGGTTCCCAGTAAACTCAAACGCCATTTAGATACAAAACACCCGTCACTACAAAACAAGAGTATGGACTATTTTGTTCAACTGCGTGAACGAACTGGGAAACAGGCAGAGCTACTGAGGAAAACCACCAAGATGGGTGAGAAAGCTCTTAGAGCTAGTTACCAAGTTGCTGAACTTATCGCCAAATCAAAACAGGCACACACCGTAGGAGAGACGTTAATAATGCCCGCCTGCAAAATTATCTTGAAAGACATGCTCGGCCCTGGCGCTGTTAAAGAAATAGCCCAAGTCCCTCTATCAAATAATACAATTTCCAGACGTATTCAAGACATGTCTGCAGACATTGAGAAGACAGTTTTGGAAAAGTTGCACATTAGTGGGAAATTCGCTTTGCAAATTAATGAATCTACGGATATCAGTGGACACGCGCAGCTTCTGGCAAATGTGCGCTTTGTAGACGGAGACACCATCAGTGAAAACTTTCTGTTTTGCAAGGAATTGCCAGAAAGAACAACAGGAGAAGAAATTTTTCGAGTTGTATCAGAGTACATTGAACAAGGAGGACTAAAGTGGCAAGACTGCCTAAGTGTTTGCACCGATGGAGCAGCTGCCATGCTCGGGCGCACCAAAGGATTTGTAAACAGAGTGAAAGAGCAAAATCCGAAAGTCATCGCGACGCATTGTTTTCTGCACCGGGAAGCACTTGTTGCCAAAACATTACCAGCAAACCTAGCTCCTGTAATGGAAGATGTTGAGCGCATGATAAACTTTGTGAAGATGAGACCAGTAAAAAGCCGCATGTTTACATCATTGTGTGAGGAAATGGGGCAGGAGCATAAAGTGTTATTGCTCCACAAGGAGGTCCGGTGGCTTTCCCGTGGCAAAGTTTTAAGTCGTGTTTATGAGCTAAGGGAGGAACTCAAAGTGTTTTTGACAAATGAGAAGCATGACGACGCTAACTTGCTCTCAAATGTTGAGTGGTGTGCAAGACTGGCATATCTGGCAGATATATTTAAACATCTGAATGACTTGAACACGCGAATGCAAGGTCGAAACGAAAACCTGCTCACAAGTACCGATAAAATACAGGGGTTTCATTCAAAGGTGCTGCTCTGGGAACAACACGTGGAAAGTGCCAACCTAGAAATGTTCCCAAACACCCAGAAATGGCAGAGTGTCAACAGAGCTGCACTGTGTGAGACAATAGGTAAACATCTGCAAAGTTTGGAGCAGAAGTTGTCATGTTATTTTCCTTCACTTTCCACTGATTGCCTTGACTGGGTGAGGAACCCATATAGCTCAACTGCAGTTGGAAGGGACATGACTTTGTAGGAGCAGGAAGAAATAACTGAACTGAGACAAGATCGTGGTCTTAAGCTGCGCTTTTCGGATGTACCTTTGGACAGTTTTTGGCTGACTGCTGCCAAGGAGTTCCCTATTCTGGGAAACAAAGCAATTTCAGCTCTTCTCCCTTTCTCCACAACATATCTATGTGAGCTGGGCTTTTCAAGCATGACTACTTTAAAGACTAAGAAAAGAGAGAGACTCAGAGCTGTTGAGGAAGATCTTCGTGTTTGTCTTTCTTCAATTCCTGCAAGAATATCAGCGTTGTGTTCAACCAAACAGGGCCAAATTTCACACTGAGTAAGTGAATTGACAATAAATGTTCATTATATTTCATTATATATACGTATTGTGACATTTTTGTTTGGTGGTGTGCCGTGTGATTTTTGTAACATAAAATATGTGCCATGGCTCAAAAAAGGTTGGGAAACACTGCTGTAAGGGATCAGACAGTACAGCCAAGTGCGTAGCGATAGACTTTATTGTGGAAGGGGATGATGGGAACAGCTGGCGCTGGAGCGGCGATCGGGCTGGAGAGGACAAACGATTCTGCGGGATTTCAAATAGTCAAGCGAGTCAGTATCTCAGGGACTGATGAGCGAAGCAGCATCAAGGGACAGACTGACACTCAGGTCTGCGCTGGCGGCGTTGATATAGCGCTGTCGATGAGCCCGTGGCAGGTGACGGCGATTCCACTGACAGGTGGGCGTGGTCCTGTCGCAGGTGGCGCCAGCACGTGACATAATAATTCTAGTCTACATTCCAACATAATCATACGATCAAGATAATTTGTCAACCCTAACAGTAAGGAACACCTAGGTCGATGAGATATGAAGGCGCTAAGCCATGCAATGATTTATATGTTAATAGAAGAACCTTGAAGTCACATCTTAAATGGACCGAGAGCCAATGTAAGTTGGCTAACATTGGGGTAATGTGATGAAATTTTCTTGCCCGAGAGCAGCCTTGCAGCAGCATTTTGTACTAACTGTATGTTAGAGATTTGCTCACTCAAACAATATTTTGCAAGAACCACACGGGAGACAAGCAAGTCCTTTTTGGACACCTGCAGGTGGAGAGTTCACTCGCTCCAGAATGAAGTCTGAACCCTCGTTCCTGCGAGGGGATATTTATTAAGAGAAACAGAGTGGGGGTTTGGGTAAACTGGCTAAAGCTCTTGTCCTCTAGTCTAAACATGTCAGGGGATGTTTTACGACCTTGTGATAAGGAGGACAAGGTAAGGTATTTATTACCTGTTGCATTCCAACATAATCCTATGATAAAGATAACCTGGAAAACCCTAACACTGTAGACGTACGACACTGGACTTAGGAAAACCAGAGAATAATTGAGAATTGTCATGACACACATCAGATCCATTCTCCCCCCCCACCCTTGACCCCTTCCAGTGTGCATACCGAGCCAAACGGTCCTCTGAGAATGCAATCTGCTCTGCCCTCTACTCAGCCCTCACCCACCTGGAAAAAAAAGAGACTCGTATGTGAGACTGCTGTTTGTACTACTGGACTTCCTCTGTCAGAGGCCTCAAGTAGTACGTTTTGGCGACAATGTGTCAAGCAGCATCACGCTGGAGCACGGGGGCCCCCCAAGGCTTCGTTGCGTGCTTAGTCCGCTGCTCTTCACCCTGCTAATGCATGACTGCACTGCAACCTACAGCGACAACTGTATAGCTAAATTTGCTGACGACACGACTCTGGTGGGTCTCATCTCCAAGGGCGACGAGACTCAATAGAGTTTGGAGGTCGACCTTCTGACCACGTGGTGTAGGGACAACAACCTCCTGCTGAATGTCAACAAGGCCAAGGAGATGTTATTGACTTCCGGAAGGGTCACACTCAACACCTGCCACTGACCATCGACGATGCTGTGGTGAAGAGAGTGAGCAGCACCAGATTCCTGGGGGTGCACATCAGTGAGGACCACTCCTGGACCACCAACACTGCATCACTGGCGAAGAAAGCTCAGCACCGCCTGTATGTCCTGCAGAAACTCAGGCAAGCAAGTGCTCCGCCGGCGGTCATGACTACATTCTACCGTGGCACCATTGAGAGCGTCCTCTCAAGCTGTATCGCTGTGTGGGGTGGAAGCTGCACTGATTCCAACAGGAAGGCCCTGCAGCGCATAGTAAACACAGCTGGAAGGATAATTGGTGCTTCGCTCCCCTCCCTGAAGGACATTTACACCTCCCACCTCACCCGCAAGGCGACCATGATTGTGAGTGATGTGAGTCACCCCGGTCACAATTTGTTTGATCTACTGCCCTCTGGGAAGAGGTACACAAGCCTGCGCTCCCGCACCACCAGACTCACCAACAGCTTCATACTCCAGGCTGTTAGGATCCTGAACTCTCTCCCCCCTCCACCCTCGGCTATATAACGTCCTGGCCTTTTGGGCCACGATGGCTGCCTTGCACTACTCCACTTGCACTACTCCACTTGTGCGTTCGCGCAGTTATACTGACTGTCTGCTGTATGCACAAATTGCACCATTTAAACCAAGTTGCTCTTACTGTATTTTTCGGACTATAAGTCGCGTTTTTTTTAATAATTTGGGTGGGGGGGCGATTTATACTCAGGAGCGACTTATACGTGAATTTTTCCACAAATTTTTACTTGATCATTAACACTTTACTTACTAGTATAGTTGATCACTTCACATGTTATTTTCACTTCGCATGAAGGCGCACTATGGCTGTGGAATAATTGGAGCCTCACTAACAATGAGTTCCATTCACTGACTTCCGAAGTCGGGAGATTTAGTGATTTGGAGTGACACAGATTATTCAATAAACTTGTTATTTATGTTATAGTTATTTGCTGTATAGCTTATTTAGAGTAACAACGTATATGTTGTTAGACTTCAGCAGTTTCCGATTTTCAAGGGAGGCCGTGAAGGCAGCGGGGTGGGGGGGGGGGCGGGGGGTGGGGGCGGAAAGAGCGATCCAGGGCGCTTGCGTGTGTTGGCTCACATGTTGAGCTCTTGATTTGTGAAATAAAGAGCCGGCCTGTTACCAAACCCACATCTTGCCTGGTACTCCGGTACCGCTATAATGTAGTTACCGTATTTGCCGGTGTATTGGTCGACCTTTTTCGATCCAAAATCGACCGAAAAAAATCAACCTCGACTTATACACCGAGTCATAAAATTTAACTTCGTATTTATCGCTTCAAATGTGATGGTAACCAAGGCCGTTTCTCATGCATCTCATTGTGCGTTGCACTTAGAAAATTTGAACCGGGCGGCGTGCGCGAGTGCGCGGCCCGCTGGAAGTCGAATGAGGCTCCGCGATTTCATCCGCGGTGCTTATAAAGTGCCGATCCGGTCGGCGGGAGCTATTTTCGGCCACTTGGCGCGTGCGCACGGCCTCCCGGATGTGCCGGGCGGCGTGCGCGAGCTCGCCGGCCGCTGGAAGTCGAATGAGGCTCCGCGATCTCCTCCGCGGTGCTTATAAACAGCCGATCCGCTGGGCGGGAGCTATTTTCGGCCACTTGGCACGTGCGCACGGCCTCCCGGTGGTGCCAGGCTGTGTGCGCGAGTGCGCTGGCCGCTGGAAGTCGAATGAGGCTCCGCGATCTCCTCCGCGGTGCTTATAAAGTGCCGATCCGCTCGGCTTGAAGCTATTTCCGGCCTCCCGGATGTGCTGGGCGGCGTGCGCGAGCTCGCCGGCCGCTGGAAGTCGAATGAGGCTCCGCGATCTCCTCCGCGGTGCTTATAAACAGCCGATCTGCTCGGCTGGAGCTATTTCCGGCCACTGCGCATGCGCACGGCCTCCCGGAATTTGAACACATTTCGTCAATAAATTTCGCATATTTCTGATTGAATTTTGAAGTTTAAAATAATGCAACAATTGAGCTCGACTTATACAAAGGATATATCATAAAATCGTAAATTTCCGTCGAATTTTAGGGGGTCGACTTATACACCGAGTCGACTTATACACCGGCAAATACAGTATATACGTAGATCCGTGGAATAATTGGAGCCCCCAACTGAGGCTGACGTCTGCGCCGCGCGTAGGTCCGGAATCAACAGCTGTTTTTTTTTTTTCATATTTCATTTATTTGATACATCTAGTCTGACGTCAGCGGCGCACGTAGTCTTTCCGGCGTCAACAGCTGTTTTTTATTTTATTTATTTATTTATTTTTTCTCAATTGACACGGAAGATGAATATTCTGATGGATTTATTGATTTGGAGTGACACGGATGGTTCGTAATAATTGTTGTTTACATTATTGTTATTTCATCCATAGTTTATATATTGTTATATGGGCCTGTAGAAAAATTTGAACTGCAACGCGCTGCTGACATCGGACTTGTTTACATAAAAGCGGACCAACCCAATCGATGGCTTGAATGATTTGGAGTGACACAGATGGCTTGGTAAAGGTGTTATTTATGTTATAGTTATTTGAATAACTGTTATTGTTACATTAGGCCCTTTCTCAGCTTCTTGTTTGTGTTCATGTCACGTTAGCATATCGTTTAGCCTGTTGTTGCTCGTTCATGTCTGTTCTTGGTGTTGGATTTTGTCGAATAAATTTCCGCCAAAATGCGACTACTCCGGAGCGACTTATATATGGGGTTTTTTCACTTTTCACATCCATCCATCCATCCATCCATCCATCCATCCATCCATCCATCCATCCATCCATCCATCCATCCATCCATCCATCCATCCATCCATCTTCCGCTTATCCGGGGTCGGGTCGCGGGGGCAGCAGCTTCAGGAGGGACTCCCAGACTTCCCTCTCCCCAGCCACTTCATCCAGCTCATCCCGGGGGACCCCAAGGCGTTCCAGGCCAGCTGAGAGACATAGTCTCTCCAGCGCGTCCTGGGTCGTCCCCGGGGTCTCCGACCGGTGGGACATGCCCGGAACACCTCCCCAGGGAGGCGTCCAGGAGGCATCCTGATGAGATGCCTGAGCCACCTCATCTGGCTCCTCTCAACGTGGAGTAGTAGCGACTCTACTCCGAGTCTCTCCCGGATGACCGAGCTTCTCACCCTATCTCTAAGGGAGAGCCCGGACATCCTGCGGAGAAAACTCATTTCGGCCGCTTGTATCCATAGCTCGTGACCATAGGTGAGGGTAGGAGCGTAAATCGACCGGTAAATTGAGAGCTTTGCCTTTTGGCTCAGCTCTCTCTTTGCCACGACAGACCGGTACAGAGTCCGCATTACTGCCGACGCTGCACCGATCCGCCTGTCGATCTCGCGCTCCATCCTCCCCTCACTCGTGAACAAGACCCCAAGATACTTAAACTCCTCCACTTGGGGCAGGATCTCATCCCCGATCCGGAGAGGGCATTCCACCCTTTTCCGATCGAAGACCATGGACTCGGATTTGGAGGTGCTGACCCTCATCCCGACCGCTTCACACTCGGCTGCGAACCGCTCCAGTGAACCGCACAACTACAAGTCAACAAATACAAAATTAAAACATCAATGTTGCCATAAAGTGTGTCGGCTGGCAATGGCATAGCGGCAATGCTGTCTGTCACTCACTCATTAATCTTCGTGAACGACCAATCAGCAGCGCCAGCGAGCGTTAGATGGAGGAGGGACTTTACGAGTCAGTGACGTAATTTCCTGCTCACGAACGAACCAGTGACGCAACTTCTCGTTCACGATTGGGTGAGAGACTGTTGCCAACGGATCCGTGTGTAGGTGTTGTATTATAGAAAGAAATGTGTCAATTACCTGAGCTAATTATTATTATGTATAATAATTTGTGGGGGGGGTGCAGTTGTATTGTTTGATGTGTATTGGTTGGTGCCACTGGATGGTATAAAAAAAGCCGTATCAGTGTGTGTGTGTGTGTGTGCGTGTGGGGGGGGAGAGAGATTCATTGAACGATTCGTTTGAGTGAACTGATTCTAAAGATTCAGTTCACCTAAAAGAACTGGAATGTACGTCACTAATCAGGTGTCTGACTTCGGATCAGAAGATTAAGGGTTCGAGTCCTTTCGTCGTCCTTTCGTCGTCAGTTTAGTGTGTCATGCAATGGAAATTTTATAGGAATGCTTTTTGGGTTCTGATTACTTTTTTGTTGTGCTGACTCCCCCCCAATCTCCGTTTTCAGTGCATCAAAGCGACAAAAACCAAAAGAAAAAATGTTTTCTCTATTGCACACTAGGGCCAGCGTTTCCAACTAGGGCTAGGGTTTCCAACTACGGTTCCAACTCCGGGTAGGGTTTCAAACTAGGAATTCAAACTGGGGCAAGGGTTTCCAATTAGGGTTTCCAACTCGGGCTGGGGTTTCCAACTAGAGACAACATTGGACAGCTGCCACTTGTTGGGAACCTTTAAATGTTTAGTCTTATCAATGAATGTGTTTCAGAGGCCAGATTTAAAACGTGGCTGCTGGTTTTCGTGAACCAAACCCATTAATAAAAAGTGAAAGAATGAAACAATACTTAATAGGAGAATGCTGGTTAGCTCAGGTGGTAAAGCATGAGAGCCTTAATCTCAGGGTCATGGGTTCGATCCCCACATTGGGCAGGCCACACTTGTCGGGTACCTTTGATTCTTTAGTCTTATCAATAGATGTGTTTCAGAGGCCACACTTAAAACAAATCGTTTGCCCAAACCCATTAAAAAAAACTGAAAAAATGAAACAGTTCCAAGGTCAAAAAGCCTGGTTAGCTCAGTCGGTAGAGCATGAGACTCTTTATGTCAGGGTCATGGGTTCAAGCCCCACATTGGGCGTTCTTGCTTTTTGGGAACCTTTGAATTTTTAGTCTCGTCAAGGCCACACTTAAAACATGGAGTCTTTCGAATGGCGATGTGGCCTAATGGGTAAGATGTCTGACTTTGGATCGGACGATTTAGTCCCTTCACAGTCAATTTAATGTGTCATGCTTTAGAAATCAAAAACTTTACTTCAGTCTGAACCGACTCTTGATTGATTGATTGAACTTTATTCATCCCACAGCGGGGAAATTCAGTTGTCACAGCAGCGTATATGAGTGCAAGAATTATACGAGTGCAAGAATAAAACAAGTGCCAGAATTACAAAAAAGGGTAAATAACAGACAAGGATAAACACAAGTGCTGCTAGTAGAGACGAAACACATTCATTTTATCAGGTGGCATGCATGTTGTAAAGTCTGACAGCAGAGGGAATGAAGGACCTGCGGAACCTTTCCTTCCTACACTGAGGGTGCAAAAGTCTGCCGCTAAAGGAGCTGCTCAGGGACCGCACAATCTCATGGAGGGGGTGAGAGGTGTTGTCCATGATGGATTTAAGCTTAATCAACGTCCTCCTCTCACCCACAAATTCAGTGGAGTCCAGGGGACAGCCCAGAACAGAGCTCGCTCTTCTGACCATCTTATTCAGTCTCCCCCTGTCCCGGTCAGTACTGCCCCCACCCCAGCAGACCACAGCGTAGATGATGGCCGAGGCCACCACAGAGTCATAGAAGGTCCGGAGGAGAGCCCTGCACACACCGACGGAC
This sequence comes from Syngnathus floridae, assembly GCF_059516105.1. Classification (NCBI taxonomy): domain Eukaryota; kingdom Metazoa; phylum Chordata; class Actinopteri; order Syngnathiformes; family Syngnathidae; genus Syngnathus; species Syngnathus floridae. The sequence continues at coordinate 3,216,806 of NC_142430.1, read as the reverse complement.
CTCAGTCTCCTCAGCAGGTGGAGGCGAGTCTGGCCCTTTTAGTACAGGGTGTGGGTGTGATCAGTCCAGTCCAGTTTGTTGTTAAGGCGAACACCCGGGAATTTGTAGTTCTCCACTACCTCAATGTCCGATCCCTGGATGTTCACCGGAGTGAATATGGGTGCTGTCCTCCCGAAGCTCACAATCAACCCCTTCGTCTTGCTGGTGTTCAGCCGAAGCTGGTTGAGCTCACACCAGCTGACAAAGTCCTTGATGACCAACCTATATTCCAGATCGTTCCCCTCCGAGACATTTCCAACAATGGCCGTGTCGTCGGAGAACTTCTGGATGTGACAGTGAGCGGTGTCGTGGGTAAAGTCTGAAGTGAACAGGGTGAAAAGGAAAGGAGAGAGCACCGTACCCTGGGGGACACCAGTGCTGCAGCGCACCACGTCGGACTCACAGCAATGTAACTTCACATACTGCGGCCGGTCGGTGAGGAAGTCTATTGTCCATGCAGCCAGGCGCTGGTCCACACCCGCCTTCTCCATCTTCACCCTAAGCAGTGATGGCTGAATGGTGTTAAAAGCGCTGGAGAAATCGAAGAACATGATCCTCATTGCACGCGCGCTTTACACATAACTGACCACCCGCCTCTTTCCTCAGGGAGACCATCTGTCGCGTGACGGGCGGCATGAAGGTGAAGGCGGACAGAGATGAGTCGTCCCCCTATGCTGCCATGCTGGCGGCACAATAAATCACTGCATTGTCCACCCCAACACCAGGCCGGTAAGCAAACTGCAGGGGGTCCACTGCTCCCACTAGTGAGCGCAGGTGACCCAGGATGATCCTCTTCATCGTCTTCATCAGGTGGGAAGTCAAGGCAATAGGCCTGAAGTGGTTAGGCTCCTTGGGGCACGGCACCTTTGTTACAGGGACCACGCAGGAGGTCTTCCACAGTACTGTGACCTTGTTCAGGCTCAGGCTCAGGTTGAACAGGTACCTCACCACACCAGTCAGCTGGTCCGCACAATCCCTGAGCAGTCTCGGCCAGATGCCTTCTGGGCCCGGGGTCTTCCCTGCTTTGATCCTTCTGAGGTGACTCCTCACCTGAAGATCTGTAAAGGAGAGGGGGATGTCGGAAGTCCGGGGTGATGGAGTGGAGACAGAAGAGTGACTGGGGGGGGGGGTTGAGAGGGGGTTGGTGAGCTGGCGGGGGGGCTGGAGTGTCGAAGGTGGCAGAATGAGATGCAGAGCGAGGTGAATGGGTGGGGGGGAGGCAGAATCAAATCTGTTGAAGAACAGATTGAGTTCATGCACCCGGTCCTTGTCCCCATAAACTGGTTTCCGATCAGCCCCTTTACCATGGCCCGAGACGGACTGCAGACCCCTCCAATGTCAGTTTACAGTTCAACAAAAACCAAAAGAAAACGTTTTCGCTGTTGCAGATGTTTTGGTGTGTTGATCACTAAAACAATGTTAAACTGAGGAGGCCTGAAAGCACTGCTTTAACAATTCAGGAATATACCTACGTTTTGTGTGCCAAATCTTCATTACAGCCAATAGCAGAATCCTGATTAAAGGTACAAAAAGAAAAGCAATGACTATGTGTTTCCGCTGGTTCTTCTCTGCAACACAGGAAGTTTGCATTTGTAGGGACACTACAGTTGTGCCCATCGGCAAAAGGCAGCCCCCAACTACCACATGAGTAGCCGACAGGCATGTTCTAAAACAGCTCACTGATGAGGACGCATTATTTTCAAGGAATGTTCTAGAAGTAATTGTTGTTCAAAAAAAAAAAACACATGATGGTGGTTCTTGGAGATCACGGTTTATATATACACACACAAATATATATATTGAGTCGAGGGAGACAAATACACCGCAAATTGTGGGTAGGTGTCAGGTGATGAGCCACAGAAGAAATCACAGTTACCACAGAAAGATAACAAGCCTCATTTTGAAGCAGAGCTAAACATCAGGGATGAGAACGGCAAATGAAAAACACCCACTGAAAAGTAGCCGGGGTATGGGGGCCGCATGCCCCACTTGCCGCAGGGGGCCAGGGGCCACAGGCCGGGGGCCACTTGCCCCAATTGGGGGCTGCAGGGGCCACAGGCCCCCATTGGGGGCCGCAGGGGGCCAGGGGCAACGGCCTGGAGGGGGCTCATGGGGAAAAGCTCCCTGGAAACTCCTGCATTTTGGCAGTATAGCAACCCCAAAACCATTAATTTCATCACTCGATTTCAACAGTTTTGTTAAAAAAATATTCCTGCTTGGTGGGCTACCAAGGTGAATATAATACAGTCAAGCCTCGGTTTTCAACCACAATCCGTTCCAGACGGCGGTTCGAGAAGCGAATCGGTCGAATTCTGAATCTATTTTTCCCATTACAAATAATGGAACATTTTTAATCCGTTCCAAGATTTTTTTAAGCATTTTTTCATTTGCCCATTTTCATTTTGGATTAGGCGGGCATGTGCGCCAGTCTGGCGGGCGCCAAGATAGCGCCAGTCAAGAGGGGGGCTGTCGCCATTTTGGTTTGGTGGCGCCATTAAAGCTTTGATGTCTAAATGAACAATGTTTAAAGCTTTGATGTCTATTGTATGCAAATGAGGTAGGGGTCATTAAATTTTATGGCATTTTATGGCACCATAAAACAGCGCCATTTTGGATTGGGAGCATGTCAACAATGTATAAAGCTTTGATGTCTATTGTATGCAAATGAGGTAGGGGTCATAAAATTTTATGGCATTTTATGGCGCCATAAAACGGCGCCATTTTGGATTGGGCGGGCATGTGCGCCAGTCTGGCGGGCGCCAAGATAGCGCCAGTCAAGAGGGGGGCTGTCGCCATTTTGGTTTGGTGGCGCCATTAAAACTTTGATGTCTAAATGAACAATGTTTAAAGCTTTGTTGTCTATTGTATGCAAATGAGGTAGGGGTCATTAAATTTTATGGCATTTTATGGCACCATAAAACGGCGCCATTTTGGATTGGGGGCATGTGAACAATGTATAAAGCTTTGATGTCTATTGTATGCAAATGAGGTAGGGGTCATAAAATTTTATGGCATTTTATGGCGCCATAAAACGGCGCCATTTTGGATTGGGCGGGCATGTGCGCCAGTCTGGCGGGCGCCAAGATAGCGCCAGTCAAGAGGGGGGCTGTCGCCATTTTGGTTTGGTGGCGCCATTAAAGCTTTGATGTCTAAATGAACAATGTTTAAAGCTTTGTTGTCTATTGTATGCAAATGGGGTAGGGGTCATTAAATTTTACAGCATTTTATGGCACCATAAAACGGCGCCATTTTGGATTGGGGGGCATGTGAACAATGTATAAAGCTTTGATGTCTATTGTATGCAAATGAGGTACGGGTCATAACATTTTATGGCATTTTATGGCGCCATAAATCGGCGCCATTTTGGATTGGGGGGCATGTGCGCCAGTCTGGCGGGCGCCAAGATAGCGCCAGGAACAATGTATAAAGCTATGATGTCTATTGTATGCAAATTAAGTAAGGGTCATAAAATTTTATGGCATTTTATCGCACCATAAAACGGCGTCATTTTGGATTGGGGGGCATGTGCGCCAGTCTGCCGGGCGCCAAGATACCGCCAGTCAAGTGGGGGGCTGTCGCCATTTTGGTTTGGTGGCGCCATTAAAGCTTTGATGTCTATTGTATGCAAATGAGGTAGGGGTCATAAAATTTTATGGCATTTTATGGCGCCATAAAACAGCGCCATTTTGGATTGGGGGGGCATGTACACCAGTTTGGCGGGCGCCAAGATAGCGCCAGTCAAGAGGGTGGCTGTCGCCATTTTGGTTGGGTGGCGCCATTTTGGATGGGGACATGTATGGGCATCTATGGGGCCTGTATTATATCAGCCGGATGTTGGTGTATCTAATTTGACATTCAACGGATGTTGGTGTATCTAATTTGACATTCAGTAGTTAGTGGGGTCCGTTCAATCGTTTGAGTTTACGTTTTACTCTTCCATGTTGCTTCTGTTGTGTTTTGTAAAGAAGAACTATAATGGGTCATTCTTACCTCTCGTCAGCGGAGTCAGATTTTCTAACAAACATTGATGAAATAGATTTGCAGCCATTTTTGTGAAACAAGGGGAAGTTTTGTTGAAAAAAACAAGGCATCTGAAGGAGACAGTCAAGGTGTTGCTGCACCTAATTTGACATACAATAGCTTGTGCATCCTCCGCTAGTTGAGTCAGGAGAGTCAACATTTATTGGCTCCGAGTTGTTTGCGTGTAACTTTGTTGAAAAAGACATCTGAAGGAGAAAGACACGGTGTTGGTACACCTAATTTAACATACAATAGTTTGAGCTGAGGTCGAGTCATTAAAACGACGTCACAAATCAGTAGTGATAGTGTTCTCGCGGCACGGGACCCCATAGGCGTGGTCTTTTCTCCGCCGAATTTGAAGTTAGTTTGGGACGGATGACCAGCGATCATTTTGAGAAGACAAGCCAGCGCATGAGTTCTGATCAGCGAAGTCAGAGTGCGTTGAAAGTTGTTTCGAGATGGTTAAAAGTAAGTCATGTTACTATTTTATCAGCATAATAAAAATAATAATAATAATAATAATAATAATAATAATAATAATAATAATAATAATAATACACTGGGGTTATTTGAAAAACATGATGTATTGTTAATGGTTTGTTTGTAGACATCACCGTTTTTGGTGATGTCCACACATCCTTTGACAACGGCTTTAGTGGAGTTTATCTCACACAATCAGACTACGGTGAGTCAGCCGTTCATCTATGGTAGTTAATATAAATGCTATTAGTTGGTGATTTATTTTTATGTATGTAACAGATCTCGTAGCCGCGGCCACTAGAAAAAACGAGCCGCCGACACAAGCTGATTTCGAAACACAGACTCTAGTGCAGTGGTTCTTAACCTTTTTGGAGGTACCGAACCCCATCAGGCTCATATGTGCATTTACCGAACCCCTCTTGGGGGGGTGGTACCGATGTGTTCGGCCATCTGCTGAGGGGGCGGGAGGTGCTACCGGTGTGTTCGGCCATCCGCGGACGGGGGGGGACGGGGGGAGTGCTATCGGTGTGTTCGGCCATCCGCGGACGGGGGAGGGGGGGTGCTACCGGTGTATTCGGCCATCCGCGGAAGGGGGGGGGTGCTACTGATGTGTTCGGCCAACCACGGACGGCGGGGCAGGGCCGGGGCGGGGCAGGGCAATGTCATACCAGCTCTGCCAAACCCCTGAAGCCCTGGGGTTCGATCGAACCCGGGTTAAGAACCACTGCTCTAGTGGATGACTCTGAACGTCATTTTGAAGTACCGGAGGCGGCAGAGCCAATAGCATTAGGGCCAGTGAAACCAATCACATCAGAATCACGTGCTACCATTGAGACCAATCAACTCACACCCCACGCCGACCGACAGGAAGTTGTCACGAGCATAGAGGTGGAACCGGAAGCACCTATGGACACAGAATTGGCAGATGCTTTATCTGCATACAAAGGCGGGAATCATCCTCACGCGTCGACAAACAAAGTTAGAGGTATTCCTTCTATTTTTTTCTCTTTCTATGTTATCATTTGACTAGCTATTTTTGGTATTATAACGGTTTAACTGCTTTTTAATATCTACTTCCAGTTAAGCGTCGTGACACAGGGCGAAGGGGTCAAAGAGGAAGGAGGAGGAGGAGGGGGATAGCCTTCTACATCACGAGCCACTCAACCACCAGGGGGCCTGAGCCGGCACGCGAGACTCATCACCACAAGAATAGAAGGCGTCCTGTAAAGTGCAGTGGTAATTGTATCTACAAAAGTCGGTTACAAGAATGTTTTAGGGTAATACGTATCCTGACAGATTTGGCCAAATCAAGATAGGTCTGTTTTTTACTACTCTGTATTGTTTCTGTTGTGTTTTGTAAAAAACAGGAAATATAATGGATCATTTAAACCTCACGTCAGCAGAGTCAGATTTCCTAACAAACATTGATGAAAAAGATTTGCAGCCATTTTGCGAAACAAACCAAAGAAGTGTTACACCTGAGCTAGATTTGTCAAGCATTAACAATGATTTGCTGTCAACCAATGCGTCTATGAGCCAAATAGTAGATTTGCTCAACAATGTGAACAATGCTTTGTTGGAGGGAGAAAGCCTCCTCAGTCCTGATATTCTTACCCATTTAGAAGTTGTCATAGATGAACTGAACAATCAAAGTCTGAATGAAGCTAGACAGAGTCCTACACAGATCCTGTCACAATTACTAAACATGATAGCAGAATTAAATAACCAAGCTTATGATAGCAGCGGGCGTATCAGTCCTGATATTCCTGTTCAATTGCTAAACATGATCCAAAATCTAAATACGCAGCCTCTGGTGGACTCGTTGACTGTTGTCAAACGCACCTCTTTCAATAAGGTGCCCCCGGCTTCCCGGTAACGGGTTTGTCTTAGCCAGGTTCGGAGATTCGTCCGTAATCTAACCACCCGAGTTAAATTAACTCCACCGGAATCAATCTAATTTCTGTACGGCGCCAATCCCTCTCAAGTCACCAGAAGCTCGAGCCGAGTAACTCAATTCTTCGAAGTGACCGCATCGTATTGATGGCTCCCCGCTACTGTTTGAAGTTCTTATTATGTTACGGATATTTTTAGATGTCTTTGTTAAGACCTCAGGGATTCGTTTGTATAGTGCACCCTAGCACTAGTTTTGCCGAAGTAAATGTTGATATGGGTCCGTTCTACTTGGTTGCTCAAGCAGCAAGCCGACCAACTTGTTTATTCGAAAGAGAATCGAATTAATAAAAGTGTGACAATAATAGCATTTAAGAAGAAAATTAATGCACTTTACATTATTAATTCTAACTTCTTATATGTAGATCTAGCACTTAACTGTCGGAGTGCTTCACCCCACTTGATTGCTTTAAAAAGAATAATAACTTTCTTAAAACGAATAAAAATGTCTTACTCTATTTAGATTTGCCCAGTAATTAATTTGGAAAGCAAGTCTATTTTTCGATCGTGTCCTGTTTAACTTTTGACGCGGCTCGACAAAATTAGGTACTGGGCCGCGCCCGACGGACAATCGAAATACTTTTATCCTTCACCAACTCAAATAATCTAATTTAACCATCGTGGTTATTTTATTTAGAGAAAGTAAATTTTCAAACGAATTAACATTTAACGAAATTCACTCTTCCCTTAAATATTTACGAAAGTTATTTAATTCTCTAACATGTTCGGAGTTACTTTTTACGCGGCCCGTCAAAAGGGGAAACGGGCCTGCGCCCTTCAAATAATTAAATTACTTTCAGTTCTACACCAAACCAATAATCCGATCTAAACATTTCCGTTAATTTATTCAGACGAAGCAAACTTTGAAACGGATTCAAATTCACTCGTGTCTCAAATAACTACGAAAATTATTTAATTCTCTAAAATTGTCTGATGTTACTTTTATTTATTACGGTCCTATGTTATACCATAATAACCCCCCGCGCATTAATCAAATTGTCAAATCAACCCCAAACAATCGATTGCACATTCAGTACAGATCAGCGCACAACGAAGTAGATAAATATACAAAACACATTTATTGAAGAAACATGAAATAGAATTACAAATCTCAATTACTCCAGAAACCGAACAATTTCACTCACTGATACACGTGTTAATAAAATCATTCAATCCCAGAACAATTCGATTGCAAAACACAGTTCATGAAAGAGGGAAAAAGTAGATACCAACTGGGTGCTATTTTTGGTGGAAGCAAAGTCGAGTGATCAATTCGATCTTACTTCTAAAATCCAAATTAGAGAAACAGGCTGGCCTCGAGGGGACCGGCGACCCGATGGCTATTCCCCCCCTCGCTAAAATACAGAAAAATCGTTCCCCTCACCTAGTTCCTCATGCAAAGTTGTCCAGTCCAATTCTTTGGAGTAAATCCAAGTTAATTCACCAGCGATCCTGCGTCTCACACAAAGATCCCGGGACTTTGGAAAAAATCTTGAAACTCCCTCGGGCTTCTGCACGTATGAGCGCTCTTTGGGGGGAAAAGCCCCGTAGCTGCCCCTGCAGGACTTTTTATAGACTTGTCTGGTACCTATATCCTCTCTATAGGGTAAGACCGCCTAGTTTCCCACGCCCCTATAGGATTTGGTCAGTTTTCTCCCACGCTCCTATAGGGGTAAGACTTGGTCAGTTTTCCCACGCTCGTACACCTGCTGCCTTTCAGCAGCTGTTTCCGCCCTGACCACGCATTACTTTCCACCAAATGTACAGCTAGCCCCTGGTAAAACCTTTCACTTCCTCTTTTCTTCACTTCCTGTTTCATGAGAATAACTTTTTAAGGTTACGCTTCAATTAACTCTGAAATAAAAATCCAAACCTTTGATCTATTTCTTTAAACAATTTATGTCACGCCACTATTCTCATAGTGACGGGTCCCTTGATCGAATTGACTAACAATATTGCTTTAAGCTGTTACAGAATACATTTTTAGCCAAGCAAAGAAATCAAAAAGTAAAAATCACATTTGTGCGTCCATGTGTGACTCACAATCCGACACCGTGTTCCTGTTTTATTTCTATTTGAACTTGCTTAGCTTATTTTGGCCCCTTTTTTGGTCTCATGTTTCGGTCTGGCGCCATCTTTTGGACAAATTTGGAATTTCAGCTCTGCCAATTTATTCCTGTGAACAATCCATATTTTACCATTTGCACCATCTCTTCCCCCCATGTCACATGACACTGTTAAGCCTGCCGATTCAACGCCGGCTGTTATTGATGACAGCACACCAATATTTCAGCACCAGGGTGACATTCCACCGGCATTTCAGCCTAACATTGATAATAGCCTATAATTGATCACGAAATAGATGTTATTGATGACAGCACACCAGCATTTCAACACATGCCCCACCAATCTAACAACGGTTCTGTAATAACTGATCAGCGTGGCGGTTCTGTTGTGGTCAATAGACCGCATTTCAATAATGTCGAGGTAAGGCGGCAGTTCAATATACCATTGCAAGCGAACATCAATGATTTTGCAGCCTTTTACCTCCAGATTGAAGATGAAATAGATGATGTTTTGTAAGAGGTGGATAGCCGAGCACAACCAGGTGATGTGATTCAAGCTGAGTTAGTGAGTGGTAATGATAGGGCTCACATCTACCAGCAAACGAGTGACATAAACTCTATCAGAGATAGTGTATCAGACATGCTTGAGTGTTTAGCCCAATCAAATGCAGAGCTTTTGGCTTTTGAGAGCTTAGAGCTTATTGTACAAATAGTCACTCCATTGCGCGGTGGAATGCGTCGCAGGTTGGTGAACAGTACCAACAAAGAAATTTTAAGGTTGAAAAAAACGACACTTACACATACCTCGTAATAAAGACAACATTTATGTCTTTGCTCTCTCACTAACCTATCTGCTAAATGACACACTAACAACAAAACAGGCCACAAGACAGGCACGGCTTTTACATGTCAAGTCAAGTCAAGTTTATTTGTATAGCCCTAAATCACAAACAGTCTCAAAGGGCTTCACATAGCCAAAAGTTGACAATTATTCTCAAAGCATCCCCTGATCATAAGCTCCCAAAAGGGCAAGGAAAAACTAAAAAAAACCCTGCCAGGGGAAAATGAGAAACCTTGAGAAGGGACCACAGATGGAAGGATCCCCCTTTCAGGATCACCAGGTTATAATGGATGCAGAGAGTGCACAAGTAATACATAATATGAAAATCAATGAAAAAAATGGATGTCGGAGGTGCCCTCGGTTGTCCTGGCCGTGTCTTCAAGGGGGTTGAGCTGCAGTTCCTTCATCTTGAATTGGTCCCCGAGAATCCAGCTAGCCGCGATCAGCTTTTGAGCCACCTAACCGGGGAGGGGGTGGGCAGAGAGAATAAAACAAACTCCGGCCAAATCGGCCATACAAGTTAGTTAAAGGCCATCTCATAGAAATGTGTCTTTAAACGTGTCTTAAATGTTTCTACTGAGGTAGTAGTTCTAATATCCATTGGTAGGGCATTCCAAAGCTCTGGAGCCCGAATAGAGAATGCTCTAGACCCTGCAGACATTTTCTTGGCCCTCGGTATAACTAAAAGACTAGCGTTTTGCGAACGAAGGTTACGAGACGGAACATAAGGAACGACTAGGTCGACGAGATATGAAGGCGCTAAGCCATGCAGTGATTTATAGGTTAGTAGAAGAACCTTGAAGTCACATCTTAAATGGACCGGGAGCCAATGTAATTTGGCTAATATTGGGGTAATGTGATCAAATTTTCTTGACCGTGAGAGCATCCTCGCAGCGGCATTTTGCACTAACTGTAGACTTTTGATACTGGACTTAGGAAGACCAGAGAATAATACATTACAGTAGTCCAGGCGCGACGTAACGAACGCATGTATAATGGTTTCCGCATCCCCGGTCGAGAGGATAGGACGAATCTTAGCAATATTACGAAGGTGAAAAAATGCAATCCTGGTTATATTCTTAATGTGTTTTTGAAAGGAGAGCTTTTGGTCAAATATTACCCCGAGATTAGTTACCGTATCACTCTGAGTGATAGTCCGGTTATCTATAGTTATAGTGGTTTCCTTAAATAAGTGTTGATAACGAGTAGGACCAATTATCAACATCTCAGTTTTATCTGGGTTAAGACGAAGGAAGTTGAGAGACATCCATTGCTTGATCTCCGCAAGGCACGCCTCGAGATTACAACAGTCCCGTGGATCTGTCATCGATAACGGCATATATAATTGGGTGTCATCCGCGTAGCATTGAAAGCTAATATTATATTTACGTATTATGTCCCCAAGCGGAATCATATAAATATTAAATAAAATCGGTCCGAGTACCGATCCCTGTGGAACACCACACGTAACATTATAAAGCTCAGAGGACGTATTACCGTGGACCACTCGGTGCGTCCTGCCTGATAGATAGGAATTGAACCAGCTGAGTGCTGACCCTGAGATACCAACACAACTTTTAAGACGCCCTAATAAAATATCAAAGTCTACAGTGTCAAAGGCAGCACTAAGATCGAGTAGTAACAATACAGACGACGTATTTGAATCCATAGCTATGAGGAGATCATTAGTCACTTTAGCAAGTGCTGTCTCTGTAGAATGATTAGCCCTAAAACCAGACTGAAAGGAGTCATATCGATTATTAGCGACCATGTAATCAATAAGCTGCTGCGCTACTACTTTTTCGAGAAGTTTTGCTATGAATGGGAGGTTTGACACTGGCCTATAATTACTGAGACAGTCCGGGTCAAGATTTGCTCGCTTAAGTAGTGGTTTAATAATAGCGGTTTTAAAGGCTATTGGCACTATCCCAGAGGAAACAGACAGATTGATTATATTTAAGACGGACGGTCCTAAAATTGGAAATAATTCTTTAAGTAGTTTGGCTGGAAGCGGGTCGAGTAAACATGTTGTTTGTTTAGCCGTACTAACCAATTTTGTAAGCATTTCAAGGGACACGCTATCAAAATTTGAGAGGGTTATTGCATGATCCCCAGCGCTAGTAACCAGCGGAGCGATTGGCATGGTATTCTTGATCTCGTCCCAAATGAACTCAATCTTTTGAGCAAAAAATTTCATAAACTCGTCAGCTGAGTGGAAGGAGCTATCGGGGGTCGGCTGGCGCAGAGTTAGCTTTGCCACTGTATCAAATAGGTATTTAGGATTGTTTTTATTAAGATTAATGACTTGCGAAAAATAACGAGTTTTTGCTAAAATTAGCGCATCTTTATATTTCAGGAGGCTGTCCTTCCATGCCTGATGGAAAACCTCAAGTTTGGTTAAACGCCATCTGCGCTCATGCTTTCTACATAATTGTTTAAACGTACGTGTTTCATCTGTGAACCACGGAGTTGGCCATCTACGGCGAGTTTTCAGACGTAGCGGTGCCACAGAGTCGATGGCTTTTAACAATGTCGCATTGAATTCATTTGTAAGATTATCAATAGAGCTCAACTCAGACAGCACAGTTGCAGTCATGGAGTTAAGATTACGGCTGCTATAATTCCGATTGCTCTCTTGTCTTTGACAAGGAACTAAAATTTCAAATTTTATTAAGAAATGATCAGACAGAACAGTAGTGTATGGCAGTACTGCTATATTTGAGGTTGCTAGTCCCCGGGATAATACCAGATCTAAGGTATTTCCATTCTTATGCGTTGCTGCTTGTACAGCTGCTTGCGTAAAACCACACGTATCGATTAAAGTTTGAAATGCCGAAGTCAGTGGTTCTGACGGTGAATTCATGTGGATGTTGAAATCACCCATGATAACTATATTATCTGCATTTGTCACTAGATCAGCCACAAATTCTGAAAATTCATCCAGGAAGCCAGAGTAAGCCCCGGGTGGGCGGTAAATAACAACAAGATAGAATGACGGTAACGCAGTGGATCGCACAATGAGAACTAATATCACCTCTCAAAAGTTTATTAGGGCGGTGGGATGAAACGACCGTGGGAATTTGATGATGAATATTTGTTACACATGTGAAGTTATCTAAAACAGGCACCGTTTCATCAGCAAGACCGGTCGGGACGGAGTGATTGGATTTGTCTACTACCCCAGTAGAAAGTGTGTTTATGTGTATTGCAGCACTATTTAAACTGTCGCGCTCTAGTCTACACGAGGAGCTATGTGTATGCTGAAAGTCTAGCCTAGCGCTAGTTAACTTTAACTTATCAGACTCCAAACCCATCCTCACAGGTGGTCTAATCACCTGTGCCCTGGCCTGCTCTAGAGTGACCTGTCATGAGAGGCTCAAACAGTAATCTATATTCCTAGAAAGAGTGAAGGCGCCTTCACGGTTAGGGTGAAGGCCGTCCTTCCTCAGCAGGTCGGGGCAGCCCCAGAAGGATGACCAGTTATCTATAAAATACAGTCCCTGCTTTTTACAGAACCCAGCCATCCATCGATTAAGGGAGACTAATCTACTAAACCTCTCATCAGTGCCTCTCCCAGGCAGGGGGCCAGAGACAAATACTCGATGCCGACTCATCTTTCTGGCAAGATCACAAGTCCTCGCTATGTTTTTCTTTGTGATCTCTGATTGTCTCATCCTAACATCATTGGAGCCGACATGTATCACTATGTCCGAGTAGCTAGTGTTGTTGGAACTACGCTGTTGACTAGGCCTATTGCGAGTCAGCTCCCTAAGATTAGCTTCTATGTCGGGTGCTCTGCCCCCAGGAATACACATTACCGTGGCTGGATTTTTAAGCGTAATGTTTCGGGTAATGGAGTCGCCTATGACCAAAGTGCGAGGGCCAGTAGACCGAGATGACTTTGGACGGCTATGCGTCTTACCTGGCTCATCGCGATTAGCAAGCCGCTTGGGGCTAATGCTAACCGGGCTAGCGGGCTGACTACAGCCCGCGTCTGTGTCCGCCGCAACTACTGTTATCGCACTATTCTGCTCTAACTGGCGGACACGTCCCTCTAGCAGAGACAACCTCTCTAAGAGAAGGGTGCAGTTGGTGCACGAAGCCGTACATACCTCTTGGTCCGCTGCCATACTTTGTGTCCGAAGAGCGACGATCTGTCAGCCATGAGAGTGTGGGGTTGAATTGTCAAACACCTGTGAGTCTGGGTGATGTCAATAAATTAGAAAAAGTCCTCAAATGGAAAATAACTGTAATGTACCGAAAAGAGGACTGTCGCCCCATGACTTTTTTCGACACACATTATCCCAAAACAGACGACGACACTTTATTTGTCTTACACCTCGAGGGTCATTACTACGGCGTGAAAGCTATAGAGGCATTCGTTGGGCACACGTTCTTTTGCAGACATTGCTACAAGGGGCACGAGAATTGGCAACAGCACCAGTGTGAAGGGCACTGTAACATTTGTCTCGATCCGCGTTGTAAACAACGGCGGTTTAAACGTGTTATCTGCCCCGATTGTAAAAAAACTTGCCGTAACGAGGAATGCTTTGCCAAACATAAAGAGTTTCGAGCGACGAATCGTGTGAGCAACTGCACTTCATACATATAATGCTTGTGGTGTGGTCTCCAGTATTATGTGAAAGCTGATGGTACCGGTGCTAATAGTACGGCTGAATTTGCCCTGATGGAATACATTCTGTGTTAGCATTATAACGCTTAAATTTTCATGATGTCTATATTGGGTGAATATTCGAACCACTTCCGGATTATCCGAAGCTTGGAAGATGATGTCATCCAGAATGAACAAATGCTGCTGCTGTGGCGGGAACAACTTCTCGTCATCAAAAGATTCAGGCAGTCCCTTGATAAAAATGATGTCTTTATTCAGGTTTTTGAGTCAAAAGTACCCCCCCCAAAAGTCCCAATGATCATCGTCACACACACATCTGGGTGTGGTGAAATTTGTCTCCTGCATTTAACCCATCCCCATGTGATTTTGATCCATCCCCTGGGGGAGAGGGGAGCAGTGAGCAGCAGCGGTGCCGCGCTCGGGAATCATTTGGTGATCTAACCCCCCAATTCCAACCCTTAATGCTGATTGCCAAGCAGGGAGGCAATGGGTCCCATTTTTATAGTCTTTGGTATGACCCGGCCGGGGTTTGAACCCACAACCTTCCAGTCTCAGGTTGGACACTCTACTACTAGGCCACTGAGCTCATCGTACATTGGTTGATATGAAGTATAAACCCAGACAATATTATCAGGTTTTTTTCTCATAACATGTTCAGGATTTTCCAATACATTTTTTACAAAGAAAGTCTTGCCACAACCTGAAGGCCCTGCTACTAAAGATGAAAAAGGAAGTTCTAATCTAGGGTCAAATTCAATCTGGTTAAAGCCATTTCCACACACACACACGCACGGACGTAGGGAGAGAGAGAAATGTCAATAGCCAGCTGGTTCAGTGGTGCCTCGTTCCAACAGCCTTCTTTTATCATACACCACACAAAGCCGCTTGGAAAATGACTTGTTTCTGAGATGAAACCCTCTCTTATCGCGAACAATGCTGTGTTTGGGGGGCGTATAGCACATCTGAGGTTGCACCTGCTGTGTTGATGCACCCCTGAACCAAATTGAGCATGCTATCGAGATTGATGCTCTGACCGCTTTCGTGAGTCTGCGTGATTCCCTTCACCTTCATGACTGTGTGACCTGTCTCCCGCATCCTGTAAGCGTATGTTTTTGCCCCTGCTGAGACAAATTCTAAAATGCTGTCATTCGAAAGCTCATCTGTCAAATCACCCAGATAATCCCCTAGAGGGAGAACACTTTCGCCCGGTTTCACCGTATACACGAGGCTGTCTGTATCAGTGTAAAGGACTTGCTTTTTCTAAATTTCTAAATAGCTGTACATTTTTAGACGTGCATAGGCTGTTGTGAAACACGCTGCAGCCACGTTTGATGTTTTTGACGCGGGTATCTCATTCAAGATTCAAGATTCAAGAGTTTTTTAGTCAAGAGGCCGATCCAAACCAGACAGTGATGGAGGTGCAGAGGACAGACTGGATGATGGCAGTGTAGAAGGTCTTCAGCAGCTCCCGCGGCAGGTTGAACTTCTTGAGCAGGGCCTTCTTCCGGACAGAGTCTATGTGGCCGGTCCATTTCAGGTCCCGAGAGATTGTGGTTCCCAGGAACTTGAAGGTGTCTGTTTAGAGAATAGTATTACTGCGGATAGTGAGGGGTGAAAGTGGTGAAGGGCCATTGTTTATGTTGAAACAATAATGTACAATCAAAAGCTTTTCGCTGATAAAGTGGAAGAATTTCACATCGTACAGACGTGAAAACAGAAGTTAAAAAAAATCCTCAGATTTTGTCACAATTTTTGTGTTTGTCATGTTCTCACGCTGTGCGAGTTTCCCCTATAGATTGTTAAGACAGAGTTTTGAAACTTGTCTTTTTCCCTGGTTTACAGCAATTTTGGAAGGGTCTAGTTGGATACCCTGATGAATTGCATACCCTTCTCTGTATCTTTCTCTATCAGCCTGATTGATCACGTGAGCCGGATAACCTGAAGACTGAATAATCCTCTCAGGTCTGACACGACAAAGCCAGTCTACCCTATGATCTCTGGAAAAAGGGAGATGTGGTATTATCGTATGTTGAAACTATAATATTATATAGTGTCTTATTGGAGGTCTCGCATATTGTTGACAGTTGGGGGCTCTGTGGTGCGCCAGTGGCATTGTACTGCGATGTGAGACACAAGTGGGGACAAAATAAAAAGTTCCTGAATAAAGAAGTTGCATTAGCGTTCATCTCTACTCCGTATAAACACAACAGTGGTGGACTGGGTTCGCGCTCTCCCCTGGTCTTTCTGATTAAAAAAAAAAATCACGCGCAGTCGTACGCACATGGAGTTTAGGTCTGCGGTGCTGCAACACACTAAACGCTTTTGAGCATGTTATTAACTGTACTCTGGAACTGTGCATTTGCTTGCTAAACCGTATTAACCAAATTAGTCAATGCAAAATAATATGTAATTACCACGTTCCTGACTCGTTACATGACATGAATGTATCAAAACCTTTTTGTCGGCTGTAGGTCTGTCTTTTTGAAGAATGCGCCTGATTGTTGTTCCTCATACATCAAAAGTATGGATTTCTAGAAAACAACTTTTACTTCCTCAAGTAAAATGACGTCACCATCGCAGTGGAGGTGAATTACACTCCAAACCATACCAGTAACGACAAAAGCCTCAATTATTTGCGACACGAGAGATATAGAGCACTTCTGAAATTTGAGAAATCATTTGAGAAATTACGATCGTATTTTGTTTCCCGATTTGTGTTGAATAAAGTTATGAAATCACACGTTTTCAAATAAAACACAGAGATGGGATCATTTCCCATTCTCTCATATCAAAAGTACACGTACCAAGACATACAACTGTTTTTACCTTCAATACTCAAAATAGACGCCCAATCGATAGGTGACGCTGTTTCAAAGAACGAGCGCCGTCAGTGTTCGATCAGATACCTACAATCCTGTGCGCCAACAATGTTTAAAGTAAGTGAGACATTAATGAACACAAAATACTTGTTTAAACCTTCTATTTTGGTTGAGTCCTTGTAAGTATAGTAAATCTATCAACTTCTATTGTTTGAATTAGAAGGAATGGTTGCTGCAATTTGAGTGTGAGACCGCCTGTGAATTTTGTGAGACTAGCAGTGGGGTGGTCAGTTTTGACTCAGATTTTCGGATCACTCGTTTCTCTTCAGATCGAATAAATCTTTCGCCTTTTACTAAAGATTTCCGTGGAGTGGAACAATAAGAGTATATCTCAATTTGTTGATAATCTGTGAAAGCAGAGCGTTCTTTCTCTGTTAAAATATCAATATTGCAACGGATAGCCGCCTATATCATACTCCGTGAAACAGTCATACATTCACATAATTCATATCGACATAGTATATGTGAACATGTTCACATAAACAGAGAAATTATGTCGAGTGCAGACAGACAATCACATTTAAGACCTAGTTTATCAATGCAATTTAATTTCTGGTGGTACCCATTTGAATGAGCACGTCAGTCTATTGTAATTTGGCAAAAAATAGTGTTTTTGAATAAAAACCAATAACCACCCCCCTCAATTGCACAAGGACTCCTGCTCCTCACTTCAAGGAACACAGACTTGAGCAGATCCGCCGCGCTGTGCTTCGTTGAAACGTGGCTCGACGGACGCACCCCCCACCACGCCGTGGAGTTAGCTGGGTTTCGGCTAATGCGTGCAGATCACAGCGCGGAGCTCACCTGAAAATCAAATGGAGGTTGTTAGACAGGTGCTCACTCTAACTTATTTTTGCAAGAACCACACGGGAGACAGTATGCCCTTTTTAAGCACTTGCAAGTGGAGAGTCATTCGTTGCTGTGCGTACAGCGATGATCGAATGAGGTCTGACTTTGGATTCTTGCAAGAGAGTATTTATTGAGAGAAAGCAGGGTGGGGGTGGCATTGGACATGTTTGGTGGTCACCTCAGCAACTGGTTAATCAGTGCGGAGGGTCCCAGCTCATTGCTTTACAAGGTCGTGGAAACAGAAACTAGAGGAGCATTTTAGATGACTAACTAAGCAAGAATGTTTCCACACCATTTGGAAAGTTTCAACAACTGAATGGTTAAATTTTTCAGAGTCAAGGAAAGGTAAACGGTTTAAACAAAGTTAATAATTCTAGTCTACATTCCAACATAATCATACGATCAAGATATTCTGTAAACCCTAACATATCCCTCCTGTTTATCATATGATTATGCCAACCCCAATCAATCAAACATAAGTAAGAAAATATAATGAAGAAAGAAGAATAGTAAAAATAGTAATAAAAAAGATCAATAAAAACAGAGATGACAGGGGACGGGTTGGGGATGGTGAAGGGGGATACATGATAAAAACAACAAACAATGACAGCAATAATTTCCAGTGAAGATGAGGTTTTTCCTCAATACTCCAGTCCAATTTTAGTGTGTGAGTGAAAAACCTGCGGCAAGATGTTTTAATGCAGGAAAAGTCTCACACGGTCCCTCTGCCTTAGGCGACCAGAATGCTATCAATAAAAAATCAAAAAGAAAAAGAAAAACACAGAAACAGTACATCATTGTATCCATCACTTGCGAGGCATTTTTGATGGCCAAATCATCAAATTTCTGTAAAACATGCACGGCTAAACAGCATCATTGCAATCATCTTTCTGCAGCGCGTCATAGTCATCACATTTGACATGTCTGACATCTTGTATTTGCACATGTGCTATGGTAGAAGATAAAGATCTTGATACAGCAGACTTCAAACACGGGACAACACAGGTTGCAAATAAGCACAATAACACCAGCACAACAAGCACAGGAGTCACAAATTTCAACAGCAGCCACCAGTTGCCAGAGAATAGCCATGAAAAGAAATCACATTGATGTGGGACTTTGTCTTTTGACATTGCCTGCTGTAAGTTCTTCAGTGAGTTAACGGCGTCGTTGATGTGAGTGTCATTAACTCCTGGAATGTATGTGCAACAGAAAGTCCCAATGATGTGGCACACGCCACCTTGCTCTGCAGTCATCAAGTCCAGAACCATCTTGTTTTGCAAGACCATTAGTCCAATAGCCTGAATCTCTCTGTTTTGTCCATCGTTGACTTGCCGTGAGAGATTCACAAAGGATTGAAAACGATAGTTCAGGGTCTCGATGAAGAGTGATTGTTTTCTTACTCCGATCCAAGGAAAAAGCGACTTTGTCTTCGACGGACCACACTTTGTGGCTGTCACGGACATTCGCACCCCAGACGGGGTAATGTGGTTCAAAGGCTGCAACAGCCCTGCGTCGACGTCCAGAAGAGTTGTGTGCTGTCGTCAGCTGATGATGTTGTATCCTGTAGGTGTGGTCGGTCACCCACACTCGTGCACACACTCGTGTCCAGTTGGTGGGCAGCATCGGACAACTCTTGTGACCACAAAGCCATGAGCCATTCTGAATGAAGCAGGTCCCGTCCGATGGCGCAGCCGTGTTGGTAGGAGAGCCCTGACGCCTTGAAATGGCTCTCCCATCCTGACACTCAGCGGTGATGTCCAAACCTCCCATCCAGTTTCCTCCTGTAGAGCAGCCGTTAATGCATTCGTGGGTTTCATTTTCTTGGATGAAACGTGTAGTCCATTCCAGGTAGCCTTTTTATTTAGGCCACTTGTGGCATCTATCGTCCTTCAACAGTCACATTGGGACTAATCCAAAAGAGTTCGATCACAGGTTCTTTTCTGCGAGTCCAGGGCAGTAGGGGTAGCGTCACTGACTGTGACAGCACGGTGTTGAAATCCAACTCCACCTATAGAGGTCGTGCATTTCGCTTCGGTGACAGTCATTGTTCTGGGCTCCAGGTGAACTTGCATGGAGAAAGGGGGGGAGTTTGGAACACACAGCATCCCTCCTGTGTGTGGGATCGCACAGTGAACATCACACACCAGTATCAAGTGTTGGTTTCGTGTGGGTTTCTGGGGTCCCATGACCAGTCCTCAAAGTTCTCATCATGTGACCATCTTTTTCCTCAGTTGACATTGTCACTTGGTCTATTCAGACAAGCCCATAGATCATAGCACGCTCCAACCACAACGCAGCAGAGGATCCACGTGGCATGCGGAGCCCCGTTGCTACTAGGCTGGCAGAGACACCGATATTTCCCATTGCCTAGTAAGAGTGGGCAACGTACTATGCAGGGGCGTAGGGGACCGTCTTTCTTGTCCACAAAAAACAATCCTGCCCCTGCAGGGGAAGATGATGGACATGCTCTAAGAGACGCATCAATATAGTCATTCAGGGCCTGTTTTCCAGTTGCCGAAAGAGAATAAAGCCACCCCTTGGGTATGGGTGGAGTCGGGTAAGAGCTCAATAGCACAATCATATGTATGATGGGATGGTAGAGAGGTGGCCTTCATCTTATTGAATACATCTGCGAGTTTGTGATAACAATCTGGCACTCCGGTCAGGCCTGGGGTTTCTGGGTCTATGGCGGAGGAAGCATAAACATGGTCAGCTTCACTTCCACTGCCATCGGGAGGTTAGATTTAAGACATTAAATTTTGCAATGTAATCCCCATCCCCTTATCTCTCCGGTTTTCCAGTCTATGGTTGGGTTGTGCCGTTTTAGCCATGGGTATCCGAGGATAAGGGGGTTCATAGGGGAGTTTACTACATACAAATTTAATTTCTCATGATGGTTGTCAAAAAACAGGGTGATGGGCTCGGTTATGTTAGTGATCTCAAAAAGTGCTTCTCCATTGAGCGCCGTAGCTTTCATGGTAGTGTTTAACAGTTCAGACTTGACCCCCAATCTTTGAGCAAATGACCAGTCAATTAAACTCTCATCAGCCCCAGAGACTATTAGCACCCCAATTTCAGTGTCTTTTCCTAGGTGAATAATAATGCCAATGGGTAGGTCCCGAACCTTCTGATTGTTTTCAGAAAAACTACTCATCAGGTCTTTCTTCACCGGGCAGGAGGGGAGGATTTGTCCTTGCGCACCGCAATAAAAACATCTACCCTCCTGGCGTCAGCGCTGCCTTTCCTACTCGGTTAACCGGGCTCTGCCCAACTGCATGGGTTCGATCCCGGGGGATGGTTGAGTCTGGTTCGGTGTGAGGTGGTGTGCCCGGAGGAGCGAAGATACGGCCACTGATGTGTGAGAGAGCGCAGGTGCGTTCATGGATGCGCGCTGCCTCTTCCATTCCTGTAGGCGATTATCCGTGCGAATGGCTAGGGCTATGAGAGTGTCGAGGTTGGTGGGGAGGTCGAGGGGGATGAGTTGATCTTGGATGGGCCCCAAAAGGCCCCTGAGAAAGATATCATACAAGGCCGTGGGGTTCCACCCGCTTTCCGCGGCCAGAGTGCGGAAGCGGCTCGCATAGTCCCCAACGGACTCACGACCCTGGGTCAGCCGACATAGCTCCCGAGCCTTCTCTCGGTCTGAGGAAATTGGATCGAACACCATACGCAGGGCCTCGATGAAGGCGTGGAGGTAATGACGTGTCGGAATCCCTAGCCCATTCGGTGGTCGCCCACGCCCGGGCACTTCCCGTTAGGTAGGAGATCATAAAGGCCACCCGGGAGCGATCCGTGGGAAATTCACCTGGCGAACGCTCAAAATGCATTTTGACCTACTGAGCCTGGTTTCCCCAGAGTAGCATTAAGGAGGAGCCAGTCTGGAGCCTACGGCAATGGGAGCGA
Organism: Syngnathus floridae; assembly: GCF_059516105.1. Classification (NCBI taxonomy): domain Eukaryota; kingdom Metazoa; phylum Chordata; class Actinopteri; order Syngnathiformes; family Syngnathidae; genus Syngnathus; species Syngnathus floridae. Next base: position 3,195,143 of record NC_142430.1, on the reverse strand, counting down.
TAGCAGAACGGGCCGCTGCTACATGTGTGAGCAGACGTTCAGCCACATGAACGTCAACAAAGCCCGTCACAGATCTAGGTTAACGGACCGACACCTCGGCTCTATCCTAAGAATTACCACAACAAATCTTACTCCAGACCATGATGCACTTGCAAAAAAGGGAGACCAACAATCCTATTGATTTCTTTATTACCTTATTTGGATGTATTCTTTTACTGATTCTTCAAGATGATGTATTTGGTCAGAATGTTTGCCGTTATATGTGATTTGCCTCATTAGATAAACATATTTTATAAATCTGACCTGCAAGCGCTGAAGTGATGGAAACTATTATTCATAATAACAGTGTCGTATATAATGAGAATCATTGATAGTACTTGTTAGAGATTTGCTCACTCCAACTTATCTTGCAAGAACCACACGGGAGACAAGTAAGTCCTTTTGGACACCTGCCGGTGGAGAGTCCATTCGTCGCTGTGCGTGCAGCGATGTTCGAATAGAGCTCTGGACTCTCCTTCCTGCAAGAGAATATTTATTAAGAGAAACAGAGTGGGGGTTGAGAGTTGACAGGTTTGGTGAACCCCCGGCCTCTGGTAAGATCAGAGCAGGGGGTGTTTTACGATGTTGTGGGAAACAGAACAACTTTGATTGCTTCCTCTGCAGCTGGTCAATCAAGCAGAGAATGCAACCACTTTATTTTACTGCGTTGTGAGAGCAAGACAAGATTGGTTAATCATTATAGTCTACATTCCAACATAATCCTATGATAAAGATACTCTGTAAAACCCTAACAGTACTTTTTGGGTGAAATATATTTTCAATGCTGTTAATAAATGCATTCGTTTTCAAAAAGCTTTTTTTGAATATCCATGCTCTACTACCTACTAAATGTACAAACCTTTTATGCAATGACCTTTACATGTCATTTCTATTACTTCACACAAACACTACATCCATCTGCTCCTGGTTCGGCCTCCCGGTCTTAATTTAGAGCCACATTCGGCCCACCAGTCAAAAGGTTTGCCACCCCTGGTATAGGCACATGTTTAGTCGTAAGGATGGGAGAGCAGGTGTGTGTAGTGTACATGGTTGAGTCTTTGGGTGTGTGAACGTGATTCTTGTGTGTGTGATTATTGTATGAAACATGTGAAGGGTGTGTGGTGTGTATGCGTGTGTGTGTGCGTGTGTGTATGCGTTCGTGTGCGCCTGTGTGTGTGTGTGTGTGTGTGTTAGAGATTTGCTCACTCCAACTTATTTCGCAAGAACCACACGAGAGACAAGCAAGTTCTTTTAGACACCTGCAGGTGGAGAGTTCACACGTTGAAGGAGTGAAGTCTGAAGCTCTCCCAACTGCAAGGACATATTTATTAAGAGAAAGAGTGGGGGCAAGAGTAGACTGAATAGGAAGCCCTTGTGCTCTAGTCAAAACATATCAGGGGGTGTTTTACGACCTTGTATAGAATGGGATTCATTACCGGTTGCATTCCAACATAATCATACGATAAGGATACTCTGTAAAACCCTAACAGTGTGTGTGTGTGTGTGTGTGTGTGTGTGTGTGTGTGTGTGTGTGTGTGTGGTGTGTGGTTCTGCAACAGACAGAAATACAGCACGTAAGTCAACGCTCAACTTCTGACGTCACACAACACTACGAGACAGCACACATTACACAAATAACTGCGTGTAACGGTTCTGCTATACTAAATAACCATAAGTGAAATACTCTTGGCAACACACCAAACATAAGTCATCGAGACAACAACATTTTGCCTATGCTGGCGACCGTTAGTCGCCGTGCCGCTGCGTAACGGCTACTCGTATGATGCAAGGCAAACTTAAAGGAGCGCGCCAAAGCTATCAATCAAACGGCGCACACACGAAACAAACCGCGATAAGACAAACGGCACAACAGTAGACAGTACTAACAATGAAATGTATATACTCACTTTGGGTCAAAGACGCAGACGATCACAGCAACATACTCGGTCGATACCAGCAACCTTTAACTTACCGCTGCGCACAAGCTCCAACAATAGTGATAAACTGAGGTAACTCACGCGAGACTTAAGGCGCGGTGATGTAAGTTTCCAACATTTTAACATCAAAATAGGAACCATTCTTACAGCTATTTTTATTTTTCCTCTTTGTGACAGGGATTCGCTTTGGCCTGGGGAGTTAAGTTCATCATTCGCTTAAAAGATATCCGGTGTGTCTCGTGTTGTGAATGTAATGTCTAGAACCCGAATGTAAGACAATCCCCACTTTTTCAGTTTTATTTCAATGCAAAAAACACCAGCTTATATTCGGGCCAATACGGTAATATTAAAACATATGTCCATTTTTTTCTATGCAAAGGTGGAAATATTGCCATTTTTGGTGCTTCAGACAGTAAGCCCAGTACTAGCTTTGAGCAGCTCACAGGTAAACAAGAGACAGTCATCTATCACTGGGATTGAATAGGCTATGACTATGCATGAAACATTTGAAAAACAAAACATAATTTGAACATATAATTATTTTGATATTGATTAAATGTGTTATTGTTGATAAAATAATTATTATGCTGGTTGTTCTGAGTATACTGGCAAGACAAGTCCAGGGAGCAGTTCAAGGGATAGGCCAAGAGTCAGACTCAGAGAGACCTTTTGATTATTATCACCCTCATTCCAGAGATTTTGATTTGTTTTTCCACTACCACCCACAACAAAACCCAAAGAAAGCCATTCCCATATTTTGCTTCCAAATATTTGGTGGGTGAACCCCTCCACAGCTGAGTCTTGGAACTGTCCAGGACTAAAAATATCCAGGGTGAGTGTTGTTGTGACTATTATGCTTATATTGGAGTGCATATTTGTTTAGAATCAGCCCAAAACATACAATTGTGTGTGCATATGTGTGCACACAAATGTGTTTTGCTTTTACCCATGCATTTAAGTGTGGGTGTGAACATGCACGTGTTGGCAAGGCCAGGGTGGCCTGGTTAAATAACTCCTGGCCTGAAAAAATCTCCCAGTCCGGCCCTGGCGGGTGCTGCAAATTATTGTCCCGGGCGCCGCAGTTGGCCCACAGGCTGTGAATCTGAGACCCCTGATGGAGGTCCACCTTCATCTCATTAAATCATTGAGCATTCATTGTTTGTACCACTGAAGTAAATTAAATTTAGTTAAATTCCTTTCCAGAAAAGCACATGACAGTCTTGGGATGTTTGCTTGCCATCTGAAGTGTTGGAGCAGCTGTACATAGTACATTTGTAAATGGTTTGATGGATCATGAATACTTGCTTGATTCTAATGTTCTTGGCAGTTGGTGTTAATGAGCTTTGCCTCGCTGGACCTTTGCATGCCCAATGCAAAGTAGAATGGTAAGATCTATTAATATTATTATTATTATTATTATTATTATTTATTAATATATCATTATTTATGATTATTATTATTATTATTTTATTATATTATTTGTTCATTTGTTTGTTTGTTTACTAATGCCTTCAGATACATCTATTTTTAATAAGCAATATGTCAACACAAACCCTCCCCTTTATAAACATGGAATAAGCATTAACTAAATAACTATCTCCCTCCGTGTTCTAAAATAATTGAGAAAACTTTTAATCAAAGGCTGGAGAAATTTATAGAAGATGACAATATTCTGTATGATAATCAATATGGCTTTTGCAAAAAGAACTCAATCATTCATGTGCTCACAGAATTCACTGAAGACATAAAAGAATGCTTGGATAATGGGCGGCATAGCATAGGAATATTCTTGTACCTAAGGAAAGCTTTTGATGCCATAAACCATAACATTCTATTTGAAAAGCTGAATGGATATTATAAATCACTAAAATGGATAAAAAGCTATCTAAATAATAAACAACCATTTTTACAAATTGGTAATACTCTATCAAGTTTGAATATCAATGGGGTTGGTTTTGGGGCCTAAACTGTTTATAATGTACATAAATGACAATCCATGTGTGTGACAAATTTAAACTCGTAATGTTTGCAGATGACACTACTATAAATTGTTCTGGAAAGGGTCTACATATTTTGATTGATACTGTAACTAAAGAATTGTCGAACCTCCAAATATGGTTCATATCAACAGGTTTTCACTAAGCATAACAAAATTCATGGTTTTGGGGAGAAAGAACATCAACAAGGAATTACAACTAACTATAAACAGATCACTCATTTTTGGGGCCTAAACTGTTTATAATGTACATAAATGACAATCCATGTGTGTGACAAATTTAAACTCGTAATGTTTGCAGATGACACTACTATAAATTGTTCTGGAAAGGGTCTACATATTTTGATTGATACTGTAACTAAAGAATTGTCGAACCTCCAAATATGGTTCATATCAACAGGTTTTCACTAAGCATAACAAAATTCATGGTTTTGGGGAGAAAGAACATCAACAAGGAATTACAACTAACTATAAACAGATCACTCATTGAAAAAGTAAATGAAAATAACGTGTTGGTAATTCTGGTCCACTATCCGGTATCTCAGGAGGGGGAAGTAGTGCATTGATAACACTGTTTATGGTGGAGACGGTGTTCTGCCGACTTCGACTTGGGACGTCGTGAGTTGGCGGGGAGATTACTTCAAAGATCTCTTTAATTCCACCAACACACCTTTTATTACGGAGGCAGGGCTTGAAGAAGCTGTGGTGGACTCTCCAACCTCTGGGGTCAAAGTTGCCGAGGTAGTTAAAATGCTCTTTCGAGGAAATGAGATCCACCCGCAGTTCTTAAATGCTCCGGATGTTGTGGGGCTGTCCTGGCCGACACGCCTATACAGCATTGCGTGGAGATCGGAGACAGTGCCTCCTGCTTCAGCATCCAGTTAGAGGGGTGCAACTTTCAGCTTGGAAGATTAGGTGTTTGCCTTTCTTGTTTACACCCGTAAAAAGATCAAACAGAACTTGGCAATGAAAGAATATCTGAGCACTAAGTGCTGATAGTAATTCAGCATCCCTAAAAAGGATCTCACTCGCTTTTGGGATGGGGTCACATCATCAGACGTGAGGTCGGCAGTTTTCATATCCGTGATATTACTGGGGTCTGTCGACACCACTCTTGTCAATCACATGACCAAGAAACTTGACAGACCTTCTCAGAAGGAAGCCGTTTTTGGGAGCCAGCTTCAAGTTGTAGCTACACCATTTATAGTCGTTGCAAAGCAGATTCCTCATCGGGTACTAACAGCAAGAAATTATCTGGCACACTGGGAGCAAATCCGCTTGCGTTGGCGGGTGCTGCCTGCTGCTGTGGACCATGCCTGGTGTGCCTTTGGGATTGTGACTCCAAATCTCGAAATGTGACTTGCCCCCCCCACAAAAAATTTACTTGGTGCATGAGTGAGTCCCCTCCCAGAGGACTGGGTATCAGTGACTTGTCCCACAATGCTTTGAAGTTTAATTTTCCCTTTTATCCCTTTTTTAATGTTCCAAAACAAAAAGCTGATTCTTTTGTGCATGTTACCGTATTTTTCGGACTAAAAGTCGCTCCGGAATATAGGTCGCATTAGCCATAAAATGCACAATAACATGAAAAAAAGCATATATAAGTCGCTCCGGAGTATAAGTCGCATTTTGGGGGAAATTTATTCAACAAAATCCTAGAACAGACATGAACGAGCAAGAACAGGCTAAACAATAGGTATGCTAACGTGACATAAACAGAAACGAAGAACTGAGAACGGGCCTGACGCAACATTCAGAGTTATTCAAATAACAAATAAATACATGAATAACACGTTTATAAAACCATCTGCGTCAGTCCAATTCATTAAATCCATCGATCGTCCTTTATGTCACCAATGGATGCGCACCGCTGACGGCTCTTGCACTTCAAAATATCCCACAGGCCCATATAACGATATATAAATTATATATCAAATAAATATTATATAAGCAATAATATTATCAAACCATCTGTGTCACTCCAAATTATTAAATCCGTCGATCAAATTCAAATTGTCAACAACGCCGCACGTGCGCCCTGACGTCAGCCTCGTCGTTATTCCACAGATCTAGTATATAACTACATTGTAGCGTTAACAAAGTACAAGGAAAGAGGTGGGTTTGGTAAACGGCTCTTTATTTAACAAAACAAGAGTTCAACGAGCCAACAACTACTGAACTGTAACGATAAAAACATATCATCAACATCGGTTTAAAGTCCCTTTTCCAGGCGCCGCTGGGTTGGACTGACGATAAAAACATATACAAGTTGCTACACCAAATAAAATATATCAAATAACTATAACATAAATAGTTAACCGCCACACGGCCCCAAGCACCAGCGTGGACTTCCAGGCGTGTGGCGGCGTGGACTTTCATCCCCGGAGGTGGCACTTCCAGCCACAGAGTTGGAAGAGAGCTCCATAGAATAGGACCGGGCGTGCGTAAACGCCATGTCCGAGCCCCCCATCCACCGTCCCCGGAAAGCCACCTGGCCGAGCGCCGGCCCCCGACTTCCATCCATGGAGGTGAAAGAGAGCTCCGTAGAGTAGGACCGGGCGTGCGTAAAAGCCATAATAGTTTTTCATACCTTCTGTGTCACTCCAAATCATCAAATCTTTCAAACTCTTCGTCCTCCGTGTCACTTACAAACAAAACCGCTAATGATTCGTCATCTTCGTCATCCCGTGATCGAATCTTTGTCCTTTATGTAAACAACTGCCGCGCCGCGCTGCTGACGTGACTTGAAATTCAAATTACAGTAATCCCTTGCTACATCGCGGTTTCACTTTTTTTTTTAATTTTGAAAATTTATGAAAAAAATTCACATATAAGTCGCTCCGCAGTATATGTCACCCCCCCACCCAAACTGTGAAAAAAAACCCGCGACTTATAGTCCGAAAAATACGGTAGTTAGTATAAGGATGTTTTTTGCTTTTTTTTTATTGTTTGTTGTTGGGAAAAAATCATTTAGTTAAATTGCACCACAGCTAATATAGGTTGTTAACAAAATGTACCTTGTTCGGGAACAGCCTTAATTGCGTCAATGTTCACATCTGAGGCCAACCCATGGTCAAAGATTATGGACCGACAGAAACACTGATCATACTTCAGGTAAATGGTGTTAGAATTTAAGTGAGAGAAATGGGGAGATGCTGAGTAAATTTGCCCGTAATCAACAGCGCAGGAAGAAAGTTAGGTGCTTTTGCAGCCTACACGTCACTCGAAAATACAATTTCTCAAAAAAGGAGGGGGAATATAAGTTGGTTCACTAATACAGTACATGAAGTATGCTGCCAATTTGTTTCCTGAGCAACTGATGAATGAGTGGTTGGATTGATGGATGGACATTCAACGTTGAATGTAATGTACTGTTAAGTCAGAGGCATAACGACAGATGGGCAACCAACACCATCACTGACTCATCTCCAAGGTGATAAAGAGAATTCCTTAAAGATCAATTAAGTATGATAATTAAACTTTCATTTTAAAAGTATATTTTTCTGTCTAACCCATCCCAGTGAGATGCAGTAAAGAGGGTTTTAGAGTATTGCAATTCAACTTTCATTTAAAAAGTACTGTACATTGTTTTTGTATGGACCGTGTCAGTGAAAGTACCCTTTCAATAACATTGACTGTTTCACCCCTTCCAGGTATTTTGGCATACCTTGTCAGACAGTTTACAAATCCCTGGTTCTACAAATAAGAAAGTGGGAAACCATGGCTGGCTGCAGGCAGGACGGCCAACGATGCTTGTACAAGGTTGTATGTGTGATTGAAATATAGCAATATCTAAAATTGTACCTAAAACGTTGTACCATTATTTTTGTATTACGTTTGTAAATGTGTTAGATATTGCAAAAGAAATATATTTTATAATATGTACATTTGGGCAAATTTGATAATCCAGATATTCAGAAGGTATTAAAACACCCCTATGACATAACATAACAGTGCTTCTCAGTTATTTTCTGTGATGCTCCCAAGGAGAAGAAAACATTTCACACACCCCATGCTTGTACCCTTATTAACATTAAAGAAAAACAAAAAATAAATAAAGAAAGATAAATTTACAATAAAGAATAACTTGATTAATAACATTGTTTTTTAGTCTGTAATAGAACAGATTCAAAGTGCATCACTTTGTCTGAAATTAAAAAATTCTAATTACTTAAACTACAAACATTCTTGACCAACTGCCATTTTATGCTGAAAAAAATACAATAAAATAATAATAAACATGCATAATATTAAATTAAATAACAGCAATAAATAATATTCAATTCAAAGTAATCAGCAACATTAACTCAGGAGCACAATATATAAAACATTTTAACCTACAAAACCAAAATGAATAAAACAATTTGTGCTGTTTTTTTTTAAATTAAAATGAGGCAGCATGACAGAGACCATATCCACGGCTGCAATAGTGTTGTTGTTGTTTTTTTTGCACAGAGCAATTTGGTACACTACTTTTTATGACGCTAACAGTGCTTGCTGGTTGACTGAAGTAGCATTCACAAAGTGGGATGATTGTTGGCAATATTCAGCCCGTTTTCGCTAAAAAACCTTAAGCATCTTATCAGCGTGATTGGGGTGCAATGACTTTAAGTGCCGCCTTAATTTATTTGGCTTCATACTGTCCGCTGCCAACATTGTAAGGCACAGTAAACACGCCTGTCTTTCCTCGTCTCCCATCGTAGTCACACTGAAGCCGAGCGCTACGTATGCTTCATCATATTTCCTTGTCTTAGTGTTCGTGTGACTCTCAATTCTCTTATCTCCGTCTCTCACCGCCGTTCTTTTCAACCCTGTTAAATATTTTTTCTATGGTGTCCCACTGCATATTTTATCGCCTGCTCTGTGCTGTGTGTGCATATGTTCCATGCGTTCTACACTGTAGAGTGACTACTCGTTACGCACACTCTTACAGTGATACCGCCACTCCCACCTACTGCAGTGAATGTATAATTACCCTTTAATCTAGAAAAAAAGAAAAGCATGTTCCCTGGTGCCACACGCTTGGTATCGCACCGTGCCTCCCGACGGGGGCGCGCCCCACTATTTGAGAAGAACTGCTTTAGTAACACTATAATGTATGTCTGACAGTGTAAAAGTCATGTGATTGTCTCAATCATTTATACTCGATGTGCTTGTGCCTTCCAGTTAGAGTCTGCCTCGGTCCACTTTATAGCTGCCAAACACATGCAACCCGTTAAGAGATATGTGGATGTTATTCATTTTCGCCTACTTCCCTATTATTTCCACAACTTCTGTCATGTTTCGGTAGGTTTCCACTCATGTATAAACTATCTTACAATGTCTGAAATTAATAACTGCTGACTTTGAATCACTGACTAGGTGATGTTTTTCCATCCGTCTTCCTATTCCCTATGTGATTATTTTTTGTATGGTTTCCCTAGGCCATGTCAATCTCTGAGACTTGGTATCTCATAAAAGACCATGGTACAAACTACTGCAACCTCTACAACCTCATGGACGGTAAGAACAAAAGTGTTAGGGTTGACAAACTATCTTGAACGTATGATTATGGTGGAATGTAGACTAGAATTATTAACTTTGTTTAAACCTTTCTGCTTTCCTTGACTCTGGAAAGTTTAACCATTCAGTTGTTGAAACTTTCCAAATGGTGTGGAAACATTATTGCTTAGTTAGTCATCTAAAATGCTCCACTAGTTTCTGTTTTTCACAACCTTGTAAAACAATGAGCTGGGACCGCACTGATTAACCAGTTATGTAGCGCGTCGCCAACCGTGCAACTGCACCGCGCTGGTCGCATTATTGTGACAGAGTGGTCGCTAAAATTTAGAAAATATTTTTAAAGTCCTGATGTACTTTCCAAAATTTAAGTGGACCTCAGTGCGCAGGGAGCTTAATTTGGTCCGATCGCGCAACCACAGCGCGCCGGGCGCTCACTGTCGTATTGCTTTAAGAGCGTCTTTGTGTTTTAGGATGGCTTTACTGCTCCCACTTGCTTTCTTTGGTGGCATGATTAGGGGTTAATACAATCCTCAAAGTAACGAAAATACAATAACAACGGAATCAGTCGGCATCCAGGCCACGCGGTCGGGTTTTCTTGGGTCCTCCCGGCTCATCTCGTGAGGTTCGACCTCCGAATTTTGTTCGACAACCGAAGCACAAAAATTTCGAATTTTTTGTTCGAATTCCGATTTGTTCGAGAACCAGGACGTTCGAAGACCGAGGTTTGACTGTAAAATAAATAGATGCAGATCACTGACAAGTGCCGCTATTTGAGCTAATTTTAGAACAGTCCTGCGGGCGACTCATGCGGTCCTCACGGGCGACCTGGTGCCTACGGGCACCGTGTTGGTGACCCCTGCCTTAGAGGATAATTCCGCCTCTTGTGTAGAAAGGTCTGTTCCTATCTAACTCTTACAGAAAAACACTCTAAACAAAAACAACTTTGTGATTATTAGTATAATGTAAACAATAACTACTGTTTCTTAGATTCTTAAATGCTCAAACAGTTTTAACTTAATGTGCTCAAAACTTCCCCCATAGAATTACCCCAAAAATTCCATAAACAAAAATAACATTAGGGGTTTCTGATTGACAAATCTGTGTCCATTTATAAATCAAGCCTATTAGGCTTAATGACGGCTCTCCCAGACCTGGTTCTGGGAGCAGGAGTCTCTGCAGATGAGTCATGGGGTACCACAGCAGGTGATGTGGGTGCCTGCGTTGGAGCTGGCAATGGTGTTTGCTCATGCGGTGGCAAATCACTGTCTTGTGCAGGTGTGTGTAGCGGTATTAGGTGTTGGCGGTTGCGTCTCACCACACCATGAGGTAAATCCACCAGGTAAGACCTCGGAGTGTTGTGGTGTTGGAACACAGTTCCAGATACCTTTGGTTACCCATACACGTTGTCCTGGTGACAAGTCACTGAGCGTTTCGGCACGTTGACACCTGTTATAGTTTTTAGCATCAGCAAATGCTTTGTCAGGTTCAAAATCAGTAAAACGGATCAGCAGACAAAACCAGTGAGGCAGAATGTTGAGTCTTTTCTCGCGAGGAGTGCAACCAGACTTACAGCAGTCCGACTACACTAAAAATCTGTTTTACACTCCTCGCTCTTTTTATTTGGAAATGCCCTATCCACAGTGTGAGACGATTAGCTCTTAAAGGGGGGGGGGGGGGGGGGGGGGGAGATTGTGGCTTCGTCTCGTAAGAAAAGAAACAAAAAGTAACGCACAAAGTGTTGCGTGCAGATATGGCTATATCAGCAAAACAGTTTAAGCGATATTCCGAGAGATAAAAAGAGAAAGTGACGTCCTTTAAGGAAGATCAGAAGGTTCATGACGCATCGTTGGACGTGTTGTTTTCACGATCTGTTCTGGTGGACGCTGAGCTGTCAGCAGCATCTTATTTGACACAACCGTCATCTCGCCCCTGACCCAGCCGTAATCCTTCTGTTCTGTTGTACAAGATAAGAATAAGCAAGGCAAAGCAGCAAGCATACTGAACAGTAACATTGTGAATAAGTACTCATTAGAGAACGCATGATAACATATATATACAATTTTTCTAACAATTCCCCCCTGTTTATCATAAGTTCTCGGGGACTAACTTATCACCCATATGGCCACTTCAAAAGATTTTCAGCCAAGGGATCACATTTCGCAAGAACTAACTTACACTTGGGAGGAAATTGAGTCTTAATCGTCAAAGCCAGAGTCACGAAACAAATCGGACAGGTTTACCACGACAGGTTTACCACAATGGATTCGCTGACAGAGTCGTCACTAGAGAAAGAACTCCCGTCGATCGAAAGGTCATCCCTTTGGAGCAACGGAAAAGTCTCAGCTGGTGGAGAGATAGCAGTTGTAATTAGCTTATTAATTAAGGATCGGAGACAAGGAATGCAGCAACATCCACACAGGGTCAAAATGGCAGAGAAAACGGCAATGGAGACCAGGACCGAGGAAACCAGGGTGCGGTACTTTTCGAACACGTTCAACCAGTCGGTCCAAACCTCCGTGTTCACCCCATTGTGTTCCTTCATCCTCCCATTCAAGGTCCTCAGACCCTCAAGGGCCTGGGATAGGCTTCCATCGGCTGCAGTATTATTTGGAATAAATGTGCAACATTGCTCACCAAACATGGCGCAGACACCGCCCTCTTTTGAGAGTAGCATGTCAAGGGCCATTCGATTCTGGAAAGCCATGAGGGAAGTAGCGGCCAGTTGGGAGTGGACCGCCTTGAAACCCGCCTCGGTCCAGTTTCCAAGCCTCTGCACGTTGTAGTGGATGTAGTTAATCCTGTCAACATTTTTGTTAAGAGTACACCACCAACACAGGGCGGATTCAAAACCAGCTGCTATCCGATTCACCAGCTTATACTCATCCGGTACTCCTCTAGGAACACCAATGGCGTCTATGTAAGTTGGATTAGCAGAGAGAGTTATAATGCGGCAGGCTTTGATGTCTATTCATATGCAAATGAGTTAGGGGGTCATAAAATTTTATGATCTATTGATGTTAAGATTTATGACGTATTTTATTGGGGGTCATAAATTCTTTAGCGGGTTGGTGGCATCAAGATGGCGCCAGTCGTGACGGCGCCATCTTTGACTGTCGCCATTTTGGTTTGCTGGCGCCATTTTTAAGATGTGGATATGTATGGGCATGTATTTTTATGAATCAAGACAGGTGGAGCACCTGTGCTAGCTTTGCTAACAGCCCTCTGAGCTACCTTTGCATCCGGCCCGTACGTGTGAGATTGAAGGGGACCCTTTTTGTTGAGAAGGCGAAGGGGAGGGGGTGTTTGTGATAGGGTGGGGGGTTTGTGATAGGTGTCAAAGTTGGCTGGAAGAGAGTCGCATATAATTTGAGAATCAATAGCTCAGCCAAAGTTATCTGAAAGCGAGAGACGCATGTAATTTGGTAAACATTGGTTTAGAGGATCAAAGGGCTTTTGTTGAGAAAATCACACTGTTACAAGTCACAAGTTATCTCTAATGTAATTTGACAAACAATAGCGGAGTCGGTATTACTGGGGCCAAGGATATGAGAAAGACCTCTTTGATGCGTCATCAACATACGACCAAAGTTATCCGATTTACCGCGACACGTGAGCTCATAGGCGTGGTCTTATCCCCGCCGAATTTAAAAGTTTGGTGTGGACGAGCATCATTTTGGAGAAGACAAGACAAGACAAGCCATCACTCTGACGAACAGAATCGAAGCGTGTCAAAAAGTTGTTTTCGAGAATGGTTAAAGGTAAGTCATTTTACTACATTTCTCACAATAATGACAATAATAATAACAAATAATAATAATAATAAATAATAATAATAAGTTATTTTTATAAAACAAGATGTATTGTTTATATAATATTTGCAGACAACATCGTTTTTGCCGATGTCCACGCATCTTTTGACGACGATTTTAGCGACGTTTACCTAACACAATCAGACTACGGTGAGTCAATAGCGCATCTAAGATAGTTCTTATAGAGGGTATTAGTTACTGATTTTATTTTTTATGTTTGTATCAGATCTCGTGGCCGCGGCCACTAGAAAAAGCGTTCGGCCGACACAAGCTGCTTTCGACCGCCATATTGGAGCAGTGGAAACGACAGAGTCAGAGCGACCAGCTGTATCAGAGTCACGTGTTACTGTTGAAACCAATCCGATTGCACCCCACACCAACCGACAGGAGGCAGCGACGGATTCTGAACTACTTGAGGCTCTATCTACTTACGAAGCTTTAAACCATCATCATCAAGAGTCGACAAACAAAGTTGGAGGTATTCCTTATATTTTTTCTCTCTTTATGTGCTATCATACTTGCTATTTTCGGTATTATAAAGGATTAACTTACAGGTGAACATCGTGACACCGAGCCACAGAGAGAGAGGAAGAGGAGGAAGAGGAGGGGGCACCCCTTCTACAACACCCACCACTCAAACAGCAGGGGGCCTCTCAGGTGTCGGGGTAACTGTATCTACAAAAGACGGTTACAAGAGTGCTTTAAGATTATACGTGCTCTTACAGATTTAGCCGAATCAAAATAGGTTTGTGTTGTTTCTGCTGTGTTTTGTAAAAGAAAATATAATGGATCATTCAAACCTTACGTCGACGGAGTCGGATTTCTTAGCAAACATTTCTGAAATAGATTTGCCATCATTTAACGGGGCAAGCCAAAGAAGTGACACACCAGAGCTAGATTTATCAAACGTTAACAATACGTCTACGAGTCGAGTAACAGATTTGCTCAACAATGTGACCGTTGCTTTGTCAGAGGGGGAGAGACCAGACAGTCCTGCTATTCTCACTCATTTACAGACTGTCATAGATGAATTGAACAACCGAAGCCCGAATGAAGGTGGACAGAGTCCTACACAAATCCCGTCACAATTGCTAAACATGATAGCAGAATTAAACAACCATGCTAATGACAGCGACGGGCGTATCAGTCCTGACATTCCTGCCCAGTTGCTAAACATCATCCAAAATCTAAATACACAGCCTCTGGTTGACCCGTTGACCACTAACTCTCGCGATTCATCACCACCGGCTGCTATTGACGCCGTTCGGCCGATATTTCAGCCTAACAACTGTGCTGTTATAACTGATCATGAAATAGACGTTATTGATGACAACACATCACCGTTTCAACACACGCCCCAACAATCTAACAACGGTTCTGTATTAGCTGACCAACGCGGCGGTTCGGTTGTAATCAACAGGCCGCATTTCAATAATGTAGAGGTGAGACGACGGCTAAATATACCATTGCAACAGAACATTAATGATTTTGCAACCTTCTACCTCCAGATTGAAGACAGAATAGATGATGTCTTGCAAGAGGTAGCTAGCAGGGCGCAAACAGGTGATGTAATTCAGATAGAGCTCGCGGCTGGTAACGATAGAGCTCACATCTGCCCGCAAACTAGTGATATAAACTCTATCAGAGATAATGTATCAAACCTGCTTGAACGTTTAGCCCAATCAAATACAGAGCTTCTGGCTGATGAGAGCTTAGAGCTCATTGTACAAATAGTCACTCCATTGCGTGGTGGTGGTGGAATGCGTCGAAGGCTGCTGAACACTACCAACAGAGAGATTTTGAGGTTGAAAAAACGACACCTACACATACCTCGTAATAAAAACAATAATTTGTGTTTCGCTCTCTCGCTAACCTATCTGCTAAATGACACACTGACAACAAAACAAGCCACGAGACACGCACGGCTCTTACAGGAGAGTGTAGGATTGGATTGTCAAACACCTGTGAGTCTGGGCGATGTCCATAAATTTGAGAAAGTCCTCAAACGGAAAATAACTGTAATGTATCGAAAAGAGGACTGCCGCCCCATGACCTTTTTCGACACGCGTTACCCCAAAACAGATAACGACACTCTATTTGTCTTAAACCTCGAGGGCCACTATTACGGCGTGAAAGCGATTGAGGCATTTGTGGGCCACGCATTCTTCTGCAGGTATTGTTACAAAGGGCATGACAATTGGCAACAGCACCATTGTGCAGGACACTGTGGCGTTTGTCTTGATCCATGCTGTAAACAGCGACGGTTTAAACCTATCATCTGCCCCGACTGTAACAAATCTTGTCGTAATGAGGAATGCCTTATCAAACATAAAGAGTCCCGATCAATGAATCGTGCGAGCAACTGCGCTTCATACAAAAAATGCTTGGAATGTGGTCTCCAGTATTATGTGAAAGCTGATGGTACCGGTGCTAAACATCGCTGCCCCGTTAAAAAATGCGCAGTGTGTGATGAGATCATAAATCAAGATGACGCCTTATTGAACCCCCACATGTGCTACATTCAGCCCATCAAACCTCAACCACCGTGCAAAAATGTAGTCTACTACGATTTCGAAACTTATGTAGACACAAACGGTTTACACAAACCTTTTCTCATCTGCTGCAGATCGAATAGACTGACGAAGCATTGGTATGGCACAGATTGTGTTGATGAATTTCTCAGATTTTTCCGAATGCCACGGTTTAAACAAACTACGTTTGTTGCACATAATGCGAGAGGTTTTGATTCATACATACTGATAAGGAGAATGCTCGAATTAGGTCTCAAACTCGACATTCTGATGCAAGGGAGTAAAGTTCTATCATTTGTCGATTTAGACACAAAATCACGATTCATAGACTCTCTCTCATTCTTGACGATGCCTCTAAGCGCAATGCCTAAGGCCCTGGGGTTTGAAGACAAATCAAAGGGGTACTTCCCACACAAATTCAGCTCTTTAGAGCATCTAAACTACGTCGGGTGTCACCCTGACCCCATGTACTACGGCACCGAGCGAATGTCACCCTCCCAACGATCAAAGTTTGACGAGTGGTATGCCAAAGAAGCTAGCAATGTGTTTGATTTTGCTAAACAGGCAATAGCCTACTGCGAGAATGATGTTGATCTGTTAATGCAAGGGTGTGAAAAATTCAGGAGTGAGTTTTTTGAGGCCACCGGAACAGATCCATTCAATGCAGTAACAATTGCGTCGGCGTGCATGAAAGTTTTCAGAGCTAATTTTCTGACCCCTCAAACACTAGCCATTACACCATCAGACAACTATATGCGTCAGTACAAAGCTTTCTCACACGATTCTATTCAGTACATGCAATGGATCATGCACAGTCAAAATATCCAAATTAGACACGCATTGAACGGTGGTGAAGTTAGGATAGACAACTACTTTGTAGATGGTTATTGTGAAATCGGGGGCGTAAAAATAGTGTTTGAGTATTTCGGTTGTTATCACCACGGCTGCGCAGAATGCTTCGACCTCTCTAAAATATGCCCGACAACCAAACGCCCTTTTCAGGAGAGGTTTGATAAAACACAAAAGAAAATTCAGGATCTACAGCTTAGACAGGATGTGTACCTTGTAATTATGTGGGAGCATGAATGGTTGCAAATGAAAAAGATGGACATAGAGGTGAAGGAATTCCTTTAAAAATCCAAATTTCCTGCACCGCTCAAACCGAGGCAGGCTCTTTTTGGGGGCCGAACAAACGCATTCGTTTTAAAATACACGGCAGAGCCAGACGAGCGTGTGTTGTATGTTGATGTGACATCATTGTATCCTTTCATCAACAGTACAGCCACCTACCCAATCGATCATCCAACGATTATCCACGGTGATTTTAAAGACCCTAGGTCGTATTTTGGTTTCATCAGCGCCACAGTCAACCCACCCCGTGGTTTATATTTTCCCGTTCTACCGTTCAAAACAGCTAAAGGTAAACTCGTCTTCACACTGTGCCGTACATGCGCCGAGTGTAACAACCAGCAGACGGCGTGTACACATAGTGATGAGCAAAGATCGTTGACAGGTGTTTGGACAACCCCTGAATTTGTTAAGGCACTAGATCTCGGGTACACGGTTGCGGAAATTACAGAAGTGTGGCATTACACAAGAACGAGCGACACAATTTTCCGTGATTACATGCGAACATTTCTAAAAGGTAAACAAGAATCTTCAGGTTATCCAGCTCACGCGGTCAACCAGGCTGACAGAGAAAGATACATAGAAGAGTATGCCGTTCATCAAGGTATCCAACTCGATCCTTCCAAAATTGCTGTAAACCCTGGCAAAAGACAAGTGTCAAAACTCTGTCTTAACAATCTGTGGGGAAAACTAGCGCAACGTGACAACATGGCAAACACAAAAATTGTGACAAAATCAGAGGATTTTTTTGAGCTTCTGTTTTCAGGTCTGTACAATGTGAAATTCTTCCATTTTATCAATGAGAAGCTCTCAATTGTGCAGTATTGTATCAACATAAACAATGAGATCCCCGCCTCAAAAACATCAAACGTGGCTGCAGCGTGTTTCACAACAGCCTATGCACGCTTAAAAATGTACAGCTATTTAGAAATTTTACAGAGGCGTGTCCTTTACACCGATACAGACAGCCTCGTGTACACTGTGAAGCCAGGTGAAAGTGTTCTCCCTCTAGGTGATTATCTGGGGGGGCGTATGGACGCGATTTCGTTCGAAGAGGGCGTGGCTAACGCTGGTTTTGTGCGGCGCGCACAGCAGATTGCCGGCTCACGTGAATTCCATCTCACGGGGCCGCTTCATGGAGATATTTTCTTTTCCGAACGCCATCTATTGAATAATGTGGATCTACGTCTAAAGTTAACTAGAGCTTCTGATGATTTCTGTCTCATGAGCGCTCCAGACAGTGATTCGTGTCTCAAAATACTAGGAGCATCGTTATTTGTGAAAAAAGTATCAATTTCACCGGCTGTGGCGATAGGTCACGCCGCCGCTTTACAGAAAGGTAACGCCCTTTATCCGTTGACCAGAATCAATATGAAGACCTTCAGTATACCACAAAACTCACGAATTTGTCATCAGGATAATCTATTCCTCGGCCACATCCCCAAACAAATTGTAATAGCGCTCGTAAACCACAACAGTTTCATGGGCCGGAGAGATTTAAACCCGTTTAATTTTTTGCATTATAACATAGAGTATTTAGCTCTCAGCCACGAAGGTCGACAAATACCTGCCAAAGCTTTTCAGCCCAATTTCGAAGCTGGGATATGTACACGTGAATTTCATAATTTATACACAGCAACAGGGCGTTTTCTGAAAGACCTACCTCTTTGTATCGATCAACAGGATTTTAGTCAGGGCTACTCACTTTTTGTTTTCAATTTAAGTCAGGTAGATGATTCCGGGGCTTTGTCACCTGTGAATAACGGGGTCCTAAGACTCGATTTGCGCTTCAGAACCCCATTACCACATACCGCGACCCTTATCGTATATGCTGCATACGATTCGCTTATCGAAATTAATGCTAAGAGGGAAGTATTGATGGACTATTATTAACGCTATGAACGGTCGTGAACTGGACATGATTATGACCCGGATGCAGAGAACATTATTCGGAGGTGTTTTCGCATCGGATGAGTTAGCTGACGTCAGAGACCCGCCTCCAAAATATTACATCGTCAACACGCATCCAAGACATTTACCCGGTGAGCACTGGCTCGCTTTGACTTTAGAATCGGACGGTTCGGCCACATTCTTTGATCCTTTTGGTCTGCCACCGGACAGCCCGTACTACCCGTCGAGTATATACAGATTTCTGAAGAAGCATTCTAAACGGGTCGACTATCAGAACGGGCAGTTGCAACACGAGCTCACAGACACCTGCGGTCAACATTGCGTGTATTATCTAAGTCACTTCACTGGTTTCTTTTATATCAAACAAATTGTTTTAGGTTATTCACCTGACATGTTTCGGCGGTTTCTTCCGCCTTCATCAGAGTGTCACAGATGTGATAGTGACGCATCTTTATCAGCAGATGGATGAAGGCGTGGCTCACCTGTCAGATTTGACAGGTGAGCCACGCCCTCTGCTGTCCATTCACCTCTCCAGAATGCTGTTCCAGGTTGTAGAGAGCATATAGGCTCCCTCATCCCTGTTGATGGTTCTCGGGCCCCGCTTGCGGATCTCAATGGCCTCCCTGATCCAACGCTGATGTTTATTTTCTTCAGTGCGGATGACTCTGGCCTTTTCCCAGTTCATGATGTGGTTTTCTCTTTTACAGTGATCGGTTATGGCTGACTTGTAGTGCTCCTGTTCTGCTTGTAGTTTTATTGCTCTTGTTTGTCTTGTTGCCGTCTCCTTCTCACACTCCTTCTTGTGTTCTATTTTTCTTGTGATGAAGTTCCTCCCTGTCTCTCCAATGTATGATTTATTGCATGATTTGCATGGAATTTCGTATATGGAATTGCATTTGTTTTCCGGGTTGACTTTGTCTTTTGGGTGGACCAGTATTCGACGGAGTGTTGTATGTGGTTTGATAGGTGTGGTTATGTTATGTTTATTCATGGCTCTTTTGATGCGTTCCGTAATTCCTCTGACATACGGCAAAATCACCATTCCACTGGGTTCTTGTTTCCGTGTTTGTTTCTTTCTTTTCCCCTGTGTTTTGTATCCTTTGTTTTTTACCTGTTCTGCACCTTTGGTTATTGCCCATTGTGGATACTGACATTTTTTAAGTGCCTGTTGTATGTATTGTTCTTCCTGTGCTACGTCCTCCGGATCCGTGATTATTGTTGTGCGTTCATATAGTGTTCTGACAACTGACAGTTTATGTATAGTGGGATGTTCTGATGTCCAGAGGAGGTATTGGTCGGTGTGTGTGGGTTTTCTGTGTACTTTTATTTTTATGTCTCCGTTGTTTGTATGGTGTATGTTGATGTCTAGAAAGGCTATGGCTTGGTCTGTTTCTTCTTCATGGGTGAATTTAATGTTACCGGTGGTGTCTATGGTGTTGAGATGGTCTGTCAGGTGTTGTGTATGTCCTGTTTTTGTTTTTTCTAGAATGTCATCGACGTAGCGTCTCCATAGTGTGGGTTTGTATGTGTCCGGAGCTGTTGAGAGTGCCTTTTGTTCCAGATCTTCCATGAAAAAATTGCACATGATGGCAGAAAGAGGGTCTCCCATGGGGAATCCCTCTTTTTGCCTGTAAATTGTGTTTCTGTATTGAAAGTATGTGGAGGTGGCGATGAAGTGGAGTAGTTGGGTGATGTCCTGTGCTGTTAGGTTTGTGCGTTTCTTAAGTGTCCTGTCTGCTGATAGTCTGTCATGTACTATGTGTATGGTGGCATGTGTGGGTGTTTTTGTGAAGAGTGAAATGACGTCGTGTGATATGAGCATTTCATCTTTCTGTACCTTTACGTGTGTGAGTTCTGTAGCGAGTTGTTTCGAGTTTTTGCAGTGTCGATCCGTGAGTCCTAGTAGTGGTTTTATTATTTCTGTGAGTGCTTTTGAAAGGTTGTATGTGACTGACCCTATGCTGTCTACGATGGGGCGGAGAGGTGTACCTGGTTTATGAATTTTTGGTGTGCCATAAATTCTGGGGATGATATTTGCTGTGGGTATTAAGTGATTGTATGTCTGTTTGTTTATTTTATTTTCAATGAGTAGTGGTTTGAGTAATGCTTTGAGTTTGTTTTTCTTGTCTTCTGTTGGGTCTTTTTGTACTACTTCGTAAGTGTCATCCTGTAGTAACTGTTGCATTGATTCTTCGTAAGTGTCTGTGTCCATAATTACTGTTGTTCTATCTTTGTCCGCTGGGAGGATTGTAATGTCTTTATTTTTTGCTAGTGTGATCATTGCGTTTACTTCCTGTTTTGTAATGTTACTGGGTGGTGATTTAGCCGTTTTTAAAATACCTGCAACTTCATTGCGTAGTGCTGCTTTTTGTCCTGGGTTATGTATTTTTTCGCATGCTAACTCCGTGGCTAAAATGAAATCATCGACGGGTATGTTTTTGGGTGTGATTGCGTAGTTGAGTCCTTTTGCTAGTATGCTGCGTTCTGCCTGGGTGAGTTTGTGGCGTGACATATTGTGAATCCATTTATCGTTGATATGTGTGTCGTCCGGTTGTGCCTTCTTTTGTGCGATGAGTCTGTCCAATTTTCCGATGTGTCGCTTTTTTGTGGCAGCGAATTCCTGTTCGTGTATATTATCTAAATGTCCGTGTAGTGTTGTTTCTGTGTTGTTGTCCAGGGCGTACCGGTGTTTGAATTGTTCCGTCAGCCGCTGCAGTTCATCGTTGATGTTGTTGAGTTTGTTGGTTGTGCAGCGTATCCGTTCTTTGACCAGAGTCATCCGCACTCTTCTGATAATCCTTTCCGCATTCCTGGTCGGGATTGGGTTCTTGATTGTCAGGCTGGCCGGCGTTACCTCTTCGTCTCGGCAGCGTAGATTGAACCTCAGGTGGTTCCTGTAGCGGGCTCGTTTTTTCGTCAGTCTTTCAAGGAGGCGAAATTCCTTGACGCAGTTCTCTCCATAACTTCTTCGTAATACTTGTACTAAGTTCATTTTGTTTTTCCTTATTTAATCACTTCACTGGTTTCTTTTATATCAAACAAATTGTTTTAGGTTATTCACCTGACATGTTTCATGAAACATGTCAGGTGTATCTGTACACGGATTTCAAATGGATACATCTGTATCACGGATGGTCGGAGCGGGTCGATTCAGCCTCTCGAACTGATAAGGTGAAATCAGGAACATTTTCTGAGCCGTTTTCAAACTCATTTTTTATGATTTGCTCATAAAGCCGCTAATGACACTCCTGAGAACAGGTGCGAAAGCGGCCAGCAACGGTAATATAAAACCACCTTTCTGAACTAACACAGCTCTTTTCTTCTTCAAAGTATTTTTCTTATCAGCCAAAAAGCGGATATTTTTCTTTTGCTTTTTAAGTCTCTTGTAAAGTTTTGATTTTAAGGGTACATGTCCTTTAAGAAGATTTAGAGCAATCTCACATAACGCTTTCACCAGACTACTAGGGCCTCTGAGTAGCAAATGCTTACGTTTGGCCGGTTTGGATGTAAACAGAGATTTGAGTAACGGTGCGTTTGTTTTTAAAAGCTTCGTCATCGTTTTATTGTTTGGGTATATAAACGACAGGCCACTGGTTATGTAGTACACCTGTACGTAGTCTATATTGTTCTGGGCATGAAGGTGTCAAATCTACCAGTAAATACCCATGCGGCTCTCTTGTAGCATCTTCAAAGCATTCCAGGAAAAACTTCCGGTTGCCGGGAGAAATTTGATTCGCCAGGACACTCACCTGCTGTTTATCACGGGGGTTTTTGAACAAAATCAAATAATTACTGTTTAAACTAATAGTACGGCTAAATTTGCCCTGATGGAATACATTCTGTGTTAGCATTATAACGCTTAAATTTTTATGATGTCTATATTGGGTGAATATTCGGACCACTTCAGGGTTATCCGAAGCTTGGAAGATGATGTCATCCAGAATCAGTAGATGGTGCTGGTGTGGCGGGAACAGCTTCTCGTCATCAAAAGATTCAGGCAGCCCCTTGATAAAAACAATGTCTTTATTCAGGTTTTTGAGTTCATCGTACATTGGTTGATGTGCTGTATAAACCCAGACAATATTATCAGGTTTTTTTCTTAGAACATGTTCAGGATTTTGCAATACATTTTTTACAAAGAAAGTCTTCCCACAACCTGAAGGCCCTGCGACTAAAGATGAGAAAGGAAGTTCTAATCTGGGGTCGAATTCAATCTGATTAAAAGCCATTTCCACACACGCAGACACACGTATGGATAGATAGAAATATCAGTAGCCAAACGGTTCAGTGGTGCCTCGCTCTAGCAGCCTTCTTTTATCGTACACCACACGAAGCCGCTTGGAAAATGACATGTTTCTGAGATGAAACCCTCTCTTATCGCGAACGATGTTATGTTGGGGGGCGTATAGCACATCTGAGTTTGCACATGCTGTATCGATGTACCCTTGAACCAAATTGAGCATGCTATCGAGATTGATGCTCTGACCGCTTTCGTGAGTCTGCGTGATTCCCTTCACCTTCATGACTGTGTGACCTGTCTCCCGCATCCTGTAAGCGTATGTTTTTGCCCCTGCTGAGACAAATTCTAAAATGCTGTCATTCGAAAGCTCATCTGTCAAATCACCCAGATAATCCCCTAGAGGGAGAACACTTTCGCCCGGTTTCACAGTGTACACGAGGCTGTCTGTATCGGTGTAAAGGACACGCCTCTGTAAAATTTCTAAATAGCTGTACATTTTTAAGCGTGCATAGGCTGTTGTGAAACACGCTGCAGCCACGTTTGATGTTTTTGAGGCGGGGATCTCATTGTTTATGTTGATACAATACTGCACAATTGAGAGCTTCTCATTGATAAAATGGAAGAATTTCACATTGTACAGACCTGAAAACAGAAGCTCAAAAAAATCCTCTGATTTTGTCACAATTTTTGTGTTTGCCATGTTGTCACGTTGCGCTAGTTTTCCCCACAGATTGTTAAGACAGAGTTTTGACACTTGTCTTTTGCCAGGGTTTACAGCAATTTTGGAAGGATCGAGTTGGATACCTTGATGAACGGCATACTCTTCTATGTATCTTTCTCTGTCAGCCTGGTTGACCGCGTGAGCTGGATAACCTGAAGATTCTTGTTTACCTTTTAGAAATGTTCGCATGTAATCACGGAAAATTGTGTCGCTCGTTCTTGTGTAATGCCACACTTCTGTAATTTCCGCAACCGTGTACCCGAGATCTAGTGCCTTAACAAATTCAGGGGTTGTCCAAACACCTGTCAACGATCTTTGCTCATCACTATGTGTACACGCCGTCTGCTGGTTGTTACACTCGGCGCATGTACGGCACAGTGTGAAGACGAGTTTACCTTTAGCTGTTTTGAACGGTAGAACGGGAAAATATAAACCACGGGGTGGGTTGACTGTGGCGCTGATGAAACCAAAATACGACCTAGGGTCTTTAAAATCACCGTGGATAATCGTTGGATGATCGATTGGGTAGGTGGCTGTACTGTTGATGAAAGGATACAATGATGTCACATCAACATACAACACACGCTCGTCTGGCTCTGCCGTGTATTTTAAAACGAATGCGTTTGTTCGGCCCCCAAAAAGAGCCTGCCTCGGTTTGAGCGGTGCAGGAAATTTGGATTTTTTAAGGAATTCCTTCACCTCTATGTCCATCTTTTTCATTTGCAACCATTCATGCTCCCACATAATTACAAGGTACACATCCTGTCTAAGCTGTAGATCCTGAATTTTCTTTTGTGTTTTATCAAACCTCTCCTGAAAAGGGCGTTTGGTTGTCGGGCATATTTTAGAGAGGTCGAAGCATTCTGCGCAGCCGTGGTGATAACAACCGAAATACTCAAACACTATTTTTACGCCCCCGATTTCACAATAACCATCTACAAAGTAGTTGTCTATCCTAACTTCACCACCGTTCAATGCGTGTCTAATTTGGATATTTTGACTGTGCATGATCCATTGCATGTACTGAATAGAATCGTGTGAGAAAGCTTTGTACTGACGCATATAGTTGTCTGATGGTGTAATGGCTAGTGTTTGAGGGGTCAGAAAATTAGCTCTGAAAACTTTCATGCACGCCGACGCAATTGTTACTGCATTGAATGGATCTGTTCCGGTGGCCTCAAAAAACTCACTCCTGAATTTTTCACACCCTTGCATTAACAGATCAACATCATTCTCGCAGTAGGCTATTGCCTGTTTAGCAAAATCAAACACATTGCTAGCTTCTTTGGCATACCACTCGTCAAACTTTGATCGTTGGGAGGGTGACATTCGCTCGGTGCCGTAGTACATGGGGTCAGGGTGACACCCGACGTAGTTTAGATGCTCTAAAGAGCTGAATTTGTGTGGGAAGTACCCCTTTGATTTGTCTTCAAACCCCAGGGCCTTAGGCATTGCGCTTAGAGGCATCGTCAAGAATGAGAGAGAGTCTATGAATCGTGATTTTGTGTCTAAATCGACAAATGATAGAACTTTACTCCCTTGCATCAGAATGTCGAGTTTGAGACCTAATTCGAGCATTCTCCTTATCAGTATGTATGAATCAAAACCTCTCGCATTATGTGCAACAAACGTAGTTTGTTTAAACCGTGGCATTCGGAAAAATCTGAGAAATTCATCAACACAATCTGTGCCATACCAATGCTTCGTCAGTCTATTCGATCTGCAGCAGATGAGAAAAGGTTTGTGTAAACCGTTTGTGTCTACATAAGTTTCGAAATCGTAGTAGACTACATTTTTGCACGGTGGTTGAGGTTTGATGGGCTGAATGTAGCACATGTGGGGGTTCAATAAGGCGTCATCTTGATTTATGATCTCATCACACACTGCGCATTTTTTAACGGGGCAGCGATGTTTAGCACCGGTACCATCAGCTTTCACATAATACTGGAGACCACATTCCAAGCATTTTTTGTATGAAGCGCAGTTGCTCGCACGATTCATTGATCGGGACTCTTTATGTTTGATAAGGCATTCCTCATTACGACAAGATTTGTTACAGTCGGGGCAGATGATAGGTTTAAACCGTCGCTGTTTACAGCATGGATCAAGACAAACGCCACAGTGTCCTGCACAATGGTGCTGTTGCCAATTGTCATGCCCTTTGTAACAATACCTGCAGAAGAATGCGTGGCCCACAAATGCCTCAATCGCTTTCACGCCGTAATAGTGGCCCTCAAGGTTTAAGACAAATAGAGTGTCGTTATCTGTTTTGGGGTAACGCGTGTCGAAAAAGGTCATGGGGCGGCAGTCCTCTTTTCGATACATTACAGTTATTTTCCGTTTGAGGACTTTCTCAAATTTATGGACATCGCCCAGACTCACAGGTGTTTGACAATCCAATCCTACACTCTCCTGTAAGAGCCGTGCGTGTCTCGTGGCTTGTTTTGTTGTCAGTGTGTCATTTAGCAGATAGGTTAGCGAGAGAGCGAAACACAAATTATTGTTTTTATTACGAGGTATGTGTAGGTGTCGTTTTTTCAACCTCAAAATCTCTCTGTTGGTAGTGTTCAGCAGCCTTCGACGCATTCCACCACCACCACGCAATGGAGTGACTATTTGTACAATGAGCTCTAAGCTCTCATCAGCCAGAAGCTCTGTATTTGATTGGGCTAAACGTTCAAGCAGGTTTGATACATTATCTCTGATAGAGTTTATATCACTAGTTTGCGGGCAGATGTGAGCTCTATCGTTACCAGCCGCGAGCTCTATCTGAATTACATCACCTGTTTGCGCCCTGCTAGCTACCTCTTGCAAGACATCATCTATTCTGTCTTCAATCTGGAGGTAGAAGGTTGCAAAATCATTAATGTTCTGTTGCGATGGTATATTTAGCCGTCGTCTCACCTCTACATTATTGAAATGCGGCCTGTTGATTACAACCGAACCGCCGCGTTGGTCAGCTAATACAGAACCGTTGTTAGATTGTTGGGGCGTGTGTTGAAACGGTGATGTGTTGTCATCAATAACGTCTATTTCATGATCAGTTATAACAGCACAGTTGTTAGGCTGAAATATCGGCCGAACGGCGTCAATAGCAGCCGGTGGTGATGAATCGCGAGAGTTAGTGGTCAACGGGTCAACCAGAGGCTGTGTATTTAGATTTTGGATGATGTTTAGCAACTGGGCAGGAATGTCAGGACTGATACGCCCGTCGCTGTCATTAGCATGGTTGTTTAATTCTGCTATCATGTTTAGCAATTGTGACGGGATTTGTGTAGGACTCTGTCCACCTTCATTCGGGCTTCGGTTGTTCAATTCATCTATGACAGTCTGTAAATGAGTGAGAATAGCAGGACTGTCTGGTCTCTCCCCCTCTGACAAAGCAACGGTCACATTGTTGAGCAAATCTGTTACTCGACTCGTAGACGTATTGTTAACGTTTGATAAATCTAGCTCTGGTGTGTCACTTCTTTGGCTTGCCCCGTTAAATGATGGCAAATCTATTTCAGAAATGTTTGCTAAGAAATCCGACTCCGTCGACGTAAGGTTTGAATGATCCATTATATTTTCTTTTACAAAACACAGCAGAAACAACACAAACCTATTTTGATTCGGCTAAATCTGTAAGAGCACGTATAATCTTAAAGCACTCTTGTAACCGTCTTTTGTAGATACAGTTACCCCGACACCTGAGAGGCCCCCTGCTGTTTGAGTGGTGGGTGTTGTAGAAGGGGTGCCCCCTCCTCTTCCTCCTCTTCCTCTCTCTCTGTGGCTCGGTGTCACGATGTTCACCTGTAAGTTAATCCTTTATAATACC
Organism: Syngnathus floridae; assembly: GCF_059516105.1. NCBI lineage: Eukaryota > Metazoa > Chordata > Actinopteri > Syngnathiformes > Syngnathidae > Syngnathus > Syngnathus floridae. Next base: position 3,167,512 of record NC_142430.1, on the reverse strand, counting down.
GAAAATAGCAAGTATGATAGCACATAAAGAGAGAAAAAATATAAGGAATACCTCCAACTTTGTTTGTCGACTCTTGATGATGATGGTTTAAAGCTTCGTAAGTAGATAGAGCCTCAAGTAGTTCAGAATCCGTCGCTGCCTCCTGTCGGTTGGTGTGGGGTGCAATCGGATTGGTTTCAACAGTAACACGTGACTCTGATACAGCTGGTCGCTCTGACTCTGTCGTTTCCACTGCTCCAATATGGCGGTCGAAAGCAGCTTGTGTCGGCCGAACGCTTTTTCTAGTGGCCGCGGCCACGAGATCTGATACAAACATAAAAAATAAAATCAGTAACTAATACCCTCTATAAGAACTATCTTAGATGCGCTATTGACTCACCGTAGTCTGATTGTGTTAGGTAAACGTCGCTAAAATCGTCGTCAAAAGATGCGTGGACATCGGCAAAAACGATGTTGTCTGCAAATATTATATAAACAATACATCTTGTTTTATAAAAATAACTTATTATTATTATTTATTATTATTATTATTTGTTATTATTATTGTCATTATTGTGAGAAATGTAGTAAAATGACTTACCTTTAACCATTCTCGAAAACAACTTTTTGACACGCTTCGATTCTGTTCGTCAGAGTGATGGCTTGTCTTGTCTTGTCTTCTCCAAAATGATGCTCGTCCACACCAAACTTTTAAATTCGGCGGGGATAAGACCACGCCTATGAGCTCACGTGTCGCGGTAAATCGGATAACTTTGGTCGTATGTTGATGACGCATCAAAGAGGTCTTTCTCATATCCTTGGCCCCAGTAATACCGACTCCGCTATTGTTTGTCAAATTACATTAGAGATAACTTGTGACTTGTAACAGTGTGATTTTCTCAACAAAAGCCCTTTGATCCTCTAAACCAATGTTTACCAAATTACATGCGTCTCTCGCTTTCAGATAACTTTGGCTGAGCTATTGATTCTCAAATTATATGCGACTCTCTTCCAGCCAACTTTGACACCTATCACAAACCCCCCACCCTATCACAAACACCCCCTCCCCTTCGCCTTCTCAACAAAAAGGGTCCCCTTCAATCTCACACGTACGGGCCGGATGCAAAGGTAGCTCAGAGGGCTGTTAGCAAAGCTAGCACAGGTGCTCCACCTGTCTTGATTCATAAAAATACATGCCCATACATATCCACATCTTAAAAATGGCGCCAGCAAACCAAAATGGCGACAGTCAAAGATGGCGCCGTCACGACTGGCGCCATCTTGATGCCACCAACCCGCTAAAGAATTTATGACCCCCAATAAAATACGTCATAAATCTTAACATCAATAGATCATAAAATTTTATGACCCCCTAACTCATTTGCATATGAATAGACATCAAAGCCTGCCGCATTATAACTCTCTCTGCTAATCCAACTTACATAGACGCCATTGGTGTTCCTAGAGGAGTACCGGATGAGTATAAGCTGGTGAATCGGATAGCAGCTGGTTTTGAATCCGCCCTGTGTTGGTGGTGTACTCTTAACAAAAATGTTGACAGGATTAACTACATCCACTACAACGTGCAGAGGCTTGGAAACTGGACCGAGGCGGGTTTCAAGGCGGTCCACTCCCAACTGGCCGCTACTTCCCTCATGGCTTTCCAGAATCGAATGGCCCTTGACATGCTACTCTCAAAAGAGGGCGGTGTCTGCGCCATGTTTGGTGAGCAATGTTGCACATTTATTCCAAATAATACTGCAGCCGATGGAAGCCTATCCCAGGCCCTTGAGGGTCTGAGGACCTTGAATGGGAGGATGAAGGAACACAATGGGGTGAACACGGAGGTTTGGACCGACTGGTTGAACGTGTTCGAAAAGTACCGCACCCTGGTTTCCTCGGTCCTGGTCTCCATTGCCGTTTTCTCTGCCATTTTGACCCTGTGTGGATGTTGCTGCATTCCTTGTCTCCGATCCTTAATTAATAAGCTAATTACAACTGCTATCTCTCCACCAGCTGAGACTTTTCCGTTGCTCCAAAGGGATGACCTTTCGATCGACGGGAGTTCTTTCTCTAGTGACGACTCTGTCAGCGAATCCATTGTGGTAAACCTGTCGTGGTAAACCTGTCCGATTTGTTTCGTGACTCTGGCTTTGACGATTAAGACTCAATTTCCTCCCAAGTGTAAGTTAGTTCTTGCGAAATGTGATCCCTTGGCTGAAAATCTTTTGAAGTGGCCATATGGGTGATAAGTTAGTCCCCGAGAACTTATGATAAACAGGGGGGAATTGTTAGAAAAATTGTATATATATGTTATCATGCGTTCTCTAATGAGTACTTATTCACAATGTTACTGTTCAGTATGCTTGCTGCTTTGCCTTGCTTATTCTTATCTTGTACAACAGAACAGAAGGATTACGGCTGGGTCAGGGGCGAGATGACGGTTGTGTCAAATAAGATGCTGCTGACAGCTCAGCGTCCACCAGAACAGATCGTGAAAACAACACGTCCAACGATGCGTCATGAACCTTCTGATCTTCCTTAAAGGACGTCACTTTCTCTTTTTATCTCTCGGAATATCGCTTAAACTGTTTTGCTGATATAGCCATATCTGCACGCAACACTTTGTGCGTTACTTTTTGTTTCTTTTCTTACGAGACGAAGCCACAATCTCCCCCCCCCCCCCCCCCCCTTTAAGAGCTAATCGTCTCACACTGTGGATAGGGCATTTCCAAATAAAAAGAGCGAGGAGTGTAAAACAGATTTTTAGTGTAGTCGGACTGCTGTAAGTCTGGTTGCACTCCTCGCGAGAAAAGACTCAACATTCTGCCTCACTGGTTTTGTCTGCTGATCCGTTTTACTGATTTTGAACCTGACAAAGCATTTGCTGATGCTAAAAACTATAACAGGTGTCAACGTGCCGAAACGCTCAGTGACTTGTCACCAGGACAACGTGTATGGGTAACCAAAGGTATCTGGAACTGTGTTCCAACACCACAACACTCCGAGGTCTTACCTGGTGGATTTACCTCATGGTGTGGTGAGACGCAACCGCCAACACCTAATACCGCTACACACACCTGCACAAGACAGTGATTTGCCACCGCATGAGCAAACACCATTGCCAGCTCCAACGCAGGCACCCACATCACCTGCTGTGGTACCCCATGACTCATCTGCAGAGACTCCTGCTCCCAGAACCAGGTCTGGGAGAGCCGTCATTAAGCCTAATAGGCTTGATTTATAAATGGACACAGATTTGTCAATCAGAAACCCCTAATGTTATTTTTGTTTATGGAATTTTTGGGGTAATTCTATGGGGGAAGTTTTGAGCACATTAAGTTAAAACTGTTTGAGCATTTAAGAATCTAAGAAACAGTAGTTATTGTTTACATTATACTAATAATCACAAAGTTGTTTTTGTTTAGAGTGTTTTTCTGTAAGAGTTAGATAGGAACAGACCTTTCTACACAAGAGGCGGAATTATCCTCCTATTAGCTGCGCCCTGCCATTCGGCGTTTCGCTTCGTTCTCGGCCAGTATTCGGGTACTACGGACTTAGCAAAAGATGTTAGATCATAAGAGGACATTGGTATCAAATGAACAGGAAACAATAGGGTTACCGAAGCGCAAATTCCAGAGCTGTTTAAAGGCAACCTATCATAAAGTTTGTTACTATTACACCAAAACCAAATATCACTACGAGCAATGGGCAAAAAAGGGGCAGTGACATTGGTCATGGACTCACACCATGGAGTAGGTAGGGCGCCGAGCTTCTCACCAGTACCAGGTAATCTAATGCATGTAAAATTACCCTTAGCTACATCGGACGAAAAAAGGGGTTTATATTTTGTCATAGAGGCAACAGGGTAAACCTTATCCCATTTAAAACAATCATGAGTGGGTGAAATGGATGAGTTTAACATTAAAACAACAGCACACTTAGGAACTATATTTGCAGGTATGATTTTCAAAAGAGGTCTTGGACCCATACATGCAATGCAACTGGTGTTAGCCATTTTTGCGGCTTGCTCAGCCATAAGAAGCCAGTTGTTGGTTTGACCGCTTATTCCTGTGGAGGCTACAAAATAGCTGTCTATATCAGTGAGGGGCATACTTGTGATTTTTGCTCCTGCTGACAAGGTGTAATTATTTGTAACGGGACGGTCTGCGATCGACATTGTTTTGTTAATGCAAATAGCAATAGGAAAGTGGGGATCAATTCCAGAGGACCAAGCCCACAGTTGAAAACCCCAACAAGAAGTGTTAAAGTGGCATTTGGAGGACGACTTTGACCATCAGGGAGTGTAAGAGTCAAAAGGAGGCTTGTGCCCTGATTTTTCAAAGTTACTCGTTTACCAAAGAACACAGCCTCTTCACTGGAACCAGAGGGCCAAAAATCTTGCGTTTGTGTGGTGACAAGGGTGCCCCAGTCGGTGCTAACCGGGTGACCAGTTAAATACCACCAATATCCGAGCCATTTATCCCCAGTAGTGGGGTGACTATTTCGAAAACCTTTCAAACTTTTCATTGGTAAAATAATAGAAGAAGATGTATTAGGAGCCACAGTAAACATTAATGAGTTATTGTAAGTCCAAGACAAAAGCCATGGTACGCAAGTTGGAACGCGGACGGTTTCTGGTGTACAAACAACATGATCGAAAGGGGATTTTGTGTTGCGCTTATGTCTAGCAATTTTTTCCCATGAGCCATATTGATTAGAATCAGTGTTGGTAGTTGCCTGAGAGAAGAATGTTCGAGGCTCATGGTACTCTATCCATACGAATAAAATAACCCCCGAAAAAAATATAATGGTAACACAAATCAGCAAAAGCAACCAAAAGCGCATGGTAGACTTTGCGCAGGCTACAGCCCGATTAAAGCACTCACCAAATGACTCTCTAATGCTCATGTTTTTGGATCTCCTCAGAGTCAACACCCTGAGCTTCGGGTTGGTGTCTTGGAAATTGGCTTCTGCTAGCTTTCGTGTCAACCCTGGATCTTGGCACCAGGATCAGGCACTATTACCAGACTTTGCTCACCTTCCGTACTTAGGTTGGGTCTGCGGAGATCACCTTTTTACAATGAGATAAATGAATCCATGTGTTGCGTTCGGCTATTTTCAAAGCATTAGGTGTCGTGAGTAGTACCAAAAAGGGACCTTCCCACTTGGGTGAATGCCAATTCTTCCTCTTGATACTCTTGATCAAAACCCAGTCTCCCGGTACCACTTTGGGGTCTTCCTGCGGAGAAATGGGTTCATCATCAGTGTTATTGGTTGGATTCTTTTGACGTTCCAACATTTTTCTCATGTAATCAGCTAATGTGGCTTCCTCGGGGATCTCCCATGTGTTCTTGAACTGAGGAAGCCTGTAAGGTCTTCCAAACATAGTTTCATAGGGAGTTAGCCCTGTTGTACTTGTAATATTTATGTACATTTTGACCAGGTCTAAGCACTGAGTCCATGGTCGTTTGGTTTCCTCCATACATTTCTTTAATCTGTTTTTTATAGTCGCGTTAGATCTCTCAACAAGGCCAGCTGATTGTGGATGATAAGAACAATGGTTCTTTAAATTTATGTGGAACATTCTCCCAATGTTATGCACTATTTGATTTACAAAGTGTGGACCATTGTCGCTGTAAATTTTTTCTGGAATACCGTACCTTGGAATGATGTCTTTGCATAAGGCTTTTGCCACTGTGAGTGCATCAGCATGTTTGGTAGGAAATGTTTCTACCCATTTAGAAAATGCGTCTATTATGACCAAACAATATTCTTTCCCTTCACATTTATGTAATTGAATATAATCCATATGTATTGTCTGAAACGGATACAATGGAGTCGGGTATTTCCCTCTCTGAGGTCTTAAATTGCCTTGTGGGTTGTGTTTAGCACAGATCAGACAGGCTCTGCAAAATTGTTGTGAGAAAGCTGCAAAGCCGTATGTTGTATAAATAGCTTCAACTTGTTTCACCATACCCCCCGTCGAGACATGGGTGACCCCATGACTCGGAATAGCAGCCCATTTGAACAAGTTACGAGGCAAGATAGGTTTGCCCAAAGGTCACACAAAAAGACCATCAGTGTTTTTAGTTGCACCCTGTTTTTCCCAAGAGAGTCGTTCCTGGGAGGGGCTCTGAGACTGCATGTCAAGCAACACATCAGGGGAGATGTGTGACATCGAATCATGATCAGTGAGAGACGAGAGGACATGGAGCAGGCCTTCTGCAGCGGCTTTAGCGGATTTGTCAGCAAAAGCATTACCAAGAGAAACAGGATCAGATCTTGCAGTGTGAGCAGCACATTTGCAAACAGCCACCGTTAAAGGTAGCTGGACAGCGTCCAAAAGTTAGTAATGTGGAATGGGTGACGGGCTTCCCTGTAGAAGTTATCATGCCACGGTTGCTCCACTGCTGAGCAAAAACGTGCACTGTAGCAAAAGCATACTGACTATCAGTCCAGATAGTGACGGACTTGTTTGCAAACAATTTGCAGGCCCCAGTCAAAGCAATGAGCTCAGCGGCCTGTGCTGACATATAGGATGGCAGTTTAGCAGCCTCCAAGACTTCGTCGGCAGTAACAATGGCATACCCAGTAAGGGTCACTCCAGATTCATTTTTCTTAGAAGACCCATCAACAAAAACCACATCACCATCTGGCAGAGGCGTATCTTTCAAGTCAGGCCGAGCCTTTGCAATCTGTTGGGCAGCATCGACACAATCATGGAATTCACCGTCGTCAGGAAGGGGAATGAGAGTGGCAGGATTGAGTGTCGTGCATCTTTCAACGGTCAGGTGCGGCTGAGACAGCAACGTAGCCATGCAAGAAAGATGACGTGCAGGCGACAGAAAAGTCATATTAGTCTGTAGCAGAAGGGCCGAGACAGCATGAGGAACTTTCAGTGTTAAAGGATGAAACAACACAACACCAGCACTGCTCTCCACAGCCATGGAGGCTCAAAATGTCATCAACATAAAGCAAGATTTGACTTCCCATTGGCGGGACAAATTTAGCCATGCTGGCTGCCATCACCTGTGAGTAAATTGTCGGGCTTTCACAGTACCCTTGTGGTAACCTTGTAAAGGTGTACCTTGAGCCAGCATATGTAAACGCAAACCAAAACTGACTCTCTTTTGCAATAGGAACAGAGAAAAAAGCATTGCTAATGTCAATCACTGTGAAGATTTTCGCATCAGGTGTCAATGAATTCAACAAGGTATGCGGGTCAGGGACACAAGGTGCTCTCTGAATAACAGCATTGTTTACAGCTTGCAAGTCTTGCACCATTCTCCACCCCACAGAAGGGGGTGCCTTCTTTACAGGGAAAATTGGGGTATTGCAAGGAGAATCCGGGCAAGGAACAATGACACCTGCGTTTAATAAATCAGAAATAACAGGTGCTATACCCTGTAAGGCATCAGGTTTTAAAGGATACTGCCTCACACAAGGGCGGTATTCAGTTTTAGGTCTTATGACAACAGGAAGCGCACCTTTCACTAAACCAACGTCAGAAGGACCCGCAGACCAAAGATGACTTGGGACCTCAGCGAGGATGTGCTCGTCATCGGACATCAACACATAATAATTGGCTTTGAACACTCTTTCTAGTCTGTGTCTAAAGTCTTCAAACAACTCATCTTCTTTTTGTTTGGTTCGGCCAATGTCTGTGTAATTTGCTCTACGTTCGAATTTTATTTTTATCCTGCCCAATAGTTGGTCAATTTCTGTTTGTAATGGCACCCCGTTACATTCCAATGGACGGCCCTGGGAATCAAAGGGATTCCAGGTGCCTTTAACGCTTGCCCAATGTTTGGTTAAAGATGCCATGAAAGCCTGTTCTACTTCATCGCCTCTCAAATTATAGGAAGCAATGAGTTGTTTCATGTCGATACAGTATTGATCAACATCTTCAGTGGGCAACGCTATGCCCTCAATTGCTGATTTTATATCAGCTTGGGTCCATGTTCTGTATACTAAAATGGTGGGTCCTCCATCATCATGAGGATTGGCCACTTCAATCATCGGGTATGCGTCAGCCGAGGGGCCCAACTTAGCACGGCTCCGCGTCAACATAGCACGAGTAGAATCACTATACTCAGGAGGATGATCTGTGTTTGGTAATTTGGGGTACAGAGAAGGAAAAATTGGTTCGCTTTGGCGTGCTGCAATCTCCGTCTTTATAATTTGATCATTTTTCTCATCCTCATTCATCGCATTGTCAGCCTCGGCCTTCAAGCGAGCCCGCGCTGACACTGTCTCATCATCTTCTTGCCTGTGCAACAGCAAGTTCTTTTTTATCTTTTCTTCGTCTTCCTTATCTTTCAATTTTCCTCTCATCTGCCCACATTTTCTCTTCTCAGCTTCCAATTCCCATTGTACTATTAGATAATATCCGTCTTTATTCTTCTTTACGCCACATTTAGCATCAATTGATTGCTTTAGGTTATTCAACGAATTCGTTTTCAGCTGACCATCAAATTTGTAATCGGTTATCCATTTGTCAAGATATTTTACATTTTCGGGGTCGACCTCTTCCATCAATTTCCAATCTTTGCATTTCAATTCATGTCGTGGTAGCGGCTTTTGTTTGCTATTTGATTTTCCCATGGTTTATTTTCTAAATTTCGGAGTTGGCAATTCGAATGGCACCTACAGTGTCCTAAAGCCAACTTTATTCACAGGACAGTGGTTAAATATTCGATGTGTGGCGAGTCTCTTTTCACCTTCCCGGAGGAAGCAGAGAGTCCTTGCTTTCATCCACACAAAGCCACTGTTTACAATCCTGTGTTGTTTACATAGAGGAGAGCTCAAATGAGGTCACTTTCAGTCAAACCATACACACACACACACACACACACAATGCGCACTTTTATCGTCTCACAGGCAAGCAGGGGAGTCCACCCTCCCGTGGATTTTAACAAACTCTTTAACCTTCCTATTGTGTAAGAAAAAACTTATTTTGCCTTTTTCTTGAAGTAGATATAAAACCTATCTTTTCATGGATAAGGGAGCCAAACCAGCTAAACAAGAGTTAAGAAAAACACCACAGATGGCAGCAGAAAGCTAACACATTAGGAAGGTTAAGTTAGGAGGCCCCACGACACCTCAGTGGAATTTAACTGCTCCAAATTACCTGTACTTTTTAGAAAACAGAGGAGTCCGCCCTCCCGTGGAATTTAACTGACTTTTACGTCAGGGGACTCCACCATCCCATGCAGAATTTAACTGTTTCTAATTGCACTTGATAGGGTCTAGAATTGTCAAGGTTTTAAGTGACCTCTTGTCACTGCACTTTCATTACTTTTAACAGAATCAAGATCCGTACTCACAGTCTGCTGGGCCTTCTCCTCGGATGATCTCGTCAACCACTCCGGCGTCCAGCCGACTGATCGAGTCAGCCCCGTGAAAAGGGTTTCCTCTATATGCCTTGGCCAAGGACTTGTCCTGGGTCGAAAAGTCAGCTGGAATCCCGAAATAGGTCTATTGAGACCCCGGAACGAGCCCCCAAAAATCTGTCAGGTTCAAAATCAGTAAAAAGGGTCAGCAGACAAAACCAGTGAGGCAGAATGTTGAGTCTTTTCTCGCGAGGAGTGCAACCAGACTTACAGCAGTCCGACTACACTAAAAATCTGTTTTACACTCCTCGCTCTTTTTATTTGGAAATGCCCTACCTACAGTGTGAGACGATTAGCCCTTAAGGGGGGGGGGGAAGAGATTGTGGCTTCGTCTCGTAAGAAAAGAAACAAAAAGTAACGCACAAAGTGTTGCGTGCAGATATGGCTATATCAGCAAAACAGTTTAAGCGATATTCCGAGAGATAAAAAGAGAAAGTGACGTTCTTTAAGGAAGATCAGAAGGTTCATGACGCATCGTTTGACGTGTTGTTTTCACGATCTGTTCTGGTGGACGCTGAGCTGTCAGCAGCATCTTGTTTGACACAACCGTCATCTCGCCCCTGACCCAGCCGTAATCCTTCTGTTCTGTTGTACAAGATAAGAATAAGCAAGGCAAAGCAGCAAGCATACTGAACAGTAACATTGTGAATAAGTACTCATTAGAGAACGCATGATAACATATATATACAATTTTTCTAACATGCTTTCTCCTTCTCCTTCCGGGTGAACATGACCCTGTCGGGCAGTGTAGGGTCCAGCTGATAGGGAGTTGCGCTGCACTGTACCCAGTCTGCAGAAGTGTGGCTCTATAAGAGAGTAGAGCAAGGTAAGGGTCCCCTGCTTTTTTCATGAGGTTTTTCACAGTCTGGACTGCCATTTCTGCTTCACCATTACTTTGTGGAAATCCTGGGATGGTTGTGATGTGCGCGAACCCGTATGAGGTCACAAAGGAGGTGAAGACTTGTCCAGAAAATTGTGGCCCGTGAGCCGACATCAGGATCTCTGGGATGCCATGGTGAGCAAAGATTGATTTAAGATGAATGATGTTAGTGGACCTGGTGTGAGATAACTCTGCAATCTCCACGTACCTGGAGAAGTAATCAACAACAAGCAGGTACTTTCCAAGACAAACAGGTCTGCCCCCAACTTTTACCATGGTCTTTCAGGGCACCCTGATGGCATGAGTGGCTCTGTAGGGTTGTGTTGCTCCTGTATGCATGTCCTGCAGTTCAGTACCATTTCGTTCACTTGCTGGCTGAGTCCCGGCCACCACACAGACTGACGTGCACGTGCTTTACATTTCACGACACCCAAGTGTCCTACATGTAATTTGACTAGCACGTCGCGCCTCACTGCAGAAGCTATTACAAGTCGGATGTCTTTTAGCAGTAAGCCATCTTTCACTGTTAATGTGGCTAGCTTCGGACAGTAGTTTTTCAGCACTGGTTCCAATTTGCATGTGCTGGTCATCCTTCCGTGCACATGGTCATGACACGTGAGCAGACACTGTCGGCTTTCAACTGCTCTTTCAGGTTTTCAGTATATGATGAGCTGACAGGTAGACTTTTAATGACACAGTCCACATATATGTTTGTGCTTTCCATCAGCTCTTGGTCCTCAGCGGACATGCGTGACTTTACAGGTGCGCGTGACAGTGTGTCTGCTGTCCAAAGCGACTTTCCTGGTATGTGCACGATGGAGTATGAGTAGCGCATCAGTCTCATCCTGAAACGCTGGATTCTCTGTGGCAAAAGATCCAGTGTGTGGGCTCCGAGCAGGCTGAGAAGGGGTTCATAGTCGGTCTCCAGGCAAAACTCCTTTCCGATGAGGAAATCCCGAAACCATTCACAGGCCCATGTGAGGCCCAGAGCCTCCTTCTCCACCTGTGCATATCGTTGCTCAGTTGGAGTGAGTGACCGTGATGCGAAAGCCACAGGCTTCCAGTCTCCCCCCCATTTCCGGAGAAGAACGCCCCCCAAACCATACGATGATGCATCAGCAGATACTTTGGTGTCTCTGCAAAGGAGGCGAGGATAGAGCCTTCTTTAGCGCTTCAAATGCTGCTGCCTGGTCCATTCCCCAGACCCAACAGTTTTTCTTTGAGAGAAGGTCACGGAGCGGTTTATCTTTTTCAGCTAGCTGGTTAACTCCTTAATTCACTCACACTTGTGGGCTCTGTTATGTCTGTGATGGCCTCTGTCTTTCTTGGGTCAGGGTGGATGCCTGCAGCTGTGATGATATGGCCCAGGAAAACTGCTTCGCTCTTGGAGAGTTTTCACTTGTCCACATTCAATGTGATGCCTGATTTTTTCCAGTCTTTGTAGCACGGCATAAAGTCGAGTGTTGTGCCCTTCCTGGTCCCACCCCCACACCAACAGATCATTGATCTGACAAACCACACCATTGAGCCCCTCTGTGATCTCCGCCATCGTGAACTAGAAATGTTCGGGCGCAGAGGCGATGCCAAATGGAAGGCGGTTAAAGTGGAACCGTCCGAAGGGTTTTATGAATGTAGTGTACTTGGCTGACTCCTCCGTTAATGGAATCTGCCAAAAGCTCATGTTGGCCTCCAACTTGCTGAACAGCTTCGCTCCAGCAAGCGTTCCTAGGCTTTTTTCCACAGATGGAAGGATGTACTTTTCACGGCACACATACACATTCAAGCCGGTTAAATCCACACACTACTGCACCTTTTTTCTGTCCTTTTTGGGCACGACCACCATGGCATCACACCAATCAGTTGGCTCCTACACCCGGCTGATGATGCCCAGAGCTTCCATGCGCTGGAGCTCTCTCTTGACTTAACCCTCCAGAGGTAGTGGAATCCTCCTGGGGGTTTTCACTGAATAGGGCACGGCATCTGGCTTGAGCTTTATAGTGTATGTTTGTTGTAGCTTACCCAGAGCGCTGCACAACTTGGGGTAACTTGCCTTGAGGGTCTTCATGTCTATGCTGTCGACTCGGATGAGCAAGCCAAGGGCTTTAATGGCTGGCAACCCAAGCAATGGCGTGCTCATGTTTTTAACAACATAAACCTTCTCCATTGTCTGCTTGGCTCCCTTCCTCAGCTGCAGTCTGGTGAACCAGTGGAATTCGTCCTGGACTAAACAAGGGCTTTTCTGGCTTTTTGAGAACAGGCTGCTGTGTGTTGGAAAAGATGTTACTAAACTCAGTCTGTGATACAGCAGTAACATCCGCACCAGTATCAAGTTTGAAGGTGACATTTTTATCCATTATGGTTACCGTATTTGCCGGTGTATAAGTCGACTCGGTGTATAAGTCGACCCCCTAAAATTGGACGGAAATTTACGATTTTATGATATATCCTTCGTATAAGTCGAGCTCAATTGTTGCATTATATTAAACTTCAAAATTCAATCAGAAATATGCGAAATTTATTGATGAAATGTGTTCAAATTCGCGAGTTTGTAGCGAGCGATCTATACGCCATTTTAAATATTATTTACTTCATGACCCTGTGATATTACGCGCCGAGAGAGACTAACAACAATGAACACTCTTAGAAACTGGTTTATTTTTAGTTAAGAAACAACAAATCATAATTATAAAGTGATTGCCGGTACATAGAGTTCAAAATTCGTCTTCATCGTCGCTATTTCCGAAAAGCTCGTTCCATTCGTTTTCATTTAGTTTGTCGTCATAAAAGGCATCTTCTTGGTCTTCTCTAGCCTCCTCTTCCCAGATAAGGTCGTCTTCTGTCCCATCGAGAGTGTTAGAGATTTGCTCACTCAAACAATATTTTGCAAGAACCACACGGGAGACAAGCAAGTCCTTTTAGACACCTGCAGGTGGAGAGTTCACTCTTTCAAGGAATGAAGTCTGGCCTCCTTCCTGCAAGTGGATATTTATTAAGAGAAACAGAGTGGGGGTATGGGTAGGCTGGCTAAAGCCCTTGTCCTCTAGTCTAAACATGTCAGGGGATGTTTTACGACCTTGTGATAAGGAGGACAAGGTAAAGTATTTATTACCTGTTGCATTCCAACATAATCCTACGATAAAGATAACCTGGAAAACCCTAACAGAGAGCGTTTGGCGAATATTTTCTAAGTGCCAACGGCTCTTGCGCGATAAAGAGTCCGCCTCGGCTGGTTCCCCATGTCGGCCAGAACAAGTGAAAATTCGGCCTCTTCCCCTGGAAGTCTGGCCAAGTTTGGCAAATATTTTCTAAGTGCCAACGACTCAACCGCCGTAAAGTGTCCGCCTCGGCTGGTTCCCCATGTCGGCCACCACAAGTGAAAATTCGGCCTCTTCCCCTGGAAGTCTGGCCAAGTTTGGCAAATATTTTCAAAGTGCGAACGACTCAACCGCCGTAAAGTGTCCGCCTCGGCTGGTTCCCCGTGTTGGCCACCACAAGTGAAAATTCGGCCTCTTCCCCTGGAAGTCCGGCCAAGTTTGGCAAATATTTTCTAAGTGCCAACAACTCAACCGCCGTAAAGTGTCCGCCTCGGCTGGTTCCCCGTGTCGGCCACCACAAGTGAAAATTCGGCCTCTTCCCCTGGAAGTCCGGCCAAGTTTGGCGAATATTTTCTAAGTCCCAACGACTCAAACGAGGCGGCTGGTAGCCGAACACACATCGGAATGGGGGCATGCCTGTGGCCGAGCTGAGAAGCAAGTTGTGGGCATATTCCACCCAGGGGAGTTGTTGGGCCCAACCACACTGATTGTTAGGGGACATGTAGCGGAGAGACTTATCCAGCTCCTGGTTGGGAACAAAAAGGCGGTCATCAGAACAAGCGCTCGGGCCGGGCTGACCTCTGACACATTCATCGATGTCCCAAGAGACTGTCGCGACTATCACGGATTCAAAGAGAATGGTTTGAGAATGGTTCCCAAGTGTGCTCCTCTTCCTGTGCCAGTCTTGAAAGCACGTCCGCTTCGGTGTTATGGGATCCCGGTCCATCCATCCATCCATCCATCCATCCATCCATCCATCCATCCATCCATCCATCCATCCATCCATCCATCCATCCATCCATCCATCTTCTTCTGCTTATCCAGGGTCGGGTCGCGGGGGCAGCAGCTTTAGGAGGGACTCCCAGACTTCCCTCTCCCCAGCCACTTCATCCAGCTCATCCCGGGGGATCCCAAGGCGTTCCCAGGCCAGCTGAGAGACATAGTCTCTCCAGCGCGTCCTGGGTCGTCCCCGGGGTCTCCTACCGGTGGGACATGCCCGGAACACCTCCCCAGGGAGGCGTCCAGGAGGCATCCTGATAAGATGCCCGAGCCACCTCATCTGGCTTCTCTCAACGTGGAGGAGTAGCGACTCTACTCCGAGTCTCTCCCGGATGACCGAGCTTCTCACCCTATCTCTAAGGGAGAGCCCGGACATCCTGCGGAGAAAACTCATTTCGGCCGCTTGTATCCGGGATCTCGTTCTTTCGGTCACGACCCATAGCTCGTGACCATAGATGAGGGTAGGAGCGTAAATCGACCGGTAAATTGAGAGCTTTGCCTTTTGGCTCAGCTCTCTCTTCACCACAACGGACCGGTACAGGGTCCGCATTACTGCCGACGCTGCACCGATCCGCCAGTCAATCTCGCGCTCCATCCTCCCCTCACTCGTGAAAAAGACTCCAAGATACTTGAACTCCTCCACTTGGGACAGGATCACATCCCCGATCCGGAGAGGGCATTCCACCCTTTTCCGATCGAGGACCATGGACTCGGATTTGGAGGTGCTGACCCTCATCCCGACCGCTTCACACTCAGCTGCGAACCGTTCCAGCGAGAGCTGGAGATCACGGCCTGAAGAAGCCAACAGCACCACATCATCTGCAGAAAGCAGAGACGCGATGCTGAGGTCCCCAAACCGGACCCCCCTCAACGCCTCGGCTGCGCCTAGAAATTCTGTCCATAAAAATTATGAATAGAATCGGTGACAAAGGGCAGCCTTGGCGGAGTCCAACCCTCACTGGGAACGAATCCGACTTACTGCCGAAAATGCGGACCAGACTCTGGCATCGGTTTTACAGGGACCGAACCGCCCTTATCAGTTGGCTCGGCACCCCGTACTCCCGAAGCACCCTCCACAGAACCTCCCGAGGGATACGGTCAAACGCCTTCTCCAAGTCCACAAAACACATGTGGACTGGTTGGGCGAACTCCCTTGCACCCTCGAGGATCCTGCCGAGGGTTTAGAGCTGGTCCACTGTTCCACGGCCAGGACGAAAGCCACACTGCTCCTCCTGAATCCGAGGTTCAACCTCCCGACGGACCCTCCTCTCCAGCACCCCTGAATAGACCTTACCAGGGAGGCTGAGGAGTGTGATTCCCCTGTAATTGGAACACACCCTCCGGTCCCCCTTCTTAAAGAGGGGAACCACCACCCACGTCTGCCAATCCAGAGGCACTGTCCCCGATGTCCACGCAACGTTGTAGAGGCGTGTCAGCCATGACACCCCCACAACATCCAGAGCCATTAAGAACTCCGGGCGGATCTCATCCACCCCCGGGGCCTTGCCACCGAGGAGTTTTTTTAACTACCTCAGTGACTTCGACCCCAGAGATTGGAGAATCCGCCTCAGAGTCTCCAGGCCCTGCTTCCTCAATGGAAGGCGTGTAGGTGGAATTGAGGAGGTCTTCGAAGTATTCTCCCCACCGACTCACAACGTCCCGAGTCGAGGTCAGCAGCACGCCATCCCCACTGTAAACAGTGTTTACGTTGCACTGCTTCCCCCTCCTGAGACGCCGGATGGTGGACCAGAATTTCCTCGAAGCCTTCCGAAAGTCTTTCTCCATGGCCTCACCAAACTCTTCCCACGCCCGGGTTGTTGCCTCAGCAACCGCCGAAGCCGTGTTCCGCTTGGCCATCCGGTACCTGTCAGCTGCCTTCGGAGTCCCGCAGGCCAAAACGGCCCGATAGGACTCCTTCTTCAGATTGACGGCATCCCTTACCGCCGGTGTCCACCAGCGGGTTGGGGGATTGCCGCCACGACAGGCACCAACGACCTTACGGCCACAGCTCCGGTCGGCCGCCTCAACAATGGAGGCGCGGAACATGGTCCACTCAGACTCAATGTCCCCCGCCTCCCCCGGGACGTGGGAAAAGCTCTGCAGGAGGTGGGAGTTGAAGCTTTTCCTGACGAGAGATTCTGCGAGACGTTCCCAGCAGACCCTCACAGAGCGTTTAGGTCTGCCAGGTCGGACCGGCATCTTCCCCCACAATCGGAGCCAACCCACCACCAGGTGGTGATCAGTTGACAGCTCCGCCCCTCTCTTCACCCGAGTGTACAAAACATGCGGCCGCAAATCCGATGACACGACTACAAAGCCGATCATCGAACTGCGGCCTAGGGTGTCCTGGTGCCAAGTGCACACATGAACACCCTTATGCTTGAACATGGTGTTCATTATTGAAAATCCGTGTCGAGCACAGAAGTCCAACAATAGAACAGGGTTCAGATCGGGGGGGCCGTTCCTCCCAATCACGCCCTTCCAGGTCTTACTATCATTGCCCACGTGAGCATTGAAGTCACCCAGCAGAACGATGGAGTCCCCAGAAGGAGCGCTCTCCAGCACTTCCTCCAGGGACCCCAAGAAGGGTGGGTACTCAGAGCTGCCGTTTGGTGCATAGACACAAACAACAGTCAGGACCCGTCCCCCCACCTTAAGGCGGAGGGAGGCTACCCTCTCGTTCACCGGGGTGAACCCCAATGTGCAGGCGCCCAGCCGGGGGGCAATAAGTATACCCACACCTGCTCGACGCCTCTCACCGTGGGCAACTCCAGAGTGGAAGAGAGTCCAGCCCCTCTCGAGAGGGCTTGTACCGGAACCCAAACTGTGCGTGGAGGCTAGTCCGACTATATCTAGTTGGAATTTTTCTGCCTTGCACACCAGCTCGGGCTCCTTTCCAGCCAGAGAGGTGACATTCCATGTCCCAAGAGCCAGCTTCTGCAGCCGGGGATCAGACCGCCAAGGTCCCTGCCTTTGGCTGCCGCCCAGCTCACATTGCACCCGACCCCTTTGGCCCCTCCCACAGGTGGTGAGCCCATGGGAAGGGGGACCCACGTTTCCTTTTTGGGCTATGCCCGGCCGGGCCCCATGGGCGAAGGCCCGGCCACTCGCCTTCGAGCCCCGCCTCCTGGCCTGGCTCCAGAGGGAGGCCCCGGTGACCCGCGTCCGGGCGAGGGAAAACTAAGTCCATTTATTTCAATCATCATAAGGGGCTTCTGTGAGCCGTGCTTTGTCTGGCCCCTCACCTAGGACCCGTTTGCCATGGGTGACCCTACCAGGGGTATGAAGCCCCCTACAACATGGCTCCTAGGATCATAGGGACACGCAAACCCCTCCACCACGATAAGGTGACGACTCACGGAGGGTCTCGGTCTGTAAGACAACATAAAATTAAAGCACCCAAAGAATAGAGCTCACCTTGCCTGGCGGGAGTTCAGCCTCTTAGCCAATTGTAAGTATTCTAGATTGCGATGGTCGGTCAACACGATGAGTGGGGTGGCAGTGCTCTCCAGCCAGTGCCACCACTCTTCCAGGGCTAGCTTGACAGCGAAGAGCACGAGGTTGCCAATGTCAAGACGCGGTTAGCAGACGCAAGAAGAAAGTGCAAAGATGCTTGTCGTCCGGCCTGGAGCATTGTGAGAGGACGGCCCCTACCCCCATATCCGACACGTATCGGGCATCCGGAGAATGGGGGCGGAGGTGCAGATGAGGGCGGTGAGTGGTAAGGCGATCGAGCTGTAGTTCCGGATGAATTTCCTGTCGAATTTGGCAAAGCAGAAGAATTGTTGTAGTTACTTGCAGGTGGTAAGAAGGAGGTGACCGCCAACACTTTTGCCGGGTTCATTTGGAAGCATCCCTCAGCGATAATGTAGCCGAGGGAAGATATTGATTTTGTATGGAATTCACATTTCTCCACTTTGATGATCAAGAAATTCTCGAGGAGGCGGCGGAGGACGGACTTTACGTGGATGATGTGTGTTAGAGTGGTACTCACTCTAACTTATTTTTGCAAGAACCACACGGGAGACAGTATGCCCTTTCAAACACCTGCAAGTGGAGACTCATTCGTCGCTGTGCATACAGCGATGATCGAATGAGGTCTGACTCAGGCCTCTTGCAAGAGCATTTTTATTGGGAGAAACAGGGTGGGGGTGAGAGTGGACAGGAAGGGGTCGAAGCCCTGACCTCTGAAGACAGGACAAGCTAGGTTATTTATTACAGGTTACATTCCAACATAAGCAAAGGATCAAACTAATCTAGCTAGGTTATTTATTACAGGTTACATTCCAACATAATCATAGGATCAAACTAATCTATCAACCCTAACAATGTGTTCCGACAGAGTACGGAAGAAAATAAGGATGTCGTCGAGGTAGACAAATATGAAGCGGTTGAGCATACCTTGGAGGATGTTGTTAACGAGTGCCTGGAAGACAGCGAGCGTGTTAGTGAGACCGAAAGGCGGTGTTGAAAGACATCTTCCATTCATACCCCTCTCTGATGCAGACCAGATAAAGGCATTCTCAGTTCCAATTTTATAAAACATGTGGAGCCTTTGAGGAGCTTGAAGACCAAGGACAGGAGGACAGGACATGTCAATTTCTAGGACTCTTCCAATGTACGCAGCCACCCAACAGCGTTAGGTTGAAGCGCTAGGCTGGATTGGCTTGGGGGTGGTTCGGGGAAGTGCGAGAATGATGTATACCACAGTAGCCTTGGACCTTGTGGAAGAGGTTGTTTTTGAACTTTTTTTCCCTGGTCATGATGTATCTTGTATGGGAAACCAAAACACATAATGAAGTCATCAAAAATCATCTTTGCTGCAGACTTTCCTGACTTGTCTCTTGTTGCGTACACCTAAGCATATTTAGTGAGATTATCCATTACTATAAAAATATGTTCCTCTCTTCCAATACACTTGTACAAATGCAGGTAGTCAATGCAGATCATCTCAAAAGGTGCAGAAGTCTCAATGCTCTGATAAGTGTTCTAGTTACCCAGTTTGGTTTCTTCCTTTTTATGCAACGGCATACTTGGGTACAATAGTGCTCCATCTCTTGTCTCATTTTAGGCCAGAAGAAGTGCGCTCAAGCTAGATCATACGATCTGCGCCCAGGTGTCCCATCTCCTCATGTAGGTGCTTGTAGACAATGGGTTTTAGAGAATCGGGGACCACTAATTATGACCTCACTTTGGTCTCTCTTTTGAGAACACCTCCATCAATCTAGGACCACTCCCAAGGAAGGTAGGTGTCTGACTGGTTCGCTCTCTGCCATCTTGTCTTTACGCTTTTAGCGAGAAAATGTTACTTTCAAGGCTAACAATCGGTTTATGGCGACATCTTTATTTTGGGCATCTTTGGATTTTTCTCCCCTCCTTGAGTCGTCACCTTATCGTAGTGAGGGGTTTGCGTGTCCCTATGATCCTTGAAGACATGTTGTCTGGGGCTTCATGCCCCTGGTAGGGTCACCCATGGCAAAAGGGTCCTAGGTGAGGGGCCAGACAAACCACGGCTCAAAAGACCCCTTATGAAGAATACAAGATATGGACTTAATTTTCCCTTGCCCAGACGCGGGTCACCGGGGCCCCCCTCTGGAGCCAGGCCTGGAGGCGGGGCTCGAAGGCAAGCATCTGATGGTCGAGCCTTTACCCATGGGGCCCCTGGCCGGGCACAGCCCAAAAAGGGAACGTGGGTCCCCCTTCCCATGGGCTCACCCCTGTGGGAGGGGCCAAAGGGGTTGGGTGCGTAGTGAGCTGGGTGGCGGCCAAGGGCGGGAACCTTGGCGGTCCAATCCCCAGCTGCAGAAGCTGCCTCTTGGGACATGGAATGTCACCTCTCTGGCTGGAAAGGAGCCCGAGCTGGTGTGTGAGGCAGAAAAATTCCGACTCGACATAGTCGGACTTGCCTCCACACACAGTTTGGGTTCTGGTACAAGCCCTCTCGAGAGGGGCTGGACTCTCCTCCACTCTGGAGTTGCCCACGGTGAGAGGGGTCGAGCAGGTGTGGGCCTACTTATTGCCCCCCGGCTGGGGAGCACATTGGGGTTCACCCCGGTAAACGATAGGGTAGCCTCTCTCCGCCTTCGGCTGGGGGGAAGGGTCCTGACTGTTGTTTGTGCCTCTTCACCGAACAGCAGCTCAGAGTACCCACCATTTTTGGGGTCCTTAGAGGAAGTGCTGGAGAGCGCTCCTTCTGGGGACTCCATCATTCTACAGGGTGACTTCAATGACAGTGAGACCTATAAGGGCATGATTGGGAGGAGAGGCCCCCCCACCTGATCTGAACCCGAGCGGTGTTCTATTGTTGGACTTATATTTGGTTATTTTGTCACTTTAAAAAATAGACTATTGGGACAATATTTGTTTTATAATAGTGTGTATTTGCATGACAGTTTTGTAATTAAAAAATGTCCGAAAAAACTATTGGCACCCGGGCCACTTCACTTTATCAAACCTGGCCCTCCTTGCAAAATGTTTGGTTACCCCTGTTCTAAGAGGACGGGTGTTTTTTCAACTGTTGTGCAGCTCAGTGATATTTTGATATTTCATAGCCATCATTTGCATCATGTTTCTGTTAAACTCTACTGAATACCAATCCTGTATTTTGACCGATACACCATCAGGTGTAGTAGGCCCACTGTATATAACTTAAAGATCCTGCCAAATACTAGCCTCCCCAACAGTAACCATTATGTGAATGTCATTTGTTCAACAGGAAGCAGTCTAACTGAAGCCAGGGGTTACAAGGAGATCACCAGCGACTTTCTATGCACCCAACGCTCTTCAGCCAACTGTACAGTAGTTTGACTTCTGACTCCAATAATAAGAAATATGAGTAATTTTCAGTGTGGATGAAAAATGCAAAAATGTGCAAAATGTATCAATCCTGTACAATTGAATTCAATATTGCTCAGAAATAGCTTTACGTTACCGACATGAGTGACGGTTGTGCTAGCAACTGAGACTTACATGAGCCTCTATGATTTATGGCGCTGCCTCCGAGTATGCATTAAGTATTGCGTTATGTTTCAGTTAGAACAGTTACACACGCAAATGCACCACAAGCATTTGTATTCTAAAATGTATTTTACAGTATTTGTGAATTTCTAATAACCTCAGGCTGAAGAAAATCCCCAAATCATGAATCACACGCAATTAATGTCTATGTGAATTAAAAGCACACCTAAATAAAAATGGATTCAAACAAACATATCAAACCGATATTAGGCATCTCTTTGTTTTTGCAATTGCATTATTCATAATTTATAATATATGGTTTGAAAAAGGAGGTAAATGCGATGATTGTGCATTCGATTCTGTCCCCTTCCTGTGAGGAGTTTAAATGATCTCCCCGTGCATGGTAGGCAGACTGACCACTTAAAATTGTCAATAAGGTTGAGTGCGAATCGTTATTCATCTTTGCGTGCCCTACGATCGACTGCCAAGAAGTTCAAGGCGTCATCCGCCTACTGCCTGAAGTCATCTGGGTTAGGCTCCAGCACGCCCGCGACCCTCGTGAGGAAAAGAAATTCAGGAAAAGGATGTGTTAGGGTTGACATTACATTGATCGTACGATTATGTTGGATTGTTGACTAGAAACATTAACTTTGTTAAAACCTTCCACCTTACCTTGACTTGTTGATGTAAATTCCAATATATGACAAAGCTTGTCATAAACACCTTTATTCGGCCACATTATTTCACTCCATCGCACTCCGTGACCCGACAGCAAAAAAAACTTCCAACACTTCCGTCACCGCCCCCTTACCCACAATGCATAGCATTGGGAGTTAACAATCTCCCTCTTTCTTAAAAATAAAATGAAAAAATACACAGAACATTTAAAGTGTGCTTGAGTAAAGACCTTTTTGAATTACAAAACAAAAGGTTTATTTTCTATCTATAAACAAAAATTTAAGTAGCCATGAACCTTCATCTAACGCTTTGAGCAGCATGAGTGAAGAAGCTCCCTTTTTATGTCAAGCAATCTGCTAGCTGGGACTTTGTCTCTGACCAAAATATCTGTTTTATTTTCTTGGCTTGTAGGAGCTCTTGAACATTCCTTAATTCTAGCCTAAGCCTCTTCTCTGTAACCTGCTTAGTCAACTTCAGTGCATCAAACAGAGTGATTGTCAGTTACACAGATAAGAGGAAGAACATGAAGACTAGCATTTCCAGGAGTGAGCTCAGAAAACAGCATGGACAGAAACATTGCATTGTCTATACCATCTGACGTGGCAAGGGTTTCTCCAGCTAGAGTACTTCTCACCACATGCCTCATTTTTTTTAGACTGCCAAAACAAATGGGAGGACTTTCCTTCTTCACCCATAAGTGCAATTAAAGCTCCTCCCTGAGTTCCTCCATCCGGGAGATAGCCAAGAGAAGCATCACTAAAGACAGCTAAACTCAAAGCATCACTCTTCAACTAGTATTGAAACTTAAGTGTGACCTTTTCCGACTTCAATTTGCGGATGATCTTGTTCACTTCATGAATAGACTGAATAGAAGCATTTTTAATGTTAGATGCCAGGCTGCATGCGTCAAACATTACATCAGGCCTTGTTTGTTTGGCAACCCATAACAGCTGTCCTATTTTTGACCTAAGCTGCTCTGCCTCAGTTTTGTTCAAAGGAGCATCTCTTTGAACAGCCCGAGCTGCCTGCAAACGAACTGGCTGCAGATTTTCAATGTAGCTGTGTTGATGTATAGAAGCACCTGATCACCTAAAGTTGTAATGTCCATGCCCACATAAGAAAAACTCTCATGTTCTTCACGCCCAACATGAAAAGTAGCCCTGAGTACAAAAATTACATTTTTTTCATAATGCTCTGACCCTGCCCAAAGAAAATCATCTACATGGCATGCTAGCACACCCACAACTTAAGAATCTTCATTTGGCCAAAAGAAAATTGCTGGGTCAACTCTGGACACTCTACCACCAGTTTTTAACATTAGGTCCTTGACCTTGTTGTACCAGTAGAGGGAGGCATCTGCATGGTCGTAGCCACATCTCTTGAGTTTCCAGAGTACATTGTCCACACCTGCCTCACGCGGGGGACGGACTTAACTGATCTTTGAAAGTTCCATTCATTGGAGAAAAGCAGATTTAGATTTTGAACCTTCCAGAGGGGAACCTGCTCCCCTCTCCCCCAGGGGATGGATCAAAATCACACGGGGATGGGTTGAATGCAATGGACAAATTTCACCAAACCCAGATGTGTGTGTGACGATCATTGGGACTTTAAATGACTTTAACTTTAACTTTGTTTTGACTGGCAAATAGCTAGGAGCACTCTGAGTCACTCTGATGCACATGTAGGGGAGTCCGTCTGTAAGTCTTGAATGTTCATTTTCTAAAAACCCCTAGCAACAAGCCGTGCCTTTGGTACAATACCATTCACCGTATCTTTCAATGTACACACCCATCTTGCAGAAACACGTGTTTGACCTTTGTCTAGAAATTCCTCAAAAACATTATTAGTTTTGAAATTCTCAACTTCCTGCTGTTTGGCATTTTCAAAAGATATGTCTTTGGAAAAAAGAACATCTGAATCCATATTATCTGACTCCATGAGCAAATTGTCAATTTGTGAGATGTCTAATGCCTGTCTCTGTCCCTCCTACCATTAGGTTTAAAATATTGTACATTGTACCAATCTTTGTACTGCCCTTTGGCTTTCCCTGCTCTGCCTAATACTCTGGCACTGCATTGTACACCATCACTATTGGTACCGTATTTCTTGGACTATAAGTCGCATTTTTTTCATAGTTTGGGTGGGGGGTCGACTTATACTCAGGAGCGACTTATATGTGAAATTATTCACAAATTTTCAAAATTTAAAAATCCGCGATGTAGTGAAACCGCGATAAACGAACCACGATGTCGCAAGGGATTACTGTAATTTGAACTGCAACTGACGACAGCGGCGAGCACGCGGCGTTGTTTACATAAAGGACAAAAGATTCGATCACGGGATTTAATGACTTGGAGTGAGAGAGATTGTTTGATAAAATTGTTATTTATAATTATATGGGCCTGTGGAATAATTTGAACTGCAACTGAGGAGTCTGACGTCAGCGGTGCAGCCTTTATGTTTACATAAAGGACGAAGATTTTGATTAATGGATTTAATGATTTGGAGTGACACAGATGGTTTGATAATATTGTTGTTTATAATAGGAATTTGATATATACTTTATAAATCGTAATATGGGCCTGTGGAATCATTTGAACTGAAAATGACGAGTCCGACATCAGCGGTGCACACGCCGCGTTGATTCCATAAAGGACGATCGATGGATTTAACGATTTGGAGTGACACCGATGGTTTGATAATATTGTTGTTTATGTAATAGGAATTTGATATATACTTTATATATCATTATATGGGCCTGTGGAATAATTTAAACTGCAACTGACGAGTCCGACGTCAACGGCGCGGCGCACACGCGGCGTTGATTCCATAAATGGCGATCAATGGCTTTATTGATTTGCAGTGACACCGACGGTTTGATAATACTCTTGTTTATATAATAGGAATTTTACATATACTTCATATATCGTTATATGGGACTGTGGAATAATTTTAACTGCAACTGACGAGTCCGACGTCAGCAGCGCAGCGCACACGCGGTGTTGATTCAATAAAGGACGATCGATGGATTTAAGGATTTGCAGTGACACAGATGGTTTGATAATATTGTTGTGTATATAATAGGTATTTAATATATAATTTACATATTGTTATATGGGCCTGTGGAATAATTTGAACTGCAAGTGACGATGAGTCCGACGTCAGCGGCACAGCGCACACGCGGCATTGTTTAGATAAAGGACGATCGATGGATTTAATGATTTGGAGTGACACAGATGGTTTGATAAAGGTGTAATTTATGTTATAGTTTTTTGGATAACTGTTAATGTTACGTCAGGCCCGTTCTCAGCTCTTTGTTTGTGTTTATGTCACGTTAGCATACCGTATTGTTTAGCCTGTTGTTGCTCATTCATGTCTGTTCTTGGTCTTGGATTTTGTCGAATAAATTTCCCCCAAAATGCGATTTATACTCCGGTGCGACTTCTATGTTTTTTTTTCACTTTATTGTGCATTTTATGGCTGATGCGACGTATATTCCAAAACGACTTTTAGTCCGAAAAATACGGTAATTATGATTATAGGTCCTGTTTTTTTAAGCTTTAAATCACAAATTACATTACTTTCTGTTTCAGCAAGTGGCACATCTGCTTGACAAGGATTGTCTGTCGCATCATTTTGATTATCAGATACTTCCTCGTCTCCATGAGCACTTTCAATATCATAGTTGTCAGATACACTTCTCGTGTCATTCTCATCATCTGTTTTATTTTTGGGAGCATCTTGAATTTCTTTTTTTTTTTTTTCATCTTGAGCAACAACTTTATTCAACCGAGACTGGTGTGTACTTACCAGAAGACCTCCATGCCTGATAAAAACAACAGACCCATCCAATCCAATATCTATGGCTGGGCCCTTCCACTCTGTAGGGCTGTCAGCTCATTTATAGAACACTTTGTCTCCTGTCTCATACTTTTCATCTGTGGGCCTAAGCCAGACATGGGCAAACTACGGCGCACGGGCCACATCCGGCCCATGGGGCCGTTTAATCCGGCCGGTCAAACCTGAATAAATAAAAAAAAAAGACGACAGAACATGCTTTCAGGAATTGGAAGGAGCTAAATTGTGAATTTAAGATTTTGCAATGCTACATTTAATAGGAATAATTGATTGGTTGTGTTATAAGATTATACAAAATTCTAAATGCAAGGTAAATCTGAGAGATTGAATTCTTCAAATTTAAAAACAAAGAAAAAATTCAGATTAATTTGCCAGTTGTTTGTCTTAGTTAAGTTTTTTTTTTGAACTGGTGGATTGTTCTACCAGGAAACCTGAGTTGAAAATGATATATGAATGTTGTGTGGTGAGCTTGGATGAATTGGGACTAATGTGATAGTATGACTCCTTTTTGGAGACCGTGTGAGATGCACATGATGAGCATTGATGAATGATTGCCTGAATGAGAGGTTGAATGGTTGCAGTCGTTGGCGACTACTATAGAAAATTAGTAGAGCGACTTTGATGAAAGAGTGATTTTGAGCAGGTTGAATGTTAGAAAGAAACACGTAGCTTTTGGATTGATAACTAACGAGAAAAAAATGGAGAACCAGTAACACATGTAGAAGATGTGTGAACTGAGAAATTAAGAAGCGTTTTGGAAAGAAAGTCAAATTAAATGATGATGAAATCATGTGTAGTAATACAACGCTTTACTACATATGGATTCTCTAAATCATACAATTGAGTAAAATAAAACATGCGTTTTATTCGTATTCAAATTTCTAAGATTCTTGTGATAAACAATGAGAAAACGATTGAAAAGTAACTAAAGAAACTACAAGAAAGTGAAAATGTCTAATCATTTGCTGGCTGAGTCGCTCCCCATTCGGGGAGGGCATCCATTTACTTGCTAAGCTAGTTGTCAAAACAGTCCAATTGCCACGAAAAGTAGCTATGTGCACGTGTGCAGTACACACACACACGAGACCGATAAGGTGGCAAGAGGTAACAAGCTTGCAGACAGATTCCACAAAGC
Source organism: Syngnathus floridae (assembly GCF_059516105.1). Lineage (NCBI taxonomy): Eukaryota > Metazoa > Chordata > Actinopteri > Syngnathiformes > Syngnathidae > Syngnathus > Syngnathus floridae. The sequence continues at coordinate 3,140,536 of NC_142430.1, read as the reverse complement.
TGCAGCGCAAAAGACACTTCAAATTTTATATACACAAGAAGCAGATTAGATCACTGAAACATTTTTAAAGATGTGCAGCGACAAAGTCCATAGAGTGAAATTCAATTATGGACGAAAAGAGGGGCAAGATTAGAGAATGGCATCTATAAATGACCTACCCTACCAAAGAACCTATGCAAATGGGCAGCAATATTGAGCCATGGTGCGTGGTCACATGGCTCAAGAGGAGGGATAGTGGGGCAGATCAGTCAGCTTTATACAACATATGTGTTAGGGTTTTCAGGTTAGTTTGATCCTATGATTATGTTGGAATGTAACCTGTAATAATTAAACTCGCTTGTCCTGTCTTAACAAAAGTAGGAGGACAAAGTGCTAAGATCTTTTGAACTGATTGACTAGCTGCAGAGGAAGCAATCAAAGTTGTTTTGTTCACACAACATCGTGAAGGACCCCCTGCTGTGCTTTGATCAGCCAGGGGCTTCGGCCATTTGTCTACTCTGACCCCCACTCTCAACCCCCACTCTGTTTCTCTTAATAAATATCCCCTCGCAGGAACGAGGGTTCAGACTTCATTCCTTGAACGAGTGAACTCTCCACCTGCAGGTGTCTAAAAAGGACTTGCTTGTCTCCCGTGTGGTTCTTGCAAAATAAGTTGGAGTGAGCAAATCTCTAACAATATGGATTTGATTCATATTCAAAACATTTTCAAAACAAAACAATTATTTTTTTTTTTTGTAGAGCTTGTTTCAACAAAAACAAAAACACTGAATGCCTTCAATTTAAAAGATCAATTTGACCTTTGCAGGATGATCTGCTGTGTCGGATCTGGACTGCCATGAAAGTATGATGTTTATATGTGTACTTTGTCAACAACCGCTGTAGATGTTAAAGAATGGGATGAATATCTAAAATGAATGTGGATAATTTGTTTCAGGTAACTAACTATAAGAGTAACTGAAAAAGGAAACAATTGATTGCTTATGGCAAAACAAGCTGCAAAGACAGAAAAAAAAAAATGAATATGTCATATGTATGGATTTGCGACCGATTATTTATGTTGTACCGTTGCCATTGACCAAAGATTGTGTGAAATCTGTCGCGTCTACTGGATTGTGAAATGTGTGACAGAGCGGTCTATATAATATCCATTGAGAGAAAAAAGAAAAAAAAGAAGCCATTGCTTTCAGAGAATGTAGTCAAACAAAATGTATATACATCAACATGCCAAGATCTGGGAAAAAAGCTGGTAAAAACCAAAATATCTTTAAATTTGAGAGGCGACGATGATCTGACCGAAATTGATGCAATTGGAGTCCCTAGAGGAGTTCCTGATTAATAAGAATTAAATGACCAAATTGCAGTGGGATGGGAGTCCTCCATTTGCTGCTGGTGAACGATGAACAAGAACGTAGACAGGATAAATTACATCCATTACAACATGCAGAAATTGGGCAAACGGACACAAGCGGGGCTCGAGGCAGTGCATGAACAGCTAGCCACGCCTTCCCTAATGTCGATCCAGAACCACAATGCTCATGATATGTTGTTGTCTGAGAAAGGAGGCGTCTGCGCAATGTTTGGAGAACAATGCTGCACCTTCATCCCCAACAACACCGCCCCTGATGGGAGCCTGACGGATTGCAGGCCTGCGACCCCTCAAAACGAGGATGAAAGAGCACTACAAGTGGATGACTGCTTTTGGGAAGTATAACGCCATTGTGTCCTCAATTTTACCATCAGTTGCAGTGTTTGCTGCTATGCTCACCTTGTATGGATGTTGCATACCGTGTCTTCGTGCTTTGTTTAATCGTCTCGTCACTACAGTAATATTGCCCATGGAGGACGAGATTGCTCAGATATACCAAATGTCTGAGCGGCAACATGATGATGTTGATGGCAAAATTCCTGCATCTGTGTTACCAGACTTTTCCCAGATCCGTGGGATTCTGAATGATGACATCGCAACGTTTATCCTTTGGTGTAAACATATTTGTCCTCATGAATGTGATCCGACGACTGAGAGTCGAGAAAAGGGGTGGTTTACGGTGATGTGTGAATTTGAGCAAATATGTGATAAACAGTGGGGAAATGTCAGGATAATTAGTTTTGTAGAAGCGCTGGCCAGCCTGAACCGGAGGTCTCATACCTTCGCTCAAGGCCAACACATCTGCCAGGTTTTAGGGAGTTCTTATACTCCCTTCCTTGTCTTATCTGTGAGAGGCCCTCACTAGTTATGAACAGGACACCTTTGTTCCTTGTTTAGCTGAAGAGAAGTTCTTTATTATACCTTGTAGTTTCTATTTATGAATTGTTGTTGACCGGGACAGTTTTTAAGTTATCCCATATTCACTCAATGTTTGGTTAAGTAGACTTCATGCAAGTTATCTCACATCTACTTAACGTTTGTCGGAGTGTATGCACGAGAGGTATCTGATGATTTACTCATCATTATTATTGTGTGAAACGTAGCAAGAAAGTCTAGAGCATTGTTTTACAGGGACACGGCATCCAGGAGTTGGATATCAACACCGTGCTGTCACAGTCAAGGATGCCGACCCTTACCGCCCTGGACTTGCAGACGGTGCCTGTGATCAGCTCTTCTGGACAAATCTCAATGTGACTGTTAAAGGACGAACAATACCGCAAGTGGTCTACACAGAGAGACCAGCTGGAGTGAATTACACATGTTACATCCAAGGTAACGTGACCCACGTCTGCGTTAACGATGACTGCTCTCCAGGAGGAGACTGGATGGGAGCTTTGGACATCGCCGCTGTGTGCCAGGATGAGAGAGCCGTTTTCAAGGTGTAAGGGATCTACTACCAACATGGCTGCACCATCGGACGGGACCTACTTCGTCCAGAAGTTCAGAAGCACTGCCTCACCTGCATCCTATGAGTGCACGTGCCTGTTCAGAACGGATCGTGGTTTTGTGGTCACAAGAGTTGTCCGATGCTGCCTGCCAACTGGACAGGAGTGTGTGCACCAGTGTGGGTGACGGACCACACCTACAGGATACGACATCATCAGCTGACAGAAGCACACAACTCTTCTGGACGTCGACGCAGGGCAGTTGCAACCTTTGACCCTCATGACCCTGTCTGGGGTGCAAACGTTCCAGACGACCATAAAGTATGGTCCGTCGGAGACAAAGTTGTCCTTGCGCTCTTTCCTCAGATTGGGGTTGGGAAACTATCGCTCTTCATCGAGACACTGAACTATCGTTTTCAATCCTTTGTGAATCTCTCACTGCAAATCAACGATGGACAAAATAGAGAGATTCAGGCTATTAGACTGATGGTCTTGCAAAACAGGATGGTTCTGGACTTGTTGACGGCAGCACAAGGTGGTGTGTGCCACATCATTGGGACTTCCTGTTGCACATACATACCAGGAGAAAATGACACCCACATCAACGACGCCATGAATTCACTGAAGAGCAAATCTCTAACAAGTAGGGATTGAAACTAGCGACCATTCTCATTTTCAAACAATGCAGGATGCTCAAGGACATTGATACACCACCTGTTTGCGACGAATGTTAACTTTTAAAGATTTAAGGCCGACTTTAAGGAAGTATTTCCCGTTTCCTCACCTCTGTCACCAGGTGTTTGTTAGTTAAAGCTCTGCTCTGATTCCATAACTGTGTTGCCGTTTTCATTTCTTTATTAATTTATTTCGATGCATTCTATCACTCATTCTTCAAGATGATGTATTTGGTCAGAATGTTTGCCATTTTATAATTATTCATAATAATTATAAACATCTTTCATAAATCTGACCTGCCGCTGCTGAAGTGATGGAAACTGTTATTCATAATAACAGTGTCATATTTAATGACAATCACTGATAATAGTTTTGTGGTGAAATATTTTTTTTAATGCTGTTAATAAATGCATTTGTGTTCCAAAAGCTTTTTTCGAATATCCATGCTTTACTACCTATGAAAGGCCAAAACCTTTTATGTAATGAAATTTACATGTCATTTATACTACTTCACACAAACACTACATCCATCTACTCCTGGTTCGGCCTCCCGAGTCAAAATTTAGAATCCAATTCGGCCCGCAAGTCAAAAACTTTGCCCACCCCTGGCCTAAGCTGTTTACGTAGTGTTCATCTTATTCTTTCAGATCATTCTACCTCAGCGAAAGCTCTCCTGGCTGCATGTAATGCTGATATGTGCTGACTAAGTCTAGTGCTCAGTGTATTTCCCTCTAAAGCAGGTAGTTGATCAACTAAAACAGAAGGGAGACTAGGGTTTTAACCAAAGAAAAACTGGTGTGGACTGTAACCATGCACATTAATCATATTGTTTTTCAGCCATAAGAGCCCAGTCTAAAGCAGTTTGCCAACCACACCCATTTTCCTTTTTGACCTTTAAGAGGATTTCTGTCAGTGTCATGTTGTGTCTGTCCAATAGTCCATTACTCCACGGACTGTATGCTGCGGTGGTCTTTGTCTCGATGTTGAGGTTTTCTGCCATGTCTCTTATCTCTTCATTGTTGAACTCTCCTCCGTTGTCACTGTAGATCAGTTTTGGTGCTCCATGGACACTTGGACCAAGAATGAATGAAGTTACTGATCTCTGATGGCTTCTTGGTTCTCACAATGTTTCCTGTGCTGAACTGTGTTAAGTGGTCAATGATGTGCAGGTACCATACACCAGGCTCTAGCTCATGAAGATCCATTGCCACAGTCTCATTGTACTCCGAAGCCAAGGGCAAACCTACAGCTGGCTTGGGTTTGGTCCGACTGTATTTTTGGCATATTTCACAATTTTTGATCATCTCCTGCAGGATGACAGGACAGTCCTGATCATTATTTCCAGAGCTTTGGATGAGCTTCTGTAATCTGTTTGCAGAGACATGGCCAAATTGCTTACGTAGTTTCAGGAGAACTTTTAACCGTTTTACTTCTTGGACATGTCTGCAGTTACAACTAGCACATCGTCTTGTTCACAGCTTTCTCCTATATGTATATCTCTAATGTCCACACAATAGTGACCAGAACTTGTGAGCTCAAGCTCAAGACTAGGACAGTCTTTAGCCCAGTGGTACGTGCTCTGGCAGATGGTGCATCTGGTCCGCCTACTATACTTGTCGAGCAGGTTGGTTCTTTGTTGTGGCTGCTGTCAGGGGAGATCGCGCTGGGACGATTAGCCGCTCCTCCGCTTAAAACACCCTGTTGGTCTTTGCTCCATGAAGAACGCGGCATCTTGACTTTCACTCCCGTTGTATGTTCCACTTCCTGTCTCTCCTCCAAAAATCCGTTTTAACGCAGACTTCATGGACACAAAAGTATGCTCCGTGCACACGGTCAGAGCGAGCTGTCTGACATTCTCCTCCAGGCAAGCTGTGTCCAAAAGCTTGAAAGCGAGCACCGCATCAGGTAGTGTCATGTTGTACCTCTTCATGCTATTATATCTTTGCTCAAAAGTCAATGATATAGTTCGCCATGGACACGGCATTGTCTTTAGCTACTGAGTCAAAATACGAGTAGGCTTCATAAGCACGGTCCTTTTCTTCTCTCAGAAACACTGCATCAAGTTTTGTCAAAAAAGTTTCCATACCATTGTCCTTGTGCAGGTCTTCTGCAGGTATTCCAAGCGCCGTATCTCTGGCTCTTCCCTCGAGCCCGAGCGCCACTGCGAGGGCTTGCTTTTTCTTGTCCAACTCCATAACAAGTCTTCAAATACTAACTTCATTTTTCCAGCACTCGTATGGTCATGCTTCATCAAGCTTCGGCGGAAACCATCCTCTGCTATCATGTAAATTCCAATATACGACAAAGCTTGTCATAAACACCTTAATTCGGCCACGTTATTTCACTCTACCGCACTCCGCAACACGACAGCAACACAAAAACATCCAACACTTCCGTCACCGCCCCCTTACCCACATTGCAGCGCATAGGGAGTTAACAGTTGAAACTTTCTACATTCTCTGTGGTCGTTGAAATGTTGCAAATTATGTGGAAACATTCTTGCATAGTTATCTAAAATGCTCCACTGGTATTTGTTTCCACAACCTTGTAAAACAAAGAGCTAAAGACCCTCTGCACTGATTAAAAAATTTGCAGAGGTGACCCCCGAAACCTGTTCACTCTCAATAAATAGTCTCTTGCAAGAGGTGAAAGTCAGACTGCTTTCAAGCACCTCTGTATCATACAAGGTGATGAAGGCTTTCTCCACTTGCAAGTGCTAAAAAGGGCAAACTATCTCCAGTGTGGTTCTTGCAAAGAAGGTAGAGTGAGGAAAACTATCAGTTTGGTGCCGTGACACAGATCCCAACATACCCAACTGCTGATGGATGGAGGACGACATGCTGCACACCGTCAACGGGCCAGTGTCCATTAGCAGGACCTAGTAAAGAAAGTACTGGGGAGAGAATGTGTTAGGGTTGATAGATTAGTTTGATCCTATGCTTATATTGCAATGTAACCTGTAATAATTAACCTAGCTTGGCCTGTCTTAACAAAAGTAGTAGAACAAAGTGCTAAGATCTTTTGACCTGATTGACCAGATGCAGAGGAAGCAATCAAAGTTGTTCTGTTTTCACGTCGTAAAACACCCCATGCTATGCTTTGACCAGAGGCCAGGGGCTTCAACCCCATCCTGTCCACTTTCACCTCGACTCTCACCCCCACTCTCATCCCCAACCTGTTTCTCTCAATAAAAATGTTCTTGCAAGAGGCCTGAGTCAGAACTCAATCGATCATCGCTGTACGCAAAGCGACGAATGACTCTCCACTTGCAAGTGCTTAAAAAGGGAATACTGTCTCCCGTGTGGTTCTTTCAAAAATAAGTTAGAGTGAGCACCACTCTAACATGTTGGTGCCGAAACCCGGGACCCTCATACCCGCTGTTGATCGATGGAGGACGACGTGCTGCATTGTCGACAAGCCAGCGTCCATTAGGAGGACCTGGAAAAGAAAGACCTGGGAGAGAAAATTCTTCGCTGGGCCAGCATCTTAGATCTGCCTTCGTCTGACAACAGTGGATTGACGGGGTCCGTAAGTGCAACAAACCAGGGGACAAGTAAGTAAAAGCCCTAAAGTAAAAGATGTGAAACGCGTAAAAAGTAGAGGTGCATGAGTAAAGGGAAATGTGCTTTCGGGAGTTTGCAAACATATTTTTTAAGGTTGTGTTAAACTTATAATCATATTAATATCTAGTATTGGAGTGCTCGTGTGGATTGGTGGGTGGTGAAGAATGTGCAGGCAAACTGCATGAACTTGTTTTCTTCGAAGTGTTGTGGAATAGGCCCAGATAGGGAGTACCGGACGAGAACTCCTCAAGGTCGGTGAGAAACGAGAACAACAGCCCGTCTATGTGGCCGGGCTTCGCGGGGAAAACCCAACCGCCTGACCTCAGCAACACCTGGACGGGGAGGAGATGGCCATCGACCAATCATCTCACAATGTTTTGCATGCTTTAATATTCATATTGTGTTTCTTCAAAACTGGGCAACCCGGAAGAATGTGTCGTCTTTTGGTGGTCACAAAAACGCACGAGCTTTAGTGTGAGGGACCCGGGACCCAGGCCTGTATTAGTGCGCTTTGTCAGGAATAAACAATTGGTAAATTTGGTCTGATGGATCTAGTGGTCTTCTCTTTGACAGAACGAACTCGCAAAATTGTTAGGTGCGCCAGTGTGTGGATTAGGACATAGCAATTTATGTGTTAAGTGTTGATCGCAACTTGGAGTCAGATCAATAACTAAAATCCATAACCTAACAATGAGCTATAGCTTGGGTTTAAGTCCCAGTGTGTTGGAGCCTAAATTATTCTTTAAGATTTGAAATGCTAAAGATAAAAAATATGAAAATGATGAGTATTGTAGATTAACGATTATTGATTATAATTTCCTTTTGCTGCTCAGATCACTTGCTCCTCCTCTTCCTCCTTGCCAGCCTTCTCCTGATAAGGGAGTGAGGACACCTGGCTTCCCTTGGTCTGATTCTGCTGTTGAAGGAATGGAGAGAGGAGGAGTGATATAGTTTTTCAACCGCTAAAACGCTCTGATTCGAACGCTACCACGCTCTGAATTATAATTATTCTAATTATAATTATTATATTTTTTGTGGAAGTCAACCCCAGAGAAAATTTCTGTTTTTTGGAGAATAAATCCTAAAACTTGTTTTTGAAACGGAAAACCTCTGTGCGAGTGCTATATTTTTAGTGAGTCGAAGACCTCCTTCCTCACAACTACTCTGATGTTTTTTGTTACCTTTTTGGAAAAGTCGAACTAGCCGTAACACAGTGGAAGAAACAGGCTAAGAAAAGCAGAGCTTCTCTTTCGTTCATTGAAGAAGTGCGTAGATTCTTCTTTGTCTGTTTTTCCTAGCGAAGGGATCGGGCTTGAGTTAGTGTCCCAGTGGAAGGAACGTGCTAAGAAAAACAGAGCTTCTTTTTTGTTAATCAAAGAAGAGCATAGATTTTTCTTTGTCCGTTTTTCCGGCCAAAAAACAGCTTGGGTTCGACTCCCAGTGGAAGAAACGGGCTAGAAAAAAACAGAGCTTCTTTTTCTTAATTGAAGAAGGGCGTAGATTCTTTGTTGTCCGTTTTTCCAAGCTGTTTGCATGAAAGTTGTGTGGTTGAGTGTGACTGGTAGGATAAATTGACGAAAAAGCAGTTCCAGCATTGATCCACGGCAACAACACAGGCTAGTAGTTTGTTGAAAGGTCAATTTAAACCTGCATTGAGGATCCTCAAAGAAAAAAATTTTTAAAAAAATTGAAAAAACTAAAACTACTAAAATTAGGATGGGAAATAAAAACGGTAAATCTCTAGCTCTTGAAGGAGATGAAAAGTACATGGCGAGTGGATTCTCTAATGCACAGGTGCAAGGCCGCAGCTCAAGCCGCGACTCAAGCAAAGAGGCAAGAGGAGCTTCCGCTCCTATGCAAATCATGTATCCAAATTTAAAAGACCTGAAGCCTCCCCCATATGACAGCAAAACATGTCATTGTCAGATTATTAGAGCATATTTTACATTGTTAGAGCTCCTGTCCATACAAGAATTATGACAATTTGCCCAATTTGTATGCCCAATGACAAATGACCAGAGATCAAATTGTGTGCACACTAAACTTAAAATTTGCAAATCAAGTGGTAAAGAAATGCAAATTACTTATAAAAGATAAATAAAACATGAGAATGTGCTGTCCTCGTGTGCGTGGGGGGGACCACCTCATGATCGACTGCAGGAAATGGCCAGCCTGTGACGAATCATTGGTGCTGGGACCTACCTTTCGTGCGCGAGAGCTGTGCATGCGTGTGCGTATGTGTTAAAATGATAAAAATTGGCTAAACCTTTAGGGCAAAGAAATTTGCTAGACTTTGGGCTATCCAATTTGCACCGCAAAACAGAAACAATTTTGAAAAATAAAAATGAGAGGAAAAGAGAGAAATCTGTTTGCAGGCAGAAACTGATCCACACTAGTACATGTTCGTGTCGAGCCCTCATGAGAAATTCGGAAAAAAATGACATAACATGCTTTCAGGAATTTGAAGAAGCAAAATTATGAATTTAAGACATTGCAATGCTACATTTATTAGGAATAATTGATTGGTTGTGTTATAAGATTATACAAACTTCTATATGTGAGCTAAATCTGATGGATTGAGTTCTTTAAATTTAAGAACAAAGAAAATATTCTGATTAATTTGCCAGCAGGTTTTTTTTTGTGTTGAGTTTTTTTTTTTTTGGATTGGTGGATTGTTCTATCAGGAACCTTGAGTTTAAAATGGTATATGAATGTTGTGTGGAGAGCTTGGATATATTGGGACCAATGTGATAGAAAGACTCCTTTTTGGAGACTGTGTGTGAGTTGCAAATGAGCATTGATGAATGATTGACTGAATGAAAGGAAAATACAGGTTCAATGGTTGAAGTTGTTGGAGACTACTATGGAAAATTAGTCGAGCGACTTTGAAGAAAGAGTGATTTTGAGTAAGTTAAATGCTAAGAAAAAAAAGGTTTGCTTTTGGTTTGATAATTAACTAGAGAAAAAACTGGAGAACCAGTAACACATGCAGAAGATGTGTGAACTGGGAAATTGAGAAGCGTTTTAGAAAGAAAGTCAAGTTAAATGATGATAGAATCATATGTAGTAAAGAACACATCTTCCAAAAAAGTTTGACAAAGTGTGAGGCATAGGCGTTGCCAAAGCTCAGAAGGAAGGAGGGAGTAGGACAGATAGTGAAAGATAGTAATAATACAACACTTTACGACATATGGATTCTCTAATACATTTGGCGTCATACCATTAAGTTAAAATTTTCTCAAGCTTTTCAAACTTTTGCTTGAAGATATCGGAGGATGATTGAAAAGTGACTAAATAAGCTATGAGGAAGTGGTGTAGGTGTTAAGGGCATCCGCTTATGCGCTTCCCTGGCTAATCAACACTTGTTTGAATGAAAAGGAGGAGGGGGACTTGGCTGGGCTTCCTGAAAAACTGGACAAAGTGCCCATCTGATGTAGGACTTTTACTGTCTATTACCCCAGTACAAATCCAACCAAGATCAGAGAATCCCCTTTAAAACAGGAGGCAATAAATGGGATAGCCCCTGTCATAAATGGTCTTTCGTTAGGAGGAATCATTAGAAAGTACTCAAACTCTTCCCACAAACACTCCTAGCTACCCAGTTCAAAAGGGCAATAAAATTGACTACAAGAGTTGCAAAGAACAGACGAAGAACAGTCCTTGGCAGATAGCATGATCAGAGAACTCAAACTGAAAGATGTGTCAAATGCAAATTTACTGCCGCCTGATCTTTCTTCCCCACAGGTCAACAACCGCTCCAAGCCAGGAGACTGAGACGGCATAGAGGTCGTCAAAAAGGACAAACTGGGCCAGCCATGGTGGGAGGGACCATTCCAAGTCTTGCTGACTACCCCCACTGCACTGAACATTGCTGGAAGGCCCAGCGAAGTTTCACCTCAACCACTGGTTGTTACAGAGAGTGCTGTACCCCATTTTCAGAGTGGGGGGGGAAGTCTGACTACAAAGGGGCCTCGTCGTTTAGGGCGGGGCGTCTCAATGTTGGTGAAGAATGGAATCCATAAGATCCCCACTCTGACGAGGCAATGGGAAATATCGGTGTCTCTGTCATCCTAGTAGCAATGGGGCTCCACATACCAGGTGGATCCTCTGGCGCGTTGTGGTTGGAGCGAGCTTGCTATGGTCTATGGACTTATCTGAACAGACCAAGTGACAATGTTGATAGAGGAAAAAAATGGTCACATGATGAGAACTTTGTGGACTGGTCATGGGACCCCAGAAACCCATACGAAACCACCACTTGGCACCGGTATGTTAAGTTCACTGTGAGGTCACACACACAGGAGGGATGCTGTGTGTTCCAACCCCCCCCCCCCCCCTTCCTCCACGCAAGTTCACCTGGAAGCCAGAACAATGACTGTCGCTGAAGCGAAATGCATGGCCTCTATGGGAGGGGTTGGGTTTTAACACCGTGCTGTCACAGTCAGTGATGCTACCCCTGCCGCCCTGGACTCACAGAAAGGAACCTGTGATCGAACTCTTTTGGATTAATCCCAATGTGACTGTTGAAGGACGATAGATGCCACAAGTGGCCTAAACAAAAAGGCTACCTGGAATGGACTACACGTGTTTCATCCAAGAAAATGAAACCCACGAATGCATTAACGACTGCTCTCCAGGAGGAAACTGGATGGGAGCTTTGGACATCACTGCTGAGTGCCAGGATGAGAGAGCCATTTCAAGGCGTAAGGGCTCTCCTCCCAACATGGCTGCACCATCGGACGGGACCTACTTCATTCAGAATGGCTCGTGGCTTTGTGGTCACAAGTGTTGTCCGATGCTGCCCGCCAACTGGACACGGGTGTGTGCACCAGTGTTGGGGACCGACCACACCTACAGGAGACAACATCATCAGCTGACGACAGCACATTACTCTCCTGGACTTCGACGCAGGGCTGTTGCAACCTTTGAACCACATTACCCCGTCTGGGGTGCGAATGTCCCTGTCAGCCCCAAAGTGTGGTCCGTCGGTGACAGAATTGTCCATGCGCTTTTCCCTTGGATCGGAGTTGGAAAACAATCACTCTTCATCGAGACACTGAACTATCGTTTTCACTCCTTTGTGAATCTCACGGCAAGTCAACGATGGAAAAAATAGAGAGATTCAGGCTATTGGACTAAAGGTCTTGCAAAACAGGATGGTTCTGGACTTGACTGCAGAACAAGGTGGTGCATGCCACATCATTGGGATTTCCTGTTGCACATACATTCCAGGAGATAACGACACACACATCAAGGATGCCATAAACTCAGAGGAATTTACAGCAGGCCATGTCGGAGGATAAAATCCCACATCAATGGGATTTCTTTGCATGGCTATTCTCTGGCGCTTGGTGGCAGTTGCTGTTGAAACTTGTAGTTCCTGTGCTTGTTGTGCTGGTATTGTTGTGCTTGTTTACGACCTGTGTTATCCCTTGTTTGAAGTCTGCTGTGACGAGGGTTGTATCTTCTACCGTAGCACAAGTACATATACAACTTCTCAGACATGACGGATGTGATGACTGTAATGTGCTGCGAAATGTGAATTGTGTAGATGCTGTTTAGCCGAGCATGTTTTACAGAAACTTGATGATTTGACCATCGAAAATGCTTTGCAAGTGATGGATACAATGATGTACTGTTTCTGTGTTTTTTATAGATCTTTTTTATTAATTTATTAATATTCTTCTTTCTTCATTATATTTTATTGCTTGTATGTATTTGTTGATTGGGGTGACATAATCATATGATAAACAGGAGGGATATGTTAGGGTTGTTGGATTAGTTTGATCCTATGCTTATGTTGGAATGTAACCTGTAATAATTAACCTAGCTTGTCCTGTCTTAACAAAAGTAGTAGAACAAAGTCCTAAGATCTGTTGAACTGATTGACCAGATACAGAAGAAGTAATCAAAGTTGATCTGTTTTCAGAATGTCGTAAAACACCCCCTGCAATGCTTTGACCCGAGTCCAGGGGCTTCAACCCCATCCTGTCCACTTTCACCTCCACTCTCACCCCAACTCTCACCCCCACCCTGTTTCACTCAATAAAGATGCTCTTGCAAGAGGCCTGAGTCAGACCTCATTCGATCATCGCTGTACGCACAGCGACGAATGACTCTCCACTTGCAAGTGCTTAAAAAGGGCATACTGTCTCCCGTGTGGTTCTTGCAAAAATAAGTTGGAGTGAGCACCACTCTAACAGAATTCTTTGCAGGTTCAGCATCTTAGGTCTGCCTTTGTCTGGCAACAGCGGGTTGACGGTATCCGGAAATGCAACAAACCAGGGGACAAGTAAGTAAGAAGCCCAAAAGTTGTGATAGCGCTGATATGAAATGCGTAAAAGTAAAAAGTGCATAAGAAAAAGATTGGGTTCGAGTTCCTGTGGAACGAACGGGCTAAGAAAAACAGAGCTTCTTTGTCGTTAATTGAAGAAGGGCATAGATTCTTCTTTGTCTGTTCTTCTTAGCTAAGAGTTTAAGTTCGAGTCCCAGTAGAAGGAACGGGCTAAGAAACACAGAGCTTCATTTTTGTGAATGAAAGAAGGGCGTATATTTTTCTTTGTCCATTTTTCCGAGGTAAGAAACAGCTTGGATTTGAGTCCCAGTGGAAGGAATGGACTAGAAAAAAACAGAACTTCTTTTTCGTTAATCAAAGAAGGGTGTAGATTCTTTTTTGGCCATTTTTCCAAGCTGATAGGAGTGTTTACACCCGTCTTGAATAGGCCTGAAAGCTTGGGTTCGAGTCCCAGTGGGGGTAAACGGCAAAGAAAAACAAAGCTTCCTCTTTTCTTTTTAAGAGAGGCGAGATTCTTCTTTGTCATTTCTCTCCGAGCTAAGAGTAGAAAATGTGTGATTGAGAGTGTGAAAGATTGAAATAATTTAACTGAAGCAATAGCACTGGTGGAAACCTACGACTGTTGAAATTAACCAACTTAAATATGCATTAACGATCCTAAATATATATAATAAATAAAATAAGGAAATAATAATAACGATAAAACAACGCAAAAAAACATAAAATACCAAAATCCCAAAATAAAGGGGCTTTTGAAGGAGATGAACAGTACATGGTAGGTAGATTTCTTAATTGCATGAGGTACGTATATGCCAAAGTGGAAGAAAAAGAATGGAGTAGAAGGAAAGTTGAAATATGGAAGATAGTGATAAAAGTTTTGGAGGATAGTGAGTGTAGGAAGAAAAGGGTCTGAGAAAGGAAAGAAAAAAGAAAGAATTGGAAAGTGCTAGAGTGTGGTTGAATGTGTCACAGGAAAGAAAAGAACAAATTCAAAAAACGAAGAGTAGAAAGATTAAAACTGATGAGGCCGCAAGTATGTTTGTCAGACCGGAAGACAATGAGGCCCCAGTGCGCAGGTGCACTGTTCCGGCCGCAGCTCAAGGCGTGTCTCAAGCAGAGTACCAAGAGAAGCTGCTTCTGCTCCTATGCAAAACATGTATCCAAATTCAACAGACCTGAATCATGCTCCATATAATAGCAAAAGAGGTCATGGTCAGTCAATTAGAACTCCTGTACAAACAAGAAGTATGACCAATGCTGCTAAATTGCCCCAAAATATTAACAATGCTGTTGTATGCCCAATGCTACAGGTGCCAAACCCTATTGGAGGAGACATACACACATGTTTTTTTTTTTTTTTTTTTTACCATTGACATTAGAAGAGGCAAGAAAAGCAGTAGAAGGGGTTACCCCTGTTGCAGAAGACCCAGATAAATGGGCAGAAGACATGGCTGGAAGAATACATTTCTACAGACTAAATGAGCATGAGGCAGGAGAAGCTGTAATGTCTTCTTTGGAGAAAGACTGGGCCAAGGTTAGAGGAAATTATAGCGGTAGAAATAACCTATCCCGCTGAGGGAAATCAACTGAGAGGGGAGTATGCGGCACAATGGCATGATCTTATGCAAAGAGTGAGAACTGCATTTCATAGACAAGTGAATTATGGTCATTTAGCAGGAATAAAACAGAAGCCTGGTGTTGGTCTTGCTCACTCTAACTTCTTTGCAAGAACCACACGCGAGACGGTTTGGCCAGTTTACGCTTGCAAGCGGAGATGCCATCAGCACCTCGTGTGGTACAGAGATATGCTTGAAAGCAGTCTAACTTAGACCTCTTGCAAGGGCATATTTATTGAGAGAAAACAGGGTGGGGGTTGAAGTGGGTGAAACAGTGTACATATTTTGTTAAGTTAGACAAACTCATACTTTTTCATGTTGATATGCGGGCAAATCTTATTATTTTATATAAACACAACTGCTCAATCAGAACACGGATACAGCACCAAAAACTTTGTGGTCACATGGGCACAGACGGCGCGCACACACACACACACACACACACACACACACACACACACACACACACACACACACACACACACACACACACACACACACACACACACACACACACACACACACACACACACACATATGGGGGCGGTAACATAGGTACCAAATGGTCAAATGACGCTTTCCCGCTTTTTCTGGACAGTATAAAACCTTGTGAACTTGAGAAGGAGACTGTTGTTTCACCTGCTGCCATGACTCATATACTGGCCGCCATTAAACAATCCAAGATCTTGCCAAAAAAGAACCAACTCTTACTCCACATCTTTGTTTTTCCTGGCTCAACAACGGACATCTCAAACAAAATGATACAGATGGGGACCCCAACGTCCAGTTGAGCGCTTTTCAGACGAAAGAAGGAGAGGTATGGCACTGCGGCCCGGAGGTCCCTTTGGAAGGTAAAACTTTCACAAACTGTGACCTCCACCTCGTAGTGGTATAGCCTTTCCTGACCACAAATTTGACAAGCCATAAATTGAATAGATTTGATGTAGAGGAACTTGTTTTCTTGATAATGTTAAGGTAAAATTCATGTGCAGAGAGTTGTTTCTTTGTTGAACTGTGTGTTATTGTATTGTGTTATTCTTATAGGTGGCCGAGCTGATGTTTCCGGCATTTGAGATGTATTTATGAACTTTTAGCCGAGTTGTGTTTCCAGCATTTGCATTTGTTTTTTGCGTGTTAATACTTGCAAGGAGGAAGCCGTTGGCCGTTCCGAGTTTTCCGGCAGGCATATATGCTTTCCCATTTGTGTAATTTTGGCCGTTGCGAGTTTCCCGTCAGGCATGTATCCTTTGCCATTTGTGTAATTTTGGCCGTTGCGAGTTTCCCGGCAGGCATGTATGGTTTGTCATTTGTGTAATTTTGGCCGTTGCGAGTTTCCTGGCAGGCATGTATGGTTTGTCATTTTTGTAATTTTGGCTGTTGCGAGTTTCCCGGCAGGCATTTCTTTCTCGTTCGTTTTCTCTTGCTCTTAAACATCACTGACTATCATGGAAACCTTTGCTGGTCACATTGATTATTACACTTTACCATATATCACAACATCCCCCTTTCTTTACTTATGTCTATACATATGAAGTTATAACCAACACAAAAATACTGAACAGGAATTCACAAGTCAGCTCAGTGGCCTAGTGGTAGAGTGTCCGCCCTGAGACTGGAAGGTTGTGGGTTCAAACCCCAGCCGGGTCATACCAAAGACTATAAAAATGGGACCCATTGCCTCCCTGCTTGGCACTCAGAATTAAGGGTTGGAATAGGGGGGTTAGATCACCAAATGATTCCCGAGCGCGGCACCGCTGCTGCTCACTGCTCCCCTCTCCCCCAGGGGATGGATCAAAATCACACGGGGATGGGTTAAATGCAGAGGACAAATTTCACCACACCCAGATGTGTGTGTGACGATCATTGGGACTTTAACTTTAACTTTTAACAGGTTTCTTAACTCTATGTTCAGATCTTCTCAATGTGGAAGATACAGGATCACAGTTGTTAGTCGGCACATTTTCGTCAGAGTCATGTTTAGGCATATTGTCAAATTGTTGTGACAATACATTACTTCCACCTGCATCATCATAAGTTGTCTTCTGTAAAGACGCTTTGGTTTTGAGAAGGTCACGACGATTCTTTCTGAGCACATATCCATCTTCGGTTTCCACTACATAAGATCTTGGACCGATTTCATGAAGAACAGTAGCTTTTCTGTTCCATGCACTATGATCATGAATCCTCACTGTGTCATTTTGAGTGAGAGGTTTGAGATCTTTTTTAGCTGTGTCAAAATTTTGTTTTTGTCTCTGTTTCAAATGTTGTAGTTTTATCTTCTTCCTTTCGATTGCTGTGTAACAGGGTAGAGTTGTACGTAGCCTCCGATTCGTCAAGAGTTCCTCAGGAGACAGTCCACATTCAAGAGGAGTAGCTCTATAACTCAGGAGAGCTAAATAAGGATCTGACTTGCTGTCTCTGGATTTTTTCAGAAGTTGCTTGATGATATGCACAGCTTTTTCAGCTTTGCCGTTTGCTCGTGCATGATGAGGACTTGATGTGACATGCACCAGCGCATAGCGCACAAACAAGCCAGCGCGCACACAAACAAGTTTGCGCGCACCGTGCATACAAGGACAGAAGGATGACAGACATTCACAAACACCCAAGACCACAGAAAGCGCACAAGTCCGTGCGCACACAAACAAGTGAGCCTCCTGCATGTCTTACATGTCTGTCCTATTGTCTGCTTTGTAATTCTATTACATTTATTTTGCAAATTTTAACTTAAGCGTTTACACATAATTTGATCTCTTGCCCCTTTTGCGTCCGATACAAATAACTCCTACCAGCTGGCACACCAAAATGCAATATAGGCATTCTTAAATCATTTTTACTCATCCGCTAATGAGCAGTGTCCCTAAGTTTCCCTCTCAGGGGACTTCCTCGCTGTAAACATTCACCGGGAAACACAGACCATCCCTTTAATTTCCACTCGGCCCCCACCGAAAAAACGGACGGCTCCGTTCTCCCTTTTTATTTTTTTTCTCCGCTATGCTCCTCATTCCTTCCAAAAAGCGCACACTCTCGCTGCAACGAGGCACCGCTCCCATGCTTGTTCAACAACAGAGGCCAGCTCTTCCAAGCCGTCTCCATTCAGGTATTATACAAACCGATAACTTACGTTGTTCTAACAACTCAGGATCAGACCCCTCCGGTCAGCTTCCCTACTACTGCTAGGCATTGTCTACTGAATAGCAATATATGCTTAGTCGTAGGTCGGAGCTGTCATTTTTCCGAAGCCTCCCCTTAGTGCATCGGGGTCAGGGACATACTCACAGCTCCTAATTACTCTACGGCGCTTTTCGCGTCGCCTCTATTCACAGGACCACCAACTCGAGTTTCTACGCCTCGCTTTGTTGAAGCCCTCAACGGTGGGACTACTCTCAATGCGCAGCCTGCCAAACTTCCTCCCTCAAAGGACACTCTGAGGAGGATGTGCTCCTACGGCAAACCACAGTCCACAGCGGACCGGCAGCCGTCAAAAACTACAAACAGAAAAAACGTGCAAGGATCATTCTGAGCAAACGTCGTCATTAGCAACATTATTAAAACCAAAACTATGCCCTAGCTTTCATCTTTGGACAAATAATTCAAACCTTCAGCGGCTGCTCCTTCAACGGACAGCGCACGGGCCTCAACCGGATGAGATGAACTCCGGGGTCAGGCGCGCAGCTGCCTCCCGCTTTGATCTACTCTTTTGCAAACTCAGGCTCTGACTGTGAAGCTCTCTCTGCTTCATCACGCAAAAAAACAAAAAGTCCCCAAGTATTAGCACACTCGCAAAAGCAAGCTCTCGTGCTTCCTCCGCTAAACACAAATTGCTATTTTCAGCGCTAGAAAAATCAACAGGTACATTTGAAAACTACTAAATCACATTGAGTGGTACTAGTCAATTACACACAACAGTACTATCCCTCCTGTTCCTCAGACCACCGTAGGCCTGTCTAACAAAAGATTCTTTTCTAGAAAACTCTATTTCTTAAAGAGACTGTTTTCATCCCAACTTAAGGCCATCTAACATGATATCAGAGAGTGGAATTCTAACAGGTTTTGGGAAGAAAAAACTAGAAAAACTCCACTCGGGTTCTTCTGAGCCAAGAATGAAATCCGACATTGCAATTTAATTCGTGATTAATCTATCGTAGCCATTAAACGTAGGGCACCACATGCACCCTTTCTTTAATGTTTATGTAACGTTAGGCGCCACGTCATATTGTGCACTTATCAAATGTAAGTGACCGGCTCTCCGTTTAAAGGGTAAAATTCTGTACTTAAGCCCCACTGCTGTAACACAGCCTCTAAAGGGAGACAAAAATTTATTTAAGCCGGTACGGAAAGAACATTCGTTCCGAGTCTAACTGCTGTTCAAGTAACCAATCTATTGCTAGATTAATTCCGTCATTTCCGGACGACAGTCCCTCTCAAATTAAAAACACCCCGGTGTTGAGTAGTGACTTGGTCGAGACCCGGGATCAAATTGATCGTGGCGGTTTCAACGGCTCTCTTTCCTACAAGTTTTGAGGCTCTTGTTAACCGCTCAGAATAGGTTTAGCTGTCTTTGTTAAGACCGTGGGGACTCGTTTATTCCCACTAGCATGCACCCACGCTAGCCTAGCTTAAGATAACTATTTGGAACCAGATCTGAGACTTCCTGATGTCAAGGATTAAAGCTGCCTTCACTTTAAAAAGAACTGAACGGTTTACAGTATAAACTATGATAGAGAAACAAAAGAGATTTAAAGCATCAAAATAATCATTATTCAAAATTAGATGATTATTAAGTGACCTTGAGTGACTAGAAAGCCGCCTTACAAATAAAATGTATTATTATTATTATTATTAAAGTAGAAATTTAATGAATAAGGAAGAAAAAGAATTACAAGTTTTAACTGTTCGAACAACCAACAATAATTCAAGATTTAAGATTCAAGATTCAAGAATTTTTATTCGCCATGTTTTTGGCGTGCCAAACTAGGAATTTGACTTCGGTACATCACAGCCTCTGTTCAACATTTAGGTGACTAACAACACTCAGAACGTGTGAAAAATGACAAATATTCTCAGATATCCCCTAATCTTAAACTCCCGGGAGGGCAAGGAAAAACTCCAACTAGGGGAAATGAGAAACCTTGAGAAGAGACCACAGATGAGAGGATCCCTCTTCCAGGATGATCAGGCTGCAATGGATGCAGAGAGGACACATAGTACAAATAGTGTAGACAATTCAAAAAGGGTGTGGGGAGCAGGATGTTATTGCACAGCAGTGACTCTGAGACTCTAAGAGTGGTGTGAATACATCAGAGCAACACCCTGGAGGACGAAGCTTCCCCTGTGTCTGCTAGTTTTGGCGTACAGAGCTCTATCACGCCGTCCAGAGGGAAGTAGTTCAAACAGACTGCAACCTGGGTGAGAGGGGTCTGTAGAGATGTTACTTGCATGTTTCCTGGTACTGGACAGGTACAAGTCTTGGATAGATGGGAGGTTGATTCCAATTATCTTTTCTGCAGACCTGATTGTCCATTGCAGTCTGTGCTTGTCTTGTTTGGAGGCCGATCCAAACCAGACAGTGATGGAGGTGCAGAGGGCAGACTGGATGATGGCAGTGTAGAAGGTCTTCAACAGCTCCTGCTGCAGGTTGAACTTCTTGAGCTGTCTCAGGAAGTACAGCCTCTGCTGGGCCTTCTTCTGGACAGAGTCTGTGGGGCCGGTCCATTTCAGGTCCCGAGAGATTGTGGTTCCCAGGAACTTGAAGGTGTCTGTGGAGAGTATAGTATTACTGCGGATAGTGAGGGGTGAAAGTGGTGAAGGGTCTCGCCTGAAGTCCACTGTAATCTCCATGGTCTTGAGCGGGTTCAGCTCCAGGTGGTTTTGGCTGCACCAGTGGACCAGCCGCTCCACCTCCTGTCTGTACGCAGTCTCATCACCGTCCCGGATCAGTCCAATGAGAGTGGTGTCGTCTACATACTTCAGGAGCTTCACAGGAGAGTCACCTGAGGAGAAATTGTCGGTGTCGAGAGGGAAGAGCAGTGGGGAGAGGACGCACCCCTGAGGGGCGCCAGTATTGATGGGCCGGGTGTCAGATGTGATGCTCCCCAGCCTCACACGCTGTCTCCTGTTGGTCAGGAAGCTGGTGATCCACTGACAGGTGGAGGCAGGCACCGCGAGCTGGATGAGCTTCTGTTGGAGGATGTCAGGAGCGATGATGTTGAACGCCGAGCTGAAGTCCACAAACAGGGTCCTGGCGTACGTTCCTGGGGTGTCCAGGTGGTGCAGGATGTAGTGCAGTCCCATGTTGACCGCATCATCCACCGACCTGTTTGCCCGGTAGGCAAACTGGATGGGGTCAAGCAGGGGGCCCGTGACATCCTTCACCGTCGTTCGGCACTAACCTCTCGAAAGATTTCATGACCACAGATGTCAGAGCGACAAGTCTATAGTCATTCAAACCTGTGATGGCGGGCTTCTTGACTAATGGTGGAACAATGGTGGAGCTCTTGAAGCACGAGGGCACCTCTCGCAGTGCCAGGGAATGGTTGAAGATCCGTGCAAAGGTGGGTGCCAGCTGTTCAGCACAGAGTTTCAAGCAGGAAGGTGACATGCCGTCTGGGCCCTGTTCCTTCCTGATCTTTTGTCTCTGGAACATCTGGCGCACTTCCTCCTCGCAGATCTGGAGTGCAGGCGCGGCCTCTGCAAGAGATAGAGTAGGTGATAACGGTGATGGAGGTGTCGACAGAGCAGTTGTGGGGGGATGTGAGTATGTTGATTGTGCTGCAGGAGGTCCTGTTGTGTGGGAGGACCGATCAAACCTGCAGTAGAACCTGTTTAGCTGGTTTGCAAGCCTTGGGCTCTCCACAGGACGGGGGGTTCGTTTCTTGAAGCCCGTGATGCTCTGCAGACCTTTCCACACTGTTGAGAGAACAGGATTGGCAGAGAGGTGTCTCTCCAGGCTCTCCCCGTAACACCTCCTGGCTTTCCTGACCTCTCGGTTCAGTGTGTTTCTGGTCTGATTGAACAGGTCCCGGTCACCGCTCCTGTAGACTCCTCCTTGACTTTGCGCAGTCTCCTGAGGTTCGGTGTAAACCAAGGTTTGTCGTTGTTGTACGTGCAGAAGGTCTTAGTCTGCACACACAGATCCTCACAAAAACTGATGTATAATGTGACAGTGTCAGTGAGTTCATTTAGGTCTGAAGTTGCAGCTTCAAAAACTCCCCAATCGGTGCAGTCAAAGCAGGCTTGGAGGACCTGCCTTAACTCCACTGTCCCCTTTCTCACAGTCCTCACTACAGGCTTAGAAGTTTTTAGTTTCTGCCTGTAGACTGGGATCAGATGAACTAGAAAGTGGTCCGAGAGTCCTAAAGCTGCACGAGTCACAGAGTGGTATGAATCCTTAATTACGTTGTAGCAGTGGTCCAGTGCCTCTGGTGGGACACGTTATGTGCTGTCTGTTTCTGGGGAGTTCGTGTCCGAGGTTCGACCTGTTAAGATCACCCAGAACAGTGATTAGTGAATCTGGTAGAAGTTTGTCCATGTCTGTCACCTGGTCAGCCAGCATCTGCGTGGCTTCACTCGCACATGTGTGTGGTGGAATGTAAACAGCCGCCATGCCGATTGAGGAGAACACCCGTGGTGAATAAAACGTCCGGCAGTTTATGAAAAGTGTTTCTAGGAGAGGGCTGCAAGACTCTTTCAACACCGTGACATCAGTACACCAATGTTCATTCATGTAGAAACAGAGACCACCTCCCTTTGATTTTCCGGTGAGCTCCGCGCTACGATCTGCACGCATCAGCCGAAACCCAGCTAACTCCACAGCGTGGTGGGGGGTGCGTCCGTTAAGCCACGTTTCAACAAAACATAGAGCGGCGGATCTGCTGAAGTCCGTGTTCCTTGAAGTGAGGAGCACGAGTTCGTCCATCTTGTTCGCCAGGGAGCGGACATTCGCCAGATGAATTGATGGTAGGGCAGAACGGAACCCTCTCTGCCTCAGCTTTACGAGGGCTCCGGCTCGTTTTCCGCGTCGTCTTCATCGTGCTAGCTTGTATAGCACCGGCTAAAATCTCCGTCAAACAGTCTGGATCAGAGAGAACAGGAGAGAAAATACCAGAAGAAGACTGTCCGATGTTTAACAGCGCTTCTCTGGTAAAAGTGATCCGGGATGGACAGCAGAGGACACAGAAAATACACAAAATAAGACAAAGAAAAAGAGCGACTCTCCGTGGCGGCCATACGCGGCGCCATCATGACGTCACATCCAAAATTCCACTCACCAATCTCAATAGATCAAAAATTATTCAGTCTCGAAGTTCTCTTGATTGAAAACTCAAAAATATAGTAAAAAAGGGTAAGAGGCTAGAGGTCTAAAATGCTGTTTGGTGGGAAAGTCCAGTGATCAGTTCTCCTTGTTCCAAAAATCCGAATTCTGTTTAAAAGAAGAGGCTGGCCTAAAGAAGGGAGATGACGACGCCCTACAAATGTCTCCTCTCTCCTGCACCGAGGTCTGCATCCCCTAGCCTGTCTTAAAACTTGACTAAGTCCAATTCGCTGACTCTAGAAATTCATCTGAACGGACCTTGGGTTAATCTCAGAAAGAATGAAATCTATCTTTGTCTAATCGGCGTCCTCAACCCACGGGCAGTAGCCTGCAGGGGTAAACCCCTGACGGGGAGAGCCCGCCGGGCAAGAGAAAGCTCCGCTCTTTTTCAGAACGAACCTTTTATACCAGTTCAGCCCGTGGGTCCTATGCCAGCTCGGTCACGTACCAGTTTTTTTTCTATGACGTCATATATTGTCCTCAGATGACCCAAATGCTTCTAGAATAGACTGCACCTGGATCTCGGCCGATCTCAAATGGATTCAACCACAGGAGGTGTCCATGTTCTCAGGGATGTAACCATTTTCTCAGGGATGCTTCATCCTGTTTCCGGCTTCCAAATTTTCCGATGCGCAATTTAGCATGTAATGTCTGTCAACTTGTGTCAACGTGACATTTGTAATCGGTTCTTTCTCTTACTTGTGTTCCATCAAACAGCATTTTGTTTTGGCCTTAACTGGAAAAACGTGACCTCGGGTCACACTCATGTGTAGGATCTCACTCTTCCACCACTTAGTACCACCATTAACCCTTGCCGCTTCCTTGTCTTCGCTCACATGTATACATTCATGTGTAAATAGAACATCAATATTACTTACGTTTGATATTGATTAATCATCGTGACAATAATAACACATACTTTCACAATAGTCAACTTAACACGTAATCATAACTATGATCGTGTGTTGTCCTAGTTAGCAGATTACAATACTCAAGCAGTTTCAAAACATATTTTGACAAACTGGTGACCTCTAGGTCAAGCTCAAGCGTGGGATCGCAGTCTTCAACCAACCGTATCTGTCAAGCCCCTGTCCTTACTCAACTCTTAATACATTCATGTGTAAATGAAACATCAGTGCTATGATGCTGCTCAAGTTGCTACTGTCATGTAACATGGGGGAGGGGGAGGAGAGATGGTGCAAAAAGTGAATATGGATTGCTCACAGGAATAAACTGGCAGAGCTGAAATTCCAAATTTTAGCAGCAGATGGTAAAAAAAATGAATTAAGGATTATTGAATGAATTGGCATGGTTGAAATTCCAAAGTTGTCCAAGAGATGGCGCCAAACCGATACATGAGACCAAAGAGGGCCAACATAAACTGAATTAGCGGAAAGAGAGATAAACAGGATTACGGGGTCGGATTGTGGGTCACACATGGAAGCACAAATGTGATTTTTATTTTGATTTCTTTGCTTGGCTAAAATGTATTCTGTAACAGCTTAAGCAATATTATCAGTCAATTTGATCAAGGTGCCTGCTACTGTAAAAATGGTGGCGTGTTAAAAATTGTTTGGAAAGAAAGATACAAATGTTATTTTTATTTTTAATTTTAATTCCTTTGCTTGGCTAAAATGTATTCTGGAACAGCTTAAGCAATATTATCAGTCAATTTGATCAAGGTGCCCGCTCCTGTAAAAATGGTGGAGTGTTAAAAATTGTTTGGAAAGAAAGATACAAATGTTATTTTTATTTTTAATTTTAATTCCTTTGCTTGGCTAAAATGTATTCTGTAACAGCTTAAGCAATACTTGTTAGAGATTTGCTCACTCTAACTTATTTTGCAAGAATCACACGGGAGACAAGCAAGTCCTTTTAGACACCTGCAGGTGGAGAGTTCACTCGTTCAAGGAATGAAGTCTGAAGCCTCCTTCCTGCAAGTGGATATTTATGAAGAGAAACAGAGTGGGGGTATGGGTAGGCTGGCTAGAAAGCCCTTGTCCTCTAGTCTAAACATGTCAGGGAATGTTTTACGACCTTGTGATAAGGAGGACAAGGTAAGGTATTTATTACCTGTTGCATTCCAACATAATCCTACGATAAAGATAACCTGGAAAACCCTAACAATACTACCAGTCAATTTGATCAAGGTGCCCGCTACTGTAAAAATGGTGGCGTGTTAAAAATTGTTTGGAAAGAAGGATACAAATGTCATTTTTATTTTTAATTTTAATCTCTTTGCTTGGCTAAAATGTATTCTGTAACACCTTAAGCAATATTATCAGTCAATTTGATCAAGGTGCCCGCTACTGTGAAACTGGTGGCGTGCTAAAAATGACAAAAAGAATTAGATCAAAGGTGTGGATTTTTAATTTCATGGTTGATTGAAGTGTAACTTTGAAGAGTTATTTTCATGAAAAGGCAAGTGAAGAAAAGAGGAAATGAAAGGTTTTACCAAAGGCTAGCTGTACATTTGGTGGAAAGTGTTGCGTGGGACAAATTAAGGGCGGAAACAGCTGCTGTAGAGCAACAGGTGTATGAGCGTGGGAAACTGGGCAACCTTACCCTATGGGGAGGGTATAGGTACCAGAAGAAAGGGGGGGGGGCAGAGAAGTCTATAAAAAGACCTGCAGGGGAAGCTACGGGTTTTTTTTTCCCCCAAAGAGCGCTCATACGTGAAGAAGCCCGAAGGAGTTTCAAGATTTTTCCAAGTCCCGGAACCTTTGTGTGAGACGCAGGATCGTTTGCTTGGATTAACTTGGATTTACTCAAAAGAATTAGACTGGACAACATTGCATGAGGAACTAGGGGAGGGGATCGACTTTTCTGTATTTACGCGAGGGAGGGACAGTCATCGGCCCGTCGGTCCTCACGAGGCCAACCTCATCCATCCATCCATCCATCCATCCATCCATCCATCCATCCATCCATCCATCCATTCATCCATCCATCTTCTGCTTATCCGGGGTCGGGTCGCGGGGGCAACAGCTTTAGGAGGGACTCCCAGACTTCCCTTTCCCCAGCCACTTCATGCAGCTCATCCTGGGGGATCCCAAGACATTCCCAGGCCAGCTGAGAGACAGTCTTTCCAGCATGTCCTGGGTCTCCTACCGGTGGGACATGCCCGGAACACCTCCCTAGGAGGCATCCTGATGAGATGCTCGAGCCACCTCATCTGGCTCCTCTCGACATGGAGGAGCAGCGACTCTACTCCGAGTCTCTCCCAGATGACCGAGCTTCTCACCCTATCTCTAAGGGAGAGCCCGGACATCCTGCAGAGAAAACTCATTTCGGCCGCTTGTATCCAGGATCTCGTTCTTTCGGTCACGACCCATAGCTCGTGACCATAGGTGAGGGTAGGAGCGTAAATCGACCGGTAAATTGAGAGCTTTGCCTTTTGGCTCAGCTCTCTCTTCACCACAACGGACCGGTACAGGGTCCGCATTACTGCCGACGCTGCACCGATCCGCCTGTCGATCTCACGCTCCATCCTCCCCTCACTCGTGAACAAGACTCCAAGATACTTGAACTCTTCCACTTGGGGCAGGATCTCATCCCAGATCCGGAGAGGGCATTCCACCCTTTTCCGATCGAGGACCATGGACTCAATTTAGAGGTGCTGACCCTCATCCCGACCGCTTCACACTCGGCTGCGAACCGTTCCAGCGAGAGCTGGAGATCACGGCTTGGAGAAGCCAACAGCACCACGTCATCTGCAAAAAGCAGAGACGCGATGCAGAGGTCCCCAAACCGGACCCGGTGATACAGGGACCGAACCACCCTTATCAGTTGGCTCGGCACCCCGTACTCCCGAAGCACCCTCCACAGAACCTCCCGAGGGACACGGTCGAACGCCTTCTCCAAGTCCACAAAACACATGTGGACTGGTTGGGCGAACTCCCATGCCCCCTCGAGGATCCTGCCGAGGGTGTAGAGCTGGTCCACTGATCCACGGCCAGGACGAAAGCCACACTGCTCCTCCTGAATCCAAAGTTCGACCTCCCGACGGACCCTCCTCTCCAGCACCCATGAATAGACCTTACCGGGGAGGCTAAGGAGTGTGATTCCCCTGTAATTGGAACACACACACCGGTCCCCCTTCTTAAAGAGGGGAACCACCACCCCAGTCTGCCAATCCAGAGACACTGTCCCTGATGTCCATGCAATGTTGTAGAGGCGTGTCAGCCATGACAGCCCCACAACATCCAGAGCCTTTAAGAACTCCGGGGGGATCTCATCCACCCACGGGGCCTTGCCACCGAGGAGTTTTTTAACTACCTCAGTGACTTCGACCCCAGAGATTGGAGAATCCGCCTCAGAGTCTCCAGGCCCTGCTTCCTCAATGGAAGGCGTGTAGGTGGAATTGAGGAGGTCTTCGAAGTATTCTCCCCACCGACTCACGACGTCCCGAGTCGAGGTCAGCAGCACGCCATCCCCACTGTAAACAGTGTTGCACTGCTTCCCCCTCCTGAGACGCCGGATGGTGGACCAGAATTTCCTCGAAGCCGTCCGGAAGTCATTCTCCATGGCCTCACCAAACTCCTCCCACGCCCGGGTTTTTCCCTCAGCAACCGCCGAAGCCGCGTTCCGCTTCGCCATCCGGTACCTGTCAGCTGCCTTCGGAGTCCCGCAGACCAAAACGGCCCGATAGGACTCCTTCTTCAGCTTGACGGCATCCCTTACCGCCGGTGTCCACCAGCGGGTTCAAGGATTGCCGCCGCGACAGGCACCAACGACCTTACGGCCACAGCTCCGGTCAGCCGCCTCAACAATGGAGGCGCGTAACATGGTCCACTTAGACTCAATGTCCCCCGCCTCCCCCGGGACGTGGGAAAAGCTCTGCTGGAGGTGGGAGTTGAAGCTCTTCCTGACAGGAGATTCGGCCAGACGTTCCCAGCAGACCCTCACAGAGCGTTTGGGTCTGCCAGGTCGGACCGGCATCTTCCCCCACCATCGGAGCCAACCCACCACCAGGTGGTGATCAGTTGACAGTTCCGCCCCTCTCTTCACCCGAGTGTCCAAAACATGCGGCCGGAAATCCGATGACACGACTACAAAGTCGATCATCGAACTGCGGCCTAGGGTGTCCTGGTGCCAAGTGCACACATGGACACCCTTATGCTTGAACATGGTGTTCATTATTGAAAATCCGTGTCGAGCATACATAGAACACCGCTCGGGTTCAGATCGGGGGGGCCGTTCCTCCCAATCACGCCCTTCCAGGTCTCACTGTCATTGCCTACGTGAGCATTGAAGTCACCCAGTAGAACGATGGAGTCCCCAGAAGGAGCGCTCTCCAGCACTTCCTCCAGGGACCCCAAGAAGGGTGGGTACTCTGAGCTGCCGTCTGGTGCATAGACACAAACAACAGTCAGGACCCGTCCCCCCACCTTAAGGCGGAGGGAGGCTAGCCTCTCGTTCACCGGGGTGAACCCCAATGTGCAGGCGCCCAGCCGGGGGGCAATAAGTTTACCCACACCTGCTCGACGCCTCTCACCGTGGGCAACTCCAGAGTGGAAGAGAGTCCAGCCCCTCTTGAGAGGGCTTGTACCGGAACCCAAACTGTGCGTGGAGGCTAGTCCGACTATATCTAGTCGGAATATTTCTGCCTCGCACACCAGCTCGGGCTCCTTTCCAGCCAGAGAGGTGACATTCCATGTCCCAAGAGCCAGCTTCTGCAGCCTCAGACCGCCAAGGTCCCTGCCTTTGGCTGCCGCCCAGCTCACATTGCACCCGACCCTTTCGGCCCCTCTCACAGGTGGTGAGCCCATGGGAAGGTGGACCCACGTTTCCTTTTTGGGCTATGCCCGGCCGGGCCCCATGGGCGAAGGCCCGGCCACCAGACACTCGCCTTCGAGCCCCGCCTCCTGGCCTGGCTCCAGAGGGAGGCCCCGGTGACCCGCGTCCGGGCGAGGGAAAACTAAGTCCATTTATTTCAATCATCATAAGGGGCTTCTGTGAGCCGTGCTTTGTCTGGCCCCTCACCAAGGACCCGTTTGCCATGGGTGACCCTACCAGGGGCATGAAGCCCCCGACAACATGGCTCCTAGGATCATAGGGGCACGCAAACCCCTCCACCACGATAAGGTGACGACTCACGGAGGGGCGAGGCCAATTTATTTCTCTAATTTGGATTTTAGAAGTAAGATCGAACTGATCACTCGACTTTGCTTCCACCAAAAAATAGTACCCAGTTGGTAGCTACCTTTTCCTTCTTTCATGATCTATCTCTTGCAATCAAATTCCTCTGGGATTGAATGATTTTATTTGCACGGGTATCAGTGAGTGAAGTTGTTCAGTTTTTGGAGGAATTGAGATTTGTAATTCTATTTCATGTTTCTTCAATAAATGTGTCTTGTATATTCATCTACTTTGTTGTGCGCCAATCTGTACGCTATGTGCAATCGATTGTTT
The DNA here is from genome assembly GCF_059516105.1 of Syngnathus floridae. Taxonomy (NCBI): domain Eukaryota; kingdom Metazoa; phylum Chordata; class Actinopteri; order Syngnathiformes; family Syngnathidae; genus Syngnathus; species Syngnathus floridae. Next base: position 3,110,848 of record NC_142430.1, on the reverse strand, counting down.
GGGGTTGATTTGATAATTTGAGGAATAGACGGGTGATTAGTATGATATAAGATCGTACCGAAATAAATAAAAGTAGCGAAGGTGGTTAAATCTGATTATTTGGTTTAATCTAGAATAAAAGTACTTTAATCGTCTGTTGGGCGCAGGCCCGTTCCTAATTTTGTCGGGCCGGGTCAAAAGTTAAATTGGACAATTTTGGGGATTAAATCGCCTTCATAATTATTCGAGGAATGAGTGAATCTCGTTAAATATTAATTCATTTAAAAATTTACTTCATCTGAATAAAATAACGAAGGTGGTTAAATCAGATTATTTGGTTTAATGTAGAATAAAAGTACTTTAATTGTCCGTTGGGCGCAGGCCCGTTCCTAATTTTGTCGGGCCGCGTCAAAAGGTAAACTGCACGAATTTGAAGGATAAAATTGCCTTCAAAATTAATTGCAGGATAAATCTAATTCGAGTAGGACATTTTGATTCATTTCAAAAGGGTTATTATTCCTTTTAAAACAATCGAGTCGGTTGAATCCTTCCGACAGTTAAGTGTTGGATATCCGTATAAGAAGTTAGAATTAATAATTTAAAAGCATTAACTTTCTTCTCAAATACTATTACTGTCATACTTCTATTAATTCGATTCTTTTCCGAATAAAGAAAAGTAGGCTCGCTACTTGAGCGACCAAGTAGAACGGACCCATATCAACAGTTACTTCGGCAAAACTAGCGCTAGGGTGCGCTAGATAAACGAATCCCTGAGGTCTTAACAAAGACATCTAAAAATATCCGTAACATAACAAAAGCATCAAACAACAAAAGGGGGGCCATCAATACGGCGCGGTCATTTCGAAGACTTGCCTCGAATTGAGTTACTCGGCACACGCTTCGGGTGACTTGAGAGGGATTGGCGTTTTTTAGATTGATTCTGGTAGAGTTAATTTAACTCGGGTGGTTAGATTACGGGCGAGTCCCCTTACCCCGGCCGAACGAACCCGTTACCGGGAAGCCGGTGACACTTTGATAAAAAAAAAAAAAGTGTGCGTTTGACACTACTAACTATATAATATGGCAAAGCAGAATAAAATAAAGTATATTGCAGCTTACTCTAACTGTGATTAACATTCTCGTCGCCTAACGATGAGCATGGGCTTCTCTAGTTAGCAAATTAAAATACTCAAACAGTTTCAAAGTATATTATAGTAAAACAAAATAATATAAAAAATTATTCAATATTTAGTATAATATTTTATAATATAACATAATCCAAAATTGTTTGCTGCTGTGTTTCAGAACAAGTCTTCATCTAGTTGATGACTTTTTAAACTATTAATTTACTATGTTAGGTCAATCTGACTTTGGCACCATCTTCTGGTGAAATTTGGAACGGGAATGGAGGTTGACTGGTTCACCCAACAAACTCCCCTTTACCAGTTTAACAATAGTGTCACGTCTCGTCCCCAGTTTTGCTATGTGTCTTGGTTGCCATGGTTTCTGTTCGTGTCGCCCCTCCCCTGCTGTGTCACCTCAATCAATGTAACCACGGTCACCTGCCTCGTGTTTCATGTTTTGTATTTAAGTCCTGTCGGCCCTTCACTCCCCGTCGGATGATGTGTGAGTTGTTGTCGTTCTGTCTTGCTGTCGTCTTGTCCTGCTGTCTTTTTGTTTCACGTCCCGGTCAGTCAGTCAAGTTATTGTTTGTTAAGTCATGTCAGTTTGCCTTTTGAGTTCCCTTCAATAAACCCTGGTCCAAGCTGCATTTGGTCGCCCTGCTCCAGCCGATCCATGACAAATAGTTAATTTTGAAGAACTAACTTTTAAGTAACCCTTACTCACACCCACTCCTTCAGGTCTCCAATGTCAATCTTTGTCACCATCTTCTGGTGAAATTTGGAATTTCATCTGAGACAATTCATCTGGGCCAAATCCAATACACACTCACAGACCATCTTGGAGCATCCTATCCTCCATGTAACTTGACAGATGGAACCCCAAATTATTATGTCATCCACATAACACCGGACTCCTTCCAGGCCCTCCAACATGTTTTCCATCGCTCGATGAAAGATCTCGGACGCAGATATTATTCCAAATGGCATTCGTAGAAATCTGTATCTACCAAAAGTGCAGTAACGTGAGCTTTTCTCATCCAACTTTATTTGCCAGAATCCCTGCGCCACATCCAGCTTTGTGAAGTGTTTGGCTCCTGCCATTTTACTTGCAATTTCTTCACGTTTTGGTATCTGGTTGTGCTCATGTTTTATGTTTTGATTTAAGTCACCAGGGTCCAAGCATATTCTCAGCTCTTGGTTCTTATTCTTTTTGTCCAGACAAACCATCGAGTTTACCCACTCTGTTGGTTCTTCCACTTTTGTTATCCCTTTTCAAAGTCAAAGTCAAAGTCAAAGTCAGCTTTATTGTCAATTTCTTCACATGCCAAAGACAGACAAAGAAACCGAAATTTCGTTCCCCGCAATCCCACGGTGACAAGACATGGCACATAATAGACAATCAAGTAAACAACAGCGTGCTGAATAAATAATGAATAAATAACACAACAAATAAATAAGAGGAGCAAAAAGGAGCAAGTGAGTGTACAGGAGACATTCCAGAAAATAGCGCAAAAGTGCAGCACGCTACGCAGAAGGGGGTAGCGAGTTCAGGGTCCTAACAGCCTGGAAAGGGAAGCTGTTGGCGAGTCTGGTGGTGCGGGAGCGCAGGCTCCTGTACCTCTTCCCAGAGGGAAGGTCAAACAAAGAGTGAGCTGGGTGACTCACATCACTCACAATCGAGGCTGCCTTGCGGGTGAGATGGGAGGTGTAAATGTCCTTCAGGGAGGGGAGCGAAGCACCAATAATCTTACCAGCCGTATTCACTATGCGCTGCAGGGCCTTCAAGTTCTGTTCAGTGCAGCTACCACCCCAGACAGCGATGCAACTGGAGAGGACACTCTCAATGGTGCCACGGGAGAATGTAGACAGGACTGCCTGAGGAGCACATGCACGCCTGAGTTTCCGCAGGAAGTACAGGCGGCGCTGAGCTTTCTTTGCCAGTGACGCGGTGTTTGCGGACCAAGAGAGGTCCTCACTGATGTGCACCCCCAGGAACTTGGTGCTGCTCACCCTCTCCACCACAGCACCGTCAATGATCAGCGGCAGGTGTTTTGTGTGACCCTTCCGGAAGTCAACAACGATTTCCTTGGTCTTGTTGACGTTCAGCAGATTGTTGTCCCTGCACCACGTGGTCAGAAGGTCAACCTCCGACCTGTACCAAGTCTCATCGCCCTTCGCGATGAGACCCACCAGAGTCGTGTCGTCAGCAAACTTCACTATGCGGTTGTCGCTGTAGGTCGCAGTGCAGTCATGCGTCAGCAGGGTGAAGAGCAGTGGACTGAGCACGCAGCCCTGGGGAACCCCCGTGCTCAGCGTGATGCTGGCGGAGATTTAGTCGCCAACACGCACCACCTGAGGCCTCTGACAGAGGAAGTCCAGTAGCCAGTTGCAGAGGGAGGTACTGAGGCCCAGCTCGTCGAGTTTGCAGATGAGTCGCTGCGACACAATGGTGTTGAAGGCAGAGCTGAAGTCCACAAACAGCAATCTCACATATGAGTCCTTTCTCTCCAGGTGGGTGAGGGCCGAGTGGAGGGCAGAGCAGATGGCATCCTCAGAGGACCGTTTGGCATGGTACGAAAACTGGAAAGGGTCAATGGTGGGGGGGAGAACGGATCTCATGTGGTCCATGACAAGCCGCTCAAAGCACTTCATGATGATGGGCGTCAGTGCCACGGGGCGGTAGTCATTGAAGCAGGATGGAGCAGGTTTCTTCGGCACAGGAACGATGGTGGCAGCCTTGAAACACGAAGGGACAATGCCCTGCTGCAGGAAAATGTTAAAGATGGCCGTGAAGACACCCGACAGCTCGCCAGCGCAGTCCTTCAGCGCTCGACCCGGGATGTTATCAGGGCTCGCGGCCTTACGGGTGTCAATAGCGGCAAGCGCCCTCCTCACTCCGTCTGCAGAGAGGCACAGGGGCTGCTCGTGTGGGGGGGGGGAGTGGTCTTCAGCGGGCAAGAGCTGTTCTGGGCGTCGAAGCGAGCAAAGAAGCGGTTAAGATCGTTCAGCAGACGTACGTCGCCCTCACAGCTCCTCGGCGCGGGCTTGTAGTCCGTGATGGTCTGAATGCCTTGCCAAAGGCTACGTGCGTCCTTGCTGTCCTTGAGGTGGGTGGAGACCTTGCACGAGAACGCCTTTTTCGCTTCTTTGATGCCCCGGAACAGGTCGGCCCTCGCTGTCCTCAAGCCAGCCTCATCCCCCGCTCTGAAAGCTTTGTCCCTGGCCCTCAGCAGTCTGAGGACAGCCCCTGTCAGCCACGGCTTCCAGTTTGCTCGAGTGACGACGGATTTTGCGCGAGTCACATCATCGATGCACTTCGCGATGTAAGAGGAAACAGAGTCAGTATACTCCTCGATGTCCGTCCGATCGTTGTAGGTGGCCGCCCGCTTAAACATGTCCCAGTCAGTAGTGCCAAAGCAGTCACGAAGCGCATCGGAGGCACCCTCAGGCCACACCCGAACCCGCTTCCGAACCGGCCTGGATGCCTTTACCAATTGTCTGTATGCAGGCAAAAGCAAAACGGTGAGATGGTCAGAAAGCCCAAGATGGGGGAGGGGGGTGGCTTTGAAAGCTCCTTTATGCGCAGAGTAGACCAGGTCCAGGAAGCTGTCTCCACATGTCGGAAAAGTAACATGCTGGTGAAGCCTCGGGAAAACAGACTTCAGGTTGGCATGATTAAAGTCTCCAGCGAAGATGGTGAAACCGTCAGGGTGCGCTGTCTGTTGTTCACTGACAGCCCGGTACAGTTCAACAAGCGCCGCGATCCTGTCGCCTTCGATGTTGGAAGGCGGGATGTATACCGCGACAAGCAGAATCGCAGTAAATTCCCTCGGCAGGTAAAAAGGACGGCACTTGATGATCACAAACTCCGCTAGTGGCGAGCAGTGCTTACATACTACCACAGAGTCCCGGCACCATTCTTCTCAGATGTAGATGCATATTCCACCTCCTCGCGACTTTCCCCCTCGTACAATGGCACGGTCCACCCGAAAGCACGCTAGCCGCTCCAGTTGCACGGCAGAGTCCGGAATGTTGACAGTCAACCAGGTCTCAGTGAACACGAGCACACAGCAGTTCCGCACCGTCCGATTCATAGACCTCAGCAGGCGAACATAATCCGTTTTGTTGTCCAGCGATCGAACATTCGCCAGAAGAATGGAAGGCACTGCCGGGCGAGCTGGGTTGGCCGCCAGCCTGGCCCGGACGCCTCCTCGCTTGCCCCTCTTCTTTCTCCTCGCACACCGTTTCCGACGCTTCCCAACGGGGGGAGGAATAGCGGGCGAGGTCGGCGACGTTACAGGACGTAGCAGTCCGAGCGCCTTTAATGTCGCCGCTTCAAAGTCCAGAACACCACAAAACCCACTTCTGCCGATGTCGAGCAGAACCTGCCTGCTGTACTTGTAGTACGACATAGCACGACGAGACGAACACATAAGACTGCCAGACGAACACTCATTAAACGAACAAATCACCGTACTGGCGCGACAGAGAGTGGCCGCTGCGTGTGCACGCGCCGCCATCTTGAGATTTTAGTTTACACATCCTGTCTAGTTCCTTTTTTGAGAAGTTCGCAAAGTGGAGCTGGAACTCTCCTAGTTACATGTATCACTGGTATTGCATTTTCTTTTAACTGAATCGGATAGGTCATTATAGGGTATAATGACATCACATCAACATACAACACACGCTCGTTAGGTTCTGCCGTGTATCTTAAAACAAATGCGTTTGTTCGACCCCCAAAAAGGGCCTGCCTCGGCTTGAGCGGTGTAGGAAATTTGTTTTTTTTCAGGAATTCCTTCACCTCTATGTTCAACTTTTTCATTTGCAACCATTCGTGCTCCCACATAATTACAAGGTGCACATCCTGTTTAAGCTGTAGTTCCTGAATTTTCTTTTGGGTGTTATCAAACCTCTCCTGAAAGGAGCGTTTTGATGTTGGACATATTTTAGAGAGGTCGTAGCATTCTGCGCAGCCGTGGTGATAACAACCAAAATACTCAAACACTATTTTTACGCCCCCATTTTCAGAATATCCGTCTACCGTGTAGTTATCTATCTTAACCTCGCCCCCGTTCAATGCATGCCTAATGTGAATACTTTGGCTATGCATGATCCATTGCATGTACTGAATAGAGTCATGCGAAAAAGCTTTGTACGAACGCATATATTTGTCTGAAGGTGTAATGGCTCGTGTTTGAGGGGTTAAAAAATTAGTGCGAAAAACTTTCATGCACGCAGAGGCTATTGTCACAGCATTGAATGGGTCTGTTCCAGTGGCCTAAAAAAACTCACTCCTGAATTTCTCACACCCCTGCATTAACAAGTAAACGTCATTCTCGCAGTACGCTATCGCTTGTTTAGCAAAATCATACACATTGCTAGCTTCTTTGGCATACCATTCATCAAACTTGGCTCGTTGAGGGGGTGACATTCGCTCGATATCGTAGTACGTAGGGTCAGTAGTTTAGATGCTCTAAAGAGCTGAATTTGTGTGGAAAATATCCCTTTGATTTTGTCTTCAAACCCCTGGGCCTTAGGCATCGCACTTAGAGGCATCGTCAGGAATGAAGAAAGCAAGTCTATGAATCGAGATTTTGTGTCTAAATCGACAAAAGACAGAACTTTACTCCCCTGCATCAGAATGTCAAGTTTGAGACCTAATTCAAGCATTCTCCTAATCAAGATGTATGAATCAAAACCTCTCGCATTATGTGCAACAAATGTAGTTTGTTTAAACGGTGGATTTTGAAAAAATCTGGGAAATTCGTCAACACAATCTGTGCCAAACCACTGTTTCGCCAGTCCATTTGATTTACAACAGATGAGAAAAGGTTTGTGTAAACTATCTGTATCTACGTAGGTTTCGAAATCGTAGTACCGAAATTTCCGGACTATAAGTCGCGTTTTTTTTCATAGTTTGGGTGGGGGCGACTTATACTCAGGAGCAACTTATATCTGTTTTTTTTTAACAAATATTTACTTGATCATTAAGACATCACTTACTTACAAGTATAGTTGACCACTTCTCATGTTATTTTTAGTATAGTTGATCACTTCACATGCTTTTATATCTTTATCTTGAACATATTCAAAACATAAAAAATAGAGAAAACATCAAATAAAACAATTAACACTTTAAAGCACCATATCCAAGTCCACTGTCTGCTGTATGTACACTTGCTCCATTTTTGCTCCTCTTATATTTATTATTATTATTTATTATTATTTGTTTATTTATCATTTATTCAACACTCTTATTTATGCTTGTATGCATATGTGTACTATCTCACCGAGGGATAGTGGGAACGTAATTTCAATCTCTTTGTGTGTCTTGGTATATGAAAAAAAAATCGACAATAAAGCAGACTTTGACTTTGATAAAACAACCAAATAAACAAAACAAAAAACTACATCTGAAAAAAATTATATTTTCAGACGAAACTGGATGAGGGCGCTCTAAATTTCAGCGTTGGCCGTGACTCATCAACTGGGTGGGCTTTAAAAAAATGGCACCAAAAAGAAATTCATATTTTGCAGGTTACAAACTTCAAGTTGTAAAATATGCAGCTGAAAACAGTAATCGAGCAGCAGAAAGAAAATTTGGAGAACCGTGATGTACCAATGGATTACTATTTTAAGTGACGTCAGTGGCACGGCACGGCACGGCGCGGCGGTTGTTTACATAAAGGACAAACGTACCCACGTAAGGACTACCGGCATCATTAGCAGTGATCATTTCTAATTGACACGGAGGACAAAGAGTTTGAAGGAATCAAGGATTTGGAGTGACATAGAAGGTTTGAAAAATTATTATGGCTTTTACGCACGCCCGGTCCTACTCTCCTGAGTCGGGGGCCGGCACTCGGCGGAGTGGCTGTCCGCGAAGGGTGCATGGGGCTCGGAAATGGCCATTACGCACGCCCGGTCCTATGCCATGGAGCTCTCGTGTCTGGAAGTCCACGCCGCCACATGCTTGGAAGTTTGTTTTGTTTAATAAAGAGCCGTTTACCAAACCCACATCTATCCTTGTACTTTGTTAACGCTACAATATAATTATATACTAGATCTGTGGAATAAAGACAAGGCTGACGTCAGGGCGCACGCGCGGCGATGTTGACAAAGGACGAGGAATTTGATCGATGGATTTAATGGATTTTAAGTGCACGGATGGTTTGATAATATTATTGGCTTATATTATTGTTATTTGAAATATAGTTTATCTATCGTTATATGAGCCTGTGGAATATTTTGAAGTCCAAGCGCCCTCAGCCTCGCGCACCCATTGTTGACAAAGAACGATCGATGGATTTAATGAATTGGAGTGACACCGATGGTTTTACAAACATGTTATTCATGTAATAGTTGTCCTTAATCACTCTATATGTTACGTCAGGCCCGTTCTCAGCTCTTTGTTTGTGTTTGTCACGTTAGCATACCTATCGTTTCGCCTGTTGTTGCTATTTAATGAATTGGAGTGACACCGATGGTTTTATAAACATGTTATTCATGTAATCGTTGTCCTTAATCACTCTATATGTTACATTAGGCCGGTTCTCAGCTCTTTGTTTGTGTTTGTCACGTTAGCATACCTATCGTTTAGCCTGTTGTTGCTATTTAATGAATTGGAGTGACACCGATGGTTTTATAAAAATGTTTTTCATGTAATAGTTGTCCTTAATCACTCTATATGTTACGTCAGGCCCGTTCTCAGCTCTTTGTTTGTGTTTGTCACGTTAGCATACCTATCGTTTAGCCTGTTGTTGCTATCGTTTAGCCTGTTGTTGCTCGTTCATGACTGTTTTTGGTGTGGGATTTTGTCGAATAAATTGCCCCCCAAAATGCGACTTATACTCCGGAGCGACTTATATATGTTTTTTTTTTCACTTTTTGGGGCATTTTATGGCTGGTGCGTCTTATACTCCGGAGCGACTTATAGTTCGGAAAATACGGTAGACTACATTTTTGCAAGGTGGTTGAGGCTTGATGGGCTGAATGTAGCACATGTGGGGGTTCAGCAAGGCATCATCTTGATTTAAGATCTCATCACACACTGTGCATTTTTTAACAGGGCAGCGATGTTTAGCACCGGTACCATCAGCTTTCACATAATACTGGAGACCACACTGCAAGCATTTTTTGTATGAAGTGCAGTTGCTCACACGATTTGTCACTTGAAACACTTTATGTTTGGCAAAGCATTCCTCATTACGACAAGTTTTGTTACAATCGAGGCAGATAACACGTTTAATCCGCCGTTGTTTACAACACGGATCGAGACAAACGCTACAGTGTCCTTCACACTGGTGCTGTTGCCAATTCTCGTGCCCCTTGTAGCAATGTCTGCAAAAGAACGCGTGACCAACGAATGCCTCTATAGCTTTCACGCCGTAGTAATGACCCTCGAGGTGTAAGACAAATAAAATGTCGAATGTTGTGTGTCGAAAAAAGTCATGGGGCGGCAGTCCTCTTTTCGGCACGTTACAGTTATTTTCCGTTTGAGGACTTTCTCAAATTTATGGACATCACCCAGACTCACAGGTGTTTGACAATTCAACCCCACACTCTCGTGTAAGAGCCGTGCCTGTCTTGTGGCCTGTTTTGTTGTGAGTGTGTCATTTAGCAGATAGGTTAGTGAGAGAGCAAAGCATAGATTGTTGTCTTTGTTACGAGGTATGTGTAAGTGTCGTTTTTTCAACCTCAACATTTCTTTGTTGGTACTGTTCAGCAACCTACGACGCATTCTACCGCACAATGGAGTGACTATTTGTACAATAAACTCTAAGCTCTCATCAGCCAGAAGCTCTGTATTTGATTGGGCTAAAGGCTCAAGCATGTCTGATACACTATCTCTGATAGAGTTTATGTCACTTGTTTGCTGGTAGATGTGAGCTCTTTCATTACCACTCACTAACTCAGCTTGAATCACATCACCTGGTTGTGCTCGGCTAACCACCTCTTGCAAAACATCATCTATTTTATCTTCAATTTGGAGGTAAAAGGTTGCAAAATCATTGATGTCCGCTTGCGATGGTATATTTAACTATCGCCTTACCTCGACATTATTGAAATGCGGTCTATTGACTACAACAGAACCGCCGCACTGATCAGTTATTACAGAACCACTGTTAGACGGGTGGGGCATGTGTTGAAATGCTGGTATGCTGTCATCAATAACATCTATTTCGTGATCAATTATAATCAGATACATTAGATCGATTAGCTCTCCATCTTCTGTCCCATCAACAGTTTGAGGAGAAACTTTAAGCCGGAAAAAACATCTTCCGCTGGCTGTAATTCTTGAAACCCATGTTACATTCAGCTCACCTTCTAATCCGTATTCATCAAGAAATTAAGTTAAAACCTCGGGCAGGAGTTGATTTAAAACACCCCAGTCATTTGACTTCAACGAACCATACGTGCTGGCTGGCTCACAGTCGTTGTTTGGTCCAGGTCCCACTTGGTTTCTCATGAAGAAAGACAGCTCACCAACCTCGTAAAAAAATTTAAATCCCCACAGAGTCTCCGGTGTTAGATATCAGTTCTGCTCAAGTTTTTCTGTAGGAGGCTGCTGCATACGCTTTAGATACATATGTTTTATCCTAGGTGCGTCTAACAAGCCATCAGGGCCTCTGCGGCAAACATGTATACTGACCGGTGTTTCCGCTATCATGATTTGAGCTTCAGGTTTGCAGTTTAACACCAAAGCTTTAGCTTAGCTCTTTTCTGTGAACTGGCCGCTCGATACTCTGGCGTAATATAGGGACAACAGGTCCACCCCCTTCTCTCAAACCACACCTCTGTGTATCACGTGTTTTTAGTCAGGACATGTTTTTAACTTAGGCAACTTTCATAAAAACTAAACAAATTGTAACATATGAAATATGCTGGAGGCATATCAAATATACTGAAATATAAGGCCTTCGGAGGCCTTCATCTGTCTCCCTCCAAAATTAAATGATCCCAAAAGCCAGTCTCTTTCTTTCAGATAACTTTGTCAGTATATTGACGACGCTTTAATGACTCGACCTCAGCTCAAACTATTGTATGTTAAACTTTCTCCTCCAACAAAGTTACACGCAGACAACTCGGAGCTAATAATGTTGACTCTACTGACTCAACTAGCGGTGGCCCCACAAGCTATTGGATGTCATATTAGATGCCTTTTTCAACAAAGTTACACAGACAACTCTGAGACCCCATAAACTATTGTATGTCAAATTAGATGCAACAACACCTTGACTATCTCCTTCAGATGCCTTTTTTTCAACAAAACTCCCCCCTTGACCCCCCTTTTTTCAACAAAACTCCCCCCTTGACCCTAGACGCACTGGTTGATAGCAAATCTAACGCAGGTGTATCACTTCTCTGCTCTGTTTCACAAAAATACAGGCCCTATACATGCCCATACATGTCCCCATCCAAAAATGGCGCCAGCAAACCAAAATGGCGACAGCCAAAGATGGCGCCGTCTCGACTGGCGCTATCTTGGCGCCCGCCAGACTGGTGCACATGCCACCCCTCCCAATCCAAAAGGGGGTTGATTTATGGTGCCATAAAAGGCCATAAAATTTTATGACCCCTACCTCATTTACATACAATAGACATCAAGGGTTAGTGCATTTAAGCCGGTACGGAAAGAAGATTCGTTCCGAGTCTAACCACTGTTCAGGTAACTAATCTATTGTTAGATTAATTCCGTCATTTCCGGACGCCAGTCCCGCTGAAAAGAAACCCGAGGGTTGAGTAACTACTTTGTCGAGACCCAGGATCTCCTCGATCGCGGACGTTTCAGCGGCTCTCCTTTCCTATTAAGATTGTTCCTTTTGTTATCCGCTCGGAATAGTTTAGCTGTCTTTGTTAAGACCGCAGGAACTCGTTTATTTTCACTAGCGTACACTCACACTAGCTGAGGTTAAGTTAACGGTTTCGAACCAGATTCTGACACTCCCTGATGTCAAGGATGTCAGGGTTTTCCAGGTTATCTTTATCGTAGGATTATGTTGGAATGCAACCTGTGATAAATAACCTAGCTAGATTAGTTTTATGCTTATGTTGGAATGCAACAGGTCATAAATAACCTACCTTGTCCTCTCCTACACAAGGTCGTAAAACATCCCCTGATATGTTTTGACTAAGAGGACAAGGGCTTTCTATTCAGCCTACTCATACCCCCACTCTGTTTCTCTTAATAAATATGCCCTTGCAGGAAGGAGGGTTCAGACTTCATTCCTTGAATGAGGGAACTCTCCACCTGCAGGTGTCTAAAAGGACTTGCTTGTCTCCCGTGTGGTTCTTGCAAAATAAGTTACAGTGAGCAAATCTCCAACAAAGGATTAAAGCTGTCTTCATCTAAAAAAGAATGAACGGTTTAAAGTATGACTATGATAGTGAAAAAAAAGAGATTTAAAGCATAAAAGATCAAAATAATCATTAATTGAAATAACTGATTATAAAGTAGAAATTTAATGAATAAGCAAGAAAGAGAATTACAAGTTTCAATTGTTCGAACAACTAACAATATTTTCCACTCACCATTCTCAATAGAGCAAAAATTATTCAGTCTCGAAGTTTTCTCGATTGAAAACTCAAAAATATAGTAAAAAAGGGTAAGAGGCTATAGGTCTAAAATGCTGTTTAGTGGAAAAGTCGAGTGATCAGTTCTCCTTGTTCCAAAATCCGAATTCTGTTTAAAAGAACAGGCTGGCCTAAAGAATGGAGATGACGACGCCCTAAAAATGTCTCCTCTCTCCTGCACCGAGATCTGCATCTCCTAGCCTGTCTTTGAGCTTAAAATTTGACTAGGTCCAATTTGAAGATAGTATAAATTAATCTTAACGGACCTAGGGTTAATCTCATAAAGAATGAAATCTATCTTTGTCTAATCGGCGTTCTCGACCCACAGCAGTAACCGCAGGGCCCCATACCCCTGACGGGGAAAGGCCACCGGGCAAGAGAGAGCGATACTCTTTGTCCGAACGAACCTTTTATACCAGGCCAGTTCGTGGGTAATATGCCTGCTTGGTCACGCACCAGTTTTTTTCCATGATGTCATACATTGGCCTCAGATGATCTAAATGCTTCCAGAATAGACTGCACCTGCATCTCAGCCGGTCTCAACCGGATCCAACAAGATGAGGTGACCATGTTCTCACGGAAGTAACAATTTTCTCAGGGATGCTTCATCCTGTTTCCCACTCCCAAATCTTGTCAACTGTCCATCAACGTGACATTTGCAAATGTTTTTTCTCTGACTTGTGTTCCGTCAAACAGCATTCTGTTTATGCCTCAACTGGAAAAACGTGACCGAGGTCACGCTCCTGTGTGGGATCTCGGTCTTCCACCACTTAGTACCTTTTCGCCTCCTTGTCTTCGCTCACATTCATACATTCATGTGTAAATGGAACATCAATATTACATACAGGTTTGATACTGATTAAACATCGTGACAATAATAACACATACTTTCACAATCGTCAATTTAACACATAATCATAACTATGATCGTGGATTCTCCTAATTAGCAGATTAAAACACTCAAGCATCTTCAAAACGTATTTCGACAAGCTGGTGACCTCTAGCTCAAGCTCAAGTGTGGGATTGCAGTCTTCCACCCACGGTATCACTGTCATCCCCTTGTCCTTACTCAACTCTTAATACATTCGTGTGTAAATGAAACATCAGTGCCATGAGTTGCTACTAACTATAAAATATTGCAAAGCAGAATAAAATAAAGTATATTGCAGCTTACTCTAACTGTGATTAACATGTCTCATTCTCATTACCTAATGATGAGCATGGGCTTCCCTCTTTAGCAAATTAAAATATTCAAGCAGTTTCAAAGTAAATTATCGCAAAACAAAATAATATAACATAATCCAAAATTGTGTGTTGCTGTGCTTCAGAAAGGGTCTTCATCTAATCGATTACTTTTTAAACTATTAATTTACTATGTTAGGTCAATCTGACTTTGGCATCATCTTCTGGTGAAATTTGGAACGGGAATGGAGGTTTACTGGTTCAACCAACAAAATTCCCTTTACCAATTTAACAATAGTTAATTTTGAAGAACTAACTTTTAAGTAACCCCACTCAGGCCCCCTTCTTCAGGTCTTCCATGTCAAGCTTTGAAATTTGGAATTTCATCTTAGCCAATTTGTCTGGGCCAAATCCAATACACACTCATGCACCATCCTTTACCATCCTATCCACCATGTAGCTTGACAGTGCAGACACACGTCGCTTCGTCTATGCAGATGATCTTGGCATAGGTGCACAAGCCACTGATTTCAAAATCGTGGGCTATGCGCCAACTGAAGGTCAGCTGGTCAGGAACCTCCGTTGAACATTCCGCACCCAGTCTACCTAGCGCAGGGGTCTCAAACTCCAGTTCTCGGGGGCCGCATTCCTACATGTTTTCCAAGTTTCCCTCGTTAAACACACCTGATTCAAATGATCAGTTCATCCTCACGTTCTGCAGGAGCCTGATAATTGAATCAGGTGTGTTTAACGAGGCAAACTTGGAAAACATGTAGGAATGCAGCCCTCGAGGACTGGAGTTTGAGACCCCTGACCTAGCGGTAACCCTGGATAGATGCCTCTCCTTTAAGACCCACATTGAGAAGACTAAGTGCAAAGTAGCTGCGAGGAACAACATTGTCCGCAAGCTCACTGGCACAACATGGGGTGCTAATCCACAGACTCTCAAGACAACTGCACTTGCTCTCTGCTACTCAGCTGCAGAGTATGCCTGCCCAGTATGGGAGGGAGCAGCCCATGCCAAGAAGCTGGAGCCCGCCCTAAATGCTACCTATCGTCTTATCACAGGCTGTCTAAAACCAACGCCTACAGAGCGCCTGTACATCCTGGCAGGAATAGCCCCACCAGAGATACGTAGACAAGCAGCAAGCAAGGAAGAGCGGCAACAACAGTCCACTGACCAAAGACATCCTCTCTTCAGCCATGTACCAGCCAAAACCCGCCTTAAGTCTAGGAAAAGTTTTCTGAAAAGTGTCTCACCCCTCGGAACACCGAGCATAAGCAGTGAAAGAGTGGGAAGAAAGACTTGATAATCTTCCACCAGAAACTAAAATGGAGCTTAAGGCAAGCGAGGCACTGCCCCCAGGAGCAGACACCAAATATGCAACACGGAAATGCCTAGATAGATTAAGATCTGGTGTTGGACGTGCAAAAGTCACTCTCGCTAAATGGGGACATGTGAATAATCGGAACGCTGAGTGTGACTGTGGCACTGAACCATGGACCATGCAACACCTCCTCATATGCCCCCTGCTGGAACATCCCTGCACAGCATCGGACTTAGCAGAGTTTAATGAGAAGGGACAGAAATGTGTTCAGCTGTGGCTGAACCACATCTAGCCAAGCCTTGTGACTAACTGCCTTGTAGACACGATAAGAAGAAGATTGTATTTTGCATCAAAAGGCGTTATGTTGCAAAACACTGCAAATGGACCATGTTATGAGTGTGGTTGTGAAAACTGTCAATTTCATCAGAGCGCTAAATCACCGTCAGTTGATGCATTTCTCAGTGATAATAACATCCATGCTGGCCTACCATACCACACTAACATGCGGTGGTTAAGCAGAGGTGCAGTACTCAAGCGCTTCTTTGAGCTACAAGGAGAAATTGAACAGTTCATGGAGAAGAAGGGACGCCCAGTAAAGGAACTTAAATGCAAGAAATGGGTGAGGATCTTGCATTTTTGGTTGACAGTACACAACACTTGAATGCACTTAACACTACATTGCAGGGCCGTAACAGAGTTGTCACCCAATATTATAATAGCATAAGTGCGTTCAAGATGATGCTGTCACTGTGGGAGACTCTGAAGGCACCGGATTGTCCCGATAATGATTTGGATAAATATAAAGGCTACATAACAGATTTGCTGCGAGAGTTTGAGCAGAGGTTTCAGGTATTCAGTGAACTTGAGAACAAATTTGACTTTTTTTGCTCGCCATTTACAGTGAAGCCTTCTGATATGCCAGCTGACATTCAACTCGAGCTTATTGACTTGCAGTGCGGTTCTGCTATGAAGGATACATTTGGGTCCGTGGGATCGGATACGTTTTATCAATATCTCGTGTCAGGTTACCCCAAATTAACAGCCATGGCTGCAAAGGTTCTATCTATGTTTGGGACTACTTATCTTTGTGAACAGGAGTTCTCTGTCATGAACAATAATAAAACAAAGCAGCGCTCAAGGTGAACAAATAAACACTTGAATGAGATTGTTAAATGTGCTGCTACTCAGGATTTGACACCTAATATTGATGCACTTGTGAAGGCAAAAATAAGCAAAGTTTCAGGATGCAAACGTTTTGTGAATGTCGCATCTTTTGTCACTTGATGTTTCAATAAAAAAACAAGACCTTTGGAGGGCGCTAACGTGAATTTGGACACAGTTTCTTGTTATTCAAAACTGAATTTCGTTGCTCTCGAATTGTAATGACGTTCGTCATTAACATGACGTCATCTTTAGTTGCCGCCAACGTCACCATAACGTGACGACTGTGAGCCGAGAAGAACGAGTAATCTGAGTGGGAATTAACTGAGGCAAACTTTACTGATTTTGTTTGGCCTTTGTCAAAGAGACCTTAGACGCTCCACACATCGGGCGATATATTTGGATTTTAATGAATTATCCATGTTTTGACATAAAGTAAAAGAAGACAGCGAAAACGACAAATGGAAACTCTGCGAGTGCTTGAGCTCTACAGTGGAATAGGTGGGATGCATTATGCTCTAAAACGTAAGTGATGTATTACATTGTCCATTGCCTTTCTGTATGACCATCGTCAATGGCGATCTGCTGCAGTTGCTACAAGCGGAGTAGGAATTATTCTCAACTCAAACTTCTAGAAAATTGAACATGAGTACGTTCAGAGGCTACATTACACTCCGAGTGGCTTAGTAAGACGCTGAGTACTCAGTAACGCATTATTTTTTAACTTATTTTAAGACGACCATGGACGGACTTGTTCCTTTTAGTGACTGAGATTTGTAGCTCGTTTTGGGAACCAGATATGATCGAGCTGCAAGATTGTATATTTTGCAACTTTATTTTAATATCAATATTTTATGAATTGTTTTACTTCAATGAAACACATGGCAATAATGACCACATAATGAGTATTTTGTTCATAAAAAATTAGTACTAACAAATTAAATTGTCTGAGTGTTTTGTTTTGTGTACCCCCAAACCTTTTGACACACCCTGAGTACCTCCTCTACATACGTTTTGATGATTCTTCTAAAGCTTCTGCAAAATCACACTCACTGGCAAATTCGTCCAAATATTTCAACTTTTCCACAACATCATGTTATATCCCCTGAAATGGCTCCGCAGGCGCTCTACTGGAAATACACTGCTCAAAAGAATTAAAGGAACACTTTGAAAACACATCAGATTTCAATGGTGAAAAAAAAATGCTGGATATCTATACTGATATGGACAGTTTAATGTCTCAGGGAAAAAGTATGCCACATCTTTTGATGGAAATAAAAGTTTTCAGCCTACAGAGGGCTCAGTATATTGACACCCCAAAAATCAAAGTGAAAAAATGATATGGCAGGCTCGGCCATTTTGCCTAAATTCAATTTCTGCAACTCAAAATTATTTTCAATATCTAGTGTGCCCCCCCCCATCCAACGAGCTTGTATGCATGCTTGACAACATCGGGGTATGCTCCTAATGAGACGACGAATGGTGTCTTGTGAGATGTCCTCCCAGATCTGTCTCAGGGCATCAGTGAGCTCCTGTAAAGTCTGGGGAGCAACCTGGCAGCATCTGATAGACCGAAACATTATGTCCCAGAGGTGTTCTATCGGGTTTAGATCAGGTGATCGTGAGGGCCATTCAATTGTGTCAATTCCTTCATCCAAGTCAAGTCAAGTCAAGTTTATTTGTATAGCCCTAAATTAGAAGCAGTCTCAAAGGGCTTCACATAGACAAAAAATTGACAATTATTCTCAAAGCATCCCCTGATCTTAAGTTCCCAAAAGGGCAAGGAAAAACTCAAAAAAACCCTACCAGGGGAAAATGAGAAACCTTGAGAAGGGACCACAAATGGAAGGATCCCCCTTTCAGGATCACCAGGCTGCAATGGATACAGAGAGGGCACATAAAGTACATAATATGAAAATCAATGAAAAAGTGGCTGTCCAAGTCAAACCGAAGAGCTGTCCTGGCAGTGTCTTCGAGGAGGGTAAGCTGCAGTTCCCTCATCCTGAATTGGTCCACGAGAATCCAGATAGCCGCTGTCAGCTTGGGTGACACCTAACCACCTCCCCAACCGGTGGAGGGAGGGGGGATGGGGAGAGGGAGCGAAAACAAGCTCCAGCCGAATTGGCCACTACAGGTCAATTAAAGGCCATATCATAGAAATGTGTCTTCAAATGTGTCTTAAATGTTTCTAGTGAGGTAGCAGTTCTCATATCCATTGGTAGGGCATTCCAAAGCTCTGGAGCCCGAATAGAAAATGCTCTAGACCCTGCTGACATTTTCTTGGCCCTCGGTGTCACTAAAAGACTAGCGTTTTGCGAACAAAGGTTACGAGACGGAACATAAGGAACAACTACGTCGACGAGATATGAAGGCACTAAGTCAGTGGTTCTTAACCTTTTTCCTTGTTCGCACCCCATTCAATTCACCAACCAGTTCTCGCACCCCTAACCCTAAATAATTATTATCATAATAATTGGTTTACTTTACAGCTATAAGGCTTAATTAGCATTATCCCTAATGCCAATTAACACAATGACTTCTTGATTTCCAGAATTTTTCACTTTTTTCGGTTACCTGACCATTATCCCCGAAAAATTGTAAATTTCCCCCAGGGTATCTTCGCACCCCCGGAAGCATTCTCACACCCCTAGGGGGTTAGGGTTAGCACCCCCGGTTAAGAACCACTGCACTAAGCCACGCAGTGATTTATAGGTTAATAGAAGAACCTTGACGTCACATTTAAATGGACCGGGAGCCAATGTAAATTGGCTAATATTGGGGTAATGTGATAAAATTTTCTTGTCCGTGAGAGCAGCCTTGCAGCAGCATTTTGTACTAACTGCAGACTTTTGATGTTGGACTTAGGAAGACCAGAGAATAATGCATTACAATAGTCCAGGCGGGATGTGATGAACGCATGTATAATAGTTTCCGCATCACCGGTCGAGAGGATCGGACGAATCTTAGCAATATCCTCCAGATACTGTCTGCATACTCTTGCCACATGAGGCCGGGCATTGTTGTGGATCAGGAGGAACCCAGGACCTACTGCACCAGTGTAGGATCTGACCATGGGTGCAAGGATTTAATCCCGATACCTAATGGCAGTCAGACTGCCGTTCTTTAGCCTGGAGAGGTCTGTTCGTCCCTCCATGGAAATGCCTCCCCAGACCATCACTGACCCACCACCGAACCGGTCATGCTGAATGATGTTGCAGGCAGCATAGTGCTCTCCTTGGCTTCTCCAGATCCTTTCACGTCTATCACAGGTGCTCAGGGTAAACCTGCTCTCATCTGTGAAAAGCACAGGGTGCCAGTGGCGGACTTGCCAATTCTAGTGTTCTATGGCTAATGCCAATCAAGCTCCACGGTGCTGAGCAATGAGCACAGGGCACTTTACAGGACGTCGTGCCCTGAGGCCACCCTCGTGAAGTCTGTTTATGACTGTTTGGCCAGAGACATTCACACCAGTCGCCTGCTAGAGGTCATTCTGTAAGGCTCGGGCAGTGCTCAACCCGTTCCTCCTTGCACAAAGCAGCATATATCGGTCCTGCTGATGGAACGAGGACCGTCTATGGCCCTGTCCAGCTTTCCTAGAGTAACTGTCTGTCTCCTGGAATCTCCTCCATGCTCTGGAGATTGTCCTGGGAGAGACATCAAATTTTCTTGCAACAGCACGCATGGATGTGCCATCCTGGAGGAGTTGGACAATCTGCGCAACTTCAGGAGGATTAAGAAATCGCCTCATGCTCCCAGTCGTGATAATGACTCTAGCTAAAGCCAACACTTGTGGAAAAACTGTTAAAGAAGATCAAGAGGAGGAACTTGAAATGGCCTCCACCTGCAAAAGCAGTCCTGTTTTGGGGACCATCTCGTTGTTGCCCCTGTAGTGCACCTGTTGTTAATTCCATCAACACCAATGCAGCTGAAACTGATTAACAACCCCCTCTGCCACGTACCTGACCAAAACCTTATCAGAAATGTCTAGTTGAATTCACCCTGATAAAAAACTGTTCCTTTAATTTTTTTGAGCAGTGTATGTCATATATTATCATTATAGTCCATGTATTTAAGTGTGGAAGATCTTTCCAGTATATGACAGTTTGACCTTGTGCTCATGACTTGGTAGCGTGTGGCTGCCAAAGAGCACATGACTGGAGTCATGAGTAGCGTCAAACAATAAACTCCTAGGTTAGCTAGTCATGAGTAGATCATGAGATGGCTGAAGCAGACAAACATCTTGGTTAACGTAAAGTCATGAGTGCGCCATGAGAGTTCTATCAAAATCTCAATATCTGTCAGAAAATTAAATTTTTTTTTCTTAAAAACATTCAGCTCTAGGAGTCAAAATGGATTTGTGTTTGGATCAGTTCAGACTGAGATGCGTCCTGTACATCTCTATCTCTCAAAAATCGAATTTTATGTGCTTTGTGATTGTTCAGACGACACAGGAGCCATCCATTTTCAAAGTGGATAGGCTAAAAATTTTATTTTTGCTGGCTGTCTAAAAGCAGTCTAAGAGACAAGTGCTTGGGTCACCTGTTTATATAATATTTTGAGAGATATGTTTTATTTCTCTAGAGTCTGGAATAACTGGCCAAGTAGTGGCAGCCATTGACATAAACACAACTGCAAATCAGGTCTACAGGCACAATTTCCCGGACACCCCACTCTGGAACAGAACCATTGAGGTAGGTAGCACTCAAATCATTAGAAAGTTAGGTCTGAAATATAATTCTTTTCACATGAGGCCTTCTTTACTTTTCTTTCTTAGGGCATATCGCTTGATGAGTTTAAAAACTTGCAGTTTGACATGATTTTGATGAGTCCTCCTTGTCAACCTTTTACCAGGTATGCCCTGATCTACTTATTTAATTCTAACAGCACAAAACCTTTAAAATACCATCTTTCTGTATTATGGGCCTATCTATCAGGGATGAGAATTTTCCGCGGATGTCTGTGTTTTTTTCCGTCAGAAGTATCATTTTCGTGAATTGTGTAAATCTGTTGAGAAAATGTTGTTTATATATGGGGGGGGAGGGGAGCGGCCAGCCAGCTAGCCGGGCAACGTTAGCCTCGGCGACTCGCGAGTATTCGCCCGCCCGCCGCGACGGCATCTTACAGAAATCGTCTTGCCTCTGTGAACCTAACTATCTGGCAGCAGTGATGCGACAACATCCGCCTTATTTTCGGCAGCATTTTGGCGCTACTTTCGTCACATTATTTCCACTTGTAAACTTAACTCGCGGAGTTAAAGCGCGGAGAATTAAGTGTGCCACAATGTGAATTTGCGGTTGGGTTTTCATCACTTATTTAGATAGATCTAGGGATTATATATATATATATATATATATATATATATATGATTACTGGTAGGGCGTAGCTGTTAATGGCTAAGGACTTGTTCTTGCCGTTGAGCTGACTTCTTAGGACTTGCCTTACTCGATGGAGGTACAATGGGCATCAAAGGAAATTGAGGTGCTGGAGGGACCATCATGGGAGGATAAGCCCCTACATGGGATGTACCACTGAAACATAGCTGAAGTGGCTGATATCCAGAAATCCTACCAATGGCTAGAAAGAGCTGGTCTGAAGGACAGCACAGAGGCACTGATCCTGGCTGCACAAGAACAGGCCTTGAGCACCAGAGCAATAGAGGCCCAAATCTACCACACCAGACAAGACCCCAGGTGTAGATTGTGCAAAGAAGGTCCTGAGACAATCCAGCACATAACTGCAGGGTGTAAGATGCTGGCAGGTAAAGCATACATGGAGCGCCATAACCAAGTAGCTGGAATCGTGTACAGGAACATCTGTGCAGAGTATGGACTGGAAGTCCCAAGATCCAAGTGGGAAACACCTCCAAAGGTGGTAGAGAATGACCAAGCCAACATCCTCTGGGACTTCCAGATCCAGACAGACAGAATGGTAATGGCGAACCAACCGGACATTGTGGTGGTGGACAAAGAGCAGAGGAAAGCCGTTGTGGTTGACATAGCCATCCCAAATGATGGTAACATTAGGAAAAAGGAACATGAGAAACTTGAGAAATATCAAGGGCTCAGAGAAGAGCTGGAGAAGACCTGGAGAGTTAAGACTTCAGTGGTACCTGTGGTCATTGGAGCACTAGGGGCAGTAACCCCCAAACTGGAGGAGTGGCTGAAACAGATCCCAGGAAAAACATCTGACATCTCAGTCCAGAAAAGTGCAGTACTAGGAACAGCAAAGATACTGCGTAGAACCCTCAAGCTCCCAGGCCTCTGGTAGAGGACCCGAGCTTGAAGGGAAAAAGAGACCACCCACGGGGGGTGAGGAAAAGTTTTTTTTTATATATATATATATATATATATATATATATATATATATATATATATATATATATACACATATATATATATATATATATATATATATATATATATATATACACATATATATACACATATATACATATATACAGTCAAACCTCGGTTTTCTACCACAATCCGTTCCAGAAGGCGGTTCGAGAAGTGCAACGGTCAAATTCCGAATCTGTTTTTCCCATTACAAATCTATTTATCCGTTCCAAGACTAAAGAAAATGCCTTTTTTAAGCACTTTTTCATTTGCGCATTTTTGTCCAATCGCGCAACTGCAGCGCACCGCCAAACGTGCGACCTTAGCGCGCCGCCGACTGCGCAACTGCACCGCGCTGGTCGCATTATTGTGACAGAGCCGTCGCTGAAAGTTAGAAAATATTTTTAAAGTCCCGATGTACTTTCCAAAATTTAAGTGGCCCTCAGTGCGCAGGGTGCTTAATTTGGTCCAGTCGCGCAACCGCAGCACGCCGGGCGCTCACTGTCACATTGCTTTAAGAGCGTCTTTGTGATTTAGGATGGCTTTACTGCTCCCACTTGCTTTCTTTGGAGGCATGATTAGGGGTTAATACAATCCTCAAATTAACGAAAATACAATAACGAACAGAGTCAGTCGCAATCCGGGCCCCGCGGTCAGGTTTTCTCGGGTCCTTTCGGCTCATCTCGCGAGGTTCGACCTACAAATTTTGTTCGGCAACCGAAGCAAAAAATCTCGAATATTTCCTTCGAATTCCGATTTGTTCGAGAACCAGGATGTATATATAGGACTGTCTCTGAAAATTAGAATATTGTGATAAAGCTCTTTATTTTCTGTAGTGCAGTTATAAAAACAAACATGTCATGCATTTTGGATTCATTACAAATCAACTGAAATATTGCAAACCTTTTATTTTAATATTGCTGATTATGGCATACAGCTTAAGAAAACTCAAATAACCTATCTCAAAATATTAGAATATTTCCTCAGACCAAGTAAAAAAAAAAGATTTATAACAGCAAAACAAAATCAAACATTTGAAAATGTCAATTAATGCACTCAGTACTTGGTTGGGAATCCTTTTGCACGGATTACTGCAACCAATGCGGCGGGGCATGGAGACAATCAGCCTGTGACATTGCTGAGGTGTTATGGATGCCCAGGATGCTTCAATAGCGGCCTTTAGCTCATTTGCATTGTTGGGTCTGGTGTCTTTCATCTTCTTCACAATACCCCACAAATTCTGGATGTGGTTCAGGTCAGGGGAATTGGCAGGCCAATCGAGGAAAGTATTGTCATATAGTTTTTCCGCGGACGGAAGCATGTAGTGCTCTAAAATCTGCATTTACTCTGGACTTGATGAAACACGTGGACCAAAACCAGCAACTGACATGGCTCCCCAAACCATCGCTGACTGTGGGAACTTCACAGTGGATTTCAAGCAACTTGGATTTTGCTCCTCTCCAGCCTTTCTCCAGACTCTGGCACCTTGACTTCGAAATGAAATAGAAAACTTGCTTTCGTCTGAAAAGAGAACTTTGGACTACTCTGCAACTGTCCAGTGCTTCTTTTCCATAGCCCAAGTCAGACGCTTCTTCCGTTGTCTTGAGTTCAGAGTGGCTTGACCATGGGAATACGGCTATTGTAGCCAATTTCTTGGACACTTGTGAACAGTGGCTTTTTATACCTGGATTCCAGCTTCAGTTCACTGTTTTTGAAGCTCCCCCCAAATTCTGGAAGCGACTCTTCATCACAATGCTGTTAAGGCTGCGGTCATCTCTCTTCGTTGCGCAGCGTTTCCTGCCACATTTCCCCCTTCCAACAGACTTTTTGTGGCTGTGCTTTGAAACTGCACTCTGTGAACAGCTTGCTCTTTGAGACATTTCTTTTTGTGTCTTACCCTCCTGATGGAGGGTGTCAATGATGGTCCTCTGGACAGCAGTAAGAACAGCAGTCTTCCCCATACTTGTGGTTTAGTTTACTGAACCAAGCTGAGTGTTTTTCAAGGCTTAGGAAACCCTTGCAGGTGTTTCGAGTTCATTAAACGATTCAAGTGATTAGTTGAATACTCGACTAGTATACTACTTTCATGATATTCTAATATTTTGAGATGGGATATTTGAGTTTTCTTAAGCTGTATGCCATAATCAGCAATATTAAAATAATAAAATGCTTGCAATATATCAGTTGATTTGTAATGGATCCAGAATGTATGACATTTTTGGTTTTTTAATTGCATTACAGAAAATAAAGAACTTTATCACAATATTCAAATTTTCTAAGACAGTCCTATATACCGTATTTTCCGGACTATAAGTCGCTCCGGAGTATAAGTCGCACCAGCCATAAAATGCCCCAAAAAGTGAAAAAAAAAACATATATAAGTCGCTCCGGAGTATAAGTCGCATTTTGGGGGCAATTTATGCGACAAAATCACACACCAAAAACAGTCATGAACAAGTAACAACAGGCTAAACGATCGCAACAACAGGCTAAACGATAGGTATGCTAACGTGACAAACACAAACAAAGAGCTGAGAACGGGCCTGACGTAACATATAGAGTGATTAAGGACAACCATTACATGAATAACATGTTTATAAAACCATCGGTGTCACTCCAATTCATTAAATCCATCGATCGTTCTTTGTCAACAATGGGTGCGCGAGGCTGAGGGCGCTTGGACTTCAAAATATTCCACAGGCTCATATAACGATAGATAAACTATATTTCAAATAACTATAATATAAGCCAATAATATTATCAAACCATCTGTGCACTTTAAATCCATTAAATCCATCGATCAAATTCCTCGTCCTTTGTCAACATCGCCGCGCGTGCGTCCTGACGTCAGCCTTGTCTTTATTCCACAGATCTAGTATATAACTATATTGTAGCGTTAACAAAGTACAAGGATAAACGTGGGTTTCGTAAACGGCTCTTTATTAAACAAAACAAACTTCCAAGCGTGTGGTGGCGTGGACTTCCAGACAACCCATGCACCGTTCGCGGACAGCCACTCGGCCGAGCGCCGGCCCCCGACTCAGTAGAGTAGGACCGGGCGTGCGTAAAAGCCATAATAGTTTTTCAAACCTTCTATGTCACTCCAAATCCTTAATTCCTTCAAACTCTTTGTCCTCCGTGTCACTTCGAAATGATCACCGCTAATGATGCCGGTAGTCCTTACGTGGGTACGTTTGTCCTTTATGTAAACAACCGCCGCGCCGTGCCACTGACGTCACTTGAAATAGTAATACATTGGTACATCACGGTTCTCCAAACTTTCTTTCTGCTGCTCGATTACTGTTTTTGGTTGCATATTTTACAACTTGAAGTTTGTAACCTGCAAAATATGAGTTTCTTTTTGGTGCAATTTTTCTTAAGCCCACCCAGTTGATGAGTCACGGCCAACGGTGAAATTTAAAGCGCCCTTATCCAGTTTCGTCTGAAAACATAATTTTTTTGCAGATGTAGTTCATTGTTTAGTTTATTTGGTTGTTTTATCAAAGTCAAAGTCTGCTTTATCGTCGATTTTTTTTTCATATACTAAGACACACAGAGTTTGAAATTACGTTCCCACTATACCTTGGTGAGATAGTACACATATGCATACAAGCAACACAAAAAAACCCAAGAAGGCACAAACAATGAATAAATAAGAATGCTGAATAAATGATGAATAAACAAATAATAATAAATAATAATAATAAATATAAGAGGAGCAAAAATGGAGCAAGTGTACATACAGCAGACAGTGGATATGGTGCTTTAAAGTGTGAATTGCTTTATTTGATGTTTTCTCTATTTTTTATGTTTTGAATATGTTCAAGATAAAGATATAAAAGCATGTGAAGTGATCAACTATTCTAAAAATAACATGGGAAGTGGTCAACTATACTTGTAAGTAAGTGATGTCTTAATGATCAAGTAAAAATTTGTGAAAAAAAAAACATATATAAGTCGCTCCTGAGTATAAGTCGCCCCCCCACCCAAACTATGAAAAAAATTGCGACTTATAGTCCGGAAGTTACGGTATTTGAGTTGGTGTGATATTGGAGGATACAGAAGACAAAATGAAATGGAAACTATTGATCTGCTGTGGCAACCCCTAACGGGAGCAGCCGAAATAATCCATTCTCAGGGCATTTGATCCCATAATACTGAACTTGTCCAATCCTGATCAATCTATTTTGAAGCATTCAGTAAAATGCGACACTCTGGCAAACTAGCAGAGCAACATGCTTCAAGTTATCTACAGCAAGTTAGCGCTTACCGTCGTGGTTTCCATGTTTTGGGGATGGATCTCTGCTGCTAACGGTGGATCTAAGCACGTAAGTCAACTTTTTAAGTCACACAACACTAGTAAGACGGCACACATTACATAAGTAACTGCGCGTAACGGTTCCGATATAACCATAAATGAAATACTCTTGGCAACACACCAAACATAAGTCATCAAGATAAGAAAATACATTTACTGGCGACCGTTGGTCGCCGTGCCGCTGTGTAACGGCTACTCGTGCGATGCGAGGCAAACCTAAAGGAGCCTTTCTCCAGACTGGCGCCTTGACTTCCAATTGAAATACAAAACTTGCTTTCGTCTGAAAAGAGGACTTTGGACCACTCTGCAACTGTCCAGTGTTTCTTTTCCATAGCCCAAGTCAGACGCTTCAGAAGTGGCTTGACAATGGGAATACGGCTATTGTAGGCCATTTCCCGGACACGTCTGTGAACAGTGGCTTTTGATACCTGGACTCCAGCTTAAGTCCACTGTTTTTGAAGTTCCCCCAAATTCTGGAAGCGACTCTTCACAATGCTGTTAAGGCTGCCGTCATCTCTCTTGGTTGTGCAGCGTTTCATGCCACATTTCCCCCTTCCAACAGACTGTGTGCTTTGAAACTGCACTCTGTGAACAGCTGGCTCTTTGAGAAATTTCTTTTTGTGTCTCACTCTCCTGATGGAGGGTGTCAATGATGGTCCTCTGGACAGCAGTCAGATCAGCAGTCTTCCCCATACTTGTGATCTAGTTTACTGAACCAAGCTGAAGAAGGCTCAAGAAACCCTTGCAGGTGTTTCGAGTTAATGAGACCATTCAAGTGATTAGTTGAATACCCTACTAGTATACTTTTTCATGATATTTTAATATTTTGAGATAGGATATTTGAGTTTACTGAAGCTGTATGCCATAATCAGCAATATTAAAATAATAAAAGCCTTGCAATATTTCAGTTGATTTGTAGTGAACCCAGAATGTATGACATTTTTGGTTTTTAAATTGTATTACAGGAAATAAAGAACTTACAATATTCAAATTTTCTGAGACAGTCCTGTATATATCAACATCTGATATATATCACACCCCCCCCCCCCAACGCTGGCTACTTTTCAGTGTTTTTTCACATTTGCCATTCTCATCCTTGTAATATGACAATTAGAATCATTCTGGCTGAGCAAAATGTGTATGTGTGAGGAAGGGATGGGGTGATGTTCATGTGTCAAAGTCAAAGTCAGCTTTATTGTCAATTTCTCCACATGCCAAAGACACACAAAGAAATCGAAATTTCGTTCCCCCCTATCCCACGGTGACAAGACATGGCCCACAACAGACAAACAAGTAAACAAGTATAACAACAGCGTGCTGAATAAATAATGAATAAATAACACAATAAATAAATAAATAAATAAATAAATAAATAAATAAATAAATAAGAGGAGCAAAAAAGGAGCAAGTGCGCATACAGCAGACATTCCATAAAATAGCGCAACAGTGCCGCACGCTACGCAGAAGGGGGTAGCGAGTTCAGGGTCCTAACAGCCTGGTGAAAGAAGCTGTTGGCGAGTCTGGTGGTGCGGGAGCGCAGGCTCCTGTACCTCTTCCCAGAGGGCAGAAGGTCAAACAAAGAGTGAGCCGGGTGACTCACATCTCTCGCAATCGAGGTTGCCTTGCGGGTGAGATGGGAAGTGTAAATGTCCTTCAGGGAGGGGAGCGAAGCACCAATAATCTTACCAGCCGTATTCACTATGCGCTGCAGGGCCTTCAAGTTCTGTTCAGTGCAGTTACCACCCCAGACAGCGATGCAACTGGTGAGGACGCTCTCAACGGTGCCACGGTAGAATGTAGACAGGACTGCCTGAGGAGCACATGCACGCCTGAGCTTCCGCAGGAAGTACAGGCGGCGCTGAGCTTTCTTTGCCAGTGACGAGGTGTTTGCGGACCAGAAGAGGTCCTCACTGATGTGCACCCCCAGGAACTTGGTGCAGCTCACCCTCTCCACCACAGCACCATCGATGATCAGCGGCAGGTGTTTTGTGTGACCCTTCTGGAAGTCAACAACGATTTCCTTGGTCTTGTTGACGTTCAGCAGGAGGTTGTTGTCCCTGCACCACGTGGTCAGAAGGTCAACTTCCAACCTGTACCGAGTCTCGTCGCCCTTCGTGATGAGACCCACCAGAGTCGTGTCGTCAGCAAACTTCACTATGCGGTTGTCGCTGTAGGTCGCAGTGCAATCATGCGTCAGCAGGGTGAAGAGCAATGGACTGAGCACGCAGCCCTGGGGGGCCCCCGTGCTCAGCGTGATGCTGGCGGAGATTTTGTCGCCAACACGCACCACCTGAGGCCTCTGACAGAGGAAGTCCAGTAGCCAGTTGCAGAGGGAGGTACTGAGGCCCAGCTCGTCGAGTTTGCAGATGAGTCGCTGCGGCACAATGGTGTTGAAGGCAGAGCTGTAGTTCACAAACAGCAACCTCACATAAGAGTCCTTTCTCTCCAGGTGTGTGAGGGCCGAGTGGAGGGCAGAGCAGATGGCATCCTCAGAGGACCGCTTGGCACGGTACGCGAACTGGAAAGGGTCAATGGCGGGGGGGAGAACGGATTTGATGTGCTCCATGACAAGCCGCTCAAAGCACTTCATGATGATGGGCGTCAGTGCCACGGGGCGGTAGTCATTGAAGCAGGACGTTGCAGGTTTCTTCGGCACAGGAACGATGGTGGCAGCCTTGAAACACGAGGGGACGATGGCCTGCTGCAGGGAAACGTTAAAGATGTCCGTGAAGACACCCGACAGCTCCCCAGCGCAGTCCTTCAGCGCTCGACCCGGGATGTTGTCAGGGCCCGCCGCCTTACGGGTGTCAATAGCGGCAAGCGCCCTCCTCACACCGTCGGCAGAGAGGCGCAGGGGCTGCTCGTGTGGGGGGGGAGTGTTCTTCAGCGGGCAAGTGCTGTTCTGGGCGTCGAAGCGAGCAAAGAAAAGGTTCAGATCATTCAGCAGACGGACGTCGCCCTCACAGCACCTCGGTGCGGGCTTGTAGTCCGTGATGGTCTGAATGCCCCGCCAAAGGCTACGTGCGTCCTTGCTGTCCTTGAAGTAGGTGGAGACCTTGCACGAGAACGCCTTCTTCGCTTCTTTGATGCCTCGGGACAGGTCGGCCCTCGCTGTCCTCAAGCCAGCCTCATCCTCCCCCTCTGAAAGCCTTGTCCCCGGCCCTCAGCAGTCTGAGGACAGCCCCTGTCAGCCACGGCTTCCAGTTCGCTCGAGTGACGACGGATTTCGAGCAAGTCACATCATCGATGCACTTCGTGATGTAAGAGGTAACAGAGTCAGTATACTCCTCGATGTCCGTCCGATCGTTGTAGGTGGCTGCCTGCTTAAACAAGTCCCAGTCAGTGGTGTCAAAGCAGTCACGAAGTGCATCGGAGGCACCCTCAGGCCACACCCGAACCCGCCTCCGAACCGGCCTGGATGCCTTCACCAATTGTCTGTATGCAGGCAAAAGCAAAACGGTGAGATGGTCAGAAAGCCCAAGATGGGGGAGGGGGGTGGCTTTGAAAGCTCCTTTATGCGCAGAGTAGACCAGGTCCAGGAAGCTGTCTCCATATGTCGGAAAAGTAACATGCTGGTGAAGCCTCGGGAAAACAGACTTCAGGTTGGCATGATTGAAGTCTCCAGCGAAGATGGTGAAACCGTCAGGGTGCGCTGTCTGCTGTTCACTGACAGCCTGGTACAGTTCACCAAGCGCCGCGATCCTGTCGCCTTCGATGTTGGTTGGCGGGATGTATACCGCGACTAGCAGAATCGCGGTAAATTCCCTCGGCAGGTAAAAAGGACGGCACTTGATGATCACGAACTCCGCAAGTGGCGAGCAGTGCTTACATACCACCACAGAGCCCCGGCACCATTCCTCTCGGATGTAGACGCATATTCCACCTCCTCGCGACTTTCCCCCTCGTACAATGGCACGGTCCGCCCGATAGCACGCTAGCCACTCCAGATGCATGGCAGAGTCCGGAATGTTGTCAGTCAACCAGGTCTCGGTGAACACGAGCACACAGCAGTTCCGCACCGTCCGGTTCGTAGACCTCAGCAGGCGAACGTAATCCATTTTGTTGTCCAGCGATCGAACATTCGCCAGAAGAATGGAGGGCACCGCCGGGCGCGCTGGGTCTGCCGCCAGCCTGGCCCGGACGCCTCCGCGCTTGCCCCTCTTCTGCCTCCTCGCACACCGTTTCCGACGGCTCCCAACCGGGGGAGGAATAGCGGGCGAGGTCGGCGACGTTTCAGGACGTAGCAGTCCGAGCGCCTTTAATGTCGCCGCTTCAAAGTCCAGAACGCCACATATGTGCCCATGTGTATGATGTGGCTTTTTGCTCTTTGTCTGGTTGGCCACTTCTGGTCAAGAAATACACCATGTTGGTCTTAAATTTATATGCATAATGGTCTTAAGAGGTCTTAGAAAGGTTTTAAATTCCACTTACTCAAACCTAAAAGAATCCTGCGTTTGTAAATTTCCATCTTTAGAAGGTAGGTTTATTTTATTTTTCAAGTTCTTATTCGCGTTCTGTGTGAGGTGTGTTCAATGACTTCTCACACAGTCGGAAAACATTAATTGCATCAGAAAGTAATGACGAGTGAAGCATACAACAATTTGTTAGCCTGACTTTTTCTGTCTTTTCGGGGATATTTTTAGCAAGTGTAGAAAATCAGAGCAGGTTCTCCCTTCCTAAGCAAAGCTAGGAGGTCAAGAATAAAGTGAGATTTATGTTTTCTTGCAAAAGCAAAAATAAATCTTTTGTATGCAGTATTTGCATTTACCGTAATTTCACTTTTTTACATTTCAATTCTCACTAGGAAGCATATGAGTATATAGTATAGTGTAACAAACAGGCAGGGCAACCAAGTGCAGCACGAATTACTTTTATACAGTGGGGCAAAAAAGCCCCAAAACATCAGTGCTCTAGAAGAGATTTGCATGAAGGAATGGGCCAAAATACCAGTAACAGTGTGTGGAAATCCTTGTGAAGACTTACAGAAAACGTATGACCTCTTGTCGTTGCCAACAAAGAGTATATAAGTATATAAGTATTAATATGAACTTTTGTTATTGACCAAATACGTATTTTCCACCATCATTTGCAAATAAATTCCTTAAAAATCAGACGATGTGATTTTCCAGAATTTTTATTTTGTCTCTCAATGTTGAAGTGTACCTATGATGAAAATTACAGGCATCTCTCATCTTGTAAATGGGAGAACTTGCTCAATTGGTGGCTGACTCAATACTTTTTTGCCCCACTGTATAACAAACGTTTCAATGTGTTGCATTGTTTGGGAAGGACAGACCACTCTTTTAATTTACCTGCAATGTATCCCTGCCCTCTAGTGGCCAACAGGAAACACCACATGATAGAAATTTTAATACAATGGTGATTAAATTTCGAATTAAAACATATCGTCCCTTCTTTGTGGATTTATACCTATCGCGGGTGGTCTTGGAACCAGTTATCTGTGACAAGCAAGGGATTACTGCACAGTGCCACTTTGCGCTTCACCTATTGCGGATTCGATATTTCACGGGTTTTTAATTCACAGGAGAACGGCGTTTAAATACACGCTGATAGCGCAGGGTGTTCAATTTGCATCACAGCGGGCAAGCGCGGGAAGCGCAGCCGCCGGCCACGCACAAATGAGGCAGGACAACCATGTGCAACACAGACTCTTTATTTAGAGAATGGGAAAATGGAGGCTGGAATGCCAGCAAAGTATGTTCACGAGGCGGCAAACAAGCTGGTCAGCGAGCTTGCATCGTGGTGGTAGACAGGCAAAGCAAGCTTGTGGTCGAAGACAGGCAGAAGGTTGGGCCAAACAGACACCAGGCATCTTGCTACACAGCAGATCTGCGCAAACGGGAATCAGGTGGCAGGCGTACGCGTGTCAAAGCAGACAAGCTGGCCAGGCGTACAGTACTGCACAGCGGATAAGAGCAGGGACGGGTGGCAGGGCTGCATGTGTCAAAGCATGTGAATCAGCCAGGAATCAGGTGGGAGGTGTACCCGTGTCAAAGCAGACAAACCGGCCAGACGTACTGTGCTACATAATGAATAAGAGCAGGCGTGCGTGTGTGTGTGTGTCAAGGCAGATGAACCAGCCAGGCCTACACTGTAGCTCCGGCAAACAGGAATCAAGTGGCAGGCGTAAGTGTGTCAAGGCAGACGAACCAGTGCGCACTGCTTGGCGTACGGCGTCTATATATACTTGCCCTAATCAGCGAGTAACACAGGACAGGTGGCGGCAATCAGTGCTGACTAGTACACGCAGTTCGGTGTGCAGTCTAGCGCAAAGAGCCCGTTAGCCGGCCAGCATGTGAAGAGCGGAGCAGAGACGTGACAAAGCTGCGCACGAAGGATAAATGCACTTGCGCGGTGCAGAAGGAGTCGGGACAGCAGCAGTGAGCGCCAATTGTGCAGGGCGTGCCTCTGAGCAATGTGCGTCACTGCGGACGTGACTGAGAACAAGGGCATGAGACCGGAGCCCGGCCATGCGTGAGGGAACAGCACCAACTGGTGCAGAAGGAGTTGGGACACGTGACAATGTTACGTGTTTGTTCTTTTATTTACTGTCAAGGTAGAATACATGCACAGAACAGTGTGGGGATGATTGTTAAGGAAATGGGAAAGGTTTATATAGCGTGAAGGTATTGGGAAGGGTTTACAAAGCCTCAATATTGTGTATAGGACCACAGTGCAACAGGAGATTCATGCGCAACAGTGACTCACTTTGGTTTCGCGATTCATGATCTCCCCTCGGTTAGTGGAGTGTGGTAATCCTGAAGGTGGACACTTAGCTTACAAGGTAAACCACACTTCAAATTGACATGCAATACACACATGTTCTCTAGCGGCCAACAAGAAACACTACGTGTTGGAAATTCCAATACGAAGGTGTTCAAATTTCTAAATAATACGTTAGCTATACAGTTTCTACTTTGCGATTTTTTTTTTTTTTTTGCGGTTGGTTCTGGAACACATCTCCCACGCCAAAATGAGGGATCACTGTAACTACATATGAAGTGTATTTCTGTGGAGTTGGGTCGACTTGCATGATTTGTCACATTAGATTTTCCTAACTATAATGTGACAAAGCAACAATGGGCCAGTTTTAATGGTGTATTAAGGGTGTATCTTTCAATTTTAACTACCTTCAACAAATTTGTGACATGAGCAGGAATTTCTTCAATGACTAAATGAAGGTGTTAATCACGGTCATCAGGTCACAATAAAATGTTTAGATTTTATGAATTTGTATCTATCTTTGTAGGCTGGGACGCCAACGTGGTATTGCTGACCCTAGAACAAAGAGCTTTCTCTACATTCTTAATCTTCTGCCAAGGTATTTGTTCCTCTGTTTTTTTGTACTTACATGTATAGTCAGTACAGGTAGTGTGCAGTAGTCTATGAAAAAGGAAAACTATCGGCAGTGTGTAGAAATATGCCATACTAAAATTACACATTTGCAATATTTTTTGGTGGGGGCAGGATTAAGTACTGTTTGAACTGCTCAGTTCTGTTTAAATATTGCTGAGTTTTCTTGACTTCTGCTTCTCACGCGTTCTCGTGTCGATGTGTCTTTATTGTATGTGTATGTCACCGTGGCAAGGCTGAGTCAGCTTCCCCGCTTTATCCTGCTCGAGAATGTCAAAGGTTTTGAGAGCTCCTCAGCCAGGTAATATTTTCATATTCTTATCAGGGATGAACCTCAAAATTGATTATTGATCTACTGTATCTGTCTATTCCTTGGGGTGGCCCTGGCTGAGCGTCCAGTGACCGCTGTTCGATTCCCTTCCCTATATATACACCCTAACTGAGAAACAAATGAGAATAACTATATACACACAGGGTCCTAGGTTTATGACGTTGATCCATTCCTACGCGACGACGTAAACCGAATTTCGGTGTAAGTCGGAACAGTAATAAATTGAAACAGTACAGCAACAAAATAAATTACCTTTATTCCTGTGGTTGGCTTGCACACCAGAAGGGGCATTCATTGCAAGAGAGAGATGACGCAACAGTCCAAAATGGTGTATACCATGTGAGTGGGTAACGCCGTCTTCCTCGGTCTACAGCCTCTCTCGTGGATTATTCTTCCGCCGCGGGCGTTACGAATCTTATGACGCTTAAGCCGCAAACACTTAGGTCGAAAAAAGTCTTTAAATATACGAGACATGTCTTAAACACGAAATACTGTAACTCGAGACCGTCGTAATCCGAGGACCCCCTGTATATCATGGTTCAAGATGGCGGCGCGTGCACACTGTCCCGTTCGGTGTTTTGTGAGTGTTTACTGAGTGTTTATCCGTGTGTGTTCGTCTCGTGTGATACGTCGTGCTACTAGTGCGGCGGCATGTTCTGCTCAACATCGGCGGAAGTGGGTTTTATGGCGTTCTGGACTTTGATGCGGAGAGATTAAGGGCGCTCGGACTGCTTCGTCATGGAGCGACGCCGGACTGGCCTGCTCTTCCTCCCCCGGTTGGACTGCGTCGTGAGCTCGGACTGCTCCGTCCTGGAGCATTGTTGGGATGCGTCGGCAGCGGGTCTGCGAGGCAGCGGAAGAGGGGCCAGCACGGAGACGTCGGGCCAGGCTTGCGGCCAACCCAGCTCGCCCAGCCGTGCCTTCCATTCTCCTGGCGTACGTTCGTTCGCGGGACGACAAGATGGGTTGCGTTCGCCTGATAGGATCCACAGTGCGTGCCTGCTGTGTGCTCGTGTTCACAGTGGCCTGGTTGACTGTCATCTTTCCGGACTCTGCTGTGCATCGGGAGCGGCTAGTGTGCTATCACTCTTATTGTTCATCTTCTTGTTTTATTTTGCCTGTGTTGTTTACTTGTATGTGCGTTGTGAACTCTGTCTTGTCACCCTGGGGTAGTGAGAAACGTAATTTCGATCTCTGTGTGTCTTGACATGCGGAGGAATTGACAGTAAAGGAGACTTTGACTTTGACTTTGACTTTATATGGATATACAGTGCTGGCCAAAGGCATATGTACCTGCAATTCTGTCAGATAATGCTCAATATCTTCCAGAAAATGATTGCAATTACAAATGATTTGGTGATTTGGCTGGAGGGGCAGGCAGCATCAAGAAGAGGGATGCCTCCCACCTGGACAAACTGTTGTGGAAGGCAGGTTCTGTTGTGGGCGCTGCCTGATCCGACGTCTGTGTGTTCCAATTTATTTATTAGAATTGACCCCTTTGAGGGGGTCCCAGTTAAAAATCAAAAACAGGAAAAGTGGAAGAAGTACCGTAATTTCCGGATTATGAACCGCACCAAACTATAAACCGCACCAGTTAAAATTCAGGGATATTTTAGTTTTTTTCTTACATAAGCCGCACCGGACTATAAGCCGCACGTGCACATGAGTTTTTTACAAAGAAAGACAGTACACAGAAAGCCGTAAAAATCCATAAATACACCGCGCCGCCATTTAAGGCTCAGGGTTCAAAGTAACCTTCTGAATAAAATGCATTAAAAGTTCACATTCATTACAACTTGTTTTTGGTGAGCAAAATATCAGAAGAATTGAATTTAAATGCTGATTGATTGGGTTTTAATACAATGCAGATGGTCCAAACAGCGCCACTGCTTTGTGTAATCTCTGAGTCACATGGCAGAGTAAGAGAAAGGGTTTAGAGCCCTTTGACGCAGGTCACCTAGCGTGCATTCCTACTAAAGCTCATAATAGTCACAAGCAACACAGCAAGAATAAGCTGCAGCCATAGTAGTGTTTCAAAATAGTGTTTTTGTTGTTGTTTTTTTCTTCAAGATACCGCACAACAGTGGTCCACAGCCTTTTTACGAGTGTATAAAAGTGATCAAGTCATCACAAAAATCACGAAAAAAATCTTATATAAGCCGCACCTGACTATAAGCCGCAGGGTTCAAAATTTTGGAAAAAAGTCGCGGCTTATAGTCCGGAAATTACGGTAAACAGATAACAAATAAATGAATAGTAGGAGTATTCGTAACATTACAAACGTTGCAGCATAAGCATTTCAGATATAGTGAACCTTTGAATGCATATAATTTTGTGAGGTAAAGTAGTAAAGTAGTTGTACTGTACATACAGAATTATAAGATAACAGACTCAGAAATGGGCAACAGATGATTCATCTCATGAGGAGATGGTGAAATAAGGTGGAGCCTCAATAACCCTCGAACAGTCAGGTGTTTCAGGTCATACACGAGTATTCAATCTTAAAATGAGATGACAGTGCACACTTGAATAGTGTAAGAGTAGAGAGAGATCTGATGTTGGCAGGTAATTATTCCAATCAGCAGGAGCTATGAACTTAAAGGCCTTTGCCTTTAAGTTGGAGGGGAAAGTATGTCAAACTTGGTGGGTTTATGTAAAACGGAAGAGATAGTGTTTCATATAAGAATTCAAGCCAGTGCATACTTTTTCTCAGATCAAGGGAAGGGAAATTGAGGTTTTGATACAGCGAGGGCCAACCTGTCCCGGGGCATCAAAGAAGCAAAAAAGGCGTTCTCGTGCAAGGTCTCCACCCACTTCAAGGACAGCAAGGACGCACGTAGCCTTTGGCAGGGCATTCAGACCATCACGGACTACAAGCCTGCGCCGAGGAGCTGTGAGGGCGACGTACGTCTGCTGAACGATCTTAACCGCTTCTTTGCTCGCTTCGACGCCCAGAACAGCACTTGCCCGCTGAAGACCACTCCCCCCACACACGAGCAGCCCCTGTGCCTCTCTGCCGACGGAGTGAGGGGGGCGCTTGCCGCTATTGACACCCGTAAGGCGGCAGGCCCTGACAACATCCCGGGTCGAGCGCTGAAAGACTGCGCTGGGGAGCTGTCGGGTGTCTTCACGGACATCTTTAACGTTTCTCTGCAGCAGGTCATCGTCCCCTCGTGTTTCAAGGCTGCCACCATCGTTCCTGTGCCGAAGAAACCTGCACCGACCTGCTTCAATGACTACCGCCCTGTGGCACTAACGCCCATCATCATGAAGTGCTTTGAGTGGCTTGTCATGGAGCACATCAAATCCATTCTCCCCCCCACCATTGACCCTTTCCAGTTTGTGTACCGTGCCAAGCGGTCCTCTGAGGATGCCATCTGCTCTGCCCTCCACTCGGCCCTCACCCACCTGGAGAGAAAGGACTCATATGTGAGGTTGCTGTTTGTGGACTTCAGCTCTGCCTTCAACACCATTGTGCCGCAGCGACTCATCTGCAAACTCGACGAGCTGGGCCTCAGTAGCTCCCTCCGCAACTGGCTACTGGACTTCCTCTGTCGGAGGCCTCAGGTGGTGCGTGTTGGTGACAAAATCTCCGCCAACAACACGCTGAGCACGGGGGCCCCCCAGGGCTGCGTGCTCAGTCCATTGCTCTTCACCCTGCTGACGCATGACTGCACTGCGACCTACAGCGACAACCGCATAGTGAAGTTTGCTGACGACACGACTCTGGTGGGTCTCATCACGAAGGGCGACGAGACTCGGTACAGGTCGGAAGTTGACCTTCTGACCACGTGGTGCAGGGACAACAACCTCCTGCTGAACGTAAACAAGACCAAGGAAATCGTTGTTGACTTCCGGAAGGGTCACACAAAACACCTGCCGCTGATCATCGACGGTGCTGTGGTGGAGAGGGTGAGCTGCACCAAGTTCCTGGGAGTGCACATCAGTGAGGACCTCTCCTGGTCCGCAAACACCGCGTCAGTGGCAAAGAAAGCTCAGCGCCGCCTGTACTTCCTGCAGAAGCTCAGGCGTGCACGTGCTCCTCAGGCAGTCCTGTCTACATTCTACCGTGGCACCATTGAGAGCGTCCTCACCAGTTGCATCGCTGTCTGGGGTGGTAACTGCACTGAACAGAACTTGAAGGCCCTGCAGCGCATAGTGAATACGGCTGGTAAGATTATTGGTGCTTCGCTCCCCTCCCTGAAGGACATTTACACCTCCCATCTCACCCGCAAGGCAGCCTCGATTGTGAGTGATGTGAGTCACCCGGCTCACTCTTTGTTTGACCTTCTGCCCTCTGGGAAGATGTACAGGTGCCTGCGCTCCCGCACCACCAGACTCGCCAACAGCTTCTTTCTCCAGGCTGTTAGGACCCTGAACTCGCTACCCCCTTCTGCGTAGCGTGCGGCACTGTTGCGCTATTTTCTGGAATGTCTGCTGTACGCTCACTTGCTCCTTTTTGCTCCTCTTATTTATTTATTTGTTGTGTTATTTGTTCATTATTTATTCAGCACGCTGTTGTTTACTTGTTTACTTGATTGTCTATTGTGGGCCATGTCTTGTCACCATGGGATAGGGGGGAACGAAATTTCGGTTTCTTTGTGTGTCTTTGGCATGTGGAGAAATTGACAATAAAGCTGACTTTGACTTTGTCTTTGATACACAGTGGTGTGTATGTAAATCACAGGTGAGAGCAAATCTACAAATTCTAGTGTAAGCAGTGTTTAATGGGGCTAGAACAGATTTTGGAGCATTATGATAGACAACGTCACAATAGTCAAGTAAGAAAAATAGCAGTTGGGTAGCAAGTTTTTTCCTAACTTTTAAGGTTTAGCAGTGTTGGGAGTGGTAAAGAGTACTAAGACCAAAATTTACTTTATGAAGTATATGGTCAATGTGCGAGTTGAATGAAAGGTCAAACCATCAGGGGCCGACAACCCGCGGCTCCAGAGCCGCATGTGGCTTTTTAGCACTCCCCGAGCGGCTCCCTAGAGCTTTTGCAAAAATGCGTGAAAATATAAAAATATGTTGTTTTGTTGTTGTTTTTTTTTAAATATGGTTTTTAGATGGTAATCATGACACAAACATTCTTATGCTTTAAAAATGTATGTACCGTATTTTCCGCACTATTAGTCGCACTTAAAAACTTAAAAATTACTCAAAAAATCAATGTGCCTTATAATGCAGAGCGCCTCATATATGGATCAATTGATGAATTTGTTGATCCATACTGGTTGTACACAGCGCTCTGCCAAAATGTTTCAGTACATTTTAGTACGACAAGTAAATTACAAGGTCGCATCGCTTCCCAGCATTACGGCAACCGTGGTCAGGGGGCGTCACTGAATAGCTGTTGTACCCGCGAGGCTAGTTAATTTCAAAATAGGCTGTTCCGTTAATTTTTTCGAGTACGTTTACGGATCAATATCCAATAGAATCATAAATAAGCAACACCAATGTGTTAAATCAGTCTTTAGTCGGTTCCGATCACTTTTATGGGAGAGAGTTTGAGAAACGTGATTGTTTGCAGGCAGCCGCCATGACACTTTGCTGAGGCTCATGGGAGTCTACGTCTCTGCGAGCTGAGGGTCATGGGAGTTTGCGGGTGGCTAATGCTATAATGATAGCTGCTATACGCAATGCTATTCTATATTCTATTATAACTATTTCATTTCAAAATAGGCTGCTCCATTATTGTTTCGAGTAAATTTACGGATCGATATGGAAGGGAAACATAAGTAAGCAGTACCAATGTGTTAGATCAAACTTAAGTTGGTTCCGATCACTTTTATAGGAGATAGTTTGAGAAACGCGATTGTTTATTGAGGGCTCATTGGTTATTGGCTAGTGGATGCATACTGCAACCCTAGTCAACCTTAGTTTGTTGCATTATAGCTTTTATTTTATTATCTTTTAATCCATTGCGCCGTATGGAGTGAAAAATACGGTAGTTGTAAATATATTAAAAATATGAAATCTCAGAATGGCGCCAAATAATAAAATTGCGTCATAGCCTGTGACAAAGCACAGGCGAGTTGAAAACAAACAGGTGTGTGAGTGATGCGCCATGGATTCAAAAGGCAAAAAGAGAGAGATTGCTGATGAGAACAGAGGGTTTAAGAAAGAATGGACTGAACTACAGTAATACCTCGCTACATCGCGTTTCGTTTAGTACAGGGGTAGGCAATTAATTTTTACAAGGTGCCACATGAAAAACCAGAGTTGTGTCAGAGGGCCACACCTATGAGAACTTAAACCTGCTAAATTTTCTTCGATTGTAAAATGCACTAAATTATTTATTAGAAATAGTTAGTACTGGTAATTAGAAGAATACAATTATTCAGTTTATATTTATATTAAGCTATGTGAAATTGTGGTGTAAAGGTGAATTAAAAAACAATTATTAATCAGTACAATTTATTCTTAACTTCTTTAACTTTTCCTCAAATGACAAAGCCGCTCCATCTCTGGGTGTGAAGTTTCATAAAAAGTCCTTGTTGGGCTTGCAGTTTTTGCTAGGAATGCATCAGCCTCTGATGCGCGCTGTTTATCAGACAGATGTATTTTTTCTCATGCTTGGTCGTGTAATGGCGAATCAAATTATATTCTTTAAACACAGCGACCTGTGTACCACAAATCAGGCACATGGCTTTACCTTTCATTTCTGTAAAGAAATACTTGGCAGTCCATGTCTTGTTGAAAACACGGCGCTCCTTGTCAACTTTTCTTTTCTTCGCGTCAGCACACATTTTGAGGGCAGCATTACTTCGCACTGTTCACCTACACGCACAGCTCACATGCACACACTCTACACGGAAGTGCGACACCTTTCAAAATAAAAGCTAAACAGTTGTATTGTACGCACGACACAATTTTATTTATTATTTTTTTTAATTACGATTGACCTCATGCGGGCCCGACAGGGACGCACAATGGGCCGGATGTGGCCCGCGGGCCGTAATTTGCCCAGGTTTGGTTTAGTACATTGCAGATATTTTTCAAAATTTAAAAAAAAAAAAAATCACAAATTCAAAATAAACCTTCTAAATTGAGGAATTATGGCACGAAAGTTGCCCACACGCCACTGGAAGGCAGGGAGTATATGTGGACACACAATTGCAATACGTACACTTGTACCTTTTTATAAAAAAAGTTGTTATAATAAGAGTTCTAAAACATATTTAAAGTATTGTACCTTGTTATAATTTTTTTTTTATAATAGGATATGCACTGACGTCACATATCGGGGCGGCCATTATTGTCTGGGTGGCAAAAAGCCTTGTCCGCTGCCACTTGTGAGGATGGTGGCCTCGGTGGGTGTCGTGATTTATTATTTTGTCCAGTTGGACCAAGAAAGCCGAAAGTGATACATTGAAAAGTTGAAAAAATATAACATTTGTGTTGATCCGCTGTGGAAACCTAGTAAGAATGCCACCAGCTCAAGCGTAGCAGGAGCTGGGACAGCAAGCATTTGGTCCTCTAATAAGGCAACTTTTCCGCCAGTATCATATCCAGACTATTTGATAGATTGTTCAAGTCCATATACCAAGGAAGACCTCAGAGCCTACAAGAGTTTGCAACGATATCGCTACCTGATTGCTGGTTATATCTATTCCGTTGAGTCACAGCCAGTGGAGCGAAACGGAGAAGATGCCAGCCATGGTAGTACATAATATAATAATAATATATTATAATTATAGATATGTGAACAATTTAATTACTAGAAACTAGCAATTGGACAAACATACTGTAATGAAGCTGTGTAATTATGCATTCCTTAGGTCATGGCCGAGTAGCAGCAAGAAAAAGGGAATATCCGAGCAATAATAATAAACTTTATTACGGGCTCTTGGCCCACAGGGTAAAAAACAAACATCACATATTAAAATAAATAAAGAGTACATTTCAAATGTTATGAGAGGCACTCATGCCAGCGTCCTCTGAAGGTGGATGTGTTCTTTCTCGCACTACATCCAGTATATCTCACAGATGAATGTTGACGTCAATAAAACAAAATTACGTACTTCCCACAAAGTGATCTGAGCAGATGTAAGAATGGATAGTTGGCTTCTAAAGCTTGGAGCTGTTTCGGCCATGTTCCGCCCTATGAAACGTCGCCACCGAGCTATCCTTTCTGGTCTGGTTCGCAGGGAACCGATACAGCTTCTTGGTATCGCCTTTTTGGAAGCAATAGGCACGTCCTATGACACAACAACTCTTCACCATGGTCGAAGTTGCACCGTAACAACTCTGCCACGATCTGCCACCGATAAAATGCTAAAAAAATTGCCCCAGTACACGTATCTCTAAAGCTCAATTCAGCCTTGGCCCCATTAGCATCCGCCGCTTTTTGCCACCCAAACAAACCGTTAGCCAGTCTGTGACGTCACGTGCATATCCCCTATAATAAGAATTCTAAAAACAAATTTACAGTATGTACACTTGTACCTTGTTATAAAAAAGTTATAATAATAAGAGTTCTAAATTCATATTTACAGCATGTATATATTTCAGCTACATACGCACGCACGGACGCACGCACACACACACACACACACACACACACACGCATCATATTTATATTTAAATTATTTATGTGTTATTTTCTGTCATCTATACCAGGGGTCCACAACCCGCGGACCGGTACCGGGCCGTGGGTCACTTGGTACCAGGCCGCCAAGCCGCAAAGAAAAAAAAAATGTATATTTTTTATCGACGATCAATTAATACAGGTCAAGACGCTCGCCTCGGTCACGTGACATGTTTCCCCAGTCGAGCCCGCAAAGCTAGCAAAAATGAGTAAAACTTTATTTTGAAAAATATAAAAAAATTGGCGATTGTTTCCCAATTACATGTGACATGTCACCTCAGTCCAGCCGGCGAAGCAAGCAAATATGAGCAAGAAACAGCTGTTTGGAAAGCTTCTTTGGAAAGGGAAAGAAAACAATGAGGCGACGGAAGAAGAAGAGGTTCTAAGAATCGGAAAGCTGCATTTAAAAGAAAATTTCTGGACTCCTACTTAAAATATGGATTTATCGCCACACGTGACCAAGCCCACTCTGCATAATATGTGGCGACAGGCTAGCTAAAGAGGCAATGAAGCCTTCAAAACTGCTTCGGCACATGGAGACCAAGCATCCTGCATTAAAAGACAAACCTTAACCACTTCGGGTGTCATTTTCTCCGATTACGCCTAGATGATAAGGCTCAGTGCTCCCACAAATTCAACGTAATAGTGAGTTTTATTTTTATGTTGTTTATACTTGTTTTTATGCAAGTCATATCATTTTAGTTCATCGTATTTATATATTTATTATAAATGTATTATTTATTTACATTAATGTATTATTTATTAGGCCGGTCCGCGAAAATATTTCTGACACGTAACCGGTCTGTGGCGCAAAAAAGGTTGGGGACCACTGATTTATACTACGTATAAATATAGTATTTACATGTATT
This sequence comes from Syngnathus floridae, assembly GCF_059516105.1. Classification (NCBI taxonomy): domain Eukaryota; kingdom Metazoa; phylum Chordata; class Actinopteri; order Syngnathiformes; family Syngnathidae; genus Syngnathus; species Syngnathus floridae. The sequence continues at coordinate 3,066,683 of NC_142430.1, read as the reverse complement.
TAATGTTCTAATGATAACATATGCACATATATGGTTTAATATACACTTATTGATATACAAAAATATTATGTATGTTAAAAATGAGAGGGTGACACTACTTTGTGGATTTTCGCATATCGTGGGTAGTCTTGGAACCAATTATCCGCGATAAATGAGGGATTACTGTATTTGCTTTCATGGCCAATGCTGAAGGATTGCCTGCATGTTTGATTTGCAATGAGAAGTTGTCAAATAAAAAGAAGAGCAATTTGGAGTGACAGTTTTAGCTAAAGCATGTTAAATTTGCTGCCGATCACCCAGTTGGAACTGAGAGGAAAGGGGCTGGTGGAGGAATTTGAGGACCGAAAAAACAGTTTCAAGATGTGGATTGCATCTCCAAACTATTCTACTGCTGCAAGTTTTGTTGCAGGCCGGGAGATAATAAAACACGGAAAACTAATCACCAATGGCGAGTACATGAAGGATTTATTCATTAAAATATCAGAGTGCCTGTTTTAGGACTTCAAAAACAAAACCGAGATCATTCAGAAAATTAAAGACATGCCTCTCTTTGCACATGATGAAGGAAAGGGTAATTAAAATGGCAAACAATATCACTGATCAGCAAATCAAGAACATCAATTCAGCTCCAGCTTTCTCAATTGCCTGTGATGAGTCATGTCACGTGACCAACGTGACCAATATCGAACAGACAGCTCTGCTATGCGGGTACGTGAACTCTAATGGGCCGCAAGAAAAAATTATCGAATTGATACCACTAAAAGGCCAAATACAGGGGGAGGTCATCTGCGAGGCTGTGCCTTATAAAAGACTTTTAGATTTTTGCGGCTCCAAACAGGTATGGTTTTGGTTTTTTTTGGGGGGCCAATATGGCTCTTTGAACATTTTGGGTTGCCGACCGCTGTCCTAGATATTTAAAACTGACAACATTTTCCAGAATTGTACCATCATTACAGGAAATGCTGTATTGGCCCGAATATAAGACGACCCTGATTATAAGACGACCCCTTCTTTTTCAAGACTCGAGTATGAAAAAAGACTTTGACTCAAGTTTGAAAATATACTTTTTGAACACCAAATTTAATTTTTATACGGAAAATAATTACAGTACATCTGAAACAAATTATAACAATATATTTGAGAGAAAAAGCATGTTATTTTTCCTCATTCAAATCATGCAAAAACTGTCTCACATCTTAATATCTGAACATTTAAACATGTAAAACTAAAGTGCAATAACATTTGTAAATGAATGGCTTCTGTTATTTGAAATGTAAATAAACCAATCTACTGTGATAAAACAACAAAATTACAATAACTGCATTAACCATCAAAGTGAACTTTGTTAGACTACTTAACTGTAGTCTTGAAACAAATTTGAATAAGGAAAAACATTGCAATGAAATAATGCAAACTGCTACCGCTATTGTTGGGGGGCCTGAGGACTGTATAGGGCAGACCTGGGCAAAATACAGCCCTCGGGCCACATCTGGCCCTTTTTGCGTCCCTGTCCGGCCCGCATGAGGCCAATCGTAAATTATATTTGATTACAATTTAATTAAAAAAAAAAAAATCAGTGTGGGGGGTGCAATACAACTGTTTTGCTTTTATTTTGAAAGGTGGCGCCGCACTTCCGTGTAGTGTACGTGTATGTGAGCTGTGTGTGAAGGTGAACAGTGCGAAGTAATGCTGCCCGAGAAATGTGTGCTGACCCTCAGAAAAGAAAAGTTGACAAGGAGCGCCGTGTTTTCAACAAGACATGGACTGCCAAGTATTTCTTTACAGAAATGAAAGGTAAAGCCATGTGCCTGATTTGTGGTACACAGGTCGCTGTGTTTAAAGAATATAATTTGAGTCGCCACTACACGACCAAGCATGAGAAAAAATACATCTGTCTGATAAACAGCGCTTCAGAGGCTGATGCATTCCTAGCAAAACTGCAAGCCCAACAAGGACTTTTTATCAAACTTCACACCCAGAGATGCAGCGGCTTTGTCATTTGAGGAAAAGTTAAAAAAGTTAAGAATAAATTGTACTGATTAATGATTGTTTTTTTAATTGACCTATACACCACAATTTCACATAGCTTAATATAAATATAAACAGAATAATTGTATTCTTCTAATTACCAGTACAAGCTATTTAAAACAAATAATCTAGTGCATTTTACAATGGAAGAAAATTGAGCAGGTTTAAGTTATCGTAGGTGTGGCACTCTGATACAACTCAGGTTTTTCATGTGGCCCCTTGTAAAAATTAATTGCCCACCCCTGGTATAGGGGGTTGGCTCGGATGGTTATGCTCTTTTCGCCCCAGGGTGTCGGTCAGAACACAGGAAGGAAGACGTGGTTCAGTTTTGATTGCTTTACGGAATTATTGGCAAAAACGTAACAGACACTCTGGCTCAAAATGGTATTGTGTGAAGCGTGTCAATGGTGTGTGTGTTTTGTGGGGTGTGTGTGGTTCTGCAATAGACAGAAATACAGCACGTCAACGCTCAACTTCTGACGTCACACAACACTCGTAGACAGCACAGATTACATAACTAACTGCGCGGAACGGTTCCGCTATACTAAATAACCATAAATGAAATACTCTGCAACACACCAAACATAAATCATTTGCTGGCGACCGTTAGTCGCCGTGCCGCTGTGTAACGGCTACTCGTACGATGCGAGGCAAACTTAAAGGAGCGCGCCGGAGCTGTCAATTAAACGGTGCGCACACGAAGCAAACCGCGATCGGACAAACGGCACAACAGTGGACAGTAATAACAATGAAATGTATATACCGTAATTTTCGGACTATAAGTCGCTTTTTTTTTCCATAGTTTGGTTGGGGAGCGACTTATGTTTTTGTTTTTTTCACAAATTTTTACTTGATCATTAACACATCACTTACTTGCAAGTATAGTTGACCACTTCACATGTTATTTTTAGTATAGTTGATCACTTCACATATTTTTATATCTTTATCTTGAACATATTCAAAACATAAAAAATAGAGAAAAAATCAAATAAAGCAATTCACACTTTAAAGCGCCATATCCAAGTCCACTGTCTGCTGTATGCACATTTGCTCCATTTTTGCTCCTTATATTTATTATGTTATTTGTTTATTTATTATTCATCACTCTTATTCATTCATTGTTTGTGCCTTCTTGGTTTTTTTTTTGTGTTGTTTACTAGTATACATATTGTGTACTATGTCTTGTCGTGTGTGTATGTGCTTGCACACAGGGCGCTGTGATGCGAAGTGCAGTGGTGTTGGAGTAACAGTGCTCGTAGTTAGTGCATGTTGCATGCTTCTTCCTGCTTGCTACCTTCTGCTTTCAGCTACTGCCGCCGGCTCGCCCCCTGTTTCCGGGGGCGAAAAGAGGAGCCGAGTGCGTAAGTCTCCTCAGCCGGTACATACCCTCTCCACCGTCAAGACTTCTGCATGCCTCCTCATGGCCACACACGGTAACTGGGTGCCTCATGGCTCCAGGCCAAATTGCAGGGGATCGACCGGGGGAGCAACAGTGGGCCCCTTGGCGTGATGCACAGGCCCACCGTGGATGTCCTGCCGCCCGCTAACCACTGTCCCAGCTATGGGTGAAATAGCACCCCCGCTGCCTTGTGGGTATCGTCTGGAACGAAAAGGCTAAGGGGGCAAACCCCGACAGAAAACCCGGCTCGGACTCCGTGAGGCAGACTCATGCTTCAAAAAAGCATTGTTCTGGCAACTCCTGCAGCCAACCTGATGCCAAATGTATCGGTTCACCGTTCCTTTGGATGACAACAGGAAGGCCGAGAGGGGAGCCCTGATGCCTGGGAAACTCAAGGCTTCTAAAAAACTTGCCCAGGCTTCTTGTGCACTGGAGAGGAAACGTCAGCTCCACTAACGAGTGGAGACACAACACGGGAGGTTAGCAGTTACCGATTATAAGCCCTTTCTTATTGGCGTAGAGTATGGGTGCCAGGGGCTACCTCCGACGGTGGGAGAGATGTTCGGTCTCATTGGACAGCTACCTCCCGCCTCAAGCTGGGCAGCCCCCAGCCAATAAGGTGCTTTCCCGCCACAGCCTGCCTGCTTCATTGGGTGCTTGGAGCTCAGGGATCTATCCTAAAAAGTGGGCTGTAAATTTACGCACCAAGCAACGCAAGGAAATTACCGAAGATTCCAGCACTACGCCTGGGGTGCTGGAATGTCAGGACTATGACACCCAGGCTCAGTGACAACCTACAAGAAATTAGTGATGTCCGTAAAACTGCAGTTATAAACAACGAACTCCTGAAGCTCAGAATTGACATGTCGACCCTCCAGGCAACACGACTCCATGGATCTGGCTCACTCAAGGAAAAGGACTATACCTTCTTTTGGCGGGGAAGCCCCCTGAGGAAACCAGGGAATACGAAGTAGGGTTCGCTGTCAGGAACACACTCCTGGGAGCAATGGTACCACCCAGAGGCGGCTCTGAGAGAATCCTGGCTCTCTGCCTCAATACATCCATGGGACCTGTCCACCTAGTGAGTGTGTACGCTCCAACTCTTAGCTCTCCCCAGGAAATAAAAGACAGGTTTTATGATGAACTCGAAGTGACTCTTAAAAACATTCCCAGCCGTGAACAGCTCTACGTACTTGGTGACGTTAATGCTACAGTCGGAGCCGATCGTGACTCCTGGCCATCCTGCTTGGGACACCATGGCATCGGTAAGCTAAACGAAAATGGGCAGCGACTACTGGAGTTCTGCACATATCACCACCTCTGCATCACCAACACATACTTCCAGACCAAACCCATTCACAAAGTCTCTTGGAGACATCCACGCTCAGGTCACTGGCACCAGTTAGACCTGATCATAACACGTACTTCTGATCTCAGAGGCATCCTTCAAACACGCAGTCTCCACGGTGCAGTCTGCGACACAGACCACTCCCTTGTGCTCTGTAGAGTCAATCTATAGGCAAAAAACCTACACAGATCCAAATCAAAGGGAGCCCCACGCATCGACAGCAGCAAAACAACCGACCCAACCAAAGCTACAGCCTTCCTCTGTGCCTAGAGGCCTCCCTCCACGGCCCACCCCTGTCCAGCTCCGCTTAGCGGTACTGGGATGGCTTGAGGGATGCCATACACAGCACGGCCCTGTCGGTCTTTGGCAAAAAGCAGGGAAAGCTAAACGACTGGTTCAATGCCAATTTAACATCATTGGCACCAATCCTTGAAGAAAAACGCATCTCACTCACAAATTACAAGCGCACTCCAAACACCAAAACTCTGCAGACCCTCCGATCTTCGAGGGGGAAACTCCAACAAGCCACTAGACGTTGTGCCAATGACTATTGGCTACAGCTTTGCAGCAACATTCAAGCAGCTGCTGACACAGGCAACATCAGACTCATGTTTGATGGCATCAAAAAGGCACTTGGACCAGCACCCCGCAAAATCGTCCCGCTAAAATCAGCTTCGGGAGAAACCATCGTTGAACGCTCTAAGCAGCTGGACTGCTGGGTGGAACACTACTCAGAGCTCTATGCCAGGGACAACAGCGTCTCTGATGCAACCCTCAGGCATGTAGTGCATGGACCTGTCATGGAAGAGCTCGACATGGAACCAACAACTGAGGAGCTAAGCAAAGCAATAAACAGCCTGCCCAGCGGAAAAGCTCCAGGCACCGATGGGATGACAGCCGAAGTCCTCAAGTGTGGGAAGCCTGCTCCTCTGCATAGACTGCACAAGCTCTTATTTATGCCTGTGCTGGAAAGAAGGCTCTGTCCCACAGGACATGAGAAATGCTAACATCGTTGTTAGGGTTTTCCAGGTTATCTTTATCATAGGATTATGTTGGAATGCAACAGGTAATAAATACCTTACCTTGTCCTCCTTATCACAAGGTCGTAAAACATCCCCTGACATGTTTAGACTAGAGGACAAGGGCTTTAGCCAGTTTACCCAAACCCCCACTCTGTTTCTCTTAATAAATATCCCCTCGCAGGAACGAGGGTTCAGACTTCATTCTGGAGCGAGTGAACTCTCCACCTGCAGGTGTCTAAAAGAACTTGCTTGTCTCCCGTGTGGTTCTTGCAAAATATTGTTTGAGTGAGCAAATCTCTAACAATCGTCACCTTGTACAAAAACAAGGGAGACAGGAGTGACTGTAACAACTACCGTGGCATCTCCCTACTCAGCATTACCGGCAAGCTCTTTGCTCGAGTTGTACTAAACAGACTCCAAGTCCTCGCTCTACCCAGCGTCACAGGCAGGGTTCAGAGCAGGAAGATCAACTCTGGATATGATCTTCCCCCCGAGACAGCTGCAGGAGAAGTGCAGAGAACAACACAAACCTCTCTACATGGCATTCGTTGACCTTACCGAGGCTATTGACCTGGTGAGCAAGAGCTGCCTTTTCCAACTGGTGGAACGGATAGGTTGCCCGCCAAAACTCCTCAGCATCCTCCAGTCCTTCCACACTGACATGAAAAGTACTGTCCAGTACGATGGGTGCATTTCTGAGTCCGTTAACATCCGCTGTGATGTCAAACAGGGATGCGTGCTGGCACCCACTCTGTTTGGGATATTCTTTTCTCTCCTCCTGCGCCAAGCCTTTGGAACATCAACTGAGGGAGTTTACTTACACACCAGGACAGACGGCAAACTATTCATCCTATCCCGACTGAGAGCAAAAACCAGGATCAAACCACTCACCATGAGGGACATCTTGTTTGCTGATGATGCAGCATTGGCAACACACACTAAGGAACACCTGCAGATTCTCCTAGACTGGTTCAGCCAAGCATGTCAGGACTTCAACCTGACCATCAACCTAAACAAAACCAAGACAATGGGCCAGGGGACCACTGTCCCACCCTCCATCACCATCAACAACTACACACTGGAAGCTGTAAGCAGCTTTATCTATCTTCAAAGTCAAAGTCAAAGTCAGCTTTATTGTCAATTTCTCCACATGCCAAAGACACACAAAGAAACCGAAATTTCGTTCCCCCCTATCCCACGGTGACAAGACATGGCTCACAACAGACAAACAGTAAACAAGTATAACAAAAGCGTGCTGAATAAATAATGAATAAATAACACAACAATAAATAAATAAATAATTAATTAAGAGGAGCGTAAAAACGCGTACAGCAGACATTCCCGAAATTAGCGCAACAGTGCTGCACGCTACGCAGAAGGGGGTAGCGAGTTCAGGGCCCTAACAGCCTGGAGAAAGAAGCTGTTGGCGAGTCTGGTGGTGCGGGAGCGCAGGCTCCTGTACCTCTTCCCAGAGGGCAGAAGGTCAAACAAGGAGTGAGCCGGGTGACTCACATCTCTGGCAATCGAGGTTGCCTTGCGGGCGAGGTGGGAGGTGTAAATGTCCTTCAGGGAGGGAAGCGAAGCACCAATAATCTTACCAGCCGTATTCACTATGCGCTGCAGGGCCTTCAAGTTCTGTTCAGTGCAGTTACCACCCCAGACAGCGATGCAACTGGTGAGGACGCTCTCAATGGTGCCACGGTAGAATGTAGACAGGACTGCCTGAGGAGCACATGCACGCCTGAGCTTCCGCAGGAAATACAGGCGGCGCTGAGCTTTCTTTGCCAGTGACGAGGTGTTCGCGGACCAGGAGAGGTCCTCACTGATGTGCACCCCCAGGAACTTGGTGCAGCTCACCCTCTCCACCACAGCACCGTCGATGATCAGCGGCAGGTGTGTCGTGTGACCCTTCCGGAAGTCCACAATGATTTCCTTGGTCTTACTGACGTTCAGCAGGAGGTTGTTGTCCCTGCACCACGTGGTCAGAAGGTCAACTTCCGACCTGTACCGAGTCTCGTCGCCCTTCGTGATGAGACCCACCAGAGTCGTGTCGTCAGCAAACTTCACTATGCGGTTGTCGCTGTAGGTCGCAGTGCAGTCATGCGTCAGCAGGGTGAAGAGCAATGGACTGAGCACGCAGCCCTGGGGGGCCCCCGTGCTCAGCGTGATGCTGGCGGAGATTTTGTCGCCAACACGCACCACCTGAGGCCTCTGACAGAGGAAGTCCAGTATCCAGTTGCAGAGGGTGGTACTGAGGCCCAGCTCGTCGAGTTTGGAGATGAGTCGCTGCGGCACAATGGTGTTGAAGGCAGAGCTGAAGTCCACAAACAGCAACCTCACATATGAGTCCTTTCTCTCCAGGTGGGTGAGGGCCGAGTGGAGGGCAGAGCAGATGGCATCCTCAGAGGACCGCTTGGCACGGTACGCAAACTGGAAAGGGTCAATGGTGGGGGGGAGAACGGACTTGATGTGCTCCAAGACCAGCCGCTCAAAGCACTTCATGATGATGGGCGTCAGAGCCACAGGGCGGTAGTCATTGAAGCAGGACGGTGCAGGTTTCTTCGGCACAGGAACGATGGTGGCAGCCTTGAAACACGAGGGGACGATGGCCTGCTGCAGGGAAACGTTAAAGATGTCTGTGAAGACACCCGACAGCTCCCCAGCGCAGTCCTTCAGCGCTCGACCCGGGATGTTGTCAGGGCCCGCCGCCTTACGGGTGTCAATAGCGGCAAGCGCCCTCCTCACACCGTCGGCAGAGAGGCGCAGGGGCTGCTCGTGTGGGGGGGGAGTGGTCTTCAGCGGGCAAGTGCTGTTCTGGGCGTCGAAGCGAGCAAAGAAGCGGTTCAGATCGTTCAGCAGGCGGACGTCGCCCTCACAGCTCCTCGGCGCGGGCTTGTAGTCTGTGATGGTCTGAATCTTGGGTCTACCATCACCTGCAATTTGTCACTCGATGCCGAGGTCAGCAGCCGGTTTGGGAAAGCAGCTTCTACCTTTGGAAAACTGACACCCGGAGTATAGCAGAACAGAAAGCTCACCATCCATACAAAGGTGCAAGTGTACAGGGCCTGTGTCGTCAGTACACTCTTGTATGGCAGCGAAGCCTGGACTCTTTATGCACATCAAGAGAAAAGGCTAAACTCTTTCCATCTGCGTTGCCTGAGACACATACTGGGCATCACCTGGCGGGACAGGATCACAGACAGTGCAGTCCTGGAGAGTGCACAGCTCCCCACTATCCTCTCCCTGCTGAAGCAGCGGCGTCTCCGTTGGATGGGCCATGTCTGTCGGATGGAAGACGGTCGTATGCCTAAAGGACATCTTATATGCAGAGCTAAAATCAGGCAAAAGGTGGGTAGGCCGCCCATTGCTCCGCTACAAGGATGTCTGCAAACAAGACCTCAAATCCTTCAACATCAACCCAGCCACCTGGGAAGACGTCACCCAGGTTCACCACAAATGGCAACAGGCTCTCCGAAACGGGCTGCAGACCTACAAAATCACCCTGGCTCAACATTGAGAAACGAAAAGGAAGTTGAGGAAGCAGCAAGCTACCATGCCCCCACCTTTACTGGATCCGGCCCACACCTGTAACATACAAAGAGTGAGCCGGGTGACTCACATCTCTGGCAATCGAGGTTGTCTCGCCCGCAATGCAACCTCGATTGCCAGAGATGTGAGTCACCCGGCTCACTCTTTGTTTGACCTTCTGCCCTCTGGGAAGAGGTACAGGAGCCTGCGCTCCCGCACCACCAGACTCGCCAACAGCTTCTTTCTCCAGGCTGTTAGGGCCCTGAACTCGCTACCCCCTTCTGCGTAGCGTGCGGCACTGTTGCGCTATTTTCGGGGATGTCTGCTGTACGCGCACTTGCTCCTTTTTTTTCTGCTCCTCTTATTTATTTATTTATTGTTGTGTTATTTATTCATTATTTATTCAGCACGCTTTTGTTGTACTTGTTTACTCGTTTGTCTGTTGTGAGCCATGTCTTGTCACCGTGGGATAGGGGGGAACGAAATTTCGGTTTCTTTGTGTGTCTTTGGCATGTGGAGAAATTGACAATAAAGCTGACTTTGACTTTGACTTTGATCTGCGGCCATGTATGTCTCTCACGGATAGGAGTCACTAGCCACAGCAGATGCCGTGCAAAGAACACCTAACCTCCAGACACAAGAAATCTATGGTCTTTCGAGACTGTGATGCCGATGATAATGACTGTCTTGTCACCATGGGATGGTGGAAACGTAATTTAGATCTCATTGTGTGTCTTGGCATATGAAGAAATCGATAATAAAGCAGACTTTGACTTTGGTGAAACAACCAAATGAACAAAACAAGAAAACTACATCTGAAAAAAATATATATTTTCAGACGAAACTGGATGAGGGTGCTCTAAATGGGAAGGGCTTAAGAAAAATGGCACCAAAAAGAAACTCATATTTTGCCGGTAACAAACTTCAAGTTGTAAAATATGCAACCAAAAACAGTAATCGAGCAGCAGAAAGAAAGTTTGGAGAACCGTGATGTACCAAAGCATTACTGTAATTTGAATTTCAAGTGACGTCAGTGGCACGGCGCGGTGCGGCACGGCGCGGCGGTTGTTTACATAAAGGACAAACGTACCCACGTACGTACTCCCGGCATCATTGGCGGCTTTGTTTCTAAGTGACACGGAGGACGCAGAGATTGAAGGAATTAAGGATTTGGAGTGACATAGAAGGTTTGAAAAACTATTATGACTTTTACGGACGCCCGGTCCTACTCTACTGAGCTCTCGTTCACCTCCGTGGATCGAAGTTGGGGGCTGGCGCTCGGCCGGGTGGCTGTCCGCGGACGGTGCTTGGGGCTCGGACATGGCTTTTACGCACGCCCGGTCCTATTGTATGGAGCTCTCTTCCACATCGGTGGCTGGAAGTCCACGCTGCCACATGCTTGGAAGTTTATGTTAAATAAAGAGCCGTTTACCAAACCCACGTCTTTCCTTGTACTTTGTTAACGCTACAATATAGTTATATCGTAGATCTGTGTAATAATGACGAGGCTGACGTCAGGACGCACGCGCGGCGTTGTTGACAAAGGACGAGGAATGTGATCAATGGATTTAATGATTTAAAGTGCACAGATGGTTTGATAATATTGCTTATATAGCAGTTATTTGAAATATAATTTATATATCGTTATACGGGCCTGTGGAATATTTTGAATTGCAAGCGCCGTCAGCCGCGCGCACTCATTGTTGACAAAGAACGATCGATGGATTTAATGAATTGGAGTGACACCGATGGTTTTATAAACATGTTATTTATGTAATAGTTCTCTTTAATAACTCTGTATGTTACGTCAGGCCCATTCTCAGCTCTTCGTTTGTGTTTGTCACGTTAGCATACCTATCGTTTAGCCTGTTGTTGCTATCGTATCGAATGATCGATGGATTTAATGAATTGGAGTGACACAGATGGTTTTATAAACATGTTATGTAATAGTTGTCTTTAATAACTCTATATGTTACGTCAGACCCGTTCTCAGCTCTTTGTTTGTGTTTGTCACGTTAGTATACCTATCGTTTAGCCTGTTGTTGCTATCGTTTAGCCTGTTGTTGCTCGTTCATGACTGTTCTTGGTGTGGGATTTTGTCGAATAAATTGCCCCCCAAAATGCGACTTATACTCCGGAGCGACTTATATATGGTTTTTTTTTCACTTTTTGCGGCATTTTATGGCTGGTGCGACTTATACTTCGGAGCGACTTATAGTCCGAAAATTACGGTACTAACTTTGTGTCAAAGACGCACACGATCCCAGCAACATACTCAGTCGATACCTGCAACCTTTAACTTACCGCTGCGCACAAGCTCTAACAGTCGCAATAAACTGAGGTAATTCACGCGTCTTGTAAGGCGCGGTGATGTAACTTCGCTTTAAAGATATCTGGCGCCATCTAGTGTTATGAATGGTTATATATATATATATATATATATATATATATATATATATATATATATATAATCAACAAGTTTCCGTAAAACATGCTCAACAGAACAGCATCTACGCAATCCACGTCTCATTATCATTATCACATCTGTCACGTCTAAGAAGTTGTATATGTGCTCGTGTTTTCGTCAGCTGATGATGTTCTAGTCTGTAGGTGTGGTCTGTCACTCACACCGGCGCACACACTCGTGTCCAGTTGGCAGGCAGCATCGGACAACTCTTGTGACCCCAAAACCATGATCCGTTCTGAACAGGCACGTGCACTCATACGATGCAGCTGAGGCAGTGCTTCTGAACTTCTGGATGAAGTAGGTCCCATCCGATGGTGCAGCCATGTTGGTAGTAAAGCCCTTACAGCTTGAAAACGGCTCTCTCATCCTGGCACACAGCGGTGATGTCCAAAGCTCCCATCCAGTTTCCTCCTGGAGAGCAGTTGTCGTTAATGCATTTGTGTTACCTTGGATGTAAAATGTGTAAATCACTCCAGCTGGTCTCTCTGTGTAGGCCACTTGTGGTATTGTTCATCCTCTAACAGTCACATTGAGATTTGCCCAGAAGAGTCCATCATAGGCACCGTCTGCAAGTCCAGGGCGGGATGGGTCAGCATCACTGATTGTGACAGCTCGGTGTTGATATCCAACTCCTCCCATGGATCCCATACATTACGCTTGAGTGACATGCATTGGTCTGGCCTCCAAGTGAACTTGTGTGGAGGAAGAGGGGAGTTTCGAACACACACAACACCCCTCCTGTGTGTGAGCTCTCACAGTGACCTTCACATACCGGTACCAAGTGTTGGTTTCCGGGGTCCCATGACCAGTCCTATAAGTTCTCATCATGTGACCATCGTTTTCCACGGTCAACATTGTCATTTGGTCTGTTCCTAGACCATAGCACGCTCCAACCACAACGCAGCAGAGGATCCATCAGGCATATGGATCCCCGTTGCTACTAGGATAGCAGAGACACCGGGACATCCCCTCGCCTAGCGGAGTGGGGATCGTTGTTCGCTTCACCATCATTGAGACGCCCCACCACTCGAATTAGGGGTCCAGCACTCTCTGCAACTTGCACTGGCTGAGTTGAATCCAGCTGGCCATTCAGCAAACTTCACTGCGGTAGTCAGCAAGACTTGGAATGGTCCTTCCCGTCGTGGCTGGCCCAGTTCTTTCTTTTGATGACCTGTGAGGAGGAAAGATCAAGCGGCAGTAAATTTGTCTTTGACACAGTTTGAGCGTCCTGATCATATAATCTACCAAGGACTGTTCTTCATCTGTTCTTTGCAACTCTTGTAGTCAATTGTAATGCCCATCTAACTAGCAAATAGGAGTGTTTGCGGGAAGAGTTTGAACACCTCCTAATGATTCCCTCTAACCAAAGACTACTTATGACAGGGGCTTTCCCATTTATTGCCTCCTGGTTTAAAAGAGATTGTCTTACGCATGCCTTCTTTCTCCTCACACGCCCGCACCCACACAGGGTGCGCGCACACACACACACACACACACATCTGCACGCACACATACACAAAACGGCATACAAAGTTCAGACGAACGACAACAGACTGTCACAACTTTATAGAGATTACGCACGAACACAGAACACACAGACAAAGGGATTCTAATCCATCTCTCATGTAGCTTCTTTTGATAGAATCTCCTATTGGTAACTGTATAGCAGACGTTTTAGCATATAATCCCATACTCTGCTCTCTCGCTTCTACTTTTTCATGTCGGTGCAGTCGTAGGTGGCCCCTATTGCAGTCATTGTCTTGTTAACTGTCGCCTTGTGCGACTCCTATGCATGATTGTGTGAATGTCAAAAATTGAACGTACCTAACTTTCTGACCATTCAACCTCCACTGTGGTACAAAAAACCTTACCATTGTATTGAGTAGGTACATTGAGCAACCTAGCTTCCTCCTGACTGCCAAATGTCCTGTTCTAAAATTTATATAACTCGACCTCTACGTCTTAAGTTTGATGAGCCAAAATATCAGATCTTGCTCTTTTTTCCTACCGTTTTAGCCTATTTGTTTTATCCAAATCCGTTCAATCTCTGATTATAATGCTTTTCTCTGTAGCCCTACGCATTTTTCAATTTTTTTTCTTTGAGGATCCTCAATGCAGGTTTAAATTGACCTTTCAACAGATTACTAGCCTGTTTTATTGCCGTGGATCAATCCTAGAACTGCTATTTAGTCAATTTATCCTACCAGTCACACACTCAATCACACAAGTTATCCCTGCCTGCCGCTTTTTATTGCGTTAATGCAATGGGTGGGGTTTTCACAAATGTATGGCTTCTTTTGTTCACAAGCAGTATAGACATCTCATGACTTTAGTTAAACAAAGACGTTGTTTGGTTCACATGCAGTACCCACTTCTCAGGACACACTCATGACTAGTTAAACAAGGTTATTGTTTAAAGCAGGGGTGTCAAACAATTTTTTTTCGCGGGCCGCATTGTAGTCATACCTTCTTTCGGAGGGCCATTATGACTGTCAACCTAAATAAATTTATGAGCACCTCATATTATATATATATATATATATATATATATATATATATATATATATATATATATATATATATATATATATATATAACAAACTGACAACACATTTCCAAAATAGACGAGTAAAAACTGGTCAAAAAAAGATATTAAAAGTGAAGACAATTTGTAAATTCTAGTAATGACACACAAATTTGATGCACAATTTGTCTTCGCGGGCCATATAACAGGATGTGGCGGGCCGTATCTGGCCCCCGGGCCTTGAGTTTGACACCTGTGCTTTAAAGCGACTTATGACTCCAGTCATATGCTTCTGAGCCAGTCACGCTCCCGAGTCATGAGCACAAGGTCAAACTATCCCATACAGCAAAGATCTTCTATAATTACATAGAATCTAATGGTAATATTTGAGATATTTCCCAACAGCATCCCGCATATTTCTCAGAGGCACGCGTTATTAGGGCAGCTGTCCCAAATCCTGGATGGCAGTGCTTTTTTCCTACGTGTGGGGTTGCCGCGCACCCTGCGCTTGCCCTGTGCTATCAGCTAGTATCACTGGCCATACCACGTGAGCTCACTGACCGGTTCGTCAAGTGTAAACGTGCAATGGCAATGCTCTGCTCTTGCCGTGCTGACTGGCTGATGCGCCCCCAGCCCAGCACGAGGGCCCCAAAACCTCACTGCTCTCGAGGAGATCTGCATGGAGAACGGGCCAAAATACCAGCAACGGTGTGTGAAATTCTTGTGAAGACTTACAGAAAATGTTTGACCTCCGTCATTGCCAACAAAGAGTATATAACAAAGTATTAATATAAACTTTTGTTATTGACCAAATACTTATTTTCCACCAATATTTGCAAATAAATTCTTTAAAAATCAGACAATGTGATTTTCCAAGATTTTGTTTTCCTTTTGTCTCTCATAGTTGAAGTGTACCTATGATGAAACTTGCACAGTTGGTGGCTGACGAAATATTTTTTTGCCCCAGTGTATATGCAGGTTTCGGCAACATTTGTAGGTTTAATAAAATGCAAATAAATTAAAGAAACTGTTGGGTCTAAATACGATTAGACATTAAATCACTTGCTGGAATGAAGAGGAGAAGACAACCAGAACAGGTTTACTCGCGAGGAGAACGATAGAGAAAGCAATCTCAGTTACAACCTCCATCAGTTCTGAGTCCTTACTCCACGTGCCCCTCTTTTTAATGTTATGGTTGCCCTGTTTACAGAGGCGTTGCTACACTAAAGGGAGGGGGGATTGTGTCTGTAGCAACGCTGATAAGTTAAAGAATGTAGTGTGGTGTGAATTAGCACTTCGTTGTTGGCTCGTGACCCCCCGCAGAGGCCGTCCCCAGCTGTCCTCCCTCAGTTGGCTGACTCTTCCTCGACCGGGGTCAAATACCCTGAAGCACGTTGATTGCCGCTTTGCTGTGGAACAAATGCAACTAGACCTTTGCTAACTTTATCTACTTGGTAATTAACACATAATAATAATAAGTAACTTGTCCTAAACATTTCAACACACATTAAACAAATGTGAGGTAACCGGTATGCAGTTCCTTAAACAAACATTGAGTAAATATGGGATAACTTTTATGCAACTACTTCTAACTATATGTAACCCTTAACAAAGAAGAATAGGTCTGATAAACTACAATCTATGAACCAAACCTACATCTAAATTAAAAGGAATGAAGTTCCTGTGAATCAAACAAAGAACATGTCACCTATGCAAATAAGCCCTGCTCATTGTTAGTGAAGGCCTCTTACGGGAACCAAAACACACAGACAACATAAGGACAGGAAGGATACAAATGGCTGACAGGGATCAAAAGACATCCCTATCACTAAAAAGGAAGAACCTAGATAAAAGGAAAGATAAACTCGTAAAGGCGAGGCCTCCAGGTCTGGCAGGCCAAAGCTTCACTTAAAATTATTCCAACAGAAACATTTTTTTTTATCTTCGAAAAGTACACAATGCCATTTAGTTTAGTTTTGTTTTGTTTCGTTTCACGTCAATACATTGTCCTCGGGTGACTGTATGGTGTGCGGTATCAGAATTCGGTATTATGGGGTCCGTACTTCTTCGAAGAAGACGTCACAGTGACTGTGAACTCTGATCTTTTTGCCCCACTGTATCTACAGGAGCGGCTCGTTGGCGCACTGGCTAGCACGTCCGGAGGAGGGTGCGGGTTCGAGTCCACCTCCAGCCCTCCCTGTGTGGAGTTTGCATGTTCTCCCCGTGTCCGTTTGGGTTTTCTCCGGGCACTCCGGTTTCCTTCCACATCCCCAAAAACATGCTGGGAAGGCCGATTGAGCACTCCAAATTGTCCCTAGCTGTGAGTGCGACTGCGGATGGTTGTTCGTCTCTGTGTCCCCCGCCTACTGCCCGATGACAGCTAGGATAGGCTCCAGCACGCCCGCGACCCCCGTGGGGACAAAGCGGTACAGAAAATGGATGGATGCATGGATGGATGAATGTATATACAGGGTCTGGCAAACCGACACATTTGTAGGTTTAATAAAATGCAAATAAATTAAAGACTCAATTCTTTTTATCTTTGAAAAGTACATATAATCCCATTTTGTTTTGTTTAATTTTATTTTTGTTTCGTTTTCGAATAATGTTATTTGTTATTACCGCTGCCACATTTTCTGGAGTTCTGGCATTGCGAGGTTGGTCAGTTGATTTTCGTTTCAATGCTGACCCACTGGCTCTGAAGTTAGTAACCCATAACAAGATCGTGTTTCAAGCAAGTACGGGATCATGACTACCAAGTCTGAAACGCAAACGGAACACTCGTGTTGCAGTTACAGATTCGTTCTTGATTAACGTTTCCACAATGAAAGCGAGATGCACACTGGTCCAATTCATGTTAGCAACTGAAACGAAACAAAACAACATTTTTCGAAAACTAAATGAAAATGAAATGAAACAAAACAAAACAAAATGGCATTATATGTACTTTTTTAAAATAAAAAAAAAACTTTTCCTTTATTTTCATTTTATTAAACCTACAAATGTGTCAGATATTTTTGCCGGATGTCCCGTTTTGGCCCGAATATAAGACGATGTTTTTTGTATTGAAATAAGACTGAAAAAGTGGGGGTCGTCTTATATTCGGGGACTAGACATTATACCCATTTTCACTTGTGCGCAGCGGTAGGTTAAAGGTTGCTGATATCGACTATGTTGCTGTGATCGTGTGTGTCTGTGACACAAAGCGAGTATATACATTGCATTGTTACTACTGTCCACTGTTGTGTCGTATGTCCGATCGCGGTTTGCTTCGTGTGCGCGCCGTTTGATTGACAGCTTCGGCACGCTCCTTTAAGTTTGCCTCGCATCGTACGAGTAGACGTTACGCAGCGGCACGGCGACTAACGGTCGCCAGCAAATGTATTTTGTTGTCTCGATTGATGACTTATGTTTGGTGTGTTGCCGAGAGTATTCATTTATGGTTCTTCATTATTTTTTTTGCCAATAATTTAGTAAAGCAATCAAAACTAAACCACGTCTTCCCTCCTGTGTTCTGACCAACAC
Organism: Syngnathus floridae; assembly: GCF_059516105.1. Classification (NCBI taxonomy): domain Eukaryota; kingdom Metazoa; phylum Chordata; class Actinopteri; order Syngnathiformes; family Syngnathidae; genus Syngnathus; species Syngnathus floridae. Next base: position 3,048,842 of record NC_142430.1, on the reverse strand, counting down.
CCGGGAGCGAAAAGAGCATAACCATCCGAGCCAACACCCTATACAGTCCTCAGGATCCCCAACAATAGCGGTAGCAGTTTGTATTATTTTATTGCAATGTTTTTCCTTATTCAGATTTGTTTCAAGACTACAGTTACAGTGAGACTTCACTTTGATGGTTAATGCAGTTATTGCAATTTTGTCGTTTTATCACAATAGATTGGTTTATTCACATTTCAAAAACCATCATTTACAAATGTGATTTCACTTTAGTTTACATATTTAAATGTTCAAATATTAAGATGTGATACAGTTTTTGCATGATTTGAATGAGGCAAAATAACATGCTTTTTCTTTCGAATATATTATGATAATCATTCCTTTCTGATGTAATTATTTTTTGTATAAAAATGAAATTTGGTGTTCAAAAAGTCTTTTTTCAAACTTGAGTCTCGAAAAAGAGGGGGTAGTCTTACATTCGGGCCAATACGGTATATATACACCGTTTTTTTATAGTTTGGGGGCGACTTATACTGAGGAGCGCCATATATATGAATTTTTTCATAAATTTTCAAAAAATAAAAAAAAAGTGAAATCGCGATAAACGAACCGCGATGTAGCAAGGGATTACTGTAATTTGAATTTCAAGTGATGTCAGCGGCGCGGCGCAGCGGTTGTTTACATAAAGGACAAAGATTCGATCACGGGATGACGAAGATGACGAAGGGCCCCACGTACGACCGGCATCATTAGCGGCTTTGTTTGTAAGTGACATGGAGGACGAAAAGTTTGAAGAATTTAAGGATTTGGAGTGACACAGAAGGTTTGAAAAACTATTATGGCTTTTACGCACGTCTGGTCCTACTCTACGGAGCTCTCTTTCACCTCCGTCGATGGTAGTCGGGGGCCGGAGCTCGGCCGGTTGGCTGCCCGGGGACGGTGGATGGGGCTCGGACGTGGCTTTTACGCACGCCCATTCCTACTCTACGGAGCTCTCTTTCACCTCTGTGGATGGAAGTCGGGGGCCGGTGCTCGGCCAGGTGGCTGACCGGGGACGGTGGATGTGGCTCGGACATGGCTTTTACGCACGCCCGGTCCTATCCTATGGAGCTCTCTTCCACCTCCGTGGCTGGAAGTGCCACCTCCGGGGATGGAAGTCCACGCCACCACATGCCTGGAAGTCCACGCCGGTGCTTTTGTCCTTGTACTTTGTGAACGCTACAATATAGTTATACACTAGATGGAATAACGACGAGGCTGACGTCAGGGCGCACGTGCGGCGTTGTTGACAAAGGACGAGGAATTTGATCGAAGGATTTAATGATTTGGAGTGACACAGATGGTTTGATAATATTATTGCTTATATAATAGTTATTTGATATATCATTTATATATCGTTATATGGGGCTGTGGAATATTTTGAAGTGCAAGCGCCGTCAGCGGCGCGCATCCATTGTTGACATGATCGATGGATTTCATGAATTGTAGTGACACAGATGGTTTTATAAACGTGTTATTTATGTAATAGTTATTTGAATAACTCTATGTTACGTCAGGCCCGTTCTCAGCTCTTCGTTTCTGTTTATGTCACGTTAGCAAACCTATCGTTTAGCCTGTTGTTGCTCGTTCATGTCTGTTCTTGGTGTTGGATTTTGTCAAATAAATTTCCCCCAAAATGCGACTTATACTCTGAGCGACTTGTATATGTTTTTTTTTCACGTTGTTGTGCATTTTATGGTTAATGCGACCTATACTCCGGAGCGACTTTTAGTCCGAAAAATATGGTGTGTGTGTGTGTGTGTGTGTGTGTATATATATATATATATATATATATATATATATATATATCCGGGCTGTGGACTCGGTCGGATTTTTGCACCGAGTCCAAGTCAGGCCTCTTGACCACCGAGTCCGTGTCCGAGTCCGGCTGTCCATTTTTTTCTGTTAATTCATGTGACTGCTTAGTCTTTATTCAAGGCTAATTTAGATCAAAATCAAAATAATGATATAAGCTGGGTGATAATCATCCTTGACATTGGTACATAATGTAAACATTAGCCTAAGTGCAACTCAACGTGGCCGCATTGATCGTAAGCAGGGCTGTGGACAGTATTCCTACGCGCATTCTCAGCAGCATGATGAAAATAAAATTGAACGTATTTTTTTTATTGTCGGACTCGGTGGACTCTGTCAAAATCAGCACCGAGTCGGAGTCCGGCAAAAATGACCGAGTCCGACCGAGTCCCCGAGTCCGAGTCCGACCGAGTCCGAGTCCCCGAGTCCGAGTCCACAGCCCTGATATATATATATATATATATATATATATATGGCTATGCAGTACAACTGAACTGTTGTGTAATATGTCTTGTCACCGTTGCCAATAAAGCAGACTTTGACTTTGATATATATATAAACTTTTCCTCACCCCCCGTGGGTGGTCTCTTTTTCCCTTCAAGCTCGGGTCCTCTACCAGAGGCCTGGGAGCTTGAGGGTTCTACGCAGTATCTTTGCTGTTCCTAGTACTGCACTTTTCTGGACTGAGATGTCAGATGTTTTTCCTGGGATCTGTTTCAGCCACTCCTCCAGTTTGGGGGTTACTGCCCCTAGTGCTCCAATGACCACAGGTACCACTGAAGTCTTAACTCTCCAGGTCTTCTCCAGCTCTTCTCTGAGCCCTTGATATTTCTCAAGTTTCTCATGTTCCTTTTTCCTAATGTTACCATCATTTGGGATGGCTATGTCAACCACAACGGCTTTCCTCTGCTCTTTGTCCACCACCACAATGTCCGGTTGGTTCGCCATTACCATTCTGTCTGTCTGGATCTGGAAGTCCCAGAGGATCTTGGCTTGGTCATTCTCTACCACCTTTGGAGGTGTTTCCCACTTGGATCTTGGGACTTCCAGTCCATACTCTGCACAGATGTTCCTGTACATGATTCCAGCTACTTGGTTATGGCGCTCCATGTATGCTTTACCTGCCAGCATCTTACACCCTGCAGTTATGTGCTGGATTGTCTCAGGACCTTCTTTGCACAATCTACACCTGGGGTCTTGTCTGGTGTGGTAGATTTGGGCCTCTATTGCTCTGGTGCTCAAGGCCTGTTCTTGTGCAGCCAGGATCAGTGCCTCTGTGCTGTCCTTCAGACCAGCTCTTTCTAGCCATTGGTAGGATTTCTGGATATCAGCTACTTCAGCTATGTTTCGGTGGTACATCCCATGTAGGGGCTTGTCCTCCCATGATGATCCCTCCAGCACCTCATCTTCCTTTGATGCCCATTGTCTGAGACATTCACTGAGCACGTGATCCGTTGAGGCCTTATCCCTGATGTACTTATGGATCTTGGATGTTTCATCTTGGATAGTGGCTCTCACGCTCGCTAGTCCTCGGCCTCCTTCTTTACGGCTAGTGTACAGTCTCAGGGTGCTGGACTTGGGATGGAACCCTCCATGCATGGTTAGGAGCTTCCGTGTCTTGATATCTGTGGTCTGTATATCTTCCTTTGGCCACCGTATGATTCCTGCAGGGTATCTGATTACTGGTAGGGCGTAGCTGTTAATGGCTAGGGACTTGTTCTTGCCATTGAGCTGACTTCTTAGGACTTGCCTTACTCGATGGAGGTATTTGGCTGTGGCTGCTTTCCTTGTTTCCTCGTCAAGGTTGCCATTTGCCTGTGGAATTCCAAGGTATTTGTAGCTGTCCTCAATGTCTGCTATTGTTCCTTCTGGGAGTGAGACCCCCTCTGTGTGGATTACCTTTCCTCTTTTAGTCACCATGCGGCCACATTTCTCAAGTCCGAATGACATTCCGATGTCAGAGCTGTAGATCCTGGTAGTGTGGATCAGGGAGTCAATGTGCCGCTCGTTCTTAGCGTACAGCTTTATGTCATCCATGTAGAGGAGGTGGCTGATGGTGGCCCCATTCCTGAGTTGGTATCCATAGCCCGTCTTGTTGATTATTTGGCTGAGGGGGTTCAGTCCTATACAGAACAGCATTGGGGACAGAGCGTCTCCTTGGTATATACCACATTTGATGGTCACGTGTGCAAGTGGCTTGCCATTGGCTTCAAGTGTGGTTTTCCACTGTTTCATCGAGTTGGCGATGAAGGTTCTCAGAGTCCCATTGATGTTGTACAGCCTCAAGCATTCAGTGATCCAAGTATGTGGCATTGAGTCATATGCTTTCTTGTAATCAATCCAGGCAGTGCTCAGGTTGGTACGTCTAGTTCTGCAGTCTTGGGTGACTGTTCTATCCACCAGGAGTTGATGTTTTGCTCCTCTGGTATTTTTACCAATCCCTTTCTGAGCAGTGCTCATGTATTGATCCATGTGCCCGCTGATCTTATCTGATATTATGCCCGACATCAGCTTCCATGTTGTGGAGAGGCAGGTGATTGGCCGGTAGTTGGATGGGACTGTACCCTTTGATGGATCCTTCTGGATCAGGATCGTACGCCCTTGGGTTAGCCATTCAGGGTGAGTCCCATCCCTTAGCAGCTGGTTCATTTGTGCTGCCAGGCGCTCATGGAGAGTTGTAAGTTTCTTGAGCCAGTAGCTGTGGATCATGTCAGGGCCTGGTGCTGTCCAGTTTTTCATTCCTGAGACTCTTCTCTGGATGTCTGCCACTGTGATGGTTACTGGGTTCTGTTCAGGGAGCTTGCTGTGGTCCTTTCTCAGAGCCACCAGCCACTGTGCATCCTTCTTATGTGATGCCTCCCGCTCCCATATATCCTTCCAGTACTGTTCAGTTTCCAGCCTTGGTGGGTCTGCTCTGCTATTATTCCCCTGCCACTGAGCGTACACTTTCGCTGGTTGTGTTTTGAACAACCTGTTTATTCGTCTGGCTTCATTCTCTCTTGTGTACCTCTTTAGGCGGCTGGCCAAGGCTTGGAGTCTTTGTTTGGCAGTTTCGAGTGCTTCAGGTATGGGCATCTGGCTGTATTTCTTGGGAACTTGCTTTTTCATTGCACCTTTCTGGGCCTCTGTCATTTGGCTCACTTCTCTCCGTGCTATCTTGATTTTGGCCTCCAGCCTTCTCTTCCATGGTGGGCACTGTTGTGGTCGCATATGGTCATTCTTCTTGTAGCCAAGCATTTCTAGGATCACTGCTGCTGAGGTGTATATCAGCTCATTGGTTTCAGTGATGGTAGCCGTAGGAATTGTTGTCAATGCTGCATTCACATCTTCTAGGAGACTTTCTGAGGGTACTTCACTTAGCCTCTGCAGTGTGTATCTAGGTTCCCGAGCATTCATTCTCACCGTGATCTCGTTCTTCAGGTCAGTTGCTGCCTCGTTCAGCTTGATTGTGCTTATTGGGGTTTTGTACCCAACCTCTGGACTTTTACATGGATTTAACTCGTCTCTGACCTGGTGCTCTGGTTGGCCTTCGCTATGGCATTTGTGTTGTATCTCATCAATCTCGAGGTGTGATAGCAGGTGCCGTTTATGGATATTGGAACATTGAGCTACTAGTTGCTTGGCCGATAGTGTTGACTGTGGGTATTGAAGTTGCCATTGTTCCCGCATTCTCCGCATGTAACCCCTCTCGCTCGGGTTGCTGGAGTAGTAGCATTCCACCAGATCCTTATTCTCGCATCTCGCCCATTTGTGTCTTGTGCAGCATATATATATATATATATATATATATATATATATATATATATATATATATATATATATAAACTACTCCTCACCCCCCGTGGGTGGTCTCTTTTTCCCTTCAAGCTCGGGTCCTCTACCAGAGCTTGAGGGTTCTACGCAGTATCTTTGCTGTTCCTAGTACTGCACTTTTCTGGACTGAGATGTCAGATGTTTTTCCTGGGATCTGTTTCAGCCACTCCTCCAGTTTGGGGGTTACTGCCCCTAGTGCTCCAATGACCACAGGTACCACTGAAGTCTTCACTCTCCAGGCCTTCTCCAGCTCTTCTCTGAGCCCTTGATATTTCTCAAGTTTCTCATGTTCCTTTTTCCTAATGTTACCATCATTTGGGATGGGTATGTCAACCACAACGGCTTTCCTCTGCTCTTTGTCCACCACCACAATGTCCGGTTGGTTCGCCATTACCATTCTGTCTGTCTGGATCTGGAAGTCCCAGAGGATCTTGGCTTGGTCATTCTCTACCAACTTTGGAGGTGTTTCCCACTTGGATCTTGGGACTTCCAGTCCATACACTGCACAGATGTTCCTGTACACTATTCCAGCTACTTGGTTATGGCGCTCCATGTATGCTTTACCTGCCAGCATCTTACACCCTGCAGTTATGTGTTGGATTGTCTCAGGACCGTATTTGCACAATCTGCACCTGGGGTCTTGTCTGGTGTGGTAGATTTGGGCCTCTATTGCTCTGGTGCTCAAGGCCTGTTCTTGTGCAGCCAGGATCAGTGCCTCTGTGCTGTCCTTCAGACCAGCTCTTTCTAGCCATTGGTAGGATTTGTGGATATCAGCCACTTCAGCTATGTTTCGGTGGTACATCCCATGTAGGGGCTTGTCCTCCCATGATGGTCTCTCCAGCACCTCATCTTCCTTTGATGCCCATTGTCTGAGACATTCACTGAGTACGTGATCCGTTGGGGCCTTATCCCTGATGTACTTGTGGATCTTGGATGTTTCATCTTGGATAGTGGCTCTCACGCTCGCTAGTCCTCGGCCTCCTTCTTTACGGCTAGTGTACAGTCTCAGGGTGCTGGACTTGGGATGGAACCCTCCGTGCATGGTTAGGAGCTTCCGTGTCTTGATATCTGTGGTCTGTATATCCTCCTTTGGCCACCGTATGATTCCTGCAGGGTATCTGATTACTGGTAGGGCGTAGCTGTTAATGGCTAGGGACTTGTTCTTGCCGTTGAGCTGACTTCTTAGGACTTGCCTTACTCGATGGAGGTATTTTGCTGTGGCTGCTTTCCTTGTTTCCTCGTCAAGGTTGCCATTTGCCTGTGGAATTCCAAGATATTTGTAGCTGTCCTCAATGTCTGCTATTGTTCCTTCTGGGAGTGAGATCCCCTCTGTGTGGATTACCTTTCCTCTTTTAGTCACCATGCGGCCACATTTCTCAAGTCCGAATGACATTCCGATGTCAGAGCTGTAGATCCTGGTAGTGTGGATCAGGGAGTCAATGTCCCGCTCGTTCTTAGCGTACAGCTTTATGTCATCCATGTAGAGGAGGTGGCTGATGGTGGCCCCATTCCTGAGTTGGTATCCATAGCCCGTCTTGTTGATTATTTGGCTTAGGCGGTTCAGTCCTATACAGAACAGCATTGGGGACAGAGCGTCTCCTTGGTATATACCACATTTGATGGCCACGTGTGCAAGTGGCTTGCCATTGGCTTCAAGTGTGGTTTTCCACTGTTTCATCGAGTTGGCGATGAAGGTTCTCAGAGTCCCATTGATATTGTACAGCCTCAAGCATTCAGTGATCCAAGTATGTGGCATTGAGTCATATGCTTTCTTGTAATCAATCCAGGCAGTTGGTACGTCTGGTTCTGCAGTCTTGGGTGACTGTTCTATCCACCAGGAGTTGATGTTTCCCTTTCTGAGCAGTGCTCATGTATTGATCCATGTGTCCGCTGATCTTATCTGATATTATGCCCGACATCAGCTTCCATGTTGTGGAGAGGCAGGTGATTGGCCGGTAGTTGGATGGGACTGTACCCTTTGAAGGATCCTTCTGGATCAGGATCGTACGCCCTTGGGTTAGCCATTCAGGGTGAGTCCCATCCCTTAGCAGCTGGTTCATTTGTGCTGCCAGGCGCTCATGGAGAGTTGTAAGTTTCTTGAGCCAGTAGCTGTGGATCATGTCAGGGCCTGGTGCTGTCCAGTTTTTCATTCCTGAGACTCTTCTCTGGATGTCTGCCACTGTGATGGTTACTGGGTTCTGTTCAGGGAGCGTGCTGTGGTCTTTTCTCAGAGACACCAGCCACTGTGCATCCTTCTTATGTGATGCCTCCCGCTCCCATATATCCTTCCAGTACTGTTCAGTTTCCAGCCTTGGTGGGTCTGCTCTGCTATTATTCCCCTGCTACTGAGCGTACACTTTCGCTGGTTGTGTTGGGAACAACCTGTTTATTCGTCTGGCTTCATTCTCTCTTGTGTACCTCTTTAGGCGGCTGGCCAAGGCTTGGAGTCTTTGTTTGGCAGTTTCGAGTGCTTCAGGTATGGGCATCTGGCTGTATTTCTTGGGAACTTGCTTTTTCATTGCACCTTTCTGGGCCTCTGTCATTTGGCTCACTTCTCTCCGTGCCATCTTGATTTTGGCCTCCAGCCTTCTCTTCCATGGTGGGCACTGTTGTGGTCGCATATGGTCATTCTTCTTGTAGCCAAGCATTTTTAGGATCACTGCTGCTGAGGTGTATATCAGCTCATTGGTTTCAGTGATGGTAGCCGTAGGAATTGTTGTTGGTGCTGCATTCACATCTTCTAGGAGACTTTCTGAGGGTACTTCACTTAGCCTCTGCAGTGTGTATCTAGGTTCCCGAGCATTCATTCTCGCCATGATCTTGTTCTTCAGGTCAGTTGCTGCCTCGTTCAGCTTGATTGTGCTTATTGGGGTTTCGTACCCAACCTCTGGACTTGTACATGCTATGTATGGCATTTGTATTGTATGGCATCAATCTCGAGCTGTGATAGGAGGTGCCGTTTATGGATATTGGAACATTGAGCTACTAGTTGCTTGGCCGATAGTGTTGACTGTGGGTATCGAAGTTGCCATTGTTCCCGCATTCTCCGCATGTAACACCTCTCGCTCGGGTTGCTGGAGGAGTAGCATTCCAACAGATCCTTATTCTGGCATCTCGCCCATTTGTGTCTTGTTCCAGTAGCCCATTTTTCATCAGGGTGCTCTGGTTCCCCAGCACCTGACCTAGACCTTGTTTGTCCGGGCGACGTCTGAGCCGGCATGTCTTTTGTTTCTTGTACTCTCATTATCTCTGAGGTAGGCGGTATCGTTAAGGGTCTTGCCTAAGGACGCACACTGACTGTTGGTAAGGTAATCGCTCATTGCTCATATTGTGCCCCTGCCGGGAATCGAACCTGGGTCTCCCGTTTGTAAGTCATGTGACTTACTGATTGAGCTAGTCAGCCCCGTATATATATATATATATATATATATACGTGTATATATATATACGTGTATATATATATATACGGATATATATATACGGATATATATATATATATATATATATAGGCACAGTGAAGCATTGGTTTTCGAACGTCCCGGTTCTCGAAAAAATCCGGTATTCGAACAAAAAATTCAAGATTTTTTGCTTCGGATGTCGGATGAAATCCGGTTGTCGAACCTCGCAAGATGAGCCGAGAGGACCGGCATGCCAACTGACTCCGTTCGTTATTACATTCTCGTTACTCTGAGGATTGCATTAAATCTAATCATGCCTCCAAAGGAAGCAAGTGGGAGCACTAAAGCCATCCTAAAACACAAAGACGCTCCTAAAGCAATGCGACAGTGAGTGCCCGGCGCGCTGCGGTTGCGCGATCGAACCAAATTAAGCTCCCTGCGCACTGAGGTCCACTTAAATTTTGGAAAGTCCTGTAGGACAAAATTATTTTCTAAATCTTAGCGACTGCTCTGTGACAATAATGCGACCAGCGTGGTGCAGTTGCGAGGTCGGCAGCACGCGACGGTTGCGCGTTTGGCAGTGAGCTGCAGTTGCGCGATCGGACAAAATTAAAATCCCTGCGCACTGAGGTCCACTTAAATTTTGTCAAGTACATCAGGACTTTAAAAATATTTTCTAAATTTCAGCGACGGCTCTGTCACAATAATGCGACCAGCGCGGTGCAGTTGTGCGGTGGGCGACGCGCTACGGTTGGGCGTTCGGCGGTGCGCTGCAATGCGGGATCTGACAACAATGCGCAAATGAAAAAATGCTTAAAACAGGCGGGTTTTTTTTTTTTGCTTGGAACGGATTAATCTTTTTTCCATTATTTGTAATGGAGAACATGATTACGGAATTCGAACGATTCACTTCTCGAACAGCCTTCTGGAACGGATTGTGGTCGAAAACCGAGGCTCCACTGTATATGGATATGTGTGTGTGTATATGTTTTTCAATGTGTATATATGTTTTATTTTTCTTCTTTGTCCTACCGCTATTTTTATTTTCATTCTTCGTGACAGGGGTTCGCTTTGGCCTGGGGAGTTAAGCATTTGCTTTAAAGATATCTGGCGCCATCTAGCGTAGTGAATGGGTATAATGTCTAGACCCCGAATGTAAGACAACCCCCACTTATGTCTTATTTTAATGCAAAGAACACCGTCTTATATTCCGGCCAATACTGTGTACAGTACTGTCTCAGAAAATTAGAATATTGTGATAAAGTTCTTAATTTTCTGGAATACAATTAAAAAAACAAAAATGTCATACATTCTGGATTCATTACAAATCAACTGAAATATTGCAAGCCTTTTATTATTGTAATATTTCTGATTATGGCATACAGCGTAAGAAAAGTCAAATATCTTATCCCAAAATAGTAGAATATCATGAAAAAGTATACTGGTAGGGTATTCAACTAATCACTTGAATCATCTAATTAACTTGAAACACTTGCAAGGGTTTCCTGAGCCTTGAAAAACACTCCTATCTCAAAATATTAAAATATCATGAAAAAATATACTAGTAGGGTATTCAACTAATCACTTGAATGGTCTAATTAACTCGAAACACCTGCAAGGGTTTCTTGAGCCTTCTTCAGCTTGGTTCAGTAAACTAGATCACAAGTATGGGGAAGACTGCTGATCTGACTGCTGTCCAGAGGACCATCATTGACACCCTCCATCAGGAGACACAAAATGAAATTTCTCAAAGAGCAAGCTGTTCACAGAGTGCAGTTTCAAAGCACATCCCCAAAAAGTCTGTTGGAAGGCGGAAATGTGGCAGGGAACGCTGCGCAACCAAGAGAGATTGTGAAAAAGAGTCGCTTCCAGAATTTGGGGGAGCTTCAAAGACAGTGGACTGAAGCTGGAATCTAGGTATCAAAGGCCACTGTTTACAGACGTGTCCGGGAAATGGGCTACAATAGCCGTATTCCCAAGGTCAAGCCAGTTCTGAAGCGTCTGACTTGGGCTATGGAAAAGAAACACTTGACAGTTGCAGTCGTCTTTTGAGACGAAAGCAAGTTTTGTATTTCATTTGGAAGTCAAGGCACCAGAGTCTGGAGAAAGGCTGGAGAGGAGCAAAATCCAAGTTGCTTGAAATCCAGTGTGACGTTCCCACAGTCAGCGATGGTTTGGGGAGCCATGTCAGCTGCTGGTGTTGGTCCACTGTGTTTCATCAAGTCCAGAGTAAACGCAGCTGTGTACCAAGAGATTTTAGAGCACTACATGCTTCCGTCTGCTGAAAAGTTCTATGGAGATGATGATTTCATTTTCCAGCATGATCTGGCACCTGCCCACAGTGCCAAAACCACCAGAAAATGGTGTACTGACCATGGCATTGCTGTCCTCGATTGGCCTGCCAATTCCCCTGACCCAAACCCCATAGAGAATTTGTGGGGTATTGTGAAGAAGAAGCTGAAAGACACCAGACCCAACAATGCAAATGAGCTAAAGGCCACGATTGAAGCATCCTGGGCATCCATAACACCTCAGCAATGCCACAGGCTGACTGCCTCCATGCCACGTCGCATTGATGCAGTAATCCGTGTAAAAGGATTCCTAACCAAGTACTGAGTGCATTAATGGACATTTTCAAATGTTTGATTTTGTTTTGCTGTGATAAATCTTTTTTTTTTTACTTGGTCTGAGGAGTTTTTCAAATTTTTTGAGATAGGATTTTTGAGTTTTCTTAAGCTGTAAACCATATCTCCAAGATGTAAACCAAGATGGTGGCGCGCTCAGATGCTGCGGCTCACGGCTCTCCCCTTCAGTGTTTGTTTTTGCGTTTTCTATGTGTTTATTTCTGGACTTTTTGTAATTTTGCTTCGGTGGCACGCCACTACAGCCGACAGGACCTCATAGACATCGGCTATCGACATAAGACCGCAGTCTCGAGGGAATTCCAATACAGCCAAAACATCCCAGACGAACTAGCAAGACCGCCGGACTCTCTGTGGATTGTTGTCGGGACTGGAAAGCGCCGCAAGTGACCAATGCAAATTAAATAAATCAACAAAAGGATACATACACCGTGTGCACATTTATTGGGCAAGTGAGCATTTAGACCATATTATCATTTTCATGCGTGTTTCCCAACTTCAGGTTGTTTAAACCTGAAGGCTTATTGGTTTTAAGCATATCAAGTGAAGTTTATTTGTGTAATGACGACGGGTGCGGCCTAAGGAGGTCAACACCCTATATCAATGTGTGCATAATTATCAGGCAGCGTCTTTTCCTTAGGCAACCAAAAAGATATTTAACTAATTCTGAAAAGTCAAAAATTGTGAAGTCTTTCAAAGGAATGCAGCACTCTTGAAATGGCCAAGATGTTGCGGTGCGATCACCGAACCATCAAATGTTTTGGTGCATAAAGTCAACGAAGCCGCAAGAAACGTGTTGAGAAGAAAATACGTAAATTAACTGCCAAAGATTTGAGAAGAATCAAACGTGAAGCCACCAGGGACCCGTTATCCTCCAGTGCTGTCGTATTCCAGAACTGCAACCTACCTGGAGTGTCCAGAAATACAAGGTGATCTATGATCAGAGACATGGCCAAGGTAAGAAAAGCTGAAACCCAACCACCACCAAACAAGAGACACAAGTTGAAACGCTAAGACTGGGCCAAGAAATATCTCAAGACAGACCTTTCAAAGGTTTTATGGACTGATGAGATAAGAGTGACTCTTGACGGACCAGATGGATGGGCCCGTGGCTGGATCAGTGTCAGGCCCAGAGCTCCACTTCAACTGAGACTCCAGCAAGGTGGAGGTGGGGTACTGGTATGAGCTGGTATTATTAAGGATGACCTTGTTGGACCTTTTCTGATTGAAGATAGACTCAAACTCAACTCCCAAACCATCCATCCATCCATCCATCCATCCATCCATCCATCCATCCATCCATCCATCCATCCATCCATCCATCCATCCATCCATCCATCCATCCATCCATCCATCCATCCATCCATCTTCTTCCACTTATCCGGGGTCGAGTTGCGGGGGCAGCAGCTTTAGGAAGGACTCCCAGACTTCCTTCTCCCCAGCCACTTCATCCAGCTCATCCCGGAGGATCCCAAGGCGTTCCCAGGCCAGCTGAGAGACATAGTCTCTCCAGCGCGTCCTGGGTCGTCCCCGGGGTCTCCTACCGGTGGGACATGCCCGGAACACCTCCCCAGGGAGGTGTCCAGGAGGCATCCTGATGAGCTGCCCGAGCCACCTCATCAACGTGGAGGAGTAGCAACTCTACTCCGAGTCGCTCCCGGATGACCGAGCTTCTCACCCTATCTCTAAGGGAGAGCCCAGACATCCTGCGGAGAAAACTCATTTCGGCCGCTTGTATCCGAGATCTTGTTCTTTTGGTCACAACCCATAGCTCGTATATATATAACACCCATTCACCCTCGAGGATCCTGCCGAGGGTGTAGAGCTGGTCCACTGTTCCACGGCCGGGACAAAAGCCACACTGCTCCTCCTGAATCTGAGGTTCGACCTCCCGACGGACCCTCCTCTCCAGCACCCCTGAACAGACCTTACCAGGGAGGCTGAGGAGTGTGATTTCCCTGTAATTGGAACACACCCTCTGGTCCCCCTTCTTAAAGAGGGGAACCACCACCCCAGTCTGCCAATCCAGAGGCACCGTCCCCGATGTCCACGCAATGTTGTAGAGGCATGTCAGCCGTGACAGCCCCACAACATTTAGAGTTTTTAAGAACTCCGGGCGGATCTCATCCACCCCCAGGGCCTTGCCACCGAGGAGTTTTTTAACTACCTCAGTGACTTCGACCCCAAAGATTGGAGAGTCCGCCTCAGAGTCTCCAGGCCTTGCTTCCTCAATGGAAGGCATGTAGGTGGAATTGAGGAGGTCTTCGAAGTATTCTCCCCACCGACTCACGACGTCCCGAATCTGCACTGCTTCGCCCTCCTGAGACGCATGATGGTGGACCAGAATTTCCTTGAAGACGTCCGGAAGTCATTCTCCATGGGCTCGCCAAACTCCCACGCCCGGGTTTTTGCCTCAGCAACCGCCGAAGCCTCGTTCCGCTTGGCCATCCGGTACCTGTCAGCTACCTCCGGAGTCCCGCAGGCCAAAACGGCCGGATAGGACTCCTTCTTCAGCTTGACGGCATCCCTTACCGCCGGTGTGCACCAGCGGGGATTGCACAGCTCCGGTTGGCCGCCTCAACAATGGAGGCGTGGAACATGGTCCACTCGGGCTCAATGTCCCCCGCCTCCCTCGGGACGTGGGAAAAGCTCTGCCGGAGGTGGGAGTTGAAGCTCTTCCTGACAGGGGATTCTGCCAGACGTTCCCAGCAGACCATCACAGAGCGTTTGGGTCTGCCGGTCGGATCGGCATCTTTCCCCACCATCGGAGCCAACCCACTACCAGGTGGTGATCAGTTGACAGCTCCGCCCCTCTCTTCGCCCGAGTGGCCAAAACATGCGGCCGCAAATCAATGACACGACTGCAAAGTCGATCATCGAACTGCGGCCTAGGGTGTCCTGGTGTTATGTTTGAACATGGTGTTCATTATAGAAATTTCGTGTCGAGCACAGAAGTCCAATAATAGAACACCACTCGGGTTCAGATCGGAGGGGCCGTTCTTCCCAATCACGCCCTTCCAGGTCTCACTGTCATTGTCCACGTGAGCATTGAAGTCACCCAGTAGAACGATGGAGTCCCCAGAAGGAGTGCCCTCCAGCACTTCCTCCAGGGACCCCAAGAAGGGTCGGTACTCTGAGCTGCCGTTTGGTTTATAGACACAAACAACAGTCAGGACCCGTCCCCCCCACCCGAAGGCGGAGGGAGGCTACCCTCTCATTCACCAGGGTGAACCCCAAAGTGCAGGCGCCCAGCCGCGGGGGCAATAAGTATACCCACACCTGCTCGACGCCTCTCTCCATGGGCAACTCCAGAGTGAAAGAGAGTCCAGCCTCTCTCGAGAGGGCTTGTACCGAACCCAAACTGTGTGTGGAGGCAAGTCCGACTATGTCTAGTCTGAACTTTTCTGCCTCGCACACCAGCTCGGCTCCTTTCCAGCCAGAGAGGTGACAAAATTGCCGTTTTTCATTTAGTTGCATAATACTTCTGTAAACTAACAGTTGCCTAATAATTGCGCACACACAGATTTTCTCCTTAAAAAGCCAAAACCTCAGTTCTATTTTAGGAAATAATCAGATTGAAGTTTATTAACATTTTGGATTGACTGCGGTCACTGTAGTTGTTCAATCATGAATTTAGTCCTCAAAAATACCAATTCCCAATAATTGTGCACACGGTGCTCACCACGCAGCAGCTAACGCTCGCCACGCAACAGCTTTCAAGAGCCAAAGAAACGAGCTAACGCTTGCCACGCAGCTAATGCTCGCCACGCAGCTAATGCTCGGCACACAGCTAACACTCGCCATGCAGCTAACGCTTGCCACGCAGCAGCTTTCAAGAGCCAAAGAAACGAATGTGGAGAGGAATTAACAAAACCAAGGATCTCAAGAGTGAAAGGAAAATACGCTGGGAGCAGTATTTTCGCCTAGCTTGGACGTGCTGCCATCACGGTGCCTCTGAGCTAGTTTTGAAACTCTGTTGGACACTCTCTTTACCACCTTTTTACCATGCCGACGAAAGTGGCAAAAGAGCTTAAGGAAGCACACGATTTTCTGACTGCGGAGATAGATGTCGTCAGACTGGAGCAGAAAACGATTCTCAACTTGGTTGAAGAAGTTAGAAAGCTACGAGTACAACTCAATGAGAAGGAGAAAACAATTGCACATTTGGAAAATCGAGTGTCGGACCTCGAGCAGTACACAAGAATGAATGACATAATTGTCACTGGACTTGGATTAAACCCCGGTCATTTGCCCTGGCGTTGGCGGGTTTTGATCAGACCAACCAGGCCGATTCAACTAGCGCGGAACAACAGGTGATAGCCTTTTTCCTATCCAAGGGCATAGAACTGGACGGGCATAGCATAGAGGCCTGTCACCCACTCCCGCAGAGAAGGACAAGCGACAAAGCTGCTGTAATACTGAGATTTGCAAACCGAAAACATAAAATGGCACTGTTAAAACAAAAGAAAATGCTGAGAGGAACTGACGTTTACCTGAATGAGCACTTGACCAAAAAGAATGCAGTTATAGCCAAGAAAGTTTGCTTTTTACGAAAGAACAGAAAGATCCAATCCACATGGACAGCAAACTGCAAAGTCTATATAAAGCTGAACGGAACGCCAGAGGAATCCAGAAGGACGGTCGTCAGAAGTATAGAAGAATTGAACAAGTATCAGTGACAATCAGACTACACAAGGTAACAATGCTGTCTATTATGGACTGGCTACCTGTGGAAATGACTGTAGACTGAAATGGCATTCGACTCTTCTGATATAGTTGAACTCACAGAACATAACATGCATGGATTTGAATATAACATTGACCCTGATAGCAACTTCTTTAAGAATGTAAACAGCAATTATTTATTATACAGATGACCAATTTAATGCCAAAATCAATGTAAAGCAAGGACTGTCAATTATCCATTTTAATAGCAGAAGCCTTTACGCCAATTTTCAACATTTTAAGTAGTACCTATACCATTTTAAGAAGCAATTCAATATTGTAGCTATTTCTGAGACTTGGATTAACTCCAACAAGGGTGCAGATTTCGAGTTAAAAGGCTATCAACTCAAGTACAAGAGTAGGATGGATAAAAAAGGAGGGGGAGTGGCCTTGTTTGTAGACCAGAATCTCAACTTCAAGGTGATCGAAAATATGATGTATTTCTGGTGTAATGGAATGTATTACCACAGAAATTGACATGGGAAAAAAATAAATGTAATTGTTAGTTGTGTTTATCGAGCTCCTGGCTCCAGCATTGACATTTTTAAGGACATTATGGAGGGATTATTTGCCATATAAATCAGGAACTGAACTTCATCTGTGGTGATCTCAATATAGATCTTCTGAATCCCAACAAACATAAACAGACTGACGAGTTCTATGATCCATTGTTTAGTATGTGTGTTAGAGATTCGCTCACTCCAACTTATTTTGCAAGAACCACACGGGAGACAAGTCCTTTTAGACACCTGCAGGTGGAGAGTCCATTCGTCGCTGTGCGTGCAGCGATGTTCGAATGGAGGTCTGAACTCTCCACCCTGCAAGGGCATATTTATTAAGAGAAACAGAGTGGGGGTTGAGAGTTGACAGGTTTGGTGAACCCCCGGCCTCAGGTCAAATTAAAGCAGGGGGTGTTTTACGATGTTGTGGGAAACAGAACAACTTTGATTGCTTCCTCTGCAGCTGGTCAATCAAGCAGAGAATGCAACCACTTTATTTTACTGCGTTGTGAGAGCAAGACAAGATTGGTTAATCATTACAGTCTACATTCCAACATAATCCTACGATAAAGATAACCCTAACAATGTGTCTCTTGCCCATGATCACCAAGCCAAGCAGAGTAACATCACATATTCACAAATAACTTGGAAAACAATATCATTCGTGGGTTTTTGCTGAATGACATAAGTGACCATTTGCCTGTTTTTGTGGTTTATGACTGATTGTAATAATGTAAAGGATGGAAGTAGCGTTTACAGGAGGGTGAGAACATCAGAATCCCTGAGTGCTTTCAGAGCAGATCTATTGATGGAAGATTGGAATTGTCTGTGTAATGAGTGTAATGTAGACTTGGCATATGATATATTCCTAGAAAGATTCATGTTATAGTATGATAAAAACTGCCCACTAAAGCAATGCAATAGGAAGCATAAGTACCGTATTTATTCTAACTATCGCCCATATTCTAATAATCGCCCAGTGTGTTAGCAATGACATAAATAAAAATCATTGATACCTCTAATTATCGTCCATGCTGCTAAAAATTCCCCCCAAAACTTACCTTTTCCTCCGCGACCGCATGCCGACGTCATTGCGCAAGTTTAAATATGACTGATTTGACAGCACGTCGAATGTCCCTTTTAAATTGTTTTTCTCCATAAACTATGACACAATTACACTCGTCACTCCGCTACAATATCCTCACACAATAACAGAGTAAATCATTTGTTTGTCTCGTGTCCACGTCGCCGTTGGCTCTCGATCGTCGCTCTTCGGACACAAAGTATGGCAGCGGACCAAGAGGTTTGTACGGCTTCGTGCACCAACTGCACCCTTCTCTTAGAGAGGTTGTCTCTGCTAGAGGGACGTGTCCGCCAGTTAGAGCAGAATAGTGCGATAACAGGAGTTGTGGGCACTGATGAGAGGTTTAGTAGACTAGTCTCCCTTAATCGATGGATGGCTGGGTTCTGTAAAATGCAGGGACTGTATTTTATAGATAACTGGTCCTCCTTCTGGGGCCGCCCCGACCTGCTGAGGAAGGACGGCCTTCACCCTAACCGTGAAGGCGCCTTCACTCTTTCTAGGAATATAGATTACCGTCTGAGCCACTCATGACAGGTCACTTTAAAGCAGGCCAGGGCACAGGTGATTAAACCACCTGTGAGGCTGGGTTTGGAGTCTGTTAAGTTAAAGTTAACTAGCGCTAGGCTAGACTTTCAGCATACACATAGCTCCTCGTGTAGACTAGAGCGCGACAGTTTGAATAGTGCTACAGTACACATAAACACACTTTCTATTGGGGTAGTAGACAAATCCAATCACTCCGTCCCGACCGGTCTTGCTGATGAAACGGTGCCTGTTTTAGATAACTTCATATGTGTAACAAATATTAACCATCAAATTCCCACGGTCGTTTCATCCCACCGCGCTAATAAACTTTTGAGAGGTGATGTTAGGCCTAGAGAACACAATTTTATTTTAAAAATCCTTCGATAGATACGCACCCTGATCGACCGATTACACTTAAACTCTGTTTTATGAATATTAGATCGCTTCATACGAAAGCAGTTCTCGTTAATGACCTCATCACGGAACATAATCTAAACGTTTTTGGTCTTTGCGAGACCTGGTTAAAACCTAATGAACTGATGCCACTTGACGAGGCCTCGCCTCCAAATTTTGTGAGCTCGCATGTGGCGCGTCCTCGAATAAAGGGTGGGGGTGTCGCCCCCATCTCAAATTCTGAGCTTAGATTTAGGCCTCGCTCAATTCACGTATTTTCAAAACATTTGAAGTTCTCATTGTGCGATCCACTGCTTTACCGTCATTCTATCTTGCAGTTATTTACCGTCCACCCAGGGCTTACTCTGGCTTCTGAAGGAAATGGGGTCAAAATACAAAAAGTCCTGCCGAGCTACAAAAACAGATATGCTCAAACCTCATTGAATAAAGTACATAAGCAGACAAGTATATTCACATATTAAATAAATAAAAGAAACATTTTAAGCATAGCAAATATATATATATATATATATATCAAAGTCAAAGTCAAAGTCAGCTTTATTGTCAATTTCTCCACATGCCAAAGACACACAAAGAAACCGAAATTTCGTTCCCCCCTATCCCACGGTGACAAGACATGGCTCACAACAGACAAACAAGTAAACAAGTATAACAAAAGCGTGCTGAATAAATAATGAATAAATAACACAACAATAAATAAATAAATAAATAAGAGGAGCAGGGAAAAAAAAAAAAAAAAAAAAAAAGGAGCAAGTGCGCGTACAGCAGACATTCCCGAAAATAGCGCAACAGTGCCGCACGCTACGCAGAAGGGGGTAGCGAGTTCAGGGCCCTAACAGCCTGGAGAAAGAAGCTGTTGGCGAGTCTGGTGGTGCGGGAGCGCAGGCTCCTGTACCTCTTCCCAGAGGGCAGAAGGTCAAACAAAGAGTGAGCCGGGTGACTCACATCTCTCGCAATCGAGGTTGCCTTGCGGGTGAGATGGGAAGTGTAAATGTCCTTCAGGGAGGGGAGCGAAGCACCAATAATCTTACCAGCCGTATTCACTATGCGCTGCAGGGCCTTCAAGTTCTGTTCAGTGCAGTTACCACCCCAGACAGCGATGCAACTGGTGAGGACGCTCTCAACGGTGCCACGGTAGAATGTAGACAGGACTGCCTGAGGAGCACATGCACGCCTGAGCTTCCGCAGGAAGTACAGGCGGCGCTGAGCTTTCTTTGCCAGTGACGAGGTGTTAGCGGACCAGGAGAGGTCCTCACTGATGTGCACCCCCAGGAACTTGGTGCAGCTCACCCTCTCCACCACAGCACCGTCGATGATCAGCGGCAGGTGTGTTGTGTGACCCTTCCGGAAGTCAACAATGATTTCCTTGGTCTTATTGACGTTCAGCAGGAGGTTGTTGTCCCTGCACCACGTGGTCAGAAGGTCAACTTCCGACCTGTACCGAGTCTCGTCGCCCTTCGTGATGAGACCCACCAGAGTCGTGTCGTCAGCAAACTTCCCTATGCGGTTGTCGCTGTAGGTCGCAGTGCAGTCATGCGTCAGCAGGGTGAAGAGCAATGGACTGAGCACGCAGCCCTGGGGGTCCCCCGTGCTCAGCGTGATGCTGGCGGAGATTTTGTCGCCAACACGCACCACCTGAGGCCTCTGACAGAGGAAGTCCAGTACCCAGTTGCAGAGGGAGGTACTGAGACCCAGCTCGTCGAGTTTGCAGATGAGACGCTGCGGCACAATGGTGTTGAAGGCAGAGCTGAAGTCCACAAACAGCAACCTCACATATGAGTCCTTTCTCTCCAGGTGGGTGAGGGCCGAGTGGAGGGCAGAGCAGATGGCATCCTCAGAGGACCGCTTGGCACGGTACGCAAACTGGAAAGGGTCAATGGTGGGGGGGAGAACGGACTTGATGTGCTCCATGACAAGCCGCTCAAAGCACTTCATGATGATGGGCGTCAGTGCCACAGGGCGGTAGTCATTGAAGTAGGACGGTGCAGGTTTCTTCGGCACAGGTACGATGGTGGCAGCCTTGAAACACGAGGGGACGATGGCCTGCTGCAGGGAAACGTTAAAGATGTCCGTGAAGACACCCGACAGCTCCCCAGCGCAGTCCTTCAGCGCTCGACCCGGGATGTTGTCAGGGCCCGCCGCCTTACGGGTGTCAATAGCGGCAAGCACCCTCCTCACACCGTCGGCAGAGAGGCGCAGGGGCTGCTCGTGTGGGGGGGGAGCGGTCTTCAGCGGGCAAGTGCCGTTCTGGGCGTCGAAGCGAGCAAAGAAGCGGTTCAGATCGTTCAGCAGACGGACGTCGCCCTCACAGCTCCTCGGCGCGGGCTTGTAGTCCGTGATGGTCTGAATGCCCCGCCAAAGGCTACGTGCATCCTTGCTGTCCTTGAAGTGGGTGGAGACCTTGCACGAGAACGCCTTCTTCGCTTCTTTGATGCCTCGGGACAGGTCGGCCCTCGCTGTCCTCAAGCCAGCCTCATCCCCCGCTCTGAAAGCCTTGTCCCTGGCCCTCAACAGTCCGAGGACAGCCCCCGTCAGCCACGGCTTCCAGTTCGCGCGAGTGACGACGGATTTCGAGCAAGTAACATCATCGATGCACTTCGCGATGTAAGAGGTAACAGTGTCAGTATACTCCTCTATGTCCGTCCAATCGTTGTAGGTGGCTGCCTGCTTAAACAAGTCCCAGTCAGCGGAGTCGAAGCAGTCACGAAGTGCATCGGAGGCACCCTCAGGCCACACACGAACCTGCCTCCGAACCGGCCTGGATGCCTTTACCAATTGTCTGTATGCGGGCAGAAGCAAAACGGTGAGATGGTCAGAAAGCCCCAGATGGGGGAGGGGGGTGGCTTTGAAAGCTCCCTTTTGCGCCGAGTAGACTAGGTCCAGGAAGCTGTCTCCACGTGTCGGAAAAGGAACATGCTGGTGAAGCCTCAGGAAAACAGACTTCAGGTTGGCATGATTGAAGTCTCCAGCGAAGATGGTGAAACCGTCAGGGTGCGCTGTTTGCTGTTCACTGACAGCCTGGTACAGTTCACCAAGCGCCGCGATCCTTTCTCCTTCGATGTTGGAAGGCGGGATGTATACCGCGACTAGCAGAATCGCGGTAAATTCCCTCGGCAGATAAAAAGGACGGCACTTAATGATCACAAACTCCACAAGCGGCGAGCAGCGCTTACATACCACCACAGAGTCCCGGCACCATTCTTCTCGGATGTAGACGCATATTCCACCTCCTCGCGACTTTCCCCCTCGTACAATGGCACGGTCCGCCCGATAGCACGCTAGCCGCTCGAGATGCACTGCAGAGTCCGGAATGTTGTCACTCAACCAGGTCTCGGTGAACACGAGCACACAGCAGTTCCGCACCGTCCGGTTCGTGGATATATATATATATAATATGGATGAAGTACCTTTGATGTTCAACCTCCCTCTCACAAGAATTGTTTACAAGCAAGGTGAGAACCACTGGCCATGAGAGAACACATTTTACTTGCGTACTGGGCTGCACAGCATCCGGGGTTAAACTTTCGCCAATGGTGATTTTTAAGTGGATGGCCATGCCAAGAGTAGCAATCCCGTGCGGCATCTAGTCAAGTCAAGTTTATTTATATAGCCCTAAATCACAAGCAGTCTCAAAGGTCAAAGTCAAAGTCTGCTTTATTGTCAATTTCTTCACATGCCAAGACACACAAAGAGATCAAAATTACGTGCCCACTATCCCACGGTGACAAGACAGAGTTCACAATGCACATACAAGTAAACAACACGAGAAAAATAAAACAAGAAGGCAACATCAATGAATAAATAAGAGTGATAGCACGCTACCCGCTCCAGATGCACAGCAGAGTCCGGAATGTTGACAGCCAACCAGGCCTCAGTGAACACGAGCACACAGCAGGTACGCACTGTCCGGTTCGTGGATCCTAGCGGGCGAACGTAATCCATCTTGTCGTCCAGCGAACGAACATACGCCAGGAGAAAGGAAGGCACGGCCGGGCGAGCTGGGTTGGCCGCCAACCTGGCCCGGACGCCTCCGCGCTGGCCCCTCTTCCGCCTCCACCACTTTCGACACATTCCAACCAGTGGAGGAATAGCAGGCGAGTCCGGTGATGCTCCAGGACGGCGCAGACGGAGCGCCTTTAATGTCTCCGCACCAAAGTCCAGAACACCACAAAACCCACTTTCGCCGATGTCGAGCAGAACCTGCCTGCTGCATTTGTAGCACGACGTATTACAACGAGACGAACACATAAAACTGTCGGACAAACACTCATTAAACGAACAAAACACCGTACGGGTTAGAGAGAGGCCGCTGCGTGTGCACACGCCGCCATCTTAAAAAAAAAATAATAAAGAATATGTATTGAAAAAAATTGACAATTATTCTCAAAGCATCCCCTGATCTTAAGCTTCCAAGAGGGCAAGGGAAAAACTACAAAAAAAAAACCTCCTAGAGGAAAAATGAGAAACCTTGAGAAGGGACCACAGATGGAAGGATCCCACTTTCAGGATCACCAGGCTGCAATGGATGCAGAGAGAGCACATAAGATTCAAGAGTTTTTATTCGCCATGTTTGAGCTTGCCAAACAAGGAATTTGACTTCTGTACATCACAGCCTCTGTTCAACATTTAGGTGACTAACAACAGTCAGGACATGTGAAAAATGACAGATATTCTCAAACATCCCCTGATCTTAAACTCCCAAGAGGGTGAGGAAAAACTCAAAACTCCAGCGAGGGGAAATGAGAAACCTTGAGAAGAGACCACAGATGGGAGGGTCCCTCTTCCAGGATGACCAGGCTGCAATAGATGTAGAGAGGACACATTTGACGTACAGAGCTCTACAACGCCGTCCCGAGGGGAGTAGTTCAAACAGACTGCAACCTGGGTGAGAAGGGTCTATAGAGCTGTTCCTTGCACGTTTCCTGGTCCTGGACAGGTACAAGGCTTGGATAGATGGGAGGTTGTTTCCAATTGTCTTTTCTGCAATCCTGATTGTCCGTTGCAGTCTGTGCTTGTCTTGTTTGGAAGCCGGTGCAAACCAGACAGTGATGGAGGTGCAGAGGACAGACTGGATGATGGCAGTGTAGAAGGTCTTCAGCAGCTCCTGCGGCAGGTTGAACTTCTTGAGCTGTCTCAGGAAGTACAGCCTCTGCTGGGCCTTCTTCCGGACAGAGTCTATGTGGCTGGTCCATTTCAGGTTCCCAGGAACTTGAAGGTGTCTGTGGAGAGAATAGTATCACGGTAGATAGTGAGGGGTGAAAGTGGTGAAGGGTCTCGCCTGAAGTCCACTGTAATCTCCACGGTCTTGAGCGGGTTTAGCTCCAGGTGGTTTTGGCTGCACCAGTGGACGAGCTGCTCCACATCCTGTCTGGACGCAGTCTCATCACCGTCCCGGATCAGTCCGATAAGAGTGGTGTCGTCTGTATACTTCAGGAGCTTCACTGGAGAGTCACCTGAGGAGAAATTGTTGGTGTAGAGGGAGAAGAGCAGTGGGGAGAGGACGCACCCCTGAAGGGCTCCAGTATTGGTGGTCAGGGTGTCAGATGTGATGCTCCCCAGCCTCACACGCTGTCTCCTGTTGGTTAGGAAGCTGGTGATCCACTGACAGGTGGAGGCAGGCACCGTGAGCTGGATGAGCTTCTGTTGGAGGATGTCAGGAGCGATGGTGTTGAACGCCGAGCTGAAGTCCACAAACAGGATCCTGGCATACTTTCCTGGGGTGTCCAGGTGTTGCAGGATGTAGTGTAGTCCCATGTTGACCGCATCATCCACCGACCTGTTTGCCCGGTAGGCAAACTGGAGGGGGTCCAGCAGGGGGGCCGTGACATCCTTCAGGTGGTTCAGCACTAACCTCTCCAAAGATTTCATCACCACAGATGTCAGTGCGACAGGTCTATAGTCATTCAAACCTGTGATGGCGGGCTTTTTGGCCACTGGAACGATAGTGGAGCTCTTGAATCACAAGGGCACCTCACACAGCTCCAGGGAACGGTTGAAGATCCGTGCAAAGGTGGGTGCCAGCTGCTTAGCACAGACTTTCAAGCAGGAAGGTGACACGCCGTCTGGGCCCGATGCCTTCCTGATCTTTTGTCTCCGGAACATCTGGCGCACTTCCTGCTCGCAGATCTGTAGTGCGGGCGCGGCGTCTGCAAGAGAGCGAGTCGGTGACAACGGTGATGGAGGTGTGGACAGAGCAGTTGTGGGGGGAGGTGAGTATGTAGATTGTGCTGCAGGAGGTTCTGTTGTGTGGGAGAACCAATCAAACTTGCAGTAGAACCTCTTTAGCTGGTTAGCAAGCCTTGGGCACTCCATAGGACGGGGAGTTCGTTTCTTGAAGCCCGTGATGCTCTGCAGACCTTTCCACGTTGTTGAGGGATCAGGATTGGCAAAGAGGTGTCTCTCCAGGCTCTCCCCATAACACCTCCTGGCTTTCTTGACCTCTTGGATCAGTGTGTTTCTGGTCTGCTTGAACAGGTCCCGGTTGCCGCACCTGTAGGCCCTCCTTGACTTTGCGCAGCCTCCTGAGGCTCGGTCTAAACCAAGGTTTGTCGTTGTTGTACGTGCAGAAGGTCTTAGTCTGCACACACAGATCCTCACAAAAACTGATGTATGATGTGACAGTGTCAGTGGGTTCATGCAGGTCTGAAGTTGCAGCTTCAAAAACTCCCCAATCGGTGCAGTCAAAGCAGGCTTGGAGGTCCTGCCTTGACTCCACTGTCCACTTCCTCACAGTCCTCACCACAGGCTTAGAAGCTGGTCGCATTATTGTGACAGAGCAGTCGTTAAAATTTAGAAAATATTTTTAAAGTCCTGATGTACTTCCCAAAATTTAAGTGGACATCAGTGCGCAGGGAGCTTAATTTGGTCCGATCGCGCAACCGCAGCGCACGGGCGCTCACTGTCGCATTGCTTTAAGAGCGTCTTTTTGTTTTAGGATGGCTTTACCGCTCCCATTTGCTTTCTTCGGAGGCATGATTAGGGGTTAATACAATCCTCAAAGTAACGAGAATACAATAACAACGGAGTCAGTCAGCAATCGGGCCGCGCGGTCGGGTTTTCTCGGGTCCTCCCGGCTCATCTCACGAGGTTCGACCTCCAAATTTTGTTCGACAACCGAAGCAAAAAATCTTGAATTTTTTGTTCGAATTCTCATTTGTTCGAGAACCAGGACGTTCGAAGACCGAGGTTTGACTGTAAAATAAACAGATGCAGCTCACTGACAAGTGCCGCTATCTGAGCTAATTTTAGAACAGTCCTGCGGGCGACTCATGCGGTCCTCACGGGCGACCTGGTGCCCACGGGCACCGTGTTGTGACCCCTGCTCTAGACCCTGCAGACATTTTTTTGGGCCTCGGGGTCACTAAAAGACTAGCGTTTTGCGAGCAGAGGTTACGGGGCGGATCGTAAGGAACAACTAGGTCGACAAGATATGAAGGCGCTAAGCCATGCAATGATTTATAGGTTAATAGAAGAACCTTGAAGTCACATCTTATATGGACCGGGAGCCAATGTAAGTTGGCTAATATTGGGGTAATATAATCAAATTTTCTTGTCTTAATTTCTGTTAAAGTCAACAAGAGAGGGTGGATGATGAAAAGTGTAATGCAGGAGTGGCTGGAAGAATTTTATGGGAAGCGACCCGGAGGATTCTTTCGCCCCCCCAAAAAACATTGGTCCTTTTGGGCAGAATGAGGGCCCATACCACAGATTCCGTGAAAGCAGCCATTAAGAGAACAAACTCAATTCCATCTGTGATAAATAGAGGCAAAACAAAGTAACTGTAGCCACTCAATACCTCTGTTAATCATGCTTTTAAAGTAGCATTACGCGTTCAATGGGAGGCATGGATGACTCGCGACGATAAGTTATTCCCAAAAACTGGCAGTTTTGCTCAAGTCTGCCGGTGGATCATCATCCACGATCATCAACGGATTTCGAAGGGCGTGACTGCTGCTGAAGAGGAGGACACCGCCATGGCCCGTCAGAGGATGTTTGATTCGGACATTGACAACGAGGAGTTCTTTGGTTTTGAGAGCTACAAGGAAGGAGCGACTGGGAGAGTGGATTACGAAGCCATCCTGAGCCTTTTTGTTTCCGACACTGAAGAAGAGGATTTTTATGTTTTTAGTGCACAGGAAGAAGACAACGATGGCAATGAATAACTGGCCTTTGTTATTGATAAAGCCGTGTACTGCAGTTTAGCCCAAAAGGTAGGCTGGTTATATTGTCCTGGTATGCTGTTGGTTATTTTCATACACATTTCTTACTTCCTTTTAATTAGTACTTATAGTTAAGTTCTGAAGATATGTACCAATAAAATATTTGACAAAATGTTAATAAACAATATGCTAAATCATCTTCCTGAGAATCTTCTTTGTGTATATTCTCTTACAAATGGTATTTAAACATTAAAACACCTGCAGCTTATCGTCCTCTTCAGCTTATATATGAAAAAAACATTTTCCCCTCATTTTATCTTCTGCAGATTATAATTAGGTGCGGTTTATATTCTGGAATATACAGTAGTAAAATAGTTAAAAATGTGGTTATTTTCTGTTTTTGCAGGCAGTATTTTGTCCAAGTTCTGATGGAATGTGGCTACATTTTCCAGGAGGTGATGGTCTCTCCCACAAGTGTAAGAACCTCAGCTGCCTGCTTGTTTTGCACATTTTCTGATTATATTCTAAAATTAAGGTTGGGATCCCAAATTCAAGACTGCGTTACTTCCTGATGGCAAAGATTTCAACAGAATCGATTTGTTCAAAGTCAAAGGTGAGTAATACAGGAGTATGTGCTATTAGTACTTCAAATGTGCATGTCAAACCTAATTGGTTTGGTGAGTCAATATTTGGTGTTGGTTAGAGGTGCCATACACTGTGTGGACTCATCCGTGTCCTTTTGTGACATTGTGTGTGCGCTAATGTACGCGTGCATGTGTGTGCAAGCATGATAGTGAGTGAGCACACGTTTGTGTGAAAGTAAGCCTACTTTTGCGATGGTTGGTGAAATTAAACCATTAGAGGACAATGTAATTGCAGCTTTGGGACTGAATACACCAACACCAAATATGTTGATTGCATTTGAGGAGACGCGATCCAATCACAGTATTAATTTCTTGTGTGTGGGCATGTTTGAGTGCAGAGCGGTGCGTTTGGCGTGAGGGACGTACAATGCAAAAATGCTCATTCCGCCTCGCCGCTGCATATTAAGTGAAGATAACTTTTTTGTGCTACGCCTCACGGCAATCAGCTTCAGGAACCTGCAACGTGACCCATGTGGGGAAGGAGAGAACCAAATGCCAGCAAAGAGTTTTAAAAAAATTCAGAAAAAGATGATCTTCCCAAGAACTACAACACATCCATGTAACAAATCAAGGACAAAAGTAAATGGGAGCTGGCTTGGAGAATTGTGAGCAGGGAACTGCTGTTGAACTGTATATTTGAACAGCAGAGGGTTTTTGACATAAAAATGGAAGTTTGCACAACTCATACATAAAAAATGAATTCGCTGACACGCAAGAAGCGTCTGGCAGCGGCTTTCTTTCGTGTGTTTGCTTGTGGTAAAACGTTAGCATCCGGCGCAAAACTGCAAAGCCCCTCCCCCTCCAGAATGCACAGCCGCTGTAGAACAGCCACTCGCATCAGCACGTCAAAACGCTCACGTGGTAAAGGAAACAGCACTCGTCAGTATATCTTTATGCAACACTGGTAAAGGACTTAGATTCACTCAGTGTATTGGTAAAAGTTCAGATCAGGCTGCCAAGAGAGTAGGGCGATTTCGTTCTCCTCTCAAGGTTATTGCTGCAATCTGAGAGGCAACGGCATACAGACATGCAAAATATAAATTTCCGTATTTTCCTCTCCATAAGGCGCACTTAAAAGCCTTTAATTCTCTCAAAAAACAAAGGTGCGCCTTTTAATAAGCTGCACCTTTCGTGTGAACCAAATTCCAAAATTTAAAAAGTTGTTTTGTGTGACTTCCGTAATATACAGGCTTAAGATGTAGACTTGATGAACCAATCAGAGGACATTACGTTTTAAGTAGTTCTGGGCGGTAAATCAATCAGAGGACAGTACGTGACACGTAGAGCAGTGGTCCCCAACCTTTTTTGCGCCACGGACCAGTTACGTGTCAGAAATATTTTCGCGGACCGGCCTTTATATAAATAAATAATACATTTATATAAATAAATGATACATTTATAATAAATACCATATTTATTCTAATTATCGCCCAGGGCGATAATTACAGAAGGTTTATGTGCAACAGGGGGGTGGGGCGATTAATAGAGAACACTTTTTGTCCGATCGCCAAGGGGCACTGAAATGGGCAGTAATATGTATATTTTCCTTATGTAGTATGCAATACCTGCATCTCACTGGTGTTCTTAACACTAGAACAGCGGCTGTTTTGATCTACCTCTAACAGCCGGGTGCGTCAATTGACGCTCCATCAATGCGACACGTTACCGTCGCACATCACGTTGCGCACGTCATGTTATCGCGATCGTCTTGTTCGAGCGCACGCCCCGATAGCGTAATTGTGTGAGGATATTGTAGCGGAGTGACAAGTGTAATTGTATCATAGTTTATGGAGAAAAACAATTTAAAAGGGACATTCGACGTGCTGTCAAATCAGTCATATTTAAACTTGCGCAATGACGTCAGCATGCGGTTGCGGAGGAAAACGTGAGTTTTGGGGGGAATTTTTAGCAGCATGGGCGATAATTAGAGGTATCAATGTTTTTTATTTGTCATCGCTAACACACACTGGGCGATTATTAGAATATGGGCGATAATTAGAATAAATACGGTATATAAAAACGATGAAATAGAATAATACCCATCCATCCATCCATCCATCTTCTTCCGCTTATCCGGGGTCGGGTCGCGGGGGCAGCAGCTTTAGGAGGGACTCCCAGACTTCCCCCTCCCCAGCCACTTCGTCCAGCTCATCCCGGGGGATCCCAAGGCGTTCCCAGGCCAGCTGAGAGACATAGTCTCTCCAGCGCGTCCTGGGTCGTCCCCGGGGTCTCCTACCGGTGGGACATGCCCGGAACACCTCCCCAGGGAGGCGTCCAGGAGGCATTCTGATGAGATGCCCGAGCCACCTCATCTGGCTCCTCTCAACGTGGAGGAGTAGCGACTCTACTCCGAGTCTCTCCCGGATGACCGATCTTCTCACCCCATCTCTAAGGGAGCGCCCTGGCATCCTGCGGAGAAAACTCATTTCGGCCGCTTGTATCCGAGATCTCGTTCTTTCGGTCACGACCCATAGCTCATGACCATAGGTGAGGGTAGGAGCGTATATCAACCGGTAAATTGAGAGCTTTGCCTTTTGGCTCAGCTCTCTCTTCACCACAACGGACCGGTACAGGGTCCGCATTACTGCCGACGCTGCACTGATCCGCCTGTCGATCTCACGCTTCATCCTCCCCTCACTCGTGAACAAGACTCCAAGATACTTGAAGTCCTCCACTTGGGGCATGATCTCATCCCCGATCCGGAGAGGGCATTCCACCCTTTTCCGATCAAGGACCATGGACTCGGATTTGGAGGTGCTGACCCTCATCCCGACCGCTTCACACTCGGCTGCGAACCGTTCCAGCGAGAGCTGGAGATCACGGCCTGAAGAAGCCAACAGCACCACGTCATCTGCAAAAAGCAGAGACGCGATGCTGAGGTCCCCAAACTGGACCCCCTCAACGCCTCGGCTGCGCCTAGAAATTCTGTCCATAAAAATTATGAACAGAATCGGTGACAAAGGGCAGCCTTGGCGGAGTCCAACCCTCACTGGGAACGAATCCGACTTACTGCCGGAAATGCGGACCAGACTCTGGCATCGGTGATACAGGGACTGAACCGCCCTTATCAGTTGGCTCGGCACCCCGTACTCCCGAAGCACCCTCCACAGAACCTCCCGAGGGACACGGTCGAACGCCTTCGCCAAGTCCACAAAACACATGTGGACTGGTTGAGCGAACTCCCATGCACCCTCGAGGATCCTGCCGAGGGTGTAGAGCTGGTCCACTGTTCCACGGCCAGGACGAAAGCAACACTGCTCCTCCTGAATCCGAAGTTCGACCTCCCGACGGACCCTCCTCTCCACCACCCCTGAATAGACCTTACCAGGGAGGCTGAGGAGTGTGATTCCCCTGTAATTGGAACACACCCTCCGGTCCCCCTTCTTAAAGAGGGGAACCACCACCCCAGTCTGCCAATCAGGAGGCACTGTCCCCGTTGTCCACGCAACGTTGTAGAGGCGTGTCAGCCATGACAGCCCCACAACATCCAGAGCCTTTAAGAACTCCGGGCGGATCTCATCCACCCCCGGGGCCTTGCCACCGAGGAGTTTTTTAACTACCTCAGTGACTTTGACCCCAGAGATTGGAGAATCCGCCTCAGAGTCTCCAGGCCCTGCTTTCTCAATGGAAGGCGTGTAGGTGGAATTGAGGAGGTCTTCGAAGTATTCTCCCCACCGATTCACGACGTCCCGAATCGAGGTCAGCAGCACGCCATCCCCACTGTAAACAGTGTTGACGTTGCACTCCTGAGACGCCGGATGGTGAACCAGAATTTCCTCGAAGCCGTCCGAAAGTCATTTTCCATGGCCTCACCAAACTCCTCCCACGCCCGGGTTTTTGCCTCAGCAACCGCCGAAGCCGCGTTCCGCTTGGCCATCTGGTACCTGTCAGCTGCCTCCGGAGTCCCGCAGGCCAAAACGGCCCGATAGGACTCCTTCTTCAGCTTGACGGCATCCCTTACCGCCGGTGTCCACCAGCGGGTTCGGGGATTGCCGCCACGACAGGCACCAACAACCTTACGGCCACAGCTCCGGTCGGCCGCCTCAACAATGGAGGCGCGGAACATGGTCCACTCAGACTCAATGTCCCCCGCCTCCCCCGGGACATGGGAAAAGCTCTGCCGGAGGTGGGAGTTGAAGCTCTTCCTGACAGGAGATTCTGCCAGATGTTCCCAGCAGACCCTCACAGAGCGTTTGGGTCTGCCAGGTCGGACCGGCATCTTTCCCCACCATCGGAGCCAACCCACCACCAGGTGGTGATCAGTTGACAGCTCCGCCCCTCTCTTCACCCGAGTGTCCAAAACATGCGGCCGCAAATCCGACGACACGACTACAAAGTCGATCATCAAACTTCGGCCTAGGGTGTCCTGGTGCCAAGTGCACACATGGACACCCTTATGCTTGAACATGGTGTTCATTATTGAAAATCCGTGTCGAGCACAGAAGTCCAACAATAGAACACCGCTCGGGTTTAGATCGGGGGGGCCGTTCCTCCCAATCACGCCCTTCCAGGTCTCACTGTCATTGCCCACGTGAGCATTGAAGTCACCCAGTAGAACGATGGAGTCCCCAGAATGAGCGCTCTCCAGCACTTCCTCCAGGTACCCCAAGAAGGGTGGGTACTCTGACCTGCCGTTTGGTGCATAGACACAAACAACAGTCAGGACCCGTCCCCCCACCCGAAGGCGGAGGGAGGCTACCCTCTCGTTCACCGGGGTGAACCCCAATGTGCAGGCGCCCAGCCGGGGGGCAATAAGTATACCCACACCTGCTCGACGCCTCTCACCGTGGGCAACTCCAGAGTGGAAGAGAGTCCAGCCCCTCTCGAGAGGGCTTGTACCGGAACCCAAACTGTGCGTGGAGGCTAGTCCGACTATATCTAGTCAGAATTTTTCTGCCTCCTACACCAGCTCGGGCTCCTTTCCAGCCAGAGAGGTGACATTCCATGTCCCAAGAGCCAGCTTCTGCAGCCAGGGATCAGACCGCCATGGTCCCTGCCTTTGGCTGCCGCCCAGCTCACATTGCACCCGACCCCTTCGGCCCCTCCCACAGGTGGTGAGCCCATTGGAAGGGGGACCCACGTTTCCATTTCGGGCTATGCCCGGCCGGGCCCCATGGGCGAAGGCCCGGCCACCAGACGCTCGCCTTCGAGCCCCGCCTCCAAGCCTGGCTCCAGAGGGAGGCCCCGGTGACCCGCGTCCGGGCGAGGGAAAACAAAGTCCATTTGTGTTTTTCGTCATCCGGGGCTTGGGTGAGCCGTGCTTTGTCTGACCCCTCACCTAGGACCCGTTTGCCATGGGTGACCCTACCAGGGGCATGAAGCCCCCGACAACATGGCTCCTAGGATCATAGGGGCACGCAAACCCCTCCACCACGATAAGGTGACGACTCACGGAGGGGATAGAATAATACGACTGGCATAAAAACAAATATAAACCACATGAAAATAAAACTCACCGTTACATTGAATTAGTGGGAGCACTGAGCTTGTTTCTCAGAAACGAGCTGGTCCCATCTTGGCGTAATCGGAGAAAATGACACCCGAAGTGTGCTGCTGTTCACGTTTTTTTCTTTCCAAAAATTACAAAGGTTTGTCTTTTAATGCTTTCCAAACATTTGTTGCTTGGTCTCTATGTGCCGAAGCAGTTGTGAAGGCTTCATTGCCTCCTTAGCTAGCCTGTCGCCACATATTTTGCAAAGTGGGCTTGGCGCGTCAGTCACCTCAGAAATCAGATCAGAAATCAGAAAACCTTTATTGTCATTCTACATAGTACAATGAAATTGGAGACCTCCATCCAGTGCATGAGAGGTAGATAGAAGTAACATAGTCAAGTAAACGAATAAGAGAAAAGTAGATGAATAATCGGAAACTGTAGTGCGGATAAAGTGCGGTAGTCGTGCAGGAGGAAAGTGTCATCAGTGTCGGCTGGAGTTGAGGGCGGCTATGGCTTTGGGAAAGAAACTGTTTTTGAGTCTGTTTGTCCTGGTCTTCATTTGCCTGTAGCGTCTTCCAGAGGGCAACAGGTCAAACAGGGCAGGGCCAGGGTGGGAGCTGTCCGCTGAGATGGCCTTAGCCCTGCTGAGGCAGTGGGTCGCGTAAATGTCCGTAAGGGAGGGGAGAGGGCAGCCAATGATCCTCTGAGCTGCCTTCACCACTCTCTGCAGCTTCTCCCTGTCAGCGGCAGTGGAGCTGCCGAACCATACTACGATGCAGTAGGTCAGTAGACTCTCGATGGAAGAGCGGTAGAAGGTCAGCAACAGGTCGGTGTTGAGGTTGTACCTCCTGAGGACTCTCAGGAAGTGTAACCGCTGCTGAGCCTTCTTGACGATAGTGGTGATGTTCTCTGACCAGGAGATCCGGTCAGAGATGTGGACGCCCAGGTACTTGGTGCTGTGGACCCTCTCCACCTGCTCGCCGTTGATGAAGAGGGGAGCTGGCTCAGGGCTATGCCTTCTGAAGTCTACGATGATCTCGTTAGTCTTCTTGGTGTTCAGAGCGAGATTGTTCTCTGAGCACCAGTCGACCAGCGTCAGGACCTCCTCTCTGTAGGCTACCTCATCGCCCTTGTAGATGAGACCGACCACAGTGGTATTGTCGGTGAACTTGACAATTCGGTTGTGGTTGTGAGCCGGTCTGCAATCGTGAGTGTAGAGGCAGAAGAGGAGGGGGCTCAACACACAGCCCTGTGGGGAGCCGATGCTCAGCGTACGGGTGGAGGAGAGGCGGGAGCCAACTCTCACAGCCTGGAGTCGGTTGGTCAGAAAGTCATTAATCCAGGCACATGTGAGAGAGGGGAGTCCGAGAGTGTCCAGGTTTGTGGTGAGTCTGTCTGGGAGGATGGTGTTGAATGCCGAACTGTAGTCCACAAAGAGCATCCGGACATAGCTCTGCTGCTGCTCCAGGTGGTTCACCGCACAATGGAGGTCTACGGTGATGGTGTCCTCTGTGGATCTGTTGGTCCGGTATGCAAACTGGTGGGGTCAAGGTGTGGGGGAAGACAATCCTTGATGTGCTGAAGAACCAGCCTCTCAAAGCACTTCATGATCACCGGAGTGAAGGCCACTGGTCGGTAATCATTCAGGCTAGAGATGGCCGACTTCTTCGGCACTGGGATGATGGTTGAGGTTTTCAGGCAGGGCGGGACGGTTGCTAGGGCCAGGGAGCGGTTGAAGATCGTGGTGAAGGTGGGGGCGAGCTCCTCAGCGCATGCCCTCAGCACCTTGCCGGGGACCCCATCTGGGCCTGCGGCCTTTCTGGGATTCACTGCAAGGAGCACCTTTCTGACCTTGTGCTCCTGAACAGTGAGTGGAGTGATGTCAGAGCTGGGTGGGGGAGGGGGCAGGGCAGAGACAGGGGAGTGCTGCTGGGATGTTCCAAACCGAGCAAAGAAGCTGTTTAGCTCCTCTGCCAGCTGTGCGCCTTGGTCTTCGACTTGAGCGGCACTGCCCCTGAAGTTGGTGATCTCCTGGATGCCCTGCCACACCTTACGGCCGTTGTTGCTGGACAGGTGGGACTCGATGCGTTGTCTGTGGTCCGCTTTCGCCCGTTTGACTCCTCTCTTCAGCTCAGCTCTGGCAGCGCTGTACAGAGCTCTGTCTCCTGACCTGAAGGCGGTGTCGCGAGCTCTGAGGAGGGAGCGGACCTGGCTGCACATCCAGGGTTTCTGGTTAGGGAAGACCCGGATGGTTTTGGTCACAGTCACATTGCTGGTGCAGAACTGGATGTAGGCCAGAACTGTGTCTGTGTGTGTCCCCAGCTCCTGGTGGTCGAACAGGTCCCAATCTGTCCGTTGAAAACAGTCTTTGAGTTTGTGGAGTGCATCCTCAGGCCAGGAGGTGATGGTCCTTAAGGTGGGTCTGAGTTTGCGTCTGAGGGGGGTGTAGGCAGGGAAGAGCAGGAGGGACAGATGGTCTGATTCCCCGAGGTGGGGAAGGGGGATAGCTTTGTATGCATGTTTGATGCTGGTGTAGACATGGTCCAGGGTGATCTTGCCCCATGAAGCACACTTTACGTGCTGGTGGAAATTCGGCAGTACAGTCTTTAAGTTGGCCTTGTTAAAATCCCCCGCTACAATGTGGAAGCCATCAGGGTGAGCCCGTTGTTGTTCACTCACAGCTCTCAGCAGGAGAGAGAGTGCCGTGCTTACGTCAGCGTCGGGTGGAATGTAAACAGCAATGAAGATAACAACAGCTAGCTCCCTCGGGAGGAAAAAAGGCCGGCACCTGACTGCCATGTACTCGAGGTCCGGACAGCAGTGGCTGCCTATGATGGTCGCATTGTTGCACCAGTTATCGTGCACATACATACAAAGCCCCCCACCCCTGCGTTTACCGGAGTCCAATGTTCTGTCCGCGCGTAGCAGGGAGCGGCTTGCTAGCTGCATGCTAGCATCGGGGATATCCGGGCGTAGCCAGGTTTTGATTATAATAATCACACAACAGTCCCGAACGTAGTGGTTTCCCGTGAGCTGTAGATCCAGGTCATCCATTTTATGCAGCAGGGATCTGGCGTTGGAGAGAAACAGGCTCGGGAGAGGCGGCTTGTGCGGTTGTTTACGTAGCCTTAGCGTTAGGCCAGACCGACGGCCTCGCTTTTGCTTCATCTCTCTTCTTCGCCTGCGTCGCCTCCCAGACCCGACAACGATCCACGGAGACCCTGGCGGTCTCGCAATCTCGTCTGGGATGTTGTGCTTGCGGTGAAAGTCACTTGAAATAGGTATCCGTGATTGGTATCCAATGTCCGTGAGCGAGTGGAAAGTGTACTTGGGATTCCCAGTACAGAGTGTGCCAAAGAGTGAAAATAAAAAAAGATGGGCAAAGAAAAAAGAGCACTGGCGTGGAGAGCCGTAAGCCGCTGCGTCCGTGCGCGCCGCCATCTTGTCTCATCACCTGTGGCAATACATCGTTATTTTAAGGAGGACCCCAGAAATTTTCTTTTAGATACAGCTTTCCTTTACGTAGAAGTCGGAGCCTCTTCTTCTTCCGTCTCCTCATTGGGCTTTTTTTCCCTTTCCGAAGAAGCTTTCTAAACATCTCTGTTTCTTGCTCATTTTTGCTTGCTTCGCTAGCTTGACTGGGGTGACGTCACGTGACCGGGACGAGCGTCTTGACCTGAATTAACCTGTGTCAAGAAACACAGCTGCACCGACGGATGTAATTGGGAGAGAATCGCTAAATTTTTTACATTTTTCACATTTTTCAAAATAAATTCTTACCCGTTTTTACTAGCTTTGCGGGCTCAACTGGGGAAACATGTCACGTGACCGGGACGAGCGTCTTGACCTGAATTAATTGATCGTCGACAAAAATATATATTTATACTTTTTTATGTGCGGCTTGACGGCCCAGTACCAAGTGACCCACGGACCGGTACCGGTCCGCGGCCCGGTGGTTGGGGACCACTGACGTAGAGTACGTACCTCCGCTGCCATTGATAAATAAATAATATTGTTTGTGCAACTCTAACAGCATTAGGACCCTCTCAAATGGAATTGACAGAGACATGCTCATGAGGCACATTTAGAGCTTTCTGAAAAGCCAGGATCATTACAGAGGAGCAACGTGACAACGACGAGACAATGACGAGAGGGAACTTGGCATGTTTAATGGCGAACTCTCCCAACTGTTTAATTAGAATGCAGAAGATGAGGACTTTGATGGGTTTGCGTAATAATATCGATAAACAATGTGAGTACTATACAATACATGATTAAATAGTAGAATAAAATACAATGGAACTGACTGCCTTACTCCTGTGACTTTTTTTTTTCTACCGCAAGTCATTACATGCATGCGTCCTATATCCTATGTGTGGATTAAGTACAGAAAAGCCCCCGGAATTGAGTCTGCGCTTTTTAACCCGAAGCACCTTAACTTAAAATAGCTTTACTTGTACAAGGGAAAAGCAGAAGTATTTTTTGTTGTTGTTTTGAGTGATGGGGCTAAAAAAGGATTAGGGAATGGCCGATGCTTTGGAAGAAATCAAAAATCAGCTGAAAACTCTGGGAACTCTGGAAAAAAAAATCATCAGAGAACTCTGGACACTCTTCAAGAGACTGGGGGGAGACCAGAGATATTAAGAGGAGTATTATGGAAATTGATTGGATTAGAAAACAAGATGCAAGAAATTGCATTTGTCAAAGATGAGAATGCGACTCCTCATTCTGTTGGATCTGTCCGCTGCATTTGACACTGTCCACCACAATATCCTCCTTAACCAACTTCACTCCACTGGATTCTCTGGCATTGCTCTAACCTGGCTTCAGTCCTACCTCTTGAACCGAACCGAGTACGTTTCCCTGGGAGGGAAAAAATCCGAAACACACACTGTCACCTCCGGTGTCCCCCAGGGATCTGTACTCGGTCCTACCCTCTTCACTCTCTACATGCTACCACTAGGCAATATAATCAGGAAGTTTGACATCTCATATCATTGTTATGTGGACGACACCCAGCTATACCTCAAACTCGACCCCCCGCCCTTCACAACCCAGAGTCCTCCATCTCCTTCATCCATCCTCTCCCTGTGTCTGGAAGAGATAAAGGCGTGGATGAATCTCATCTTCCTGCAAGTCAATAGTGACAAAACCCAAGCCATGTTAATTGGCACTCCCCATCAGGTCCATACCTGCCCAATAACTGGCATCTCATTTGCCGGTCACACTATCCCCCTCTCAGCTACTATCACCAACCTGGATGTGAAACTGGACCCTCAACTCAACTTAGTCACACATAAAACACATCTGCAAAACCTCCTTCTTCCACCTCAGGAATATTTCCAAACTCAACCCCACACTTACCCTGACGGATGCTGAGAGACTTGTCCACGCCTTTGTCTCCTCCAGGTTTGACTATTGTAACACACTCCTCATCAGGATCCCTAGCAAGAGCCTCCAGAGGCTTCAGTACAGCCAAAACAGCGCTGCTAGTATCCTGATGAGGGTGCGGAAAAGCGACCACATCACACCCATCCTCCGTTCTCTGCACTGGCTCCCCATCAAATTCCGAACTGATTATAAGATCGCCCTCCTCACTCACCAGTGTATCCTCGGACATGCTCCACCATACCTCAAAGAACTCCTTGCCCCAAAACCTGCCACCCGAAGCCTCCGCTCATCCAATTCACACCTTCTCCACGTCCCGAAAACCAAGTTGCGCACCATGGGCGACCGGGCCTTCTGCCATGCAGCCCCCACACTGTGGAACTCCCTCCCGACCACCTAAGAGCACCCCAATCCACTGACTCTTTCAAATCCAGACTTAAAACTCACCTCTTTACTCTCGCGTTTCCGTAATCCTGTTTTCACATCCTGGTTGTTGTCCAGTTGTTTTATACTCTTCCTCGCTTTGTTTTCTTGTTTTTACTTGCCATGTAGCACTTTGAGATTCCTCCGAATGGAAAGTGCGTTATAAATATAATTTATTATTATTATTATTTTATTATTATAAGAAAGACCAGAAAGACAGAGTAAAAGATCTCAACCAACAATATAAAATTAATGTTGTGATCATCTCTGGGCTCAAGATCTGGCCTGGACAGCAAAATGGGACCAATGGTGAAGATGAGGTAGAAAATCAATCCAGCAAGTGGTGGATTTCCTCACAACAAAACAACAAATGTGGATGTCTGCCGATTTATTCCCAAAATGAAGGCAACTGGAGGTAGGGTGAGTGAAAATCCTGTGGTACTACGGAGATTTATAAATATCAAGCACAAAGTTGCTATAATAAAACAGGGAAAATAATCTAAGAGGCAATCCTCTTGATGTCTACATAAATGAAAATCTCAACAAGCAAATCGCCAACATTGCATGGAGAGCTCACCAACTGAAAAATCAAGAAAAAATACAAAGCACCAGTAATGATCAAAACGATAGATGAATTTGAGAAATACACAAATTAGGACAAATGTGGATACTACTTGGAAGATCAATTTAACAGGATTTAAAAGCCAACTTTGAAAAATACAGGACTATCTTTAGACATTGGACAAACATCTCAACGTCACTGCAATATCGAAAATGTGGATCAAAGAAAATACAGAGTCAACGAGTTTCCACCTCAATCGATATATAAGTTCACAGATGCAGAAGCAACAGAACAGGTGGTGGAGTAGAACTCTACATTGAAGACATTGTTTTTGAAACACTACTTAGTTTGTCAATGGTAATCGAAAACACTTGTGAATGTGTTAGAGTCGATTTTCTTCTATTTTTCTATCTGGAATCATGAAAACAAATGGGACTCGCACCCTATAGAAGTTATGGATTGAAGAAAAAAAAATGCCAGACTGAGGACACACTTGACATGCCCCCTAAAATACAAATTATATTCAGACTAAGACAAAATACTAACCTTGGGCTTAGAAGACTGTTGATATTTCATTCAACTGCAAATAAGCAGGAGCTCCACACTACCAGTGGCTGGTGTCATATACTGAAACAGAAGTCTCTTGTATTATACAATACAGGATGTTGCCTGTGCTGCTGCTGAGTGCAAATTGTGTTACTAAAACTATTCAACACTTGTCAAACACTGATACAGAAAGACAAACAATATTGTAGAATGTTGAATTGCTGAGCGTGTAATACATAATGAGAGGGATTTGCAGTCTTGAGGGTGCACCTCGAGCAGATCTCCTAGTGGCAGGAACAGGCACTTCCCCGACTATCATTAGCTATGGATCTCCTAATATGAGTTTTCAGTGCAATCGACAACGTATCTCCACTCGACATTGATCTTCATGGTTGCAGTTGTGAAGTAAGCTGAAAAGAACAAAGTCTAGCGCCCTTGGAAATGAGGGACTTCCAGCTTCGAAAAGAAAGCTGAGGGCAGAGAGGCCAGATGATGGCAACGCTCCGTCTTGATATGTCTGAACGAAATAAGCAAATGGTCAAGCTACAAGAGGCCAGCATGGGAGATGATGAGCTGAGTGATCGGTTGGTGCAAGTACCGCCTGTTGCTGTGGATGATGCCTTCGTGATTGTGACTCCAACTCTCTTGAAATTGATTAAACTGTCACTGCTGTATTGAAATCAAATTTTAAAAACCTAACCAAATCAACCTGCCATTGCTGTATTAGAAACAAATTGATATCAATTGTTGTGCAAACTTCCAGTTTATTATTGCTGTATTCAAATCACATTCAAACTTCCAGTTTATTTGTGTTGCTGTATCTGTCATGGAGCGGATGGAGCAGAGCGACCAAATCAAAGTCAAAGTCAAAGTCAGCTTTATTGTCAATTTCTCCACATGCCAAAGACACACAAAGAAACCGAAATTTCGTTCCCCCCTATCCCACGGTGACAAGACATGGCTCACAACAGACAAACAAGTAAACAAGTATAACAAAAGCGTGCTTGGACCAGGGTTTATTGGAGAAAACAAAAACAGACTTGGCAAACTGACATGACTTATGATCCGACGGGGCGTGAGGGGCAGACAGGACTTGTATACACGACAGGTAACAAGAGCCAGGTGAGAATTATCAAACTAATCATGGGCACACAGGAGGGGAGGGGTGAGCACACAGACAGAAACCAAGACAGAGACACATAGTAACACGGCTGGGGACAAGACGTGACAGTACCCCCCCCACACACACACACAAGGGACGGCTCCCCTCACGCGTTGAACAGGGGGGGGTGAAGTGCACCAGTCCAAATGGCCTCACCGGCCATGGCAAAGTCCTAACCGCGGCCGGCAGCAACTCTGGGGACATGAACCACAATCGGCGGCGACTCTGGGGACACAACCCGCAATCGGCGGCGAGTCTGGGGACACGAACCGCAATCGGCGGCAACTCTAGGGACACAAACCGCAATCGGCGGCAACTCTGGAACACGAACCGCAATCGACGGCAACTCTAGGGACACGAACCGCAATCAGCGGCAACTCTAGGGACACGAACCGCAAACGGCGGCAACTCTAGGGACACGAACCCCAAAAGGTGGCAACTCTGGAACACGAACCGCAATCGGCTGCAACTCTGGAACACGAACCGCAATCGGCGGCAACTCTAGGGACACGGACCGCAATCGGCGGTATACGAAAAGTCAAATGAGTTTGGAAGTCCGGGCTGCGAACAGCGGCATTC
This sequence comes from Syngnathus floridae, assembly GCF_059516105.1. Taxonomy (NCBI): domain Eukaryota; kingdom Metazoa; phylum Chordata; class Actinopteri; order Syngnathiformes; family Syngnathidae; genus Syngnathus; species Syngnathus floridae. The sequence continues at coordinate 3,007,011 of NC_142430.1, read as the reverse complement.
GGAAGGCGGGGCTGTGCGCAGCTGGATTGAAGTTTGGCGACGGTCGCGGGTCCAGCGACGCTGGGGTGGGGCCCGATGGTGGCCGCGAGTCCTGTTGGCGCCGGGAGGAACTCCGATGGCGGCCGCGGGTCCGGCGTTGCGGGTGCGAAGTCCGATGACGGTCGCGGAGCCGATGGCGCCGGGAGGAACTCTGATGGCGGCCGCAAGTCCGGCGTCGCTGGAAGTCCGATGGCAGCCGATGGCAGCCAATGACGCTGGAACAAGCTCGGACGACGGACGTGGATCGGAGGGTGTCCAAGCGCTGGATTGGAGGGGGTCCAAGCGCTGGTCGCTGTAGTGGTCGGATCATTCTGTCATGGAGCAGATAGAGCAGGGTGACCAAATGCAGCTTGGACCAGGGTTTATTGGAGAAAACAAAAACAGACTCGGCAAACTAACATGACTTAACAAAATACCTAGAGGACTAACTGACAGGGACGTGAAACAAAGGACGTGAAGACATATAAACGACAACAAGAACAACAACAGGACGTGGATCGGAGGGGGTCCAAGCGCTGGATTGGAGGGGGTCCAAGCGCTGGTCGCTGTAGTGGTCGGATCTTCAACCGTTCCCTGGAGCTGTGTGAGGTGCCCTCGTGCTTCAAGAGCTCCACCATCGTTCCAGTGGCCAAGAAGCCCGCCATCACAGGTCTGAATGACTATAGACCTGTTGCACTGACCTCTGTGGTCATGAAATCTTTCGAGAGGTTAGTGCTGAACCACCTGAAGGATGTCACGGCCCCCCTGCTGGACCCCCTCCAGTTTGCCTACCGGGCAAACAGGTCGGTGGATGATGCGGTCAACATGGGACTACACTACATCCTGCAACACCTGGACACCCCAGGAAAGTATGCCAGGATCCTGTTTGTGGACTTCAGCTTGGCGTTCAACACCATCGCTCCTGACATCCTCCAACAGAAGCTCATCCAGCCCGCGGTGCCTGCCTCCACCTGTCAGTGGATCACCAGCTTCCTAACCAACAGGAGACAGCGTGTGAGGCTGGGGAGCATCACATCTGACACCCTGACCACCAATACTGGAGCCCTTCAGGGGTGCGTCCTCTCCCCACTGCTCTTCTCCCTCTACACCAACAATTTCTCCGCAAGTGACTCTTCCGTGAAGCTCCTGAAGTATGCAGACGACACCACTCTCATCGGACTGATACAGAACGGTGATGAGACTGCGTACAGACAGGAGGTGGAGCGGCTGGTCCACTGGTGCAGCCAAAACCACCTGGACCTGAACCCGCTCAAGACCGTGGAGATGACAGTGGACTTCAGGCGAGGTCCTTCACCACTTTCACCCCTTACTATCCGCAGTAATACTATTCTCTCATCAGACACCTTCAAGTTCCTGGGAACCACAATCTCTCGGGACCTGAAATGGACCGGCCACATAGACTCTGTCCGGAAGAAGGCCCAGCAGGGGCTGTACTTCCTGAGACAGCTCAATAAGTTCAACCTGCCGCGGGAGCTGCTGAAGACCTTCTACACTGCCATCATCCAGTCTGTCCTCTGCACCTCCATCACTGTCTGGTTCGGATCGGCCTCCAAACAAGACAAGCACAGACTGCAACGGACAATAAGGACTGCAGAAAAGTTAATTGGAATAGACCTCCCATCTATCCAAGACTTGTACCTGTCCAGGACCAGGAAACGTGCAAGTAACATCTCAACAGACCCTTCGCACCCAGGTTGCAGCCTGTTTGAACTACTCCCCTCCGGACGCCGTTATAGAGCTCTGTACACTAAAACCAGCTGACACACAGACAGCTTCTTCCCCCAGGCTGTCGCTCTGATGAACTCACACCACTCTTAGAGTCTCAGAGTCATTGTCTGTGCAATAACATCCCGCTTTCCACACCTTTTTTGTCTACACTGTTTGCACTATGTGTCCTCTCTGCATCCATTGCAGCCTGGTCATCCTAGAAGAGGGACCCTCCCATCTGTGGTCTCTTCTCAAGGTTTCTCATTTCCCCCAGCTGGAGTTTTGAGTTTTTCCTTGCCCTCTTGGGAGTTTAAGATCAGTTTAAGATCAGGGGATGTTTGAGAATATCTTTCGTTTTTCACATGTCCTGAGTGTTGTTGTTAGTCACCTAAATGTTGAACAGAGGCTGTGATTTACCGAAGTCAAATTCCTTGTATGGCACGCTCAAACATGGCGAATAAAAAAACTCTTGAATCTTGAATCTTGAATCATTCTGTCATGGAGCGGATGGAGCAGGGTGACCAAATGCAGCTTGGACCAGGGTTTATTGGAGAAAACAAAAACAGACTTGGCAAACTGACATGACTTAACAAAATACCTAGAGGACTAACTGACAGGGACGTGAAACAAAGGACGCGAAGACATTTAAACGACAACAAGAACCAAAAGACATCAAGACAACAACAACACACAATGATCCGACGGGGCGTGAGGGGCAGACAGGACTTATATACACGACAGGTAACAAGAGGCAGGTGAGAATAATCAAACTAATCATGGGCACACAGGAGGGGAGGGGCGAGCACACAGACAGAAACCAAGACAGAGACACATAGTAACACGGCTGGGGACAAGAAATGACAGTATTCAAATTATTGCTGTGTTCAAATCATATTCAAACTTCCACTTTGTTATTGCTGTATTCAAATCATATGTCATCCTGGTCAAATTTCAGTTTTCTTTCTTTTCTCTTGATTATGCCAGTATTATAGGTAGTACTGTAGTAATGTATATTCTGTGTCTGGCAGTTAAAACCTTGGTTGTAATCGGGACGGGACTAGATAAGCAGAATTGCTTCAACCTGCTTCCTTTTTCGACAAGTCATGTAAAACAAAATGTGAAATAAAGTTGTAATAACTGTGTTGTACTTGCCGAAAAAAAATCATTGACGTAGATGAGGTAGTAGAAGTATTAGGTAAAAACCTTAAACAGATATACAGTAATCCCTTGCCTATTCGTGCTTCATCTTTCGCAAATGTGCTACTTTACAGGTTTATACATTGACACAAACGCCAGAACAAATTTCATTTCGGTTGTTTATTTTATCGCTGCAGTAGCTATGTATGCTATATTATCAGCAGTGAAATCTGATGATTTATTGTTAAGGGAAAAATTATTGACTGTCCAAATTAGTCAATGTTTCAGTATTTGACTTGAGCATGCTTCCTGAGATCATTTTGTGAACATCTTTCATATTTTATACTAACTGGTATAGGGTGGCTTTTCAATTTCCCCCTTTCATAAATGTTTGGGTTTTGATTAAGAAATATTTGTTAAAGTTGTGCAACGTGATCAGAAGTTCTGATGTGATTTTTAATACAATACTTTATATTTTAGGATTTACAAATGTCACTGCTCCCTGCTGAAACTGAGTCCTCTGTGGAGCCTTCGCTTTCAAGTCCTCAAAAGCCAGTTACTAGTTCCCTGGAAAAAGAGGAAGAGATGGAAGATCGTGTCCTTTATAAACTTGAGACAGCAAATGATGCTCAGAGAAAGTTGAATCAAAATAGGAATTTGTCCATCAGGCAGATCCAAGACTTCCTTGAACCACAGGAGAATGATGACATGGATCAGTATCTTGTTCCATCTGACGTATTGCTGCGTTATGCTTTAATCCTGGATATTGTCAAACCCATCTGCCGGAGGTCGATCTGCTTCACTAAAGGGTAAGTACATTTATAGTTCATTTGATCTCTTGCTCTCTTTTTGCAGGCGTAGAAAGGATTACATCTCATTTTGGTAGACACTAAACAATAAACGTCGTTCACCTCAAATTCAGTGGTGGTTATATTCTCTTGCTAACGCTCAAGTAATTTTTATACATACAAGCACACATTCAACGAAACGCAGATTCTCTCATCCAGACAACTAACCAGTTAAGGGGGCCTGAGCTCCCTATTGTTTTGTATTGGTTTCTTACTCTTTTTATTCTTCTTCTCTCCCTAAAGGATCACATTTTTGACACTCTAAACATGCACAAAAACTTACCAAACTTTGTACACTCACTGGCCATTTTGAAAAATTTGCTATTTTCAAGTTAACATAAACAATGAAAGCAAAATGTCTCTGTAGCACCAACAAGAGTGGAAAATTGAAAACCAATCCTGGTATGTTTTACCTAGACTTACAAAACGTGGCAGGCACGTGGAGCACCCCAAGACATACAAAAAAGTCCATTGCAGTCATAGTCTGAAATGAACAGACCATGGCCAACGTTTTTTTAACGTTGGCCCATTTTTGCACGTTTACAGGGGTCATACTTGCAGATGGTTAACCCAATTGACTTCAAACTGAAAAGACTGGGAAATCAACTGGGGGTAAAAAAAACTTAGTTTTCGAAATAATACCGTAATTTCCAGACTATAAGTCGCTACTTTTTGCACAAGCTTTGAACCCTGCGGCTTGTCGTCTGGTGTGGCGTATCTATGGATTTCTTGTGATTTTTGTGATGACTAATACACTTCAAGATTCAAGAGTTTTTTTTTTTTTTATTCGCCATGTTTGAGCGTGCCAAACAAGGAATTTGACTTCGGTAAATCACAGCCTCTGTTCAACATTTAGGTGACTAACAACAACACTCAGCACATGTGAAGAACGAAAGATATTCTCAAACATCCCCAGATCTTAAACTCCCAAGAGGGCAAGGGAAAACTCAAAACTCCAGCTATGGGAAATGAGAAACCTTGAGAAAAGTCCACAGATGGGAGGGTCCCTCTTCTAGGATGACCAGGCTGCAATGGATGCAGAGAGGACACATAGTACAAACAGTGTAAACAAAAAAGGTGTGGAAAGCAGGATGTTATTGCACAGTAATGACTCTGAGACTCTAAGAGTGGTGTGAGTTCATCAGAGCGACAGCCTGGGGGAAGAAGCTGTCTCTGTGTCTGCTGGTTTTAGTGTACAGAGCTCTATAACGGCGTCCGGAGGGGAGTAGTTCAAACAGGCTGCAACCTGGGTGCGAAGGGTCTGTTGAGATGTTACTTGCACGTTTCCTGGTCCTGGTCAGGTACAAGTCTTGAATAGATGGGAGGTTGATTCCAATTATCTTTTCTGCAGTCCTTATTGTCCGTTGCAGTCTGTGCTTGTCTTGTTTGGAGGCCGATCCGAACCAGACAGTGATGGAGGTGCAGAGGACAGACTGGATGATGGCAGTGTAGAAGGTCTTCAGCAGCTCCCGCGGCAGGTTGAACTTCTTGAGCTGTCTCAGGAAGTACAGCCTCTGCTGGGCCTTCTTCCGGACAGAGTCTATGTGGCCGGTCCATTTCAGGTCCCGAGAGATTGTGGTTCTCAGGAACTTGAAGGTGTCTGATGAGAGAATAGTATTACTGCGGATAGTGAGGGGTGAAAGTGGTGAAGGGCCTCGCCTGAAGTCCACTGTCATCTCCACGGTCTTGAGCGGGTTCAGGTCCAGGTGGTTTTGGCTGCACCAGTGGACCAGCCGCTCCACCTCCTGTCTGTATGCAGTCTCATCACCGTTCTGGATCAGTCCGATGAGAGTGGTGTCGTCTGCATACTTCAGGAGCTTCACAGAAGAGTCACTTGCGGAGAAATCGTTGGTGTAGAGGGAGAAGAGCAGTGGGGAGAGGACGCACCCCTGAGGGGCTCCAGTGTTGGTAGTCAGAGTGTCAGATGTGATGCTCCCCAGCCTCACACGCTGTCTCCTGTTGGTCAGGAAGCTGGTGATCCACTGACAGGTGGAGGCAGGCACCGCGAGCTGGATGAGCTTCTGTTGGAGGATGTCAGGAGCGATGGTGTTGAACGCCGAGCTGAAGTCCACAAACAGGATCCTGGCGTACTTTCCCGGGGTGTCCAGGTGTTGCAGGATGTAGTGCAGACCCATGTTGACCGCATCATCCACCGACCTGTTTGCCCGGTAGGCAAACTGGAGGGGGTCCAGCAGGGGGCCCGTGACATCCTTCAGGTGGTTCAGCACTAACCTCTCGAAAGATTTCATGACCACAGATGTCAGTGCAACAGGTCTATAGTCATTCAGACCTGTGATGGCGGGCTTCTTGGCCACTGGAACGATGGTGGAGCTCTTGAAGCACGCGGGCACCTCACACAGCTCCAGGGAACGATTGAAGATCCGTGCAAAGGTGGGCGCCAGCTGCTCAGCGCAAACTTTCAAGCAGGAAGGTGACACGCCGTCTGGGCCCGGTGCCTTCCTGATCTTTTGTCTTCGGAACATCTGGCGCACTTCCTCCTCGCGAATCTGGAGTGCGGGCGCGGCCTCTGCAAGAGAGAGAGTCGGTGACCACGGTGATGGAGGTGTGGACAGAGCAGTTGTGGGGGGAGGTGAGTATGTGGATTGTGCTGCAGGAAGTCCCGTTGTGTGGGAGGACCGATCAAACCTGCAGTAGAACCTGTTTAGCTGGTTAGCGAGCCTTGGGCTCTCCACAGGACGGGGGGTTCGTTTCTTGAAGCCCGTGATGCTCTGCAGGCCTTTCCACACTGTTGAGGGATCAGGATTGGCAGAGAGGTGTCTCTCCAGGCTCTCCCCGTAACACCTCCTGGCTTTCCTGACCTCTCGGTTCAGTGTGTTTCTGGTCTGCTTGAACAGGTCCCGGTCGCCGCTCCTGTAGGCCTCCTCCTTGACTTTGCGCAGCCTCCTAAGGTTCGGTGTAAACCAAGGTTTGTCGTTGTTGTACGTGCAGAAGGTCTTAGTCTGCACACACAGATCCTCACAAAAACTGATGTATGATGTGACAGTGTCAGTGAGTTCATGCAAGTCTGAATCTGCAGCTTCGAAAACTCTCCAATCGGTGCAGTCAAAGCAGGCTTGGAGGTTCTGCCTTGACTCCACTGTCCACTTCCTGACAGTCCCTACCACAGGCTTAGAAGTTTTTAGTTTCTGTCTGTAGGCAGGGATCAGATGAACTAGACAGTGGTCCGAGAGTCCTAAAGCTGCACGAGCCACAGTGTGGTATGCATCCTTAATTACGGTGTAGCAGTGGTCCAGTGTCTGTGCCCCTCTGGTGGGACACGTTATGTGCTGTCTGTATCTGGGGAGTTCGTGTGCGAGGTTCGCCCTGTTAAGATCACCCAGAACAATGATTAGTGAATTCGGTAGAAGTTTCTCCATGTCTGTCACCTGGTCAGCCAGCATCTGCGTGGCTTCACTCGCACGTGCGTGTGGTGGGATGTAAACAGCCGCCATGACGATCGAGGAGAACTCCCGTGGTGAATAGAACGGCCGGCAGTTTATGAAAAGTGTTTCTAGGAGAGGGCTGCAAAACTCTTTCAACACCATGACATCGGTACACCAACGTTCATTAATGTAGAAACAGAGACCACCTCCCTTTGATTTTCCGGAGAGCTCCGCGCTGCGATCTGCACGCGTTAGCCGAAACCCAGCTAACTCCATGGCGTGGTGGGGGGTTCGTTCGCTAAGCCACGTTTCAACAAAACACAGCGCGGCGGATCTGCTGAAGTCCGTGTTCCTTGAAGTGAGGAGCAGCAGTTCGTCCATCTTGTTCGCCAGGGAGCGGACATTCGCCAGATGAATTGACGGTAGGGCAGAACGGAACCCTCTCTGCCTCAGCTTTACGAGGGCTCCGGCTCGTTTTCCGCGTCGCCGCCGTCGCGCTAGCTTGTATAGCACCGCCGCTCCGGCTAAAATCTCCGACAAACAGTCTGAATCAGAGAAAACAGGAGAGAAAATACCAGAAGAAGACTGACCGATGTTTAACAGTGCTTCTCTAGTAAAAGTGATCCGGGATGGACAGCAGAAGACGCAGAAAACACACAAAATAAGACAAAGAAACAGAGAGCGACTCACCGTGGCAGCCATCCGCGGCGCCATCAGATGACGTTAAACACTCATAAAAAGGCTGTGGGACCGCTGTTGTGCGGCACCGCTTTGCTGGGCGGAGGGAAATGTGCCACGATCACTGGGGAGAAGAGTGATGTGTTGATCACATGTCCATCCCTCAGGCAAATGGTGCCGTACAATTGACACAAAGAAGAAACAGAACAAGATCAAGACGGACATTACTGAAGAAAGGAAGCTTTTATACACAAATCGTCATTATGAGGGACAAAAGAAATGCATATAATGCCACTTTTAAATTTAAAATCTATTCGGCAATATTCCGGCTTTGGAGGTAGATTTGGCTGTTATCGAAGGAACGAGAGCTGCCCATGCACTGTCGAGGAAAAAAGCACTGTCGTGCAGGATTTGGGATTGCGGCCGGCAATGAGCAGTAAGCACAAGGCATGCCTCTGAGCAATGTGTGGATGCCCTCGCGCTGGGCTACCGGGGTGCGTCAGCCGGTCAGCACCGCAAGAGCAAAGCAGACCCGTGACACATTTACACTTTAAAAATAAAATTATAAAAGGCTGGGCTGCGGAGTCGCGTCAGTCGGCCAGCACACAAGAGCAGAGAAGGGCCGTGACACTTTAATTTTTTTTTTTAAAAGTGTTTAAAATACAATTTAAAAGTACAATACAGTGTATAAAAATTATAAAAGTCTTGTGCGGATGCGCTCGCGCTGCGCCGCGGGGGCGTGTCAGTCCGCCAGCACACAAGTTCAGAGAGGAGCCGTGACACTTTAAAAAAATTAAAAACGTGTTTAAAATACAATATCGTATTTAAAAGTACAAAAGAGTGTATAAAAATCAAATTATAAAAGTCTTGTGCGAATGCACTCGCGCTGTGCCGCGGGGGCACATCAGTCGGCCAGCACGCAAGAACAGAGAGGAGCCGTGACACTTTAAAATGTTTTAAAAAGTGTTTAAAATACAATAACATATTTAAAAGTACAATACAGTGTATTGAAATAAAATTATAAAAGTCTTGTGCGGATGCGCTCGCGCTGGGCCGCGGGGGCATGTCAGTCGGCCAGCACACAAGTGCAGAGAGGAGCCGTGACACTTTATAATGTTTTAAAACGTGTTTAAAATTCAATAACGTATTTAAAAGTACAATAGGGTGTATAAAAATGAAAAATAAAAGTCTTATGTGGATGCACTCGTGCTGGGCCTCAGGGGTGCGTCAGTCGGCCAGCACGCAAGAGCAGAGAGGAGCCAAACACGTTTACACAAAAAAGGTTAATAAAAGTCTTGTGTGGATATTGTAACAATATATTTACTCATATTCATTTTCTGTGTTTAAAAATACAAAAAGTGTTTAAAAAACAATAAAGTGCATCCAACCACAAATGAAGGTTCAGAAAAGTCTTTTGCGGATATTGTATATATTTACTCTTATTTATTTTCTTTATTTTCCTATTTATTTCAATAAAGAATATTTTTCAAAATCATTTTGACTTTAAAATGTTTACTAAAGTTTTTAAGAAAAAACATTTAAAAGTACAGTATACAGTGTTTAAAAATACAATAAAGGTTCATAAAAGTCTTTTATGGCTATTACAATTGATTTTCTGTACATCGCGGATTTTCACCTATCGCGGGTGGTCTTGGAACCCTTTATCTGCGATAAACGAGGGATTACTCTATTTGTGCATCACTGTATCCTGCATCAGAATACTCGTCAGATGACGGTAATTCATTCAACCTATGGCACAAAGCACACTCTACGTATATGACCAACCCAGTGGCTTGCAATGCCGACTTCCGTGTCTGTCGCGTCCTCACAGCCATCTCCTCTAAATTCGCTCCATCGTTTTTGCTCTACCGCTATCACAAAGAGCAATAATTTGCTCAATTGTAAGCTATAGGAAAGCCGATTGCTTCCGTTTCGCCATTTTCTCTCACTCTCAGACTTCTTCCTCCGTAACTCTAGAACTACCTTATCTTTCGCACCAAAAGGCGCACTGGATTATAAGGTGCACCCACATTGAATTTTTTATTTCAGAAATTATTTCATATAAAGGGCGCACCGGATTAAAAGACGCATAAAATGGAAGCTATACTGCAACAAACTGAGGTTGACTAGGGTTGCGTGATGCATCCACTAGCCAATAACCAATGAGCCCTCTGTAAACAATCGCGTTTCTCAAACTATCTCCTATAAAATGATCGGAACTGACTAAAGTTCGATCTAACACATTGGTACTGCTTACCTATGTTTGCCCTCCATATCGATCCGTAAATTTACTCGAAACATTAACAGATCAGCCTATTTTGAAATGAAATAGCCTCGTGCGTAAAGCAGCTATCATTATTGCATTAGCCACCCGCAAACTCAAGATTGTCTGGACAAGTCTTTCCCCTGAGTCGACCTTCATTTCCCATAATTAAGCCTTTTGGAGCAGGTTGATTCTTCTTGCTATGCTTTTGTCCTTGCCAAACAAACGTAATAGATGGTACAATGTTCCTATGTGTTTGTCTTTTCTTGCATCTCTCCTGTTCTAAGGTGCTCCAAGTCTCATGAAAACCTTGTCGTGACGCCAGCTGTATCTTCCTTGGACGAGTGCCGTTTTACACCCTGACACAATGTGTACTCTGGTAGCCCTTACCCGACAAAGCTTGCACAATGGGTTCTCCCACATAGCTTCAACATACTTTCAGCTTGTGCGACAGACAAGTCAGCTGCCCACTAATGTCCAGATCTCGTGAGGATGGCTACATGTCTGACTTGTTCGTCCCGTATATCATTGTGCCTCAGCAATTTGCTACTTTCAGTTCTTCCACCATGGATGACAGAGGAAGTTAGAGCTGCCCTGATCTTATATACAGAAGCTCTGAGAGATTCCCAACCATTTACAGAGGTACATGTTGATCTTCGATTTGTTTTACGCCTGTCATGGGGACGTCATGGCAACTTCATACGTTGTCAATAGCCACTGGTTTTGGCAACAATCCGTGCTGATAAAGCCATGCTCCATTAGAGCCCTGACTTTCCAATCATCCTCAGCCATTCTTCTGTGCTTTTCTGTACTGGTAATGCTGTACCTCTTGATAAGTGAATTATCAAACCACTTTGCAAGGTGCTTGATTTGATTCAAGATTCAATAATTTTTATTCGCCATGTTTGAGCGTGCCAAACAAGAAATTTGACTTCGGTACCTCACAGCCTCTGTTCAACATTTAGGTGTCTAACAACACTCAGGACGTGTGAAAAATGACAAATATTCTCAAACATCCCCTTGAGAAGAGACCACAGATGGGAGGATCCCTCTTCCAGGATGACCAGGCTGCAATGGATGCAGAGAGGACACAGTACAAATAATGTAGACAATTCAAAAAAGGTGTGAAGAGCAGGATGTTATTGCACAGCAATGACTCTGAGACTATAAGAGTGGTGTGAGTTCATCAGAGCGACAACCTGGGGGAAGAAGCTGTCTCTGTGCCTTCTGGTTTTGGCGTACAGAGCTCTATAACGCCGTCCGGAAGCGAGTAGTTCGAACAGACTGCAACCTGGGTGAGAAGGGTCTTTAGAGATGTTACTTGCATGTTTCCTGGTCCTGGACAGGTACAAGTCTTGGGTAGATGGGAGGTTGATTCCAATGATGTTGATCTATCAATCACTTCTCCAACTGTCCAAAGTAATGGACAGTATGGCAGAGGGATGAAGAAGAGAGTGCAGGGAGCATGTAGTGGGTGGACAAAGGTGGCAGGAGTGATTTGTGAATGAAGAATATCTGCAAGACTGAAGGGGAAAGTCTACAAGGCAGTACTGTGAACAGCTATGTTGTATGGCTTAGAGACGGTGGCACTAACAACGGGCAGGCAAAGCGCCTCAACCAAGGGAGGAGTAAGTCCCTCTGCTGCATGTCTTCAAGTAATTAGCACGGGTGGGTCCAGCAACTCCCATGGGTCAAGTGCGCTCACAACTCGCTCCCCAGCTCTGCCACGGGTCTCTCGCCATTCCACTGTGTCTTCGGATACGGGCCACCTCTCTTTAAGGAAAAGTAGTGGAGCGCCGTCTGTCCATCTGCGCTGGTGTGCATGCTCCGCTGCCACCGGGCTTGGGCCGGGCCCGGGCCTCCCTCCTTCGTTCTGTTTCCAGCTATATCCGCCAGGCTAGCAAGCACTGGACGCCGGCCCCAACGTACCGGGTCGGACAACAGGTGTGGCTCTCGGCACACGACCTGCCTCTACAGGTCGAATCCCGCAAACTGGCGCCCCACTATGTGGGACCCTTCCCCGTCAGGAAGGTAATAGGCCCCGTGGCCGTACGACGCCGTCTCCTGACATCATTGTAAGTTCACCCCACGTTCCATGTCTCACGAGTGAGGCCGGTTCACAGGAGCCCCCTGATCCCTGCGGCCGCTCTGACGCCTCCTCGGCTCATCCATGGGGACCAGGCATACGCAGGCCACGCCCTGCTCCAGTCCCGAAGCTGCGGCAGGAGCCTTCAGTACCTTGTGGATTGGGAGGGCTACGACGACTCAGCCCGCTCCTGGCTCCTAGGTAGATCTTGGATTAGGCATCATCGCTCATCGCTGACTTTCGTCGCCGGCACCCGGAACAGCCCACTCGTCGGCGAGGAGCTCGAGGGGGTCAGGGAAGAACGCGGCGCCCAACCATGCACCACGCCTACCCGCTAATCAACCGGTAACTTCCACCTGTCATGCGCTTCTTCTTCTGTCCTATGACTTCAGACTTGCAGCGCTGTTGAGGCGAGCCAGGTCAACGTGTCGTCGTCCAGATCAATCAGGCCTTGTTTGCCATTCAGTGGCCGGTGTTTGGGGCAACTACTGATGATGTGCTCTACTGTCTGGACTGGGTCCCCACACTCGCAGGAGGCAATATCTTTGAGTCCCCACCTCTTCATTGCAGCTCCATAGCATCCAATGCCTGTCCTCAGGCGGTTGAGGGTTGTCCACCGTTTCCGGGGCAAGTCCTGGCCAGAGACGTCTATGGTGTCATTGATGTAGTGGTGCAGCCTAGATGGTTCTGCTGACTTCCACTGTTCTCTCCATTTGGTCTTGACCCAGGTTGCCTTGAAAGTGTCAGTTGATGTTGTGCTGAGCAGCTCATGGGCTTGGATGGCAAAGGTGTGTCGTGACTCTCGGCGCACGCGTCGTGGTGTCTCTGTGATGATCTTATGCAGGAGGTGGGATTCACTGGTCTGTGCCTTTCGGGAGAAGGCCAGCGTGGCTGCTTCTCGTCTGATGTTAGCCGGGGCGATGCCTGCGAGAACGGGCAGTTGGTTTACTGGGGTGGCTCGCAGGCACCCCAAGACGCAGGGCGCTGTTAAGGGCGACGTCCAACTTCTTGACATGGGGGCTACGGCACCTGGCCAGGGCACAGTACTCACCAGCTGAGAACACAAGGGCCAGCGTGGAAATGTGCAGTGTCTTTGTCGTGGCTCCCCACGGCAAAGTGGCGTATAAGGGCGGCACGGGCACTTGTCTTCGCCGTGGCACTGTCCAGGTGTTGTTTGAATGTTAGTGTTCTGTCAAGCTTCACACCGAGGTACGTGGAAACCGGGTGATGCTGTCCGGGTATTATCCACCATGACGTTCAGCTCACGAGCTGCATCCTTGTTGTTGAGGTGGAACATTGAAGATGTTGTCTTGTCCATGCTGAGCTTGAGATGCCAGTTCCTCATGTATGAGGACAGGATATTCATGTCCTCGGAGAGGCCCTGTTCTGCTGCTTCCCAGGATGGCTTACTAAGTAGGATGGCCAGGTCATCTGCATAGCCATACTTCTTTGACTGGGTTGCAGGCAGAGCATGAATATAGATGTTGAACAGCATTGGTGCCAGCACTGAGCCCTGTGGGACACCGTTCTTGAGTTTCCTCACCCTGCTGCATTATCTATTGCTGGTGTGTCGCCGGAAGCTGCGGTTTCTTAGCATCTCCATGATGAAGTTCACCATATGCTTTTCTGGGATAGTTTCCAGGAGTTTCATATGCAGCCCACGCATCCAGACAGTGTCGTATGCAGCTGTGAGGTCCAAGAAGACAGTGCCAGCCTTCTCCCCTGCTTGGAAGCTGTCTTCTATGTCTTGGCACAGAAGGGTCACCTGGTTCGCCGTGGATCTATCGCTTCGGAAGCCAGCCTGTTCTCTCGGCAACTGGGGGTCAATCACTGGGTGGATGGAGGAGACGTTCCAGGAGCTTGTATGGAACACAGAGCAGTGAGATGGGTTGGTATCCTTTGGGGTCATCATTAGGCTTGTTTAGTTTCGGCAGCGCAATCACCTTGGCACGGCGCCAGATCTTTGGTAGCTTCACGCACCAGAGATACATTGAGAGGAAGGAGCACAGCCAGTCGGTTGCTTTCTTGCCTTGATGTTTTATGTATTCCGGGTGGATGCCGTCGATGCCTGGTGCCTTACCAGTTTTCAGCCGTTAGATGGCCAGCCCGATTTCTTGTGTTGTGAAGTCGTGGGGTAGGTTGAAATCACAGCCTGGTGCCCTGTGCAGCTCATGGACCCTCGCCGATGTTCTTCTGGTGAAATCCTTGTCTGTGTTGGGGAAGCGGCCATTGCTCAGCAGTAGTGACGCGATGAAGTTTGCAGAGATGGGACATTGTGCTGGGGTTGTCGACCTGCCCATCAGCTTGTTCATGGTCTGCCACGCCCGACGGCTAGAGTGTGTGAAGTTAATTGATTCCACTGTCTCTGTCCATCTTTGCCTGCGTTTCTCATTTAGTCTGTAGATTAGGTTGTTCACAGCTATGTCCCTGTCTTCACTAGTTTGTGATTCTGTGTGGGCACCAAGTAGCTCTTCACATTTGTCATCCCAGCAGGGAACATGGCTTTGCATATGTTCCTCTTGGCGACGGCCAGCAACATCTTGCAGTATGAGTCGTAGGCAATGTCCAAGTTGGTGGGGCATGGGTGTGGGAGACCAGCAGCTGCCTTGTTCACTTGCTGTGGAAAGCCCACCCAGTTTGCCTTCCGGAAGTTCCACCTCTTCACGTCTTTCCCTTCCACAGGCTGGGCCAGAGATGGGATGGTTATAAGCGATGGTCGATGATGTGAACGGGGGAATCTGTCCAGGATACGTCTTTCTGGTATCGGTTCGTTGTCGCGGCATTTTGCAAAGGCCAGGTCCGAGTTAGTGGTGCTGTTCCAGCGTGCGTAGTAGAAAATGTGTAGCTCCTTTGAGTCGTACAGGAGTGTTGCCTCCGCGGCCGAGGCCCATTCTGCCAGGAATTCACCATCAGCATTGGAGCTGCTGTAGCCCCAATCTCTGTGCTGGCTGTTGAAATCACCAGCGTACATGGCGGGGGCTGGGACATCTGGCAGAGATGTTGGAGTGAACCTGTTCAAGGGCAGCTTGTAGATGTTGACGATGGCAGTGTCTTGCACTTTAGATGCAGTCCAATCCACCTCTGTATCTTTTGCGGACTGTGCTATGGCTGACCAAGCCATGCCGTTATGAACAAATGTCGCTATGCCGTAATGTTTGTCGGCGGTGTGACCAGCCAGAATGTACCCAGGAAGCTTCAAGAGGTTCTGGTTTTCGATGTGGGTCTCCTGCAGTTGAACTGTAGTCACCTTGTTTTTAATGGCGATCTGTTCGATGACGTTGAGTTTGGCGGTGGTAAGGCCTTCAACGTTGAGCTGCAGTAACGCTAAACCAGCTAGGCTTTGTGCGATTTGCAGACGTGGCAAAGACATTAGTTTCGCGTTTGTAGGCTTATCAAGCCTGTTAGCTACTCGTAGGGGAGGCCGCGTTGAGGCTGTCTTTTTCGCCACGCTCCGCCAATCAGCTCAATCACCCACACCTGCCAGCTGCTCGTTAGACACCCTACTTAAACACCGCAATCTCGTCAACCCGCTTTCAGTCTGTCCCGTGATGCCACCCGTTAGCTCACTGCGCTCTGTTCGACTGACTCCCGTTGCTGACCTGTTCCATCCTCTGACCCGTCTCATCCTGCCAGCCGCCCGTCCTGACCACCTGCCCGTTATTGACTCTCTGCCTGCCTCTGACCACGATCGCCGCAAGCGCCCCACCCTGCTGCGCGTTCCACCCTGCTTCACGCCCCGCCCTGCTGTGCACCCCGCCCTGCTGCGCGCTTGTGTAGCTGCTCTCTCCATCAGGTCAGCTCCTGGCCTCCGGATTCTCAGCGTGTCATGGAGCACGTTCCTCCAGTGTGCAGCCCATGTAATAGTTAAAAATTACTAGGGTTATAGTTTTATCAATAAAGATGTACATTGATGTGCTAAACATGTTTTATGCAAATTATTTGAATTTAATAGTTGCTTTTAAAAATTACATTGAAAGATCAAAACCTTTGACACACTGCCCTGCTAAAACACACCAGGATATACGTAATTACTGTATATTCACGTTCAAAAACGCACCTTAATAAAAGGCGCAGTCTCAGTTGTGTGCCGTGACTGTGTTTAACACACACATAGGGTGCAACGGATCATAGGGCACGGGTTTTATATATACAATCCATGCCCACACTTACCCCTTTAATGTTCTCATGGCGCTCTCAACTACGTCCGCCTTACAACAACGCACACACACGCACGCACGCACGCACACACACACACACACACACACACACACACACACACACACACACACACACACACATAGGGTGCACTGCAAATCCATGCCCACACTCCTCCCTTTAACGTTCTCATGGCAACAACAACACACACACACAAGCATACACGTGTGCGTATTCAAAAATGAAGCGGGAGCAAAATTGAGTTTGGTATTCGCATTTTTATTACCGGTAATGGTCATCAATTAAACCCATCAAAGTCCTCATCCTCTGTTTCCGAATTGAACAGCAGCGCTAAATCTCCAACAGACATGCCAGGTTCACTTTCTTCACTGTCAGAGCCACTTTCCGTGCCGTGTGGCTCCTCGGATATGATGCCGGCTATTACGAAAGCTCGAACAACAGTGCCAGCAGACATGTTAGCCCAACGCCGCTTGCAGCTTTACTTTGAACGGCTGGTTCACACCGATGTCCAGCGGTTGGAGTTCCTTTGTCGTGCCTCCCGGAATGACAGCAAGCTCGGCATTCATTTGCTTCACTTGTTTTTTCACATCGGCTGTGAGATGGGCACGCATAGAGTCACAGATCAACAGCGATGGTGATGCATGGACAAAACCACCTGGTCTCCTTCAATATGTTTGTGTGTATATGTATAGATAATAATGAGACATGGGACGACAGCGTGGCGTAACACAACACAGCAGTGCCCCTGGGGCCTACCATTGTATGCGGGGGCGGGGGCTTTTCCACTCCCTCTAACATCTCCCCTTTTATAGATGCTTCCTTATACATTGCTTCAAGCTCCCACAAAAAATATAAGAAACAAAACTGTGGTGCAGACCAAATTCAAATTCATTCGTACTGCAAATCCACGCCCACAATTCTCCCTTTAACGTTCTCATGGCAGTCTTTAATATGTCCACCTTACAACAACAACACACATAGGGACCACTGCATGATAGGGCTCGCCGCACATTTTGAAGCAAATCTAAGACTTTTGTCCACGCCTAATAAACATGAAAATACGGTATTATAAAATAAAAGCTGCACTTAGGAACTTTTCAAATTTATCTTATAATCTGAAATCAAAATGTTTGCAGTCTACAACAAAATCGAAGGAATTAACCCTGCTATTCAAATATTCTTGGAGCAGACCGTATATACTACAGTCATGCCCGAAATTATTCGTACTCAACGGGTATGAAGAATGTTGGGCTTGACTGTTGGGTATGAATAATTTCAGGCATGACTGTACACAGTGATCCCGCACCACTAGATGCTTCACCTATTGCAGATTCGTTATTTTGCGGGTTTATATGTGACGGGGGAACGACATTTGAATACACGCTGATAACGCGGGGCGTGCCTCTGAGCAATGTTACTGTGGACAAGTGCGTGGCTGGCTGCCACGCACAAAAGTAAAAAGCACGACGTGCAAGAGTCGGGACAGCAGCAATGAGCGCTGATCATGTGGGTCGTGGCTGGCTGCTGCACACAAAGGAAAAAAGGACCAGCATGCAGTAGGCAGGACAGGCAATGAGCACTGATAGCGCGGGGTATGCCTCTGTGTGTCACTGGGGAGGTGACTGATGAGAAGCGCAGGAGGCCTTGCATGAGGGAACAGCACCAACCAGTGCAGGAGGAGTCGGGACATGTGACAATATTACCGTATTGGCCCGAATATAAAACAGTGGTTTTTGCATTGAAATAAGACTGGAAAATTGGGGGTCGTCTTACATTCAGGGTCTAGACATCAGGTCTAGACATTCTTTCACAATGCTAGATGGCGCCAGATTAAAGCGAATGCTGAACTTAACTCCCTAGGCCAACGCGAACCCCTGTCACGAAGAACAAAAATAAAAATAGCGAGAACACTAAGAAGAAAAATAAAAAATAGCAGTAAGAAAGAAAAGGGAAGAAAATAAGAGAAGAGATAACACAAAATGGAGAAACATAGTGACAATCAGGAGTAAAGTAGATCGAAGATCGGCCAGGTGAGAAGTTATGCAAACTTCAAGATGATGGTGATAAATGAGGCAGAGTCTTCAAACAATTGCAAAGCGGCTGTAAAATATGGTGTTACATAGTGTAATGGACGGAGATGGAGAGCTCAAAAAGATCACAGAATAAATGCTCACAATCAGAGAAAAGCTCTCCGTGGTCTTTAGAGCGGCCGCTTTCAAGAGCTTGACAGGAGGGTGTGCGCGTACGTGGACGAGAAACGAAAGGACGGGATGCCCATCAGCAAAGCTGTCATCAGCTCAAGGCCGTGGAAATAGCCAAAGAGCTAAACATACCCACCGCTGACTTCAAAGCAAGCCTCGGCTGGTGTACAAGAATGATGCGGCGTAACGGACTAATGATGCGGCGTAACAGACTAACGCTGCAACGCAGAACAAGTCTAGCCCTCTGACTCTGCAGAGAATCTGTTGTCTTGTCAGCGCTATGTGATCAACTTAAGGAAAAAACACTCTTACCCACTAGATCAGATTGGCAATGCTGATCAGACACCTGTGTTTTTTGACATCCCAACACATGTCACTCTACACAAGAAAGGGGAGAACTCTCTTATTATAAAATCCACTGGAAATGAGAAGAGCCACGTTACCGTCATGTTAGCCTGTCTCGCAGACGGAACCAAACTCCCTCTGTATGGGGTTTTAAAACGTAACAGTACCTAAGGAGGCAATGCCAGCTGGCATTATTGTACATGCCCAGGAAAAGGGCTGGGTGGGGACCGAGCTTGTACTGGACTGGCTCAAGGTTGTGTGGGGCAGACGGCGTGGGGGACTCAGAAAAATGAGGAACATGCTGATTTTGGATGCATTTCGTGGGCACTTTTCTGATCCAGTCAAAAAACAAGTGAAGGCGATGAACGGCGACTTAGTGATCATTCCGGGTGGAATGACAAGTCAGCTGCAGGTATTGGATGTTGTGGTCAACAAACCACTTAAAGACAATCTGCGAAAGAAACACACAGAGTGGCTCCTGTCTAGTGATCACGCACTCACACCGACAGGAAAGATTCAGAAGCCTCCGGTACGTTTGCTCTGTGTGGATCTTCCACTCGTGGAATGCAGTTTCCCCAGAGAGCATCATCCACGGGTTTAAAAAATGTTGCTTATCAAATGCCCTGGACGGCAATGAGGATGACGTGCTATGGGAGGAGCCAGAGGATGGGAGTGAGGACAGTGACACTGAGTACAGCGAGGCAGAGGATGTTTGTGAGGAGTAATGTTCTGACATGACAGATCTCAGCTACTCTCAAGTTTAAACCAGTTTGCATTATTTTATTGCAATGTTTTTCCTTATTCAGATTTGTTTCAAGACTACAGTTACAGTTAGACTTCACTTTGATGGTTAATGCGGTTATTGCAATTTTGTTGTTTTATCACACTTCAAAAAATATTTTTTCAAACTTGAGTCTTGAAAAAGAGGGGGTCATCTTATAATCAGGGTCGTCTTATATTTGGGCCAATACGGTATGTGTTTGTTCTTTTTACTGTAAAACATATGCACAGAACAGTGGGAATGGTTATTAAGGGAATGGGAAAAGTTTATGCAGCGTAAAAGTATAAGGGATGGTTTACAAAGCCGTAAAATTTTGTATAGGACCACAATGCAACAGGAAATTCATGCCCAACCATGACTTACTACTTTGTTTTCGCTGTGCATGATGTCCCCCGGGTTGGTGTTGTGTGTTAATCCTGAAGGTGGACATTTTGCATCGCTTGACAAGGTAAACCACACTTCAAATTGATTTACAATACATTAATGCCCTCTAGCGGCCAACAAGAAACACTACATGTTGTAAATTTCAGTACAAAAGTTTATAACTACATACATAAATACATATACCGTTTCTATTTCGTGGATATTTATTGATTGTGGGTGGTTCTGGAACGCATCTCCCGTGACAAACAAGTGATCACTGTATTTATTATATTACCGTGCTTTCCGCACTATAAGACGCACCTAAAAGCCTCCAATTTTCTCAAAAGCCGACTGCGCCTTATAATCAGATGTGCCTTATGTATGGACCAATATTGAGCCACTACAGCAGACGTATCCAAAGTCCGGCCTGTGGGCCAAATGTATATCTTATATATGGACAAAGTTTTGAAATGGGCAATTCGTTGAAGGTGCGCCTTATAATCCGGTGCGCCTTATATATGGACAAAGTTTTAAAATGGGCCATTCATTGAAGGTGCGCCTTATAATCAAGTGCGCTTTATAGTGCGGAAAATACGGTAGTCTGAACCGGAGTTGCCAAATCTCTTTTCTCCCGCCTTGTTTATGGTGTGTTTAGTGGGGGTTTATTTTGAGAAAACCTGGCATCCTTGAATGAACGTGAACTGTCATTCAAAATCGTCCATTGGCTCCAAAATGTGTGCATTCACAAAAATGTTCGCAGAGTAACAGTGCGCTACATTCAGTTTTCATTCAACCAAAATCTGAATGTGTTCATGAACTTTCGTTCATTGAACGCATTCAGGTACAACACTGCCTGTTAAATATAGCCTGGATCTCACTCCTCACACACACACACACACGGAGGTGTAACAGTTGAGTTGCGGATGTACATCTCAAAACAGAAATACCAAATAATTTTTTTTCTCGATTATATGAATTTTGAGATCGATAGTAATCATGATTAAAATTTGATTAATCAAGCCAACCCTAACTTACATTAATTTTCAATCAATTGATATTGATCACTTGTTTTTATCCAATCCCATTACCTCCCACATTGCTACCATCAGTTCTGAGTCTAAACAGTGGTATTCTATCTTAAGTTGTGGTTAAAGGCAAAGTTTAGTTTGCCAACTAACCCCAAAGATTTTAGAATTGGAGTTGTGGCTTTTTATTGTATCTCAGGAGACTACTTGTTCTACAGTTTATTAATAAGGGCCCTGTTTTTTGTGCATGTCATTTAACATGTAATGATTTACTTTTTTGTGTTTGTGTTTTAATTAAAAGCTATGGACGGTATGTGGAAGGAACTGGCTCAGTATTGCAATGCTACCTGGAGACAGAGGTATGTTTGAAATTATTTTATCATTTGAAACAAAACAAAGGTTGTGAGTTCGATTCCGGCTCTGGCCTTCCTGTGTGGCGTTTGCATGTTTTTTCCTTGCTTGTGTGGGATTCCTCTGTGTACTCCGTTTCCTCCTACATTCCAAAAACATGCATGATTAACCACTCCAAATTGCCCAAATCGTGCAGCCCTGCTTTAGATGTATTTCTCTATTGTAGCGGTTTTTCAAAATACTTGAGAAAATATTCACAAGATTGGATCACTTTATCACGAATCATAATATACTGTACTAGAAACAATATGGCTTCGACTTAAACTTAGACTCAACTTTATTGATCCCTTAGGATTGCTCCCTCAGGAAATTCTGGTTCCAGGAGCTCACACAGGAATAGTACAAATGAGAGCATTGTTAAAACAAAGATGAAAGTACCGTAATTTTCGGACTAAAAGTCGCTCCGGAATATAGGTCGCATTAGCCATAAAATGCACAATAACGTGAAAAAAAACATACATAAGTCGCTCCGGAGTACAAGTCGCATTTTGGGGGAAATTTATTCGACAAAATCCAACACCAAGAACAGACATGAACAAGCAACAACAGGCTAAACGGTATGCTAACGTGACATAAACACAAACTACGAGCTGAGAACGGGCCTGACGTAACATTCAGAGTTATTCGAATAACTATTACATAAATAACACGTTTATAAAACCATCGGTTGACACCGATGGTTTTATGAATGTTGTTCATTAAATCCATCGATCGTCCTTTATGGAAACGATGCCGCATGTGCGCCGTGCCGCTGATGTCTAAATATTCTAAATAGTCCACAGACCCATATAACGATATATAAAGTATATATCAAATAAGTATCATATAAACAACAATATTATCAAACATCTGTGTCACTCCAAATCATTAAATCCATCGATCAAATTCCTCGTCCTTTGTCAACAACGCCGCGCGTGCGCCCTGACGTCAGCCTCGTCGTTATTCCACAGATCTAGTATATAACTATATTATAGCGTTATTACTCAGGAAACGGCAAATATATGCCATTAGAGGGACAGCACTGACATGGATAAGTAGCTAGCCACACAGTAGATATCAATATGTACAAACACAAACCTTTAAATCGCAATTGCAGAAAAATACATGTGGGGAGCTTCAGGGATCAGTACGATTACTGTTCATACTATACATAAACAACATTTGTGAAACATCAAAAACCCGCAAAACAATGCTATTTGCAGACGACACAACCCACTTGTACCATGGTGAGAATTTGGAGGAGCTCTTAGAGAATGCAGAAGAAGAAATACATTAAATGGACGTGTCACGTGCAGAATGGAGCAGCGAGGCCAAATGTAGCTTGGACCATGGTTTATTGAAGGGAAAAGAGTGGTGAAGGAGAGGTTGAGGGGAACAAAGGCTGGAGGACATAGCAGGATTAACAGAGAGGCAAACAGGCAGGAACAAACTCGCAAACCGGGAAACAGGCAGGAGCAAGCAGGGAGGACGACAGGACTGGCAAACAGGACGGGCTAATAGAGACAGGCTTAACAGAACGATCCGACAGGGAGTGACACGCAGACAGGACTTAAATACAAGACTGGTAACGAGAGGCAGGTGACGGCAATGACAGTGATTACTGGTAGGAGGACACAGGCGGGACAGAGATGCGAACGGAAATCATCCCAACACTGACACACAAAAAAACGACGAGGAGCGGAGACGAGACGTGATAGGGCGGTAAAGAAAAATTGGCACATATATGATTGGACTAAATTAAAAAAATTATGTCAGTACTACAATTCCCCACTGGAAAAAAACTCAGAAATGATTTAACGGTGTTTTGGAATAGAGTTGACTTACTGACTGCTTGATTTGACACATCAGTCTGACTCTGTCACGGGAGGAAGCGATCACAATTTCCCAAGTGAAATCATTGTTCAGACTATCGCTTAAACTGTCCAAAACCAGCTATCAATTGCTGAAATTTACATGGACATCTCTACCTATGACTACTTCAACATATTAAAAAGATTAGCCTGACCATGGCTGATTTAAGAGCAAGAACTGAGCAGCCTCTCTGCAGCTAAAATGCACTGTCTCATCTAATTCCTTTCACCTCTCACCAACATACGCAAACACGACGTGCTCCGAGATGCATTATATAAGCTGAATTGTTCATGCCGTGTGTATATGTAATCAATTGGAATTGGTAAGGGGTCATTTGACATACATTTACCCTGAAGTCCACAAATGGGGTACCATCTTGGCCGACTGAGGCTAAGGCGCTGCTTTCGGGAGACTCCGTGAGAACGTGTGGGAGCGAAGGGGACTCTGTCCACCAAGCTGAAGGTCTACCACACAGTGGTTTTACCACCCTTCTCCATGCAAGCAAGACCTGGACGGTCTACAGCAGACACACCCGACAGCTCAACCATCCCCACCTGAGTTGCCTCCGCAGACTCCTCTGCATCAGATGGCAGGACAAAATCCCTGACACAAAGGTTCTTGAGCGAGCCGGGATGCCCAGCGTCTACACCCTCTTACAGAAAGCACAGGTCAGATGGGCTGGAAACGTTGTGAGGGTGCCTGACAGCCGACTGCCGAAACAGCTATTGTATGGCGAGTTGTGCCAGGGCAAACAGACTGTGAGAGGACAGAAGAAACGCTTTAAAGACAGCCTGAAAGCTTCCCTCAGAGACCTCAGCATTGACACCAACAGCTGAGAGATGCATTCTCTGGAGTTTGGGCAAACTGGCGATGCAGGCTCACGACTGGAGCTCGCTACATTGCGGTTCGATTATTGCGGCTTCAGTACATCGCAGAGAAAATGTGCTGAACGCAAGGCCCACACTGCCGCCATTACAGCGATTACACCCACCCATTTATTTTGTTTGTTTGAATGATTTTTGTCTCTGGTCCCCGAGTAATCGATTCCAAAAAGATTAGTTTCTGAGCACCCTCATGACATCATGCATGCTGTGATCGTTGTCAGGTCTAAACACCATCAGACATTAATACACACGCTGGAAACAAAGAGGAGAAGATAACCAGTATTCCTTTTGCTTGCGAGGAGAATTAAGTAGAAGGCCCAGTTACAGTCCTCCACCAATTCTGAGCTCCTCTTCCGCTATATCCTCTTTTTATTTTGGGTTGGCCTGGTTACAAGAGGCGTTGCTACACTAAAGGGAGGGGAGATTGTGGCTGCAGCAACACTGATTAACTAGTTAACAATGTTGTGTGGTGCGAGGCCGCATGGCCTTGGCCGATTCGTAACCCCAGGAATGCAGAGTCTGTTCTTAGGTGGTTGGCAGCCTCGTTCTCGGCTGCGATCTCCAAACTTGGATGCCGTGTCCCTGTAAAACAATGCTCTAGACTTTCTTGCTACGTTTCCCACAATAATAATGATGAGTAAATAATCAGATACCTCTTGTGCATACACTCCAACAAACGTTAAGTACCGTATTTGCCGGTGTATAAGTCGACTCGATGTATAAGTCGACCCCCTAAAATTCGACGGAAATTTACGATTTTATGATATATCCTTTGTATAAGTCGAGCTCAATTGTTGCATTATATTAAACTTCAAAATTCAATCAGAAATATGCGAAATTTATTGACGAAATGTGTTCAAATTCCAGGAGGCCGTGCGCATGCGCAGTGGCCGGAAATAGGTCCAGCCGAGCGGATCGGCTGTTTATAAGCACCGCGGAGGAGATCGCGGAGCCTCATTCGACTTCCAGTGGCCGGCGAGCTCGCGCACGCCGCCCGGCACCACCGGGAGGCCGGAAATAGCTCCAAGCCGAGCGGATCGGCACTTTATAAGCGCCGTGGAGGAGATCGCGGAGCCTCATTCGACTTCCAGCGGCCAGCGAGGTCACGCACGCCGCCCGGCACATCCGGGAGGCCGTGCGCACGCACCAAGTGGCCGGGAATAGCTCCCGCCGAACGGATCGGCTGTTTATAAGCACCGCGGAGGAGATCGCGGAGCCTCATTCGACTTCCAACAGCCGGCGAGCTCGCGCACGCCGCCCGGCACAGCCGGGAGGCCGTGCGCATGCGCCGTATGGCCGAAAATAGCTCCGGCCGAGCGGATCGGCACTTTATAAGCACCGCGGATGAAATCGCGGAGCCTCATTCGACTTCCAGCGGGCCGCGCACTTGCGCATGCCGCCCGGTTCAAAATTTCTAAGTGCCAACGGCTCTTGCGCCATAAAGAGTCCGCCTCGGCTGGTTCCCCATGTCGGCCAGAACAAGTGCAAATTCGGCCTCTTCCCCTGGAAGTCCGGCCAAGTTTGGCGAATATTTTCTAAGTGCCAACGACTCAACCGCCGTAAAGTGTCCGCCTCGGCTGGTTCCCCATGTCGGCCACGACAAGTGAAAATTCGGCCTCTTCCCCTGGAAGTCTGGCCAAGTTTGGCAAATATTTTCAAAGTGCGAACGACTCAACCGCCGTAAAGTGTCCGCCTCGGCTGGTTCCCCGTGTCGGCCACCACAAGTGAAAATTCGGCCTCTTCCCCTGGAAGTCCGGCCAAGTTTGGCGAATATTTTCTAAGTGCCAACGACTCAACCGCCGTAAAGTGTCCGCCTCGGCTGGTTCCTCCGGTCGGCCAGAACAAGTGAAAATTCGGCCTCTTCCCCTGGAAGTCTGGCCAAGTTTGGCGAATATTTTCCAAGTGCCAACGACATTCATATAGACATGGCGATTGAATGTTTACGTACCGGTAGTTATTGTCGTTGCTTGACGCGCGATGACTCGCACATTCGCTCAATACCCAGTACTTCCCCCTCGCAGTCATCGTCGCTGCCTGGCTTTCGATGTCCGTTATTGAGGTGAGAATATTTGAAATTGTTGCTGAGGATGCGTGTTAATGCGACGAACGCTTTATAATGATTCAGTTTCTCGCTGTTTGATGAGCCTGACGGACGCACACTGTTAGGGTTTTACAGAGTATCCTTATCGTATGATTATGCTGGAATGCAACCGGTAATGAATCCCATTCTATACAAGGTCGTAAAACACCCCCTGATATGTTTTGACTAGAGCACAAGGGCTTCCTATTCAGTCTACTCTTGCCCCCACTCTTTCTCTTAATAAATATGTCCTTGCAGTTGGGAGAGCTTCAGACTTCACTCCTTCAACGTGTGAACTCTCCACCTGTAGGTGTCTAAAACAACTTGCTTGTCTCTCGTGTGGTTCTTGCGAAATAAGTTGGAGTGAGCAAATCTCTAACACACACCCACGCACAATGAGATGCATGAGAAACGGCCTTGGTTACCATCACATTTGAAGCGATGAATACGAAGTTAAATTTTATGACTCGGTGTATAAGTCGAGGTCGATTTTTTTCGGTCGATTTTGGATCTTAAAAGGTCGACCAATACACCGGCAAATACGGTAAATGTGAGAAAACTTGCATGAAGTCTACTTAAACAAACATTGAGTAAATATGGGATAACTTAAAAACTGTCCCGGTAAACAACAATTCATACATAGAAACTACAAGGTATAATAGAGAAAGAACTTCTCTTTAGCTAGACAAAGAACAAAGGTGTTCTGTTCATAACTAGTGAGGGCCTCTCACAGATAAGACAAGGAAGGGAGTATAAGAACTCCCTAAAGCCTGGAACATATGTTGGCCTTGAGCGAAGGTATGAGACCTCCGGTTCAGGCCGGCCAGCGCTTCTACAAAACGAATTATCCTGACAATCGTAATGTTATAATTTCAGCATTCCATAGACATCTATGATGCCAACACCCTCATACACGTCATTGGAAATTTCAATTAGGTTCAGGATAGTAGGGCCTTAACACAAGTCATAACACGTAGCACATTTCAAAAGTTCTGCCCTTTGGGTTGGGATTTTGTAGAAGATTGAAGATTATAAATTGAAGTCATTTATAACATAATCTTTAGAATCTTAATGTTTCACTTTGTTGTTCTGTAGATCGAGAGTGTGTTTAAAAATCTGGACCAATTCTCTGAAGAAGAAAAACTTCAACAACTGCAGGGACTGAAGCTTCGTTATTTTACCCCAAGAGAAGTCGCCAACATAATGGGCTTCCCAAAAAGCTTTTGTAAGTATGAAAACCCTCACCACTGGAATTTGTATAGTTTAAAAAAAAAAGACTGACATAGTTCTATCAACTACACTAAGTAAACTGTATAAGTGATAAATGATAAATTTAAGTATTCATCAAAGTACTTCATATGCTAGATGTTGAATTCATCCATTCTTTGGCGATACGATTATCCAAATGATTTAGGCTCTTTAAAAGCACTGTACTTGCTTTCCTGCAATGTTCTTGGGCAAACCAAATTGCATAGGGGTTTCTGAATACTGGACAGGAGAGAGTATCAGGCTGTTAGTCAGACTTCCAGCAAGTACAATTTGACTTTCATACCAGTAGTAGAGCTAAGCTAAACACCCTTTCTTCAGATCAGCATGCATGTGTCATGTAGACCCACAATATTACATCCTACATACGTAGGGACACTCCACTAAAAGGCCTTAGAATCATGTTCTCAAATAGAGCATTTTATTCAAGGTGTCTTGCCGTCACAGCTGACATCCTCTTGCCGCACATCACCACAATATTGAATGGGTTTAATGACACCATGCTACGCCCATCTAAGTTCAGTCTTGTTTGCAGTGAATGCTGAGCTAAAACAACCTGCCCTTTGTCACCACTTCACGTCGACACTCTAATGGACAGAATAAACCGATGAACCACTGCAATGTCATTTTACAACAAGAAAATAAACTGAGAAAAAAAGTGGGTTTAAGTTGTTTAGCTGTTAATAGCTCTTTGACAGTGCAGTATCATAAAGCTTTAGTGGCTTGTTTAATCTCATACTTAGCTTGTAGTAAACAAATTCCCAACATTCCTGACTCCATTACTTCTTTGTACGTAACAATGAGACACCATTTGTGTGTTGTACTGTATATGTACAGTTGTGTACCACATGTTGAAATAATACTTGTCTTTTTAATGTCTTTATTTAGCTTTTCCAGATCAAATCCCCACCAGGCAGCGTTATAAACTTCTAGGAAACAGCCTCAATGTTGTGGTGGTGACAAGACTGCTACACCAGCTGCTCTCCAAGTGGTGAGCAATGGAGGCAAATAAAGTTGCCATTCCAGGTATTATTTAAAGCAGCACTGTCAAGAATTTGGACCTTCCTTAAAATGTATTCATAACTCTTCTGATGAAATCTCGATTTAGAACTACAGTAATCCCACGTTTATCGTGGATAATTGGTTCCAGGACCACCCGCAATATGTGAAAATCCGCGAAGTAGTGTCACCCTTTTTTTAACATACATACATTGTTTGTGTATCAATAAGTGTATATTAAACTATATGAGTGTATATGTTATCATTAGAACATTAAATAATAGTTTCAAACAAGTAAATACTATATTAATACGTAGTGTAAATGACATACAGAAACAATGTATAAATAATATAAATATAAATATGATACGTGTGTGTGTGTGCGCAGCGGACGTGTGCGTGTGTCAAAGTCTGCTTTATTGTCAATTTCTTCACGTCAAGACATACAAAAAGATCGAAATTGCGTTTCCTACTATCCCACGGTGACAAGACATATTACACATTCAAGTAAACAATACAAAAAGTAAAAATAAGAAGGCACATACAATGAATAAATAAGAGCAATGAATAAATAAGAGCAACTTAGTGGAAATGGTGCAATTGTGCATACAGCAGTCAGTCAGTATAATAGCGCAAAAGTACAGGAGGAGTAGTGCAAGTGGAGTAGAGTGCAAGGCAGCCATCGTGGCCCAAAAGGTCAGGACGTCATGTCGCCGAGGGTGGAGGGGGGAGAGGGTGGAGAGAGTTCAGGATCCTAACAGCCCGGAGTATGAAGCTGTTGGTTCCAAAAAACACCCGCGATAAGTGAAATCCGCTAAGTAGGGTCACCCGCTCATCTGTACATTTTTTCTGTGTCAATAATTGTATATGAAACCATTTAAGTGCATATTTTATATTCTAGATATATATTATTCACATATAAATAACATAAAAAATTTTGTATAAATATTGAAAATATAAACATTATACGTGTGTGCGTGTGTGTGTGTCTGTGGGTGTGTGCGTGCGTGTGTATGTGTGTGTGAGACATATGTAGCTAAAGTATACATACTGTAAATATGTAAAAACATGTTTTGTTTGTTTTTAACAAAATATGTTTTTAGAACTTTTATTATTATAACAACTTTTTTATAACAAGGTACAAGTGTACATACTGTAAATATGGTTTTAGAACTCTCTTATTTTAACTTTTTTTATAACAAGGCACAATACTGGAAATATGTTTTTAGAACTCTTATTTTAACAACTTTTTTTATTTAAAGGTACAAGTGGTCGTACTGCAATTCTGTGGACACTTCCTGCCTTCTGCTGGCGTGTGGGCAACTTTCGTGCGATAATTCCTCAATTTAGAGGGTTTATTTTCAATTTGTGAATTTTTTTGGGGGGAAAAACATCTGTACTGAAGCCGCGATAATCGAATCGCGATGTAGCGAGGGATTACTGTAGTTGAATTGTACCATTGTGATGGCCTGGCGGTGTCTTTATTACTTTTACTGGCACAAATAAATTGAGGTGGACCTGCCACACCAAAAAAACTTTAAATGTGCTGACATGCTTTACAGCATACGTCACTTCCCCCTTTCCTTGCAAAGACAGAAGTCGATGCAGTCGCATATGCGCAATTGGTCCTGGATAAGCGCCACAACATCTGATGAAACGGTTGCAAATTATTTTAGTAAAAATAACATTAGTAATAATGAGGATGGCAAAACGAGAGCAGGACTTGAACCTGTGACGCGCTGGGTTAAGGACTTCCTTCGCTGTGACCGCTCTTGCCACTTACGGGGCAGCACACTCAGTTGTGCAGAATTTGTACTTGTGTGTCTCAAGTGATACAAGGCAATGCAAGGGAAGGAGTTACCGGTCACTCTCCTGTATCAGCTGTCACTGTCAAACAATTTATGGCAAAATAAGGTGGGGAGTTGCCAGTAACTCTCCTGTACCGTCACTCTCGCTGCCGCATTCCTCTTCCAGAACTTTTTCACGCTCAGCCACAGCTGTCACAATACCCGCAACAATGCCCATGTTTAAAGTTTAAAATGACTGACCGTATGTTCCGGACTATAAGTCGCAGGTTTTTTTTTTTCCATAGTTTGGCTGGGGGTGCGACTTATACTCAGGAGTGACTTATGTTAACACATTATATCATTTCACATGTTATTTTCGCATTAAACCGCATGAGGGCGCTTCAGGCCTGTGGAATAATTGGAACTGCAACTGACGATGACCTTGATGTAAGCCACGTAGAAGAAGAAGCTCTGCATCTTCTACTTCCGGAGTTAGTGAAGATGTTTATAAGTGACACTGAGGATGACGATTTTGTTTGATTTAATGATTTGGGGTGACACTGATGGTTTGATGAGCTTGTTAGCATGTTATTTATGCTATAGTCATATCAATAAAATGAATATGTTACGTCAGGCACGTTCTCAGTTCCTTGTTTATGTAAGTTTAGTATACCGTTCAGCCGGTTGTTGCCTTTCAAGATGATATGTCTGTTCTTGGTGTTGGATTTTATCAAATAGATTTACCCCAAAATGTATAAAATTATACTCCGGTGCGACTTATATATATGTCTTTTTCTTCTTCATTATGCATTCTATGGCTGGTGCGACTTGTACCCCGGAGCGACTTATAGTCCGAAAAATACGGTAAAATATTTACCAGGATCTGACTTTGCATTGTAGGCCAGAGTAGACTCAATCCAAATCGGTTATTGCGCTGTTAAAGAAAATAATGTACGACGGGCGTTCAAGCTGTTTTCTCTGGGGCAAATGGCTTTCATTTTTTGACAGCGACTGAGAGAAAAGATAAGTGTGCAGTGGTTTCATCATTCTTAGTAAACATTCATAGTACATTTGGTCTGAAAGGAGTTTTTTCTTCTCTATTTAAATACTTGCCGTCATTCTGACAGCTTGTGTGACTGACTGACCGTCGTAGAGTGAATGCAAAGTGCGTATGCGTGAGAAGTCGCTTAAGGAATGAGGAAGAAAGTGGGGAGCGGCCAGGAGGCGTGTCTGCACTGTGTTTGAAAGTCGCGTAACAAGCAAAGAAGATAATGCGAATTGAAATGAGGACTGCAGTGCATGACTACTGTCTCCTTTTGGTGTGTTGTTGGCCTGCAGGGTTTCTCCTTCGACACGATCCTGTAGGGAATGCCGTTCTTGGAGAAATGTCTCCTCTGCGCCTCCCGACTACAGTTAGCGGGCGAGCAGGAATGTATGTACCTTTGTTCTCAAATCGGGATGCCCAAGGAAACGGAATGCCCACCTGTTTGTCTATGTCGAGGGGCACTAAGTTTGTCAGCCGCTGACGAGTCAGTGGCAAAGGAGGGGTGTACAATGGAATACGGTACAAAAACAAAAATAAACGTTTACTTTTAACCTCAATATGTAGTGATCACTCATTTTTCACGGGAGATGCTTTCCAGAACTACACATGAAAAACGAAAGTCCGCAAAGTAGAAACATGTATTATTTAGAAAGTTAACACTACTGTATTGAAATTTCCAAAACGTGGTGTGGTGTTTCTTGTTGGCCGCTAGACGGCATGGATGTATTGCAAGTCAATTAGAAGAGTGTTTTTCCTTGCCAAGCAATGCAATGTGTCCACCTTCAGAATTACCAATCTATACTAACCCGGAAGACATCATGCACAGTGAAACCAAAGTGCGTCACGATTACGCATGAATCTCCTGTTGCTTTGTGGTCCAGTACACAATATTAAAGCTTTTTAAACCCTCCCAAATGCTTTTATGTGACATCAACCTTTCTCATTACGTTAATAACCATTCCCACACTGTTCTGTGCATGTACTTTGCAGTAAATAAAAGAACAGATGCGCAAGATTGACTCCTTCTGGTTGGTGCTTCTTCCCTCACGTGTGGCCACCTGCCACCTCCTGCGCTTGAATTCAGTCAAGTGGTATCTATTGTTAGAGATTCGCTAACTCCAACTTATTTTGCAAGAACCACACGGGAGACAAGTAAGTCCTTTTAGACACCTGCAAGTGGAGAGTCCATTCGTCGCTGTGCGTACAGCGATGTTTGAATGGAGGTCTGACTCTCGGCTCCTGCAAGAGCATTTTTATTAAGAGAAACAGGGTGGGGGTAAAAGTGAACTGAATAGAGAAAGCCCTTGACCTCTAGTCAAAACATAGCAAGGGGTGTTTTACGACTTTGTGTAGGATGGGACAAGCTAGGTTATTTATCACAGGTTGCATTCCAACATAAGCATAAAACTAATCTAGCTAGGTTATTTATTACAGGTTGCATTCCAACATAATCATACGATAAAGATAACCTGGAAAACCCTGACATCTATGGCCTCTTTAATCCAACACTTTAGTTTGTTTGATTCCGATTTTCCCCATGTCCTAGTCCATAATGTGATTATTTCTCCTGCAGTGATCTGTGATGGCTGATTTGAGATTTTCCTGTTCTGGTTTGTCTTTAGTGTCCGTGTAAATTTCCCTGCTGTCTCATTTTCGTAATGTTTTTGATGTTCCTTTTTTCTTATGCTGAATGACCTGCCTGTTTCCCTAATGTATGTTTTGTTGCATGACTTGCATGGTATTTACCACTGTTTTGCAGCACCGCTTTGCTGGGCGGAGGGATATGTGACACGGTCACTGGGGAGAAGAGTAGTGTGTTGATCGCATGTCCATTCGGCAGGCAAATAGTGCCAAATAATTGACACAAAGAAGAGACAGAACGACATTAAGACGGACATTACTGAAGAAAGGAAGCTTTGATACACAAACCCTCATTTTGGCGGACAAAAGAAATTAATATGATGCTGCTTTTAAGTTAAAGGCAGTCGATTTGGCTCTTAACATGCACTGTAGATGTTTCTTCCGGTCACTAGGGGGGACTGGGCTATTGTTGATGACATCTTGTTGCGTCACCCTTTTCTTTCTTTATTTCCCAGTCACATCTTCGCTGGAGCTATACATGTAGCTCGCTAGTTTATGTAACTTATCACTTTGTGCATGAATAAAATTAGCATAAAAGTCAAAGTCAAAGTCAGCTTTATTGTCAATTTCTCCACATGCCAAAGACACACAAAGAAACCGAAATTTCGTTCCCCCCTATCCCACGGTGACAAGACATGGCCCACAACAGACAAACAAGTAAACAAGTATAACAAAAGCGTGCTGAATAAATAATGAATAAATAACAACAAATAAATAAATAAATAAGAGGAGCAAAAAAAAAAAAAAGGAGCAAGTGCGCGTACAGCAGACATTCCAGAAAATAGCGCAACAGTGCTGCACGCTACGCAGAAGGGGGTAGCGAGTACAGGGCCCTAACAGCCTGGAGAAAGAAGCTGTTGGCGAGTCTGGTGGTGCGGGAGCGCAGGCCCCTGTACCTCTTCCCAGAGGGCAGAAAGTCAACAGACCCTCATCAAGTAAAATACCAGAAGAAATGCATAAAAGCTACAACGAAAGAGAGACTGTGGCGAAGTATATCTGACGCTATTCCAATCCAACACTGAGGAGGAAGACTTTGATAGTTTCAGTGCACAGGAGAAAGATGAAGACAGCTCTCAGTGACTTTTACTGGTATATTTTTTTTAACCAGCCCTGTTAGTGGTGTGCTACCGTGTTGCTGCTTTGTTACCACCGGGTCTCAGTGACTTTTACCGGTATGTTTATTTATCCAGCCCTATTAGTGCTGTGTTACTTCTGTATTGCTGCGGTATTACTGCCGCATCACAGGCAGTGTTTGGAAAGAAATGTTAAGGTGTTATTAAAACTTTAAAAAGGCTTTTTGTGTACCGTCTGTCTTTGTAAATAACTCGCGTGCACATACAGCTTTTAGTACGGGGTGGCTTATTTATGAAAAACAAATCCCCTAATTTTTGCTCGTGCGTCCTATAATCAGGTGAGTCCTATGTGTTAGAGATTTGCTCACTCCAACTTATTTTGCAAGAACCACACGGGAGACAAGTAAGTCCTTTTTGACACCTGCAGGTGGAGAGTTCACTCGTTCAAGGAATGAAGTCTGAACCCTTGTTCCTGCGAGGGGATATTTATTAAGAGAAACAGAGTGGGGGTTGAGAGTGGGCAAATGGCCGAAGCCCCTGGCTGATCAAAGCACAGAGTGGGGGACAGAGTAGACAAATGGTCGAAGCCCCTGGCTGATCAAAGCACAGCAGGGGGTCCTTCACGATGTTGTGTGAACAAAACACTTTGATTGCTTCCTCTGCAGCTAGTCAATCAGTTCAAAAGATCTTAGCACTTTGTTCTACTACTTTTGTTAAGACAGGACAAGCGAGTTTAATTATTACAGGTTACATTCCAACATAATCATAGGATCAAACTAACCAGAAAACCCTAACACTATGGTCCAGAAATGACGGTAGTTCAACACGACTTTTGATATTATGTTACATGTGGTGTACATGGACCTGGAGTTAAGTATTTACATGATTCTGCTTGGTGACATACGTAAATATAACATTAGTTAGTTGTCATTGTTATGCTGACGATACCCAATTATGTATGCCGTTAGAAATTACAAATCCGTGGCATTGTTGTAGTCTTGAGGCATGGCTCGCTGAGATTTAACAATGGATGTCTCTCATTTTCCTACTTCTTCACCCAGATAAAACTGAGATGTTGATAATTAGCCCTGCTCGTTATCAGCACCTATTGAAGGACACTGTAAATCTTGATAAATGTACTATTACCTAAAGTGATTCTGTAATTAATCTCAGTTATATATTATCAAACTCTCTCATTTCAAAAAACGATTAGCATAACTAGAACTGTGTTTTTCTCCTCCACAATATTGCTAAGATCTGATTGATTCGATTCTTTCAACCGTGATGCATACATTTTTATACATGCGTTTGTTACGTCACGCCTTGATTAATGTAATGTTTTGTTCTCTGGTCTTCCTATGTCTAGTATTAAAAGTTTACAGTTAGTGCAAAACGCTGAAGCTAGACTGCTCACATGATGAGAAAGTTTGATCATATTACCCAGATACTAGCCAACTTGCATTGGCTCCTGGTCCACTTAAGATGTCACTTTAAGGTTATTTTACTAACCTATAAAACTGTGCATGGCTTAGCACTTTCGTATCTCGTCGACCTACTTGCACGCCTTACGTTCGATCCCAAATCTTTGTTCACAAAACGCTGGTCTTTTAGTGATCCCAAGGGAAAAAAGAGCATTTTCTATTTGGGCTCCAGAGCGATGGAATGCCCTACCAATAGATATCAGAGCTGCTACCTCAGTAGAAGCATTAGACACGATTAAAAACACATTACTATGCTATGGCCTTTAATTTAACTGTGCACGCCCAGCTTTTCCAATCTTCGCGTCCCCTCTTTGACGTCAGTTCCCACTCAACTGGCCGCGCTTTGACAAACAATAATAATGAACATGTCACGCCCGTGCCACAGCGCGCTCGGCCTGCACTTCGCTCGGCCACACCCCTTTCGTTACCGTAATGTCTGTCACCTGCTTCCTCTTGTTACCCTGTGTATTTAAGCCCTGCCCGTGTGTTTCTCCCTGTCGGTGTCTACTGTTGTGTCCATTCCTGTTCGTGCCCAATGTTCCTGTTTGTGTCATCTGGTTTTCCCTCGGTCTGTCTGAAGGCTCACGGTCAGAATTTTAACCTTGTACAAGGGGACTTCATGTCGGTCAGTCTGTCTGTTTTGCTGGCCGTGAGTCTTCCTCCCGTCTGTGTCGTCGGTTCCCCACCTGCCTCCCTTCCAACTCCTTTTCCCTGCAATAAATCCTGGTTCAAGCTGCATTTGGTCGCCCTGGCTCAACTCCTTCCTGACAGAAGACACCGACCATCACAGCGACCAGCGCTTGGACCAACCTGCATGGTCGCCAAGGAGATGAGTTCAAGCGACGCAAGATGTATTTGGCTCTTGCTGATAACACTGTCACTTTCACATTGACAATTAAGACAAACAAATTAACTGGATGTCGTATTGATTATCAAACTGGGGCTTTATTCCATGGCATATCAGCAGCTAACAAATTGTTATGTCACTTTGGTAGAGAGAAAAAAATGATTGATCACTGTAGGTCAGCGCACCAGTTGCACACTGACATACTCATGAATCACCACTTGCTTTCACTTGCGCCCTCCGTCTCGTCACTCGTGTGCTCATTAAACCATTTGTCGATCCCATACTGCCCAATATTTCGGACTGGTAACCCTTTGCCTCATTGCCATTATTTCTTGCTGTTCAAACGAATAGCAGCAGTCATGTTTTCCTCAAGACATTAGCTAACATCAGACTTACCCGCTAGTTTCTACTGCTCATGACCACTACATCACATTACATCCCCAGAGCAACTGTTTTTTTACTGTTTTTTTTTTTCTGTAGCATTCGATATTTTGACCTTAATGCAGCATTGTTGACCATGAGGGATTAGTATTGTCTTTCTTTACCTTTCACCAAAAAATGCACTTTTAAAAGTTTGTTGCATGCATATTCTTTTTCTCCTGATAAATGTACACATACAAGAAATGTGGAATGTTGGAATATGATGGCATCAACACCTTTATTGTCTGTGGATATTGTTATCAGCAGGCAGGAACTGTAAAAGATTCAGAAGTTAGTCCGTGAGAGATCAACCAGGGATATTAACAGTTACTGTCAGATAATGGAATCATCGTTTTGTGTAAATTTTTAACTCCGTATCATCATTTACATCATAACATCATTTGTACATGAGGCCAACTCTATGTAAAAAAACAACAACAGATTGCAGTGGCAAATTTTATTAAAAAAAATACAGAACATGAGAAAGAATTCATCTCAATGCCCTTTTTTGCTGCTGGTTAATCTCCATTGGCTCCATGGATTCCAGGCTGATGCCATTATACAGTGGCTGCTTGCAGTGGCGCCAAATCACCAGGACAAGGCGGATGATGTATAGCAACACCGCTGCTGCTAGCAGCACAACTACAAGTAGGAGGAATTACAGGTCATCATACCTCAGAATCATAAATTTAAATGTGTTAGCACATGCTCATATAATAATAATAATAATAATAGTAATAATAATAATACAGCTGCGAGGAGCTACAAAGGGCACCCGCATTCCTGGCAACGTTGGGGTACTGGCACATTGGGATGCTGGCTCATCTGAATTTGAATTTTGTGAAAATACATCAGAAAGTACATTAAATTAAAAATATTGGATACAATATTAAGGACAAAAGTGTGGCAAAATGTAAAAGGAAATAAAAAATGGCCGAACTCCTGTTGAGTTCCAGAGAAATTTTATAGTTCGGGTTGTTGCATATACTCCTAATTTGGATAGATTTTGGTGAAACTGTCAACCGGGAGTGTTTTGTTCAAACTCTGTAAAAGGCACGAAAATGCAATTTTTTCAGCTCACACAATAAACTCATAAAATAATGATTATTTCCCTAAGTGTGATGTGTAAGTTTCGTATGTTTTCTCAAATGTTAAGACCATCAAAATCAACGTAGTTTTCCTTGCAAACACCGTGTTGCCACGGCAACAGTGTTGGCCAAAATGAAAAGCGTTGCTTGCATTTTGTATCTTGAACATCTCTAGTTGATGCAAAATAAAACGTTTTGCTTTTCTTTGTATTGAACATTTTAAAATCTTAAAGAGTTATTTAATGTGTGACCTCTATAGAGGCCAAAAATGCAGCCCAATTTTAAAGCATATTCAAAATGGCTGACTGACATTTTTAGATCCAGTAAATAACTCCAAGAGACCCTAGGTTGTTAGGTAAACAGTGCCACCAAATATTCGTAGATCTCGGTGAAACGTACAACCAGCGCTGCTTAGTTGGAATTTTGTCATGGGACACTGTCGTGTCTGTCTGGGTGAAGGAGCTGAGCTAAAAGGCAAAGCGCCCTATTTACCAGTTGGTCTCCATTTTTACCCTCACCCATGGTCACGAGCTGTGGGTCATGACCGAAAGAACGAGATGTCCAGATACAAGCAGCCATAATGCATTTCCTCCGCAGGGTCCGGGCTCTCACCTAGAGAGAAGCTCAGTCATCCACGAGGGCATCTGATTAGGATGCCTCCTGGACTTCTCCCAGGTGAGGTGTTCGGGTCATGTCCTGGGAGGTAGGCCCTGGGTACAACCCAGGACATGCTGAAGAGACTATGTCTCTCTGCTGGCTTGGGAACGCCTTGGGATCTCTCAGGTAGAGCTGGCCCACCATGCATATTTTTGCAATGTGGGATTAAACCGGAGTATCCAGTGGAAACCCACGGAGGCACGGAGATAACATGCAGACCCTACATCGGAAAGCCGAAGCCTAAATCACATCATGCACCTCTGAAGTGTGAGGTGGACACAGTGCGCCACCATTCCAGAAATTTACATATTACAGCATTTCTTTCCCCCAGATGGGCACGTAACGCTTAATAAATGTAATGCTGAGTAATTGTGAAACACTGTCTTACCAATGAAGATGCCACTACGGCTTGGGGATTCAGCAATGTAGTTTTTATCAAGATTTCCGGCCAGCGCCCAGATAACAACTGGGTAGTCAATGAGGACGTAGCGCATGTGCTTGTCAAGGAATACATTCTGCAGGAAAAACCTAAAAGAATTTTTAAAATCCTTTTTGAACAACATAAAGAAAAAAGACATAGTATGTGGTGTGTTTGTGTATATCATGCATACCAAGCAAGTAGCATGAAAGTCAAAATACAATAGCACACTGTGGCAGCATTTGTGGGAGACACATTTGCTGTATAGGTCAACACAATGGCCAAGTTGATGAGCGTGGCAATGGTTGTCCATGCTGTGTAGATCATCACACCATTTTGAACCTAGAGTCATAGCAGAATGTCACATTTAATGATTTACCTTAATGAATGTGATCGATGTATGTTCCACAAACCAGTATGCGAATGAGCAACAGGTCCACTTTGTGGTATTCCTTGAGCCAGGCTCCATAAACGTGAAGACCATGACAGGCAAAAGATATCATGCCATAGTTTGTGCCAGCAACCAGAATTAGGAAAACAAGCGCGGCAATCATCCACCTTTGGAAATGTGTCAAAAACATGTAATCAGAACCAATGTTCAATTCTAATGTCAAACATTCAATACTTCACTAAAATGCTTTG
This sequence comes from Syngnathus floridae, assembly GCF_059516105.1. NCBI lineage: Eukaryota > Metazoa > Chordata > Actinopteri > Syngnathiformes > Syngnathidae > Syngnathus > Syngnathus floridae. Next base: position 2,967,389 of record NC_142430.1, on the reverse strand, counting down.
ACTCGCATATGAATGTAAGTGACATTCTGCTCTTAACATGTTGTTGATCCACTCTTCGCAGCTATAAAAGCTTCAACTGTTCTGGAAAGGCTTTCCACAAAGTTTAGGAGTATGTAATATATATGACTATTTTAACTTTCTTCCAGAAGGGTGTTTGTGAGGTCACACACGGATGTTGAATTGATGTTGGACAAGAAGGCCAGCGCTAACTCTGATCCAAATCAGACAAAATGTGTGCTTTTTGGTTGAGGTCAGGATTTAGTGCAGGATAGTCAAATTCAGCCACACAAAACTCTTATTCATGTTTGTGTACCCCACTTTGTGCACAGTCTGATTGGAACATGAACAGAGCATCCCAAAACCTTGTAACAAAGTTCTTTTCATTGGAACTAATAGGAACTAACAATTTTGTAAAATGCCATGCTATATTATGGATGCTCTCAATTTTGTGGGAACAATTATTGTTCCAATGTGACTGTGCATCAATGCACAATACAAGATCCATAAAGATATGGATGGATAGATGAATAAATGAACTTGACTGACCTGCACAGACTCTTGATCTCAACCCGAAAGAAAACCTCTGGGATTAATTAAAGCACAGATTGAGACCCAGGTCCCCTCGTCCAACCTCACTAATAAACTTAAGGATGAATGGTCAAAAATTCCCTTAAAATGACTTAGATATTGTGGAAAGCAACATTGTGGAAGGCCAAAGCTGAAGCTGTTTTTCTGCAAAAATGGACCAACACTGTAAACCCCACGGATTAAGAATTGTTGTCACTTCGATTCATATGTAGCAAAGGTTAGGTAATAATGGAAATGTATGTTACAAAATGAAGTTACACAAATACGTTGTACCTTTTGACTCAACGCTTATGACTGGTTAGGAGTTGTACTAAACTGTGTACTAATATGTGCAACATGCTGGAAACACATGAAGTTACAAGATGTGTTGGATAACACTTGCCGTATATAAGCAATATAACCCGTTTGCTGTGTTTCAAATGCAGACTAAAGTAATTTGGATAATTCAATAATTGATTGACCTTTGATAGAGGTCACATACTAAAACATATCACTTTGAGTTTGTTGCACCTTAAAAAATAAATTGATTTGTTGCGCCCTCTACAAATTTCACCAAGGTCAACCAAAATTGGAGACATACAGCCCAATACCTACAAAAAGTCTCTGGGGCTCTACTCTAAACTCAACAAGAAGTGGACCAGTTTCCGTGTCCTATGCGATTTTGCCTCACTTTTGGCCTTTTATTGAGGTCATTTTTTTTCCCAAAGTATCTTTTACTCTCATGTAGTTCATTTAAATAAATTCTAACAAAAAACTCCTATAAAAAGACTCTTGGAACTATAATCCAACAGAAAGTCAGTTTTTTTTTTATTTACTTTGAAATTTAACATAGCTTTGATTTTAAAAGCTGCGGTAACATGATCTCATCCTGTCAATGTTTCGCACATTTGATAACAGTCCAGGCTTGAAGACATCCATGCACTTATTTTTCATTATAGTGACTGCACCCCCTGCTGGCTACAGGAAATAAGTATTTTGTTCTTTGATGTATTTATGCGGGTTAACCAACCATCCATCCATCCATCCATCCATCCATCCATCCATCCATCCATCCATCCATCCATCCATCCATCCATCCATCCATCCATTTTCTATACCGCTTGTCCCCATGGGGGTCACGGGCGTGCCGGAGCCTATCCCAGCAGTCATCGGGCGGGCAGTAGGCGGGGGTCACCCTGAACTGGTTGCCATCACACAGAGACGAACAATCATCGCACTCACACCCACGGACAATTTGGAGTGCTCAATCGGCCTACCAACCATGTTTTTGGGATGTGGGAGGAAACCCACACAGGCACGGGGAGAACATGCAAACTCACCAGTGGTGGAATTGAACCCGCACCCTTCTAACTGTGAGGCGGACGTGCTAATCAGTGCCGAGCCGATGCAGGCTGACACGATGTACTTTAAGTTTTCTAGGAAGAGTATTTTGGTTTTCATGACGCTAAAACACTAAGCTTGTGAGGTTTTGCGAAATGCTGTTGTCCTGGCAATGATTTGCCCAGGAAACCATTGTTAAGTTTTCGGATCTAAACATATATGAACACTCATGAAACTTTGTATACACATCAGGGCTGAAAAAATTCGTAAATTTTTCCTCACAAACAAGGTCCCAGTGGAACTTTGAACGTGGAGGAGTTCAAGAAGATCTTTTTTTGTCATTTTTGTCACTTTTTTTTGCCACAGATGAGCCATTCCTGTGCAGTTTTTTGTTATAACTTTGTTGCCACAGACGGTCCATTCCTGTGAAGTTTCTGTTGTTAATTTGTTGCCACAGACGAACCATCCCTGTGCTGTTTAGTGAAAGGAAATACAAGAAAACGTAACCGATCTAAGCAGATCGCGAACCCGCGAGTTTGTTAGCAGACTGCTAACAGCTGATTTACCAAGGAACAGCTGATTGAGCTGTCAAAGAGATAGCTGCGACCAACGTGAGCAATATGGGGCCGAGAAAATAACTAACCAGGTCGAGGACAGAAAAAGGTCACTTGACTTCATTTCGGAAGAAGTTTCTGCTGTAAGGATGCAGCAGAAAAACATCTTGGCACTGGTGGAAGAGGTAAAGACGCTCAATGCTAAGAAGGACAAGCGGCTTGCCTACCTTGAAAGTCGGGTAGCGGACATTGAGCAATATAGTACAAGAATAAATGACATTGTCATCACGGGAATAGCAATTAAACCTATATCTTATGCAAGGGCAGTGACGGCAGGTAACGATGGCTGTGAGCAACATGCAAGCTCAGCCGAGCAACAGGTAGCTGAGTTTCTGCAAACTAAAGGAATAACTATGGACTCCAACCAGGTTGAAGCATGTCATCCACTACCCAGAAGAAACAGTAATGACAAGCCAGCAGTCATCCTGAAATTTGTCAACAGGAATCACAAAGTTGCACTTCTAAAGCAGGGTAAGTTGCTCAAAGGCACAGACATCTACATCAATCAACATTTGACAAAGACCAATGCGGATATTGCAAAGAAAGCACATCACTTGAGAAGAATGAAAAAAATACAGAGTACATGGACCAGAAATTGCAAGATATACATCAAGCTTAATGGATCACCAGAAGAGGCCAAGATACTGAGTATTGAGGAACTGGAAAAGCTCGAATAAGTATCCTCAATAGAAAATCAATTGGAGTGGACTTGGAACTGAATGGAGGTAACAACACAAAACACAAACATAATGCTCAGGGACACTCCTCAACCTACATCAAGCAACAATGGACATGTAACACAGTGGATACAAGAACATGAACAACTCCAACTAGCGTTTGATTACAGTGAAAGCAGCACTCTGGACATAGATCAGGACATTGACCCAGACAATAATTTCTTCTCCACCACAAACAACACATGTTATTATTACAGCAATGATCAGTACAATATGGACATCTTAACAAAAGATAAGCTATCTATTATCCATGTCAATAGCCGGAGTCTATATAAAAAAGTTTAGTAGCATTCGGGATTACTTAAACACATTCAAACAACCATTTAATATAATAACTATTTCTGAGACCTGGATTACGACTGAGAACGGAATGCACTTTGAGATGGAAGGCTATGAATTCATACATAATAACAGACAGAGTAAAGGTGGGTTGGTGTTGCAATCTATGTTGATTTGAATATGAAATTCAAGATTGTAGAGGCTATGACACAGGTGGTGGATAATCTTCTTGACTGTCTCACGATACAGATTTGTGTTGAAAAGAAAAAAGACATTATTATAAGCTGTGTCTATAGAGCTCCTGGTTCTAGCATTGAGACATTCACAGTCATATGACTGAATTACTGGATTATCATTCACTTCGTACACTTTATTGTTCTCTTGTCTTGCCCTATTTGCATTACTGTGCTGAGGTTTGGGGGAATACTTCACTACAGCCACTTATCATTCTGCAGAAAAAAGCAATAAGGACTAGTCATAAAGTCAACTACTTGGAACACACAAATCCACTTTTCATACAATCCAAACTATTGAAATTCACTGACATAGTATCTTATCAAACACCAATCATCATGTATAGGGCAAAAGCAAAACGACTACCAAAAAATATCCAAAACTTATTTAGGAATCGAGAGGGAGGTTATAAGTTAAGGGGGAATCACAACTTTAAAATCTTAAACATAAGAACAACCTTAAAAAGTTTCTGTATCACTATAACCGGGGTCAAACTATGGAACAATCTAAGTGAGGAACTCAACCAAGGCCAAATATCCACCAGTTTAAAAGAATGTACAAAAATATGTTGTTTAGCGGGTACAAAGGCTAAAAGTGCCAAAGGGCTACACACAAGTAAAAATCAAACAGAAAAATAAGTGTGAAAGTGTGTCTACTTGTGTTCTGTTGTAGAATTACAGTATACGTATGTTGAATCATTGGTTTAATGGATAAAGTGAGAAAGGGGTAGGAATCTAAAAAGCTATGCTTCTACTCCTTTTCGAGCATTCTTTATAGATTTATTTACTTATGTAATATTATTATTATCATTTATTTATATATTTATTTATTCTGTTTGTTGGTTTATTTTTTGTTTGTTGTATGGACTTATATGTAGCACTTTAGAGTGTTATTTGTTTTGTTTTTTCTTTTTTGTTTTGGATGTTCGAAATAAAGATATCAATCAATCAATCAATATAAGTTTAAGGTACGATTTAAAAAAAAACATTTTTAACGAAGCAGCCTTGATTGTACGTTTCACTTATGACAGACGGGGAAAGTTGGGAATTTTTTAGTGGTCATTTAAATTAATAAATAACAAATGTTTTCAATGGTCTGTCTAGATAACTGCAGTTTTTTTTTTTTTATTTAAATTATGCATAAACATAAAGGGTCATATTCTTCCTACTGCTCCTTTCACACCCTAACCAGCCTACTCAACATCTGTCCGTCCGTCCATCCATCCAATTTCAACACCGCTTATCCTGTTCAGCGTCACAGGGGTGCTGGAGTATATCCCAGCTGACATTGGGGGAAAGGCAGACTATGCCCCGAACTGGTGTTACGGGGCACATATACACCGCAACAACGAATCACACCCACATACCGCCACTGAGTGGGAACCGATTTCATGCTGCCCAATCACAAGTCAGGCACACCATCAGTAACTTCAGCCTACTCAACTTGGAGTTTTAAATTTCTGTGGTTTATCTTCATGTCAAATGCCTTTTTCAAATCAAAGACTCCACTATTTGTACATATAATTTATTTATTCATGTCATTTGCTGTTCTGATTTGATATTTTTACTAATCCTAAAATTGTACTTCTATTAGTTCAATAACCAAACCAACTCTCATTCACTTTTTAATTGCTTTCAATCAAACTTGCAAATTTTTGAACATTTATTCCTTTAGGAAAAGTGACAGCAATTATACTGTTTTATTATTGTCAAAACTGGATTTTTAAGCTTCCTGATTCAAAGAGGGAATACTGGCTGTTTTATTTGCTCTCGAAAACCCCCTGCTATAAATAGATTGTAGTCAGTATATATATTGTATAACACAGAGGTTCAATTAGAGTATGTAATGTAAATAGTAAGTTTAGCATTTTTATATGGAGTCCATTACAATCAGATTGTCTTATTTTTTTGTTGTTTTCATACATCTAGAAGTATTTTATTCCCCTTCACCTTGCCTTAAAATGTTGACTGTATTGACCTGTTACTCCTTTTCAGCAATTTTTCTTTGTCCCTGAGCTTGTTAAATATTGTTTGCCACTAAAAAAAAAACTTCATCCATGTTAATCATTGCGTTGTTGTTCATAAAATCGTTTGGTAAATATTTGGATATCGATTTTCTCCCTATTACATTGTTTAAAAATGTTCATAATGATTTTAATAATGCTCCTTTTTTTGGTTGTCTATATAGGTTGGTTAATCAGTTTATACAGAACCACCCCAATGTAAAAACAACTTTGTATGTTTTCTTGTAAGCTGTGGTTTTTAGGCTTTTGTACATTTGTCTTGGTGAACCTTTTTAGAATTCTTTTAGATTTCTAATTAAATATAATTATAATCAGAGTGACATGAACATGAAAAAAGCACATTGTAACTTGCAAATGTAATGTCATCAACAACATCTTGTAAGTCATGCTCATGTAATTGCACGTTATAAAAAGCATACGTTCGGTCCCAAACAAGCAGCCAGGCGATATTGAAGCACAGATTGAGACACCAGCAAATAAAGAATCCGTAGGGAAAGACTGGGGGACTGCAGTAAACATAGCCATAAGCATTCCTGTGAGAAACACAAAATATTAAGAACATCAACAAATATTTAATATAGTGAAGACAAGATGGCCTTTTGGTAAATAAATTATTGAAATGTTTGTACTTTCTGCAAAGGTTAGCCAGGAAGTAGATAATCACGAAAGTCAACCACACGTAGATAACGCTCCAGATACTGAAGGTCCATCCCGACGGGGTGACCTCCGTCACAAAAATATCAGACACGTTGCCTGTGGTGGTACTGAAGGGGCCTGTACAGATTAGAGGTGCAGTGTTCATCAAATGCAACGGTCACATGAGCTTTATCCCACGTCGTGTTTGCTTTTGCTTACCTACTCCCATAACAGAAAGAGCGTTGACCACCAAACTGACACCATAGATCACGGTAGACAACAATATGGCAACAAGGCGCCCAGCATTGTGTTTCCCCATTGTTGGCAACTGCTTCGAAATAAAATACACATTACCAATGTTAGGAAAGTTTATTTACTCCTCAAAGTAGTTCAAAGTTCACGTCACAATTTTTAATGCACTTGTTCAGTTCCTAGTTCATATACTGAAGACGTGTGAGTGTGTGTGTGTGTGTGTGTGTGTACATATATATGTGTGTGTGTGTGTGTGTGTGTGTGTGTGTGTGTGTGTGTGTGTGTGTGTGTGTGTGTGTGTATGTATATATATATATATATATATATATATATATATATACATATATATATATACAGCAGAACCTCGGTTTTCGAGGGTCCCAGTTCTCCAACAAATCAGCGTTCGAACGAAAATGTTGAGATTTTTGCTTCCGATGTCGAACAAAAATTCGGAGGTCGCAGCTCGCGAGATGAACCGAGAGGAACCGAGAAAACCCGACCGCGCGGGAATGAATTGCAGAACTTTGTCGAGCTTTATCATCACGATAAAGACGGAACCACCAGAGCTATGTATGCTTTTAATGACATTGTCATTAGCCACTTCTGCAAAGTTCTTAAAAAAAGGCAGAAACAAGTTACAGTAGATAAATTCTTTGCAAAAAGGAAAGAACACCCAGTAGAAGAGTCTTCCCAACTGAAGAGATTTGCGAGAGAGTCGAGCTGCTGTGGGAGCAGCTTGACCGTATGGTACGCAAGAAGTGCCCAGCCAACCAATCCAACTTGTGGGAGCTGCTTCTGAAAGCGTGGGGTGCAATTTCTCCAGATTACCTCAACAAATTAACAGCTAGAATGCCAAAGGTCTGCAATGCCGTAATTGCTGCAAATGGAGGATTCTTTGACGAAAGCAAAGTTTGATGTAAAAAAAATCTTATTTCAAATACAAAACATTATTTTTAACCTTGTCAATGTCTTGACTCTATTTTCTATTCATTTCACAACGTTTGGTGGTGAATAAGTGTGACTTTTCATGGAAAACACAAAATTGTTTGGGTGACCCCAAACTTTTGAACGGTAGTGTATGTATATGTATATATATATATATATATATATATATATATATATATATATATATATATATATATTAAAAAAAAAAAAAAACTTTTCCTCACCCCCCGTGGGTGGTCTCTTTTTCCCTTCAAGCTCGGGTCCTCTACCAGAGACCTGGGAGCTTGAGGGTTCTACGCAGTATATTTGCTGTTCCTAGTACTGCACTTTTCTGGACTGAGATGTCAGATGTTTTTCCTGGGATCTGTTTCAGCCACTCCTCCAGTTTGGGGGTTACTACCCCTAGTGCTCCAATGACCACAGGTACCACTGAAGTCTTAACTCTCCAGGTCTTCTCCAGCTCTTCTCTGAGCCCTTGATATTTCTCAAGTTTCTCATGTTCCTTTTTCCTAATGTTACCATCATTTGGGATGGCTATGTCAACCACAACGGCTTTCCTCTGCTCTTTGTCCACCACCACAATGTCCGGTTGGTTCGCCATTACCATTTTGTCTGTCTGGATCTGGAAGTCCCAGAGGATCTTGGCTTGGTCATTCTCTACCACCTTTGGAGGTGTTTCCCACTTGGATCTTGGGACTTCCAGTCCATACTCTGCACAGATGTTCCTGTACACTATTCCAGCTACTTGGTTATGGCGCTCCATGTATGCTTTACTTGCCAGCATCTTACACCCTGCAGTTATGTGCTGGATTGTCTCAGGACCTTCTTTGCACAATCTACACCTGGGGTCTTGTCTGGTGTGGTAGATTTGTGCCTCTATTGCTCTGGTGCTCAAGGCCTGTTCTTGTGCAGCCAGGATCAATGCCTCTGTGCTATCCTTCAGACCAGCTCTTTCTAGCCATTGGTAGGATTTCTGGATATCAGCCACTTCAGCTATGTGCAATGAAATGGGGTGGTACATCCCATGTAGGGGCTTGTCCTCCCATGATGGTCCCTCCAGCACCTCATCTTCCTTTGATGCCCATTGTCTGAGACATTCACTGAGCACATGATCCGTTGGGGCCTTATCCCTGATGTACTTATGGATCTTGGATGTTTCATCTTGGATAGTGGCTCTCACGCTCGCTAGTCCTCAGCCTCCTTCTTTACGGCTAGTGTACAGTCTCAGGGTGCTGGACTTGGGATGGAACCCTCCATGCATGGTTAGGAGCTTCCGTGTCTTTATCTGTGGTCTGTATATCCTCCTTTGGCCACCGTATGATTCCTGCAGGGTATCTGATTACTGGTAGGGAGTAGCTGTTAATGGCTAGATGTTAGGGTTTTCCAGGTTATCTTTATCATAGGATTATGTTGGAATGTAGACTATAATGATTAACCAATCTTGTCTTGCTCTCACAACGTAGTAAAGTAAAGTGGTTGCTTCCTCTGCTTGAGTGACCAGCTGCAGAGGAAGCAATCAAAGTTGTTCTGGTTCCCACAACATCGTAAAACACCCCCTGCTCTGATCTTACCAGAGGCTGGGGGTTCACCAAACCTGTCCACTCTCACCCCCACTCTGTTCCTCCTAATAAATATGCCCTTGCAGGAAGGAGACTTTTCAGACTTCATTCTGGAGCGAGTGAACTCTCCACCTGCAGGTGTCTAAAAGAACTTGCCTGTCTCCCGTGTGGTTCTTGCAAAATAAGTTGGAGTGAGCAAATCTCTAACACTAGGGACTTGTTCTTGCCGTTGAGCTGACTTCTTAGGACTTGCCTTACTCGATGGAGGTATTTGGCTGTGGCTGCTTTCCTTGTTTCCTCGTCAAGGTTGCCATTTGCCTGTGGAATTCCAAGGTATTTGTAGCTGTCCCCAATGTCTGCTATTGTTCCTTCTGGGAGTGAGACCCCCTCTGTGTGGATTACCTCTCCTCTTTTAGTTACCATGCGGCCACATTTCTCAAGTCCAAATGACATTCCGATGTCAGAGCTGTAGATCCTGGTAGTGTGGATCAGGGAGTCAATGTCCCGCTCGTTCTTAGCGTACAGCTTTATGTCATCCATGTAGAGGAGGTGGCTGATGGTGGCCCCATTCCTGAGTTGGTATCCATAGCCCGTCTTGTTGATTATTTGGCTGAGGGGGTTCAGTCCTATACAGAACAGCATTGGGGACAGAGCGTCTCCTTGGTATATACATTTGATGGTCACGTGTGCAAGTGGCTTGCCATTGGCTTCAAGTGTGGTTTTCCACTGTTTCATCGAGTTGGCGATGAAGGTTCTCAGAGTCCCATTGATGTTGTACAGCCTCAAGCATTCAGTGATCCAAGTATGTGGCATTGAGTCATATGCTTTCTTGTAATCAATCCAGGCAGTGCTCAGGTTGGTACGTCTGGTTCTGCAGTCTTGGGTGACTGTTCTATCCACCAGGAGTTGATGTTTTTCTCCTCTGGTATTTTTACCAATCCCTTTCTGAGCAGTGCTCATGTATTGATCCATGTGCCCGCTGATCTTATCTGATATTATGCCCGACATCAGCTTCCATGTTGTGGAGAGGCAGGTGATTGGCCGGTAGTTGGATGGGACTGTACCCTTTGAAGGATCCTTCTGGAGCAGGATCGTACGCCCTTGGGTTAGCCATTCAGGGTGAGTCCCATCCCTTAGCAGCTGGTTCATTTGTGCTGCCAGGCGCTCATGGAGAGTTGTAAGTTTCTTGAGCCAGTAGCTGTGGATCATGTCAGGGCCTGGTGCTGTCCAGTTTTTCATTCCTGAGACTCTTCTCTGGATGTCTGCCACTGTGATGGTTACTGGGTTCTGTTCAGGGAGCTTGCTGTGGTCTTTTCTCAGAGACACCAGCCACTGTGCATCCTTCTTATGTGATGCCTCCCGCTCTCATATATCCTTCCAGTACTGTTCAGTTTCCAGCCTTGGTGGGTCTGCTCTGCTATTATTCCCCTGCTACTGAGCGTACACTTTCGCTGGTTGTGTTGGGAACAACCTGTTTATTCGTCTGGCTTCATTCTCTCTTGTGTACCTCTTTAGGCGGCTGGCCAAGTATAAAGTCTTTGTTTGGCAGTTTCGAGTGCTTCAGGTATGGGCATCTGGCTGTATTTCTTGGGAACTTGCTTTTTCATTGCACTTTTCTGGGCCACTGTCATTTGGCTCACTTCTCTCCGTGCTATCTTGATTTTGGCCTCCAGCCTTCTCTTCCATGGTGGGCACTGTTGTGGTCGCATATGGTCATTCTTCTTGTAGCCAAGCATTTCTAGGATCACTGCTGCTGAGGTGTATATCAGCTCATTGGTTTCAGTCATGGTAGCCGTAGGAATTGTTGTCGGTGCTGCATTCACATCTTCTAGGAGACTTTCTGAGGGTACTTCACTTAGCCTCTGCAGTGCGTATCTAGGTTCCCGAGCCGTAATCTTGTTCTTTAGGTCAGTTGCTGCCTCGTTCAGCTTGATTGTGCTTATTGGGGTTTCGTACCCAACCTCTGGACTTGTACATGGATTTAACTCGTCTCTGGCCTGGTGCTCTGGTTGACTTTCGCAATGGCATTTGTGTTGTATTTCATCAGTCTCGAGCTGTGATAGTAGGTGCCGTTTATGGATATTGGAACATTGAGCTACTAGTTGCTTGGCCGATAGTGTTGACTGTGGGTATTGAAGTTGCCATTGTTCCCGCATTCTCCGCATGTAACCCCTCTCGCTCGGGTTGCTGGAGTAGTAGCATTCCAACAGATCCTTATTCTGGCATCTCGCCCATTTGTGTCTTGTTCCAGTAGCCCATTTTTCATCAGGGTGCTCTGGTTCTCCAGCACCTGACGCAGACCTTGTTTGTCCGGGCGACGTCTGCGCCGGCATGTCTTTCGTTTCTTGTACTCTCATTATCTCTGAGGTAGGCGGTATCGTTAAGGGTCTTGCCTAAGGACCCACACTGACTGTTGGTAAGGTAATCGCTCATTGCTCATATTGTGCCCCTGCCGGGAATCGAACCGGGTCTCCCGTTTGTAAGTCATGTGACTTACTGATTGAGCTAGTCAGCCGTATATATATATATATATATATATATATATATATATATATATAGTTATAGTTATAGTATAGTTATAGTATATAGTATAGTTATAGTATAGTATATAACTATATAGTTATATATAGTTCGCCTCCCCTGCCATCATGAAAAGGGGAAAAACAAATTCAATTGTTTCTATTATAAAGTCATTTTCCTTTTAATTTCAATTATTTTGTATCATTTTGAACCAAAATTACTGAATTTTTATAGTTATTTTAAAACCAAAGACGATTCGCTCGGAGGATCCAACGTCTTGTCTAGCCTCCTCTGAGGATTGCGTTATCAGACAGGCCTATGCAGTTAGACTGAACTGCTTTCTGTCTTTATGTCGCTGTTTAAGTGTTCAAACACTGTGGCTGTATTAATTAATTTCCGTAGTTAAGCTGGTGTATATATCTTTTTTGTCATCTGTCTGTAACGTCGTGTTTCTTTAGATGAACAAAACGGCTTTGAAAAGAGGTCTTACTGAGGCTACGAAAAAAGGTTCTCCAGCCTTATGGCAGGGGGTGCTAGTGATCCTGGGATGCTTCATGCACCTACCTGTAGTATAAGAAATCACCGGTTCAAATTTACAGTGAACAACTGAGGAGCAGTTGTCCATTTGTTTCGTCTTACATTCGGTTTTGTTTTCCCCCCGTTTTTACATTTCGTTTTATAATGGAGGATTTCATATCCAAACGATTTTCAACCATGGATTTTTGGTTGAAGCAGGAGGTCATCAGTAAAGGATGACCAACTCCGGAGTTAAAAGGTTTGACTTGGCCAACGGGACTTCGGAACGTGCCAGCCAATCGCAGGGCACACAGAGACAAACAACCATCCGCATTCGCACTCACACCCAGGGACAATTTGGAGTGCTCAATCGGCCTACCAAGCATGTTTGTGGGATGTAGGAGGAAACCAGAGTGCCCGGAGAAAACCCTTGCGGGCCCGGGGAGAACATGGCAACTCAACACAGGGAGGGCCGGAAGTGGAATCGAACCCGCACCTTCCTAACTGTGAGGCGGACGTGTTACCCAGTGCTCCACCGAGCCGCCTATTATAAAGTCATTTTCCTTTTAATTTCAGTAGTTTTGTGTCATTTTGAACCAAAATCGTTGAATTTTTATTTTTATACATTTCGTTTTACAATTGAGGATTACATATGCAAACTGAAACAATTTTCAATTATGGATATTCGTTGCAGCAGGAGGTCATCAGTAAAGGAAGATAAACTCTGGAGTTAAAAGGTTTGATTCGGACAACAGGACTTTGGAGCATGTCTTTTCAAACGGAGTTGTACGCACGATCGAAAACGAGTTTTTGATTCCATGTGCTTTATTGAGTGTTTTCATGTGTGAAGACTGATGATATGGGATTTCAATCATAATAGTACAAATTAAATAGTGAATAAGCTACTCTAGAGCAGCGTTCCCAACCTTCTTTTGTGTGGTTAGGTGTCGGACAAATTTTACCGGGGGGTATGACGTCAGTGCCTCCCTAGTCATGAACCTCACCGCACGTCACTGGTTGACACACAGTAATCCCTCGTTTATCGTGGATAATTGGTTCCAAGACCACCCGCGTATGTGAAGATCCGCAAAGTAGTGTCACCTTTTTTTTTAACAAACATACCGAAAATTTCGGACTATAAGCCGCTACTTTTTTCCAAAGTTTGAACCCTGCGGCTTATATAGGTTTTTTCCCGGGATTTTTCTCACGACTAATACACTTATACACTCATAAAAAGTCTGTGGACTGGTGGTGTGTTATGTTAATAAAAATTATGCGTCCCTAAATAATCATCTCTTTCCTTACAATCATCTTTGTGTATATTCTTTTACAAATGGTAATTAAATATTAAAAACCTTACGCAATCATGCTGCGACTTTACATGCATTTTTTCTAATGGCCATCAGGAGGGGCTGGAGCAGAAAAGGTAAGAGTGAGAGGGATGGAATATATGCGTCGAGGAAGACAGTAGTGGCGCGTTGTGCACGAGGAAAGTTAGCGTAAACAGAGCCCAATGATGGAAAACACTGGAAGGCGTGCGTGTGACGCAGTTTTCAAGTTAAAAGCCATTGAGCTGGCTGATAAAGAAGGGAACAGAGCGATTGCACGTAAACTTGGAATAAATGAATCGATTTAAAGTGGCCCTCCGACTTGAATGGGAGGCTTGGATGACCAGCGGCGACAAATCATTTACAAAAACTGGACGCATGTGAAGAGCAACTTTCGCACAAGTCTGCCAGTAGATCCTGACAGCGTGGAGCAGGGTGAAAAAATCCACCATCACCAACGGGTTTCGAAAAGCCGGTCTGCTGCGTGACGGAGAGGAGAGCACAAGCTCAGGAGTGAATTTGCCTCAAGACGAGAGTGACGATGAAAGCGACAACGAAAGAGAGAATGAGAAAGAGTGTTGCGACGCACATCTGGCGCTATTCCAATCGGACACTGAGGAGGAAGATTTTGCTGGTTTCAGTGGACAGGAGGAAGACAAAGATGGCTCTCAGTGACTTTGTTGACTGGTATGGGTTTAGTTTTTTACCTGCCTAGTTAGTGCTGTTACTTCCGTGTTTACAGCAAAATGTTAATGTTATAAAAACTTTAGCCGAGCTAGTGCTGTTACTTCCGTGTTTGCAACAAAATGTTAATGCTATTAAAACTTTAGCCCAGCTAGTCCTGTTACTTCCGTGTTTACAACGAAATGTTAATGCGATTAAAATTTTAAAAAGGCTTTCTGTGTACTGTCTTTCTGTGTAAATAATTTGTGCGCACGTGCAGTGTATAGTCTCGTGCGGCTTATATAAATATAAATATAAAAAAATCACGAGTTTTAGCTGGTGTAGCTTATAGTCCGATGCGGCTTATAGCCCGAAATAAACAGTACATTGTTTGTGTATCAATAAGTGTATATTAAACTATATAAGTGCATATGTCATTATAAGAACATTAAATAATAGTTTCAAATAAATGTATTCAGTATAAATGACATACAGAAAATAATGTATAAATAATATAAATATGATACATTTGTGTGTGTGTGTGCGTACGTGTGTGTGTAACATATGTAGATGTAGCTAAAGTATACATCAGGGGTGTCAAACTCATTTGTGTCGCGGGCCTCATCATAGTCATAGTTGCCTTCGGAGGGCCATTACACCTGTCAACACCTTATGTTATATACAGTATAGGCTACACACCAAATTGATGAATAACAAGTTTTGAAATCATAGACTAGTAAAAACTAGTAAAAAAAATAAAAAGATTAATAGTAATACAAATTGCTAGCAATTTCTATTTTTTTTTCAAAGTGAATACAATTTCTAATTTTAGTATTGACACATGTAGTCGATTCCCAATTTGTCTTTGCGAGCCATATGAAATGATGTGGCGGGCCATGACTGGCCCCCGGGCCTTGAGTTTGACACCTGTGGTATACATACTGTGAATATGTTTATAGAACTGTTTTATTATAACAACTTTTTATAACAAGGTACAAGTATACATACTGTAAATACGTTTTTAGAACTCTTATTATAATTTTTTTTTATAACAAGGTACAATACTGTAAATATGTTTTTAGAACTCTTATTATAACAAGTTTTTTTTATAAAAAGGTACAAGTGTACGCACTGCAATTGTGTGGGCACTCCCTGCCTTCTGCTGGCGTGTGGGCAACTTTTGTGCCATAATTTCTCAATTTAGAAGTTTTATTTGGGATTTTTGTTTTTGGAAAAAAAATCCGCGATGTACTGAAGACGTGATAAATGAACCGCTATGTAGCGTGGGATTACTGTATACCTATTGGATTAAAGTGCATGTGTTACATGTGTATTCATATATTTTACTTGTTTAACTTGCTAGGCAACCGACATTCATAAGCGTGAACTAATATTTCGTGTGCATACACACTGAACTTTAGACGATATTAGCAGTAAACATTCAGAATGGTTGGATAAGGGGGTTCAACATGATCTTTTGGAAGGCTAAAAATTATAGCAAATCAATTTCAGAAATGTGGCGTGTGCTGTTTTAGCTGTACGTTTACAGGGACCATCCAAGATATCTAGAGCAGAGGTGCATGTTGACAGAAAGTCGTCGCCTGGGAGACAAGAGGTGCGTGACTGACAAATACAATCATGAGGACCACAGGAATTAGACACCGGCTTTTCTGACTTAGCTCGTACGCCAGAGCAAGTCGTAGCAGAAAGAAAGTGGTCCAGCCCTGTAACCCTTTTCTTGAATTCAGAGAATCAACAAATTGGATCACATTTAACCCAGCTTGTGTGAGTATGGCTTTACGTATTGTGTTAGTGTGAATACCTTCCTTAAACAGAAGAAAAACGAACATGCATTGAGTAAGTTTTATGTTATATGCCGCGGGGTGCAATTGGCGCACTCCCTTTGAATTTTCCATCAAGCTGATAATCTGAATCAGGTCTATTGGAAGAATGAAATATGTAAAACAAGCAGGTTATTGGCCCCCGAGGATCGGACTTTGACACCAGTGCCTTAGTGAAATAACATTATCGGAAAAACACCTACACACAATACCTACGTTAATCATTAGCATTGCCCATCTGACTTATGTAGGTGCTTTTGATTACAGCAATTCCATCGTAGAAGTTCAACCTACGTTAACCATTAGCATTCCCATCTGCCTTGTATTGGTGCTTTTGATTAAAGTTCTATAGTAGAAGTTCAACAAGTATTGGCTCTAAAATTTGATTGAGATGTGTGCCAAACATGGTGAGCCCCAGGAAGGCAGCAGGCCCCTATGGAGTACTGGAACCCACTTCATCTCAATCTTCAAACACTGCCTGTCTCAGAGCACCAATAAGGCCTGCTGAAAACCTCAACCTTCTTCCCCATTCCCAAAAGGAAAAAGTGGCTGGACTCACCTGTTCCACTTCATTCAATGACAATGAAGGTGGTTGTGATCCTGTTCCTTATTATTTAAACAAAAACGTAATGAAATATATTGTAATTAATTTCTCATGATTGATCACATTTATATCAAACTGCTAATTAAATAAATTATTTATTAAATAATAAATTGTTCAAATAATAAATAACACACTATCTTAAACAACAAAATGTAATCTATCTATCTATCTATCTATCTATCTATCTATCTATCTATCTATCTATCTATAAGAGACAACCCTTGATTAGGAATACAGTACTTCTGACAGAACAGCACTCAATGCATGTTGAAAATAATATTGTCACACAAAAGATGTCAAGTCAAACAAAGCATACCTTTCGCCGTCCCTACTTTGGGCTTGTACTCTAGTGCAGATAGCAGAATCTCTATTTTATGGATTAGCTTGTTTACGACAATGGCCAAAGTCACATGTACCTTACATATCTGCAACTCACTCATAAAAGGGTTGTCAAACATAACATACCGACCTTTTCACCTTCCATCATTATATATCACTCATTAAAGTTGATTGATGAGAACGACGATAGTGGATATACCTGAGTTAACATAATTGTGTTTAAACAAGTGAAAAAAATCCAGGCAAACTTTACCCACTTGGGTTTATTGGGAAAAAAAACACTATCAAAAATCTATCTCAACGACCATTTTGCTAAATGGGAAACTTCTGTAGGGTTGTTTTTTTGGGGGGCGGGGTGATCATCCCGCAGTGAGGTTACTATTGATTTTGTAGAAATCATTAAGGCCCTAGTAGCAAATGCAACAGTCCTGGTTTTACGTTTCACCTTGACCTATTAAAATTTGGTCATATAAAAATGTATTTTTGATGGCAAAAATATTTATTTACATACAGTCAAACCTTGGTTTTCGAACGTCCCGGTACGCGAACAAATCAGAATTCAAACGAAAAATTAGAGATTTTGTTGCTTCGGTTGTCGAACGAAATTCAGAGGTCGAACCTTGCAAGATGAGCTGAAAGTATTGCAGCCTCTAACAGCAACCCAGGGAGCAGATTGTGCTTCATTTGTTAAACTTGCGTTTACTTTGCAGGTTGTCAACTGCAGTCTTGGAGAATTTTGTGTCATGTCTGTGAACATGCATAAACAACTAACCCCTTACTTTTCATAATGAGTTTGTAAATGTGATCGTTTTCATGACAGGCTCGGCAGGCTCCAATTTTCAATTTCATACGTTTGACATGCGCCCGTGTGTGGATTATTTTTATCATTATGAATTTTATTTTTTGGTATTATGGATGTTTATTGTACGGAGAGCTGCATGCACAGCTAGAGGTGGGTGGTGGCTTTTGCTCATACAGCCATGTGAGATGCTGCCAGTCGAGTTTCAGGGACTGAGAATTGGTGATTCCAGGCCAGGATGGCATCTGGAGGTACACCGAAGTCCAGCTGGCGATGGGTATGTCACCATGGACATTGTTATTTTTACTTTTTAACCATTGTGACACATTTTTTAGAATGTGTCAAAAGGGGGAGGTAGAAAAAAAAACAAGGGGGGAATTGTGAGATTTTAAGCGTTTTGATGGTTTTTAAGCCTTCAACATGCTGGACGGAGGAGAAGAAGCAGCTCGGCAGAAATGAAGTGAATGGGAGACAACATCATGAGATGGAGCCAAAGCCTGGTAACAAGTGTGAAGAGTTTCAAAATAGCTTATAATAAACTGTAGACCTTCACAAGATAGGATCAAATAGGTGGGAGAGTATTAAATATAAAAAATTAGAACAATAACATACAGACTCCAAACAAATTGGGAACAGGTGGATTATGAACGTTAAAGTTTGAATAACACATTATTCACGTGATTCATTTGCAGGATAAACAATGGAAGGGATTGATAAACTGAACAAATTTAAAATGATTGCGGAAATATTATGTCGAAAACAAATAGATTCAACAAGTTTTTTCCCTATAAAATGGTGCCGTTTGGGTTTGAAGTACATAGTCGCTTCAAAGGAGGAAAAGCATGATTTAAGATACGTGATTGATCAATGAGAAGGCTATCCCTTGTACCAGGGGGGTCAAACTCATTTGTTCACGGGCCGCAGTGTAGTCATAGCTTCTTTCGGAGGACCGGTGTGACTGTCATACCCAAATAAATGTGTGAGGACCTCATATTATATAGAGTAAAAGCTACAAAACAAACTGACAAGTAACTCGCTTTCAAATCAGGCAAATAAAAACTGGTCTAATATTTAAGAATAAAATATTATTAAAAGTGAAGACAATTTGCAATTCGAGTAAAGACACATGAATATAAAGCGCAATTTGTCTTCGCGGGCCGCATAAAATCATGTGGTGGGCTGCATCTGGCCCCCAGGCCTTGAGTTTGACACCTGTGCCTTATACAAAGGTAAAGTAGGATTAGAATTTGATAAAACAGATATGGACATCCACATATTCCATTCGAGTTTAAATTGCTTGCAATACAATTACAAATTAGTTAACACCTGTGTAATTGATTGATTGGTTGATGGATTGGTTGGTTGGTTGGTTGGTTGGTTGGTTGGTTGGTTGGTTGGTTGGTTGGTTGGTTGGTTGGTTGGTTGGTTGGTTGGTTTATTTATTGATTGAGTGATTCATTGAGTGACTGACCGAATGGCTGAGTGACCGAATGGGCAATCGTTCGATGTCTGTCTATATGTATGTACTATATATGTATGTATGTATTTCGTTATTTGTTTATGTATTTCTCTTTCACATTTTCTTTCTCATCTTCCACTTCTTTCGGCTGCTCCTGTTAGGGGCCGCGACTGCAGAGTAATCGTTTCCATATCTTTCTGTGCGGTCACACCAACCATCTGCATGTCCTGCAATATCTTCATCTCTGCCACACTCTCCATTATTTTGGACAGTAGAGATTTCCAAGCCTCGCTTCTAACATTCTTTCCGATAACTTCATGCTTTGCTTAATCAACACAACAGAGAATATTTCAATGCACTAGGCTTTGATGTCTATTCATATGTAAATGAGTTAGGGGTCATAAAATTTTATGATCTATTGATGTTAAGATTTATGGCGTTTTTTTTTTATTGGGGGTCATAAATTCTTTAGTTCTTTTATGTTAAGATTTATGGTAGTTTTTATTGGGGGTCATAAATTCTTTAATCCTTTTATGTTAAGATGTATGGTATTTTTTATTTGAGGAGTTATAAAATCTTATGATCCATTGATGTTAAGATTTATGATGGTTCTTTTTTTATGTGGGGTGGGGCGGGTTGGGGGCATCAAGATGGCGCCAGTTGTGACGGCGCCATCTTTGACTGTCGCCCTTTTGGTTTGCTGGCGCTATTTTTAGATCTGGATATGTATGGGTATGTATTTTTATGAATCAAAACAGGTGCAGCACCTGAGCTAGCTTTGCTACCAGCCCTCTGAGCTACCTTTGCTTCCAGCCCGTACGTGTGAGATTGAAGGGACCCTTTTTGTTGAGAAGCCGAAGGGGAGGGGGTGTTTGTGACAGAGTGGGGGGGTCACGAGAGGGAGGGGGTGTTTGTGACAGAGTGGGGGGGTCACGAGAGGGAGGGGGTGTTTGTGACAGAGGCGGCATTACAGGTGCCAAAGTTGTCTGGAAGAGAGTCGCATATAATTTGAGAAACAATAGTTCAGCCAAAGTTATCTGAAAGCGAGACGCATGTAATTTGACAAACATTACTTTAGAGGCTCAAGGGGGGTTTGTTGAAAATCACATTGTTACAAGTCACAAGTTATCTGTCATGTAATTTGACAAACAATAATGGAGTCGGCATTACTGGGGCCAAGGATATGAGGTAGAGACTGTTGGAACCGTTTAATTTTGGAGGGAGACAGACGAAGGCCTGTTTTTTATGAAGGCTGTCTAAGTTTAAAACATATCCTGATTTAAAAAAAAAAAAAAAAAACACGTGATACACAGAGGTGTGGTTTGGGAGAAGGGCCGGACCTGTTGTTCATATATTTACGCGAGAGCATCGTGCTGATAGTTCATAGAAAAGAGCTAAAGCTGTGGTGTTAAACTGCTAACCTGAAGCTCAAATCATGATAGCAGAAACGCCGGTCAGTATCCATCTTTGCCGCAGAGGCCCCGATGGTTTGCTAGATGCCCCTACGATTTCCCGCGACACGTGAGCCCATAGGCGTGGTCTTATCCCCGCCGAATTTAAAGTTTCGTATGGACGAGCATCATTTTGGAGAAGACAAGACAAGACAAGCCATCGCTCTGAGCAACGGAGTCGAAGCGTGTCAAAAAGTTGTTTTCGAGAATGGTTAAAGGTAAGTCATTTTACTACGTTTCTCACAATAATAATGACAATAATAATAATAACAAATAATAATAATGACATAATAATAATAATAGGTTATTTTATAAAACAAGATGTATTGTTTATATAATATTTGCAGACAACATCGTTTTTGCCGATGTCCACGCATCTTTTGACGACGATTTTAGCGCCGTTTACCTAACACAATCAGACTACGGTGAGTCAATCGCGCATCTAAGATAGTTAATACAGAGGGTATTAGTTGCTGATTTTATTTTATGTATGCAACAGATCTCGTGGCCGCGGCCACTAGGAAAAGCGTTCGGCCGACACAAGCTGCCTTCGACCGCCATATTGGAGCAGTCGAAACGACAGAGCCAGCGCGACCAGCGGTATCAGAGTCACGTGTTACTGTTGAAACCAATCCACTCTCAACCCGCACCGCTCAGCCGGAATCAGCGACGGATTCTGAACTAGTTGAGGCTCTGTCTACTTACGAGGGTTTAAACCATCACCATCAAGAGTCGACAAACAAAGTTGGAGGTATTCCTATTTTTTCTCTCTTTATGTGCTATCATACTTGCTATTTTCGGTATTATAAAGGATTAACTTGCAGGTGAACATCGTGACACGGAGGCACAGAGAGGAAGAGGAGGAGGAGGAGGGGGCAGCCCTTCTACAACACGCGCCACTCAACCAGCAGGGGGCCTGTAAAGTGCGCGCGTTTACTAACTTCTCGACTTAATTCCCCGCTAAAAATTTGAAATAATGCCCACTAAAAAGGGGCTCGTGATGGACGCGCTGGAAGACCTGTCCAAGGAAAACTTCAAAAGGTTTGTTAAGGCTCTGGTGGACCGCCGCGGTAACATAAAGGTGGCGAAAAACAAGGTGCAAGATAAGGACTTTATGGACGTAACCGAGGTGCTGGTGTCCACTTTCACCGAGGACAAAGCTCCAGCCGTGGTCTCCGAATTGCTCATCTCCATTAAGTGCGCCGACGAGGCCGAAAAGCTCGGTAAATAATCGGCGTGTGAAATTCTTCCATTTTATCAATGAGAAGCTCTCAATTGTGCAGTATTGTAACAACATAAACAATGAGATCCCCGCCTCAAAAACATCAAACGTGGCTGCAGCGTGTTTCACAACAGCCTATGCACGCCTAAAAATGTACAGCTATTTAGAAATTTTACAGAGGCGTGTCCTTTACACCGATACAGACAGCCTCGTGTACACTGTGAAGCCAGGTGAAAGTGTTCTCCCTCTAGGTGATTATCTGGGTGATTTGACATATGAGCTTTCGAACGACAGCATTTTAGAATTTGTCTCAGCCGGCCCCAAAACATACGCTTATAAAACACGAGGATCATCTCAGACGGTCATGAAGGTAAAGGGTATCACACAAAGTCACGAAAGCGGTCAGAGCATCAATCTCGATAGCATGCTCAGTTTGGTTCAAGGGTACATCGATACAGCAGGTGCAACCTCAGATGTGCTATACGCTCCCCAACATAATATCGTTCGCGATAAGAGAGGGTTTCATCTCAGAAACATGTCATTTTCCAAGCGGCTTCGTGTGGTGTACGATAAAAGAAGGCTGCTAGAGCGAGGCACCACTGAACCGTTTGGCTACTGATATTTCTATCTATCCATACGTGTGTCTGTGTGTGGAAATGGCTTTTAATCAGATTGAATGCGACCCCAGATTAGAACTTCCTTTTTCATCTCTAGTAGCAGGGCCTTCAGGTTGTGGCAAGACTTTCTTTGTAAAAAATGTATTGCAAAATCCTGAACATGTTCTGAGAAAAAAACCTGATAATATTGTCTGGGTTTATACTTCATATCAACCAATGTACGATGAGCTCAAAAACCTGAATAAAGACATTGTTTTTATCAAGGGGCTGCCTGAATCTTTTGATGACGAGAAGCTGTTCCCGCCACAGCAGCACCATCTACTGATTTTGGATGACGTCATCTTCCAAGCTTTGGATGACCCGGAAGTGGTCCGAATATTCACCCAATATAGACATCATAAAGATTTAAGCGTTATAATGCTAACGCAGAATGTATTCCATCAGGGCAAATTTAGCCGTACTATTAGTTTAAACAGTAATTATTTGATTTTGTTCAAAAACCCCCGCGATAAACTGCAGGTGAGTGTCCTGGCGAATCAAATTTCTCCCAGCAACCGGAAGTTTTTCCTGGAATGCTTTGAAGATGCTACAAGAGAGCCGCATGGGTATTTACTGGTAGATTTGACACCTTCATGTCCAGAACAATATAGACTACGTACAGGTGTACTACATAACCAGTGGCCTGTCGTTTATATACCCAAACAATAAAACAATGACGAGGCTTTTATAAACAAACACACCGTTACTCAAATCTCTGTGTCATGCTGTCATGTGTCGTCCGGATCACTTCCTGTTTTATTGTGTAATTTTCCTCTCGTTCCAGTCGGTGTGTCCTTCCCCTGTGCGTCCGGTCACGTGAACCCCTGATTCCAAGTGTGTGCACCTGCTTCAATGACCAACTGTCTTCACCTGTGTTCCCCTCCTGTGTCCATATAACCCGCGTCTTTCCCCGTGTCCAGTGCCAGTGAATCTTGCCTTGTGAAAGAACACTAGCGATCACGAAATCCTCGAGTACCGCCTGGAAGCCTTGTTTGGTCACCCATGGTAACTTGGTTACATCGCTATCTTGTTTTAGTATTTCCCTCGGTTCGAGGCGCTTTGATTTCCCCTTTTTCTCCCTCGGTTCAGGGGCCTTAGTTTCCCCTTTTTCCCTCCTATTGAGGCGTTTTTTGTTACTACTACCACTGGAGACAATAAACACATCTTTTGACATTGGAATCTCTGCATTCGAGTCCTCTCCCTGCTCTGCGCCTGACATTACGCACTGGCCAGACATGGACTCGGCAGAGACAGCGCAGCTGGTCGCCCAAGTACGCTCCCAGACGTCGCAGCTGGGCCAACAGCAGAAGCAGGTAGACGCTCTGAGTGTTGGTGTTCAGGAACTGGTGAAGAACCAGGAAGGCTTCAGAGAGGCGGTGGCCGCCCAGGTGGATTCGCTGAGTCGTCAAATGCAAGACGTCCTCACTCTGCTGACCACGGGGCGAGCTGCGACGCACAGTTCCACAGCGGCGCCCCCTGTGGACCACCCGGCGCCCGCGCCTATGGCGAGGGGGATCAGACTGGCTTCCCCGGAACGATATGCAGGTGAACCCGGGCTGAGTCGAACCTTTATAACCAATTGTGAGATGCAGTTCGAGCGAGCTCCAGGCGACTTCCCAACGGAACGCTCCCGTGTGGCATACACGATATCCTATTTGACGGGAAGAGCCCGGGCGTGGGCGACCGCAGAATGGACCAGGAATTCCGCTACCTGTCACTCGTTTCCCGGATTCATCGAGGCCCTGCGCATGGTGTTCGATCCAGTTCCCACGGACCGAGAGAAGGCACGGGAGCTGTGCCATATCACCCAGGGTTGAGAGACGGTCAGCGACTACGCGATCCGCTTCCGCACTCTGGCCGCGGAAAGCGGATGGAATTCGACGGCCCTGTACGATGCTTTTCTCCGGGGTCTTTCCGGGACCATCCAGGACCAACTCATTCCCCTTGATCTTCCTGTTGAACTCGACGCTCTCATCGCGTTGGCCATCCGAACTGACAACCGACTACAGGAATGGAGGAAGCAGCACGCAAGCCGGGGCACGATCGTTACTCCTTCCGCATCAGTGGGCGGGCGGTCATCCCACGAGACGCACCACCAAAGATCGATTCCGGCATTGCCACTGGCTGGGACGGAACCCATGCAGCTCGGCAGGGCCAAATTGAGCAAAGAGGAAAGACAGCGTCGACGCCAGGAGGGCAGATGCTACTACTGCGGGGCGCTTGGTCATCTCCGCCTCTCCTGCCCGGAGCGGGAGGCGCTGAGGGTAAGCACCTTCTCCGTGGTCCGGCAGAAGAATAGGGTTCTACCCGTCGGGACGCTAACCTGCCAAGGCAAGATAATCGAGCTCGGAGTGTTGCCGTCTTGCCTTGTGAAAGAACACTAGCGATCACGAAATCCTCGAGTACCGCCTGGAAGCCTTGTTTGATCACCCATGGTAACTTGGTTACATCGCTATCTTGTTTTAGTATTTCCCTCGGTTCGAGGCGCTTTGATTTCCCCTTTTTCTCCCTCGGTTCGAGGCGCCTTAGTTTCCCCTTTTTCCCTCCTATTGAGGCGTTTTTTGTTACTACTACCACTGGAGACAATAAACACATCTTTTGACATTGGAATCTCTGCATTCGAGTCCTCTCCCTGCTCTGCGCCTGACACTCTGTTTACATCCAAACCGGCCAAACGTAAGCATTTGCTACTCAGAGGCCCCAGTAGTTTGGTGAAAGCGTTATGTGAGATTGCTAAATCTTCTTAAAGGACATGTACCCTTAAAATCAAAACTTTACAAGAGACTTAAAAAGCAAAAGAAAAATATCCGCTTTTTGGCTGATAAGAAAAATACTTTGAAGAAGAAAAGAGCTGTGTTAGTTCAGAAAGGTGGTTTTATATTACCGTTACTGGCCGCTTTCGCACCTGTTCTCGGAAGTGTCATTAGTGGCTTTATGAGCAAATCATAAAATGAGATTGAAAACGGCTCAGAAAATGTTCCTGATTTCACCTTATCAGTTCGAGAGGCTGAATCGACCCGCTCCGACCATCCGTGATACAGCAGAGCATTCTTTGGATGAAGAGATGAAACAGGTTTTGGATAATAAAAATTTAAATCAATATGAAAAGATCAAAATTTATCAAACCTTAATGCAGCAATACATGGGGTTGGTCAAACAAAAAGACTCCGAGCAAATTCTTATTACGATTCGCAACGAAGCCAATGAGGGGGGTGAAAGAAAGACCGCAGATGAGACCACAATCGAGGTGACAGGTAGATGCTATGAGGATATTTTGGACGCCATAGGTCCACGTTTCCGGCGCAACGCCAACTATGTGCTGAAAAGACTGTCGGCAGAAGATGTAAGCTGGACGGCGTTAAGTGAATTTATTTTTAGAGGAAAAACTATCAAAGGCTCCCATATGAGCGATCTGTTGAGACATTTGTGTGCGAGTGGGAAAAAAATCAACGAGATACCGGTAGGATGGAGTGAATTTCTTCGGACGCTAGCCCGATTAAACTTGCCGGAAACAAGCATCTCCAACCCCTTGGCTCGCGCAGATTTTAAATGTTTGAAATACGCTACAGGTGAGGATGGGGATGTTTCTTATGTAGAAGATGTAAGCGTGATGAATAAAAGAAAAAGAAAGAGGACATCGCCGATACTAAAATGGGTTAGTTATTAGATGATACTTTATTGTTGTTAGTGAAAAAAAACGCATGACTCTGTAACTCTCTTTAACAATGTTTATTGAATAAAAGAGATTTTTATAAAACACGGTTTCAGACAATGACATTTTTTAAATGTATGCAATGAACATGATGTTTGCCCGCCGCACATCCGGTCTGGCCTTCGACATTTTTTGACAAACTCACTAACCATGGCATCGTTATGGAGAGGATCGGAATTGTAATGAGTCAGCACTTCACGATAGGTGAGCCCCCGCCCACGTTGACTTAGATAATACACACAATGTTGACCACAGGTGTCTGTCAGCTCGTGTTGCAACTGCCCGTTCTGATAGTCGACCCGTTTAGAATGCTTCTTCAAAAATCTGTATATACTCGATGGGTAGTAAGGGCTGTCCGGTGGCAGACCAAAGGGATCAAAGAATGTGGCCGAACCGTCCGATTCTAAAGTCAAAGCGAGCCAGTGCTCTCCGGGTAAATGTCTTGGATGCGTGTTGACGATGTAATATTTTGGAGGCGGCTCTCTGACGTCAGCTAACTCATCCGATGCGAAAACACCTCCAAATAAGGTTCTCTGCATCTGGGTCATAATCATGTCCAATTCACGACCGTTCATAGCGTTAATAATAGTCCATCAATACTTCCCTCTTAGCATTAATCTCAATAAGCGAATCGTATGCAGCGTATACAACGAGTGTCGCTGTGTGTGGTATTGGGGTTCTAAAACGTAAATCGAGTCTTAGGACCCCGCTATTGATCGGTGTTAACGCGCCGGAATCATCTACCTGACTTAAATTGAAAACAAAAAGTGAGTAGCCCTGACTAAAATCCTGTTGATCGATACAAAGAGGTAGATCTTTCAGAAAACGCCCTGTTGCTGTGTATAAATTATGAAATTCACGTGTACATATCCCAGCTTCGAAATTGGGCTGAAAAGCTCTGGCAGGAATCTGTCGACGTTCGTGGCTGAGAGCTAAATACTCTATGTTATAATGCAAAAAATTAAACGGGTTTAAATCTCTCCGGCCCATGAAACTGTTGTGGTTTACGAGCGCGATTACAATTTGCTTGGGGATATGTCCGAGGAAGAGATTATCCTGATGACAAATTCGCGAGTTTTGTGGTATGCTGAAGGTCTTCATGTTCACCCGAGTTAACAGATAGAGTGCATTACCTTTCTGTAATGCGGCGGCGTGACCTATTGCTACAGCCGATGAAATTGATACTTTTTTCACAAATAAGGATGCTCCTAGTATTTTGAGACACGAATCGCTGTCGGGAGCGCTCATGAGACAGAAATCATCAGAAGCTCTAGTTAACTTTAGACGCAAATGCACATTATTCAATAGATGGCGTTCGGAAAAGAAAATATCTCCATGAAGCGGTCCCGTTAGATGGAATTCACGTGAGCCTGCAATCTGCCGTGCGCGCCGCACAAAACCATCGTTGGCCCCCGCCCCTTCGAGAGCTATGGAGTCCATACGCCCCCTAGTGTCTTTTGCAAACATTCCTGCTGTGAATTGTGACTCCAAAGAATCGTTTGAAAAGTTTAACAGCAGCTCGATGATGGATCTGTAGGCGTGTGTGGCACTAGATTGTGAGATTAGCCGCCCACCCAACGAAATATCTAATTGACTAAAAATTGTGTTTATAGGAAAATTCACGATGCCAACTTGTTCTTGCGGTGGAATATTTGTCCCATCCCTACGCGTCACCTTTGCACGGAGATGTAGTAAAGTGTCGGATAAATCTAAATATTTTGAGCCGTCCCCGGGTATAAAAAATTCTATGGGCCCCTGGTCCACAATTGCGGACAAAGGTTGAAATTCGACATATAAGGTATCTTCTATGGAGAATTGCGTCAAAGGGGCTGAAAATAGGTCAAGACTTGATAAAATTGCCTCTTGACTTTTAAAATGTAGAAGGGCCATTTTTTTTAAGAGAAAATATCTGGGTTGCGTCGACTTCGCTTTTTCTTAACGACTGGTCTAAGACCGGTCGAGCGCCTTTTCCTTTTAACGCTCCTTTTTCTCCGCCCACCAGGATGGAGCCCCCCACGTGACAATACAGCTAGCCCGGAACCTTCTTGCTTGGGGCCTTGTTTCTGGTGGATTCTTTGAATGACGCGCCCCGCTACATCCGTTGCTATGTTTTTAGCGGCGGCTTGAAGATGCGGCTTCGCCAAGTTAAACCCGTTTTTGAACATGGGCATCACGAAACGGAATAATTTTGCAAAGATAGACCCTAGGCCACGCCCATATTGCATAGGGGACCCTGCATAACCTTGAAACGACCCCCCTACTTGTGTTTCATAATAATCAACAAAACGGTACAAGTCGGGATGCAATGACGATGTCGTCATTTTTTTTTTTTTTTTTTTATTATTTCGATCTAAAATGCAGAGTGAGAATGACCTTCCCGTATTCTAAATCTATCGGATTGTTCTGGTCTGATCGCAGGTAAACCGAAATGGTTTCAATATGGCTTCTGCACACATCTAAATAGTAAACAGGGTTGAAAGTTTTGTTTACAACGTCGCAGTAGTTACCCTCAAGAGGCAGGGTCCTAAGCATTGGGGCGTAGGCGTCACCAACTGTCTGATGATGTATGATGTCAGTGTAGATGAACATAAAATATGATCCGGCTCGTCTGTCGGCAGGATGCTGCGCGTTTACGCCTTCCGGCTTGAGTGAGAGCCAATGTTCAGGATTCCTTCCAACAATGTACGCTAGGGGGCTCTTGAACATAATTCTCAATCCTTCTTCGCCCGAAAACATGAACCTCTGTTTATGTTGATCAAATTGGATGTCAATCTTTTTGTTACTCGCTTTAGTTAATAGAGTTTGAATGTCCAAAGCTAACGAGTCATGATTTTGATAAACCCCGCCTCTCGTTTTGAGTATGGTTCGAACTTCTGAGTCATCTTGAAATGTGTCCCCTCTAGGAAGCGGGAACTTAGGCTGTTTCAGATAGAAATTCCGTTTTTTCTCAGGAATGGTGGGTATTGAGTTGATGTATGAAATCTCACATAAACCGACCTCCCACGAACCTTTTAAATCGATATGTTGAGCTAGTTCAGTTTTAAATTCTGTGAGCGTGTTTGAGCTAAATAGATGTATACTAGCATTTGACGCTAATGTTACGTAGAATTCTCTCTGGTGTTCACCCATCTTGTAATTTCCACAGAATGGCCGTTTTAGAGATCGTCAGATGTTTTTAATACTCTTTGCGGGTACCCAACTGTCAAATTTGGCTGGCCAGCCCACCCAGTGGACGAGGGACTCGCGTTTACCTGACACGGTGCGTGATTTAAGAATTTTCTGTATGCGAAAATTTTTTATTTTTTTTTATTTTTACTTTTTGTAATTCCGCTTCGTAAAAGCTGCCTTCTACAGGCATACCATCCAAGTCTGATATTTTATAGACGGGAGGAACGCGGTGGAGACGTTGTCTTATTCTGAAAATTTCATCCGTGTAACTTTGTAAATAACCTTTTTCAAAATTGCCTTTTATTTTGGAAATTCTCACAGTTTCACCCGGTGCGAACCGGAACTTGTTCCCCCGTCGGAAAGGATTTTTGGTGTACAGGTTGGTGAAGACGATATTCTTATTCTCTTCGTTTACAGCGTTAGGTGTCATTTTTATACTGCTGTGAAAACTGTCGTTATAACTGACAATAAAATCCTGAATTACATCCACGTATCGTTGTGTGTTCTTAGCTGTGAAATAGCGCCACATACGCGATTTTAGAGTGCGATTAAATCTTTCAATCGTTTCCGCTTTGGTGTCAGAGGCGGTGGAAAAATGTGTAATATTGTACTTTTTCATTAATTTCTGGAAATGTTTGTTAAAAAACTCCGCCCCTTTATCTGTTTGAAGCCACCATTATGGTGAACCGCTAACTGCTAGGATATCTTCAAATGCTTTGGTGACCTGTGTACCTGTTTTAGCTTTCAAAACGCGTACATATGCACGTTTCGAGAAGATATCGATTACGGTTAGTAAATATTTATATCCATCGTTATAGCGTGCTAGTGATTGCATATCGCATAAATCTGCTTGGAATTGTCTCATAGGACCTCGAACAAAAACTTTATCTCTAGGAAAAGTTATTCTGGCTGGTTTGTGTAAAGTGTAAGCATCTTGATCGGATAAAAAAGCTTTCACTTTTTTTATGTTAGTATTTTTACAGCTAACAGCCGCTGTTCTGTGTAGGCGTGTCTCTCCCCCAAAACTAGCTGGATTCTTAGCACAATAATAGAGTCTCTGAAGACACCTATCGCCACCCATTGTTAGGTAAGTTCTGTTGGATATCAGAGTGTGACGCTGGTAATAAAACAAGCAGGTATGATCTTGTGATTTTAAATTGAATAAACATAGAGAAACAGTCGCTTTTTCCGGTCACAATAGTTTATTACAGAAAAAAATCAAAAAATTAAAAAACATTACTAATAAACAGCAACAAGTATAAAACATGGTAAAAATAAAAACATGGTAAAAAACGTCTTTCTATAAATCTAAGGTTTAACATAACGCATGAATGAAGATAACATAGATGGTGTTACTTTGGACCCCATTAGAGTTTTAAACTTCTTTAGCTGGTCCCGTGTTAAATCTAGAAGGACTGCTAGGAAAGTCATCAATTGGCTCCACATTTTTTTCACAAAACCTCCCATTGTGTTTTTCCAAACGTTCTAAATAATAGAGCGACTTTGTTGCTACTCAGAACAGTGTCACGCGCTTCTTGTTTTATCGCACGGAGCCGTGTAAAGATCTTGCACTCGTGAGCTAGGTCATGTAGAATGGCAGAAACAGAATTGCGAATGTTTATAAGGGATGCAGAGGTTTTAAAATAGAAAAACATTGTCGACAACGTGTGGAGGAAGTCAGCATTACACAACTCAGCCGTCACTGCTTCATAATTAGCATAGAAATAAAAGTTTCGATCCTTAACATACAGGCACGTATGATGCATCTGGCTGAGATCATCAAGAGCACATCCGTCACACTTAGATTTAGCATGCTTCATTAAGGCATCATACAAAAGATGAACCACCATCAGCTTCAGGCGTGTGTAGTCTTCAATCACCAACCATTTAAGAGGCTCTACCGTCATATTATACTGTGCGTCCTGCTGTGTGTTGATTCTCACAGGTGTCGAGGTCACCGGAAGAACGATGCCAAACTCTAGGGCCATCGGCGGGTCGTTGTCAACGACTGTTTCGTCAGCCTCCTCAAAATCACCGGGCACCTTCGCTTCTGTCTCTCTGAGTATGATTCTTACGTCCGCAGCAGACAAGCATGGCAAATCCATGCCATTTTCAGGATAGCGTGCGCAGGCGTCATCAAACAACTCGATAGCCCGTGACGATGACCACGGTTCATGCTGTTGCGGCCTCTGCTGCTCCTCCTGCTGTTGCTGCCCCGTCGTGCTTGCTAGGTTGTACCCCGAGGTTTCAGGGGTTTCAAACACGTCAAAAGTTGATGATAAAGCTCCATAGAGAGAAATGGATTGCAGATCGTCGAGGCAGATAGGTGACATGCATTCGCTCGGGTCGGGTGTAGGCAGAGGAAGAATCTCAAACCTTTCCGCCCATGTCTCAGGCCCCGCTGGTGTTGGTTCCGGTTGTTCAGCCGCCGTGGTCGGTCGTGGCGACGCTACGAAAGCTGTGTTCACATCATCATCATCTGACTCTGCATCAGAGTTGTCAGGGGTGGACCAGAACGTGATGCCCCGCTCATTACCCATAGGTACAAAATGTGGTAAAAGTCTTCTGGCAAGCATTTTTTGGGCCATCTTCTTTCTCGCTTGTGCGTGCGTGTGTGAAAGAGGTGTCTGCAAGCCCGCTCTTATACATTTTAGATAGTTATGCTAATGACTATAACCCCACCTTTCTGTGACTGCAGGTGAGAAAAAGATGGAGGCTAGGAGGGGGGTAGGAGGAACACAGTCTTGTGTGCTGAAGAGGGCCAGGGGTTTAAACTTAATTTTTTAGTAAGGGTTAATCTAAAGCCAGTTTACGTTTCACTCCGACGACGTTTGTCCAGACACGGCTTGATAGAAAAAGCCCCGTAATACTCTCACCATATGCTTGCATCCTTTCATACCACTCTGTCAATGGTATATTCAAAATTGTCTGGAAAAGTCCACATTCGCTGTTAAACACTTCAAGTTTTAGAAACATTAGATCGATTAGCTCTCCATCTTCTCCCCCATCAACAGTTTGAGGAGAAACTTTCAGCCGGAAAAAACATCTTCCGCTGGCTGTGATTTTTGAAATCCAAGTTGCATTCAGCTCACCTTCTAACCCGTATTCATTGAGAAATTCAGTCAAAATCTCTGGCAGGAGTTGATTTAAAACACCCCAGTCATTCGAGTTCAGAGTACCATATGCACCGGCTTGCTCATAGTTGCTGTTGTTTGATCCAGAGCTCTCTTGGTTTCTCATAAAGAAAGACAACTCACCAGTCTCGTAAAAAAATTTAAATCCCCATAGAGTCTCTGGTGTTAGATGCCAGCTCCGCTCAAGTTTTTCTGTAGGCCTTTGTTGCATACGCCTTAGATACATTTGTTTCTTCCTAGGGGCATCTAGCAAACCATCAAGGCCTCTGCGGCAAAGATGGATACTGACCGGCGTTTCTGCTCTCATGATTTGAGCTTCAGGTTTGCAGTTTAACACCACAGCTTTAGCTCTTTTCTATGAACTATCAGCACGATACTCTCGCGTAAATATATGAACAACAGGTCCGGCCCTTCTCCCAAACCACACCTCTGTGTATCACGTGTTTTTTTTTTTTTTTTTTTTTAAATCAGGATATGTTTTAAACTTAGACAGCCTTCATAAAAAACAGAGGCCTTCGTCTGTCTCCCTCCAAAATTAAACGGTTCCAACATTCTCTACCTCATATCCTTGGCCCCAGTAATGCCGACTCCACTATTGTTTGTCAAATTACATTACAGATAACTTGTGACTTGTAACAATGTGATTTTCTCAACAAAACCCCCTTGATCCTCTAAAGTAATGTTTGTCAAATTACATGCGTCTCGCTTTCAGATAACTTTGGCTGAACTATTGTTTCTCAAATTATATGCGACTCTCTTCCAGACAACTTTAGCACCTGTAATGCCGCCTCTGTCACAAAAACCCCCTCCCTCTCATGACCCCCCCACTCTGTCACAAACACCCCCTCCCTCTCGTGACCCCCCACTCTGTCACAAACACCCCCTCCCCTTCGGCTTCTCAACAAAAAGGGTCCCTTCAATCTCACACGTACGGGCCGGAAGCAAAGGTAGCTCAGAGGGCTGGTAGCAAAGCTAGCTCAGGTGCTGCACCTGTTTTGATTCATAAAAATACATACCCATACATATCCACATCTAAAAATAGCGCCAACAAACCAAAATGGCGACAGTCAAAGATGGCGCCGTTACAACTGGCGCCATCTTGATGCCCCCAACCCGCCCCACCCCACATAAAAAAAAACCTCATAAATCTTAACATCAATGGATCATAAGATTTTATAACCCCTCAAATAAAAAATACCATACATCTTAACATAAAAGGATTAAAGAATTTATGACCCCCAATAAAAACTACCATAAATCTTAACATAAAAGAACTAAAGAATTTATGACCCCCAATAAAAAAAAAACGCCATAAATCTTAACACCAATAGATCATAAAATTTTATGACCCCTAAATCATTTGCCTATGAATAGACATCAAAGCCTAGTGCATTGAAATATTCTCTCATAACAACACCTCTGTAGCTACTACAGTTCTGCGCATCGCCGTGGTCTGAAATAAGAAATAGAAGTCAACACCTTTCCGGGGATCTTCTCGCTTTTTAAGAATCTCCCCTGCCATCTCTCCTTGATAGTTCCATGCTGTCACTGGAATGTTGTCTAGGCCAATTGCCTTTCCACTCTCCATCTTTTACAAATGTCTCGGTATGAATTTTATCTATATTTATTTTTCTCACTCATTGGCGGCCCCACAGAGGGACTTGTAGCGGCTCCACAGAGGGACGTGGTGTGCCAACAGAGGGACCCTGGTGGCGTCAACGATTTTGGTGACCTCAGTTAAACTGAGGTCAACAGAGGGAGTGAAGGAATGAGGTCGAAATACAAAAAGTCCTGGCTAGCTACAAAAACAGATATACTCAAACCTCATTGAATAAAGTACATAAGCAGACAAGTATATTCACATATTAAATAGATAAAAGAAACATTTTAAGCATATAATTATACCTACACACCAAAACGATAAAGAAGACATAACTAGACATTTTTTGATAAATGGTAATGAGAAAGGTTTTTATAACTTTATGATCTGATCTATATTTCTGAGCACTTTGAAATAACAAATGACTTTTGATATATTGCCTAAATAGCTTAATGACCCTTAAGGAACTGTGTAATGCATGCCTGATGTTTTTTCTCTAAATCATGGACACGGCCAGAGTCGTCTTGACCGTTCAGTACTTGATTGTATCTTATGTTTTGACTAATGCTAGACGCCAGTTTTTGATTACTACTGAACGCTTTGCACAGAGGGAAATAGTTTGCCTAACAAAGAAAAGATAAGGTTGGAAGCATGATTAAACTTAGAATAAGCAAAGACATGAAGTATCAAAAGAACAGCAATCGATTAATGATGTCACAGCCAAAAGCTAACATAATTTCGTACAAAATAACAAAATTGAAAGAATGAGGTACGACAGTGTATGTCCAAGATTGGAGATGAATGTTCACAGGAAGGTCACATGGAGATAAAACCAGCAGGTGCCAGAGGGAGCCAGCCAAGGACTCGGCCAAAGATGATCGCCAAGGCCGAAAGACGGGATGGAAGACAACAGCCCCTACACACACCGAATCGCCCATAACCAGCACCCACTACCATGGCGAACTTGCCCCACCCCAAAGACTCATCACCCATCAATCTCAGCCCACAATGCGCAACTTAATATGAGCTGATCAAAAAACCTTGAACATTGCCTTTTCTGAATGGACACTTTCCGCTCTTGAAGGACCCAGCGCTGTATTGTACTTTCCTGAAAACAGAGCTTTTTGAACAAGAATTGTGATTGAACTCAACCAACCTGTGTAAGTCTAATTTGTGCTTCAGTGTCTTAGCATTTTCCTAAATCTGAAGAAATCAAACGAATACGCAGTGAGTAAATTGGATAACAGGTGATTGGCAATGGCTTTTGCCGTGAGGCGCAGATAACGCGCTCCCTAAATTGTGGACAAAATCCAGCAGTACTTTAATCAAAATCCCATATCAGCAGTCTTCACACATAAAAACACTCAACAAAGCACATAGAATCAAAAACTTGTTTTCGATCGTGCGTACCACTCCGTTTCAAAAGACATGCTCCAAAGTCCCGTTGTCCGAATCAAACCTTTTAACTCCGGGGTTGGTCTTCCTTTACTGATGATCTCCTGCTTGGACCGAAAATCCATAGTTGAAAATTGTTTGAGTTTGCATATGTAATCCTCCATTGTAAAACGAAATGTAAAAATAAAAAACGAATATAAAACGAAATAAATGGACGACTGCTCCTCAGTTGTTCACTGTAAATTTGAACTGGACATCACTTATGTTAGGGTTTACAGATTATCTTGATCGTATGATTATGTTGGAATGTAGACTAGAATTATTAACTTTGTTTAAACCTTTTACCTTTCCTTGACTCTGAAAAGTTTAACCATTCAGTTGTTGAAACTTTCCAAATCGTGTGGAAACATTCTTGCTTAGTCATCTAAAATGCTCCACTAGTTTCTGTTTCCACGACCTTGTAAAACAATGAGCTGGGACCCTCCGCACTGATTAACCAGTTGCTGAGGTGACCACCAAACATGTCCAATGTCACCCCCACCCTACCTGTTCTCAATAAATATGCTCTTGCAAGAGAACAAAGGCAGACTTATTTCGAACACTGCTGTACCTACAGTAACGAGCAAATTCTCCACTTGCAAGTGTTTAAAGCACCACTCTAACAACTTATTCTACAGGTGGGCGCATGAAGCATCCCGGGATCACTAGCGCTCCCTGCTATAAGGCTGGAGAACTTTTTTTTGTTGCCTCCGTTGGGTCTCTTTTCAAAGCCAATTTGTTCATCTGAAGAAACACGATGTTACAGACAGATGACAAAAAACACTAGATATTATATACATCAGCTTAACTACGGAAATTAGTTAATATAGCCACAGTGTTTGAACACTTAAAAAGTGACATAGAGACAGACAGCAGTTCAGTCTAACTGCATAGCATATCGGCATAGGCAGCCGTGTGATTACGCAATCCTCGGAAGTTGCCTCCTCCGAGCGACTCGTCTTTGGTTTTAACATAACTATAACAATTCAGCGATTTTGGTTCAAAATGATACAAAACTACTTTAATTAAAAGGAAAATGACTTTATAATAAAAACAATTGAATTTGTTTTTTCCCCTTTTAATGATGGCAAGGGAGGCACGGCCTCCTCTGACCGCACGTCCCTGCCACAAACATGGAACAACAAAACGAAGTCTCCAGCACTCTGCATAGCAAGCTGGAGCTATGATGCCAGACTTCTCTGACAACCTTCAACAGATAAACGTCAGCCGCAAAACAGCAGTTGATCGATGCTGAGCTCACAAGACTCAAAGTGGACATTGCAGCACTACAAAAAACAAGACTTGCAGGAGAGGGATCTGTTGAAGAAAAACAGTACACTTTCTTTTGGAAGGGAAAGAGCTAAGAAGAGACACAAGTATGGTGTAGAGTTTGTAGTAAAAGACATTTCTTCTCCCTATGATCTTTCAGGATCCGAAAGACGCTATTTCTACGGCTTAACTCAGATTCAGGCCCAGTCAACCTGGTGACTTGCTACGCCGTAACGCTTGCTGCCAACCCTGATTTAAAAGATCAGTTCTACAACCAACTATATTCACTCATCGGAGAGCTACCACAAACAGAAGACCTCCATCTACTTGTACACTTCAATGCAAGGGTCGGCGCTATCTGGTCAACTTGCATTGGTCACTTTGAAGTAGGAAACATGAACGACAATGGGCAGAGACTGCTTGAGCTGTGCTGTGCCAAACAACTCTGTGTCACAAACACCTACTTACAAAACAAACTCGGGCACAACACCCTAATTGCCCTGAGAAAAGCCAAAGCTGAAAGCCAGGCGACAGCCAGAAGGTGTGCCAACATCTATTGGTTACAGCTATGCTCTTCCATCGAAAGGCCTCCAATGCTGGCAAGATCAGAGTGTACGAAGTTATAAAGCAAGCAAGCAAGCGGATCAGCCACAAGCACCCCCTTGAATTAAAAAAAATGTGCAGTCATCACAGATCGCAAGGAACAAATAGAGAGATGGGCGGCACACTACCTGGAACTGTACTACACGGAGAACAAAGTTTCAGGGCAATAGCATTCAAGCAACGTCAGTCCTCCATGGAATGGATGCCGACCTAACCACCGAAGAGCTGATAAGGCTATAAACGCCAGGCACCAGGTAATGATGCGATACCTCCAGAAGTTATCAAACAAGAAAATCTGCTCTTCTTCCTCACCTCCATGAGAGATTCAAAGATTGTGATGCTCTTCTAAAACAAGGGTGATCGAATTGATTGTAATAACTACCGAGCATAGTAGGGAAAGTCTTTGCCAGAGTTGTACTCACAAGACTTCAATTGGCTGAACGTGTGTACCCAGAGTCACAGTGTGGCTTCATATCTGGAAGATCCACGATTGACATGATCTTCTCTGTGCGACAACTCCAGGAAAAATGCAGACAGCAGCGCCAACCCTTGTATTTGGCCTTTGTCGACTTGACGAAGGTATTTGACCTCGTTAGCAGAGATGGCCTGCTCAAAATTTTACAGAAGATACAAACTGAAGTACCTGGGCTCTCACATCTCTGACAACCTTTCATTTGACAATTAGATCAATGCTCAAATTGGCAAGGCTGCTGCCATGATGTCCAACCTGACCCTGGAAAGACAAGGTTACCAACTCTGATGTGCGACGTACGGAGAAAGGTCGCCTACAAAGGATCTGTTGTACGGTCAGCTAGAACTTGGCACACGTCAGCAAGGCCGCCCTCATTTCAGATACAAGGACTCCTGTAAAAGGGACCTCCTTTCTCAAACATTGATGTCAACATGTGGGAGGACACAGCAGAAAATCGCCAATCTTGCGGCATGCTGTACACAAGGGAGTAAAGCAGGCAGACGATCGATGATGTCAGGCACAAAATAAGAAAACAGAAAAACTATTGGCAGGAGGTTCCTAAAGTACCCAAAATCACACAACTTTCATCTGTGACGTCTGCAACGAGGACTGACACTCAAGGATTGGACTATACAGCCATCACAGACGTCGTTCGAGAACCGCTTCAGGGCGCAATCCATTGTCTTCATAGACGGAGGGAGTGCTCGTTTAGCGCTCACGACGGCAATCTCAGTATTAAGGTGTTCCTTTTCAGTCGGTATTTTTGATCCTCCAGAGCATGTCTTTCCTTTAAAGCAACACCACGTGGCAAAAGTGCAGCCTTTTGCGCCTCTGCTTTTATTCTTTCAGAAGCTGTGGAAAATATGGATATGGAGGAGTAACCTGTTGCGAAACCTTTGTTATGTGATTGCTTCCTGGTAGATGGAGCAACATTTGAAATGCTAACATGGACTACGGTCTGGATTTCTTCTTTGTCATGAGCTGTGTTGGGTAGTATCGCATTACTTAATAAGGTATTACTGGAATATGATTACCGTATTTTCTGCACCATAAGGCGCACTTAAAAGCCTTTAAATTTCTCAAAAAACAAAGGTGCACCTTTTAATGAGGTGCACCTTTTGTGTGGACCAAACTAAAAAATCTGTAAAGTTGTTTTGTGTGGCTTTCGTACTATACAGACAAAATATGAAGACCCGATGAGGAGAGGTTGGGAAGATTGTGGAGTCGTCACCGCGTTTTTGGGAAGCTCGCTAAAAAACAGCAAATTTCTATTGTTTGACCTTACTTTACTTCATTCAAAGTAAAACGATGGACACAGAGAAGATACTTAAACCAGGAATAATGACACATTTGGCTTCAACAAGACCTAAAATGCCAGGAATAACGAAGGAAAACGAACATGACTATTGTTCAATGGATGTAACGATGCAGGTAAAACGCAGACCAGTCTCCACGCCGGCAACACCAATTAAGTCGGTGAAGGAGAAGA
This sequence comes from Syngnathus floridae, assembly GCF_059516105.1. Taxonomy (NCBI): domain Eukaryota; kingdom Metazoa; phylum Chordata; class Actinopteri; order Syngnathiformes; family Syngnathidae; genus Syngnathus; species Syngnathus floridae. The sequence continues at coordinate 2,927,923 of NC_142430.1, read as the reverse complement.
AAGCTAAGACTTCTGAGGAGAAAGAGGATGACCAGGATACCAACAATGACATTCTTGAAGCGATACTTGTGTTGAGAAAATGTGTGGCTGGGCTTGAGTTGCAATTAGACAATATCAGAAAACAAATTGGGCAGAACGCTGCCATGATTGTCAACTTAACTAAAACCGTGCAATTCAATTAGGAAGAAATAGAAGGACTAAAGATGAAAGTGGTGGAGCTCAAGAATGAGAATATCAGTGTGCTCAACGAAAACAAAGAATTGAAGAACAAACTGTGTGAGTGGTATTGAGGAAACAAGGGATGAAAATCTCCGGTAGACTGTGGTTCAAATACTGAACAGAATTCTTCCAGAGCTCGCAGTGAAAATGGATCTCGCAATAGATGTTTTTCACAGACTTTGGAAAACAGAAGGCACAAGGCAAGCTGTTATTCTATTTGCACAGAGGCATGTGAGAGATGAGGTGTGGTGGAGAACTAAAGATTCTGGGATTTGCAAATCGGAAGGCATACACTTTGCAAAGATGTTACCTAAAGAAGACTTGGAGGAGCGAATACGGCAGTGCTCATTGGTGGAGCAACAAAAGAGCTGGAAAACGAGCCTACTTTTGAGGTCCCTCCGCTTACATTGAAGGACATGAAAGGTGTTGGCGGACATAGAAGGTGTTGGAGAAGATGGACAGCAGTCAGGATAAAATGTGAAAGTTTAATGGTGGAGGACATTAGTGCAGTTTAAGAGTTCAGGTCAAAAGTACTTTTTTCTTCCAGGTCGGCGTGAATTTCTGTTAAATTTGTGTTGTTGTTTTTTATCATTCATGTGTAATGTTAGGACTATTTTTGGTTCATTGAATATACTTTATTTTGGAAAGAGCAAAAATTTCCAAAAGACTCATTCTACAGAGGCAGATGTTTCGTTCTGGTTCAATCGATGGGGAGCAAAACTCCTGTTCAGCCAAGACTTGTCAAGATCTGCAGGAGTGACTATTTGTTTCAACAACTTTCCTGCTGAAGTCGTTACACCTTGGACAGACACCGAATGACACTGGTTGGGAGTTGTGGCAGAAATTGATAGTATTTTTTGATTTTGTTGAATACAGCAATTCTTCTCAAAATAAGGAAATGGTGAAAAGTCCATCAAAGGTGATTGGTGAACTTAATAGTCATTATTCAACTGATAGTCATATGCGGAGGAGACTGGAACATCACCCCGGACGAATGACGAGATTAGTGGCCCGAGAGAACTGGGAAACCCCAATATAATTTGGTAATGTTAGAAAAATTGTATATATATGTTATCATGCGTTCTCTAATGAGTACTTATTCATAATGTTACTGCTCAGTATGCTTGGTGCTTTCCCTTGCTGATTCTTATCTTGTGCAACAGAACAGAAGGATTACGGCTGGGTCAGGGGGGAGATGACGGTTGTGTCAAACAAGATACTGCTGACATCTCAGCAGAAAAATGACGTCCACCAGAACAGATCGTGAAAACAACACGTCAAATGATGCGTCATGAACCTTCTGATCTTCCTTAAAGAACGTCACTTTCTCTTTTTATCTCTCGGAATCCAAGAAAGTTATTGATTGCTTAAACTGTTTTGCTGATATAGCCATATCTGCAGGCAACACTTTGTGCATTACTTTTGTTTCTTTTCTTACGAGACAAAGCCCACGCGCTTCTTCCCCCCCACCCTTAGGGGCTAATCGTCTCACACTGTGGGTAGGGCGTTCCAAATAAAAAGAGCGAGAGTGTAAACAGATATTTAGTGTAGTCAGATTGTAGAAAGCAATCTGTATTGCACTCCTCGTGAGAAAAAATCAATATTCTGCCTCACTTGTTTTTGTCTGCTGATCCTTTTCTTTTATTCAGATATTCAGTTAGTACTTTGAACCTGACAGGTAATTAATACGTTTATGATTAACAATAATCTTAGAGAAATATGGGGAGACATGAACTCGGGAATAAGCAAATATAACAGAGAGGCTACTGGAAATGTAATGCCAAATTGTTAGAAAATGAAAAATACTGAAACAAGATAAAAAAATTGGATCGCTGAAACAGAACATGAAAACACAATTATTGGTCCTATTAATAAATGGAAATTCCGTAAGATTTTAACACTTAAAAACAAAGAAGAAGAAAAAAACTACTGCAAGATTTACATTATTTTGTAGCAAGATTGATTTAATTTCAGAAGATAATAGTAGAATTATGGCAGTAAATTGGACTATTTCTATCTGAATAAGGCACAGGGAGCTTTTGTGAGATTGAGGGTAGACTGGATCGAATCCGGTGAAAAGAATTCTGCCTATTTGTTCAATTTGAAAAAAATCCATCCATCCATCCATCCATCCATCCATCCATCCATCCATCCATCCATCCATCCATCCATCCATCCATCTTCTTCCACTCATCCAGGATCGAGTCGCGGGGGCAGCAGCTTTAGGAGGGACTCCCAGACTTCCCTTTCCCCAGCCACTTCATCCAGCTCATTCCGGGGGACCCCAAGGCGTTCCCAGGCCAGCCGAGAGACATAGTCTCTCCAGCTCGTCCTGGGTCGTCCACGGGGTCTCCTACCGGTGGACATGCCCAGAACACTGTTGGAAATGATATACTTTTTATCATTGGATTCTATGTAACTATTGTGTGCAAGATTCTCTGCAGTATCTGGCCTCGTGAAAATGACTTGGGGGCATATGGCAGTCATTAGCCGCGCTATACAATAAGCCCCACAGTTAGCTAGACATGTGCAGATCATGTGATTGTCATGGGACGGCTGAAGCAGACAAAGGTCATGAGTACGGCACAGCAATGTATTCCCAGAGGCACTAAAGACAACGTCTGTGTTGAACTAATGGTCAAGAGACGTCCATACTGCCCCGTCCATAAGAGTACCCCCTGTGTTCTGTGGTAATGGATATAGCTATGGAATGTTTTTCTGTCTGGAAACCTACTCGACCATGTACACTTGCCCCTTTGTTTCTCTCTCAATAAAAGCTCGGCTAAAACTCAGAGCAAAGCACGGATCACGGCCACACTTGCTGTGTGTCTGTGATGCGTCCTTCTGCGCAGGAGAAAACGCTAAGCCAAGAAAGACCTACCGTCTCTGAGATTGATTTCTGATAAATGTTGTCAACCCAACAAACACCTCCCCAGGGAGGCGTCCAGGAGGCATCCTGATGAGATGCCCAAGCCACCTCATTTGGCTCCTCTCAACGTGGAGGAGCAGCAACTCTACTCCGAGTCTCTCCCGGATGACCGAGCTTCTCACCTTATCTCAAAGGGAGAGCCCGGACACCCTGCAGAGGAAACTCATTTTGGCCGCTTGTATCCGGGATCTCGTTCTTTCGGTCACGACCCATAGCTCGTGACCATAGGTTAGGGTAGGAACGTAGATCGACCAGTAAATTGTGTCGAGTTACATGGTGGATAGGAGGGTAAAAGATGGTGCGTGAGTGTGTATTGGATTTGGCCCAGACGAGTTGGCTAAGATGAAATTCCAAATTTCAAAGCTTGACATGGAAGACCTGAAGAAGGGGGCCTGAGTAAGGGTTACTTAAATGTTAGTTTTTCAAAATTAACTATTGTTAAATTGGTAAAGGGGAATTTGTTGGTTGAACCAGTCAACCTCCATTCCAAATTTCACCAGAAGATGGTGCCAAAGTCAGATTAACCTAACATAGTAAATTAATAGTTTAAAAAGTCATTGATTAGATGAAGACTTGTTCTGAAACACACAATTTTGGGTTATGTTATATTATTTTGTTTTGCTACAATATACTTTGAAACTGCTTGAATATTTTAATTTGCTAACTAGGGAAGCCCATGCTCATCGTTAGGTAATGAGAATGAGACATGTTAATCACAGTTAGAGTAAGCTGCAATATGCTTTATTTTATTCTGCTTTGCAATATTGTATAGTTTGTAGCAACTTGAGCAGCATCATAGCACTGATGTTTCATTTACACATGAACATATTAAGAGTTGAGTGAGGACAAGGGGTTGACAGTGATACTGTGGGCGGAAGACTGCAATCCCATGCTTGAGCTTGACCTTGACCTAGAGGTCATCAGCTTGTCAAAATACGTTTTGAAGATGCTTGAGTGTTTTAATCTGCTAACTAGGAGAATCCACAATCGTAGTTATGATTATGTGTTAAGTTGACAATTGTAGAAGTATGTGTTATTATTGTCACGATGTTTAATCAATATCAAACATGTATGTGATGTTCCATTTACACATGAATGTATAAATGTGAGCGAAGACAAGGAGGCGGAAAGGGTTAATGGTGATACTAAGTGGTGGAAGACTAAAATCCCACACATGAGCGTGACCCGAGGTCACGTTCATTCAGTTAAGGCCTAAACAAAATGCTGTTTGATGGAACACAAGTCAGAGAAAGAGAATGCAAATGTAACGTTGACACAAGTTGACGGACAGTTGACAAGATTTGGAAGTGGGAAACAGGATGAAGCATCCCTGAGAAAATTGTTACATCCCTGAGAACATGGTCACCTCATCTGGTTGAATCCGGTTTAGACTGGCCAAGATGCAGGTGCAGTCTATTCTGGAAGCATTTGGGTCATCTGAGGCCAATGTATGATGTCATGGAAAAAAACTGGTACGTGACCAAGCAGGCATAGTACCCACGAACTGAACTCGTGTAAAAGGTTCGTTCGGACAAAGAGCGTTGCTCTCGCGGGCTACTGCCCGTGGGTCGAGAACGCCGATTAGAAAAAGATAGTTTACATCCTTTCTGAGATTAACCCAAAGTCTCTTAGGATGAATTAATACTATCTTCAAATTGGATTTAGTCAAATTTTAAGATTGAAGACAGGCTGGGAGTTGCAGACCTCGGTGCAGGAGAGAGGAGCCATTTTTAGGGCGTCGGCATCTCCCTTCTTTAGCCCAGCCTGTTCTTTTAAACAGAATTCGGATTTTTGGAACAAGGAGAACTGATCACTCGACTTTTCCATCAAACAGCATTTTAGACCTCTAGCCTCTTACACTTTTTTTACTATATTTTTGAGTTTTCAATCGAGAGAACTTCGAGACTGAATAATCTTTACTCTATTGAGTGGTGTGGAAATTATTGTTAGTTGTTTGAACAATTGAAACTTGTAATTCTCTTTCTTGCTTATTCATTAAATTTCTACTTTAATTACATTTAATTTCGATGAATAATTATTTTGATCTTTTATGCTTTAAATCTCTTTTGTTTTTCCATCATAGTCACACTGTAAACCGTTCAATTCTTTTTTAAATGAAGACCGCTTTAATCCTTGACATCAGGGAGTGTCAGAATCTGGTTCTAAACAGTTAACTTGAGCTCAGCTAGAGTTGGTGCACGCTCGTGTAAATAAACGAGTTCCTGCGGTCTTAACAAAGACAGCTAAATCTATACCAAGCGGTTAACAAAAGACCCAATCGTTATAGGAAAGAAGAGCCGCTGAAACGGCCGCGATCAATTTGATCCCGGGTCTCGAAAAGGAATTACTCAACACCGGGATCTCTTTGCTTTAAAAGAGACTGGCGTCCGGAAATGACGGAATTAATCTAACAATAGATTAGTTACCTAAACAGCGGTTAGACTCGGAACGAATCTTCTTTCCGTACCAGCTTAAATCAATTCTCGTCTACCCTACATACTGCATTATTGCAGAGGGGCTAAAGTACATAATTTTACCCTCTAAACGGAGAGCGGGTCACTTACATCAGATAAGTGCACGATTGACATTGTGGCGCCCAACGTTTAATGGCTACGATTGATTAATTGCGAATTAAATTGCAATGTCGGATTTCATTCGTGGATCAGAAAAACCCGAGTGGAGTTTTTCTAGTTTTTTCTTCCGAAAAGCTTTTAAAATTCCACTCACTGATTTCATGTCAGTCGGCCTTGAGTTTGCACGGAAACAGTCTCTTTAAGAAATGATAGTTTTTTCTAGAACCTTGTGTTAGACAGGCCTACGGTGGTCTGAGGAACAGGAGGAATAGTACTGTTTTGTGTCATTATGAACGGTGGCTGGTACCACTCAAACAGAGCCTTCTAGGAGGAATGATAGTGATTTTCACCTGAACTTATAAACATTTTTTATCGCTAGGGGAAAGCGAAGTAGTGAAGCGGAAAAAAAGAGAAAAGCAGGAAAGCTTATTTTTCGCGAGTGGTACTAGAACTAGAGGACCTTTTTTTTTTTTTTTTTTGAGTGATGAAGCAGAGAGAGCTTCACAGTCTGAGCCTGTGTTTACAAAAGAGGAGATCAGAGCGGGATGCAGCTGAAGGACTGACCCGGAGGTCATCTCATCCGGTCGAAACCCGTGCGCTGTCCGTTGAAGGGGCAGCCGCTGAAGTTTGAATTATTTGGCCAAAGACGAGGGCATAGTTTTGGTTTTAATAATGTTGCTAATGACGACGTTTGCTCGGAATGATCCTTGCACGTTTTTTTGTTTGTAGTTCTTGACGGCTGCCGGCCCGCTGTGGACTGCGGTTTGCTGTGGGAGCACATCCTCCTCAGAGTGTCCTTTCAGGGAGGAGGTTTGGCAGACTGCGCATTAAGTGAAGTCCCACCGTTGGGGGCATCAACAAAGCAAGGCGTAGAAACTCGAGTTGGTGGTCCTGTGTGAGTAGAGGCGATGCGAAAGGCGCCGTAGAGTAATTAGGAGCTGGAAGAACGTCCCTGACCCCGACGCGCAAGGGGAGACCTCGGAAAAGATACAGCTCCGACTATTTTCATTCAAGCTATCATGGCCTGTTCGGCTGATTTTCAGATGTCAAACAAAAGCCAACTTCTAGTTTATGTAGATGATCTCCTGGTAGCCTCTGAAACTGAAGCTGCTTGCAAGAAACACTCCTTAGCATTGTTACACTATCTAAAACAGGGAATAAAGTGAGCAAGAACAAGCTACAATGGGTCAGACAGGAAGTGAACTATTTAGGTCACATGTTGACAGCTTCTGGCAGACAGATACAGAAAGCCAGAAAGCAAATCATTGCAGATGCACCGAAACCTGAAACAATAAAACAAATTATGTCATTTTTGGGGCTCTGCAATTACTGCAGAGCATGGATCCCACATTATGCAGAAAAGACGCAACCGCTGCTAAATATTGGTCATGGAGTCCCCATGGCAATGACAGAAAAAATAATGTGGACACCAGTAGCAGATGATGCTTTTGTAGTGCTGAAACAGGCTCTGATGGAAACTACAACTCTTATCTTGCCAGACTACAATAAAACCTTTGTGCAAACAGCAGACTGCAGGAATGGTTTTATGACCTCAGTGTTGCTGCAGAGTCATGCCAGCAAACTATGACCAATTGCATTTTATTCAAAAAAATTGGATCCAGTGGCTCAATCCTTGCCAGACTGTGTCCAAGCAGTATGCGCGGCAGCGCTTGCAGTGACACTATCCGCAGATGTGGTCCTCTTCCACAAAATGGAGCTGCTAGTTCCACATGCTGTAGATGTGTTGCTACTGCAAAGCAAAATGAACTTTTTGTCACCTGCCAGACACCTATCCTACACTGCTACACTTCTGTCACAACCACACATTGTGATAAAGAGGTGCACAGTCCTTAACCCAGCAACGTTGATCCCGTTGCCAGGGGATGGAACCCCACATAACTGTTAGGATGCTACAAAACATCTACAGCTGCCCAGACAAGATTTAAGTGACACACCACTTGACAAAGGGGAAAAGTGGTTTGTGGATGGATCATGTTCAAAGGATCCTAAAGGAAACAATCAAAGTGGTTATGCAATTGTGAAATTGCCAAACCAGATTGTTGAAGCAGAGAAGCTTCCATACAACAGGTCAGCGCAGGCTGCTGAGCTAATTGCACTAACAAGAGCTTGTCAATTAGCGGAAGATAAGGAAGTCACTGTATATACAGACAGTCAGTATGCGTTTTCTACTCTGTTCTATTTTGCTAAACAAGGGGAGCGCAGAGGGATGACATCAACCGGTAAGCCGGTTACCCATGCCTTCTTGTTAAAACACTTGTTGCAGGCCATCCTTTTACCTGCTAAACTAGCTATGTGTAAATGTGCTGCTCACACCACAGGCACAGATGAAGTCTCAAATGGAAACATATTAGCAGACAAAATTACTAAAGAAGCAGCAGCAGGGAAACATGGCCATGAATTTTTTTTAATAGATTCAGAGGACACGCAACTCATAGATAAAACTATACTGACAGATATGCTGGGCAATGCTCCAATGGTGGAAAAACAAATGTGGACGACAAAAGGTGCAATAGTGGATACAGATAATATCCACCGCATCAATGACAAACCTGTTTTACCAAAATCACTTTTTAAGGCAGCAGCGATTGCGAAACATGGCCTTGCCACAAGAGGGATGAGGTCCATCATACATCAACAATTCACTCCCTTTGGTTTAGATCAGGGCTGTCCAAACTACGGCCCGCAGGCCAACTGCGGCCCGCGGTCCAGTTTTTATTGGCCCGCAGCAAATTCTGAAAACATAATTGAATATGGCCCGCACAAGAAGCTTGAGCTCAACTGTGTTGCACTTCTCAGTTTCAACACTTGATGGAGCCCGCCAAACAAACGAAATCAAGCGAAGAAAAACTTTTACCGCTAGTCACCAGAAATGGCTGCACCAAAGAAACGCAAAATAGCAAGTGAGTGTAGAAGATTTCAAACACGGTGGGAAAATGAGTATTTCTTCAAAGAAATCAACGGAAAGTGTGTCTGTTTGATTTGTAATGAAGATGTTGCTGTGATGAAAGAGTATAATGTCCGTCGGCACTATGAGACCAAACATCAGAGCTACACATCGTACACCGGTGCTGAACGAGCACAGAAAGTTAAGCAAATGGCAGTTAGCCTGCAAGCTCAACAGCAGTTTTTTTTTTTTTCGTGCCAACAAAACACAGGAAAACTCCACAAGAGCAAGTTATGAAGTCGCTAAACTTATTGCCCAGCACGGCAAACCGTTTTCAGACGGTGATTTCATAAAGCAGTGCCTCATCAAAGTCACAGAGGTAATGTGCCCAGAAAAAGTGCCGGATTTTAACAATGTGAGCTTATCCAGAAACACAGTGGTGCAGAGAATTGAGGACTTGTCAGCGAACGTGAAACTCCAGCTGAGAGACAAGGCTTGTGCTTTTGATTTTTACTCAATAGCATGCGATGAGAGCACAGATGCCACAGACACCGCGCAACTGTTAATTTTTCTGCGGGGAGCAGATGATAATTTTTGCTGTACGGAGGAGCTGCTTGATATGATGAGTCTAAAAGGCACAAGGACGGGAAAATATATTTTTGAAGCTGTGTCAGAGGCAGTTGAAAAGATGGGGCTTAAATGGGACAAGCTCTGTGGAGTAACAACGGACGGAGCTCCGGCCATGACTGGCGAGCGCAGAAGAATGGCATCGTTGGTGTGCGCCAAGGTAAAAGAGAGCGGAGGTGAGGCTGTTAGGATGCACTGTATAATCCACCAAGAAGCACTGTGTGCCAAGACTGTCCACGATGTGATGAACACTGTCGTAAAAACTGTCAACGTAATTCGAGCAAGAGGACTGTACCACAGAGACTTTCAGGCTTTCCTATCTGATGTGGATGCTGAATACGGGGATGTACTCTACCACTCTGATGTGCGCTGGTTCAGCCGCGGCTCTGTGCTGCAGCAGTTTTTTTCGCTGAGATCAGAAATCGACCAGTTTTTAAAAGAGAAGGGCCGACCTCTTCATGAGTTAAGTGACCCTCTGTGGCTGGCAGACCTGGCATTTTTAGTTGATCTTACGCATCATCTGAATACACTGAACAAGAACCTACAAGGCAAAGAACAGCTGGTGCCACACCTGCATGCGCACATAAAAGCCTTCTGCGTAAAGCTCCGCCTGTTTGAGACACAACTACGAGGCTTTAATGCTGCACACTTCCCTGTGCTGTCTGAAATCAAATCTGCTTTTCCAAACGCCGACCTTTCTGCTAAAAAGGAGAAATATGTGTCTGTGATTTCCTCTCTCATGACGGAATTCAACCAGCGTTTCCAAGATTTTTCTGCCATTGAAAAACAAATCAAGCTGTTCTCGACCCTCTTCCTGGTGGATGCAGAAGAAGTGGAAGAGAGTCTGCAGTTAGAGCTGATTGAAATTCAATGTGATGATTCTCTGAAGAGTCAGCATCAGCTTCTCCCCCTCCCCGAATTCTATCAGAGTTTGGATAATGCCAAGTTTCCTCTGATGAGACCCCACGCAAAAAGAATGATGAGCCTGTTCGGCTCCACATACATATGTGAACAAACATTTTCTCTGTTCAATCAGAACAAAAGCAGACTGAGAACCAGAATAACTGAGAGCCATCTCTGTGAAGTCCTTCGTGTCTCAACCACCAAACTTTCTCCTGACATGTCAGCCATCCTTCAATCCGAAGTACAGCATCACTGCTCCCACTGAGTGCAATGTTCTTCACAATACACAGTATTCATGTGTCAGTATGTCACCTCTAGTGTGTGGCTTGGCCCTTTGTTTATTTTTCCGTATTTGGCCCTCACTAAAAAAAGTTTGCAGTAATCCGAGCAAAAGGATTCCCAACCAAGTACTGAGTGTATTAATGGATATTTTCAAATGTTTGATTTTGTTTTGCTGTTTTAAATCTTTTTTTTTACTTGGTCTGAGGAAATATTCTAATATTTTGAGATAGGATATTTGAGCCAGGGTTCCTTAATACAGCATCCTAGCTACCGTTTTTAACTTGCATTTTAAACGTGGCGGTTGTTTGTTGATTAATAAGTCTCTATGTGTCCATCGGCTTCCCAGTAGAAAGAAGAGTGTTTGCTCGTGAGGAGGTAATAGAGAATATGGGAAGATGATCAGAGATTTCTGAGTATAGAATTCCAGACAAGTGATCTCTGTCAAGTATGTTAGTAAATTAAAGTTGCTGAATTTTCAGTTATTCTCGTAGGTTTAATAATCATAGGCTTAAAACAGAAAGAAGACAGACTATCCAGGAAAGACTGAGTTTGTTCCTCAGAGTCCATAATGTTGATGTTGAAATCCCCCATGAGGAAACATTTCTTATTTTCATGAGATACTATAGATAGCGCATAGGTGAGACGGTTAACAAAATCAGGTATCTTAGATTTTGGAGGTTTATAAATGCACCCTATAACTGTTCGATTAGACTCAATAAATACTGCTTCTCCACTCAGCTCAAAACATTGTTCAATATCAGGTCTTTCTTTATATTCCAACTTACTCCTAACATACAGTGAAACACCTCCTCCATTCTTGTCTTCTCTGCATCTGTGGACATTATTGTAATTTTCCAAGGCGTAGTAATCAGAATTATCTTTTTGAAGCCAAGTTTCAGAGATGCCAATAACCGAAAAGGGAAAGTTGAGGTTGGAGCTAGTTAGAGCAAGATGGTCAAAGTTTTTAGGAAGACTACGGGCATTTACATGCAGAAGAGATACACTGGAATTATGGAATGGATCGCTGGCTGTTCTAAATTCATCATCAAGTAAATATTTGCATTTGTCAGTTACACTGTGATTCATGAAATTAAAACAATCAACATCAGGATGGTCAATTGATAATGTATTCCATAGAGAGTCATTAGTACTGTTGATGTCAAGTTAAGTTTCTGCGCTTCTATATGAGGAAATATTGTGCAATGTTGGCATCATTAAGGATGTAGCGTCAGAAAACCGTCATGCATCACAGAGGGGGTAGGCCTACCTATGCAAATCTGTCCAACTCGCCCAATCTCCTAACCATGACCACTCTAGCCTGCTCAGGTGCTCCATTCAGTTTTAAAGTATGTTTTGCAGTTAGAGGACCACATTGCTTGAATATTTCCCTCTTTACGGAGGTACCGAGCCCTCTTGGCTATTTCGGCATTGGTTTTGGTCAGATGTTCATTTATATACACATTTGACCCTTTCAACATTCTACCTTGGCGCAGAAGGTTTGTTTTAAATTTTCTATTGGCGAACCTCATGATGATAACTGCCGGCCTGCTCTTATCTTTCTGGGGAAGAGGGTGGCAAGCTTCTATGGCATTCTCATTTATGCTGATGTGTTTTTTTGTAGGAATTCTTTCACTTGCTGCTGCACTGTATCTTCCTCGTCACTAAGCTCTGTTCCCCTGGTCACAGCTCCTGACCTTGCTGCACCTGCGTATGAGCAGGGTTTTGTTGGCAGCCCGGTGATAATAACATCATTCAATCGAGTATATTGTTCTATATCAGAAAGCCTGTTTTCCAGTTGATCGATCTTCACATCCTTCTCTTTGTTTAATCTCTTTAGTTCCTTGATTTCCTTCATCATATCCATTATAGAATCTTGCTTGGTTGTCATGCTCTCCATTTGGTGGCTCATGAACTCCACTGACTTTCTCAAGACCTCATTAGATCGCTTTAATTCTTCCATATCCTTTTTCGAGGCCATTGCACACTTCTACACAGGGGCTCCACCTGGAGCCCACTGCGTTTATATGGTTTAGGTTAGGTAAAGATGGTGATGATCAGGAATACTTCAGGCAGCAACACTTACCCACCCGGGTCCAACAAGTGGATCCGCTGCTGTGATTAGGCATGAGGATGGATAGGCTGCTGTTTAGTCCTGTAGCGTCCTGGTAGTGGCGAATCCAGGGAGTCTGAACCCCCGTTGAACGGTCAAAGAATCCAAACGACAAACGAGCTTCTCAAACAACGATTGTTTGTTTGTTTGTTTGTTTGTTTGTTTGTTTGTTTGTTTGTTTGTTTGTTTGTTTGTTTGCAGTACAACCGCTAGTAGCTCCGTTAGCTTAGCGTCTGCCGTGTAGCGAAACTGTAGAACCGTACCATGTAAAAAACTGTAGAAAATTACCATGTCTTGGTGATGAAATATGTCCCAGTCGGTGTCTTGGAGGCAATCCTGGAGTTGGCTGAGTGCATTTCCAGGCCAAGTTGTTACAGTCCTTGGAGTGGGCCTGGATCTGCATCTGAGGGGGGTGTATGCAAGGATGAGCAGCAGGGAGAGATGGTCTGACTGTCCGAGGTGGGGGAGGGGCATGGCTCTGTACCCGTGCTTGATGTTGGAGTACACGTGGTCCAAAGTCCTTTACCCTCTTGTTGGGCACTTAACGTGCTGGTTTAACTGTGGGAGTACAGTCTTCGGATTGGTCTTATTTAAGTCTCCTGCTATGATGTTAACACCATTGGGGTAGGCCCGCTGCTGTTCATTGATGGTGTTCAGCAGGAAAGAGAGCGCCGCGCTAGCGTTTAGCATCTGGCGGGACGTAAACAGCGGTGATGATCACCACTGTTATCTCTCTCGGTAGAAAATAAGGCCGGCATCTAACAGACATGTACTCAATGTCGGTGGAGCAGTGCTTCACTATGATGCTACTGTTGTCGCACCAGTCCTCATATACGTAGATCAGGCATGTCCAAAGTCCGGCCCGCGGGCCGGATCAGATTTCTTACGGCCTGCAGCTTTGGTCTTATAATATATTATTTATGGCCCGCCTGCACTGTCAAACTGAATAAAAAAATCATGAAACTTGAAACTGTAATTCATCCTATTACCAAAAGGTGGCAGCAGCACCCCTCTCAGCTCATTTCTGCCATGGCGACTGTAAAGAAAACGAGGAAAGTTGACATTGAGGGCCGTCGTTTTCAAGAGAAATGGAATTACAGTACTTCTTCACTGAAAATCACTACCTTGTTTAAACGATTTCAACCTAAAGAGAAATTATCAGACTAAACATGCTAACACATACGACAAGCTAACAGGGAGTGACCGCGCTGATAAAGTGAAGCAGCTCCAAGCTGAACTGGCATCACAACAGCGATTCTTCACGCGGGGCTGTGAGTAAAAAATAAACCAAAAGTAAATATTAATATTAAATAATACGAAGTGGCCATGTTAATACTGTTGATGTTGTGAACCTGTAGACGTGACACAAACTATTACTTTCTGAAAGATATTGTAAATGACGAGTGAAATTCACTTGTTTTAAGTTTTAATAATAACATCCAACTTTTCATTACTTATATTACTATTACTCCTGTTTAAATTGTTCATGAGGAAAAATAATTTTAAAATCATTTAAATTTAAGGTATTTCATACAGTTTGTTCAATGTTATCTGACTCTTCAGATATGAATGAAAGGCAGAATTTTTGTTTTTAGAGTTCACATCTGCCTGAGTGGCTTATATTTGGTTATTTTGTCATTTAAAAATAAAGACAATTGGGACAATGACATTTGTTTTATAACAGTGTGTATTTGCATGAAACTTTTGTAGTTAAGAAATGTCAGAAAAACTATTGGCCCCCGGGCCCCTTCAATTTATCAAATCTGGCCCTCCTTGCAAAAAGTTTGGACAACCCTGGGATACAGAGCCCCCCCACCTCTACTTTTGCCGTAGTCCTCAGTCCAATCCCAGCGGTGTAGAGAGCGGCCTGCTAGCTGCACGCTAGCATCGGGGATCTTCGGGTTCAGCCAGGTTTCCGTGATGATGAGGGCGCAGCAGTCACGAACGTAGCAATTTCGCTGTGAGGGCGACGTCCGTCTGCTGAACGATCTGAACCGCTTCTTTGCGGTGTGAGGAGGGCGCTTGCCGCTATTGACACCCGTAAGGCGGCGGACCCTGACAACATCCCGGGTCGAGCGCTGAAGGACTGCGCTGGGGAGCTGTTGGGTGTCTTCACGGACATCTTTAACGTTTCCCTGCAGCAGGCCATCGTCCCCTCGTGTTTCAAGGCTGCCACCATCGTTCCTGTGCCGAAGAAACCTGCACCGTCCTGCTTCAATGACTACCGCCCCGTGGCACTGACGCCCATCATCATGAAGTGCTCTGAGCGGCTTGTCATGGAGCACATCAAGTCCGTTCTCCCCCCCACCATTGACCCTTTCCAGTTTGCGTACCGTGCCAAGCGGTCCTATGAGGATGCCATCTGCTCTGCCCTCCACTCGGCCCTCACCCACCTGGAGAGAAAGGACTCATATGTGAGGTTGCTGTTTGTGGACTTTAGCTCTGCCTTCAACACCATTGTGCCGCAGCGACTCATCTGCAAACTGGACGAGCTGGGCCTCAGTACCTCCCTCTGCAACTGGCTACTGGACTTCCTCTGTCAGAGGCCTCAGGTGGTGCGTGTTGGCGACAAAATCTCCGCCAGCATCACGCTGAGCACGGGGGCCCCCCAGGGCTGCGTGCTCAGTCCATTGCTCTTCACCCTGCTGACGCATGGCTGCACTGCGACCTACAGCGACAACCGCATAGTGAAGTTTGCTGACGACACGACTCTGGTGGGTCTCATCACGAAGGGCGACGAGACTCGGTACAGGTCGGAAGTTGACCTTCTGACCACGTGGTGCAGGGACAACAACCTCCTGCTGAACGTCAATAAGACCAAGGAAATCATTGTTGACTTCCGGAAGGGTCACACAACACACCTGCCGCTGATCATCGACGGTGCTGTGGTGGAGAGGGTGAGCTGCACCAAGTTCCTGGGGGTGCACATCAGTGAGGACCTCTCCTGGTCCGCAAACACCTCGTCACTGGCAAAGAAAGCTCAGCGCCGCCTGTACTTCCTGCGGAAGCTCAGCATCTGAGTGTGCCACCATCTTGGAACTCTTATATACCCTTTGTTGGCAATGACAGAGGTCAAACGTTTTCTGTAAGTCTTCACAAGGTTTTCACTGTTAGTATTTTGGCCCATTCCTCCATGCAGATCTCAGTGACGTTTTGGGGCTGTCAATAAGTGCGTGCGTGCTCAAAAAAATTAAAGGAAGTTTTTATCAGGGTATGGCATGAATTCAATTAGACTTTTCTGATAAGGTTTTTGTTAGGTACGTGGCGGAGGGGGTTGTTAATCAGTTTCAGCTGCATTGGTGTTGATGGAATTAACAACAGGTGCACTAGAGGGGCAACAACGAGATGGTCCCCAAACCAGGACTGATTTTGCAGGTGGAGGCCATTTTAAGTTCCTCCTCTTGATCTTTTTTTTAACAGTTTTTCCACAAGTGTTGGCTTTAGCTAGAGTCATTATCACGACTGGGAGCATGAGGCGATTTCTTAACCCTCCTGAAGTTGCGCAGATTGTCCAACTCCTCCAGGATGGCACATCCATGCGTGCAATTGCAAGAAGATTTGATGTGTCTCCCAGTACAATCTCCAGAGCATGGAGGAGATTCCAGGCAGTTACTCTAGGAGAGCTGGACAGGGCCGTAGACGGTCCTCATTCCATCAGCTGGACCGATATCTGCTGCTTTGTGCAAGGAGGAACAGGTTGAACACTGCCCGAGCCCTACAGAATAACCTCCAGCAGGCTACTGGTGTAAATGTCTCTGCCCAAACAGTCAGAAACAGACTTCACGAGGGTGGCCTCAGGGCACGACGTCCTGTAGTGTGTCCTGTGCTCATTGCTCAGCACGGTGGAGCTCGATTGGCATTTGCCGTAGAACACCAGAATTGGCAAGTCCGCCACTGGCACCCTGTGCTTTTCACAGATGAGAGCAGGTTTACCCTGAGCACCTGTGATAGACGTGAAAGGATCTGGTGAAGCCAAGGAGAGCACTATGCTGCCTGCAACATCATTCAGCATGCCAGTTTGCTGGTGGGTCAGTGATGGTCTGCGGAGGCATTTCCATGGAGGGACGAACAGACCTCTACAGGCTGGAGAACGGCAGTCTGACTGCCATTAGGTATCGGGATGAAATCCTTGCACCCATGGTCAGACCCTACGCTGCTGCAGTAGGTCCTGGGTTCCTCCTGATCCATAACAATGCCCGGCCTGTTGTGGCAAGAGTATGCGGACAGTGTCTGGAGGATGAAGGGATTGACACAATTGAATGGCCCTCACAATAACCTGATTTAAACCCGATATAACACCTCTGGGACATAATGTTTCGGTCCATCACACGCCGCCAGGTTGCTCCTCAGACTTTAAAGGAGCTCACTGATGCCCTTAGACAGATCTGGGAGGACATCTCACAAGACACCATCCGTTGTCTCATTAGGAGCATGCCGCGACGTTGTCAAGCATGCATACAAGCTCGTGGGGGCCACACAAGATATTGAAAAGAATTTTGAGTTGCAGAAATTGAATTTAGGCAAAAAGGACAGCCTGCCATATCATTTTTTCACTTTGAATTTTTGGGGTGTATGTTTACTGAGCCCTCTGTAGGCTGAAAACGTTTATTTCCATCAAAAGATGTGGCATCCTTTTGTTCCTGAGACATTAAACTGTCCATATCAGTATAGATATCCCCCCAAAAAATGTCACCATTGAAATCTGATGTGTTTTCAAAGTGTTCCTTTAATTTTTTTGAGCAGTGTACATATATATATATATATATACAACCCCAAACTGCCAGACCAACGTTGATCATAAGACGCCCCAAACTTCCTCAATAGCTGAACTTGAATGTATTTCTTGTAAATAGTTCTGTTTTTACTTTTGGAATCATAGGAATCCTCATTCCATGTTAAAAAAAATAACTTTGGTCCAGGGGTGGGCAATTAATTTTTACAGGGGGCCACATGAAAAACCTGAGTTGTGTCAGAGGGCCACACCTACGATAACTTAAACCTGCTCAATTTTCTTCCATTATAAAATGCACTAAATTATTCATTTTAAATAGTTGGTACTGGTAATTAGAAGAATACAATTATTCTGTTTATATGTTTATTAATCTATGTGAAATTGTTGTGTAAAGGTCAAATAAAAAACAATTATTAATCAGTACAATTTATTCTTAACTTCTTTAACTTTTCCTCAAATGACAAAGCCGCTCCATCTCTGGGTGTGAAGTTTGATAAAAAGTCCATGTTGGGCTTGCAGTTTTGCTAGCAA
The DNA here is from genome assembly GCF_059516105.1 of Syngnathus floridae. NCBI lineage: Eukaryota > Metazoa > Chordata > Actinopteri > Syngnathiformes > Syngnathidae > Syngnathus > Syngnathus floridae. The sequence goes on along the minus strand of NC_142430.1, from coordinate 2,910,112 downwards.
TGTATCAGCCTCTGATGCGCCCTGTTTATCAGACAGATGTATTTTTTCTCATGCTTGGTCGTGTAGTGGCGACTCAAATTATATTCTTTAAACACAGCGACCTGTGTACCACAAAATAGGCACATGGCTTTACTTTTCATTTCTGTAAAGAAATACTTGGCAGTCCATGTCTTGTTGAAAACACGGCGCTCTTTGTAAACTTTTATTTTCTGAGGGTCAGCACACATTTCTCGGGCAGCATTACTTCGCACTGTTCACCTTCACGCACAGCTCACATACACGTACGCTACACGGAAGTGCGACGCCTTTTAAAATAAAAGCGAAACAGTTGTATTGTACGCATGACACATTTTTTTTTTTTAAATTAGGGAGTAATCAAATATAATTTACGATTGGCCTCATGCGGGCCGGACAGGGACGCACAAAGGGCTGGATGTGGCCCGCGGGCTGTAATTTGCCCAGGTCTGCAGTTTAGTCGAATTGCTCCCTGTGTGGATCCTGTAAATGTTCTTGTATGCTGTCAAAATGTTATAAATATGAATAAACAAAGTTATCTGCTGTCTACAGAAACAATGAGGAGCATGTTTGCAGTGCGCTTGGTTTAGTTTTACTATCACTTATTTGTCCTCCACATGCTCTCACATTATACAACCGATTTACACCGTTCCAATTTCAACATACTCCACACATTCACCCTATGAGGATTATCTCATTCCACATGTTTTTTTTCCACAATTTAAAATTTTACATTGATAATTCCTCCATTCATTTCCAATGAAAAATGAGCTCTCTTGGTAGGGTGCTTGCTCCTTGACTGAGGGGTTTGTGGTTGTGTCAGGAAAAGAGACCAAGTGTGACCAAGTGCAACACAAACCTTTATTGAAAAGGGGAAAGGGAAAGTGGAAAGTTGGACTGCCGGTCTGGCTGGTGTGGCTGAGCAGAATAGCGCAGCGCGCAGTCGTGGTCAGGGGCAAGCAGGTAGTCGAGACAGGCTGCGTGGTCAAGGGCGGGCAATCAGTCAAGGCAGGTGGCGTTCGTACGTGGTCGGTCAGTTTGACATAAGCGGTTGGCAACAGGGAAATAGCACGGACTGACAGGCACGAAGCACAAAGAGCAAATGGATGGCATACGGGAACGAACTGACAAAGGAGTGACCGGATGACAGTGTTTAACTAGGGAGATTAACAAGCAGGTGAGAGACACAGTCTCTCCAGCGCGTCCTGGGTCGTCCGTGGGGTCTCCTGCCGGTGGGACATGCCCGGAACACCTCCCCAGAGATGCGTCCAGGAGGCATCCTGATGAGATGTCCGAGCCACCTCATCTGGCTCCTCGCAACGTGGAGGAGCAGCAGCTCTACTCGGAGTCTCTCCCGGATAACCAAGCTTCTCACCCTATCACTAAGGGAGAGTCCGGACACACTGCGGAGAAAACTCATTTCGACCGCTTGTATCCGGGATCTCGTTCTTTCGGTCACAACCCATAGCTCGTGATCATAGGTGAGGGAAGGAGCGTAGATCGACCAGCAAATTGAGAGCTTTGCCTTTTGGCTCAGTTCTCTCTTCACCACAACAGACCGGTACCAAGTCCACATTACTGCTGACGCTGCACCGATCGCCTGTCGATCTCACGCTCCATCCTGCCCTCCTTTGTGAACAAGACCCCAAGATACTTGAATTCCTCCACTTGGGGCAGGATCTCATCCCCGATCTGGAGAGGGCATTCCACCCTTTTCCGACTGAGGACCATGGACTCAGATTTGGAGGTGCTGACCCTCATCCCGACCACTTCACACTTGGCTGCAAACCGCTCCAGTGAAAGCTGGAGATCACCACGTCGCCTCCTAAAAGCAGAGAAGCAATGCTGAGGTCTCCAAACTGGACACCCTCGACCCCTCAGCTGCGCCTAGAAATTCTGTCCATAATAGTTATAAACAGAATCGGTGACAAAGGGCAGCCTTGGCGTAGTCCAACCCTCACTGGGAACGAATCCGACTTACTGGAAATGCACACCAAACTCTGGCATCAATAATACAGGGATCGAACCGCCCTTATCAGTTGGCTCGGCACCCCGTACTCCCGAAGCACCCTCCACAGAACTTCCCGAGGGACACGGTCGAACGCCTTCTCCAAGTCCACAAAACACATGTGGACTTGTTGAGCGAACTCCCATGCCCCCTCGAGGATCCTGCCGAGGGTATAGAGCTGGTCCACTGTTCCACGGCCAGGAGTTTTTTAACTGCCTCAGTGACTTCGACCCCAGAGATTGGCGAGTCCACCTCAGAGTCTACAGTTCCTGCTTCCACCAAGGAAGGCGTGTCGGTGGAATTGAGGAGGTCTTCGAAGTATTCTCCCCACCAATTCATGACGTCCCGAGTCAAGGTCAGCAGCACGCCATTTCCACTGTAAACAGTGTTGACGGTGCACTGCTTCCCCCTCCTGAGACGCCGGATAGTGGACCAGAATTTCCTCGAAGCCGTCCGGAAGTCATTCTCCATGGCCTCGCCAAACTCCTCCCATGCCCAGGTTTTTGCCTCAGCAACCGCCGAAGCCGCGTTCCGCTTGACCATCCGGTACCTGGTAGCTGCCTCTGGAGTCCCACAGGCCAAAACGGCCCGATAGGACTCCTTCAGCTTGACGGCATCCTTTACCGCCGGTGTCCACCTGCGGATACGGGGATTGCCGCCACGACAGGCACCGACCACCTCTCCGGTCGGCTGCCTCAACAATGAAGGCACTCAATGTCCCCCGCCTCCTCCGGGACGTGGGAAAAGCTCTGCCAGAGGTGGGAGTTGAAGCTCTTCCTGACAGGGGATTCTGCCAGACATTCCCAGCAGATCCTCACAGTACGTTTGGATCTGCCAGGTCGGACCGGCATCATCCCCCACCATTGGAGCCAACCCACCACCAGGTGGTGATCAGTTGACAGCTCCGCCCCTCTCTTCACACGAGTGTCCAAAACACTTGGCCGCTGAAGGAATGAGGTCGAAATACAAAAAGTCCTGCCTCGCTACAAAAACAGATATGCTCAAACCTCATTGAATAAAGTACATAAGCAGACAAGTATATTCACATATTAAATAAATAAAAGAAACATTTGAAGCATATAATTATACCTACACACCAAATCAATAAAGAAGACATAACTAGACATTTTTGATAAGTGGTGATGAGAAAGGTTTTTATAACTTTATGATCTGATATATATATTTCTGAGGACTTTGAAATAACAAATGACTTTTGATATATTGCCTAAATACCTTAATGACCCTTAAGGAACTGTGGAATGCATGCCTGATGTTTTTTCTCTGAATCATGGACACGGCCAGAGTCGTCTTGACCGTTCAGTACTTGATTGTATCTTATGTTTTGACTAATGCTAGACGCCAGTTTTTGATTACTACTGAACGCTCTGCACAGAGGGAAATAGTTTGCCTAACAAAGCAAAGATACGGTTGAATGCGGTACGACAGTGTATGTCCAAGATTGGAGAAGAATGTTCACAGGAAGGTCACGTGGAGATAAAACCAGTGGGTGCCAGAAGGAGCCACCCGAGAACTCGGCCAAAGATGATCGCCAAGGCCGAGAGACGGGATGGAAGACAACAGCCCCCTCCACACACACACACCAACAGCCCCCCACCAACACACCGAATCGCCCATAACCAGCACCACTCCCATGGAAGCAGACTCTCCTTCGAACTTGCCCCACCCCGAAGACTCATCGCCCATCAATCCCAGCCCACAATGTGCTACTGAATATAAAATTGATCTAACAACCTTGGACTTTGCCTTTTCTGAATGGAGACTTTCCGCTCTTGAAGGGCCCAGCGCTGTATTGCACTTTCCTGAAAACAGAGCTTTATGAACAAGAATTGTGATTGAACTCAACCAACCTGTGTAAGTCTAATTTCTGCTTCAGTGTCTTTGCATTTTCCTAAATCTGAAGAAATCAAACGAGCACGCAGTGAGTAAATTGGATAACAGGTGATTGGCAAAGGCTTTTGCTGTGAGGCGCAGATAACGCGCTCCCTAAATTGTGGACAGAATCCAACACCGCAAATCCGATGCCATGACTAGAAAGTCGATCATTGAACTGGGTCCTAGGGTGTCCTGGTGCCAAGTGCACACATGGACACCCTTATGTTTGAACATGGTGTTCATTATTGACAATCAGTGTTGAGCACAAAAGTTCAATGGGAAGCCCGTTTTCGGGCTGTGCCCGGCCGTGCCCCATGGGCGAAGGCAAGGCCACCAGACGCTCGCCTTCAAGCCACACCTCTAGGCCTGGCTCCAGAGGGGGGGGGGCAGTTGACCCGCGTCCGGGCGAGGGAAAACTAAGTCCATATATTTTATTCTTCATAAGGGTTTTTTTTTTAGCTGTGCTTTGTCTGGTCCTTCACCTAGGACCCTCTTGCCATGGGTGACCCTACCAGGGGCATGAAGCCCCAAACAACAACGCAAAGCCCTTCACCACGATAAGGTGATGACTCACTTGAAACCCTCTTTTGAAACCTAAACCTAATTTGAAACCCTACTTTTAAACTCTAACCCTAATTCAAAACCCAACTTTGAAACTGTATCCCGTTTTAAACCATAATAAGAAATCCTATTTTAAAACACTAACTCTAGTTTGAAACCCTATCGTGAAACCGTAACTAGGGATGTTCCAATCAGTGGCCATGAGTGTGATCGATTGACGTGGCTTTGGTGTAAAAGAGCGACGACTACCAATTTTTCTTGAATATTGAATTGTTCAGATTTTTTTTTCCAACTTTGATTTTTGAAGAACTTGAGTGTTTTAGCTCACTTGGTAGAAGCTCTTGCTCATTGATCAAGTGGGTGGTGGTTTTTAGTCCTGTCTTCAGCTGTATATTACTAATATGCTCTAGGTGCCAACAACTTTACAAATATGATCAAATACAATTCAGTGTCCCCACAAGTTCTCGATTGGATTTAAGTCTGGATATTGGGCATGCATTATTTTGCAAACGTTAATATTGTTAGTTAGAACCAAGATTTTGCTCATTTAAAGTAAGCAAGGAAATCAAATCTAGACTTTTCAAACAGATCACATGTATCAGCTTTGTTTTTTTTTAATCTTTGTGTATTTGGACTCATTGCTCTTCTAACACTCCTCTTTGGCATACGAAGCTTTTGAAGTGTTTTGACACTAGTAAATGGTGTACTGGCCATGGTATTACTGTCCTCGATTGGCCTGACAATTCCCCTGACCTGAACCCCACAGATAATTTGTGGGGTATTGTGAAGAATAAGCTGAAAGACAACAGACCCAACAATGCAAATGAGCTAAAGGCCGCTATTGAAGCATCCTGGGCATCCATAACACCTCAGCAATGCCACAGGCGGATTGCCTCCATGCCACGCTGCATTGATGCCGTAATCTGTGCAAAAAGATTCCCAACCAAGTACTTACTGAGTGCATTTTCAAATGTTTGATTTTGTTTTGCTGTTATAATTTTTTTTTTTACTTTTTACTTAATTTTCTGAGACAGTCCTGTATAACTTGTAAATAGTATGAAAAGTTGAAAATGTTGCTGTTTGCGCACTTTATTAAATATGTAAATTATTTTTGCCACCATAAATACATTTTCATTATTTTTGTTCCAGTTTTATTGAAGGGAAGGGCTGTTGAGACGTTTAAGATGTCACTTAACCAAAGAAATGTTAATTTCAAAGTTACTGTTGTGCAGAAAATACATGTTTGCACTAAAACCTCGTTTTCTCCTTAGTTACATATTATCTGAGATTGCTAATTTGAGTGAAACCAAGCTATTTTCAAATTGTGAGCACTAAAGAACAGAATATGGTAGAATAATATTTGTCACCATCTTGCTCCACAGAAAGGCAGAGGGATTCATTTCTCCCCCATCCCGTGAGACGTTATAGCTCGTCGCGGCGGTTAGGGGTGCGTTAACGGTCACGATCTTGTTTATTTATATATCGACATTTTCATCTGCTGTTTTTTGTTTATTTATATAATCTTGTTTATTTATATATTGACACTTCCGTCTGCTGTTTATTGATTATTTGACACCGATGATTTTATAAACGTATTATTCATGTAATCGTTTTCTTTAATAACTCTGTTACGTCAGGCCCATTCTCAGCTCTTCGTTTGTGTTTGTCACGTTAGCATACCTATTGTTTAGCCTGTTGCTATCGTATCGAACGATCAATGGATTTAATGAATTGGAGTGACACCGATGGTTTTATAAACATTTTATTTACGTAATAGTTGTCCTAAATCACTCTATATGTTACGTCAGGCCCGTTTTCAGCTCCTCATTTGTGTTTGTCACGTTAGCATACCTATCGTTTAGCCTGTTGCTATCGTATCGAACGATCGATGGATTTAATGAATTGGAGTGACACCGATGGTTTTATAAACATGTTATTCATGTAATAGTTGTCCTTAATCACTCTGTATGTTACGTCAGGCCCGTTCTCAGCTCTTTGTTTGTGTTTGTCACGTTAGCATACCTATCGTTTAGCCTGGTGTTGCTATCGTTTAGCCTGTTGTTGCTCGTTCATGACTGTTTTTGGTGTGGGATTTTGTCGAATAAATTGCCCCCCAAAATGCGACTTATACTCCGGAGCGACTTATATATGTTTTTTTTCACTTTTTGGGGCATTTTATGGCTGGTGCGACTTATACTCCGGAGCGACTTATAGTCCGGAAAATACGGTATTTACATATTGACACTTTTGTCTGCTGGTTATTTGTTCAATCGTAGGTATCTATTGCATCTACTGTTCTCCACTTGTTTTGTTTGTCGTTTTTGTCGTGTCTGATGATTATTCTCTATGTATTCAATTTAATTCATACTGCTGGCAACTGAATTTCCCCCCGGGATCAATAAAGTATCTATCTATCTATCTATCTATCTATCTATCTATCTATCTATCTATCTATCTATCTATCTATCTATCTATCTATCTATCTATCTATCTATCTATCTATCTATCTATCACATACAATATTCTGTCTGCCTTGAAAGATAAGTGAAAATGCATAAAATCGGCTGCAATTCTTGGTGTTGTCATATTGATAACACTTGGCATTGAAAGAGTTAAGAGTGTCCATATCATCTTCGTCTTGTTGGATTTGTGCGAATCTACTGGTACCTTGTTTTTAACAATGAAAAATGTACTCAAAACTTGTATTAATCTTTTAGTCACATAGCAATACTATTCTGAACACTATTGTACCATTTTTGTTCCTCTGTGACTGCTGTTTTGCAGTTGCCTTTTTTGTTGTTACAATGACTAAAGAAGTAAGTTTGTTAGCTTCAGGCACTTGCTGCAGAGTGGCACGCTGCCACATGCTTGTCAGCTTGTCTATTTTTTCATCTCTTTGTGTTGCTAGGACTCTCGATGTTGGTCAGATGTTTGTGAATTCATTTGGATCGTCTGCGATTGCTGCCATACATTTGAGTCGTCTGTTGAGAGAATGAAGCCTAGGTGTAGTTTCTTGCACTAGTTTTTTTGCATTCTTGGATGATTTCATTGTTGATTGATGAATGATGAGGGGTTTGGATGTTGGCGCTTCCACTGTATTGTACCGTGAAGTCTTCCATTCTTCTGTTTCAGGCTGCTGGCAGAAATGAGTCCTTGACAGGTCAGAACATGGAGAGGAAGGCCAAATGGAAGGAGGAACTACAGAGAGAACAGGAAAGCACCATTGCCTTGCCGGATAAGGCTCAGTGATGCAGGGTGAACGTGTTTGCATGAGAATCATCTAACCACCAAAAATAAACTAGACTCAAATAGTCACGTCCTTCTTCAAGCATATTTAAACTGAATAAATGTTCATGTCTGTCTTCAAACACATCCAAACTGAATGAGATGAGTTGAATTGAAAATGTGTGCCAAAGCTCTAAATACAGTGGAGCCTCGGTTTTTGAACACAATCCGTTCCAGAAGGCTGTTCGAGAAGGGAATCATTCGAATTCCGAATCATATTTTCCAATTACAAATAATGGGGAAAAAAATCAATCTGTTCCAAGCCCAAAAAAACACGCCTTTCTTAAGCATTTTTTCATTTGCGCATTTTTGTCCACTCGCGCAACTGCAGCGCACCGCCGAACGCGCAACCGTAGCGCGTCACCGACTGCGCAACTGCACTGCGCTGGTCGCATTGTTGTGGCAGACCGTCGCTGAAATTTGGAAAATATTTTTAAAGTCCTGCTGTACTTTACAAAATTTAAGTGGACATCAATGCGCAGGGAGCTTAATTTTGTCCGATCGCGCAACTGCAGCGCACCGCCCACCGTGCAATTGCACTGCACTAGTCGCATTATTGTGACAGAGCGGTCACTAAAATTTAGAAAATATTTTTAAAGTCCTAATGTACTTTCCAAAATTTAAATGGACCTCAGTGCGCAGGGAGCTTAATTTGGTCCGATCGCGCAACCGCAGCACGCCGGGCGCTCAGTGTCGCATTGCTTTAGGAGCGTCTTTGTGTTTTAGGATGGCTTTACTGCTCCTACTTGCTTTCTTTGGCGGCATGATTAGAGTTGATGCAATTCTCAGAGTAAAGAGAACGTAATAACGAACGGAGTCAGTTGGCATGCGGGTCCTCCCGGCTCATCTCCCGAGGTTCGACAACCGAATTTCGTCCGACATCTGAAGCAAAAAAATCTCACATTTTTTGTTCGAATACCGATTTGTTCGAGAACCGGGACGTTCGAAAACCGAGGCTCCACTGTAGTTGCCAATGGGGCCATAATACTGATAGAAAAAAAATATTGATTTTTTTTTTTTTTGCACACATTTTGGTATGATAAACATCAAGAAATGTAAATTGTAACACAAAATGGCAAAACAAATCACGTAACTCTCCACAACATGACAGCGCAACAAGTCTACAAGTCACGAATCTTCAGGGCATCTTTTCTATTAAAACATACATAAGTGATCAGCAACAGAGCTTGTATGATTGTCGCACTTATAAGTTGATGGGAGAATCATCGCAGCAGTGCTCCTTTTCTGACTCACGCACACAGGAGAATATGCTCCAATGTACAATGTATTGTTAAGTACGTCACTTACAGATTCATGATATGCATTCATATACGCACTCTGAATGTAATGAAGCTGAAAAGAGGGCATGCCCTATGTATTCCTCACCTGAACCGCATCCTCTTAAAAGACTTGGGTGCCTTTCCTCTTGCTGGCTCCTGAGTTTGGCATAAATTCAATGGCCATCATTTTGCTCAATTTGAGTCATTTCTCACCTGCTGACGGCGGATGATGATTGTCACTGGCTGACTTGGTTTTGTGCTGAGGGAGTAGGGGGGCTCACCAACTACGCAACAGCTTTAATATGTTCCTACTACAGCCAGATGTATACATAATTTACTTATGAAATGTAATGCATTACATATTTCCAGTTACCAGTACTTGCATTTGAAGGTAATAAGTTTCATTACAATATTACTGTCTGTGTCGGCAACAAGAATACGGCAACTAGAACAGAAAGAAGCAGGGAGCAGCAAGGGACGATCTGACAGAGTGACCGGGATGCGGGTTTTAATCACATAGGAGGTTACAAGAAGGTGGAAGCAGGTGCGGTAAATCAGCACTGCTCACAGCATGACAAGATGGGAGGGGCAGGAGCAGAGAGAGTGAACTGTCCGAGGCGCTGATTGGAGCGGACACGAATCTTACTGTAAATTCATGTGCATTTTCTGATTAAATAAATATACCTTATTTAAACATCATAGTGCTATTAAATAATGGCAAGTATATGAAATGTAGCTAAGTATCAACCTTAGCTAGCTACCCTTAGCTACCTATAACTACACCACAGTGTTTCCCAACCTATTTTCATTCACAGCACACCTTTTCATTGGAAAAAATCTCGAGGCACACCACCAACAAAAATCTGTTAAGTGTTACACCAGCTTCTATATTAAAATCAGTTATATTACAAAGAAAGACATAAAGTCCTATTCCTATATATATATATATATCCAGGTTCTCTGGTTGAACTGTATGCTCTGATTTCCATCGGACCACAAACGCACCACAATTGTCATAGTGTCTGTCACTGTTAGCAAAAGCACACAGCAACAGACATAAACCGAATATGTGCCGATGCCAGTGGTTTGGCAATTCTGTTTACACTGCGGTCCGTAATTAATATTGGACAATCCCACGGCACATCTGAACATCTCTCGCGGCACACCAGTGTGCCACGGCACAGTGGTTGGGAAACACTGTTTTACCAGATTAGGTTGCCCACCATTGTGGCAGGACACTGAACAAAGTGATAAATATGATAAATGTGTGGCTCATCATCATGGTGTAAATGCTGAGGCGCTTGCTGTGAACAATTGATGTAGTATATATTTACTCTGACCCTATTCCTTGTATGTTTCCCTCATAAGGCCGGGGTCATGTACCAGATCAGGCATAGACCTGTTCGTGCGGGATATTGGGGTTTGGTTTCAGTAATGTATAGTTACCGACGACAGACTATAGAATGGCCAGTTGTTTTTGACCAGAAAAGAACGAGAAGGTGACCATATAGGGCCTGAAGAACGAATAAGCGAGCTAGGGGTCAACCCGCAGCTGTTAGGCAAAGCGATGGCGTCAAGAGTCGCCTGGTATAAAGCATGGGGACTGGAAGACTCGGGGCGGGCACTCAACAATTTTTCTTTGGGCGTGAGGCACTTCATTCTGTCATTCAGCCGTGTGTCACTGGAGTTTTCCTTCCCTGAGCCAGCCACCTTCCATCGCCTGCTTTTGAAGACCAGCTGAGCACCGAAGACAATTCACCACAACATTCATACGCAAATCCGTCCAAGTCCGTTTTTATGAACCAAAGACTATAAAAATGGGACCCATTGCCTCCCTGCCTAGCACTCAGCATTAAGGGATGGAATTGGGTGGTTAGATAACCAAATGATTCCTGAGCGCGGCACCACTGCTGCTCACTGCTCCCCTCTCCCCCAGGGGATGGATCAAAATCACACAGGGATGGATTAAATGCAGAGGTCAAATTTCAGCTCAGTGGCCTAGTGGTAGAGTGTCCGCCCTGAGACTGGAAGGTTGTGGGTTCAAACCCTGGCCGGGTCATACCAAAGACTATAAAAATGGGACCCATTGCCTCCCTGCTTGGCACTAAGCATTAAGGGTTGGAATTGGGGGGTTAGATCACCAAATGATTCCCGGGCGCGGCACTGCTGCTGCCCACTGCTCCCTTCGGGGATGGGTTAAATGCAGAGACAAATTTCACCACACCCAGTTGTGTGTGTGACAATCATTGGGACTTTAACTTTAACTTTTTTTTAGGTCAAATTTCACCACACCCAGATGTGTGTGTGTGACGACGATCATTGGGACTTTTTGGGGGGGACTGTATCCCAAAAGTGTTTGTAAAAGTGTACAGTGAGCCTATCTGATCCTGGAGATTTAACATTTTTCCGAGACTTGCATCCAGTTCCTCAATTCTAGGTTTTGAATCACAGACCTATTTGTATGAAGAATTAATTTGTGGAATTAGACGATGAATGTGAAAAAGTATATTACAATCCTCCTTTGAAAATTTGCATGCGTATAATTTAGAGTAAAATGTGCAAACTTATTTTTCTATTGTGGGGGATTTTCTTCGGTGGTCTGCTGGTCTTCAAAAGCAGGTGGTGGAAAGGTGGCTGGCTCGGGGAAGGAAAACGTCAGTGAAACGCGGCTATTTTATTCAACCGATGTCAGAATGAAGTGTCTATCGCCTAGCAAAATGTCGATGTCCCTTTGTCTTTTCGAGCCCGAAAACTTATACCCCTGCTGTTAGAAAAATTGTATATAAATGTTATTATGCGTTCTCTAATGAGTACTTATTCATAATGTTACTGCTCAGTATGCTTGCTGCTTTGCCTTGCTTATTCTTATCTTGTACAACAGAACAGAAGGATTACGGCTGAGTCAGGGGCGAGATGACGGTTGTGTCAAACAAGATACTGCTGACATCTCAGCAGAAAAATGACGTCCACCAGAACAGATCGTGAAAACAACACATCAAACGATGCGTCATGAACCCTCTGATCTTAAAGAACATCACTTTCTCTTTTTATCTCTCGGAATATTGCTTAAACTGTTTTGCTGATATAGCCATATCTGCACGCAACACTTTGTGCATTACTTTTTGTTTCTTTTCTTACGAGACGAAGCCCAAAATATTTTTCCCCTCACCCTTAGGGGCTAATCGTCTCACACTGTGGGTAGGGCATTCCAAATAAAAAGAGCGAGAGTGTAAACAGATATTTAGTGTAGTCAGATTGTAGAAAGCAATCTGTATCGCACTCCTCGCGAGAAAAATCAATATTCTGCCTCACTTGTTTTTTGTCTGCTGATCCTTTTCTCTTATTCAGATATTCAGTTAGCACTTTGAACCTGACACCTGCGTTTCCCGAGCCTTCACTCGGGCACGCGCACACGAGGTCTGCTGGATGATCTATAACCCGCCAGTCTGCTTTACCGATTCTACGCCTTCTCCTTACTGTGTCTTACTGATGATAAACATCTGCATCCATATGTGCTGGCGCCAGTAAGTCTGCATTCCTGGACCAGAGCCCAAAAATCCAGCACGAACATGACTGGATCACACTTAGGCTTACAAGTGAAATATACATAAGACCTGAATAAAAATATACTACATAATCCCCCCTTCGAGACACAAAAAGTTTCTCGATAACGGTCTGACAAGAAATGACATCGGTAAACATTCAAAACCTTCCCTTTTATGGTTTTCGTCTACAATTTGGACCTATTTGTCTCATCCTAAATCATGCCCAAGGCACGCTACTTAGGGTTACTTTAACTAGGATAGCTCAACCTAATTTAAAACCAAATCACTCCCTGGCAGCAGTCTGAGGCTTCACAGGAACCACACTTAACCAAGATTGAATCCCGCACCCCTGTTAACCAATTGACGTCGTCCGCACACACCCCTTCGGTATTACATCAACAACACCGCCAATTTGGAGACAAAAACTTTGCCGTGGCCTGTCAGAAGCCCCAAAGAGTTGTCGGACCGCCGTCGAAAAATACCTCGCCAATCTAATGACGAGGAAAAAGAGGGAGGTCCATCCTACCCCCCAGGGACCCTATCCGCCTGGCGTCAGCCAGGTCAACGGAGCCCCGACACCCATCACATTTCACAAAAGGTAGCAGAGCTCAAACTACAGACAGCAAACCCGACAACCTGCATGCGTTGCACCATAAACAGGTCGTGAGGTAAGAAAGTAGGTGAAATAAAGACATGTATATAAATGAGGTAAACCGATAAGGAGACATAACGAGGTATATATAAAAACAAGTAAACAAAGCATGCAACAAAATTAAAGCGCCTACAGTGTTGCCCCCTTGAATGTATTAGCGTGTGCAGATGTGAAATTCAGTCCACTGAGCCGTCAGCGGTGAGTAGTACGGGCCGGCGCTGTACCGGGCCGGCTGTCCATTCAATGTCCTCCTGACGACTGTAATGGCCTTTGATTCCCTTGCAAGGCCCTGGACAATGGCCAGGCGACCTACAACGAGCAATAGCCACTGCCTGTATCAAGTGACGTTAACAGTGCAAAAATGTTGAGTCACAATGGCATAGGCAGCACCGTGGGCCGGGGGGCCCGTCGGCCACCGGTGGCGGGACAACACAACTCAATAGCTCGTGTTCCAGTGTTGCTAGTCCTCGCAACCACTCCTTTGACGATGATGGGGCAAAGGGGAAAAAACTGTCAAACGTCTCATCAAAGTGCTCATTGGAACCTCCGAGGGTTCCCGACGTCTACCCCTCTGTTCCAGACGCCCACGTGGTCCTTCAAACAAACAAACAAACAAACAAACAAACAAACAAACAAACAAACAAACAAACAAACAAACAAAACTAACCCCCCAGGAGTTATGAATTATCCCCCTTATTTCTCATCGTGCTGTCAGTTTTGCTAGATTCCCCCTGTTACAATATACATTCTACCTGTTCATGTTAGCCTTTCCTACTCCAGATGTCACTGTCTCGATCCCACTGTCATCCCTCTGAAGTCCCGTCAATCATGTCCCTTCAATCACTCTTTTCCAGTTGTCATGTAACATGGGGGTAGAGATGGTGCAAATGGTAGAATATGGATTGTTCACAGGAATAAATTGGCAGAGCTGAAATTCCAAATTTGTCCAAAAGATGGCGCCAGACCAAAACGTGAGACCAAAAGAGGAGCCAATAAGCTAAACATGGTAAAATAGAAATAAAAAAGTAGCACGGTGTCAGAGTGTGAGTCACGCATGGAAGCACAAATGTGATTTTTATTTTTGATTTCTTTGCTTGGCTAAAAATGTATTCTGTAACCGCTTTAAGCAATATTATTTGTCAATTCGATCAAGAGACCCGTCACTATCAGAATAGTGGCGTGACATAAATTGTTTGGAGAAGCACAAATGTGATTTTTATTTTTGATTTCTTTGCTTGGCTAAAAAGGTATTCTGTAACCGCTTTAAGCAATATTATTTGTCAATTCGATCAAGAGACCCGTCACTATGAGAATAGTGGCGTGACATAAATTGTTTGGAGAAGCACAAATGTGATTTTTATTTTTGATTTCTTTGCTTGGCTAAAAATGTATTCTGTAACCGCTTTAAGCAATATTATTTGTCAATTCGATCAAGAGACCCGTCACTATGAGAATAGTGGCGTGACATAAATTGTTTAGAAAAGTAGGTCAAGGGTTTGGATTTTTATTTCAGAGTTAATTGAAGCGTATCTTTTAAAAAGTTATTTTCATGTAACAGAAAGAGAAGAAAAGGGGAAGCGAAAGGTTTTACCACTAGCTGTGCATTTGGTGGAAAGTACTGCGTGGTCAGGGCGGAAACAGCTGCTGAAGGCCACAGATAACCAAGCGTGGGGAAACTGGCCAGTTCCCTCTATAGGCGTGAGAAAGCTGGCCAGTCCCTCTATAGGCGTGAGAAAGCTGGCCAGTCCCTTCTATAGGCGTGGGAAAACTGGGCAGTCTTACCCTATAGGGAAAGTACAGGAGAAAAGAAAGGGGAGGGGGGGGACGGAGAGGTCTATAAAAGGTCCTGCAGGAGGAGCTTCAGGGCTTTTTCCCCCAAAAAGAGCGCTCATACGTGAAGAGGCCCGGAGGAGTTTCAAGATTTTTTCCAAAGTCCCGAAGATCTTTGTGTGAGACGCAGGATCGCTGGACTGAAATTAACTTGGATTTACTCCCAAAGATTGGACTGGACAACTATATAGGAGAGATAGGTGAGGATGACCTTTTTTATGTATTTTAGCGAGAAGGGGAAATAGTCATCGGGCCGCCGGCTTCCTCGTGGCCAGCCTGTTTCTTTAATTTGGATTTTAGAAGCAAGATCGAACTGATCACTCGACTTTGCTTCCACCAAAAATAGCACGCAGCTGGTATTTACCTCTTCCCTTTTTTATGAACTGTGTTTTGCAATCGAATTGTTCTGGGATTGAATGATTTTATTAACACGGGTATCAGTGAGTGAAATTGTTCAATTTCTGGAGTAATTGAGATTTGTAATTCTATTCCATGTTTCTTCAATAAATGTGTTTTGTATATTACTTACTTCGTTGTGCGCGGATTTGTACTGAATATGCAACCGAAGGCTCAGGCCCGCTTCCCCTTTTTGACGGGCCGCGTAAAAAGGAACTCCGAACAAGTTAGAGACTTAAATAACTTCCGTAGTTATTAGAGCCACGAGTGAACTTCGATCCGTTCGAAAGTTGTTTCGTCTGAATAAATTAAAGGAAGTGTTTAAATCAGATTATTGGTTTTGTGTAGAACGGAAAGTTATTTAACTATTTGAAAGGCTCAGGCCCGCTTCCCCTTTTTGACGGGCCGCGTAAAAAGTAACTCTGAGCAAGTTAGAGAATTAAAAAACTTTTGTAGATATTTAACGGAAGAGTTGATTTCGTTAAAAGTGAATTCGGTTGAGAAATTACTTCCTTTAAATAACATAACGACGACGATTGAAATAAATCAGTGAAGTTGGTGGAGGATAAAAGTATTTCGATTGTCCGTCGGGCGCGGCCCACTTCCTAAATTTGTCGGGCCGCGTCAAAAGTTAAATGGGACACGATCAAAAATAGACTTGCCTTCCAAATTAATTATTGGGCAAATCTAAATAGAGCACGACATTTTTATTCGGTTTAAGAAAGTCGCTATTTTTTTTTAAAGCAATTAAGTGGGGTGAAGAACTCCGACGGGGAAGTGCTAGATCTACGTATGAGAAGTTGGAATTAATCATATAAAGTGCATTAATTTTCTTCTTAAATGCTATTATTGTCACACTTTTATTAATTCGATTCTCTTTCGAATAAAAAAGTTGGTCGGCTCGCTGCATGAGCGACCAAGTGGAACGGACCCATATCAACATTTACTTCGGCAAAACTAGTGCTTGGGTGCGCTATACAAACGAATCCCTGAGGTCTTAACAAAGACATCTAAAAAATATCCGTAACAAAATAAGAACTTCAAACACTAGCGGGGAGCCATCAATACGATGCGGTCACTTCGAAGTCTTGCCTCGAATTGAGTTACTCGGCTCGAGCTTCGGGTGACTTGAGAGGGATTGGCGTCGTACAGAAATTAGATTGATTCCGGTGGAGTTAATTTAACTCGGGTGGTTAGATTACGGACGAATCTCCGAACCCGGCTAAAACAAACCCGTTACCGGGAAGCCGGGGGCACCTTAATGCAAGAGGTGCGTTTGACACAGTCCAAATATTATTTTTCAGCTACAAATTTCAAATTGGTACCAACCATGTCACTGTCGTTCTCTTGATTTATTTATGTTTATTTTTGTCTCATGTCCGAGTCACCTAACTGTTCAAATCAGTTGTCATTTTTGAAATAACGCTCCTGCAATCCTCCCAAAATGCTTCTCTTGCCCAATTCCTCTCAACGTTCATTATGCAAATTAATCGGCCTAAAACGTTTTACTAAACATTTACCCTTTAATAGCAGCTTTAATGCATTCATATATTCAGAAATTTTCACCATTCTTTGTTTTTGGTCCAGTATTCCCCTACATTTAATGACCTTCCAAACATTTGTTCTTTATTGTGCAGCTGTCTACTCCCTATCAGCTGTATGATTTGTCGGCTTTCGTGCTTTTTCCCTGAAACACCTTAAACCTTACGGTCGCTAGATTGTTACCACGCTTTGCATCCATTCCAGGTTGTTGTCTCCCATTAACTCCCTTCCTTTCGAGATGCTTCTTCTGCTCCTTCCATCACTGCATGTTGAATTCTGGCATGTCCTGTTACAGCCTCAAAAACAAGTGAATTCGAAAAAAAAAAAACCATTGAATCTCACAATTTACAAATTGAATTCTACTCATTACTATTCACTCACTCCCCCTTTGACACATTTACTCAATGTGTCATCAGGGATTAAAAGGAACCATAAAGTGTCCCGACACATCATCGTACTCGTCGTAGCCAGACCTGGTGATCCTTTAGTTCTTGTCCAGGCCCCGGGGTCTTCACTCCCAAGTTCCTGAAACTTGACTGCGCACAACACACTCGGCCACACAAACAAAAATCACCGCACTCCTGTCGCTGGGCCTTCAGCGGACATTTGTACTCACAAAAACTACACAGACATAGAATATCAAAATAACAACATACAGAAAATGAAACCTGGCAGCCGTGGATTCTGTCCTGAAAACAATGTCATCAACAAATGCATCTAAAAAACCAAGAGGGCAAGGGTTAACATATTCTCATAAATTCATCACAAAACTCTCCAAGACTGCAATCGACAACCTGCAAAAATGAATACAAGTTACACGAATAACCCGCGATCCGCTCCTTGGCTGGCGGCTGGTGCTGCAATAAAATCAAGTGACGCACAAAAACAGAGCAAAGCGTGCTTTTGTCGAAAGTAAGCTCAAGTGTCAAACATTTGGTCGCTGTCCCCATAGTCTGTCACACCGTCAGGTGAGTCAAGGGTCGTCACACGTCATATTGTCCATCGTCTCGATGTTTGATGCTAGTCCTGTCTTGTCCGGCCATGTCACTGAAATGGGCCTTCCCCATCGAACCAATTTGCCGTCGATGGTGCCTCTGGTTAATCATCAAACCATGGTTACAGTTAGAACTCATCGCTTACCAGTCTTAGGTATGCCAATCTATACTATACTTTCAGGTGAGAGGAATCTTATCCTAAATGTTGATCACATCACCCCAACTTCAAACTACTTTGGCCATTCTTATTGCGAACACACAGTTATAGATGATCACACGCGCACGCACACACCTACCCACTCACAGACACACAGGCACCAACTCATCCACCCTTATCACTCAGCTGTCGTCCCACAACAAGCAAAGTTAGTGTGTAAGTGAGCAGGCAAACATTGAATCCTAAAAGTAACCCTTCTCGTCTGGACATTCTCATCAATTACATCTTTTGTAAAATCGCCAATTAAATTCTCCATAAACTTGCCAATCAAATTCTTTGCAAAATTGTAATATATGTCCACCTGAGAGGCTAACTATGGGCCTGTGTTATGGGGGAGCATCCGCAACATCAGATGGCTCCTAAAAAACTCAATCCTAATTAATTATCCTAATCAAAAATTTAAGAAAGGATAGTCAGACTACTCCCTCTGGATTTTTACTTCATCATTTTGGTCCCCCCTTTTACCTGTTGTCCAGCTCAAATTTGTTTCTCTGTTTGCTACTCTTCATTGCCCATCTTGTCTAATCCCTCCCGTTTTATTTCTTTTCTTTCTTTTTGTCCCGAAAAAATTCCTGCCTCTGTCACACCATCCAGCACCTCTCCTTGATTCTTTGTCACCGCCCATTACAACTTCTTTCATTCATTCTCTCACGCGGTCCTCCCTTCCTCTGCAAAAGTGCAGCTCCACACAAGGAGCGTCAATTCCTCTTCATCGAATGAGCAGTTTTTAATGTAACGTACGTCGTTGCTGTACAGATTTTCTATCCTCAATTTCCCTTGATGCCAATCACCGTTAAAATGCCAAATTCCCTCATTCACACTCACTCTAATCCTATCTTTGACAATGTAGTCCGCCTTTATCAAAATTTAGAAAATCTACATTCTCCCGGTATCCTCACATGCTCATCTTAGAAACGCTTTTTGATATTATTTGCTACTTTTAACCCTATAGCAGACTTTTAGCATAAACCCTCACTCAGCTCTGTTGTTTTCACTTTGCCATGTCGGTGCAGTCATTGAGCCCAATCGCATTTATCATCTTGGTAACTGTCGCCTTGTGTGACTTCTATGTATAAATGTGGAAAGGTCAAAAGTTCCTATGGCCGTTACTCCTTGAACATATCCAAATTTCTGACCACGTAACTTCCACCATGGTATAATTAACTTCTATTGTGTTGGGTAGGTACATTGAGAAACCTAGCTTCCTCTTGACTGAATTCAATTTACTCCAAATGTCCTATTCTAAAATTTACATGACTTCTGAAGCCTGACGACCCAAAATATCTGATCCCACGCTTGCTTCCTAGCGTTTTAGCCCCTCTGTTTTATCCAAATCGATTAATCCACAGGTTATGATGCCTTTTCTTTGTAACTCTAAAGATTATTCAATTTTTATCAAAACTCCTCAGTTATGTCAAACTCAGTGCCCAAGCAAGCTTCCATCCACTTTGACCCAAGCTCCACCAAGTTTGGGAACGCCTCAGCAAGGAGTGTGGTTCGGTTGTTGGACAATTGATGTCTCATGTGTCTTTAGCAGCACCCCATTATCTCAAGTTAGTGTTCTTTTTTCTGTTGTTGTCTCAGAGCCAACCCATCCAACACTCTCTAATGTGTCCATATTTCAAATGAGTCCATTCTCATCTTGCAAATTCTTCCACTTCACAATGTCTGTTCTCGTCTCCGAGGATGTCGTCGTCCTCCAGAGAGCTGTGCTCCACCCAAGCACAAACACAGTCCTTCTTTGTTCTTGCAAAAGGTCAAAGGTGCCCCAAAGCAAGGCACCGTTTTCTTGTCGTTCACGCCTACAGGTGGAGTCTGGGATTAAGCTACAGGGCCCTTGACGAGCACTGCGAGAGACAGACTGGGACATAAAACTCGTTAGATTATTTCCATATTTAGTTGCCATTTATTCGCTAGTAGGGTTTGTTTATCAAATTCCAAATTGTCCTAGTAAAATTGATCTAGTCTGTACATTGTAAATCCTGCAAACTCATCCTGTTTTCGAGCTATATGTTGTCAGTTGTTTTAATTTAATGAGACGGAAGGTTGAGTCTTCAGTATCATTATTCAAAATTAACTCATCGAGCGTCTGCGTTCCAAATGTAGCCCTGATCTATATCTTGGCTTCTCAAACGTTATGATCTGTGTCACGCTTGCTTAAGAATATGACTTAGAATATGGTGTTGTGAATTTCTAATCTCAATTCCATTGGATGCCGCTTCTCAGCTGTTTTTCCTCCTCATGCTCCTGGTAGCCTGCAAATGTCCGAGTCAAAAATGTGATTTTCTTTTAAATCTCTTTCCTTTGAACCTCTAAATCTTTTGTTGCGAGCCCATCTGCACCAGGAAACCATTTAAAGGGTATAAAATAAAAGGACCAACAGATTACTCTCCATATCTCCTCATTAAATCTCCTCCTCTCTCTTTTTTTTTAATGTAACACATTGTTGATCACAAACTATTGGCCTACTCTAACCCCTAATTTAATCCCAATCAACGAATACTGCTTTCTTCTCACTTTATATATTGTGATCAATTCTTAACTGGTTTAATTTCTTTAACGTGTCCATTTCTACGTCTATTTGACGATTTGAACTCATCTACAAATGTAATTTTTAATCTCCCTGATAGTTGCCAGATGGCCTAATGGAGTGCTAGCTGCTCCTGACAGGGCCCCTCATTATTTACGAGTTGGCCCCCCTTACTCCACCTCCTTAATTAATGAACGTTGGTGTACTGATGTCACGGTGTTGAAAGAGTCTTGCAGCCCTCTCCTAGAAACACTTTTCATAAACTGCCGGATGTTCTATTCACCACGGGAGTTCTCCTCGATCGTCATGGTGCCTGTTACATTCCACCATACTCACGTGCGAGTGAAGCCACGCAGATGCTGGCTGACCAGGTGACAGACATGGAGAAACTTCTACCAAACTCACTAATCATTGTTCTGCGTGATTTTAAGAGGACGAACCTCGCACACGAACTCCCCAAATACAGACAGCACATAACGTGTCCCACCAGAGGGGCACAGACACTGGACCACTGCTACTCCGTAATAAAGGATGCATATCACTCTGTGGCTCGGGCAGCTTTAGGACTCTCGGACCACTGTCTAGTTCATCTGATCCCAGCCTACAGGCAGAAATTAAAAACTTCTAAGCCTGTGGTGAGGACTGTGAGGAAGTGGACATTGGAGTCAAAGCAGGACCTCCAAGCCTGCTTTGACTGCACCAATTGGGGAGTTTTTGAAGCTGCAACTAAAGACCTGCATGAACTCACTGACACTGTCACATCATACATCAGTTTTGGTGAGGATCTGTGTGTGCAGACTAAGACCTTCTGCACGTACAACAATGACAAACCTTGGTTTACACTGAACCTCAGGAGGCTGCGCAAAGTCAAGGAGGAGGCCTACAGGAGTGGCGACCAGGACTTGTTCAAGCAGACCAGAAACACACTGAACCGAGAGGTCAGGAAACCCAAGAGGTGTTACGGGGAGAGCCTGGAGAAACACCTCTCTACCAATCCTGATCCCTCAACAGTTTAGAAAGATCTGCAGAGCATCACGGGCTTCAAGAAACCAACCCCCCGTCCTGTGGAGAACCCAAGGCTTGCAAACCAGCTAAAGAGGTTTTACTGCAGGTTTGATCGGTCCAGCCACACAACAGGACCTCCTGCAGCACAATCAGCATACTCACCTCCCCCCACAACCGCTCTGTCCACACCTCCATCACTGTTATCACCTACTCTCTCTCTTACAGAAGCCGCACCCGCACTCCAGATCTGCGAGGAGGAAGTGTGCCAGATGTTCCGGAGACAAAAGGTCAGGAAGGCACCGGGCCCAGACGGCGTGTCCTATCACCTCCTTAACCACAAAAAACAAATACATACAGAATCAACAGTAGAACAATGCAACAGGTTCCTTGTCTTTTTCAAAGACAAGATCACTTCTGTTAGGGTTGATGAATTATCTTGATCGTATGAATATGTTGGAACGTAGACTAGAATTATTAACTTTGTTTAAACCTTTTACCTTTCCTTGACTCTAAAAAGTTTAACCATTCAGTTGTTGAAACTTTCCAAATGGTGTGGAGACATTCTTGCTTAGTCATCTAAGATGCTTCACTAGTTTCTGTTATCACGACCTTGTAAAACTTATTTCAGTAACCCTAACCCTTTGAAATATTTTTCAGCGCAACACATTTCTGGTCGAAAAGAAAGAGGTACAGGATTGTCCCATCATTTATTAAAGTTAAACAACTTGTAGCAATGTACCTGACAGACACATTTATGTTTCAAACATTGCATATAGAAACAAAAACGATAAACAGTAAACAGTGACCACCAAGAAGGCATAAACCTTTTCAAAACTCAAATACTGTATGCAGAACACTGCTAATTTATATTAATCTTTCTTGTAATAATCTCTTGCAAGGAAATAAAAATATACATAACTAAAAATGTGTTCACAAAAATAAATTAACTTAATTATAAATGAATAATATCTTGTTTACAAAATAAATTGATAACTTCATAATAAATAAAGATTTGCTCATAAAAAATAATCAACTTTACCTCTTTTGGGATAAAAAAAATTCTCTTAAAATTGAATTGTTGCATTGAACATTTGATTTTGATTTGACGAGCATTGAACAAGCATTGAACAGTCTTGAAGCTTGAATGAGTCTTTTGCACTCATACTACATTTTAGTGAGAAACATGGGTTTGTAACTCACTTTGTCATCCTTGGTGGCAGGGAGGCAACTGCTGTGATCAAGTTCTTCTCCAAGCTCAGTCTGTTTCTTTGCTTTGTTTTGATCACAGTCATTGCAGAGGAGGAGGTCTCACATAAATATGTGGAGGCAAAGGGCAGCAGCTACTCCAAAGCTTTCTGTCCCAGCTCAGGGTGCTCCTGCCTCACACACACACAAAACCGTGTGAGAGTGGATGCGCCAAACTTCATCTACAGGCCACGGTCAGATGCCACTTCCATCAGTTTTTCCTGGTGAGTGACAGGAAGCTTGCTTCTCTTTGCTTCAGACAAGAGAAATGGGTTTCTCACCCAATCGAGCTGTGCAGATGTCTCTTCCATGTCAGCAAAGTAGCAATGAAAGCCCTTTATCAAGTTAGCCAAATGTCCCACTATGACTAATTTCACTGGAGCTGACCACATGCCCTCTTCCACATCTCTGTTTTCTTCAGGAAACCACCCACCTTGTCATACAGGTTCAGGATGCTGGTGCCCTTGCCCTGCAGAGACACAGTTCGTTCAGTTTGCTGATATATCTGCCAGATAGCAAAGCTTTGCAAGCTAGTCCATGTTCTCGAACAAGGTGGCATGGGGAGATCCATGCTCTGTCAGAAAGGTGTGCACTTCAGCTCGTAACTCAACAGCCTGTTAAGTATCTTACCTCGAGAGAGCCAGCGCACTTCTGTATGCAGGAGGAGTTGTGTGTGTTCAGCTGCCATGTTTTCACAGAGGCGGCGGAACAAACGTGGATTAAGTGGCCTTGACTTGATGAAGTTGATACCAGCTCAGTGGCCTAGTAGTAGAGTGTCCGCCCTGAGACTGGAAGGTTGTGGGTTCTAAAACCCCGGCCGGGTCATACCAAAGACTATAAAAATGGGACCCATTGCCTCCCTGCTTGGCACTCAGCATTAAGGGTTGGAATTGGGGGTGTTAGGGTTTTCCAGGTTATCTTTACCATAGGATTATGTTGGAATGCAACAGGTAATAAATACCTTATCTTGTCCTCCTTATCACAAGGTCGTAAAACATCCCCTGAGATGTTTAGACTAGAGGACAAGTGCTTCCTATTCAGTCTACTCTTGCCCCCACTCTTTCTCTTAATAGATATGTCCTTGCAGTTGGGAGAGTTTCAGACTTCACTCCTTCAACGTGTGAGCTCTCCACCTGCAGGTGTCTAAAAGGACTTACTTGTCTCCCGTGTGGTTCTTGCAAAATAAGTTGGAGTGAGCAAATCTCTAACATTTTGGTGCCGAAACCCGGGATCCCTCATACCCGCTATCTGTCTGACGAAGAAAGACGTGCTGCATTGTCGACAAGCCAGCGTCCATTAGGAGGACCTGGAGGAGAAAGTCCTGGGAAGAGACTTCTTTGCTGGGCCAGCATCTTAGGTCTGCCTTCGTCTGACAGAGGTGGATTGACGGGGCCCGGCAGTGCAACGAACCAGGGGACAAGTAAGTTAAAGGCCTGAAGTTGTGTGATTGTGTTGTTGTTTGTGAAACGCGTAAAAAACCACAGGTGCACGAGAGATACGGCTTTGGTTTATCCGAGCTATGAGACACGGCTTTGGTTTATCCGAGCTATGAGATACGGCTTTTGTTTGTCCGAGCTATGAGATACAGCTTTGGTTTGTCCGAGCTATGAGATACGGCTTTGGTTTATCCGAGCTATGAGATACGGCTTTGGTTTGTCCGAGCTATGAGATACGGCTTTGGTTTGTCCGACCTATGAGATACGGCTTTGGTTTGTCCGAGCTATGAGGCCTAAAAAAGCGCTGGAGTTTGTGTGATTGAGTGTGTGACTGGTAGGATAAATTGACTAAAAAGCAGTTCTAGCGTTGATCCACGGCAATAAAACAGGCTAGTAATCTGTTGAAAGGTCAATTTAAACCTGCATTGAGGATCCTCAAAGAAAAAAAGAATTTGAAAAAAATTGTAAAACCTTAAACTACTAAAATTAAGATGGGAAATAAGGACGGTAAATCTCTTGCTCTGCTCTTCTTTGAGATGAGAAGTTCATGGCAAGTATATTTCTTAATTGTATGCAATACATGCTGAAGTGGTAGAAGTGCTAGAGTGTGGTTGAAATCTTCACAAAGAGATGAGAACGAATTCAAGAGACAAAAGCTAGAAAGATGAAAACTGATGAGGTCATAACTGTTTGTCAGACCAGGACACAATAAGGCCCCTGTGAGCAGGTGCAAGGCCGCAGCTCAAGCCGCGGCTCAAGCGAGGGGCAAGAGGAGTTTAATAATAATAATAAGGTGGCAAATTACAAATGACTAGAGATCAATTTGTGTTACACGAAAGTTAAAATATGCAAATCAAGTGGTAAAGAAATGCAACTTGCTTCTAGAAGATAAATAAATAAAATTAGAATGTGCTGTCCTCGTGTGCATGGGAGGGACCAGCTCATGATCGACCACAGGAAATGGCCAGCCTGTGACGAATCATTGTTGCTGAGACCTACCTTCCGCACGCGAGAGCTGTGCATGTGTGTGCGTATGTGTTAAATTGATGAAGATTGGCTAAACTTTTAGTATAAAGAAATTTGCTAGACTGTTGTCTATTCAATTTACACCGCAGAACAGAAACAATTTTGACAGATAAAAATGAGAGGAAAAGTTTGCGAGCAGAAACTAATCCACACTAGTGCATGTTAAGTGTCGAGCACACATGAGAAATTTGAAGAAGAAGGAAAAAAAAATGACAGAACATGCTTTCAGGAATTGGAAGAAGCTAAATTGTGATTTTAAGATTTTGCAATGCTACATTTAATAGGAATAATTGATTGGTTGTGTTATAAGATTATACATAATTCTAAATGCAAGCTAAATCTGAGAGTTTGAGTTTTTCAAATTTAAAAACAAAGAAAAAATTCAGATTAATTTGCCAGTTGTTTGTCTTAGTTAAGTTTTTTGTTTTTTTTTTGAATTGGTGGATTGTTCTACCAGGAAACCTGAGTTGAAAATGATATATGAATGTTGTGTGGTGAGCTTGGATGAATTGGGACCAATGTGATAGGAAGACTCCTTTTTGGAGACTGTGTGAGATGCATATGATGACCATTGATTCATGATTGCTGAATGAAAGGTTGAATGGTTGAAGTCGTTGGCGACTACTATGGAAAATTAGTAGAGCAACTTTGATGAAAGAGTGATTTTGAGCAGGTTGAATGTTAGAAAGAAACACGTAGTTTTCCGGAAAACAAAAAAAAATGGAGAACCAGTAACACGTAGAAGATGTGTGAACTGAGAAATTAAGAAGCGTTTTGGAAAGAAAGTCAAACTAAATGGTGATGAAATCATATGTAGTAATACAACACTTTACTACATATGGATTCTCTAAATCATACAATTGAGTAAAATAAAACATACGTTTTGATTTGTATTCAAATTTCTAAGATTCTTGTGATAAACAATGAGAAAACGATTGAAAAGTAACTAAAGAAACTACGAGAAAGTGAAAATGTCTAATCATTTGCTAGCTGAGTCGCTCCCCATTCGGGGAGGCCATCCATTTACTTGCTAAGCTAGCTGTCAAAACAGTCCAATTGCCACGAAAAGTAGCTATGTGCATGTGTGCAGTACACACACACACACAAGAATGATAAGGTGTCAAGAGGTAACAAGCTTGCAGACAGATTCCACAAAGCTGCAGCGCAAAAGACACTTCAAATTTTATATACACAAGAAGCAGATTAGATCACTGAAACATTTTTAAAGATGTGCGGCGACAAAGTCCATAGAGTAAAATTCAATTATGGACGAAAAGAGGGGCAAGAATAGAGAATGGCATCTATAAATGACCTACCCTACCAAAGAACCTATGCAAATGGGCAGCAATATTGAGCCATGATGCGCGTCACATGGCTCAAGAGGAGTGATAGTGGGGCAGGTCAGTCAGCTTTATACAACATATGGATTTGATTCATATTCAAAACATTTTCAAAACAAAACAAACGTTTTTTTTTTGTAGAGCTTGTTTCAACAAAAACAAAAACACTGAATGCCTTCAATTTAAAAGATCAATTTGACCTTTGCAGGATGATCTGCTGTGTCGGATCTGGACTGCCATGAAAGTATGATGTTTATATGTGTACTTTGTCAACAACCGCTGTATATGTTAAAGAATAGGATGAGTTGCAGGATTTACAATATAAAAACGAGACCGCTGTTATTAGAAGAATTTGAAGTTTAGTAAACAAATGTTACCAGCAAATTGATGGAAGCAGCTACATTTGGAGATAGTCTTACAAGTTTGACGTCCCAGCCTGTCATTCTCAGTGTCAGGGTCCCTGAAACCCAATCCGAGACTTTGCCTGCAGCCGTGAACAACTACAAAATGGTGCCTGGCTCTGGAGCACCTTTGACCTTTGGCGAAGGACAAGAAAAGACTGCTGTTGTGCTTGGTGGGGGACAAGTACACTCGGGAGGACAGACAACACCCTCGGGGACGAGAAAAGACAGTGAAAAGCGGAGGAACTCAAAATGATGAAAATTGACTCATTTGAACAATGGACTCATTCAAGAGTGATGGATGGGGTCGCTCTGAAGCAACAACAAAAGAACACCAACTTGAGAGGGTGAAGTGCGGCAAAAAGATATGGACTTGAGGTGTCCGACAACCAAATCGCACTCCTTGCTACGGCGTTACCAAATTTGGTGAAGCTTGGTTCAAAGTGGAAGGGAGGTTCATTGTGCACTGAGTTTGACAGAACTGAGGAGATTTGATAAATAAATAAATAAAAATTTGAAAAATACGTAGGGCTACAGAGAAAAGCATTATAATTAGAGATTGAACGGATTTGGATAAAACAAATAGGCTAAAACGGTAGGAAACAAGAGCAAGATCTGATATTTTGGCTCATCAAGCTTAAGACGTAGAGGTCGAGTTATATAAATTTTAGAATAGGACATTTGGCAGTCAGGAGGAAGCTAGGTTGCTCAATGTACCTACTCAATACAATAGTAAGGTTATTTGTACCACAGTGGAGGTTGGATGGTCAGAAAGTTAGGTACGTTCAATTTTTGACATTCACACAATCATGCATAGGAGTCACACAGCGACAGTTAACAAGTCGATGACTGCAATAGGGGCCGCCTACGACTGCACCGACATGAAAAAGTAGAAGCGAGAGAGCAGAGTATGGGATTATATGCTAAAACGTCTGCTATACAGTTACCGATAGGAGATTCTATCAAAAGAAGCTACATGAGAGATGGATTAGAATCCCTTTGTCTGTGTGTTCTGTGTTTGTGCGTAATCTCTGTAAAATTGTGACAGTCTGTTGTCGTTCGTCTGAACTTTGTATGCCGTTTTGTGTATGCGTGCGTGCAGATGTGTGCGTGTGTGTGTGTGTGTGTGTGTGTGTGTGTGTGTGTGTGTGTGTGTGTGCACCCTGTGTGGGTGCGAGCGTGTGAGGAGAAAGAAGGCATGGGTAAGACAATCTCTTTCAAACCAGGAGGCAATAAATGGGAACGCCCCTGTCATAAATAGTTTTTGGTTAAAGGGAATCATTAGGAGGTGTTCAAACTCTTCCCGCAAACACTCCTATTATGCCAGTTAAATGGGCACGACAATTGACTACGAGAGTTGCAAACAACAGATGAAGAGCAGTCCTTGGAAGATTATATGATCAGGACGCTCAAACTGTGTCAAAGACAAATTTACTGCCGCTTGATCTTTCCTCCTCACAGGTCGACAACCCCATCAATCCAGGAGACTGGGTCTACACCGAGGTCATCAAAAGAAGGAACTGGGCCAGCCACGACGGGAGGGGTGTTAAGTGTGTTCGAAACTCCCCTTTTCCTCCACACTAGGTCGCTTGGAGGCCAGAGCAATGAATGTCACTGAAGCGAAACGTATGGCATCCATGGGAGGAGTTGGATATCAACGCCGAGCAGTCACAATCAGTGATGCCGACCCATCCCACTCTGGACTTGCAGACGGTGCCTATGATGAACACTTCTGGGCAAATCTCAATGTGACTGTTAGAGGATGAACAATACCACAAGTGGCCTACACGGAGAGACCAGCTGGAGTGAATTACACGTTACATCCAAGGTAGCAGGACCCACAAATGCATTAACGACGACTGCTCTCCAGGAGGAAACTGGATGAGAGCTTTGGACATCACCACTGTGTGCCAGGATGAGAGGGCTGTTTTCAAGGTGTAAGGGCTCTACTACCTACATGGCTGCACCATCGGACGGGACCTACTTCATCCAGAAGTTCAGAGGCACTGCCTCACCTGCATCCTATGAGTGCACGTGCCTGTTCAGAACGGATCGTGGTTTTGTGGTCACAAGAGTTGTCCGATGCTGCCTGCCAACTGGACACGAGTGTGTGCTCCAGTGTGTGTGACAGACCTCACCTACAGACTAGAACATCATCAGCTGACAGAAACACGAGCACATATACAACTTCTTAGACGTGACAGATGTGATAATGATAATGAGACGTGGATTGCGTAGATGCTGTTCTGTTGAGCATGTGTTACGGAAACTTGTTGATTTGACCATCAAATATGCTTCGCAAGTACTGGATACACTGATGTACTGTTTCTGTGTTTTTCTTTTTATTTTTTTATTGATAGCATTCTGGTCGCGTAAGGCAAAGGGACCGTGTAAGAATTTTCCTGCTAATAATATCTGGCCGGCAGGTTTTTCGCTTACACAATAAGTTTGATCTGGGGTATTGAGGTAATGCCTCATCTTCACTGGGAAGTGTTGCTATCATTGTTTGTTGTTTTTTGTTTTTACTGTTCTACTTTCTTCATTATACGTATATATGTTTTTTTTCTTACTTGTCTTTGTTGTTTGGGGTGGCATAATCATATGATAAAACAGGAGGGAAATTCTAGGGTTTTCCAGGTTATCTTTATCATAGGATTATGTTGGAATGCAACAGGTAACAAATACCTTACCTTGTCCTCCTTATCACAAGGTCGTAAAACATCCCCTGAGATGTTTAGACTAGAGGACAAGGGCTTCCTATTCAGTCTACTCTTGCCCCCACTCTTTCTCTTAATAAATATGTCCTTGCAGTTGGGAGAGTTTCAGACTTAACTGCTTCAACGTGTGAGCTCTCCACCTGCAGGTGTCTAAAAGGACTTACTTGTCTCCCGTGTGGTTCTTGCAAAATAAGTTGGAGTGAGCAAATCTCTAACAGGGGGGTTAGATCACCAAATGATTCCCGAGCGCGGCACCGCTGCTGCTCACTGCTTCCCTCTCCCCCAGGGGATGGATCAAAATCACATGGGGATGGGTTAAATGCAGAGGACAAATTTCACCACACCCAGATGTGTGTGTGACGATGATCATTGGGACTTTAACTTGATCACTTTGATGCTGTCGTTCAAAACATCATGCAACACGGGGCTCATTTTCTTGGACGCAAACGCTTCCCTGTGAATCACACAGTGAGTCCACTTAATGTCGGGATTTTCCTTTTTAATCCATGCAATGAGCCCTTTCGCACTGCCGGTCATTGATGCAGCCGCATCTGTACACTGCTGCAGGATTTCCAGCTGATACCATTTTCAGAGAAAAATGTGTTAACATTAAAAATGTCCTCTCCGGTTGTTCTCCCCTCCAGACTTTTGCAGAAAAGTATGTGCTCACAAATGCCATCAGTCTCAATGTATCTCACAAAAGCAACAAGCTGTGCATTTCTACTGACATCTGTGGATTCATCCAGCTGGAGTGAAAAAGAGTCGCCAAGTTTTCCCACAACTTGTTCGACAATGTCTGCACCCATTCTGTCTATTCTGCAGCAAACGGAGTCATTAGACAAAGGCACAGTTTTTAATGTATCCACAGTTTTTTTGTCTAGCATAGTTTCGGCCAATACAACAGCGGCGGGGAGCTGCAGCTCTTCAGCTATGGTGAACGGTTTTTTGGCTTTAGCTACGAGCAAAGAAACCGCATAAGAAGCCTCCAGGGCTTTGGCTTATGTAGTAGAGGCTTTTCGCATTGTGTCTTGGGATGACTTGAAGTCAGAAAGTTTCCTCCTGAAGAACTCCGGTGGCTTACCAACATGGCATCCATGTTTTGTGGTGAGATGCCGCTGGAGATGTGCCGGCTTCATGCTAACGTTGGCTAATTTCTCCCCGCAAAATAAAGCACAGCACTTTGGGTGGGTTACAACTTGTGGACGTAAATCCCATCAAACAATAATCTTCCATGTACTGTCCGTACTTCGTCGGCTCTGGTTTTGCCTTCATTTTTACTTGTTTCTCCGTGTTTTCAACAGCAGCATCGCTGCTACACTTTAGCCACATCTCCATGTTACAGTACGTCATCAAGGCAACCGCAGCTGACTGCTATTGGTTTGTGGTTGATCAAGGATTAAAATTGAATACTGAATATAAAACATACTTTTGTATTTCATCAAACTTTTTATAAATAATTCTCAAGACAATCAGGCTTACTGTTTTTTTTTTTAATACCGTTATATATTTTTGTAAAATCTCACGTACCCCCTGGAGTACCTCCACTTACCCCTAAGGGTACGCATACCACCATTTGAGAACCTCTGGTGTAAAACAATGAGCTGGGACCCTCCACACGAATTAACCAGTTGTTGCGGTGATCACCAAACATGTCCAATATCACCCCCACCCTGCTTCTCTCAATAAATATGCTCTTGTAAGAATCCAAAGTCAGACTTTGTTCGAACATCGCTGCATGCACAGTGACGAACGATTTCTCCACTTGCAAGTGCTCAAAGGGCATACTGTCTCCCGTGTGGTTCTTGCAAATAAGTTAGAGTGAGCACCACTCTAACATTTTGGTGCCGTGACCCGGATCTCAACATACCCACTGCTGACCAACGGGGGATGACGTGCTGCACACTGTCGACAGACCAGTGTCCATTAGCTGGACCTGGAAAAGAAAGACCTGGGAAGAAAATTCTTCACTGGGCCAGCAGTTTAGCTCTACCTTCATCTGACGACAGTGGATTGACGGGATCCGGAAGTGCAACGAACCAGGGGACAAGTAAGTAAAAGCCCTAAAGTTGTGTGATTGTGCTGATGTGAAACGCGTAAAAGTAAAAGTGCACAGGAAAACATACCAGTATATAGGCAGGACAGAAGATCTTAAGTCCTGTGGAAGGAGGGGGTGTTGTAGAGCCCCCCTCTGGATGAAGTAGCTCTTCTAAAGAGTACTACTTCGCCTTGGCAGGGCTGGGTAACAGGACTGTTGTCTTTAGTTCCCAGGGAAGGAGGGGGTGTTCGGTAGTCCCCCTCTGGATGAAGCAGCTCTTTTTTTTTAAGAGGACCGAGTAGGCAGGAATAGAAACCTTGTGTGGTTGAGAGTGTGACTGGTAGGATAAATTGACTAAAAAGCAGTTCTAGCATTAATCCACGGCAATAACACAGGCTAGAAATTTGTTGAAAGGTCAATTTAAACCTGCATTGAGGATCCTCAAAGAAAAAAAAATTGAAAATAAATTGTAAAAACCTAAAATACCAAATTAAGATGAGAAATGAAAACGGTAAATCTCTAGATAAAGGATCTCTTGAAGGAGATGAGAAGTACATGGCGAGTAGATTTCGTAATTGTATGCGATACATGTCAAAGTGGAAGAAAAAGTATGGAGTCGAAGGAAAGTTGAAGGTTGTAAATGTGGAACATAGTGGTAGACGTTTTGGAGAAGAGTGTCAAGGAAGACAAAGGGACTGAGAAGGGTAAGGAAAGAGAGAGAATTGCAGTGTGCTAGAGAAGGGGTCACCTGGTCGCCGGTGAGGACCGCACGAGTCACCCACAGGACTGTTCTATAATTAGCTCAAAATGCGGCACTTATCAGTGAGATGCATCTATTTAGTGTACAGTCAAACCTCAGTTTTCGAACGTCCCGGTTCTCAAACAAATCGGAATTCGAACAAAAAAATTCGCGATTTTTTTGCATTGGTTGTCGAACAAAATTCGGAGGTCGAACCTCGCGAGATGAGCCGGGAGGACCCAAAAAAACCCAACCACGTGGCCCGGATGCCGACTGACTCAGTTGTTATTGTATTTTCGTTATTTTGAGGATTGTATTAACCCCTAATCATGCCTCCAAAGAAAGCAAGTGGGAGTAGTAAAGCCATCCTAAAACACGCTCTTAAAGCAATGCAACAGTGAGCGCCCGCGCTCTGTGGTTGCGCGATCGGACCAAATTAAGCTCCCTGCGCACTGAGGTCCACTTACATTTTGGAATGTCCAGTAGGACTTTAAAAATATTTTCTAAATTCCAGTGACGGCTCTGTTACAATAATGCGACCAGCGCGTTGCAGTTGCGTGGTCGACAACATGCTGCAGTTGCGCGTTCGGCAGTGCGCTGCAGTTACACTATCTGACAAAATCACGCTAACTGCCCACTTAGGTCCACTTAAATTTTGTAAGTACATCAGGACTTCAATAATATTTTCTAAATTTCAGCGACGGCTCTGTCACAATAATGCGACCAGCACGGTGCAGTTGCGCGGTTGGCAACGCGCTACGGTTGCGCGTTCGGCGGTGCGCTGCAGTTTTGCGATCGGACAAATACGCCCAAATGCAAAAATGCTTTAAAAAAGATGGGGTTTTTTTTGTCTTTAAACGGATTTAAAAAATTTCCATTATTTGTAATGGGAAAAATAGATTCGGAATTCGACCGATTTGCTTCTCGAACCGCCTTCTGGAACGGATTGTAGTCGAAAACCAAGGTTTGACTATTTTTTTGCTATTCTTGTTAAAATCACACATGTGAACTGGAAATGACAATAATAACACATAGTGAAAGCCAAATGGAGCAAATTGGCCATTTCAGAAGTGTGTGTCAAACTGGTAGCCCTTTGCCTTAATCAGTATCCAGGAAGTAGCTCTCGGTTTAAGAAAGGTTGGTGATTCCTGTGCTAGAGTGTGGTAGGAAGCTTCACAAGAGAGGAGAATAAATTCAAAAGACAAAAACTAGAAAGATAAAGTGATGAGGCCGCCATTCAATTAAGATTTGAAAAATAATTCAGTGGCATCCCATTCAATGATGCAGCTAAGAGTCCAAATCAGCAACAGCTTAAAAATGTGTTCATCATTGGTTTCAGCCCTCAGTTAGGCAACTCGATGAGGAAACACTTGGTGGAAGTGGACACTGCTTGTGTTACAACAACCATGCCGTGGGCCAGACACACTGACAAAGTGATCAAGAAAGGCAAAAGTTCTGATGTGTTTCATCTAGATGATGATGATGATAATGATCTAGATGAAGATACAACAGTCTTCTTCCAAAGTTCCCAATGGGGCAGAGGAAGAGGTAGAGACCAACAAGGTCGCAGGCATTCAATTCAAAATCCCCATCAAAATTGGATTTTTGGAACTGTGGGAAACAAAGACACGTTGCAAGAGAGTGCCGTCGTGTAAAAAAAGACCAATCAAAGGGTGGAGGAAGAAGCAGAGGAAAAGTCAAATTTTCAGCATGACTAGCTTTGACCTCTGATGCTCCTACAGAGAAAGAAATACAGCATGAGACATTCTGAGCGCATCAAAAGAAAAAACACGTGGTTTAGATTTATTGTCAGATTATAGAATGACAAAAAACCAGGGATCAAATTATGTGTGCACACTAAAGTTAAAATTTGCAAATCAAGTGGTAAAGAAATGCAACTTGCTTCTGAAAGGTAAATAGAGAATTAGAATTTGCTGTCCTCGCGTGTGTGGGCGGGAACCGGCTTCATGATCGACTGCAGGAAATGGCCAGCCTGTGACGAATCATTGGTGCAGGGCCCCCACCCCTCGTGCGCGAGAGCTGTGCATGTGTGTGCCTATGTGTTAAAATGATGAAATTGGCTAAACATTTTGTGCAAAGAAATTTGCTAGACTGTGGTATTTTCGATTTGCGCCGCAAAACAGAAACAATTTTGATGAATAAAAAAAGAGAAGAAAGAAATCTGTTTGTGGGCAGAAACTGGTTCACACTAGTGCTCATGAGTGTCTTGCCCTGATGACAAATTCGAAAGAAAGACAGAACATGCTTTCAGGAATTGGATTAAGCAAAATTGTGAATTTGAGACATTACAATGCTACATTTATGAGAAATAATAGAAAAAAATAGGATAAGGAACATGAGTTGAGAATGATATACGAATGTTGTGTGGAGAGCTTGGATAAATTGATACCAATGTGATGGAAAGACTCCTTTTTAGAGACTGTGTGAGATGCAAATGAGCAGGGATGAATGATTGCCTGAATGAAAGGAAAATACAGGTTGAATGGTTGAAGTTGTTAGAGATCACTATGGAAAATTAGTAGAACAACAAAAAAGAGTGATTTTGAGCAAGTTAAATGGTAATAAAAAAAACGTTACTTCTGGATTGATAATTACTAACTAGAAAAAAAAAACTGGAGAACTAGTAACACATGCAGAAGATGTGTGAACTGGGAAACTAAGTAGTGTTTTGGAAAGAAAGTCAAATTAAATGATGCTGGAATCATATGAAGTAAAGAACACATCCTTCCAAAAATATTGTCTTAGTGATGCTGGACAAGGTGCGAGGCATGGGTGTCGCCAAGCCTCATAAGGGAGGGAGTAGAACACATAGTGAAAGATAGTAATAATACAACACTTTACGACATATGGATTCTCTAATACATTTGGCGTCATACCATTCATTTAAAATGTTCTCAAACTTTTCAAACTTTTGCTGTAAGCAATCGGAAAATGATTGAAAAGTGACTAAAGAAGCTATGAGGAAGAGGTGTAACTGTTGGAAGGGTACGCGTTTATGCAGTTCCCTGACTAATCAACGTTTGTTTGACTGATAAGGAGGTGGGGAAAGGAACCATCTAGGCCATTCCCCCAGTCCAAATTCAATCAAAATCAGAGAATCTCCTTTAAAACAGGAGGCAATAAATGGGATAGCCCCGATCATAAATGGCTTTTGGTCAGGAGGAATCATTAGGAAGAGCTCAGACTCTTCTTGCAAACACTCCTATTTGCCCAGTTCAAAAGGGCAATAAAATTGACTGGTGAATGATACAAGATTTGCAAAAAGCAGACGAAGAACAGTCCTTGGCAGATAGCATGATCAGAGCACTCAAACTGAAACATGTGTCAAATGCAAACTTACTGCCGCCTGATCTTTCTTCCCCACAGGTCAACAACCGCTCCAAGCCAGGAAACTGGGACGACATAAAGGTCGTCAAAAAGGACAAACTGGGCCAGCCACAGTGTGAGGGACCATTCCAAGTCTTTCTGACTAACCCCACTGCACTGAAAATTGCTGAAAGACCCAGCTGCATTCACCAGCCACTGCAAGTTACAGAGAGTGCTGGACCCCATTTTCAGAGTGGTGGGGAAGCCTGACTACAAAGGGGCCTCATCATTTAGGGTGGGGCGTCTCAATGTTGGTGAAGAATTCAACGATCCCCACTCTGACAGGCAATGGGATATACCAGTGTCTCTGCCATCCTAGTAGCAATGGGGCTCCACATGCCAGGTGGATCCTCTCCTGCGTTGTGGTTGGAGCGTGCTATGGTCTATGGGCTCATCTGAATAGACCGATTGACAATGTCAACCGAGGAAAAAGATGGTCACATGATGAGAACTTTGAGGACTGGTCATGGGACCCCAGCAACCCATACAAATCCAGCACTTGGTACCAGTATGTAAAGTTCACTGTGAGATCCCACACACAGGAGGGATGCTATGTGTGTTCCAAACTCCCCCCCTTCCTCCACACAAGTTTTTTGGGACTTCCTGTTGCACATGCATTCTTGGAGTTAATGACACTCACGTCAATGACGCCATGAACTCATAGA
The DNA here is from genome assembly GCF_059516105.1 of Syngnathus floridae. NCBI lineage: Eukaryota > Metazoa > Chordata > Actinopteri > Syngnathiformes > Syngnathidae > Syngnathus > Syngnathus floridae. The sequence continues at coordinate 2,873,367 of NC_142430.1, read as the reverse complement.
AGAATTTACAGCAGGCCATGTCGGAGGACAAGGGCGCACATCAATGGGATTTCTTTTCATGGCTATTTTCTGGCCATTTTCTGGTATGCTCAATGGGCATACTGTCTCCCATGTAGTTCTTGCAAATAAGTTAGAAACTGTCATCCCGTCTCAGCTTTCAGCCTCCCCAGCACCATCTCTTCAATCTGCCTGCCCTCAACCTCCACCTTTCAGCACCTTTGCTGCTGCCACTCAGTCCGAAGTTGAGAGTTTCATAAAAAAAAATGAAACCCTCTACCTCCCCGTTGGACCCCATTCCTATAACTCTCATTAAATCTAACCTGTCTGCCATAAGCCCTCTTATCACACAAATAATAAACCACTCACTGAACTCAGGCCTTGTCCCGCCATCACTCAAAACCGCCGCTATCAAGCCTCTTCCGAAAAAACCCAGCCTCGACCCAGAATGTCTTTCCAACTGTCAGGGTTTTTCAGATTATCCTTATCGTATGATTATGTTGGAATGCAACCGGTAATAAATAACCTAGCTTGTCCCATCCTACAAAAGGTCGTAGAACACCCCCTGATATGTTTTGGCAAGAGGACAAGGGCTTTCTCTATCCAGTCCACTCTTACCCCCACTCTGTTTTTCTTAAGAAATATGCTCTTGCAGGAGGCAAGTCGTCACTCGCGCGAACTGGAAGCCGTGGCTGACGGGGGCTGTCCTCAGACTGTTGAGGGCCAGGGACAAGGCTTTCAGAGCGGGGGATGAGGCTGGCTTGAGGACAGCGAGGGCCGATCTGTCCCGAGGCATCAAAGAAGCGAAGAAGGCGTTCTCGTGCAAGGTCTCCACCCACTTCAAGGACAGCAAGGACGCACGTAGCCTTTGGCGGGGCATTCAGACCATCACGGACTACAAACCCGCGCCGAGGAGCTGTGAAGGCGACGTCCGTCTGCTGAACAATCTGAACCGCTTCTTTGCTCGCTTCGACGCCCAGAACAGCACTTGCCCGCTGAAGACCACTCCCCCCCACACGAGCAGCCCCTGCGCCTCTCTGCCGACGGTGTGAGGAGGGCGCTTGCCGCTATTGACACCCGTAAGGCGGCGGGCCCTGACAACATCCCGGGTCGAGCGCTGAAGGACTGCGCTGGGGAGCTGTCGGGTGTCTTCACGGACATCTTTAACATTTCCCTGCAGCAGGCCATCGTCCCCTCGTGTTTCAAGGCTGCCACCATCGTTCCTGTGCCGAAGAAACCTGCACCGTCCTGCTTCAATGACTACCGCCCCGTGGCACTGACGCCCATCATCATGAAGTGCTTTGAGCGGCTTGTCATGGAGCACATCAAGTCCGTTCTCCCCCCCACCATTGACCCTTTCCAGTTTGCGTACCGTGCCAAGCGGTCCTCTGAGGATGCCATCTGCTCTGCCCTCCACTCGGCCCTCACCCACCTGGAGAGAAAGGACTCATATGTGAGGTTGCTGTTTGTGGACTTCAGCTCTGCCTTCAACACCATTGTGCCGCAGCGACTCATCTGCAAACTCGACGAGCTGGGCCTCAGTGCCTCCCTCTGCAACTGGCTACTGGACTTCCTCTGTCAGAGGCCTCAGGTGGTGCGTGTTGGCGACAAAATCTCCGCCAGCATCACGCTGAGCACGGAGGCCCCCCAGGGCTGCGTGCTCAGTCCATTGCTCTTCACCCTGCTGACGCATGACTGCACTGCGACCTACAGCGACAACCGCATAGTGAAGTTTGCTGACGACACGACTCCGGTGGGTCTCATCACGAAGGGCGACGAGACTCGGTACAGGTCGGAAGTTGACCTTCTGACCACGTGGTGCAGGGACAACAACCTCCTGCTGAACGTCAATAAGACCAAGGAAATCATTGTTGACTTCCGGAAGGGTCACACAACACACCTGCCGCTGATCATCGACGGTGCTGTGGTGGAGAGGGTGAGCTGCACCAAGTTCCTGGGGGTGCGCATCAGTGAGGACCTCTCCTGGTCCGCAAACACCTCGTCACTGGCAAAGAAAGCTCAGCGCCGCCTGTACTTCCTGCGGAAGCTCAGGCGTGCATGTGCTCCTCAGGCAGTCCTGTCTACATTCTACCGTGGCACCATTGAGAGCGTCCTCACCAGTTGCATCGCTGTCTGGGGTGGTAACTGCACTGAACAGAACTTGAAGGCCCTGCAGCGCATAGTGAATACGGCTGGTAAGATTATTGGGGCTTCGCTCCCCTCCCTGAAGGACATTTACACCTCCCATCTCGCCCGCAAGGCAACCTCGATTGCCAGAGATGTGAGTCACCCGGCTCACTCTTTGTTTGACCTTCTGCCCTCTGGGAAGAGGTGCAGGAGCCTGCGCTCCCGCACCACCAGACTCGCCAACAGCTTCTTTCTCCAGGCTGTTAGGGCCCCGAACTCGCTACCCCCTTCTGCGTAGCGTGCGGCACTGTTGCGCTATTTTCAGCGCAATGTCTGCTGTACGCGCACTTGCTCCTTTTTTTCTGCTCCTCTTATTTATTTGTTTATTGTTGTGTTATTTATTCATTATTTATTCAGCACTCTTTTGTTATACTTGTTTACTTGTTTGTCTGTTGTGAGCCATGTCTTGTCACCGATAGGGGGGAACGAAATTTCGGTTTCTTTGTGTGTCTTTGGCATCTGGAGAAATTGACAATAAAGCTGACTTTGACTTTGACTTTGAGAGTTTAGACTTCACTCCTTCAACGGGTGAGCTCTCCACCTGCAGGTGTCTAAAAGGACTTGCTTGTCTCCCGTGTGGTTCTTGCAAAATAAGTTGGACTGAGCACAACTGTAACATTTTGGTGCCGAAACCCGGGACCTCTCATACCCGCCATCTGGCTGACGGAGGACAACACGCTGTACACCGTCGACAGGCCAGTGTCCATTAGCTGGACCTGGTAAAGAAAGACCTGGGAAGGAAATTCTTCGCTGGGCCAGCATCTTGGGTCTGCCTTCGTCTGACAGAGGTGGATTGACGGGACCCGGCAGTGCAACGAACCAGGGGACAAGTAAGTTAAAGGCCTGAAGTTGTCTGATAGTGTTGTTGTGAAACGCGTAAAAAGCCACAGGTGCACGAGAGATACGGCTTTGGTTTGTCCGAGCTATGAGATACGGCTTTGGTTTGTCCGAGCTATGAGATACTGCTTTGGTTTGTCCGAGCTATGAGAAAAATAAAAAAGCGCTTGAGTTTGTGTGGTTGAGAGTGTGACTGGTCGGATAAATTGACTAAATAGCAGTTCTAGCATTGATCCACGGCAATAATACAGGCTAGTAATTGTTTGAAAGGTCAATTTAAACCTGCATTGAGGATCATCAAATAAATAAATAAATAAATAATAATAATAATGATAATAATAGTTTGAGAAAAATAAATTGTAAAACCTAAAACTACTAAAATTAAGATGGGAAATAAAAACGCTAAATCTCTACCTCTTGACGGAGATGAGAAGTACATGGCGAGTAGATTTCTTAATTGTATGCAATATATGCCGAAGTGGAAGAAAAATTATGGAGTAGAAGGGAAGTTGAGAGTTGAAGTGTGGAAGATAGCCGTTGATGTTTTAGAAGAGAGTGTGGATAGAAAGACAAATGGACTGAAAAAGAAAAGAAAAGTGAGAGAATTGGATTGTGCTAAAATGTGGTTGAAAGCTTCACAAGAGAGAAGAGAACAAAGACAAAAGATAGAAAGATGAAAGGTGATGAGGCTGAGACTATGTTTGTCAGGCCAGAAGACAATGAGGCGCACTGTCGCGGCCACGGCTCCAGCCGAAGCTGAAAGCGCAGCTCAAGCAGAGGAGCAAGAGGGGCCTTCCGCTCGTACACAAAACTTGTATCCAAGCTTAACAAACCTGCAGCCCCCCCCCCATATAACAGCAAAAGAAGTCAGGGTCACATTATTAGAAGTCCTGTACAAACAAGAAGTTTGACTACTACTGCTAAATTTTCTCAAAATTTAGACAATATTGATGTGTGCCCAATGATACAGGTGCCAAACCCTATTGTAGGGGAAGGCCAACCCCCACATACGTATGTTTTCCGGGCATGGACTTTGGAAGAGGCAAGAAAAGCAGTTGAAGGGGTTACCCCTGTTGCTGAAGACCCAGATCAATGGGCAGAGGACATGGCTGGAATTATACATTCCTATAGACTGAATGGGCATGAGGCAGGAGAAGCTGCAATGTCTTCCTTGGGCAAAGACTGGGCAAAGGTTAGAGGAAATTATACAGGTAGAAATAATCAAGGGCCTTTTCCCTATCCCGTTGAGGGAAATCAATTGGGAGGGGAGTATGCAGCACAATGGAATGATCTTGTGCAAAGAGTGCGAACTATATTTCAAAGACGAGCGAATTATGGTCATTTGGCAGGAATAAAACAGAAGCCTGGCAAAGATACTGATGATTTTCGTTTGAGATTTGAAAAAGAATTCAGGGTGCATAGTGGCATCCCATTCAATGATGCAGCTGAGAGTGCTTATCAACAACAGCTTAAAAATGCGCTCCTCACTAATTTCCGCCCTGAAATAGGCAACTGGGTGAGGAAACATTTGGTAGAAGTGGATATTGCAAGTGTGACAACAACTATGCAATGGGCCAGACATGCTGAAAAAGTGATCAAAAAAGGCAAAAGTTCTGATGTATTTCATCTAGATAATGACAGTGAACTAGATGAAGATACAACAGTCTTCTTCCAAGGGTCCCAGCAAGGCAGAGGAGGACGTAGAGGCCAAAAAGGTCGCAGGCTACCATACAATTCAAAACCCCCATCAGATTCTGACAGCTGTTGGAACTGTGGGAAACGAGGACACTATGCAAGAGCGTGTCGTTCTGCAAAACAAAACCAATCAAGGGGTGGAGGAAGAGGCAGAGGAAAAGCCAAATTTTCAGCATGACTAGATCCCCCCCCTTTGACCTCTGGTGCTCCTACAGAGGAAGAAATAGTAGATGTCCATACAGCATGGGACATTCTGAGTGCATTAAAAGAAAAACCATATGTTACTCTAAACCAAACCTGGGCAAATTACGGCTCGCGGGCCACATCCGGCCCTTTGTGCGTCACTGTCCCGCCCGCATGAGGCCAATTGTAATTAAAAAAAATAAATAAATTGTGTCGTGCGTACAATACAACTGTTTCGCTTTTATTTTGAAAGGCGTCGCACTTCCGTGTAGCGTACGTGTATGTGAGCTGTGCGTGAAGGTGAACAGTGCAAAGTAATGCTGCCCGAGAAACGTGTGCTGACCCTCAGAAAAGAAAAGTTGACATGGAGCGCCATGTTTTCAACAACACATGGATTGCCAAGTATTTCTTTACAGAAATGAAAGGTAAAGCCATGTGCCTGATTTGTGGTTACACAGGTCGCTGTGTTTAAAGAATATAATTTGAGTCGCCACTACACGACCAAGCATGAGAAAAAATACATCTGTCTGATAATCAGGGCGCATCAGAGGCTGATACATTGCTAGCAAAACTGCAAGCCCAACAAGGACTTTTTATCATACTTCACGCCCAGAGATGGAGCGGCTTTGTCATTTGAGGAAAAGTTAAAGAAGTTAAGAATAAATTGTACTGATTAATAATTGTTTTTTTATTTGACCTTTACACCACAATTTCACATAGCTTAATATAAATATAAACAGAATAATTGTATTCTTCTAATTACCAGTACCAACTATTTAAAATAAATAATTTTGTGCATTTTACAATGGAAGAAAATTGAGCAGGTTTAAGTTATCGTAGGTGTGGTTTTTCATGTGGCCCCCTGTAAAAATTAATTGCCCACCCCTGCTCTAAACATTGGAGGAAGTGATGTCGAGTTTTTGTGTGATACCGGGGCTTGTAAAACCGTAATAAAAACTAAAGTCCCATATCTAAAGGCCTTCCAAAATACTATTTGGGTGAAATCTGCTGATGGGCAGGTACACAAGGAGAGTATCTCCAATCCAGTTGAAGTGAGAGATAAGGAAACTGGAAGCGTGGCTTCAGTTTCGATTGTCCTATCCCCAAAATGTCCCATAAACCTGCTGGGATGAAATCTGATGACTCGGTTGGGAATTGCAATAATTCCAGTAAAAGATAGCATGCAAGCATGTAGAGTGAGAGATGTGGACTCATATGCTGCACAAGCAGGTGAACAGATTTGCTGCTCTTCTGCCATCCCTCCTGAACGAAATCCTAAGCTACCACGCAAATTGCTGAGTGAAGCTCGAAAACAATTGTCCCAACCTGAATCAGAAATGACTTGTAATGAATTACATGTCACCATGAATATTCTCACTGATCCACAAGATGACTATATTGGAAGTTTTCTCAGCGACACAGAAGTAACTTTAACAATCACTGCTCTGTACACTGATCGCAGGTCATTTGCAGCTGCTGCTGTGCTCCTGCCCGCTCCTCAGAAAGACAGATACAAGTTGTCGGCTGTACGCCACATCTCGTTGTTTAAACCTCACAGTATAACGTGGGCAGATGTGGGTTCCCGAATTAAACTTGCTGGATCTGTGACTGATTATGAGGACAAAGGTGATGGGTGGAGCTACAGTACCAGTTGTGACGTGTGGAAGCAAACAGTGTGTGAAGTAGCTGTAGGCAGAGCAGGCGCTTGTGCGCTTCCCTGACTAGTTGACATTTGTTTGAATGAAAAGAAGGAGGGGGAATTGGCTGGGCTTCCTGAAAAACTGTGGACTGTTAGGGTTTTCCAGGTTATCTTTATCATAGGATTATGTTGGAATGTAGACTATAATGATTAACCAATCTTGTCTTGCTCTCACAACGCAGTAAAATAAAGTGGTTGCATTCTCTGTATGATTGACCAGCTGCAGAGGAAGCAATCAAAGTTGTTCTGTTTCCCACAACATCGTAAAACACCCCCTGCTCTGATCTTACCAGAGGCCGGGGGTTCACCAAACCTGTCAACTCTCAACCCCCACTCCGTTCCTCCTAATAAATATGCCCTTGCAGGAAGGAGACTTTTCAGACTTCATTCCTTGAACGAGTGAACTCTCCACCTGCAGGTGTCTAAAAGGACTTGCTTGTCTCCCGTGTGGTTCTTGCAAAATAAGTTGGAGTGAGCAAATCTCTAACATGGACCAAGGGCCCATCTGATGTAGGACTTTTAAAGTCCATTTCCCCAGTACAGATCAAACCAAGATCAGAGTGGCGTCCAAGAGTTAAGCAATACCCTTTAAAACAGGAGGCAATGAATGGGATTGCCCCTGTTATAAATGATCTTTTGACAGGAGGAATCATTGGGGAGTGCTCGGATTCTCCTTGCAACACAACCATTTTTCCAGTCCAAAAGGCCAACAAAATTAATTGGCGAATGATACAAGATTTACGAGCAGTGAATGATGCAGTGCAAACAAGAGCACCCAATGTGCCTGACCCACACACACTTCTGAACACTTTGAAACCTAATAAAGTGAGGTACAAAGCCATGTTTCTCACTAAAATGTAGTATGAGTGCAAAAGACTCATTCAAGCTTCAAGACTGTTCAATGCTTGTTCAATGCTCGTCAAATCAAAATCAAATGTTCAATGCAACAATTCAATTTTAAGAGAATTTTTTTTATCCCAAAAGAGGTAAAGTTGATTATTTTTTATGAGCAAATCTTTATTTATTATGAAGTTATCAATTTATTTTGTAAACAAGATATTATTCATTTATAATTAAGTTAATTTATTTTTGTGAACACATTTTTAGTTATGTATATTTTTATTTCCTTGCAAGAGATTATTACAAGAAAGATTAATATAAATTAGCAGTGTTCTGCATACAGTATTTGAGTTTTGAAAAGGTTTATGCCTTCTTGGTGGTCACTGTTTACTGTTTATCGTTTTTGTTTCTATATGCAATGTTTGAAACATAAATGTGTCTGTCAGGTACATTGCTACAAGTTGTTTAACTTTAATAAATGATGGGACAATCCTGTACCTCTTTCTTTTCGACCAGAAATGTGTTGCGCTGAAAAATATTTCAAAGGGTTAGGGTTACTGAAATAAGTTTTACAAGGTCGTGATAACAGAAACTAGTGAAGCATCTTAGATGACTAAGCAAGAATGTCTCCACACCATTTGGAAAGTTTCAACAACTGAATGGTTAAACTTTTTAGAGTCAAGGAAAGGTAAAAGGTTTAAACAAAGTTAATAATTCTAGTCTACGTTCCAACATATTCATACGATCAAGATAATTCATCAACCCTAACAGAAGTGATCTTGTCTTTGAAAAAGACAAGGAACCTGTTGCATTGTTCTACTGTTGATTCTGTATGTATTTGTTTTTTGTGGTTAAGGAGGTGATAGGACACGCCGTCTGGGCCCGGTGCCTTCCTGACCTTTTGTCTCCGGAACATCTGGCACACTTCCTCCTCGCAGATCTGGAGTGCGGGTGCGGCTTCTGTAAGAGAGAGAGTAGGTGATAACAGTGATGGAGGTGTGGACAGAGCGGTTGTGGGGGGAGGTGAGTATGCTGATTGTGCTGCAGGAGGTCCTGTTGTGTGGCTGGACCGATCAAACCTGCAGTAAAACCTCTTTAGCTGGTTTGCAAGCCTTGGGTTCTCCACAGGACGGGGGGTTGGTTTCTTGAAGCCCGTGATGCTCTGCAGATCTTTCTAAACTGTTGAGGGATCAGGATTGGTAGAGAGGTGTTTCTCCAGGCTCTCCCCGTAACACCTCTTGGGTTTCCTGACCTCTCGGTTCAGTGTGTTTCTGGTCTGCTTGAACAAGTCCTGGTCGCCACTCCTGTAGGCCTCCTCCTTGACTTTGCGCAGCCTCCTGAGGTTCAGTGTAAACCAAGGTTTGTCATTGTTGTACGTGCAGAAGGTCTTAGTCTGCACACACAGATCCTCACCAAAACTGATGTATGATGTGACAGTGTCAGTGAGTTCATGCAGGTCTTTAGTTGCAGCTTCAAAAACTCCCCAATTGGTGCAGTCAAAGCAGGCTTGGAGGTCCTGCTTTGACTCCAATGTCCACTTCCTCACAGTCCTCACCACAGGCTTAGAAGTTTTTAATTTCTGCCTGTAGGCTGGGATCAGATGAACTAGACAGTGGTCCGAGAGTCCTAAAGCTGCCCGAGCCACAGAGTGATATGCATCCTTTATTACGGAGTAGCAGTGGTCCAGTGTCTGTGCCCCTCTGGTGGGACACGTTATGTGCTGTCTGTATTTGGGGAGTTCGTGTGCGAGGTTCGTCCTCTTAAAATCACGCAGAACAATGATTAGTGAGTTTGGTAGAAGTTTCTCCATGTCTGTCACCTGGTCAGCCAGCATCTGCGTGGCTTCACTCGCACGTGAGTATGGTGGAATGTAACAGGCACCATGACGATCGAGGAGAACTCCCGTGGTGAATAGAACATCCGGCAGTTTATGAAAAGTGTTTCTAGGAGAGGGCTGCAAGACTCTTTCAACACCGTGACATCAGTACACCAACGTTCATTAATTAAGGAGGTGGAGTAAGGGGGGCCAACTCGTAAATAATGAGGGGCCCTGTCAGGAGCAGCTAGCACTCCATTAGGCCATCTGGCAACTATCAGGGAGATTAAAAATTACATTTGTAGATGAGTTCAAATCGTCAAATAGACGTAGAAATGGACACGTTAAAGAAATTAAACCAGTTAAGAATTGATCACAATATATAAAGTGAGAAGAAAGCAGTATTCGTTGATTGGGATTAAATTAGGGGTTAGAGTAGGCCAATAGTTTGTGATCAACAATGTGTTACATTAAAAAAAAAGAGAGAGGAGGAGATTTAATGAGGAGATATGGAGAGTAATCTGTTGGTCCTTTTATTTTATACCCTTTAAATGGTTTCCTGGTGCAGATGGGCTCGCAACAAAAGATTTAGAGGTTCAAAGGAAAGAGATTTAAAAGAAAATCACATTTTTGACTCGGACATTTGCAGGCTACCAGGAGCATGAGGAGGAAAAACAGCTGAGAAGCGGCATCCAATGGAATTGAGATTAGAAATTCACAACACCATATTCTAAGTCATATTCTTAAGCAAGCGTGACACAGATCATAACGTTTGAGAAGCCAAGATATAGATCAGGGCTACATTTGGAACGCAGACGCTCGATGAGTTAATTTTGAATAATGATACTGAAGACTCAACCTTCCGTCTCATTAAATTAAAACAACTGACAACATATAGCTCGAAAACAGGATGAGTTTGCAGGATTTACAATGTACAGACTAGATCAATTTTACTAGGACAATTTGGAATTTGATAAACAAACCCTACTAGCGAATAAATGGCAACTAAATATGGAAATAATCTAACGAGTTTTATGTCCCAGTCTGTCTCTCGCAGTGCTCGTCAAGGGCCCTGTAGCTTAATCCCAGACTCCACCTGTAGGCGTGAACGACAAGAAAACGGTGCCTTGCTTTGGGGCACCTTTGACCTTTTGCAAGAACAAAGAAGGACTGTGTTTGTGCTTGGGTGGAGCACAGCTCTCTGGAGGACGACGACATCCTCGGAGACGAGAACAGACATTGTGAAGTGGAAGAATTTGCAAGATGAGAATGGACTCATTTGAAATATGGACACATTAGAGAGTGTTGGATGGGTTGGCTCTGAGACAACAACAGAAAAAAGAACACTAACTTGAGATAATGGGGTGCTGCTAAAGACACATGAGACATCAATTGTCCAACAACCGAACCACACTCCTTGCTGAGGCGTTCCCAAACTTGGTGGAGCTTGGGTCAAAGTGGATGGAAGCTTGCTTGGGCACTGAGTTTGACATAACTGAGGAGTTTTGATAAAAATTGAATAATCTTTAGAGTTACAAAGAAAAGGCATCATAACCTGTGGATTAATCGATTTGGATAAAACAGAGGGGCTAAAACGCTAGGAAGCAAGCGTGGGATCAGATATTTTGGGTCGTCAGGCTTCAGAAGTCATGTAAATTTTAGAATAGGACATTTGGAGTAAATTGAATTCAGTCAAGAGGAAGCTAGGTTTCTCAATGTACCTACCCAACACAATAGAAGTTAATTATACCATGGTGGAAGTTACGTGGTCAGAAATTTGGATATGTTCAAGGAGTAACGGCCATAGGAACTTTTGACCTTTCCACATTTATACATAGAAGTCACACAAGGCGACAGTTACCAAGATGATAAATGCGATTGGGCTCAATGACTGCACCGACATGGCAAAGTGAAAACAACAGAGCTGAGTGAGGGTTTATGCTAAAAGTCTGCTATAGGGTTAAAAGTAGCAAATAATATCAAAAAGCGTTTCTAAGATGAGCATGTGAGGATACCGGGAGAATGTAGATTTTCTAAATTTTGATAAAGGCGGACTACATTGTCAAAGATAGGATTAGAGTGAGTGTGAATGAGGGAATTTGGCATTTTAACGGTGATTGGCATCAAGGGAAATTGAGGATAGAAAATCTGTACAGCAACGACGTACGTTACATTAAAAACTGCTCATTCGATGAAGAGGAATTGACGCTCCTTGTGTGGAGCTGCACTTTTGCAGAGGAAGGGAGGACCGCGTGAGAGAATGAATGAAAGAAGTTGTAATGGGCGGTGACAAAGAATCAAGGAGAGGTGCTGGATGGTGTGACAGAGGCAGGAATTTTTTCGGGACAAAAAGAAAGAAAAGAAATAAAACGGGAGGGATTAGACAAGATGGGCAATGAAGAGTAGCAAACAGAGAAACAAATTTGAGCTGGACAACAGGTAAAAGGGGGGACCAAAATGATGAAGTAAAAATCCAGAGGGAGTAGTCTGACTATCCTTTCTTAAATTTTTGATTAGGATAATTAATTAGGATTGAGTTTTTTAGGAGCCATCTGATGTTGCGGATGCTCCCCCATAACACAGGCCCATAGTTAGCCTCTCAGGTGGACATATATTACAATTTTGCAAAGAATTTGATTGGCAAGTTTATGGAGAATTTAATTGGCGATTTTACAAAAGATGTAATTGATGAGAATGTCCAGACGAGAAGGGTTACTTTTAGGATTCAATGTTTGCCTGCTCACTTACACACTAACTTTGCTTGTTGTGGGACGACAGCTGAGTGATAAGGGTGGATGAGTTGGTGCCTGTGTGTCTGTGAGTGGGTAGGTGTGTGCGTGCGCGTGTGATCATCTATAACTGTGTGTTCGCAATAAGAATGGCCAAAGTAGTTTGAAGTTGGGGTGATGTGATCAACATTTAGGATAAGATTCCTCTCACCTGAAAGTATAGTATAGATTGGCATACCTAAGACTGGTAAGCGATGAGTTCTAACTGTAACCATGGTTTGATGATTAACCAGAGGCACCATCGACGGCAAATTGGTTCGATGGGGAAGGCCCATTTCAGTGACATGGCCGGACAAGACAGGACTAGCATCAAACATCGAGACGATGGACAATATGACGTGTGACGACCCTTGACTCACCTGACGGTGTGACAGACTATGGGGACAGCGACCAAATGTTTGACACTTGAGCTTACTTTCGACAAAAGCACGCTTTGCTCTGTTTTTGTGCGTCACTTGATTTTATTGCAGCACCAGCCGCCAGCCAAGGAGCGGATCGCGGGTTATTCGTGTAACTTGTATTCATTTTTGCAGGTTGTCGATTGCAGTCTTGGAGAGTTTTGTGATGAATTTATGAGAATATGTTAACCCTTGCCCTCTTGGTTTTTTAGATGCATTTGTTGATGACATTGTTTTCAGGACAGAATCCACGGCTGCCAGGTTTCATTTTCTGTATGTTGTTATTTTGATATTCTATGTCTGTGTAGTTTTTGTGAGTACAAATGTCCGCTGAAGGCCCAGCGACAGGAGTGCGGTGATTTTTGTTTGTGTGGCCGAGTGTGTTGTGCGCAGTCAAGTTTCAGGAACTTGGGAGTGAAGACCCCGGGGCCTGGACAAGAACTAAAGGATCACCAGGTCTGGCTACGACGAGTACGATGATGTGTCGGGACACTTTATGGTTCCTTTTAATCCCTGATGACACATTGAGTAAATGTGTCAAAGGGGGAGTGAGTGAATAGTAATGAGTAGAATTCAATTTGTAAATTGTGAGATTCAATGGTTTTTTTTTTTTCGAATTCACTTGTTTTTGAGGCTGTAACAGGACATGCCAGAATTCAACATGCAGTGATGGAAGGAGCAGAAGAAGCATCTCGAAAGGAAGGGAGTTAATGGGAGACAACAACCTGGAATGGATGCAAAGCGTGGTAACAATCTAGCGACCGTAAGGTTTAAGGTGTTTCAGGGAAAAAGCACGAAAGCCGACAAATCATACAGCTGATAGGGAGTAGACAGCTGCACAATAAAGAACAAATGTTTGGAAGGTCATTAAATGTAGGGGAATACTGGACCAAAAACAAAGAATGGTGAAAATTTCTGAATATATGAATGCATTAAAGCTGCTATTAAAGGGTAAATGTTTAGTAAAACGTTTTAGGCCGATTAATTTGCATAATGAACGTTGAGAGGAATTGGGCAAGAGAAGCATTTTGGGAGGATTGCAGGAGCGTTATTTCAAAAATGACAACTGATTTGAACAGTTAGGTGACTCGGACATGAGACAAAAATAAACATAAATAAATCAAGAGAACGACAGTGACATGGTTGGTACCAATTTGAAATTTGTAGCTGAAAAATAATATTTGGACTGTGTCAAACGCACCTCTTGCATTAAGGTGCCCCCGGCTTCCCGGTAACGGGTTTGTTTTAGCCGGGTTCGGAGATTCGTCCGTAATCTAACCACCCGAGTTAAATTAACTCCACCGGAATCAATCTAATTTCTGTACGACGCCAATCCCTCTCAAGTCACCCGAAGCTCGAGCCGAGTAACTCAATTCGAGGCAAGACTTCGAAGTGACCGCATCGTATTGATGGCTCCCCGCTAGTGTTTGAAGTTCTTATTTTGTTACGGATATTTTTTAGATGTCTTTGTTAAGACCTCAGGGATTCGTTTGTATAGCGCACCCAAGCACTAGTTTTGCCGAAGTAAATGTTGATATGGGTCCGTTCCACTTGGTCGCTCATGCAGCGAGCCGACCAACTTTTTTATTCGAAAGAGAATCGAATTAATAAAAGTGTGACAATAATAGCATTTAGATCTCATACGTAGATCTAGCACTTCCCCGTCGGAGTTCTTCACCCCACTTAATTGCTTTAAAAAAAAATAGCGACTTTCTTAAACCGAATAAAAATGTCGTGCTCTATTTAGATTTGCCCAATAATTAATTTGGAAGGCAAGTCTATTTTTGATCGTGTCCCATTTAACTTTTGACGCGGCCCGACAAATTTAGGAAGTGGGCCGCGCCCGACGGACAATCGAAATACTTTTATCCTCCACCAACTTCACTGATTTATTTCAATCGTCGTCGTTATGTTATTTAAAGGAAGTAATTTCTCAACCGAATTCACTTTTAACGAAATCAACTCTTCCGTTAAATATCTACAAAAGTTTTTTAATTCTCTAACTTGCTCAGAGTTACTTTTTACGCGGCCCGTCAAAAAGGGGAAGCGGGCCTGAGCCTTTCAAATAGTTAAATAACTTTCCGTTCTACACAAAACCAATAATCTGATTTAAACACTTCCTTTAATTTATTCAGACGAAACAACTTTCGAACGGATCGAAGTTCACTCGTGGCTCTAATAACTACGGAAGTTATTTAAGTCTCTAACTTGTTCGGAGTTCCTTTTTACGCGGCCCGTCAAAAAGGGGAAGCGGGCCTGAGCCTTCGGTTGCATATTCAGTACAAATCCGCGCACAACGAAGTAAGTAATATACAAAACACATTTATTGAAGAAACATGGAATAGAATTACAAATCTCAATTACTCCAGAAATTGAACAATTTCACTCACTGATACCCGTGTTAATAAAATCATTCAATCCCAGAACAATTCGATTGCAAAACACAGTTCATAAAAAAGGGAAGAGGTAAATACCAGCTGCGTGCTATTTTTGGTGGAAGCAAAGTCGAGTGATCAGTTCGATCTTGCTTCTAAAATCCAAATTAAAGAAACAGGCTGGCCACGAGGAAGCCGGCGGCCCGATGACTATTTCCCCTTCTCGCTAAAATACATAAAAAAGGTCATCCTCACCTATCTCTCCTATATAGTTGTCCAGTCCAATCTTTGGGAGTAAATCCAAGTTAATTTCAGTCCAGCGATCCTGCGTCTCACACAAAGATCTTCGGGACTTTGGAAAAAATCTTGAAACTCCTCCGGGCCTCTTCACGTATGAGCGCTCTTTTTGGGGGAAAAAGCCCTGAAGCTCCTCCTGCAGGACCTTTTATAGACCTCTCCGTCCCCCCCCTCCCCTTTCTTTTCTCCTGTACTTTCCCTATAGGGTAAGACTGCCCAGTTTTCCCACGCCTATAGAAGGGACTGGCCAGCTTTCTCACGCCTATAGAGGGACTGGCCAGCTTTCTCACGCCTATAGAGGGAACTGGCCAGTTTCCCCACGCTTGGTTATCTGTGGCCTTCAGCAGCTGTTTCCGCCCTGACCACGCAGTACTTTCCACCAAATGCACAGCTAGTGGTAAAACCTTTCGCTTCCCCTTTTCTTCTCTTTCTGTTACATGAAAATAACTTTTTAAAAGATACGCTTCAATTAACTCTGAAATAAAAATCCAAACCCTTGACCTACTTTTCTAAACAATTTATGTCACGCCACTATTCTCATAGTGACGGGTCTCTTGATCGAATTGACAAATAATATTGCTTAAAGCGGTTACAGAATACATTTTTAGCCAAGCAAAGAAATCAAAAATAAAAATCACATTTGTGCTTCTCCAAACAATTTATGTCACGCCACTATTCTCATAGTGACGGGTCTCTTGATCGAATTGACAAATAATATTGCTTAAAGCGGTTACAGAATACCTTTTTAGCCAAGCAAAGAAATCAAAAATAAAAATCACATTTGTGCTTCTCCAAACAATTTATGTCACGCCACTATTCTGATAGTGACGGGTCTCTTGATCGAATTGACAAATAATATTGCTTAAAGCGGTTACAGAATACATTTTTAGCCAAGCAAAGAAATCAAAAATAAAAATCACATTTGTGCTTCCATGCGTGACTCACACTCTGACACCGTGCTACTTTTTTATTTCTATTTTACCATGTTTAGCTTATTGGCTCCTCTTTTGGTCTCACGTTTTGGTCTGGCGCCATCTTTTGGACAAATTTGGAATTTCAGCTCTGCCAATTTATTCCTGTGAACAATCCATATTCTACCATTTGCACCATCTCTACCCCCATGTTACATGACAACTGGAAAAGAGTGATTGAAGGGACATGATTGACGGGACTTCAGAGGGATGACAGTGGGATCGAGACAGTGACATCTGGAGTAGGAAAGGCTAACATGAACAGGTAGAATGTATATTGTAACAGGGGGAATCTAGCAAAACTGACAGCACGATGAGAAATAAGGGGGATAATTCATAACTCCTGGGGGGTTAGTTTTGTTTGTTTGTTTGTTTGTTTGTTTGTTTGTTTGTTTGTTTGTTTGTTTGTTTGTTTGTTTGTTTGAAGGACCACGTGGGCGTCTGGAACAGAGGGGTAGACGTCGGGAACCCTCGGAGGTTCCAATGAGCACTTTGATGAGACGTTTGACAGTTTTTTCCCCTTTGCCCCATCATCGTCAAAGGAGTGGTTGCGAGGACTAGCAACACTGGAACACGAGCTATTGAGTTGTGTTGTCCCGCCACCGGTGGCCGACGGGCCCCCCGGCCCACGGTGCTGCCTATGCCATTGTGACTCAACATTTTTGCACTGTTAACGTCACTTGATACAGGCAGTGGCTATTGCTCGTTGTAGGTCGCCTGGCCATTGTCCAGGGCCTTGCAAGGGAATCAAAGGCCATTACAGTCGTCAGGAGGACATTGAATGGACAGCCGGCCCGGTACAGCGCCGGCCCGTACTACTCACCGCTGACGGCTCAGTGGACTGAATTTCACATCTGCACACGCTAATACATTCAAGGGGGCAACACTGTAGGCGCTTTAATTTTGTTGCATGCTTTGTTTACTTGTTTTTATATATACCTCGTTATGTCTCCTTATCGGTTTACCTCATTTATATACATGTCTTTATTTCACCTACTTTCTTACCTCACGACCTGTTTATGGTGCAACGCATGCAGGTTGTCGGGTTTGCTGTCTGTAGTTTGAGCTCTGCTACCTTTTGTGAAATGTGATGGGTGTCGGGGCTCCGTTGACCTGGCTGACGCCAGGCGGATAGGGTCCCTGGGGGGTAGGATGGACCTCCCTCTTTTTCCTCGTCATTAGATTGGCGAGGTATTTTTCGACGGCGGTCCGACAACTCTTTGGGGCTTCTGACAGGCCACGGCAAAGTTTTTGTCTCCAAATTGGCGGTGTTGTTGATGTAATACCGAAGGGGTGTGTGCGGACGACGTCAATTGGTTAACAGGGGTGCGGGATTCAATCTTGGTTAAGTGTGGTTCCTGTGAAGCCTCAGACTGCTGCCAGGGAGTGATTTGGTTTTAAATTAGGTTGAGCTATCCTAGTTAAAGTAACCCTAAGTAGCGTGCCTTGGGCATGATTTAGGATGAGACAAATAGGTCCAAATTGTAGACGAAAACCATAAAAGGGAAGGTTTTGAATGTTTACCGATGTCATTTCTTGTCAGACCGTTATCGAGAAACTTTTTGTGTCTCGAAGGGGGGATTATGTAGTATATTTTTATTCAGGTCTTATGTATATTTCACTTGTAAGCCTAAGTGTGATCCAGTCATGTTCGTGCTGGATTTTTGGGCTCTGGTCCAGGAATGCAGACTTACTGGCGCCAGCACATATGGATGCAGATGTTTATCATCAGTAAGACACAGTAAGGAGAAGGCGTAGAATCGGTAAAGCAGACTGGCGGGTTATAGATCATCCAGCAGACCTCGTGTGCGCGTGCCCGAGTGAAGGCTCGGGAAACGCAGGTGTCAGGTTCAAAGTGCTAACTGAATATCTGAATAAGAGAAAAGGATCAGCAGACAAAAAACAAGTGAGGCAGAATATTGATTTTTCTCGCGAGGAGTGCGATACAGATTGCTTTCTACAATCTGACTACACTAAATATCTGTTTACACTCTCGCTCTTTTTATTTGGAATGCCCTACCCACAGTGTGAGACGATTAGCCCCTAAGGGTGAGGGGAAAAATATTTTGGGCTTCGTCTCGTAAGAAAAGAAACAAAAAGTAATGCACAAAGTGTTGCGTGCAGATATGGCTATATCAGCAAAACAGTTTAAGCAATATTCCGAGAGATAAAAAGAGAAAGTGATGTTCTTTAAGATCAGAGGGTTCATGACGCATCGTTTGATGTGTTGTTTTCACGATCTGTTCTGGTGGACGTCATTTTTCTGCTGAGATGTCAGCAGTATCTTGTTTGACACAACCGTCATCTCGCCCCTGACTCAGCCGTAATCCTTCTGTTCTGTTGTACAAGATAAGAATAAGCAAGGCAAAGCAGCAAGCATACTGAGCAGTAACATTATGAATAAGTACTCATTAGAGAACGCATAATAACATTTATATACAATTTTTCTAACAGCAGGGGTATAAGTTTTCGGGCTCGAAAAGACAAAGGGACATCGACATTTTGCTAGGCGATAGACACTTCATTCTGACATCGGTTGAATAAAATAGCCGCGTTTCACTGACGTTTTCCTTCCCCGAGCCAGCCACCTTTCCACCACCTGCTTTTGAAGACCAGCAGACCACCGAAGAAAATCCCCCACAATAGAAAAATAAGTTTGCACATTTTACTCTAAATTATACGCATGCAAATTTTCAAAGGAGGATTGTAATATACTTTTTCACATTCATCGTCTAATTCCACAAATTAATTCTTCATACAAATAGGTCTGTGATTCAAAACCTAGAATTGAGGAACTGGATGCAAGTCTCGGAAAAATGTTAAATCTCCAGGATCAGATAGGCTCACTGTACACTTTTACAAACACTTTTGGGATACAGTCCCCCCCAAAAAGTCCCAATGATCGTCGTCACACACACACATCTGGGTGTGGTGAAATTTGACCTAAAAAAAAGTTAAAGTTAAAGTCCCAATGATTGTCACACACACAACTGGGTGTGGTGAAATTTGTCTCTGCATTTAACCCATCCCCGAAGGGAGCAGTGGGCAGCAGCAGTGCCGCGCCCGGGAATCATTTGGTGATCTAACCCCCCAATTCCAACCCTTAATGCTTAGTGCCAAGCAGGGAGGCAATGGGTCCCATTTTTATAGTCTTTGGTATGACCCGGCCAGGGTTTGAACCCACAACCTTCCAGTCTCAGGGCGGACACTCTACCACTAGGCCACTGAGCTGAAATTTGACCTCTGCATTTAATCCATCCCTGTGTGATTTTGATCCATCCCCTGGGGGAGAGGGGAGCAGTGAGCAGCAGTGGTGCCGCGCTCAGGAATCATTTGGTTATCTAACCACCCAATTCCATCCCTTAATGCTGAGTGCTAGGCAGGGAGGCAATGGGTCCCATTTTTATAGTCTTTGGTTCATAAAAACGGACTTGGACGGATTTGCGTATGAATGTTGTGGTGAATTGTCTTCGGTGCTCAGCTGGTCTTCAAAAGCAGGCGATGGAAGGTGGCTGGCTCAGGGAAGGAAAACTCCAGTGACACACGGCTGAATGACAGAATGAAGTGCCTCACGCCCAAAGAAAAATTGTTGAGTGCCCGCCCCGAGTCTTCCAGTCCCCATGCTTTATACCAGGCGACTCTTGACGCCATCGCTTTGCCTAACAGCTGCGGGTTGACCCCTAGCTCGCTTATTCGTTCTTCAGGCCCTATATGGTCACCTTCTCGTTCTTTTCTGGTCAAAAACAACTGGCCATTCTATAGTCTGTCGTCGGTAACTATACATTACTGAAACCAAACCCCAATATCCCGCACGAACAGGTCTATGCCTGATCTGGTACATGACCCCGGCCTTATGAGGGAAACATACAAGGAATAGGGTCAGAGTAAATATATACTACATCAATTGTTCACAGCAAGCGCCTCAGCATTTACACCATGATGATGAGCCACACATTTATCATATTTATCACTTTGTTCAGTGTCCTGCCACAATGGTGGGCAACCTAATCTGGTAAAACAGTGTTTCCCAACCACTGTGCCGTGGCACACTGGTGTGCCGCGAGAGATGTTCAGATGTGCCGTGGGATTGTCCAATATTAATTACGGACCGCAGTGTAAACAGAATTGCCAAACCACTGGCATCGGCACATATTCGGTTTATGTCTGTTGCTGTGTGCTTTTGCTAACAGTGACAGACACTATGACAATTGTGGTGCGTTTGTGGTCCGATGGAAATCAGAGCATACAGTTCAACCAGAGAACCTGGATATATATATATATATAGGAATAGGACTTTATGTCTTTCTTTGTAATATAACTGATTTTAATATAGAAGCTGGTGTAACACTTAACAGATTTTTGTTGGTGGTGTGCCTCGAGATTTTTTCCAATGAAAAGGTGTGCTGTGAATGAAAATAGGTTGGGAAACACTGTGGTGTAGTTATAGGTAGCTAAGGGTAGCTAGCTAAGGTTGATACTTAGCTACATTTCATATACTTGCCATTATTTAATAGCACTATGATGTTTAAATAAGGTATATTTATTTAATCAGAAAATGCACATGAATTTACAGTAAGATTCGTGTCCGCTCCAATCAGCGCCTCGGACAGTTCACTCTCTCTGCTCCTGCCCCTCCCATCTTGTCATGCTGTGAGCAGTGCTGATTTACCGCACCTGCTTCCACCTTCTTGTAACCTCCTATGTGATTAAAACCCGCATCCCGGTCACTCTGTCAGATCGTCCCTTGCTGCTCCCTGCTTCTTTCTGTTCTAGTTGCCGTATTCTTGTTGCCGACACAGACAGTAATATTGTAATGAAACTTATTACCTTCAAATGCAAGTACTGGTAACTGGAAATATGTAATGCATTACATTTCATAAGTAAATTATGTATACATCTGGCTGTAGTAGGAACATATTAAAGCTGTTGCGTAGTTGGTGAGCCCCCCTACTCCCTCAGCACAAAACCAAGTCAGCCAGTGACAATCATCATCCGCCGTCAGCAGGTGAGAAATGACTCAAATTGAGCAAAATGATGGCCATTGAATTTATGCCAAACTCAGGAGCCAGCAAGAGGAAAGGCACCCAAGTCTTTTAAGAGGATGCGGTTCAGGTGAGGAATACATAGGGCATGCCCTCTTTTCAGCTTCATTACATTCAGAGTGCGTATATGAATGCATATCATGAATCTGTAAGTGACGTACTTAACAATACATTGTACATTGGAGCATATTCTCCTGTGTGCGTGAGTCAGAAAAGGAGCACTGCTGCGATGATTCTCCCATCAACTTATAAGTGCGACAATCATACAAGCTCTGTTGCTGATCACTTATGTATGTTTTAATAGAAAAGATGCCCTGAAGATTCGTGACTTGTAGACTTGTTGCGCTGTCATGTTGTGGAGAGTTACGTGATTTGTTTTGCCATTTTGTGTTACAATTTACATTTCTTGATGTTTATCATACCAAAATGTGTGCAAAAAAAAAAAAAATCAATATTTTTTTTCTATCAGTATTATGGCCCCATTGGCAACTACAGTGGAGCCTCGGTTTTCGAACGTCCCGGTTCTCGAACAAATCGGTATTCGAACAAAAAATGTGAGATTTTTTTGCTTCAGATGTCGGACGAAATTCGGTTGTCGAACCTCGGGAGATGAGCCGGGAGGACCCGCATGCCAACTGACTCCGTTCGTTATTACGTTCTCTTTACTCTGAGAATTGCATCAACTCTAATCATGCCGCCAAAGAAAGCAAGTAGGAGCAGTAAAGCCATCCTAAAACACAAAGACGCTCCTAAAGCAATGCGACACTGAGCGCCCGGCGTGCTGCGGTTGCGCGATCGGACCAAATTAAGCTCCCTGCGCACTGAGGTCCATTTAAATTTTGGAAAGTACATTAGGACTTTAAAAATATTTTCTAAATTTTAGTGACCGCTCTGTCACAATAATGCGACTAGTGCAGTGCAATTGCACGGTGGGCGGTGCGCTGCAGTTGCGCGATCGGACAAAATTAAGCTCCCTGCGCATTGATGTCCACTTAAATTTTGTAAAGTACAGCAGGACTTTAAAAATATTTTCCAAATTTCAGCGACGGTCTGCCACAACAATGCGACCAGCGCAGTGCAGTTGCGCAGTCGGTGACGCGCTACGGTTGCGCGTTCGGCGGTGCGCTGCAGTTGCGCGAGTGGACAAAAATGCGCAAATGAAAAAATGCTTAAGAAAGGCGTGTTTTTTTGGGCTTGGAACAGATTGATTTTTTTCCCCATTATTTGTAATTGGAAAATATGATTCGGAATTCGAATGATTCCCTTCTCGAACAGCCTTCTGGAACGGATTGTGTTCAAAAACCGAGGCTCCACTGTATTTAGAGCTTTGGCACACATTTTCAATTCAACTCATCTCATTCAGTTTGGATGTGTTTGAAGACAGACATGAACATTTATTCAGTTTAAATATGCTTGAAGAAGGACGTGACTATTTGAGTCTAGTTTATTTTTGGTGGTTAGATGATTCTCATGCAAACACGTTCACCCTGCATCACTGAGCCTTATCCGGCAAGGCAATGGTGCTTTCCTGTTCTCTCTGTAGTTCCTCCTTCCATTTGGCCTTCCTCTCCATGTTCTGACCTGTCAAGGACTCATTTCTGCCAGCAGCCTGAAACAGAAGAATGGAAGACTTCACGGTACAATACAGTGGAAGCGCCAACATCCAAACCCCTCATCATTCATCAATCAACAATGAAATCATCCAAGAATGCAAAAAAACTAGTGCAAGAAACTACACCTAGGCTTCATTCTCTCAACAGACGACTCAAATGTATGGCAGCAATCGCAGACGATCCAAATGAATTCACAAAAATCTGACCAACATCGAGAGTCCTAGCAACACAAAGAGATGAAAAAATAGACAAGCTGACAAGCATGTGGAAGCGTGCC
Source organism: Syngnathus floridae (assembly GCF_059516105.1). Lineage (NCBI taxonomy): Eukaryota > Metazoa > Chordata > Actinopteri > Syngnathiformes > Syngnathidae > Syngnathus > Syngnathus floridae. The sequence goes on along the minus strand of NC_142430.1, from coordinate 2,850,351 downwards.
ACTCTGCAGCAAGTGCCTGAAGCTAACAAACTTACTTCTTTAGTCATTGTAACAACAAAAAAGGCAACTGCAAAACAGCAGTCACAGAGGAACAAAAATGGTACAATAGTGTTCAGAATAGTATTGCTATGTGACTAAAAGATTAATACAAGTTTTGAGTACATTTTTCATTGTTAAAAACAAGGTACCAGTAGATTCGCACAAATCCAACAAGACGAAGATGATATGGACACTCTTAACTCTTTCAATGCCAAGTGTTATCAATATGACAACACCAAGAATTGCAGCCGATTTTATGCATTTTCACTTATCTTTCAAGGCAGACAGAATATTGTATGTGATAGATAGATAGATAGATAGATAGATAGATAGATAGATAGATAGATAGATAGATAGATAGATAGATAGATACTTTATTGATCCCGGGGGGAAATTCAGTTGCCAGCAGTATGAATTAAATTAAATACATAGAGAATAATCATCAGACACGACAAAAACGACAAACAAAACAAGTGGAGAACAGTAGATGCAATAGATACCTACGATTGAACAAATAACCAGCAGACAAAAGTGTCAATATGTAAATACCGTATTTTCCGGACTATAAGTCGCTCCGGAGTATAAGTCGCACCAGCCATAAAATGCCCCAAAAAGTGAAAAAAAAAAACATATATAAGTCGCTCCGGAGTATAAGTCGCATTTTGGGGGGCAATTTATTCGACAAAATCCCACACCAAAAACAGTCATGAACGAGCAACAACAGGCTAAACGATAGCAACACCAGGCTAAACGATAGGTATGCTAACGTGACAAACACAAACAAAGAGCTGAGAACGGGCCTGACGTAACATACAGAGTGATTAAGGACAACTATTACATGAATAACATGTTTATAAAACCATCGGTGTCACTCCAATTCATTAGATCCATCGATCGTTCGATACGATAGCAACAGGCTAAACGATAGGTATGCTAACGTGACAAACACAAATGAGGAGCTGAGAACGGGCCTGACGTAACATATAGAGTGATTTAGGACAACTATTACGTAAATAAAATGTTTATAAAACCATCGGTGTCACTCCAATTCATTAAATCCATTGATCGTTCGATACGATAGCAACAGGCTAAACAATAGGTATGCTAACGTGACAAACACAAACGAAGAGCTGAGAATGGGCCTGACGAAACAGAGTTATTAAAGAAAACGATTACATGAATAATACGTTTATAAAATCATCGGTGTCACTCCAATTCAGTAAATCCATCGATCGTTCTTTGTCAACAATGGGTGCGCGCGGCTGAGGGTGCTTGCACTTCAAAATATTCCACAGGCTCATATAACGATAGATAAACTATATTTCAAATAACTTTAATATAAGCAATAATATTATCAAACCATCCGTGCACTTCAAATCGATTAAATCCATCGATCAAATTCCTCGTCCTTTGTCAACATCGCCGTGCGTGCGCCTTGATGTCAGCCTCGTCTTTATTCCACAGATCTAGTATATACCGTATTTGCCGGTGTATTGGTCGACCTTTTTCGATCCAAAATCGACCGAAAAAAATCGACCTCGACCCGAGTCATAAAATTTAACTTCGTATTCATCGCTTCAAATGTGATGGTAACCAAGGCCGTTTCTCATGCATCTCATTGTGCGTTGCACTTAGAAAATTTGAACCGGGCGGCGTGCGCGAGTGCGCGGCCCGCTGGAAGTCGAATGAGGCGCCGCCACCACCTCCGCGGTGCTTATAAACAGCCGATCCGCTCGGCGGGGGCTATTTTCGGCCACTTGGCTCGTGCGCACGGCCTCCCGGATGTGCCGGGCGGGTGCGCGAGCTCGCCGGCCGCTGGAAGTCGAATGAGACGCCGCGACCACCTCCGCGGTGCTTATAAACAGCCGATCCGCTCGGCGGGGGCTATTTTCGGCCACTTGGCTCGTGCGCACGGCCTCCCGGATGTGCCGGGCGGGCGCGCGAGCTCGCCGGCCACTGGAAGTCGAATGAGGCGCCGCCACCACCTCCGCGGTGCTTATAAACAGCCGATCCGCTCGGCGGGGGCTATTTTCGGCCACTTGGCTCGTGCGCACGGCCTCCCGGATGTGCCGGGCGGGTGCGCGAGCTCGCCGGCCGCTGGAAGTCGAATGAGGCGCCGCCACCACCTCCGCGGTGCTTATAAACAGCCGATCCGCTCGGCGGGGGCTATTTTCGGCCACTTGGCTCGTGCGCACGGCCTCCCGGATGTGCCGGGCGGGTGCGCGAGCTCGCCGGCCGCTGGAAGTCGAATGAGACGCCGCGACCACCTCCGCGGTGCTTATAAACAGCCGATCCGCTCGGCGGGGGCTATTTTCGGCCACTTGGCTCGTGCGCACGGCCTCCCGGATGTGCCGGGCGGGTGCGCGAGCTCGCCGGCCGCTGGAAGTCCAATGAGGCGCCGCGATCTCCTCCGCGGTGCTTATAAAGTGCCGATCCGCTCGGCTTGGAGCTATTTCCGGCCTCCCGTTGGTGCCGGGTGGCGTGCGCGAGCTCGCCGGCCGCGATCTCCTCCGCGGTGCTTATAAACAGCCGCATGCGCACGGCCTCCCGGAATTTGAACACATTTCGTCAATAAATTTCGCATATTGAATTTTGAAGTTTAATATAATGCAACAATTGAGCTCGACTTATACAAAGGATATATCATAAAATCGTAAATTTCCGTCGAATTTTAGGGGGTCGACTTATACACCGAGTCGACCTGTACACCGGCAAATACGGTAACTATATTGTAGCGTTAACAAAGTGCAAGGATCGACGTGGGTTTGGTAAACGTTTTTTTATTAAACAAAACAAACTTCCAAGCGTGTGGCGGCGTGGACTTCAAGACACGAGAGCCCCATGGCATAGGACCGGGCGTGCGTAATGGCCATGTGCAAGCCCCATGCACCGTTCGCGGACAGCCACTCGGCCGAGCGCCGGCCCCCGACTCAGTCGAGTAGGACCGGGCGTGCGTAAAAGCCATAATAGTTTTTCAAACCTTCTATGTCACTCCAAATCCTTAATTCCTTCAAAATCTTTGTCCTCCGTGTCACTTAGAAATGATCACCGCTAATGACGCCGGTAGTCCTTACGTGGGTACGTTTGTCCTTTATGTAAACAATCGCCGCGCCGCGCCGTGCCACTGACGTCACTTGAAATAGTAATCCATTGGTACATCACGGTTCTCCAAACTTTCTTTCTGCTGCTCGATTACTGTTTTCAGCTGCATATTTTACAACTTGAAGTTTGTAACCTGCAAAATATGAGTTTCTTTTTGGTGCCATTTTTCTTGAGCCCACCCAGTTGATGAGTCACGGCCAACGGTGAAATTTAGAGCGCCCTCATCAAGTTTCGTCTGAAAATATAATTTTTTTCAGATGTAGTTTTTTGTTTTGTTTATTTGGTTGTTTTATCAAAGTCAAAGTCTGCTTTATTGTCGAAGACACACAAAGAGATTGAAATTGCGTTCCCACTATCCCTCGGTGAGATAGTACACATATGCATACAAGCAACACAAAAAACCCCCCAAGAAGGCACAAACAATGAATAAATAAGAGTGTTGAATAAATGATAAATAAACAAATAATAATAAATAATAATAAATATAAGAGGAGCAAAAATGGAGCAAGTGTACATACAGCAGACAGTGGACTTGGATATGGTGCTTTAAAGGGTTAATTGCTTTATTTGATGTTTTCTCTATTTTTCATGTTTTGAATATGTTCAAGATAAAGATATAAAAGCATGTGAAGAGATCAACTATACTAAAAATAACATGGGAAGTGGTCAACTATACTTGTAAGTAAGTGATGTCTTAATGATCAAGTAAAAATTTGTGAAAAAAAACATAAGTCGCTCCTGAGTATAAGTCGCCCCCCCACCCAAACTATGAAAAAAAACGTGATTTATAGTCCGGAAATTACGGTACAAAAAATTGAAAAAAAGTTAAAAACGGACAGTGCACGCACAACCACAGTACCTGATGGGCGCATACATGATGTGATCAATGTTAAGATAGTTTGATGGACCAGATAGTGTTTGCAAAAAAACATTTTTTTTTGGAGCGTATGGGTCTGCCCAGGGCACAAAAGTATCCAGCACCGCATCTGATTAAGTTTACACAATTACAGTATCCACCAGTGTGGCAAAAAGTAAAGTTAAAAAAGTAAAGCTGGCTTGGATGTCCTCACCCGAGCCAGGTGAAGACGGCCAAACATGTTATGGACTACCACACTGCTGACATCATCACATGGGCTCTGCATGCGTGATCCAAATTTTTATTTGGCTGATGTGGGACTGATATCCACTATTAATACATATTGGATCTGGACACCCCATATCATTAACATGATCAGTGTCTGAAAATTTATTAAACATGAAAGTAATTTCAGCAAATTTTCAGGCATTAAACTGGTAGCCCTTCGCAATAATAGCTCTCGCTCTCAAAAAGATTGGAGGCCACTGCATGCATTGGTAACTGGTCATTGGTAACGCATGGGTTGGTAACTCCGGTCCTCGAGGGACGGCGTCCTGCATGTTTTAAAGGTCTTCCTGACGCAACACACCCTGATTCAAATGATCAGGATTGTTATCTAGCTTCTGCAGACTAATTGCTAATTATCTGACTATTTGAATCAGGTGTGTTGCAACAGTAGGTCATAGAAAACATGCAGGACACCGGTCGGCCCTTGAAGACCAAACTTGCCTACCTATGCTCAGCTTTGAAACTTCTACTATTTTTGCAGTAAAATAACCCCCCCCCCCCACACACACACAACAGAACTCACTGTGTGCGAACACACAAAACACTCACCTGTTTGCCCAGGAGGACCATCAACAAGCAGGCACCTATTGTGGCTGCCATCATCACGTAGCAGGCTTTTACTCGCACTTTGTTTCTGGCAGCATCAAGCATTTCATACCTGTTGCACACACAAAATGCAACAAGTCATTTCAGCAATATACTCCTATTATGGTCAACGTTAGTAATATACTACTCCTTTGAGGGCCAAATGTGTCTTGGATAGTCCACTTACTGTAATTTCCGGACTATAAGTCGCGACGTTTTTCCAAAATTTTGAACCCTGCGGCTTATAGTCAGGTGCGGTTTATATAAGATTTTTTTTTGTGATTTTTGTGATGATTTGATCACTTTTATACACTCGTAAAAAGGCTGTGGACCACTGTTGTGCGGTATCTTGAAGAAAAAAAAACAAAAAAAAAAACTATTTTGAAACACTACTATGGCTGCTGCTTATTCTGGCTGTGTTGCTTGTGACTATTATGAGCTTTAGTAGGAATGCATGCTAGGTGACCTGCGTCAAAACCCTTTCTCTTACTCTGCCATGTGACTCAGAGATTACACAAAGCAGTGCACACTTCCGTGTTGCTGCGGTACTACTGTTGCGTCACAGGCAATGTTTAGAAAGACATGTTCAAGTATGTTATTAAAACGTTAAAAAGGCTTTCTATGTACAGTCTTTCTTTGTAAAAAACTCATGTGCACGTGCGGCTTATAGTCCGGTGCGGTTTATGTAAGAAAACAACTAAAATATCCCTGAATTTTAGCTGGCGCGGCTTATCGCCCGGTGCGGTTTATAGTCTGGAAATTACGGTACTGTTTAAGAGGGTGTTTTTATTTTTTACCACTGGTAGTTGTAATTGTATGTATATTTTAGAATTTACTTCAAAATTCAGCAAAACTGCTTTAATCCACATGATCATAGCTTGTCAAAACTTCACACACTTAATGAGAGTCCTGTACCGAAAAAAATCAACAAATGTAGTTTTTATCGTACCTCAATTATGCACATACTGGCTCCAGCAAGTAAAGGTTTTGTTTTGTTTTGTATTCCTACTAGCGGGTCAACCAGATTGACTTAATATTTCCTTGGAAAAGTGTTAAGGCCTTCATGATGCTTGAACATGGACTTTTCGCAAAACACTGATGCCGTGAGTTCCCCAAGAAAACATTGCTAAATTTGAGGGTCTAAACATGCAGAAAAACTCATGAAGCTGGACATACATCAGGCTGTATTACCGTAATTTTCGGACTAAAAGTCGCTCCGGAATATAGGTCGCATGAGCCATAAAATGCACCATAACGTAAAAAAAACCATATATAAGTCGCTCCAGAGTGCAAGTCGCATTTTGGGGGAAATGTATTCGACAAAATCCAACACCAAGAACAGACATGAACGAGCAACAACAGGCTAAACGATAGGTATGCTAACGTGACATAAACACAAACGAAGAGCTGAGAACGAGCCTGACGTAACATTCAGAGTTATTCAAATAACTATTACATAAATAACACGTTTATAAAACGATCTGTGTCACTCCAATTCATTAAATCCATCGATCGTCCTTTATGGAAACGATGCTGCGTATGTGCCGCTGACGTCTAAATATTCTAAATATTCCACAGACCCATATCACGTTATAAAGTATATACTATCAAATAACTATCACATAAACAACAATATAATCAAACCATCTGTGTCACTCCAAATCATTAAATCCATCGATCAAATTCCTCGTCCTTTGTCAACAACGCCGCGCGTGCGCCCTGACGTCAGCCTCGTCCTTATTCCACAGATCTAGTATATAACTAGAATATTATAGCATTAACAAAGTACAAGGAAAGACGTGGGTTTGGTAAACGTCTCTTTATTTAACAAAACAAGAGTTCAACGAGCCAACAAGTACTGAACTGTAACGATAAAAACATATACAAGTTGCTATACGAAATAAAATATATCAAATAACTATAATATAAATAGTTCACCACCACACGGCCCCAAGCACCGGCGTGGACTTCCAGGTGTGTGGCGGCGTGGACTTCCATCCCCGGAGGTGGCACTTCCAGCCACGGAGGTGGAGGAGAGCTCCATAGAACAGGACCGGGCGTGTGTAAACGCCATGTCCGAGCCCCATCCACGGTCCCCGGACAGCCACCCAGCCGAGCGCCGGCCCACGACTTCCATCCACGGAGGTGAAAGAGAGCTCCGTAGAGTAGGACTGGGTGTGCGTAAAAGCCATGTCCGAGCCCCATCCACCGTCCCTGGACACCCAGCCAGCCGAGCGCCGGCCCTCGACTTCAATCCACGGAGGTGAAAGAAAGCTCCGTAGAGTAGGACCGGGTGTGCGTAAAAGCCATCATAGTCTTTCAAACCTTCTGTGTCGCTCCAAATCATTAAATCCTTCAAACTCTTCATCCTCCGTGTCACTTACAAACAAAGCCGCTAATGATGCTGGTAGTACGTGGGGCCCTTCGTCATCCCGTGATTGAATCTGTCCTTTATGTAAACAATCGCCGCGCCACTGACGTCACTTGAAATTCAAATTACAGTAATCCCTTGCTACATCGCGGTTCGTTTATCGCAGTTTAACTTTTTTTTTCTTGTTTGGAATTTGTGAAAAAATTCACGTACGTATAAGTCGCCCCCCACCCAAACTATGAAAAAAAACGCGACTTATTGTCCGAAAATTACGGTAGTTTATTATTCATTTAAGTAATGGCTCTGTGAACCCCTAATAATAATAACAATAATAATAATAATAATAATAAAAGTAAAAAAATAATATAATATGAAATAATAAAATAACAGCTCTTCATATGAATCCAGAAGTTAACCATGATTTGTTTCCTCCTCAAGTCTAAAGGTATCTCACCCATCTCCACCTGTAGGTCACCCACTGGAGAAGTTTTAAAAGCTCCACAACATATCCTCAGAGCCTGGGCCTGTATTACACAACCAGTCTTTTAAAAGACGACGTTGCTGCTGACCCATAACTCACACGCCCATAAACAGCCCTCATTCAAAGCGCTACACATATTTATACAGGCCTACAGTAAATGCACCAGAGGTGCAAGAGTGTTTCAACTTTGTCAAAGAGCCCCAGAGGGGTGAAAGAGTGTTACCGAGTGCATACGAATTCTCGAAAAACAGCCCTATTAAAATTGACATACCAGACGTGAGAGAGTGGCACAAGCCTACCAAACAGTCAGGGCGTGTCAAAACTCAAAAAGAGATAAAAAACAAAAACAAATAAAAAAGACTCTCTCGATACATATATATTTAAAAAAAAGTGACAAAAAGGACCCCTCCGCGAGTCGTCACCTTATCGTGGTGGAGGGGTTTGTGTGCCCCTATGATCCTAGGAGCCATAATGTCGGGGGCTTCATGCCCCTGGTAGGGTCACCCATGGCGAACGGGTCCTAGGTGAGGGGTCAGACAAAGCACGGCTCACCCAAGCCCCTTATGATGAAAAACATAAATGGACTTTGTTTTCCCTCGCCCGGACGCGGGTCACCGGGGCCTCCCTCTGGAGCCAGGCCTGGAGGCGGGGCTCGAAGGCGAGCGTCTGGTGGCCGGGCCTTCGCCCATGGGGCCCGGCCGGGCATAGCCCGAAATGGAAACGTGGGTCCCCCTTCCCATGGGCTCACCACCTGTGGGAGGGGCCGAAGGGGTCGGGTGCAATGTGAGCTGGGCTCTTGGGACATGGAATGTCACCTCTCTGGCTGGAAAGGAGCCCGAGCTGGTGTGCGAGGCAGAAAGATTCCGACTAGATATAGTCGGACTAGCCTCCACACACAGTTTGGGTTCCGGTACAAGCCCTCTCGAGAGGGGCTGGACTCTCTTCCACTCTGGAGTTGCCCACGGTGAGAGGCGTCGAGCAGGTGTGGGTATACTTATTGCCCCCCGGCTGGGCGCCTGCACATTGGGGTTCACCCCGGTGAACGAGAGGGTAGCCTCCCTCCGCCTTCGGGTGGGGGGACGGGTCCTGACTGTTGTTTGTGTCTATGCACCAAACAGCAGCTCAGAGTACCCACCCTTCTTGGGGTCCCTGGAGGAAGTGCTGGAGAGCGCTCCTTCTGGGGACTCTATCGTTCTACTGGGTGACTTCAATGCTCACGTGGGCAATGACAGTGAGACCTGGAAGGGCGTGATTGGGAGGAACGGCCCCCCTGATCTGAACCCGAGCGGTGTTCTATTGTTGGACTTCTGTGGTCGACACGGATTTTCAATAATGAACACCATGTTCAAACATAAGGGTGTCCATGTGTGCACTTGGCACCAGGACACCCTAGGCCGCAGTTCGATGATCGACTTTGTAGTCGTGTCATCGGATTTGCGGCCGCATGTTTTGGACACTCGGGTGAAGAGAGGGGCGGAGCTGTCAACTGATCACCACCTGGTGGTGGGTTGGCTCCGATGGTGGGGGAAGATGCCGGTCCGACCTGGCAGACCCAAACGCTCTGTGAGGGTCTGCTGGGAACGTCTGGCAGAATCTCCTGTCAGGAAGAGCTTCAACTCCCACCTCCGGCAGAGCTTTTCCCACGTCCCGGGGGAGGCGGGGGACATTGAGTCTGAGTGGACCATGTTCCGCGCCTCCATTGTTGAGGCGGCCGACCGGAGCTGTGGCCGTAAGGTCGTTGGTGCCTGTCGTGGCGGCAATCCCCGAACCCGCTGGTGGACACCGGCGGTAAGGGATGCCGTCAAGCTGAAGAAGGAGTCCTATCGGGCCGTTTTGGCCTGCGGGACTCCGGAGGCAGCTGACAGGTACCGGATGGCCAAGCGGAACGCGGCTTCGGCGGTTGCTGAGGCAAAAACCCGGGCGTGGGAGGAGTTCGGTGAGGCCATGGAGAATGACTTTCGGACGGCTTCGAGGAAATTCTGGTCCACCATCCGGCGTCTCAGGAGGGGGAAGCAGTACAACGTCAAAACTGTTTACAGTGGGGATGGCGTGCTGCTGACCTCGACTCGGGACGTCGTGAGTCGGTGGGGAGAATACTTCGAAGACCTCCTCAATTCCACCTACACGCCTTCCATTGAGGAAGCAGGGCCTGGAGACTCTGAGGCTGATTCTCCAATCTCTGGGGTCGAAGTCACTGAGGTAGTCAAAAAACTCCTCGGTGGCAAGGCCCCGGGGGTGGATGAGATCCGCCCGGAGTTCTTAAAGGCTCTGGATGTTGTGGGGCTGTCATGGCTGACACGCCTCTACAACGCTGCGTGGACATCGGGGACAGTGCCTCTGGATTGGCAGACTGGGGTAGTGGTTCCCCTCTTTAAGAAGGGGGACCGGAGGGTGTGTTCCAATTACAGGGGAATCACACTCCTCAGCCTCCCTGGTAAGGTCTATTCAGGGGTGCTGGAGAGGAGGATCCGTCGGGAGGTCGAACCTCGGATTCAGGAGGAGCAGTGTGGCTTTCGTCCTGGCCGTGGAACAGTGGACCAGCTCTACACCCTCGGCAGGATCCTCGAGGGTGCATGGGAGTTCGCCCAACCAGTCCACATGTGTTTTGTGGACTTGGAGAAGGCGTTCGACCGTGTCCCTCGGGAGGTTCTGTGGAGGGTGCTTCGGGAGTACGGGGTGCCGAGCCAACTGATAAGGGCGGTTCGGTCCCTGTATCACCGATGCCAGAGTCTGGTCCGCATTTCCGGCAGTAAGACGGATTCGTTCCCAGTGAGGGTTGGACTCCGCCAAGGCTGCCCTTTGTCACCGATTCTGTTCACAATTTTTATGGACAGAATTTCTAGGCGCAGCCGAGGCGTTGAGGGGGTCCGGTTTGGGGACCTCAGCATCGCGTCTCTGCTTTTTGCAGATGACGTGGTGCTGTTGGCTTCTTCAGGCCGTGATCTCCAGCAATCGCTGGAACGATTCGCAGCCGAGTGTGAAGCGGTCGGGATGAGGGTCAGCACCTCCAAATCCGAGTCCATGGTCCTCGATCGGAAAAGGGTGGAATGCCCTCTCCGGATCGGGGATGAGATCCTGCCCCAAGTGGAGGAGTTCAAGTATCTTGGAGTCTTGTTCACGAGTGAGGGGAGGATGGAGCGTGAGATCGACAGGCGGATCGGTGCAGCGTCGGCAGTAATGCGGACCCTGTACCGGTCCGTTGTGGTGAAGAGAGAGCTGAGCCAAAAGGCAAAGCTCTCAATTTACCGGTCGATTTACGCTCCTACCCTCACCTATGGTCACGAGCTATGGGTCGTGACCGAAAGAACGAGATCTCGGATACAAGCGGCCGAAATGAGTTTTCTCCGCAGGATGTCCGGGCTCTCCCTTAGAGATAGGGTGAGAAGCTCGGTCATCCGGGAGAGACTCGGAGTAGAGTCGCTACTCCTCCACGTTGAGAGGAGCCAGATGAGGTGGCTCGGGCATCTTATCAGGATGCCTCCTGGACGCCTCCCTGGGGAGGTGTTCCGGGCATGTCCCACCGGTAGGAGACCCCGGGGACGACCCAGGACGCGCTGGAGAGACTATGTCTCTCAGCTGGCCTGGGAACGCCTTGGGATCCCCCGGGATGAGCTGGATGAAGTGGCTGGGGAGAGGGAAGTCTGGGAGTCCCTCCTAAAGCTGCTGCCCCCGCAACCCGACCCCGGATAAGCGGAAGAAGATGGATGGATGGATGGTTGGATGGATGGAGTCAAATTAAATGATGATGAAATCATATGTAGTAATACAACACTTTACTACACATGGATTCTCTAAGTCGTACAATTGAGTAAAATAAAATATACATTTTGATTTTTATTCAAATTTCTAAGATTTTTGCTGTAAACGATCAGAAAATGATTGAAAAGTGACTAAAGAAACTACAAGAAAGTGAAAATGTCTAATTATTTGCTAGATTAGTCGCTCCCCGTCCGGGAAGGCCATCCATTTACTTGCTCAACTAGTTGTGGAAGCAGTCCAATTGCCACGAAAAGTATCTATATGCACGTGTGCAGTGCACACACACAAGACTGACAAGGTGTCAAGAGGTAACAAGCTTGCAGACAGAACCGCAAAGCTGCAGCGCAAAAGACACTTCAAATTTTATACACACAAGTAGTAAATGAAATCACTGACACATTTTTAAAGATGTACAGCAACAAAGTCCAAAGACTAAAATTCAATCATGAACAAAACGAGAGGCAAAAGTGGAGAATGACGTCTATAAATGACCAGAAGGCAGACCTATCCTCCCGAAGAACCTATACAAATGGGCAGCAATATTGAGCCATGGTGTGTGTCACATGGATCAAAAGGAGGGTTTAACATGTGCTAAACACAATCCACAGGTTTATACTGCCTGGTCATAATAGATGCACTCTCAAAATGGTTTGAATTGGCTTCAACAAAAACACTGAATGCCTTATCAATTTGACCTTTGCAGTGTGATCTGCTGTGACACATCTGGACTGCCCTGGAGAAAGTGTCATGTTTATATGTGTATTTTGTCAACAACCGCTGTAGATGTGAACGCATGGAATGAATATATCTAGAAAGAATGTGGATAATTTGTTTCAGGTAACTTTAAGAGTAACTGATAAAAGAAACGATTGATTGCTAAAATAAAACAAGCTGCAAAGACAAAAAAAGAATAATATTGAATATGTTATATGTATGGGTTTGCGACCGATTCTTTACGTTGTAAAATGTTGTGTGAAATCTGTCGTGTTTACTGGATTGTGAAATGTGTAACAGAGCGTTCTATAAAATATCTGTTGAGAAATAAAAAAAAAAAGAAATGAAATCATTGCTTTCAGAGAATGTGAAATTTTATATGTATTGACATGCTAAGATCTGGGAAAAAGCTGGGAAAAAAAACAATGTCTTTAAATTTGAGAGGAGACGATGATCTGACTGAAATTGATGCAATTGGAGTCCCCAGAGGAGTTCCTGATTAATAAGAATTAATTGACCAAATTGGATGGGATGGGAGTCCTCCATTTGCTGCTGGTAAACGATGAACAAGAACGTGGACGGGATAAAGTACATCCATTACAACATGCAGAAATTGGGCATTTGGACACAAGCGAGACTTGAGGCATTTCACGAACAGCGAGCCACGCCTTCCCTAATGAAAATCCAGAGCCGCGATGCTCTTATGTTGTTGTCTGAGAAAGGAGGGGTCTGCGCAATGTTCGGAGAACAATACTGCACCTTCATCCAGAAAGACACCGCCCCTGATGGGAGCCTGAAGGCGATTGCAGGCCTGCAATTCCTCAACACGAGGATGAAAGAGCAATACAAGTGGATTACTGTTTTTGGGAAGTATAAAGCCCTTGTGTCCTCAATTTTAATATCAGTTGCAGTGTTTGCTGCTATGCTCACCTTGTAAAGATATTGCTGTATACCATGTCTTCGTGCTCTGTTTAATAGTCTCATCACTATAGCAATATCGCCCATGGAGGACGAGATTGCTCAGATGTACCTAATGTCTGAGCGGCAACATGATGATGATGATGATGATGGCAAAATTCCTGCATCTGTGTTACCAGACTTTTACCAGATCCGTGTGATTCTGAATAATGACGTCGCAACATTTATCATTTGAGTGTAAACATGTTTGTCCTCATGAATGTGATCCAACAACTGAAAATCGAGAAAAGGGGTTGTGTGAATTTGAGCAAATATGTGATAAACAGGAGGGAACTGTTGGAATAATTGGATGGTGAAGCATTGATAAGCCTAACCAAGGGCCTCATAATGTACGAGTTGGGAGTCCCTTGCTTCAACAAAGCTCTCTGTCTAGCTCCAGAGAGTTCCTTTAACTCCCTTCCTTTCTTATCTCACTAGTTCAATTCATAAGAACTTATTTTCCTTTAAATCAACTCTGTAGCTTTTATCTCTAGATTGTTGTTGATCGATACTGTTTGTCTTTAAATGTTATAGAAAAGACATATCCGTTGAAGTAGTTACATATAAGTTATCCCATATTTACTCAATATTATTAATGTGTGAAACTTAGCGAGAAAGTCGAGTTGCATTGTTCCACAGGAAAACGGCACTCAACACGCTTCGAGATATCTAATCAAGGACGAGTCAGCCAACCAGCTGCCAACCGGCTGAGGAGGAGAGGGTAGACTGCAACCAAACTGCTGGGATCACAGAAGGGCGAAGGCCATGTGGCCTCGCACCACATCACATTCGTTAGCTCATCAGCGTTGCTAAAGCTCCAACCTCCCCTCCCTTTCGTGTGTCATGTAACATGGGGGGAAGAGATGGTGCAAATGGTAAAATATGGATTGTTCACAGGAATAAATTGGCAGGGCTGAAATTCCAAATTTCTCCAAAAGATGGCGCCGAAACATGAGACCAAAAAGGGGCCAAAATAAGTTAAGAAATAGAAATAAAACAGGAACACGGTGTCGGATTGTGAGTCACGCATGTACGCACAAATGTGATTTTTACTTTTTGATTTCTTTGCTTGGCTAAAAATGTATTCTGTAACAGCTTAAAGCAATATTGTTAGTCAATTCGATCAAGGGACCCGTCACTATGAGAATAGTGGCGTGACAAATTGTTTGGAGAAGCACAAATGTGATTTTTACTTTTTGATTTCTTTGCTTGGCTAAAAATGTATTCTGTAACAGCTTAAAGCAATATTGTTAGTCAATTCGATCAAGGGACCCGTCACTATGAGAATAGTGGCGTGACATAAATTGTTTGGAGAAGCACAAATGTGATTTTTACTTTTTGATTTCTTTGCTTGGCTAAAAATGTATTCTGTAACAGCTTAAAGCAATATTGTTAGTCAATTCAATCAAGGGGCCCGTCACTGTGAGAATAGTGGCGTGGCATAAATTGTTTAAAGAAACAGATCAAAGGTTTGGATTTTTATTTCAGAGTTAATTGGAGCGTAACTTTAAAAAGTTATTCTCATGAAACAGGAAGTGAAGAATAGAGGAAGTGAAAGGTTTTACCAGGGGCTAGCTGTACATTTGGTGGAAAGTAATGCGTGGTCAGGGCGGAAACAGCTGCTGAAAGGCAGCAGGTGTACGAGCGTGGGAAAACTGACCAAGTCTTACCCCTATAGGAGCGTGGGAAAAACTGACCAAATCCTATAAGGCCGTGGCAAACTAGGCGGTCTTACCCTATAGAGAGGATATAGGTACCAGACAAGTCTATAAAAAGTCCTGCAGGGGCAGCTACGGGGCTTTTTCCCCCAAAGAGCGCTCATACGTGAAAAAGCCCAAGGGAGTTTCAAGATTTTTTCCAAAGTCCCGGGATCTTTGTGTGAGACACAGGATCGCTGGTGAATTAACTTGGATTTACTCCAAAGAATTGGACTGGACAACTTTGCATGAGGAACTAGGTGAGGGGAACGACTTTTCTGTATTTTAGCGAGGGGGGGGGTGTGTGTGTGTGTGATAGCCATTGGGTCGCCGGTCCCCTCGAGGCCAGCCTGTTTCTCTAATTTGGATTTTAGAAGTAAGATCGAATTGATCACTCGACTTTGCTTCCACCAAAAATAGCACGCAGCTGGTATCTACTTTTTCTCTCTTTCATGAACTGTGTTTTGCAATCGAATTGTTCTGGGATTGAATGATTTTATTAACACGGGTATCAGTGAGTGAAATTGTTCGGTTTCTGGAGTAATTGAGATTTGTAATTCTATTTCATGTTTCTTCAATAAATGTGTTTTGTATATTCATCTACTTCGTTGTGCGCTGATTTGTACTGAATGTGCAATCGATTGTTTGGGGTTGATTTGACAATTAGATTAATGTGCGGGGGGTTATTATGGTATAACATAGGACCGTAATAAATAAAAGTAACATCAGACAATTTTAGAGAATTAAATAACTTTCGTAGTCATTTGAGACACGAGTGAATTTCAATCCGTTTGAAAGTTTGCTTCGTCTGAATAAATTAACAGAAGTGCTTAAATCGGATTATTGGTTTGGTGTAGAACTGAAAGTAATTTAATTATTTGAAGGGCGCCGGCCCGTTTCCCCTTTTGACGGGCCGCGTAAAAAGTAACTCCGAACATGTTAGAGAATTAAAAAGGTTTCGTAATTATTTAAGGGAAGAGTGAATTTTGTTAAATGTTAATTCGTTTGAAAATTTACTTCCTCTAAATAAAATAACGACGGTGGTTAAATTAGATTATTTGAGTTGGTGAAGGATAAAAGTATTTCGATTGTCCGTCGGGCGCGGCCCAGTTCCTAATTTTGTCGGGCCGCGTCAAAAGTTAAACAGGACACGATCGAAAAATAGACTTGCCTTCCAAATTAATTACTGGGCAAATCTAAATAGAGTAAGACATTTTGATTCGTTTTAAGAAAGTTATTATTCTTTTTAAAGCAATCGAGTGGGGTGAAGCACTCCGACAGTTAAGTGCCAGATCTACATATAAGAAGTTAGAATTAATAATGTAAAGTGCATTAATGTTCTTCATAAATGCTATTATTGTCACACTTTTATTAATTCGATTCTCTTTCGAATAAACAAGTTGGTCGGCTCGCTGCTTGAGCGACCAAGTAGAACGGACCCATATCAACATTTACTTCGGCAAAACTAGTGCTAGGGTGCGCTATAAAAACGAATCCCTGAGGTCTTAACAAAGACATCTAAAAATATCCGTAACATAAAAAGAACTTTAAACAGTAGCGGGGAGCCATCAATACGATGCGGTCACTTCGAAGTCTTGCCTCGAATTGAGTTACTCGGCTCGAGCTTCGGGTGACTTGAGAGGGATTGGCGTCGTACAGAAATTAGATTGATTCCGGTGGAGTTAATTTAACTCGGGTGGTTAGAGTACGGACGAATCTCCGAACCCGGCTAAGACAAACCTGTTACCGGGAAGCCGGGGGCACCTTATTGAAAGACGTGCGTTTGACAAGTGTAGCAACACCTTTGTAACCAGGGCAACCAAAACATTAAAAAACGGAAAACGCAGAGTAAGAACTCTGAGTTATCGGAGAATGTAACTGAGCATTCTCGTAATTATCCTCGCGAGTAAAACGAATACTGGTTGTCTTCTCCTCTTTGTTTCAGGGTGTGGATAAATGTCTGATGGTATTAGACCCGACAGATAAACATTACTAGGGAAGGCATGCTGCATTTGCAGCCGAGCACCCAGCTGGGAGTGAGAGAAAAAGTAAAATTGCATTACTGCTGGATAAATTAGAGGACCGCAACAATAGATTTAATTCCACTACTACTGCTAGTTTGTTGCAACCCAGGAGATAATAAAGCATGGAAAACCATTCACAGATGGTGAGTAGATAAAGGATTGTTCATTAAAATATAAGAGCACCTATTTTCTGACTTCAAAAACAAAACAGAGATAATACAGAAAATTAAAGACATGTCTCTTTACGCAAAGACTGTGAAAGAAAGGGCCATTTAAATGGCAGACGTCACCAATGAGCTAATCAAGGACATCAATTGAGCTCCATCATCCTCAGTTTCCTGTGATGAGTCGCCTGATGTGATCGATATAGAACAGGTAGAGCTATTATGCAGATATGTGAACCCTGTTGGGCCGCAAGAAGAATTGATTGAATTAATACCATTGAAAGGCCAAACACGGGGGGAAGGACATATTTGAGCCTGTGCTTAAGTGTTTAAATGACAAAGGAATTACCACCAACTACCTGATTTCAGTGGCTACAGATGTCGCACCCAGTATGAGAGGATTACAAAAGGGGTTTGTGACTTTGCAATATCTGCTTGCATATCATTGCATTTTGCACTAAGAAGCACTGTGTGCACAAACATTCCCACCGGAGTGTATGAAGGTGATAAACCTTGTCATCGAGATGATAAACAAGATAATTGCCAAAGCTATAAACCACCATCAGTTCCGTGCATTGCTAGATGAAGTTGACAGCAAATATTTCGATCTCCTGCTGCACAACAAAGTCCGATGGCTGTCCAGGGGTGAAGTTTTACGCTGCTTCGTTGCTAGTTCAGAACATGTGAAAACATTCCTGAAAAGCAAAGACCTGGGGGGTATTCCAGAAAGCGGGTTATGTGAAAACTCTGAGTAAGTTACCCCAGAAACGAGGGAAACTTTGAGTTATCCATTCCAGAAAGAGAGGTAACTTTAACTCTGGGTAGGTTACTGGAGTAACTTACTCGGTGAACATAACCTGCTCGCTGGCAGGTTTACTGTCAGAGCCCCAGAGTTTCAATGTCTCCTCCCACACAAAGAAAGCAGTTACCGTATTTTCCGGACTATAAGTCGCTCCGGAGTATAAGTCGCACCAGCCATAAAATGCCCCAAAAGTGAAAAAAAACATATATAAGTCGCTCCGGAGTATAAGTCGCATTTTGGGGGGCAATTTATTCGACAAAATCCCACACCAAAAACAGTCATGAACGAGCAACAACAGGCTAAACGATAGCAACAACAGGCTAAACGATAGCAACAACAGGCTAAACGATAGGTATGCTAACGTGACAAACACAAACAAAGAGCTGAGAACGGGCCTGATGTAACATATAGAGTGATTAAGGACAACTATTACATGAATAACGTTTATAAAACCATTGGTGTCACTCCAATTCATTAAATCCATCGATCTTTCGATAAGATAGCAACAGGCTAAATGATAGGTATGCTAACGTGACAAACACAAATGAGGAGCTGAGAACGTGCCTGACGTAACATATAGAGTGATTTAGGACAACCATTACATATATAACATGTTTATAAAACCATCGGTGTCACCCCAATTCATTAAATCCATCGATCGTTCTCTGTCAACAATGGCTGCGCATGGCTGAGGGCGCTTGCACTTCAAAATATTCCACAGGCTCATATAACGATAGATAAACTATATTTCAAATAACTATAATATAAGCAATAATATTATCAAACCATCCGTGCACTTTAAATCCATTAAATCCATCGATCAAATTCCTCGTCCTTTGTCAACATCGCCGCGCGTGCGCCCTGACGTCAGCCTCGTCTTTATTCCACAGATCTAGTATATAACTATATTGTAGCGTTAACAAAGTACAAGGATAGACGTAGGTTTGGTAAACGGCTCTTTATTCCACAAAACAAACTTCCAAGCGTGTGGCGGCGTGGACTTCCAGAGACGATAGCTCCATGGCAGAGGACCGGGCTTGCGTAATGGCCATGTCCGAGCCCCATGCACCGTTCGCGGAAAGCCACTCGACCGAGCGCCGGCCCCCGACTCAGTAGAGTAGGACCGGGCGTGCGTAAAAGCCATAATAGTTTTTCAAACCTTCTATGTCACTCCAAATCCTTAATTCCTTTTAACTCTTTGTCCTCCGTGTCACTTAGAAATGATCACCGCTAATGATGCCGGACGTCCTTACGTGGGTCGCGCCGCGCGGTGCCACTGACGTCACTTGAAATAGTAATCCATTGGTACATCACGGTTCTCCAAACTTTCTTTCTGCTGCTCGATTACTGTTTTCAGCTGCATATTTTACAACTTGAAGTTTGTAACTTGCAAAATATGACTTTCTTTTTGGTGCCATTTTTCTTAAGCCCACCCAGTTGATGAGTCACGGCCAACGGTGAAATTTAAAGCGCCCTCATCCAGTTTCGTCTGAAAATATATATTTTTTTAAATGTAGTTTTTTGTTTTGTTTATTTGGTTGTTTTATCAAAGACAAAGTCTGCTTTATTGTTGATTTTTTTTTTTCATATACCAAGACACACAAAGAGATTGAAATTACGTTCCCACTATCCCTCGGTGAGATAGTACACATATCCATACAAGCAACACAAAAAAACCCAAGAAGGCATTAACAATGAATAAATAAGAGTGTTGAATAAATGATAAATTAACAAATAATAATAAATAATAATAAATATAAGAGGAGCAAACAGACAGTGGACTTGGACATGGTGCTGTAAAGTGTTAATTGCTTCATTTGATGTTTTCTCTATTTTTTATGTTTTGAATATGTTCAAGATAAAGATATAAAAGCATGTTAAGTGATCAACTATACTAAAAATAACATGGGAAGTGGTCAACTATACTTTTAAGTGATGTCTTAATGATCAAGTAAAAATTTGTGGGAAAAAAAACATATATAAGTCGCTCCTGAGTATAAGTCGCCCCTCCACCAAAACTATGAAAAAAAACGCGACTTATAGTCCGGAAATTACGGTAATCACAGATTGGCCGTTAATTCAAAATCTGATCGACATGGAAGCCGTAAGTGGCTTTATTGTACTTTTAAATATGTTATTGTATTTTAAACACTTTTAAAAACATTTTAAAGTGTCAAAGCTCCTCTCTGTTCTTGCGTGCTGGCCGACTGATGCGCCCCAGTGGCCCAGCGCGAGCGCATCCCCACAAGACTTTTTTATAATTTTATTTGTAAACAATTGTATTTTTAAACATTTAAACATTTTAAAGTGTAAATGTGTCACAGGTCTGCTTTGCTCTTGCGGTGCTGACCGGCTGACGCACCCCGGCAGCCCAGCGCGAGGGCATCCACACATTGCCCAGAGGCATGCCCTGCGCTTAGTGCTCATTGCCGGCCGGTGTCCCAAATTCTGGACGACAGTGCTTATTTTTCAATGTGCGGTTACGCTTACTGCCGTTGTCCCAACTGTTTCTGCACGGCGGTGCATTTTTCCTTTGAGCGCGGCTATGTCACGTGTTCGCTCTCACCCTGCTGGCTTATGGCATCACGCGCTCCCCCGCACTAGACCTCTGAGGCGCGTCGCCAATACGGAACTGCTAATCGTCAGTCCTCACAGTTTTGTCTATTTTGACACGCACGCCTGGCATCTGATTCTCGTTTTACTATGAACTCTTACTACTACTATGAACGCGATGTAGACAACGAAGGGCCCCACGTACGACCAGCATCAGTAGCGGCTTTGTTTGTAAGTGACACGGAGGACAAAGAGTTTGAAGGATTTGATGATTTGGAGTGACACGGGTTAGACAAACTTGTTATTTATGTTAGTTATTAGTAGTTTCACATTGTGTTGGGAGAAATATACTCTTTATCATTGGATTCTATGTATCTACTTTTGTATGCAAGATTCTCCGCAGTATGTGACAGTCTGGCCTCGTGATAATGACTTGGGGGCATATGGCCGGCTAATGACTGGAGTCATGAGCCGCGCTATACAATAAGCCCCACAGTTAGCTAGACATGAACAGATCATGAGATTGTCATGGGATGGCTGAAGCAGACAAAAGTCTTATTTAAGTTGAAGTCATGAGTACGGCACAGCGATGTATTCCCAGGGGCACTAAGACTACGTCCTTGTTAAGCTAAAGTCATGAGACGACCATACTGCTCCGTCCATAAGCGTATCCCCCTTGTTCTGTGGTCATGAGATGTAACTATGGAATGTCCTTCCTGTCTGGGAAACTACCCGTTCATGTACACTTGCCCAATTGTTTCTTTCTCAATAAAAGGCACGGCTAAACTTGAGAAGAGCGCGAATCTCAGCCACACTCGCTGTGTGTCTGGTTTGCGCCCTTCTGCAGAAGCCGTTTGTCAGCGAAGACATCCATTGCGTCTGTGAGAATCCTTTCAGATAAATGTTGTGAACCCAACACATTGTCTTGAGAAGCTGTGAAGGCAGCAGGGGAGGGGGGGGCGATTGTCATTGTTGACTCATTGAGCTCGTTTTGTTAAATAAAGAGCCGGTTACCAAACGCAATTCTTGTCTTGTACTTTGGTAACGCTACAATATAGTTATATACGTAGATCTGTGGAATTATTGGAGCCGCATGAGTCTGACGTCAGCGGTGCATGGAGTTCTGAAGTCAACAGCTGTTTTTTTTGTTTTTTTTGTTTTTCAAGTGACACAGAGGACAAAGATTTCAATGGATTTAATTGGAGTGACATGGATGGTTTGATAAAATTATTGTTTATATTATAGTTTGATATATACCGTAATTTCCGGACTATAAGCCGCGACTTTTTTCCAAAATTTTGGACCCTGCGGCTTATAGTCATGTGCGGCTTATATAAGATTTTTTTCTGGATTTTTTTGATGACTTGATCTCTCTTAACACTATTATATACAGTAAAAGCTACGAAACAAACTCTTAATGCTTTAAAGCAGGGGTGTCAAACTCATTGTTTTCGCGGGCCACATAGCTTCTTTCGGACGACCGTTATGACTGTCAACCCAAATAAATCTCTGAGCACCTCATATTATATACAGTAAAAGCTACAAAACAAACTGACAAATAACTCGTTTTCAAATCAGACGAGTAAAAACTGGTCAAATATTAAAAAAAAAAAAGATATTATTAAAAGTGAAGACAATTTGCAATTCTAGTAATGACACACGAATTTGATGCACAATTTGTCTTCGCGGGCCACATAGAATGATGTGGTGGGCCGTATCTGGCCCCCGGGCCTTGAGTTTGACACCTGTGCTCTAAACCCTTTCTCTTACTCTGCCATATCACTCAGAGATTACACAAAGCAGTGGCGCTGTTTGGACCATCTGCATTGTATTAAAACCCAATTAATCAGCATTTAAATTCAATTCTTCTGACATTTTGCTCACCAAAAACAAGTTGTAATGAATGTGAACTTTTAATGCATTTTATTCAGATGGTTACTTTGAACCTTAAACGGCGGCGCGGCGTACTTATGGATTTTTATGGCCTCCGGCCTCCAGGGGGCGCTCTAGCAGGAAGCAAGAGCGAGACAGGCGAAGAAGAGATAATGCGCCGAAGAAGACGTGCTAGTTTGTATTTACATTTCGCGCATCATGCAGCACGCGATCAAGACGGACATTACTGAAAGGAAGCCTTTATACACAAACCGTCATCGTGGGGGACAAAAGAAATGCATATGATGCCGCTTTTAAGCCAAATGCAGTCGATGTTGATGACATTATCTTATATCTACTCTGGAGCGTACTTATGGATTTTTTCGGCCTCCGGTCTCCAGGGGGCGCTCTAGCAAGAAGCAAGAGCGAGACAGACAAAGAAGAGATAATGCGCCGAAGAAGACGTGATCGTCTCGCGCATCACGCACACACCCACGTTAACACAAAGACAGGAAGCTTTTATACATAAACCGTCATTATGGGGGATAAAATAAATGAATATGATGCCGCTTTTAAGCTATACGTGTCGCTCGCTAGTTTAATGTAATTTAGCGCTTCGTGTATGAATAAGATTAGCATGAACAGACCCTCTTCACACTCGAAGAAATGCATAACCGACGACGAAAGAGAGACTGAGAAAGTGTGAGGCGAAGGATATCTAACGCTATTCCAATCGGACACTAAGGAGGAAAACTTCGATGGTTTCAGTGCACAGGAGGAAGATGAAGACGGCTCTTTTTTTACTTTTACTGGTATGTTTTTTTTAACCAGCCCTGTTAGTGCTGTGTTACCGTGTTGCTGCTGTGTTACCGCCGCGTCTCAGTGACTTTGCTGTGTTACTTCCGTGTTGCTGCGGTATTACTGCCGCGTCACAGGCAGTGTTTGGAAAGAAATGTTAAGGTATGTTATTAAAGCTTTAAAAAAACTTTCTGTGTCCAGTCTTTCTTTGCTAATAACTCACGTGCACACATCCGCGTTGCTGCGGTACTACTGCTGCGTTACAGGCAATGTTTAGAAAGACATTTTCAAGTATGTTATTAAAACGTTAAAAAGGCTTTCTATGTACTGTCGCTCTTTGTAAAAAACTCGTGTGCACGTGCGGCCTATAGTCCGGTGCGGTTTATGTAAGAAAAAAAAAGAAATATCCCTGAATTTGAGCTGGTGCGGTTTCTAATCCGGTGCGGCTTATAGTCCTGCAATTACGGTAGTTCATATATACTAGTTATATGGGCCTGTGGAATAAGTTGAACTGCAACTGACGTCAGCGGCGCACCGCACACACTTCCGGGGTTAGAAGCGCCGGTGTTTACACAAAGGATGAAGATTCCAATGGATTTAATGATTTGGAGTGACACGGATGGTTTGATAAAATTGTTGTTTATATTACTGTTATTTGATATATAGTTTATTTCTAGTTATATGAGCCTGTGGAATAATTTGAACTGCAACTGACGACGTTGTTTATGCAAAGGACGAAGAATTCGATGGATTTAATGATTTGGAGTGACACAGATGGTTTGATAAAAGTGTTCTTTATGTTATAGTTATTTGAATCACTGTTAATGTTACGTCAGGCCCGTTCTCAGCTCCTCGTTTGTGTTTATGTTGCGTTAGCATACCGTATCGTTTAGCCTGTTGTTGCTGGTTCATGTCTGTTCTTGTTGTTAAACTTTGTGAAAAAAATTTCCCCCAAAAGTGCGATTTATACTCCGGTGCGACTTATATGTTTTTTTTTCCTCTTTATTGTGCATTTTATGGCTGGTGCGACTTATAGTCCAAAAAATACAGTTAGTTAAGTTAGTTAAGTAGTTTCACTACAATTCTCCTTATTAGTCTTATCAGACAGCACAGGTTTAGATGTTGGTTTTGTGGCTCCCGGTGTTTTTGTTGGTTTTTGTTTTCCCTGTGGGAGATTTGAGTCTAAAAATTGATCCCTATTCATAGGGATTTATTTCGCATTAAGTACATTATGTTTTTCTCAATGACTATTTACCAGCCAACTATTCTTGTTCAGGTGACATGAGGGACAACTGATTGAATGATCACATAAGATATTAGTTTGTGGACTTCTTCAGGGCTCAGGTTTTGCAGCCCAAGTTGGTTATCATTTCTTCAAAAGATAGTATCTGTAATGTGTTAGGAATTTTTAGGTGATGATCTTTGCGGATGGTGCAAATATTTTGTTGTAATTACCATAACGCTATTGAGATAATCATAACAGTGGGAAATGGATTAAATGAGTGGGTCAATGAAATTAACTTTCATCGTATGATGAGTTAGCAGAAAGGAATAGTTTTGGATTTAATTACCTATATGGAGTTTTGTTTTTAAGGAGTTGAAAGTAATTTTTTTATTGGATCGGACGTTAGTTTAAATTGTGGACATATCGAATTTACCGACATGTTAGACTTTCATAATTGAATTAACAGCAGTGGGAATACCATTTTGTGAAAACATTCATCTTTGAATGCAGGTTTTTTTCCACCCTTTCTTTCTCTTTTTATTGTGTTTTTGACAATGAGATAAAGTATAATTTTGCAGTAGTCTGTTGTCTGTGGAGCTGTTTTACAATGATAGGTTTGAACAGATACGTACTCTATCCATGTTTTAAAATCGTTGAGATAGCAAAACACTTGAGGAACTAGTGAGGGGTTTACCAAAATAACAATATAAAAAGCATTTAAGTAGTATGGAGAAAATAAATATTTACCGTATTTTCACATTTTTTAGGTGCGGATAAAAGTCTTAGATTTTCTTAAAAATGTGCGGCACGCCCTATCATGCAGTGGTTCCTATGCGTGTTGTTCTTGTTGTAAGGCGGACGTATTAAAGAATGCCATGAGAACGTTAGAGGGAGAATTGTGGGCGTGGATTTGCAGTATGAATGAATTTAAATTTGGTCTGCACCACAGTTTTGTTTCTTATATTTTTTGCGGGAGCTTGAAGCAATGTTTAAGGTACCATCTACAAAAGGGGAGATGTTAGAGGGAGTGGAAAACCCCCCGCCCCCACATAACAATGGTATACCCTAGCGCAGGGGTGGGCAAACTTTTTGACTCGCGGGCCACATTTGTTTTAAAATTTGACTGAGGGGCCGGGCCAGGTGCATTTGGAGGGAGTGTTTGGGCCGGATATACTACAGCATTAAATGTAGTGTGTGCAAACCTCATAGCACAGTAAGAACACTACAACCCAATTTATTAACTGTCTTTCAAATGTGAAAAATAGCCTGTTAGGGTTTTCAGGTTAGTTTGATCCTATGATTATGTTGGAATGTAACCTGTAATAATTAAACTCGCTTGTCCTGTCTTAACAAAAGTAGGAGGACAAAGTGCTAAGATCTTTTGAACTGATTGACTAGCTGCAGAGGAAGCAATCAAAGTTGTTTTGTTCACACAACATCGTGAAGGACCCCCTGCTGTGCTTTGATCAGCCAGGGGCTTCGGCCATTTGTCTACTCTGACCCCCACTCTCAACCCCCACTCTGTTTCTCTTAATAAATATCCCCTCGCAGGAACGAGGGTTCAGACTTCATTCTGGAGCGAGTGAACTCTCCACCTGCAGGTGTCCAAAAGGACTTACTTGTCTCCCGTGTGGTTCTTGCAAAATAAGTTGGAGTGAGCAAATCTCTAAAATTTTGGTGCCGTGACCCGGATCCCTCATACCCGCTATCTGGCTGACGAAGGAGGACGTGCTGCATTGTCGACAAGCCAGTGTCCATTAGGAGGACCTGGAGAAGAAAGTCCTGGGAAGAGAATTCTTCGCTGGGCCAGCATCTTAGGTCTGCCTTCGTCTGACAGAGGTGGATTGACGGGACCCGGCAGTGCAACGAACCAGGTGACAAGTAAGTTAAAGGCCTGAAGTTGTGTTGTGTTGTTAAACACGTAACACGTAGAGGTGCACGAGAGCCAGCTTGGGTTCGAGTCCCAGTGGAAGAAACAGGCTAAGAAAAGCAGAGCTTCTTTTTCGTTCATCGAAGAAGTGTGTAGACTCTTCTTTGTCTGTTTTTCCGAGCTGAGGGATCTGGCTTGGGTTAGAGTCCCAGTGGAAGGAACGTGCTAAGAAACACAGAGCTTCTTTT
The DNA here is from genome assembly GCF_059516105.1 of Syngnathus floridae. NCBI lineage: Eukaryota > Metazoa > Chordata > Actinopteri > Syngnathiformes > Syngnathidae > Syngnathus > Syngnathus floridae. The sequence goes on along the minus strand of NC_142430.1, from coordinate 2,823,946 downwards.
TTGTTAATCAAAGAAGGGCGTAGATTTTTCTTTGTATGTTTTTCCAAGCCAAAGAATAGCTTGGGTTCAAGTCCCAGTGGAAGAAACGGGCTAAGAAAAACAGAGCTTCTTTTTCTTAATTGAAGAAGGGCGTAGATTTTTTCTTTTGTCCATTTTTCCAAAGCTGTTTGGGAGGGTTTTGCACCCATCCCTGGAT